>NC_141471.1:33183355-34509605 GCF_009769465.1 Tauraco erythrolophus | reverse complement strand
TGAAAGCCGATTTGCGTTGTAATCTTAAATGCAATTTAGAAAACAATGGGAGAATGTTTCTTGCATTTGCCTCAGATTTTGAAAAGGAGTAAGACTTTTCTTCTCGTGTGAAAGTGTACGTGCTCCGGACACAACACACACACAAAACACACACAGTCACACGCACACTCCGCTTCTGAACCTGGAGCTATCAAACATGTTTAGTGACTGAGTGAGGTGCTGTCTACGGAGGGGTTGTTGATGTAGGAGCCAAATTAGCGTTAATTTCAAACAGGCGGCTAATTCCTCACGGAACCTCAGCACTTTCAAAGTGCTTTGCTGTGCTTAATTTTTAATTACTTGCGATGGAAAATAAATCAATTTCCCACGTAGAAAGATTAGCTAATTAATTAGGTGTCTTCTTTCTTTCTTTCTTTCTTCTTCTTTCTTTTCTTTCTTTTCTTTCTTTCTTTCTTTCTTTCTTTCTTTCTTTCTTTCTTTCTTCTTTCTTTCTTTCTTTTCTTTCTTTCTTTCTTTCTTCTTTCTTTCTTTCTTTCTTTCTTTCTTCTTCTTTCTTTCTTTCTTTCTTTCTTTTTTCTTTTTTCTTCTTTCTTTTCTTTCTTTCTTTTCTTTCTTTCTTTCTTTTCTTTTCTTTCTTTTCTTTTCTTTTCTTTTCTTTTCTTTTCTTTTCTTTATTTTCTTTTTTCTTTTCTTTTTTTTCTTTTCTTTCTTTTCTTTTCTTTCTTTTCGCTTCTCCAAGAATCCTGGAACACCTTTCAACTTCAAGGTTTTTACACCAATATAAACCAGATCCAGAACAGACTCCCTTCCCCCTTCCCCTCGGTCCTCAGATCTGAACTTAAAACATATCATAGATCAGTTTTCATCCAGCGAATTTAGGCATAGTCCTCGACCTGTATTTTCAAAGAGATTCTGGGCTGGAGTCTGCAATATTTAATCCAGTCAGCTATTAAATGTCCTCCGGCTTGAATCAAGAATTTAAACAGGCATCTGTGCTGGGATAATGACAGTTAAAGCAGTTTGGGGTATAGTGTGTGTGGCAGAGAGAGGGGAAACGGACAGAAGGACACGATTATGTCTTTGATTTGGAAAATTCCTGAGTTTTAGGAGTTATGTCGGAGTAGTATTGGTAGGGGAGAACATGAAAGAAACCCTTTGCTCGAAGGCATGGCTTTAAGGGGAGAAATAGTCCTATTAATACCTGACAGTGCCTGACTCTCGCCTTCTTCTGCCTGCCCAGCAGTAACGTGACACCCGTTCCCCTCGGTGATGGCCGGGCCCGGTGCGGGCAGCCCGCTCCCCGCGGGGATCTCGGCTCCGGCGGACGGGGCGCTCCGCCGGCGGGAGGGCTCCGCCGGGCGCCGCCGGGAGGGCTCCCCGCGGCTGTCCCGCCGGGAGGGCTCCTCCAGGCGCCCCACCAGCAGGGCTCCCCCGCTCTTCGCCTCCCCGGGGCCTCTTTTTGGGATCTTGGGGTGGATGGGCTGGAGAACCCGACGGTATTTCAGGCAGAGAAGTGTTTGGGGCTTTTTCTCTTCCCCCCCCCTCCCCCTTCCTCTGTCAACTATTGAGCCGATGGCCAATTAGATTGAAAAATGAGGTTAGGGATTGGATTATTAAAACTACAGGGCTCGAATCCAAGGAAGGAGAGCAGGGCGTTGGTAAGAGGCTCAGCTTTTGACTTGATGAAGCATGTGTCAGATTCTACAGTTCAGGCAATTAAAACTCGCTTCTGATCAAAGGGCTTCATAAATCACCAAGAGAAGTGAACTGGTCAGAGACAGCTGTCTGTGTGAGCAAGCGGGGGGCAGCTGCCTATCCCACCTTTCGGACACTGTCATCCACTCCCACTGCCTCCAAGGAGTCTCGCTGGGAGTGGATTTTTCCTGCTGTTTTATGGAGGCTGTTTTATTATGGAGGCATTTCAGCAGGAAAAAAATATAGAGGGAGTTCATGACCACTGTTGACTATCCCAAGGATAGAAGTGTCACAGCATTTTCTTTTCTGATCAGAGAAAAATTGCTGGATGCTGAGAAAATAATAACAAAAAAGATTTCCCTTATCCTTAAGAATGGAGTATGAGATGTCTGATTCTCTGTGCTGGGCTCAGCCTCAGGACAGTGGTGAACTCATGCCCAGAAGCTTCTGTCTCTGCCCTCAGCTGGCTCCACTGCTGGGTCCTGGGCAGTGAAAGGGAGAGGTGGAGAAGAAAGGTGAGAAGGGAAAAAGGTTTTGCAGCTGAGTGAAGGCAAAACTCCTTGGTTCTTGGAATAGGGCCCTGAAGCCAGGGAATTCATGCAACTTTGTGTATGGCAGCCCCTGTCTATGAGTCCTGGAGTGTCAGGGACAGTCCTGCCATTCAACTCCCCAGTAATGTACCTTCTCATGTCAGACTTGGTGTATTATGGGGGTTTACAGCTTGAGGGGCTGCTCTTTGATATTGGAATTTAGGGGTGAACCTGTAAGTGCTCTCAAGGTACTTGTCAAATTTGAGTGCTTTTGGTGTGATTTATGGCAAAAGGCTCCTTTCTGACACTTCCAGATGCCAAACCTTTCACCTTGCAGAAAACGTGCTTGCGATAGCCAGGGTGAGTTTATGCCTGCTCTTTAAAACAGCTGCTCTGGGATAGTAAGATGGAATGCAAGCCCAGTAAAGAACCTTTTTTTATGAGATTTGCCAGTGGTTCGAATGGTCTGTACCATGGTTTCTACCTCCTTCCAGCCTCCAAGCTGTTCACTGACTGTGACACTGAACCTGTCCTACTCATCTGGAGGAATGCAGGACACCCTTTCTCACTCCGAATCCTTCCTTCAGATTGACTTCCTAAGTGCACTCCAGTCAGCTTGTCAACCTTCCTCTGCCCTGTTTATCATTTGGCCAGCTGAGTCATCAGGAGTCTCTGGAGATCCTTTTAATACAGGCTTTCCAGAGATTTCTCTGGACAGAGGGCAACTCTGGAGTGAGAATTTGAGACAGGAAAACAGGGGGCATTCATCTTTAGAGCACATCAATCACCATGAACTTCCCAGGCTACTCCAATAGGCTTGGGATTCCTTGCAGAGATGAGTCACAGATAAATTACCAATGGCCCACAGAGAACAAAAGGTTTGTCCAAAAACTGCAAAGGGATGGGTGTTCTCCAAGAAGGAGCGGAAGCCTTGCTAACACATGCTTCTTGATGGACGATGGAGCCTCATCTGCATTCCCGGTTCTCATGAATAGCAGGAAATAAAACCAAAAATAGATCAAAATCCACTATGTGGTGATTCCTTCTATGCGTTTCTTGGCAGGTGGACTCAGATATTTGATCTCACTCAGAGACAGTTTTCTTTCTGAAATTTAAATAACTCCTCCTCCCAATCTGAATGCATCAGCAAAAACAATTAACATTGAGCTTAGCTAGTACTAGATGGGGAAAGGACTATCACCACGTTAGAGTTAGCATTGCAACAGCAGCTGTCATCTGATCGCTTCCTGTACAGAATGTTGATACTATTCAGTAATACTAATACTGATTTTGAAAGATTCTTCATTGCAGTGATAAAATTGTGCCATATGGAATAAAAACAACAAAAGAGGAGAGAGAGACAGAGGAGAGAAAGAAAGACAGAAAGACAGAAAAAGACAGAAAGACAGAAAGACAGAAAGAAGAAGGAAAGGAAGAAAGAAAGGAAGGAAGGAAGGAAGGAAGGAAGGAAGGAAGGAAGGAAGGAAGGAAGGAAGGAAGGAAGGAAGGAAGGAAGGAAGGAAGGAAGAAGAAGGAAGGAAAGAAAAATAATCTTTTAAGATATTTTCCCGAACACAGAATTAGCAGTGTCTGGTGCATGGTTGTCAGCATTTATCTGAAAATTCCCAGATAATACTTGTTGCCTGTATGTAAGGTTAATGGGAAGGGGAAAATAGACTCCTCCACTGGCATCCATATTATTTCAATTTACAAGTGTATATTTCCTGTGGATGATAAATGAGTCAAATCCATTTTTATTGTTTTGTGCAGAACTGATCCCATTGCTTTGAACCCTAATCAGAACCCCAACAGAAAAGTTAATATATATAAGACTGGCAGTTTGACAATCTGCTCTTTTAATGACAGGCAACCTTGCTCGTCTCTCCTATCCTCTGTTGGCCAACCATATCGAAAGACTTAAAATTGCCTTTGTCCTGCTGCATGCATATTTCCATGGAATGAAAAGAAACTTCCCCAAACTTCAAACCTATCAAATGTTTAGCATCTGAAGGATATTCATCTTTAGGAGCCAGGCCAAAAAGTCAATAAAAATTTAATTATTTCTGTAGCATATGGGAGCACTTACAAGATCAAAAATGTGATACTATGTATTGGTATTGGGAAAAACTCAAAATATACATTCATATTCGCTAGTCAAGACAGCGTTCCCACCAAAAGGCAACATAAGCCCTGAAACTGCAATTAATCCCAACAGAGTTTCTAAAACTAGCATATAACAAGTCAATGATCAAGGAAGTGATTACCTGCATCCCACTTAATGATAGAGTGGTGCTAATGATCTATATGCAAGGAAAAACATGTGTTATCATTTCTTTGTATGGTCAACAGGAAAAAGAATATTGTATTGATAAGATTCTTGCTTTCTGAAATGAGTTATCTCCTTGTATATGCGGGTATGGGAAGAGAGCAAAAAAATCCCAAACATTTTCCTGAAGAGACAGAAGGGAAATCTCTAATTCTAAAACTAAAAATAGCTTCAATATATCAATCATTAGCAATGTCAGGTAGAGGAATATTCTTTGTAGGGCCTCATCTAACGGGATCAACTCTGTGGGAGTCCTTCAATTAATTTCTTGGGGAAATAGAGCAGGCTACTACCGAGTTATTTTAGCATATCCCAAACTAAGTGTTAGATAAAGAGAAATTCGATCTGACAGATGTAGGGGACTGACATGGAACAGCCTGACGAGGCCTTTCTGTTATTGTACATGTGACTTTAGCAAGATTACCATCAATCCAGATCTAGGCAGTGACAGTTTTAAACATTAGAATTATTGTTTCAGGTGATACATACCAGAATCTGCTGAAATACAACCGCACATCCATGCCTTGACTTTCATTTTAATTAAGATGTATAACTATATAAGGTACCTATAACTACACAAGGTATCTAAATGAATATACATTTAAATCACATCCTATTTGTCTATCTAACTGGAACACATTCACACATTCAAGTACTTAGCCTTTTTTCATTTCTTTCGATGGTCTCACCAAGTCTTGGGTCACCAATCTATTTTCTCTAGGATTACTTATTCCTGCCTGCCTTTATACATGAAATAAATCTATTTTCTTCTGCCTATTTTTCTTCTGTCTCAATAGAGAACAGGATGTGAAGCAATGTTCTGAAAAAATAATTCTGGAGTAGAGCTAGATTTAGGTCAGACAAGAGTAAAAAATATAGCTTTCCATTTTTTGTCCAAATGCACCACCTGCTTCTAGTATTCACAGGTCCTGAATAGCAGGTGTTTGAACAGTGATGTCTATTTGGAAAGGACATTGGTTACTGCTGGTTAAACTGGTTATCAACCTTCTATTCCATGGATTGTGCAGTTGGAAGTAGGGCAACTAAAACATTTGGCTTTATAGGGGCTTTGTTAGTCTCTTAGGTTTAAAAAATAAGCTCCTTTTATTTTATTTTTTTTCCCTCTTTTTCCCCTCCGTGCTGTTAATCCCCTCCTTTCCTCTACCCCAAATTTTCTTGGTGGTAGCATGTAGTTTAAAGGATTTATTGGTATTAATTTGTGACTTTTTACCTTATTCATACACAGCTTCATCAGTGCTGAGTAAAGCAGGCATCCTAGATGAATGCCAGTACCATCACTATACCACAAGGTTATGTATGTTTTATGCCTACAGTGGCAGAGAAAACAGTTAACATCAGCCAAGAAAATGAGGCAGTCCAAGCCTTTTCAAAGTTGTGTAGAATACGATTCTACAAAGTTTGTAGAATACGAGCAAGTTCTTACAGATTAATAATACTTACCCACTTTACAGGATTGCAGGAGGCTTACTTCATTAATCTCTAAATATTCTGAGTATATCAAATGGAAGATGTTACCTAAGAACAATGTATTTAATTGTTTGCTTCAATGTATAGCATTATATATATTTATATATAATTACATCTCTATAGAATACATATACACCTACTCTACTGGTTGTATTTCCACTGGTGTAGTATATGAAGATGATTTAAACCAGGTAGTCTTCTTAAAAGATGTTCATAGCAAAACACGGACACGAATGTGACTGCCATTCTGAATATTTGCTTGGAATTCCTCATCATTATAGAATTTGGGTAAACTAGATACTTCTATATTAGTGTCACATTAGCAATAGTAAACATGCTGCCCCCTAAAATCTGGAATATTTAATTCTTTAATTTCTCTCAAAACAAATAAAAGCTAGGTCAGCGTAAATCAAGTAGACTCTGTTAAGGTTACTTTTATCTGTATTGCTTGTAAACTAAATGTAACTTAATTCTACCAAGAAAGTATGGACTATTATGTCCAGATTTTTTTATGGAAACAGTCAAGCTGCATACTACACTTACTGGATCAAGCACTGACCCTTTTACTCATATTGAGTAGCATTTCATTCTATAAACAGTCCCACCAAAGCCAACGAAGCCATTAATGAAGTAAGGAGTTATTGTGAGCTGGGATCCCAGAACTGCCCATAGCAATTCTTGTTTTTAAAAAAGGTATTGATATCTGCAAGTAGTGGTAGGTTTTTGACAAGGAAGAATGGATTTCCAATGTCAGTGGGGAAAAAGGATTCACAAAGCAGAATGACATTTGTTCAGTGAATTTTTTACCACATACTGCCAGTAATAAGATGTCTTCCGGTCATAGTATGAAGTGAATAATTTTTGCAAACCCTGCTGTAGCAAGGGAGGCTGTGACCTTTTTCACTTCTTTCCAGCAGAAGCAGAATACGGGCAGTCGGTTAGCAACATTGGTGCTAATTGTCTATGAAATGAATCTTAAATTAACTGTAATTTTTAATTTTAATAATGTCTCTTGGGAAATCTTAAATAATTCAGCGAAGTAACATTTATGTAACTTTCTAGACTGGACATTTTGCAGCCTCATCAAATATCGTGAGTTTCTCTTTTCCAATGCAGACTATAGATGTCATAGCTGTATTAACAGAACATCCCTCTCAAAAGCTGTAGCTAAGAGATATGGGCTGATTTTATTTGAGACTGCGTGCATTCTTTTCTGTCTTAAAACTCTTCTTCCCATTACAACTGTTAGGGCCAAGAAGAGCTGTATTGCGAAGAGAAGGATCACAATCTCAAGGCAACGTGTGGTTTTCTTCTTGCACACAGCACATCTTTATTTCATTCAGCTCCAACAGAATGCATAGGAGAGCAGCACAAACAATCTGCCCCTCCAGTCTTACCTCCTTTAATTTATTGTAACATTTCTGGAGTGAGGAACCTACGCAGTTGCTCCTGAAGATGTCCTTGAACTGTACTGTCCCAGGAGTTACCTTGAGAATGTTACGAGAAAACCAAGCAAATTCATTTCAGTCCTGCAGTTAATGCTGGTGCATTTGATCCCTCTGGGCACCAGACAAGGTAAATCATGCCAGCAGAAAGCCTCTCTTTCCCAAGTTAGAAGCAAACAATTGCTTCTGGAAATCTGCTCTGTGAGTGATGCAACCAGAGTTTTTAAATGATGCTGAGAACAGAGCTGATATGAACAATTCTCAATATATCTGACTGTCAGTACTGCCAAAAGATCTTGCCTCCTGAAATAAGTCTTACTTTCTCAACATTTACTCTTTTACCTAAATGTTCATAAGTAAGGAAACAGAGACTTTACTATCCCAGCAAAAAAAAATCTCCTCCCTGGGGCTATAATGATCCAGTGACAGTTCTTCTCATTGCCAAGTGTGGCTTAGACACATGGGCAGGAGGTTTGCCAAGGCCCCAGGTCAGCTAGCCAAGCCTTGAGGCCCTGAAGAGAGATGACCCTTTGGCTTTGCATGGGTGCACGGTAGGTGTCAGTGGGCACACGCTGCTATGGAGGGACTCCATAGGTCCAGCAGTCCTAATGCCTGCATGGCCATCTGTCCCACAAGAGCTGGAACCAGTGCTTTGAAGCCTTGCAGTCAAAACAGTTACTGGAGGAGGCTGGTCTGGGATAACGAAGGTAGTTGTTGTCCAGCCACACAGATGGTGGATTCCTAAGCTTTATGGATTTTATCTGACAATGTCAGTCAGTCTTCACAACCTTTCTTTAGTCAAATTTAGTAACATTTCTACTGTGATTTCAGGCATCATCTCACCCTCTTTCCCCTCTGTGGGAAAGGCTAAGTAAGAATAATCCATTACTAGTGGAAACAAAGCATTTTTTGATGCAGCATTTTTTTCATTGCTTGCCAGCCTGGGACCTCTCCTCAGAAGTTGGGATACATTATTACTCAGCATTTCATTTTAATGGGATATAAGACCGTCGGGGCATTGTTTCAAAATGTTTGCTCATACAGCAGACAAAAAGCTTTTGTACTGATATGCAGAGATGATGGACGCAGGTTGTGTTTATTTGCTGCTATGCTTCGTGAAGGTATTAATCATCAGCCTCATACTGAACTTTCTTTTTCTGTACATAACATCAAAAGGGAGGTTTAAAGCTCTATAACCTTTCTCAAGAACCCTACTCTGAGTATTCTGTTTCTTGTTTTGCTTTGTGGTCACTAACACAGGAGAAATTTGTCTTTTTTACATATGCTGGAAATAATTTACTGCCTTTAGAAATATTAAACCACAAGAAACCCCCTACATTAAAGTAACATTAAGGGTCTGCCTAAAATCCACAAAAAAAGCCAGGAAATTGAGAGTTAAAGCTGAAACTCTGATCTGATATCCAGCCTTAATTTACCTCACAGGGTATAGGTACAGATGCTATCTTCAGTGAGGGAGTGAATGCTATTGGGTGGAGTAGTAAACATTCTCTGTAGCACCTAGATGCAACAGCCTGAGTGAAATACAGATTTACTAAGAGTGGATTGCTAAGGATGATCCCTTTTTATACTCAGGTTAATTTAGTAGGATGAACTCTCCTCAGCCTCTCCACAGCCACTGCTAAAATTACTTCCATAGCTTGTTGGCTAGCTTTCCTCCTTCAGCCTGCCCTAAACAACTTTTGGTCAGGGCATTCTCCTAACTTTAAACATGTTCTGCTCGACAAATGATGAGCTACTTCTAAGGTTTGCTTTGTTGCTTGCAAGGAGATCTCAGTGATCACTCAGTTGGGTTTGCTCTTACCCTTTTCTCCTGTTCTTGTTCCTCTGGACTTTGTGTGCTCCACAAGCCGTTACCAGCCTGAAACACTGTCCCATCAATAAATGCAACAGAATCTTCCAGACCAACCACAAAAGGTTGAAACAAAAGGATGTTGAAAACACCAGAACACCTATGCACACTGGGATATGCAGAATTGATAGCAATAATCAAAGCATAGAGATGTAAACTATAACATTAGGGTGTAGGGAACTGTTGGAGTGCCACTTCATGAATCCCATTAATGCCTGGCAGTGAGAGACAAATTTGATTGTCTGGGTGCTCATGGGTATTGCTGTTGTCTTTTCTCACCAGCCGAACACCACTATCTGTCAACTGGAGGTACCTGACCAGGTAGTACCTTTAGACATATGCTTAACTTTCTAACAGGACAGATGATTACTGTGAAAAAGCAGAGGAAATCTCAAGGTCATTTCTCAGTTGAGAAATTTTCAGGTTCACAACACATTTTTTATCACTACTTGGCTTCTAGAGTTTAATGGCACAGGAGGCTGCGGAAGCAGACTGTATCAGTAGGTTCAAAAGATCTAGACAAATTCAAGGACAATATGTTGGTAAACAGAAACCTAGTGAATGGTGTACCTCTAAGATCTCTAATGCAAAACTGTGGATGATGAAGATATAAAAGGTGCATGTGCACCAGACTCACAGTTCTGTTGTCTCTGACATCAAAAGTGGACTGGATGGACCACTGCTCTGACCCGACAGGGCTTTACTCATGTTCTTATTATTTAACTGTCCAAAATGGTGACAAATGACAGTTTCATACTTAATTCTTATTTATTCTTCTAATTTCCCTTGTGAAAGACTTTTTGATAGATCAAACCTCAGGCAAAACTACTGAGTAGCAGCTGTCATAGCATTGCTCTGCCTCAGGAGCTGCGCCACGAGGAAAAGAGCAAATGATCTGTGCTTCTCTTATTCTGCTGAAGAAACTCGACTTTGCTCAATCTACTTTGTATTTAGGTCTAGGTATAGTGCAGTCCTGTCCTGCTACGTACACCAGCTTTGCTTCTCTACTAGCAAACAGATGAGGAGAAGAGGGTAGAGGCAGCAAGAAAGTGGAGCTTTGCTTCTTCTTTTTCTTTGCCAGCCAGCCAGAGGAAAACTGAACCACTTTGGGAACCACCATTGAAATTTGAGACAGCTGTTTCAGAAAAATGGCTTTTCTGGACCTGATAATAAGATAGTGCTGCTCATATTCCTTTTTTTAAGGTTAAAATCACCAGCTTACTGGATGGTTCACATGAATTGGGTAGGTTCATTTCAAGATGATGAGATGGTGTTGGGAGTCTTGAACAGGAACTGAATTGTAGCTACCTTTTCCTTTCTGTGTTGCTGAGAGTAAAATCTCAGCTAGACAGAAAGCTTCTTGTAAGGAATATAGATATAGGAAAGGAAATGTCGATGTGAAACCAGTTGAGACTCACTGACTTCTTTTTTAGTATCAACAAAAGCTGTTAAATGACATATGTATCTATTTAGGCCTATAATCAGTTAAATCGGGGCAAAAGTTATGCTGTGAACAGAGCCTAGACCAGTGGAATATTGTAACTCTAATATTCTACCCATGGCCTAATTCTCAGTGAAGGAGGATTTTTTAATGAAGTGAGAAATGTGGGAGAATTAGTAGAGAGCTGACACTTACTAACCAGAATTCCAGTATTTTACAGCATTTGTCCTCTATAGTATTTGTCATTATGCTTCAGCAGCTCATCTGTGACAATCAAGTTGCATGAGGCTTTTTCACCATAATAGTGTAAATTTGCCAGATGTTTGACAACAATTCCTAGACTTGTGCTTGCAGACTGCAAATCTTCATGGAAGTCACCAGGCTGAGAGGATTTGGTTGGTGAGGTCAGATGATATTGGAGCATGGAATGGAGCCAGACTGGAAGAATTTGTAACACCTTATGCTATCAATGATGTTACCCCTGTGCTCTCTCAGATAGGAGGCTGCTCATTATTAGGGTAAAGTTATTCAAATTATTAATTTGAGGTTTACATGTTTTGCCACACACTGATGATGGAGAGTACGGTTTTTAACAGTGCTTCAGCACTTCTTCTTGGCTTTATCTATTTTCTGCTGATTTTTTTTTTTTTTTAAGGCTTTCAAGAGGCAATAATCCTAAATACCATGCATGGAAATGATAAACTGCTTGTTGTGACTTTACTTTGAACAAGTTCTCCTGCAGAGTATCATATTTAAGTAAATTGCCATCAAGTACAGTGAGCAACACAATCATTCACATTCAAACAGAGCCTTTTGATCATATTCTACAATGCAATCAAGAATCACATGAGAATTCAAATACGCACTGACCTCATTCAATGCTAACTAGGTGAGCAAGAAAGAGGATTAATTGTGGATGTCAACTAATTGGCTGGTACATTAGCATATAGAAACTTGCACTAGTTATATGCAGTAACTGTATATAATTGTAAAAGGCTCATGTTTACAGTGCTCTGCAAATGTATGGTTACTCACTGCTGAAAGATTAAACATTGTTTCATGTGGGTAATACCCCCACCCCCCCATTTTTCTCAGATCAGAGAAAGATTTGGAGCTTTTTATCCACGAGACACATTAAGGTCACCGATTGGGAATTGTTAACTGATGGGCTAATTGGGGAAACTTACAGACTCTGTTGAACCTCAGCCAATAATTTAGCTTATAGATTTAAGCAGGGCAACAGATGTGGAAGTGGAACCTCTGACGGAATGTACGGCGCTGGCAGAGAGCTATCTCTGCCCCTATTTAAGTGACAAGTGGGACAGCAATACAACGAGGAGGTGAGAACTGATGCTGTCTGAAAATATCCCTTTGTTGAAAAAAATGTGCGCATTAGAAACCAAGTGTTTCTTAGAGAGAGAGTTCATCCTAAATTCACACAGAGGAATAGCCTGCAATTATAACCTTGACCACTGTGCCACTCTTTCGCAAATCTCTTTGTACGCTCTATGGTGATGTCCTGCCTTCAAGTACCTTCTCTGAACTTTCCTGGAAGATAATTCTCTCCTTTCTTCCAAATTCAGTCTCCAATTGCCTTTTTCAAGTTTAATTGCTGGAAATTAGCCATCTAATTAAGTTTTTGTTAAAGTGTATTTGGAAATAACAGTTTTTGGAAATCCTCTGAAACAGCCAGTTGCTATGCTTTGATTTAGTTACTTGAAAGAGAAACATATCCACTACTGCTCTACTTGCTAGTTCTTTGCTTATTGGTGTACATGTTCTATTTAAATCTCCTTACAGTGGAATATGCCTAGAGGGACAAGAAATCACTGCCTAAAAACACCACAAACTTCATTTGCCACTTCCTTCTCCTGTTGAGAGGGAAAAACTGAGGTAGAGTGAACCTCTCTCCTAGCCTGGCTCTTGTTTTCCATCCCTAAATGAGATTGGCCACACTGAATCTAGGCATAAAGGGGACAACTTATCAAAAGTGGTTCCAGGACTCCCTCCTAGCAATGCATAATTAGCTCTCGCTGAAGGGGTAGCAATGACTCTGCTTTTGCAGCACCCGTATAAAATCATTTTTTAGGATGACTATACATCCCTTTGCCATTTAGGAATGAGAAGCATGGAGTGGAAATATTTTTCAGTTTTCCAGTAGTTTAAATCTTTAGCTCAGCTTGGGGTTCTTTTTGCCTTTACTGTATTAGGTTTAATAGGGGCATTTTGGGGCAGGCAAGGAATAGAGGGGACGGTATTCAAGCTGCGGTCAGATTGGCAGTTCTGGTTGCAGCTGAGCTTGGTCACAGACTACCTCTTTCTGTTCAAATTTGTCCACTTTCCTCAGTCCTTATGCTATTCTCCTTTCTTTCTTTACTCTCTCACTGTGTTTGGAGGGGGTAAAAAATGACTGAGGTTAAAAAAAATAATGGATCAAAAGTGTCCAAGTAAATCAGTATTATTTTTTAACAGCCACATCAGAGAGACCATACTCATAGTTGTGTAGGTAGATTTTAGGGGGGGAAGAGAAGGTGGGCATAGGCTCAGGAACAGCTATAGTAGCACACCTGACTACAGCTTCATTTCCAGTCTCTGGTTCAATGAGTTATAGAAGGCACATTACGTCTACACACTGGCACTGAGTATGTCCCTGTTGACATCAGTGGGTCAGTGGGAGCTGGAGTTGACCTGTGAATGATGCTGACTTCATATTAAGCCCTGTTCTTGAAAGACAGGGCAAACCAACCCTTTTCTTGGAAGTAAATACAAATGTCAATTTGTCTGAGATTTCAAGACTGATCAGTGATGAGAACTTGTGAATCAACAGAATGGCATGTTTCACATTAGAACTGAAGCAGTGTGTGTGTGTGTGTGTGTATGTGTGTATGACAGCTTAAAAAAGGGGATATAATTGTGCTTTCTATTGGGTGGTGCAGAAAAAGGTCTTGATGTGTTCTGTTGTCTTATTTTTTTGGCAATTTTAAATGTTGTCACCCCTGATGTGTGCTCAGCTCCCACTCTTCAGACTTACATTTGATTTTGAGATTGGATAAATTTGAAATTTATTCCTTGATTGTGCTTAGAAGTTTTTACCAATTTTCAGTTAAACATTTTGATCCTTCTCTCCAAGAGCAACACCATTTTCTTTTTAACTGCTACTAAATTTTTTAAACTTGAGCTCTATTCCTATCTTTCTGTTGTGATGAAAAAGTTTATTTATTTCTTCTGAACTGAATGTCACCTAAAAAAGATCAGTTACGAATAGTCTGTCTACCCTGCTCCTGTAACTGGTAAGCATCCCAAATCCTTTGTGTTTCTTACTGCTTGCTTTTCCTTACGAGACAATTGAATCAGAAAAGCTATTAGGCATCAAGAGAGGTACCTAGGAAGAGCTATAAAACACCTGAACATAGCACATTCAGAGTCTGTCATCTGCAGGTAAAAGCAGTGACCTGGCTTTAAAGATTTAACCATAAGATAACTGTCTAAAGACAGTAGAAAATCTGTGGCAGAGAAAGAAGTCAAACACAGCTGAACGTAATGCTCAAAACACTCCTTCTCTGAAGACAAGATGATGCAACTTTGACCCTGCTTTGCAAAAGATGCTTTGGGTGCAATCTCTTGCATGCAGATGCTCTTTAGATACACAACAGGCATCCTTGTACTGGAGGTCAATCTGTAACACCAGTGCTGGCTTTACACTGCCTACAGAAGCGAAAAAAATATCTCGGTACGCTATGGTCAGGGCAGAGGACTGGGCACATTTTAAGGTGGTAGAAGGAGCTGTTGAAAGTACTAGAAAAATCTAGTACCTTTCTTTCTCCAGGCTGCCTGGGAAAGGGTTCAACTTCCCCGGATGACAGGTATTAGACTTCTGCCTTTCTTAGAACTTATTTTTCAAGAATCCTGGGTTCAGTGGTGCTTCCCCAAAGGGTAGTACTAGCTAGGCTAAAGCCTTGGAATCTCTGTAGAGTCAGTGTTTAGTTGACTGGATCTAGACAAAAGAAACTTCAAGAAATGAGATTTCTTGACTTTTCTTGCTTTCGTCTGGTTTGGTTTCACTTGGTTTTGGGAATGTTTTCCTGAAGACTTGTATTTGCATTACTGTGGCTTAAATGCTGCCACATTTTCATCATTAACCTATTCTAAACGCCTGTAAGCATCTTGGATATCAAAGAAACCTGCCCAAATATACTTAATTTAGAACATATAGAAGAATCACCCTTTCAATAAAAAAGACAGCTTACACAGACATGAAAGAGTCTATTCATCCTAGTGGGTGTTTGAATTTCTTGGCACTTCCACCAATACTTTAAGGCGTCTACCATACACTGAGGATGCTTTTCTTCAATTCTTTACATAGAAGGAATACATTATAGCCTAACTCTGACCTTGAATACTTTCTCCCTGCAGTCTCTTTCTCTCTGCAGTCTCAGTCCTAGCTCGAGAGGCAAATGGAGGCATAGAAAGAATGACTAAAAGGCTCTTCAGATCTAAAAGACTACATGAAATGGCAGAAACAAACACTCATTTGCTGAGCAGGGTCTCAGAACTCATATGAGCATCCTAAATAACCACTGGAACAGGGGACCCTTCCCTTCCCTTCCCTTCCTTCCCTTCTCCCCCTTCCCTTCCCTTCCCTTCCCTTCCCTTCCCTTCTTCCTTCCCTTCCCTTCCCTTCCCTTCCTTCTTCCCTTCCCTTCCCTTCCCTTCCCTTCCCTTCCCTTCCTTCCCTTCCCTTCCCTTCCTCTTCCTTCCCTTCCCTTCCCTTCCCTTCCCTTCCCTTCCCTTCCCCCTTCCCTTCCCTTCCCTTTCCCTTCCTTCCCTTCCCTTCCCTTCCTCCCTTCCCTTCCCTTCCCTTCCCTTCCCTTCCCTCCCTTCCCTCCTTCCTCCCTTCCCTTCCCTTCCTTCCTTCCCTATCCTTCCTCCTCCTTCCCGTCCCTTCCTTCCCTTCCCTTCCTTCCCTTCCCTTCTTTTTCTGGAATACCATTTCATATTTCTTTCCCCAAGGAAGCTGCAGGACCACGGCAGTAAATGACATAAACAGTGGATGACCTCATCTGTTGTCAGGGTCGTCAGTGTGACCCTCTTCTCTCACTCACCTTAGCCTGAGAAGAAACTGAGTGGTAATTCGGTACAAGGGCTTCTTGTTACTAATTCCTTTCTTTAAATGTCTGCAGACCCTATCTCACAGTTCTTTGGGTTCACACTAGATTTTGCAGTGATTGGAGACGGATATTAAAACTCTTAAGAAAAACAGAAATAATTTTCTAACTCTGGAGCACTGCTGTAATATGCCTAGTCAATGTTCTGCATTGTTTCTTTGTGGTATGGAAAATCTCTTGGAGAGGAAAAAGCCGAGCGTGCACTGAAGAACTCACTTGAAACATTTATTTTTCAAATCTAGGGTATCACTGGTGGTCATCTGTGATATTATACATAAATCTACTGCAGATGAAACTGAGAAAAGCCTTTTCAATATTATTTGCAGCTAAGGTGGTGACAGAAAACATTATGAATGCAACAAACAGAAAGAGAGGAAATGCAAGCCTGTACAGCAAGGCAGATTTACATTTTCCCCAGCTCTTTGCCAGCTAACAAATGTACATCTCTGACTCCTGGGTCCACTTTTATTGGAGGTTGCTGCAGCAACCTCGCTCGTGCATCTGGCTAAGTTTGGAGGTTGCAATAACCCTCCTTTCCCCCTTGACATTAGAGATGCTAGAAACATTCTGGAGACTCACTTTAAGCAAAGGAATCCCTCAAATGAAACAGGTGTTGAGGATGAATCATTTTACTTGACAGCTTATATCCCTATAGCCCTTACTGAAAAAGCTATATCCAACTGAAGAATAATAAATTTTACATTGTTTTTTATCATATTATTTATCAATCCCTGTCTTGTAGGATTATTAATTAGTAAATCTTAATGTTTCCCTATCAAATGAGAATGCTGTGAGGAAATATTTTCTGTTATTTTTAAAAAAGTGGGAATCCTGATTAAAACTCTGTTCCTTTCTTAAAGTTCTCATCTCTTCACTTCATCTCTGACCCTTTTATAGTCCCCATCTCCTCGGTCTACTCAAAGGTGCTGCCAATGACTTTAATTTCCTCTCAAGTGTAATACATACCCAGGATAGAAGGTTGCAATTTTCTTTGACTTTAAAATCACAGTCCAACTATTTACCAAAAGACAATTAGTGGCTTTAAGGCAGAGCAGCTGAGGAAAGATCATGGCCTCACTCTGTGAGGGTATCCACTAGGATATCCAGCGAAGAAGGGCAACTGTGCTTCTGAACAACCGAGCATCTTCCACCCCAGCATGTAAGGAGTCCAGGCACTGAGCTGGGAATGCAGGGGGAAGACAAGGTAAGTCCTGATGGTGAAGCTGATAAGAGCATCGTTACTGCTGCTGATCCCCCTCCATCTCTGCATCACACAACTGATGTGAGGGAGTATAGCCTAAAGCACAAAAAGATGCCACCAACAGCCAGTTTGTGTTCACTCATAGGGAACAGCGTGACAAAGCAGTCACTCAGTCCTGACACCTAAGTGTGAGCTGGAGATACATGCGTTTAAGAGGGTTGTTGAACTTCTCACAGGATTTCTTTCCACAGTGCTGCTGAGGAAGCCAATGCTTTTAACTAGCCAAGGAGTGTGACCTTCTATGAGATCCCACCCAAAACTGCTTTCATTTGGCCTGTGTCATGAAGCCTGGTGACTCTGCGTCGTGCAGCAGAGCAGCGCAGGCTTTGATCCACTGCTTGCATGGGAAAGAATTTGAATGCATTGACTCTTGTAAAAATGAAGTTTTCTTGGAGCAGCCTGAAGGTTTGCTGGGCATAGCTCCATCCCAGGGGGTTTTCTCTGATGTGACCAGAACCGTCCAGCTCTAGCTCTAATAAGCTAGTATATTTTACTTCCTTCTGCACTTGACTTTTAACACAATCACCTTTTCAGGTCCCAAAGCTGCAGTTGTACCCCTGCTCACTAGCCCATGGAATAGCTTCAATAGATGAGGTATCCTTGAGGAAGAGCAGATCATATTATTGCCCCCTAGGGTATTTCTAATCTGGAAAAACTTTAAACACCAGTTTTGAAGCTCTTCTGCTGGGTTGGCTTTGTAGGGTGCTGAGATCATCTCACAAATACCTTAACTACTGCTATAAGTATTCATGCCAATTCTGACCCATTGTCAGCTACAGGGTCCTAGCAAAATAAAAAAAGTACTTTTCATACAAGAAAACACATCAGAAATACATAAGAACAGATTTGTGTGAGTGGGATAGATATAGTATGGGAACTACAGCTATTCATTGTGTTTCTAGGTGTCTTCTGTAACAAATATAACTCATGAAATGGACTCAAGACACTGTGGCTGTCTTTGAAACTGTAATTTTTTTTTTTTAATTTAAATTTAATCTTTTTAAAGATTAAAGGCTACTTTCAGTTTGTTCTTTCTTTCTTTTGAAGGGGTTGAGGCACCTCCAGGGATTCTTCTAAAAGTACAGAGAGCGTCAGAATGACTAAATTAAGGCAACTTCTGCTACAGTGAAGTGAAAGCATCAGGAGGAAAGATTTTTCCAGCTTCTGCAATGAGTAAGAATCTTTCTGGTGAGATACAGAATAGCATTTCTCTAAAGCTGTTTCACTTGCTTTTGAAACTAAACTTGGAGAAGAAAATCAAAGAATTAATCAACATTATTTTCCTGTACCAAAGGGAGTTCAAAAATTTGAGATGTCTGTGTCAATGTTTAACCTCACAATAACAATATTTTAGTATTTTCAGAGGGGCTGGGGGAGGCTGGATGTAGATGGGGAAAGAAGTGGTTTTGGCTCTTAGTTTTTCATGTGATTCAGATGAAAAAGAACCTGGACCATTTATCTGTATAACATAAAATCTATTTCTTCCTTTACTGCGTGATACACATCCCAAGCTGCTTAGAAGGTGCGTGAAGGGAGTACAGATAGTGAAGAGAGGTCAGGAAAGGCATCTAAAGGGGTGGAAGCTGTCAAATGGACAAATTACATGTATTTTCCTCTATGCAGTATGTGCATAGGCTAAGAAACCAAGAAAAGAAAGAAAACCTTCCAGCATGCTTTGTTTCTTATATCTGGCTTCAAAGTCAGATTCAAATGTTGGCCAAAGAAAGTACATAAATTCTCAGGCCTGTTCAATGGGAGGTAGTGATCCTTTTCAAATTCATAACTCCAACAGAAAACCATCACTCATGGAATGCACTCCATTTGGTGGAAAAACATTATTTCCAGCTCTATTGAAAAAAGAAAACTCAAAGAGAGAGAGCTAAGCCACATTGTCCTAACATATATAGATGAAGCTGTACCAGAAGTGGAACTAACAGCAGCTTCATAGCTGAGGGATAACATACTAACTAAGGTTATCTTGATTTGAGTTATTGCTTGGCTAGCGTGTCCTGATCGATTTGCATAAGTAAATTTTAAATATTATGTTATATTTATTTTGGAAAACCATGTTGAAGAGAATTAATTTCTCTAAAAGGAGTTCATTTTGGGAACTATTGTTTCATCAGATAAGGTTTTCTTGGCTAAACCAATGTAACACAATAAGCATAGTTACAATGACTACCACTACCTAAACCTGGTTAGCACCATTGCCTCTGTATTTATTTAATTATTTTTGCTACTTCATGGGCTCTTCATTAATGCCAGCAGTGAGAAAATCACCGCTCTGTTGCCAGGGTCAACAGTCATTTATGAGAACTTGATCAGCTTCTGTGAATTAGTGTTTGGCACACATTTAAGAGTGTTGTTCCCCTATGGCTGTGCTCATGTTTTGACATTTCTATTGCAATTTTCTTCTAAAAAAACCTCATTCTCATTGAGTATCACTTATATCAGAAAGTACCTTGAAATGGAAAGTTTTAAAGAGGTGTGTGAAATGCAGGTTAGTCAACTCTGCTGTGAAGGTGAACCAACAGTTAGCTATGGGAAAAAGTATGAAGATTTCACAAATCTTTCCAGCCAGCTCACACATGTTCAAGAGACATAAATCCCTTTGTAATTTTGGAATGTTTCACTTCATAGAATAAATGGATTAGAGACTGGATTAAAAAATGAAATGTTGAAGTGTGAAGTCACAGCCTCTGTGCTGACCTATTTGCTGAAAAGTCCATAGGGAGCATACGACTGCCATTCTTCACACCTGCCTGCTTCACGTGTACTTAGTGACATGCAAAACAGTCGGGAACACTTGAGCAAAGAGATCTCTTCATGGTCTAGACTCATCATGGTCACCTCTCAGCTGAAGCTTGCTGCATTTAGCTGCACATCCCAAAAGTGTGACTGGACCCTCCCAGGGCTGGTGCATGCAATTACTGAAGCCTAACTTCAGGGAGGCCAGGATTTTCCCCAGAGGAAAATGATCATCAGTCTTTACGTTCAGTGGAGTTAAAATATTATATACAGCTAAAACTCAGCTCCCCTACTGTTTCGATCCCATGATGGTACATATATTCATAGCTGTGGTATGTAGAGCTAGAGATAGACATATATGGTGCATTATAGTACTCTATGCTCATATAATTTGGCATTTGGATGGGTAGCTAACCTAAATACAGACATAGTAGTTTGGCAGATATCCATCTAATCTAATTTATCTTAGAATACAATTCTTTTTAATATGACTTCATTAAAGTAGCATCTTGTGACTCAACAAGCACATCTTCTGTGAGTACTTGGTGGCTTAGCTGCTTACTTTAATGACTGAAGTTTGGTTTTTGTCAATCATGTTCTTGACAGTTCTGCACTCTGAAGAAGAAATGGTTTTGTATAAGTAGCATTCTGGGAAGAGCTCTGTAGGTCAGTAATTTCCAGGTTAACTCACAAGTGATCGGAAACCCCTCCACACATCTCATTACCCCTACAGGTTCCTCTTTTTAATGTGAAAATTAAAGCTGCTATTTCTTGCACGTGGTTCATATGTAAGAGAGAAGCCAATTCAGAACAAAAAATGCTGTAATAAATTACTTGAGTAAATTACTCAAGCTCTTTCTCTCTTCAATTACATACTTCATGTGAGAAACTACTCTCTGGCAGGAATAAAGTGATCACAATCTAACCTTTGGGTAAAACACCTACAGGGCTGCATTCTGCTCTGCTCTGAGCAGCAGGAACAACATTTTAAACAATGCTCAAAGGAGTGGAAGATGCTGCTCTGTAACACATAGATGTGCTTGCCACAAGTGACAGTGTTCTGAGTAAAACTGTGCTTCAAAACAACAAGCAACCATTCTATGATTCTATGATTCTACGTTCCTGCAGAACAATACAGGCTGATTCAAACATCAGAAAGGACAAAGACAATAATCTGTCTTTTAAAGCACAGAACATCTTCCAGAACATCTCTGTGAATTACCATTCTATTATCGCCAAACTCTCCTCTGACCTCACAGTATGCTTTACGTATCCGTCTTTATTTTACATTTTCAAAACAATTTCAAAGCAATTTCAATTGAGAAATATCATTTTACCAAATGTAAATTGGCTGAAGTCTGCTCTTCACATTTACTGCAATAAATTACTGAAGCCATCTTAAATACGTTTTGGGGCAAAATGATGCACAGAGATATAAACCAGCAAAATCACGAATCTATTTTATATGGGAATATTTCATCATAGAGGGCACACTCTAATTAGATCAGATGAAGAAAGCAGGCAGAAAAGTGGCCCACTAATGATGTTGGTAGTGCAACTGAATGTATAATCCAAGTGATAGGATGACAGAAATGGAGCAAGAGACAGACAAATATACAGAAATGCAAGCAGCACTGTTCGGCCAGGTTTGTTATATTCCCATGGAGACTCATGTTTCACATGTTAAGAGCCACTACTCGCTCATCTCCTACACACACTAAAAACACTCATTACAGACACACATACAAATAGCACATCAAATACCTTTGGAAATAAGTCAAACATATCATTACGTCAGTGATAGCTGTCTTCAGTAGTGGGGTTTTGTTTCAATAATAAATGCCTATGGGAGAGATAGGCATCCTTAGAATTTGGACATTTAAAGTCGAAGTCCTCTGGAGGTCTTATTCACAGCTGACTGTAACAACTAGAGGGTTATTTCTTTTTCAGTAGGTTTTGGTCAGGCTTCTGATATATTGCATACATGAACATTAATTCTAAATAAAACTCATGAACATTAATTCTAACTACAACTTTTATCCTTTAAACCCTATTTTCAGGCAAGCTACCTCATGGAATGTAATGGAGCTGTTGGGTAGGAACCTCCCAAACCTCATCCAAGAGCTAAGGGGTTTCTGTTGATCACGATAAAAGCATTCAAGAACTGCCCATATGCAGAGAGGATGGGATGCTGTGCTCTACCGGTACTGCAAAAGGCAGTAGTTTGAATAAATAAGCTCCTTTTCCAGATGCTTTCATTCTGCTCTGCTTGGTTGGCTTACCTATGAGTTTGTTGCCACGCACCATTTTGAAGATCGGTTTGCATAGCTGCTTTCTTCCTGTTCCCTGTTATTGTTCACATTGTTTTTCACCACTTTTGAGGCAGCTTTCACTCTTCCTTGGCATTAATTGAATAAACAGAGTTCTTTAAAGATCTATCTCTCTACCCAAACTTGGAACAAACTATGTGTTGGGAGATAGAACAACTAGTACCTTCTGTAACTACAGAAATGCTAGCAATGGACAAAGCTGCCCTCATAGAAACAGGGATTTTGGACTCAGGCTCTTCTAACAGCTATTTCACCATCTAAGCAAGCGTTTGTTTGTCTCTTCTTTTCTGATGTATATTAAAGCAGAAAAAAGGTCTATTCCAGGACTATTTAAGTTGACAGAAGATTTTTCTAAGAGCAGGTCGTTTCTGTAGGTAAAATATGCAAAAATGATCTCTTCAACTTACATTCACAGGGTCTGCTTATTGCTTTAAGCAGCTCTTTGCATTAGGTCTTATTGGCACCAGGTGTCTAGAGAGAAAATGTAACTTTCCCCTCATAGTTCTCCTAGAGGCAGGATGACAGACTAGGAACAAACCTTTCCACCTCTGTTCCCACAGAGGTTCTGGGTTGTTGGAGAAATAACTTTGGAGCAGCTAATACAGCCATCCACAGTGGAAAAAGAAACATACTTGTAAACCCAAAAAAACAGGGCAGCTCTCCTAGTCTCAACGGGGTGGTAGCAGGAGGTGGCTCTAAAAGGAAGTCAAATGCTTTAGTTTATTGCAAGAAGTCCTTTCAACTTCGTGCTAAACTGGCATGGAGGCATATACCTAACTGAAGCTGCAGGGCTCGGCATTTAGAACGACCTCTGATGAAAGGAAACAAAATCCCAAGCTCAGTGAAGTCAATGGCAGCATTCCCACTGACTTCAATGAGAACAGGAGGTAGCCCATGGTCATTACAGAATTACTAAGAAGCTAAATTTATTTAAACCGAGATATGACAAACTTCTGTTTGTGATGGCTTCTCACAGAAGAGATTCCAGTAATAGTAAGAGCTGACTTTGGTATTTCCATTCTAGCAAAAGTATTAGACAGCTAGTCTACATAGCTCAAAATGTGCTTAAGTCATTAAAAAAACAGGATACCACACCCGGTTTATAAAACACAGATTCTTAATGAAGCCATGCTTGAAGGAACTCGAACTGATTTTCAGGGAGAGTACTGGTTGCTAGAAAGCACAGATGTGAATCTAGAGAGATTGTTGTTGCAAGACGCATAATATTTAAGAGCTTGAACACAGTAGTTTGTTGTTGCTATTTTCACACAACTCTGTTGCTGCTTTGTGTTGCTGCTGGCTTTGAAAGATGCATGTAAACAATGGGAAAAGATTCACAACTTCTAACTAAGAGACTTTCGTTAAGATTAAAAGCTGCAAAAGTTTAGCATTCAGTGTCCCTGAAAGGATGGACAACCTAGTCCCTCTTTGCCCAGGCAGCAGAAGGCACAGTATGTGAGGTAGCTTGCCTAGAGACCTCATTTCAAGTTTGACACATTAGCAGCCTAATGACAAACCACCCTCAGTGATGACATAACAGAGTCCATAAACAGTTCAATAGATAGTAAAGCTCTTGAAAAAGTGGGACAGCTTCCTGAAAAGATGTCATGAGGACTTCTAAGCAACCCATAGAAACAGCTCCTTTCTGGATTTCAGGGTATTTTTTTGAGCTTCAAAATTTCATGCGTTAAATCATGCGTTTCCCCAGCCAAAGTATAGATTAAAGTAATTTCAGTACTGCAATTTGAGGGATGCCATAACATTAAATTACACCCACTTAAATCATTACAACTCTTTAGCTACAAATGATAAAATAAACGTATCATGTTTAGCGTGTGTACTTTGCATGCAGTCATATAAGAGTTTACATGCAGAGCCTTTCCCAAAGTAGCAGAGGGAAAAAAGTTCTTCTGGAAATCTTTACCATTATATTAACGCATTTGATTGTGGGAAACAATAATTTAAATGAGGCAAAGGTTATGGTAGAAAAATAAATGAAATCAAACGGGAATAAAAGCTATAGCTAGAAGTACATGTTTCAATCAGTGTACTTTATTCTCATTCTTAAGCTTGACTAATTGTTAAGAGGAACATGACTGTTAAATTATATCTTCTGTTGGCTTTATGAATTTCTCTTTGCATAGTTGACCTCTCAGGGCATATACACCAAATGCAACTCTATTTTTAGAGTCTTTATTCAAATGGGCTATAACATGCAAAGAAAATGTGTGAGATAAGGAGGAAGCAGATGCTGCAGCAGGGAGTGAGAAAGAGAATAATTCTGCAGACAAACAAAACCAACTCGATAACAGCCAGTGAGGACTTTTCCTCACATTTTATTATTTGGTCCATGGGAAGCAAAAAATAACTTTAGTCTTTTAAGAACAAATCAAAACACCATCAGGAATCCCACCTGTTTCTATTTTAGTCCACAACACCGGATATATTTGTCCCTGGCCTCCTGGGTGTCCAGTTCATGGAAGATACCAGCTGTAGTTGCCTTGACCTCAGAAGCCAAGGCTCTTCTGCCCAGCTTGCTGTTGCTCAACGCTTTCTGAGTTGCAGCCTGCCCGGGAGGTGGTTATGCACATCTTCACAAATAACTCTCCTGCTCCTCTCTGGCTGCTCCGCACCTGGCTGCTTTGTAAAATATATTTGAGATATATTGGAAAAGAAAAGAAAGGAAACATTTAAATGTTGGTAATCATTTGGTTCTTGGGGGCAGTTCACTCCCCTTGCATGTAGCAGTGTTAGAGATAGTCTACAGTCTAAATGCAGCTCTGAATTTGGATTTGAATTCCAATCAGGCCAAAATGTAGTTTACACAAATGTTCCTAGTTGGCTCATTTTAGAGATAGATCTTGTTGCTGAAATTTAGGAGAAAAACTTGAGTCCTTTTCTTCAAAAATTCCTTTGGCTTTTGACATTCCAGTCTGGGGCAACACCCTGTTTTAGGACCCACAGCCCCAGGCAACTGGCCCAAATCTACACCCTCCACAGGACTTGTTCTGCCAGATTTTCTTCAAGCACACCTCCAGGATTAGCCCATGCACAAAACCAGCTCGAGTGAAGTGCTTCTGCCTTTTCTCCCATGCTTAGGTCAGCAGGGCTTTGAGAAAGACACAGCATCGGTCCTTGGCCAGAGGAGAATGACAACTCAAAGCAACAGGGAGGGAACTGAAACTGAGGCATTGAAAGAAACTTCATCTTATGTGTGAGTTAAAATACACGCTAGTTAAATATCCATTGGGAGAATGAGAGAGAGAGAGAGCAGGCATGGCTGTGGAGCTCGGCAGTTAGACACTGCCCCGGGAGGTTGGGGTGCAGCCCCCAGCAAGCAGGGTATGGCTATTAACAGCAGCTGTGAAGCTGACAGGACTATCAGACACAGTCAGCAGCTGACAGGGTACTGGGAAATATATTTCATCCTGGGAATAACCACATGGCTGTGTTTCCAAAACCAAGTGAAACAACAATAACAACAAAAAAAGACTAAATATTTCCCTTTGTGCCCCTTCCCCAAGGTTTTCATCTCATGGGACTGAAAAAGAAAAGATAAAGCGATTTGTTCTGAAGAAGAATGAAAGCCGCATTTGAAAAGCTGGCTTCTCCTGTCTCCTGAATTCTGCCCAGCTCTGCTCAATGTCCCAGAGACTAGGGCTCTCTGTAGGAATGGGAGTGACTAGGCAGGAGAAGAATGGACTCGTCTACTAAATCAGGCAGACTGGAGATGAACATGTCTAAAATTGCCAGCAGCACATCTTTCCAGGAAAACAGTGGAATGCTCAAACTGTGGGTGCAGAGGGTAGAGAAGGTACCTCATCACAAAAGTCCCCCTTGGTGGGGCATGAGCAAGGTGACTTCTGTAAATACCTACCCTGAGGATCCCAGTGGAGCTCGGGCCGGAGAGAAGCCCCAGGGGCTGCAGCCAGCAGCGCTCAGGCAATGCTGATGCTTGCAGCACTTGGAATCGGTCCAGCAGCAGCTCTGGGAATGCCAGTGGACACTACCCATTTGATTGAAGAAGCCAGGCCTTTGGAAGCCTAACACTGACGTTTTGTGACCAACTAAAATGTCATCAAAAAGCATGATCTTAAAGAAAACGTTGAAAGTGCCTGTAGTATAGTTAATTTCAGATTTTAATGAAGGCAGTGTTATGGTTATGAAAATCTGTATTTTTCAACGTAATTCAGTGTCTTCTGTCTGCTGTCCTCAGTGTGCTTCACAGTCTTTTGCCGTTTCACAGCACAAATACAGGGTAATTATTACTATATTTTGTGATTGGTGAACTAAAGAGCAGAGAAATGTTCATCAGAAAATTTATGCAGCTCAATGCCAGCAATAGAACATATTGATCTCATTTTAACAATAGTCTGACTCTGTTTCTACAGATAGACTTCCTCAATAATTAACATTAGTTACATTTTTAGGATTGTGACTTCAGTCAGCTTAATACCATTATACTTATTGTAAAAAAGTATCTTGGATTTGTGTGATTACATAGGCACACACCAGACCTCACATGGGTTTGTTCCTGCTATAAGACGGGCATACAGATACTAGATAAAGATACTATAGTCATGGGCACAACTAAAAGCAGAAGCCTGAGGAAATAGATCATAGCATCAGAAAACATACTGCATGTGTCTTAAATCTCATCTTTCTTGGGCAGTCAGTCAAGTATCCCTCTTGTATGCATTAAATTTGGTCTAAAAGCCTGCAAAGCAAACAGATATCCTGCTGCCACATCTCCTGCCAGGGTCCCAGCCATGTAGGGATTGCCTGACTCCACGTACAATAACTCACAGACTGCTCCCAGGAAGCTTCTATGGTTATTCAATTTCTATGGTTATTACTGTATGGAGAAGAAATGGGAGATTCAATGTGATCAATGTGTCTATTCCCCTCTGATATGTTTGTGTGACCTAACGCACGCCTTTTATCAAAGCTTGTGCCACTCGTGAATTCAGTCATGGAATTACACAGCACACAGTGTAGTCTCTCCCTAGAGTATGTTTTCCATTCTATTTCTAGACATAGTTCACACTATACTTAAAATTCCTTTCATAAAGGCACGTGCATAATGTGAGGAGGTGATGTCACATATTTGGGATAATTCCTCCTGATTCATGCCTTGCTTCTTCATTCTGTTTGAGTTAAAGATGGATACATGGAGCTTAGCAAACACTTTTTGCTGTGATGTCATTTTAAATTTTGAGCTGCTCCTATATTAGTTCCACATCACAGTTAATGATTCATGTTCAGGTGCAACTGTAGAGTTTTCTCATCCTTTCCCATTTACCTCTGAGATTCACAGTGTGTGAGGCAGGGTTTAGGGTGTCACAGGATTCTCTCCAGCAGCTTATTCTGATTCTACAAGAGGATGAAGAATGTCCCAGACCTTTTGAATCACGTCCTAGTGCTCTACACTGTGAAGGTCCCATCATCATGGATCCTGTGGGTACGTGGTGCACAGTACACATGCAGGTCTCACTCATTATGCTTGAAATATGCACATACTTGTCTCCAGCTTCTTGGTTGCCTATAGTTAAGAGCATGCATTTTGGGCATAACCCCTGAGACTTCCTAAGAGTGCCTTACAGGAAGATGCAGTCCAAAGTTTCAGTTTAACAAGGGTTGTCTCATTACATGTACCACCCTGCTTCCTTCACGCATTCAAGAAGATGGTTGGACAACTGTATATAGGAAGATCAAACAAAATTTGTCTTGAAAGGTTCTTAATACTGCTCAGATGAAGTCTAAGTAGGCAGAAAATAGAAGCAGAGTTGAGAAATCACCTGTTCATCAAGAAGCAGGTTTTTCCAAAATTCCTGACTCAATTTGCAATGTGAGTTAGGGTTTTGCTTTACATTCAGTTGTGAGGGCTTGGTGCATGCAGTCTATGCCTGTTCTGACCTGTTCATTCGTTGAACCCCTACGGTTAATACGGGGCATAAGGACTGGGCTGATGTTTCTTGGTTTGGTCATAAGAACCACAACTTTATGCTTATAAGCAGTGAGAGTCTTGAGATAACTTCCTTCCAAATCCCCTGAAGCCTCATCTGAAATGGTTCAGTTGTTATCCCTTGCATAAGTGCAGTATTTATTGATATTTTTGTGTTCTTTGCAACCTATATTCAAATCACAACAGCCAACACATCTAGCAGGGTAAAGGAAAGGTCTAGTTCCTGTGCACGGATTTTTACACAACCTAAACTCTTCTCTGTTTTGTGAAGGTCATTGAAAAACAGGGAGCAAGTAAGAAAAGAAAAACACAAGGAAACTACAGGATATGATTCATAAAAATCCCACGTCTCCTCTATATGCTCATGCAGTCTTCTTTGAAAAAATAAATAAAAGTTTTTGTTCTTTAGCAATGTTCCAGTAAGTAATACACATGCCAGAGAACAAGCAAGCTCAAAACAATGAGCTAAAATTAGAAGAGGCAGATTCAGCATCTAAAGTCACAAATACACACACACTTGCTTTATAGTGTAAAGGCATCTGGAAGAAATATAGTCACATGGACTATCTGGGTGCTGGCATGAGGACTGTAGCTCAGGATATTCTTCTATCAGCTACAAGCTCTTTGCTTATTCTCGAGCAACTTTCTTAATCCTATCTGTGAAAAGAGGCAACAAGGGGCCTGCTTTTGTGGCTGTTGTGAGGATGAAACCTTGGATGTTTACAGAGATCCTGGATTTTTGTGCTGAGTGCCACTGAAATAAAACTATTTCTTCAATCCACTCAGTTTTAAAAAGTGCTAACGAAGTAGCTCAGTTTGGGCCGTTTTGCTCTTCAAAGTCTACTTTGTACTGAAATGGAAGAGAAAGAGAGACGTGGTGTGTGCTACTACTGACCGTTCATCAGCACTTCAGTACTAATACCAATAATATCTTTTCTGGCATATTTTTCTCCTAACCTAAAAAACCCCCAAAGTTCTCTGCAGCCAGGTGTTTGCTAGACACCATCAATTCTCAGCAGATCTTATCAGCTCAATCAATAAACCACTTACATTCCCATGGGATATATGTTCAGCAACACCAAGAAGCAGCAAGACTTACATGAGTCTGGGGAATCATGACTCATGACCAGGACCACTCCTTACGTATTGTGCCATCAACCAGTAATTAAAGAAAAAGTTACTTACATCTACAGAGAAGGAAAGGACAGAAATCATGAGTACACACAAATTTTGACATTACAAAGAGGATTCAGGAGGAGCTATCTGATACCACTCCAAATTTACACCCCCAGTGCAGATACAGGCTCTAAAGCAGGCAACATGAGCTATTGCAGGTCAATGAAGATGGACAGGTTTTTCAGCATCCAATATTCCTAAAAATTCCAAAGATTTCATTGCAAGGCAATACCACACTGTGATGATATTTTTCACAAAATAACTTGCTGGACGTTTTAAAGGATAACTGGAGCCCACATATTCATTTTTAAAGTTTTTCTGTTTGTTTTGTTTTTTTTTTTTTCACTGTTTTTAGATGTTGTTGCAGCTGTTCTTGAACTATGTACTCAACTTTCGATACGAACCCAAATGCCCACTGCAGGCAGTAGCTCAGAAGGAATGGGGACTGGTTCCTTCTGGCTAATGTGGCATAGACAGAACTGCTACACATCAGATCTAGTGACACATAACATACATTTGCATTTGGGATAACATCTTATGTATTTATATAAAATGATTCTGAAGGGAGGAAGAGAAGTTGCTGAGAAAGAGAGAAATCAATTGCAGAATTAACTTCGGTTTTGTTTCCTAAGAATCAGTTTTTATTTTTCCTGCTGCATTTGGTAGCTAGAACAGGGAATCATCTAATTTATCACTACTCATAGACCAAATTAATTACAACAAGACTAGATTAATTATAGACTCTATACTAGATTAACTATAGATGTTCCAATAAGATTCTCAAGTCTAGATTACCTAAAATACTGCAAAAAATATTAGATCTTTACCAATTGCGTTGCATGACATAGTCAAAGTTGGAGAGCAGAATTTAGACAAGGAAAGACAAGAGAAGTTAAGAACAAATTATCAGAAATGAGGCCAGTTGTGTTCCTACCCTTTGTTACTGTGTAGAGTCTGGTAGAATTGCACGTAGTCAGGCTGGGACCCTGTCAGAGCTAAGATCAGGTACCGTGAATATGGAAAGTGAACCTGTACTGATTTGGTGAACATAAATATGTGTAACGCATGCTTTTACCTTGATTGGTCAATTGATGCATTTTTTTTTTTATAACACTTAGTAACTGTAACCCAGACTAATTTTTAATTAGATTAGTCAGTTAAAGAACAATGCATTCAAATGCCGTAATGATCTGAATGATGTAAAATGATGTTGCTTGTATGTAAAATACACCACAAAAGTGGTAATTTGGGATCTTACTATCAATGCTCTGTTTAATTATTAATCTATGAAGACATTAATGTGGCAGTCGTAATGGGCTGGGTAATTTTCAGTGATATGTGGACAGAGAAGTTCAGCTTGAAGCCGCTTACAAGCTAAGAGTAGTAATAAGATAAAGTTTGCACAAAATCCTGGACCCATGCCCTTACTCAGCTTGTAGTAAAGTACAGAACTTCGTTTTGGGTTTTCGTTGAACCTGTTCCCTTTATAGGCAAGCACAGAAAAGGGTGTAACAAGAATCCTGGAACTCTGTTTTCCAAGTAGCCAGGAGGCCTGTATAAACGAAGTACTGTACCCAGGCCACTGTCATAGCAAAGGGAAAAATAAAACATTTCCCTGTTAAAAAAAAAAAAAAAAGAATCTCAATAGCATGATAACAAAATAATTTTAACATCATCTTCATCTCACTTAGCAGGAGAAGAGGCAGAAATAAAGAAGAAGAGCAATGGCTCAATGTGTAGTCATTCAGCTTTTATCTCACTATTTACCCTTTCTGACAAGGAGCCATCCAACTCTTGCTACTTCTTTCAAAGCTGCCAGTGGAAAGAAAGGTTTTTCCTGGGGAGGAGGATCTCCAGGGGAAGCAGTGAAAAAACATGAGAGAAAGAATCTGGAAGAATTCACTCCCACCCACCTACAGGAGATTCCTAGAAGCATTGTTAGCCTGAAAGTTTCCAAAAACCCAATCCACTGCTCAAAGGCAGGGTCATTTCTGTGGCAGGTTGACTTTAAAGCATCAACGGTGTCTAGCTGGAACCTCTCACGAGGTTGGAATGTTAAAAGTAGTCCCAGGAGAGAGGATTTAATGTACAAAATGCAGGTGAGGCAGCCAGAAAGACATGATGAATGCGATTTATCACAGGGTTCTGCAATTTATCACAATGGAATCGCAGGAAACAAGCAAAGCAGAGAAGCAGATAGATAGACTGGATAGATTAAGCTCCTCTGGGCATGGAACTTCTTTGAAATATGCCAAGGAAATTACATGTCACACGTCCAGATTTTCAAACAGTATTTTATTGACTGAAATGGAGCTACGGGTTTCTGGGGCTGGGGTCCTTTTCCCCAGAAAGGAAAAAAGATGTGTTATTCTGAAGACTGAAATAAAGCTAAAATTATAAGGTGCTGGTTTGTTTCCTTTTGGTTTTAATCCACCTCTGGATAGATGCCAGGGAGTCAGCAAATCAAGCACCTGCACTTCCCAGCCACCCTTCCGCTGGCTCAGCTTCCACCTTTAGGTGCACGAAGTTCCGCACACAGGAGCAATCTCAGGGGCCCAAATCCGTCAGCCACTTTTGACGATGCGCAAGTGACCGAAGTTGTGCTCACAGCAAACACAGCCCTTCCTCACTGCCCTGCTTTTGTGGAGAGCCTTTCTCAAAACAGGTCTGTTGGATCCGCGTAAGAACCGCTGAGTTTTACAGCCGCAGGGCTGGCGCGATACCGCGGTCCAGAGGATTGCTGCAGTGTGCTGCGTATTCCCCACCTCCCACAAAGTAGGGGCCTTACAGCTTTCAAAACAGCGCGTGTACTCTTTAAATTGTTTCACTGGGAGGAGAATTACGTGTTCTGCAACGCCTCAGGACAATGAGCCAAAGGAACTATAGAATATGAGCTTGGTGTTAAAGCTGGAGCTCTGCAATGCTCTGCTTTGTGTGGGTTTTAGCCTGCTATGTAACATTACTTTTACATTAACATTTGTGGTTCCTTTTTTATGCACTCCAGCTTCACCATGCTCCGCCCTTTATATTTTACACAGTAAGATTCCTATGATCCAACCAGGGTGGCATGTTCAAAGTTCCACTTCTTTTTAGCACTGATTAAAAAAAAAAAAACAGGCAAAAAAAAAAAAGCGCAGAGTATCGAACAAGCTTACTTCAAATAGCTTTTATTCACACTAGGACAAGACTATAGCCAAAGAATTATACAAAACACAAAACAAAAGGGATTTAACAACTCGGTTGAAGACTATTTCACTCCAATTCAACGCTCGTATATCTATAATCAACAATGTTTTGGAGCACAATATTACTTAACATTACTCATTGGATGCTTTCAGATACAAAAATGTATCAGGAATAATAACAATAATCCACAGGTTCCTTTTACTCTTATGGAAATATTACTATTGGCTTTTAAAAATGTTGCCCTTTTGGTCAGTCCCACTGATGCTTTGTTCCTTAGAATCTGATCTGCCTGGAAAGACAAATTACAGATAGACTTTTAGTGCTCTGAGCAAAAGGACTGCTTTTTATCATAGAAACAGAGAGCAACATCAATTTCTGAAGAAAAAAATAGACATTTCAGTTGTGCATCCCTAGACCGAAAGTCAGAATTGTAAAAACCCACGGCAATAAGTTTGCTTTGAAAGCTTTAGTTATGACTTCACCAGGTATTGCTTTATGCTTTCCTACTGCATCCTAACTTGGAATATTAAGCCAATCACAAAATTTAAAATAGCAGTAAACTAAGCAGCAAGAGACATGAGTATGAACCTCTTCCCATAATGCACGATGCATATACCCTCCTGAAGCCCACTGAAGTCAATAGACTATATCCGCTACTGTCAATGCTCTTTCAGACAGACTTTTTCAGAAGCACAACTGGCACTTCACATCAGAAACAGTGGTGTGTGGTCAAGTCCAGATCTGTATCTGTGCTTTTTTTACAGTTTGCTGTGGCTGAAAGCAAAGTTAAAGATTTCTGCTCTAGCTGCCTTCCGAATGTTACCCAAAGCCTGTCAGAGAAGGCATTTCAGTGGTCTTTAAGTGCCTCTGGCCATGCAGGAGTACTGGGGAAGAGGATAATGTGTGGAGATCTTAGCACAGAATCACTCTCACTGCACAGCACTAGTGCCACTGATTTCATGCGTCACTTGCCTTTAGACCATCCACGCGGGAGTATGTCTTCCTTATAAGTTACAGCCCCACTCACAGTGTGCTAATTAACATACAAATAGCAGTATCTTTGATGGCACGGAACAATTTATATTTTGCTATGAACTCTTCTAATACGCTGAACCACAGAGCGTGGCACTAAAGGAGGATGAAGGATTGTGCAGAAGAGATACAATTAATAGTTGCTGGAATGTTCTTTCTGGTCTTCACTCTCTGTGGTGTGTTATTTGCTAGAGACTAAAACTGAGCTGGTAACAAGATGTCATGGGACAAAAACCTTTTGGATCAAGTGAAAATATTACATTGTTAAAATCAAAATGGGTCCCTTTTGAGGTTAGAGAGGAATGTGAGTTTCACAATTTCTTTTTTTAACAATCAGCAGACAGCCAGCTAAATCGTACTCATAAAATACCACTCCAGTTTGGATCTGTCACAAAAATGAAGCATTTAATTGCTGCTAGAAGTGACAAAGATAAGCTATTTTCATTCCCACACGAAGAGCAGGGGCATCTGTGGAAAAGACAGACTTTTTTTCTTGGTTTTCTATGTGCTACAAAGATGCATTCACTTATAGGTAAGAAAACGAAGCAAGCAATGTGACAAAGTAAAAGCTTAAACATTAATTAAGAACCTAAACTCCTCCAAATCCAGCATGAAAAGCAGGTAGCAGAAGCTTGGTTTAAGAGAAATTCTTTCCCAGCAGGTTCCCCCCATGTACATATTCTATTTTACTTCCATATGGAGTCTGTAAAAAAGAAAAAAAAAAAAAAGTACAATGGTTCACAAAGCTCTATTGTGACCTTTTAAAATAAAACAACCATGCACTGCTACACTTCTGGAAAGGCCACTATTGGGAAAAAAAGATATTATAAAAATCTTTCCTATCAGTCACGTTACGAACTGTCTGCTGGGGGCTGATAGCTTCTTGGGCAAACGCACAGCACAGACGTCAGGGCAGCACACCTGGATCCTGCTGCTTAGGACAAAAAATCTTCCAGCCAGGTTCATGTCTGCATGCATGTGGGCATGCTTCTGGAGTGGGGGGCATTTCCCAAAGGATAACTGCTCCCTGGGCACCTCCTTGCCCCTGCAAGCTAATAGAAGTTAGTTGCCTCACAGCCATCAGTGTCTTTGGAAAAGTTCCCTCTAATTCTTTGTCCCAGACACATTGCCCCGAAAGTGTCCTGCTGTCTGTCTACACAAATTAGTCAGTCTCTACAATCTTGTTCTCTACAGGACTTCTGGTGTTGGCTGCAGCAAAACCTTTCTAATATTTCATCTCCGGTTATGACTCTCAGCTTTTTAGGGAGGCTGCACTTAGATAAGACACCAACTCAAATATCCTATACTCTAGAGAGGGCTTTCATTCAGCTGGCAGCATGTTGTTGACTTTTTTGCAAAGTAAAGAAACAGCCATCTTTGTTTGCATAACAGCTGTTGATATTTTCTTTTTGTTTTATGATGTTTATTTAAGATATCTTAATGATTTTATTTTCCTTAGATTCACTTGCCTGGAATTAGCTACTTTGTTTTCACTGAAAGGAAAATTAGGAAGGTACATAATTAAAAAAGGGACTAATTCTCTCATCTTTACACTGGCAGAATTCCCATGAACTTTGATTACTTGCTAGGAATTTTGCCTGAAAAAGGATCATATAATTAAGGACTTCATTGCTGCAGATTATATTAAAGCCAAATGCCACATACAGAATTCCTGCACACAGAGTCCAAAAATGAAGTGCAAGACACTCTTAGGTTTTAGGAGTTCTGAGATTTACTGTTCATCGTTGTTCCCACTTCAGCCCGGGTAAAAGCATTAAGCTGGATAAAAAGAAGTCTTTTCTTGATATCTTGCATCATATTTCTTTTTAGTTTTCAGTTTCTGCTGTGAGTTTAAGGATTTAAGAATACAAGAAAACTATTTAATTACCCAAGAACACAAAAAAATTACAAAAATACAAGAGAAGTCCCACTAAGCTTAATATTTAGTCCCGAATACTAGGGAAGAATACGAACTGGAGCAAGCATGTTAGTGATGCTTGTTGCTGAGGCATCTTTCATTGTGGAGGCTGGTGGCTTAGAGACACCTTGATCCAGAGGGCAGAGGGCAAATTCCTGCATGCGTCCTGTGTGAGGCAAGGATTTGCTGCTAATGGCAATGGCAGCCTGGGATGGTGGTGCTGTGAGATGTCCTCCCACTCGCCGGCAGCCCCCGTGACACCAGATCACCAGGCAGAGGATCACCCTGGCACCGAGGGCTCTCTGCCACCTCCTCAGCTTCACCTTCTCCATGGAATCACTCACAGAAAGCACCATTTACCCCTCTCCTTGTTTATCCATTTCAGCTCATTTTAGAAGTAATCTAAGCTCAAATGTAGATATTTCGGCAGCCAGCTTGAAATATCTGGGACTTAATTTTCAGAGGTGTCAATCTCCTAGCCTAGGCTGAGGTCTATGGGACACTGTGACGTCTCTTCAAAAATAGCTCCTAAGCCTCTGAATTTGAACATTAGAAATGGAGAAACATGCAATTCATGCATCTTTCTGAAATTCTGGCATTTGTTGTTGAATCCAGCTAAGACTGCGCCTTTTAACGAGTGTGTATGTGAATATTTCCCTGGAAGTATGTCTAAAATTGCTGGGAGATATTTTAACTGTAATCCATGGGGAGCTATTGATGGTAATAAAAAACACTGTGAGAAGAAAACAGCAGCAAGTGAAACTGCCCTCTCAGAAAGCCCAGTGTCCCAGTTTTAGCTGGGACAGAGTTTTTTTTTTTTTTAACAGCCAGAAGAGCTCCCTGTTTTGGTTTCACTCAGAGGCTCACTCTGAGAAGAATGTTGATAGCAAGCTGATGTTTGTGGTTGGAAGTGAAACTCCAAGGACTTTTCAGTGTGCGGAGTACAGAAACACGGCAGGATAAGGGGGGAGCATAGCTGGGACAAGGGGGACACGATTCCCTTGTCATTTGTGTGGAACTTAAGACTGAGGGCCAAACTGGCCAATTAGTATTCCATATCATGCAGCGTCATGCCCAGTATAAAAGCGAGGGTCAGCCGGGAAGAGGGGCTTTTGCGCTTTTGCTCTTTTTGCACTTTTGCTCTTTTGCGCTTGCTGCGCTGCTGCTCTGCTGTTTTTTTTCTTTCTCTCTCTCTCTCTTTCTCTCCCTCTCTGCCCCTCTCTATTTCGGGGCCTCGCGTTCGTCCGGGATTTGCAGTTTTCGGGACGAGACGGGCTTCGCATACGAGGGGTGGTGAGCACCTACATTGTATTAAATCATCTGTATTAAATCACTCTTATCTCAACCCACGGGTTTCACGTTTATCCTTTAATTCTCTCCCTCATTCCTGGGGGTGGGGGAGGGGGAGTGACCGGCTGTGTGTGGGGCGGTTCAACATAACCCACGACAGTCTTAATTGGCGCCCAACGTGGGGCACGAAGGGGTTGAGATAACGATGTGGCTGGCCGGAATGCTGTTCGTTATGCTTGCGTACATGTTACCGGACATTCATAATTTATTGTCTTATCTACCTTATATGATGTTAGGCGGAATGTTTACGCGGTTTTCTGGCTCTGGGTGTTGGACCGGCATGAAAAGTATGTTATCGGTAATTAAGGGTTTTGCTATACTGTACGGTGTAACTCTGATAAGATCATCGGTGCTGGGTCCGGCTCAGTCTTTGTATTCGGCGGTGCAGAGGGGGATGGTGATGTGGAACTCGTTTATTAATTTTGAGCGTCACCTGGCGGATATCATCGCCAATTATACCGGTGACTTTTCATTCACAAAAGCTTACGTTGATTTTGATAATGCCGAACATCATTGGAATAATTTAACCGGTTTGATTGTCCTGCAAGGTCTCCTGAATATATGTTTAATTATCTATATATTCAAAATCAATCGGCCATTTAGGGGTGTATATCAATTTATTTCTCGGGTTATTGTGCTTGCCATCTCAACTCCCATGACAAGCACTATAGCTACTCAGACTACAACGTTATCAGTTGCCCCCGTAAGGAAAAGAAAATGTATACAAAAGTTAGACGACGAAGAAGAGGAATCAGGGCCATCACAACAACCAAATGAGGAAGAGCAACCAGGACCATCAAAGCAACCAGACAAAGAAGAACAACCGGGGCCATCACAACGATTGGAGGAAGAGAAACCAAGGAAATGTCTGCGAAAGTCAGAACGCAGAGGAGAGGATGATGATGATGATGAAGAGCGACCAGGGCCATCACGAGAAATGAAGCGGGAGCGTTCTGTTTCGCCCCAGAGGAAATCTCAATGGAGGAGGAGTGACATCATAGATGAGAGGATAACCACCAGATCTCTAAAAATGAGCGAGCTGCGAGATATTCGAAAAGATTATGGCCGCCTTAAAGGTGAGCCCATTGTCTCTTGGTTGCTCAGATGCTGGGACATGGGAGCCAATAGTCTGGAGTTAGATGGTAGTGAAGCTAGGCAGCTGGGAGCCCTTGCCATGGATGGAGGCATTGATAAAGCAATTGGAAGGCAGACACAAGTCCGCAGCCTCTGGAGACGACTCCTGGCAGCCATAAAGGAAAGGTACCCCTACAAGGACGAGGTGCCATGTAATGTAAGCAGGTGGACCAACATAGAAAAAGCTATTCAGTATCTGAGAGAACTGGCTGTGCGAGAGTTGATTTATCTTGACTCGAGAAGCGGACCAAGACTCGAAGATCCAGATGACGTCCGGTGCACACGACCAATGTGGCAGAAGATTATACGGAGTGCGCCAGCCGCATATTCCACCTCATTGGCAATAATGGACTTCGGGGACGATGAAGCACCACTATCCGTAGGTAATCTGGTCACCTACCTCCGACGATATGATGATGACACTTCTATACGAACCTGTGTTGCGGCTGTGGAAAAGCTGTCTGAAGAGGTCCGAGAATTAAGAGAAAAAGTAGATTTCCCACCACCCGAACGTTCTAGAATTTCAGCTGTCAGAACCAGGCGTTACCCTCCTCGAGAGAGACAAGAGAGACGGTACAGATCACGGGGTGAGCTATGGTTCTACCTCCGTGATCATGGAGAAGACATGAGAAGGTGGGATGGAAAACCCACCTCCGCTTTAGAGGCCAGGGTACGCCAGTTGGGAGGAAGAACCAACAGGAATAGAACTTTCTCCAATTCCTCCAGGACAGCTGTTGCCCCAGTCTACAGTGAGCAGTCCACTAGTCAAAATGGGAGGGCTGATCCTCCTAGCCATCCTGACTCCAATCCTGCTGATTCCTCTGATGAATATGATAACAGGCATTAGAGGGGCCCTGCCTCCAGCCAGGTGGAGGAGAGGGATAATCGAGTGTACTGGACTGTGTGGATTCGGTGGCCTGGCACATCATACCCTAGAAAGTATAAGGCTTTAGTGGATACTGGTGCCCAATGCACTTTGATACCATCGAACTTCAGAGGGGCAGAATCCATCTCTATTTCTGGAGTGACAGGGGGGTCTCAACAACTGACTGTGTTAGAGGCTGAAGTGAGCCTAACTGGACAGCAGTGGCAAAAACACCCTATTGTAACTGGCCCAGAAGCCCCGTGCATCCTTGGCATAGATTATCTTAAGAGAGGGTATTTCAAAGACCCAAAAGGGTATCGGTGGGCTTTTGGCATAGCTGCAGTAGAGACAGAAGAAGGCAGGCAGCTGTCTACTTTGCCTGGTCTCTCAACGGACCCTTCTGCTGTGGGGTTACTGAGGGTCGAAGAACAGCAGGTGCCAATTGCTAATACAACAGTGCACCGACGGCAATATCGTACCAACCGAGACTCTCTAATTCCTATCCATAAGTTGATTCGTCAACTGGAGAGTCAAGGAGTCATCACAAAGACCCGCTCCCCTTTTAACAGCCCTATATGGCCTGTGCGTAAGTCCAATGGCGAGTGGAGGCTGACGGTAGACTATCGTGGCTTGAATGAAGTTACACCACCATTGAGTGCTGCCGTGCCAGATATGCTGGAACTTCAGTATGAACTGGAGTCAAAGGCAGCCAGGTGGTACGCTACAATTGATATCGCTAATGCGTTTTTCTCAATTCCTTTGGCACCGGAATGCAGGCCACAGTTTGCTTTCACTTGGAGGGGCATCCAGTATACCTGGAATCGACTGCCCCAGGGGTGGAAACACAGCCCCACTATTTGCCATGGACTGATCCAGACCACACTGGAACAGGGTGATGCCCCAGAACATCTGCAATACATTGATGACATCATTGTATGGGGCAACACAGCAGAAGAAGTTTTTGAGAAAGGTGAAAAGATAATCCAAATCCTTCTGAAAGCAGGCTTTGCCATAAAACAGAGTAAAGTCAAGGGACCTGCCCAGGAGATTCAGTTTTTGGGAATAAAATGGCAAGATGGGCGTCGTCAGATTCCGATGGACGTGATTAATAAAATAACAGCTATGTCCCCACCAACCAACAAAAAGGAAGCACAAGCTTTCTTAGGCATTGTGGGTTTCTGGCGAATGCATATTCCTGACTACAGCCAGATTGTAAAACCCCTCTACCAAATAACCCGAAAGAGGAATAATTTTGAATGGGGCCCAGAGCAAAAACAAGCCTTTGAACAAATTAAACAAGAAATAGTCCATGCGGTAGCCCTGGGACCAGTCCGGACAGGACAAGATGTCAAAAACGTGCTCTACACCGCAGCCGGGGAGAATGGTCCCACCTGGAGTCTCTGGCAAAAAGCGCCAGGGGAGACGCGAGGTCGACCTCTTGGGTTTTGGAGTCGAGGATACAAAGGATCCGAAACCAACTATACTCCAACGGAAAAAGAGATATTGGCAGCATATGAAGGAGTCCGAGCTGCTTCTGAAGTGATTGGTACAGAAGCACAGTTGCTCCTGGCACCCCGATTGCCAGTGCTCGGCTGGATGTTCAAAGGGAGCGTCCCGTCTACACACCACGCAACTGATGCCACATGGAGCAAGTGGATCGCGCTGATCACACAAAGAGCTCGGATAGGAAACCTCAATCGCCCAGGAATTTTGGAAGTAATCACTAACTGGGCTGAAGGTAAAAACTTTGGAATGTCACCAGAGGAGGAGGAGGTGACACGTGCTGAGGAGGCTCCACCTTATAATGAACTATCAGACAATGAGAAGAAGTACGCTCTGTTTACCGACGGGTCCTGTCGCCTTGTAGGAAAACATCGAAAATGGAAAGCTGCTGTATGGAGTCCTACTCGACAGGTCGCAGAAGCTACCGAAGGAGAAGGTGAATCAAGCCAGTTCGCAGAGGTGAAAGCCATCCAACTGGCTTTAGACATCGCTGAACGAGAAAAGTGGCCAATGCTCTATCTCTATACCGACTCTTGGATGGTAGCAAATGCCCTGTGGGGATGGCTACGGCAATGGAAGCAGAGCAGCTGGCAACGCAGAGGTAAACCCATCTGGGCTGCCCCGTTGTGGAAAGACATTGCTGCTCGAGTAGAGAAGCTGATTGTGAAAGTACGACATGTAGATGCCCATGTACCCAAGAGTCGGGCCACAGAAGAACATGAAAACAATCAACAGGTGGATCAGGCCGCCAAGATTAAAGTGGCTCAGGTGGATCTGGACTGGCAACATAAAGGTGAAAAATTTCTAGCTCGTTGGGCCCATGATGCCTCAGGCCATCAAGGAAGGGACGCCACATACAAATGGGCTCGTGATCGAGGGGTGGACCTAACTATGGACACCATTGCAGAGGTGATCCATGAATGTGAAACGTGTGCTGCAATCAAGCAAGCCAAGCGGTTGAAACCTCTTTGGTATGGAGGGCGTTGGTCGAAATATCAATATGGAGAGGCTTGGCAAATTGACTATGTCACACTTCCACAAACTCGCAGTGGCAAGCGTTATGTGCTTACAATGGTGGAAGCGACCACTGGATGGCTGGAAACCTATGCTGTGCCCCATGCCACCGCCCGGAACACGATCTTGGGCCTTGAAAAGCAAGTCTTGTGGCGGCATGGCACCCCAGAAAGAATTGAGTCGGACAATGGGACTCATTTCCGTAACAATCTTATAGACACCTGGGCCAAAGAACATGGCATCGAGTGGGTATATCACATCCCTTATCATGCACCAGCTTCTGGAAAGATTGAACGATATAATGGATTGCTAAAAACCACACTGAAAGCAATGGGTGGTGGAACCTTCAAACATTGGGATACGCATTTAGCAAAAGCCACCTGGTTAGTTAACACTAGAGGATCTGCCAATCGAGCTGGTCCTGCGCAATCAGAACTTCTACGTACTGTAGAAGGAGACAAAGTCCCTGTAGTGCACATGAGGAATATACTCGGGAAGACAGTTTGGGTTATTCCTGCCTCGGGTAAAGGTAAACCCATTCGTGGGATTGCTTTTGCTCAGGGACCTGGGTGTACTTGGTGGGTGATGCAGAAGGACGGGGAAGTCCGATGTGTACCTCAAGGGGATTTGATGTTGGGTGAAAATAGATGATAAAATGAATTGAATTGTGTGATATTAATTGCTGAATAACCCTGTCCCTGCATACCATCATCACTATGGTTGTCACATTGTACTAATGTCATTATATTAAGAATCATCCAGGTTAATGAAGAATGAACTTCGTCAGAATCAGAACTGATTCCAAACAACCAGCAACTTCTTCAAGATCAACATCTTCAACCTGCAGACAGCGGCCGGATACACCAACTACGAGCTCCAGGCGCCACACGCAACAAAGACTACATGTCATCCGTTCTACCGACTGAGCGAATTCCACGTCGTCTTTCCTGCCCTGAGAGACTGCTGTAACAGATGAAGACACATTTTGGAGGGATGACCCATGGCTAAGGGAATAGTATATATGTAAGGTTTGAGCATGACATGCATGGTATGGAATAAGGGGTGGATACTGTCCCAGTTTTAGCTGGGACAGAGTTTTTTTTTTTTTAACAGCCAGAAGAGCTCCCTGTTTTGGTTTCACTCAGAGGCTCACTCTGAGAAGAATGTTGATAGCAAGCTGATGTTTGTGGTTGGAAGTGAAACTCCAAGGACTTTTCAGTGTGCGGAGTACAGAAACACGGCAGGATAAGGGGGGAGCATAGCTGGGACAAGGGGGACACGATTCCCCTTGTCATTTGTGTGGAACTTAAGACTGAGGGCCAAACTGGCCAATTAGTATTCCATATCATGCAGCGTCATGCCCAGTATAAAAGCGAGGGTCAGCCGGGAAGAGGGGCTTTTGCGCTTTTGCTCTTTTTGCACTTTTGCTCTTTTGCGCTTGCTGCGCTGCTGCTCTGCTGTTTTTTTTTCTTTCTCTCTCTCTCTCTTTCTCTCCCTCTCTGCCCCTCTCTATTTCGGGGCCTCGCGTTCGTCCGGGATTTGCAGTTTTCGGGACGAGACGGGCTTCGCATACGAGGGGTGGTGAGCACCTACATTGTATTAAATCATCTGTATTAAATCACTCTTATCTCAACCCACGGGTTTCACGTTTATCCTTTAATTCTCTCCCTCATTCCTGGGGGTGGGGGAGGGGGAGTGACCGGCTGTGTGTGGGGCGGTTCAACATAACCCACGACATTCATGCATCTTTCTGAAATTCTGGCATTTGTTGTTGAATCCAGCTAAGACTGCGCCTTTTAACGAGTGTGTATGTGAATATTTCCCTGGAAGTATGTCTAAAATTGCTGGGAGATATTTTAACTGTAATCCATGGGGAGCTATTGATGGTAATAAAAAACACTGTGAGAAGAAAACAGCAGCAAGTGAAACTGCCCTCTCAGAAAGCCCAGGTCTGCTTTGAAGGAAGTGTTGATATTCACCATAAGCCTCGATCATTTCCCAGAGGGCTGTACAGTGCCTTGTAATGACATAATCAAAAAGTAATGGTGTTCTGGACTTAAAGAGAAAAAAAAAAAAGCAGGGCCTGATCCGTCTCCCATTGAAATCAAAGAGGATTTTGCTATTGACTTCAGTGAGAACAGAGTTCTGGACACAATCTGCGTACAGTTAATTTGCACATTTGCTTATCCAAACGATCCTAACTTTAACCAATAGCATGTCTAGATGTTTGTCTGGGAGTACTCCTGTACAAATGCATAAGTGTGAGTTTATCATGTGGTTTAATTCAAATTATTCTGGCATTTAAAAAGCATTTCCAGCTACAAAGGACAGCTTTAGCTGATTTCCACCCAGAATATAGACTTTAATTGGTAAAGTTGTAACTCATATTTCAGGCTGCAATTCATATTCGATTTCATGCAAGCTAAGGACAGCAGCAGATTTTGCATTTGTGGGGTTAATTTTAAAATGATCTTACTATGCAGTCAATTAAATTTTTGCAGTCATTATTTCAAAATGTGAAAAGCTCTACAAATTACTCAACTCATCAACTAAGGTCCTTGGTTTCCTTGAAGGGAAACTTCTTTGATGACCACAAGAAAATTGCAGTAAATGGCAAGTAAGATTGCCATCACAAGTCTGCTGAAAATACAAGATGAACTCCTGATTGCTTTAGTCATGTGAACAGTCCCTTCAGAGCAGCCGAAAGTCAGGCAAGGTGGCTTACACCAGGAGTTAATTTAGCCTGCTGGGACTCTTTGCATTGCTAAAATGAGCATGATTTTGGCTTGTAAATGGGGGGTAGAATTTTATTTCGCTTTCTGAGAGGCATACATCCATTTTAGAGTAAGCCTTTCAGAATAAAAGTTTACTTCACATTATAGGAAATGACATTCCTTTTTTAGATTTCCCTTTTCAAAGCATGCCTCAGATTTCTAACTTGTAGCAGAGAGCTTTTGTATAAGTAATAAAAGTCTTTAAAATTAAAATGCTAATCGTAAACAAACCCAAATGCATGAAAGATCTAGTCTGACTGCATAACAAAAGAGAATTATATAATTCTATTTGAGTGAAATCTTTCATCTTTGATTTACAGGTTTGAGTCTGCCTATAACTGAAACCATATTGCTCCATATCTTTCATATCATGGCCTTCCCCAAAATCTTGTTTTAATTAAGGTTCCTTTCAGATTTCGGAATAAAAAGCATGACAGTCTTCACTTATGGCTTTAATATATCTTGTGAGTTTGGAAAATATATAAAATGAACATCACTTGCTTTTAAAAGCTGAGCGAACTATCCAATACTGCAAGTCAAATACTTCAAGGTATCTCCCAGAGTTCATTAGGTGACAAAGTGGTAAACAAAATCAAAGTTGCTGTAGCAGAGTTTTGTTCATTTGAAGTAGTCTTACATACATGCCCTATCTCTTTTTCTGATGGTAAGGCAACACGTGTAACAGTTTAAGCATTCATTATCAGCTAAAGGCACAACTCTATGTTACGTTCTCAAACACAGAATTAAACAGCTAAAGTCACATTGCAGGGAGATCTCGCTGCTCTTTGAGGATCTAAAATAAAGCCTAAACCCTTTGAAGCTTCTAAAGCAACATCAGTTCTCTTGGTGCAGGACTACATAAAAGAACCAGTTTGCATTCACATGACGACCTGTAAAGAACACCCCCCCGACACAACCTCCACAGAAACACCTGAGCTTCAAATGAGCTGCACGCAGTTACTGAAGGTTGCTGCTTTTAGAGTCAGGACGAAGAAAAGTTTCAGAACCAGCTAAAAACACGTTTGAAAAACCATCCATTTTTTCAGAGACTACTTGATCTCTGCCGCACATCTGGCGAGAGCTACTGTCAACTACAGAGGGTACAGCACTTTTTTGTAAAGGCAGAAGATTGCTCGTTGTAGAGAATCGTGAATGTGTTTTCATGATAGAAAAGATTACATGAAATGGGGAGGGATGGCCAGGAAAAGGGAAAAGAAAATAAAGCACCCCCAAGCACAGTACTTCAGGGGATTTATAGTATGGTAAGAAGTGCTTTCCCGTTAGCTGAAATCCCTCGTTGTAATTTACATGCCTTTCACTTACTCAGCTATGAACTCATTACAGGGGGTTAAAAAATAGCACGTAAAATAAAAGTTTTTTTTTTCTTTTTCATTACACAGAGCAAAGAAAACAAATTCTATTAACAATTTAACACAGTATGAAAAAAATCACCCAGTAAAAAGTGTCAGAAAGTGATTCATGGAGTTTACCGAGTATTTTGCTGGCTGTTGCAAATCTCGTATCTATAATCTATCATGTAGAATTTTGTAATACTCTATTTCACAATTTATGTTGGTGAGTGGGTCAAACAGCATATAAAAAGCATGCTCTAGGCTCTTTCTCCCAAGCCCGTTTTACTGTAACTCTAGAATTGTAGTGGTTACATTTAAGGAATCTTTAGGGCCCTTTCAAGTCCATCCAAAGAACAAGTGAAGCTGCTATTCAGAGTTTTGTGCCCAGTGTTTATGTTCCATCTGATCTGTGCCACCCAAGCAGCAGACAAGACATGTCTGAGGGTGCTTTGGGGGGATACACAATGATGTCACCCACAGGAAATATCAGGGAGGACTTGGCACTTCACAAGGCTGGCTCTTCTTCCATGGGCTCGCCAGCAGCTCTGTAAAAATAAACAGGCAATCAGAATATGGCACAAGAGTACACAATGACATTGTAGATTTTCATGCATAATCAAAGCTGATTTTTCAGCTCTCTCTGATGTTTATTTGTGCTATTCAGTTATCCATAAATAGAGTTTCTTTCCTAGGAAGTATAAACAAATGTCAAGTGGAAAAACATTTTAGATCCAAGCAATCACTGAAAATGTTCCTGTTTATATTAAAATATGTCAGAATATTTTATAACTTTTTGTCGAGAAATGTACATGCTTTGTGTCAATAGAGTCAAATAATTTCATGAAAAAATAGCTGTGATACTTTTATTTTACAAGCTTTTGCAACTAAAAATACAAGCATTTATTTTTTCAAGTGGGCCCATACCATTGAAACTAAATAGTTCACTAGTAGACAAGTAGTTAGCAGTGTTTCTTCTGTGGTTCCTCGGATTTTTGATTCTGTGCTTCCTCTGATTTTTGATTCTGTGCTGTCACAAATGTATTGCCTGCCTGCCTGCAACTTCTGAGACCAGATTCTGAACTCAATCAGATCACTGTCATAGAGGAAGTATCTAATAATAATATCAAATCAGATTATACACATATCTTGTATTTTAAAGCCTCTGGGAAATATTCAGCTTAGGTGAGACAGGCTCTTTAAAACATCCAGCAAGAAAATAATGGGAATATATGCTGAGCTGGAGTAAAGTGTCATAATTCATGGTATCTGACAAGGTAACGCACCTGAGGATTATGCTGGTAATTATAAAATGGGAAGCTTCTGAGACCATGAGACCTCAGTGTTGAAGGACATGAGAATTTGAACATAAAACATTTTTCACCTCAGTCTGGCAGAATACCATAAAACAAATGAGCTTAAGATCTCCTTAAAAATAGTCACTTCAAGCAATGTTGAAATGAGAGAGGCGCCAAAAGTAAATGCAAATTAATAAATAAGATATTTACCAATTAAATCCAGTAAGCCAGTATAATAATTGGCTTCAGTAAAACATCCCTCAGAAAGTACAAACTCATGAGATTGCATGGAAAAAAAAAGGACTTGCACGGGCTTTGGTAGTTTATTCGGCAAGGAACCCAGAGAATTTTAAATGGATCTGGAGTCTATTAAAGGCTTTCCCAATGAAAAATTCAGCAGTGTGTCTTTAAATGATTTTAAACAAGTTATTCCTTTATGATTTGGAAAGGTCACAGCTAGTATGAAGAATATGTCAGATGAATGATATATGAAAAAGGTGGTGTTTTTCTGACTAATCATTTTCCAAAGGGTTGTTGACCCTAAAAGATTATTAATCTATAACAATCACAGGTTGCCCAGAGAAGTTGTGGATGCCCCATCCCTGGAAGTGTTCAAGGCCAGGTTGGATGAGGCTTTGGGCAACCTGGTGTAGTGAAGGATTTCTCTGCCCATGGCAGGGGGGTTGGAACTAGATGATCTTTAAGGTCCCTTTCAACCCTAACCATTCTATGATTCTGTGATTCTATAAATCTCAAATCTATTGCTCCTCACCACATGGTGGAGAATGTTTCCTATGTACAGTAACCACTGCAGCTCTCTCATTCTGGAGAAGGGAGGTGAAGCAGAATTTCAGGGAAGGCTGCAGCAGGAGTCACTTTGGATGGGGCAGTGCTGGGGTGGAAGTGCTTCCCTGCCCATGTGCAGATGCAGCAGGACATCGCTCCCCTTTGACAGGCAATATAAAAACCTGGAGAGCTTATCAAGATACGCATAAAAATGTTTTGCAAGATCTTTTTCAAAAATGACCGAGATCATCACTGTCTTCTCTTTTTTTTTTTTCCCCCCTTACTTTGTTTTGGCTTGCAGTAGAGACCACACAGGGGTAGCCAGGGTGGGATGGAGCCCAGCCTGCTGCTCAGGTCCTCAGGTGTGATAAAGGATCGTGCACCACGTGGAGAATTCATATGGATGCTGTATATGGCTGTTGTTCTGACCACATGCTTCCACTTTCTCCAGCCACTTTTGGAAGACCTGCATGTCCTCTAGCATAGCACAAAAGTGCAGTAAGTCCTTGTTAAACCTCCAGGACCTTATGGGGCTGCCTGGAGGAGAATAATTTGGAAGCAGATAACAGTTCAGTTTTAAGTTCTGGTGTGGATAAGTGAATGAATGAGAAAAAATAGTTGTCAACAGATTTCAACTGGAGACTGGCAGAGCAGGAAGGAGTGGAGCTCTTGAAATCTTATGGAAGTGAAAGTAGGAGTTTGCATTATTTATAAGGAACTAGGGAAGCAGTATGTGCAACAGTTTGTTCACATGTATTTGGCTTCTGGGAATGACACCTTCATAATCATAGTACAACTGAGAGACAATCTTATTCAAAGTTTTAGTCCTGGACAATTTTTAACTGATGAGGGTGTTTCTGGGTGCCAGGACCAACCTTCAGTGCTATATTCTAATATATTCCAATATATTCCAACACTATGCTAATATTCTGCACCAGCCAGAGCCTAAGCACTAATAGAAATTTTTATATGTGAATGCAAGATGTAAGGCCCTTTTTGGAAATGGCACGGAGATTAGGGTGCCCTGGTGAATCCAGCTGTTGTCACTCAGTGTGGTTGCTCTCACAGCCTTCTGTGGCCTCCTTTTGAAGACTTATGTGCATGCTTTAACTTAATTTTATTAGTGTCAGAGAAGTCACTGGATCTGTCCAATGGCTTATCATTAAAAACATACATTTTTATGGGATAACGGCTTAGGCCAGAGTTTTGTGTGAGAGCCAGCAAAGTTTTAGGGTCGTTAGTACAGAGACAAAAACACTGTAGTCACATATCACCAAGCGGTGAATTAATATATACCCATTCTGCTAAAACCAAAAGTTCTCAAAAAAAAAAAAAAATCGAGGAGGCAGAGTCTGACAGGCCAAATTTAGATTACCTCAGTTATGTCACTGTTAGTTACATCAGTTCAGTCAGTCTTCCTGTAGCTGACAAGAAGTTGGCATAAAACAGGCAAAAAAACCCATCCCATGTTGTGTGCTCTGACTCGTTCCTCAGAGGTGCAGCTGCAAACTTGGGTCTGATCCGGACTGATTCCGTGTGGTCAGCAGATCCAGAAAGACACTGATTGGGACTGTAATGACTGTAGAGTCAGAATTGTGATTTTGCATTAAGGCTTCACAATGGTTCATTTAAACTGCAAGTTCCTAGGAGCAGAGAGTGCTCACCTGGAGCTCTCTATATATGCAATTTACACTACAGCATAATGAAGTAGTCTCTTTGCAGTTAGCGCTAAACAAAACGATTCTCTTTAAACCTTAAAACAAACGAAACAGATGAGGCAAAATCCCCCATATGGATGAAATCTGGCAAATGTATGACATCTTAAGTATTGTTCTGTGGCAGTTGAGAAAAAATGACAACCATATTATTTAATGAGAATATTATTTAAAATAGTTCACATCTACACTTAAAAAAAGTCAGCATTTAAGAATATAGATAAATCTTGTACATCTTCCAAAAAAGTAACTGTTTCTCTTACCTTATTTTTAAAATTAGAATTATAGAGATTCCTCACAGCTACATCATCACATACATAAAAACAAAAATTCAAGGTATGTTTCCAAGTCACAGAAACTGCTGAAGAAAAGATAGATTTTCTGGCATGGTATGGCTGCTTTATGCCATAATCTGTTCCTAATTTAACTCAGCTGTCTCAGGGAAGATTGTAATTGGAAAGTGATCCTCTGGTAGCAGAGAACTGAGGAAAAAGAGGTAGATTTCTATACCACGGAGATGATTTGGAGAGTGTCTAAAGACATCATATAAGAGATCCTGAGTAAGTGTATATCCTAGTAAAAACAGATTTTGCATGGATCAAAGAAAAAGGAAATAAAAGTAAAAGCCATCATAGTTTAAGAGCAGAATAAGGTAACTTCACGTATACTCTCAAAAGAGGAAGTAATGTTCAAATAAGGCAAATTTAAAAAAGTATAAACTCTGGCAAGTTAAATGTAAACCCTCAGGGAGGCGGGCAAAAGAAGAGTCTGAAGAGCAACATGTTAAAGGCATAAAAACTAATAATAAAAAGATCTTTCAAATACATCAGAAGAAATGATCAAAGCATAAAAGGATCATCAAGGAAGGTAGACCGCAAAAGCAAAATGTACTATTTATATCTGTGTTCACTAAAGAAGTGTCAGGGAGATTTTATTATTTGCAGATGAACTATCTTAAACTGAATCAGCACTAGAACAAACTGATATATTAAACATTAGCAAATTGCTAAGAGCAGACGATATTTGTCCACTGAGTTTTAGGGGAGTGCAATTATGATTTTGCTAAAGAAATAATTATTGAGCATATTCTACTACTTAACTCAGCATCCATGCCATAGGCAGAGAAGATAAGAAATACAATTCCCCTTTTGGAAACTACAGGAGATACAGTAAGTCCTTTATGGGGAAATTGATGGCAACTATAATCAATGATAGAGTTAGTGAGCACTTAGATAATAACAATCTGGGTAAGAGTTATGTTTTAATACTTACAGACAAAGCAAGACTTACAAATTTATCAGATGCTTCTGAAGGAAATGAAGGAAAAGAGATCAAGTGACATCCCTCTGCAAAGAAAGCCTTCTAACAATTTTATCCAAACGTTTTGAGGAACCTAGGTTATGAGAGAAGGTCCTTTCATAGATTAGCAGTCCATCAAATGTAGCAAACAGACAATAATATTGGCAAATTTTCACTATGGAGAGATTCTCCAGAGCATCTCCAAAAGACTTGGCAGACTACCAGTAGATTTAGGTGATATCGTTTGTTGATGATGCCAAATTACCAATACTAGTCAGTTCTAAAGCCCATAACAAAATTTCTGAGTGGAAAAGAAGGCAAACAAACACAAACTAACACAGAATACACAAAAGGGGGGGAGGAGAGCTTTAATCGTTTATGCATAGTGAATCCTATGACTGAGAGCCTGGAGTTAATGGTAAGAGAACAGAGAGCAATAGAAACAAGAGAAAATCCCCAACATTAAGCTATTGTGTAAATCCACAGTGTGCCCAACACCTGGAGTCCTGCATGCAGTTCTCACTCCATCTCAGAGAAAACTACAAAAGGCACAGAGAGGGGCAAGATTCATCAGAGGTAAGAAATTATTTTCATACCAGGAGAAATACAGAGTCTTGAGACAGGTGCCTTTAAAACCAGAAATGCGGCAGAGACTATGAGTAAGAAAAGAGCTACTTTTATTTCTTACAATGCAAGAACTAGTGAATTTATTGGTTAATAAGTTTATAGCAAAGAAAAAGAAGTGCAATGCCTGATGAGGCTGTGGGATTCACTACCTGAGTGCCAAAGGTGTAAGTTGGTTCAAAAAGAGCTTTGAAAAGTTTATGTCTGGGTAGGTATCCTGAAGGCTTTTATGCAAGATGAGTCAGATGATACAGCTGTTGACATCTACCGACTCACCAGGGCAAGGGTGGCTCTCCAACTCTCTGCTCCTGGTTTTCTTCATTACACATGCACTACCAATGAATGAGAGGAAGGTGGGCAACATAAGGCTGCAGCCTGGCCTGGGGAAGCTTTTCTTCAGCTCCTGAGCCTGGCTGCAATTGCAGATCCTGTGGGGTATGGCCAGGTAGGTGCATGTTACTGAGCACAGCTGAGGTGAATACCGAAACAGTGAAATGCTAAGTGAAGAGTTGATACACAAACACAGCAAGTGACCCTAGATGGTGGCTAGCTGTACCCCATGATCCAACCAGTCACTCTAGTATAAAATATAATGCATTATGCAGTGTGACTGAAACTGCAATGGGTAGCTCTGTAGCACTAAGAGTAATATCTAAATATTATACTTTGTTTTCATTTCCATTTGAGTAAAATCTATGCTCAGCTGAAGGAGGGCCATAAAGTCAAATTCTGATAAATGTCATTCTCAAGATTTACTGTTTGCTGTAGAAATAGTAAGTGCAAGAGATCTCTCTCCATACCCTTTTATTTTTCCATTTTAAGAAGAAACATACAGAAGCTCTAATGTATCAGGGAAAACACGATACTGAATATTTTCACAGCAAGATTTCTGAAACGGGTGTCTGGCCAAAGCAAAATTCTAATCAGCTAAATCTGTATCTCACATAAGGAATAAGCAATTATCAATGCACAACAGTTATGGTAGTTAGAAATATTTTATAGGACATGCCTGTTCCTTTAATTACATCTGTATTTAAATCTGTGTTAGCATCATGCATGTTTTCTTTCCTATCCACAAACTCTTTTTTCTATATCTGCTCTCTTCTGAAGTCTATAATCAAGTTTCAATTGGATGTTAAAATGCAGAGTTGTGCTTTGGTAAAATAAAACACCGAAAGTGCGGCAGTTTTTCACGGTTTTCTTCATTTAGCCTGCCAGAGAAAATCAAATAAAAAAATAATCGGTACTGTCACTTGAAGAAAAGAAAGACAGAGAGAAGAAAGAAAGAGAAATACTTAAGATGGGCCTTAGCCAGAAGCGTTTTATCCTTTATTCATCAGTGGTAAATGAGTCAGATATGAGTTGGCCAGGAAAAGAGCCGCTTTACCCAAAATCCGAGTTTAAAGTGAGTCATCTCACTCCAAACACCAATATATCCTCCAACATAACTGGCAAGAGTTTCCTGCAAAGAGATTCTTGCTGCTGCTCTCTTCATCTGGAGGCCTGACCATCCAAACCTGAAGTCAACAGGATCTCTACCATCAATTCAGTGACACAAGGTTAGAGATGCAGGCCAGAGCTGTCAGCCTGGCCGACCATGGTGGGAATTAAGAGAAAGTAGATAGGTTTTTGGCATAGCGAACAAACCCTTCAGGCTGCCCCGTCAGACACGGTGCTTTCTGCTCTGATCTCGCCCTACCTGTCACAACCAACTTTCCCAAATCAACACTCAACAGAAAGGCTTGCAACAGGTCTTCAGAAGGTGGCCTCCATCTAACATGTGGACAGGAGAGGCACACCTATGGTGGCCTTATCAGGAGGACTTGAGACACCAGACGTCTCTTCATGTTCCTACAGTTCTGTCCTTTGCCACAGAAAGGGGCTGGAGAAGAAGCATTGCATACTTGGTCCTTAATTACAACAAACGTAACAAATGTGAAAAAGCAATGTTGGACTTATCACTACATTACCGAAGTTTGTGTTGGCATGTGTCTATGAAATGAATGGCATGTTTTTGTGAAATGAATGACATTGTACTGGCATGAAACCACAGTGTGCAATGTTGAATCTTTCCCTGGATTTATGATCCCGTGCTGGACTTTCATTCATGCTCGAAGTACAGATAGGTCATCTCAGGTCTCACCCAGCTCAGAGGGCTGTGCCCTCAAAATCAGACCTTCAGGGTCACCATTTTTGATTCCATATCCCTCTTTACATTCAGCAGGAAGAAGAAAAAGAGAGTGATGTCCTGAAGCCTCAGAAAACCTATCAGTTTTGGCTCAGTGGGACAGTGCTTATGATGTCTTGTTGCTCTCTGATGGCAATATGGCTTTGAGGGACTTCTTTGGGGGTTACAAGTGTGAAAACAGAATTAGGAATGTATGTGTGCATAGGATTTTTTTTTGTCCTGCTGAAAAATCTCTACAGCACCACTGAAGATATTTCAAATGAAGCCATTTTTCCACGGAACAATTCATCACGACGGATTCGTCCCTATTATAGTCCAGAACTGATGAAGTGTAATGAATCTGGCAGCCACATGAATTCCACTTGTGTACATTTCAGCACATCCCTTTTTTTCCATTTCTCTCAGCTCCACTCTGAAATTCTGTTTTCAGAATGGGTAGAAACTGTCACAGGTTATCAGTAGATAGGTAATAAATACAATAATTAAGTGCAGTGTTAGTCAAAGAGTTATTTTGTTCAGGTCATGTAGGATCAGCAGTTGCTCTCAATGGCTGTAGTTTTAAGTGAGTGGAGGCACACAACAAATACAATTCTTGGTTATTCTGAGCAATATAGAAATACACACAATTAACCACACCCTTTTTCAGACAATTTAAAATGTAGCTTTGTTTGACTGCATTAGTTCCAACATTTTAACTAAACATTTGTATATTTCAGAGCTCTGCACGCACAAGCAGATACCCTTCTGTCCCTGGCTAGAAGTGTCTTGTAACTGTCACTAATTTATATGACAAGCCTTGTATTATTCCTTAGCTGAGCACTGATTAGCACTCTCACAAATCTAAAATATGTCTCTTATTCATCACTGGATCCTTCTCTAAGCTTTTATGGATTTGTTTTCAATAATACTAGCACAACAATAGCCATAGCATATTAAAATGTAATTACAGTCAGATAGGTAATTGTGTAAATACTGAAACTTTACTAGCTAGCTCTGCTCCCTGTGTGTCCCTTTGAGCCACGGCTGTTAGCTCATTGACAGACGAGCGCTCTCACTGCTGTCAGAGATGTTCTCTCCCAAAGGCACCTATAGCTTTAGCACTGCACTCTCCTCCCGGATGCCTATCAGTTCAGTTCTGATTGAAAGAGTGAAGGCGGGAGGCAAGAACCGAATCAAACAAGTAGCTGGCACGATGTAGGAGCCATGGATCCTTCTGGCTCCACTCCCACCACCACTCTGTCTACTCACAGCTCCCTCCTTTCTCTCTGGTTGTTATGCAGCTCTGCTCCACAGCCCGCGGGGAGCTGATGAGACTCCTTATAAGGCTTTTTTCTCCTTTCCTCCTCCCTCCCCTGTTTTCTCTGTGTGATGGAAATTGGATGATTTTACTGCGTTTTGGGTCTTCCTCAACTGGTGAAGGCCAGGAAGGTTTGTCCTTAAAATGAGTAAATAGGAAACTCCAAGAACTTCTGCAGTGGCTTTTCTGACTCCTAACGACTCATTGTAGAAATACCATATTGTAGGTGACACAGTATTCAGTGTAATGCATTTTTTTCATCTCCAAATGGCAAAAACCACAACAGCAGTTACTATATAATTTTCTCAATTTGTGAAATCGAAAGCAATCTTCATTAACATAAAAAAGCAGCTGACAAGCTGGAAAAAACAGCGTTCTCATTCTTCATTCTTTCCTGCTATACCTTCAGCTTGGTACACAGAAAATGTTGGCCCTGATGCTGGTCAGGGTTGCTCTAAGTTTTATACTGCTACCGTTCCATTGCTTCCAGGGAAGTAACTTTTAATTCCTATCTAATATCATTTAACAATGATTTAAGTCCATCCTTATTAAATTTATCCGACCACATGTTAAATGACTTCCTAGAAAATTGAAACTAAACTAGGTTTGAATATCTTCCAACAAGAAGAATATGATTATTTACATTTGATGATGCCTATTTTCCTCATATGGATATTGCACTTTTTATGTAGTAGAGAGTACTAGACGCAGGGAGAAAACAAGGTTCTTGTACTAACCCTGAACCTTAGTAAAGAACTACACACGCTAAAAAAATACCTGGTAGCATGGAACACCTCTGCTTCCAGTGGCCACATGAGACAACTCAAATCCAGGGATGAAAATTTCCAGGTACCTCAATTAGCAGATAATTTTGAAACAACCCTTAGTCTAGCTGTCTTCATCTCGCTTGGCTGGAGCAAAAGCCATGTTCCCTACAATAATTGCATATGCTTACCTGCTGCCTTCCTGAGGAGTACACTGTTCAACATCCACTGAAAGAGAGGCCATAGCAGATACCGTTTCTGTCTCCTCCCTTTCTCGTTTCTGAGACTCAGCCAGAGCACAATCCACTGGCACAGAGTATGGCTCCACTGACTTCCAGTACTTGCCTAAGGAAAATACACATAATAATTTATGGGATTTTTAGCGAGCATGGTGGTACGAGCATAGTAATCACTTAGTTCAACACTGCGTGATTATAATTTAAAATCGCTGCGGTGTAAGCAGTACAGTTGAAATTTCAGACTGCAGTGCAGAGGTATATTTCGGAACCTAAGAATGCCAAGTTGGAAAGTGCTTTTGTTCCAAGGGCTGTGTCACACCCTTCCCCAGAAGGTAATAAACTGGAGGAGTAACACGCAGACTAATGAACTCATACTGTCAAAAAAGCTATGGGCTTTATCTACACAAGGTGAAGGGAGTTCAGGGCAGGGTTAATAACTAGAAGATCTGATATAGCAGGCAGTTGATGCATACACAGCAAGTAGGACTAGAAAAATGAACATGGTTGCACAAAGTGCTCACATAGCACAGTCTAGAAAAGGGAAAAAGTCAGAAATGCCAGCTCGGACTGAAGTGATGTTGCCAGAACAATCAGGTTTGTTAGTCCTGGATGTTCTTTCTCCTCCAACCTCAGGGCGTATACTAGAACAATAATTTATTTAAAACTTTCATATATGAACTGGCTGTTGCTGGAAAGCTGCCAGATATCATAAGGAATAGAGCTTTCTGGTTTGCCGTGTAAAAACGCAGCAGTGAATTACGAGTATTCTCAGTTTTCTGCCTGCAACAGAAGAGATAGTAAGAAACTTCTCGAGCAATGCAAACAATAATGGCAGGTGGCTCACTGTCAACATGTAAAACGGTCTGCTACTGCAGTACTGCTAAGAAACAGAGGTTGATTAGTGGTAACCAGGTGAACAAGTAAGAATCCACATATGCATTTCTTACAGTCCAGTAATGCACTGAGCACTCACTAATTGCCAGGTGGATGACACCTGGAAATGAGGAGCTTTGGGAAGGCTGGGAGCTCTGGGCCAGAGCTTATCCAGTGTTTAGCAAGAAGCTTCCAGCAGCTGCTGCAGAGGTTGGGTCAGGGTACTTATCTGGGAATTAGACAGAGGGTTTCAACAGCTGTGAAAGAGAGGGGATCAAGTAGGGGACTTTTCCGAGGGCTAAAAGGAGGATTTTAGCAGCTGGGCAGCAGGCTGAGTCGAGGTGCTGATCTGGAGGGTAGCTGGAGGCTTTGACAGCTGGGCGTCCGGGCCAGCGGTAGTGGTGCCTGAAAACTCCCTCTTTGGTAACACAGCTCTCAGCACAGTTTCAGGCTTTTCAAAAGATGAACTTTTCCCTCCAGTGAGAAAGCAGCTGTCAATAAAGCCTGAAAATGTCTTTATTCGAAAACATCGTCGCAAGATGAAAGTCCAAGTCAATCTGCAAGAACAACCAGCGAGCAAGGCCAGCGCGTTTCTTTGAACTCTAATAGTGTGCACGTTTGAGTAGTTAGCAGAATCTTTAAATAACGGGGACCTTCTGGGGATAAAAAGTAAAGTGTATTAAGTATCCTACAAAGTTGAGATTAAGTGTTAGGAGGTTGGCTTTGCTCCAAAAGCATGAAAGACACAGCTAAAAAGTTATGTACATAACAGTAGGCTCAATGATTGGAGCCTGGCAAATTTTATAAAAACAAGACAAAAATATTCTCTATTATTACTGTGCTCAGAGACCATATTCTCTATTCATTAAAAAATACACTAAAAACAAACAAAAAAGTTATATGGGCATTCCACAATGTTCTCACAGATCATATGTGTAAAAGTCAGTCTTTGCAATATACACCCAATTCAAACTCTATAATTTATGAGCTAAATGTTCGCAGAGTGGGTGGGGTTTTTGTTGCAGAAACAGATGTGCAAGAAAATCAAATCTGTTGGCATGGGAATAATACCTCCTCTTGCCTATAAAAGAAATGAACCCATGTTCACTGCTGGAGTTTTCAAGGGCTCTTATTCATAAAATAAAATATTAGTAACCAGCTACCACTGCGTTGCTCTCCTGCAGCAACAATAAAACAGCATCAGTGAGGACTGCTACATCGCATTCGCCCATTCACACACAGGCTCGCACACCAGCTGCCCCCTGAATCCTGACTTTCTTATAACACTAAAACTCAGGGCCAATTCAAGCATATTAGTGGGCTCTCTGTGCCTGTTCAACTGCCCTTCACTCCCAAGCAATTGGGGATTTTCCTTGTTTCCCTGCACTGAGAATTGGATTATGAGAGGGACTTCAGCAGTAAAGAGGGAGAGCAGAGTCAGGGCAGGAAGCAAGTGGTAGCACCTATGCTGCAGTGGAGGCTCCTGGAGAAGGGGAGTACACGGCAGGGTGTTTGCGGTTTGTGAGAGGAAATTTTAAAGCAGCCTCAATCAGGAATAGCACCCAGGCAGCAGCAGGTACCTCGTGCAAAGAGGGCTTTCTGATGCTTGTGAAAAAGCAATGGTAGGCTTTTCTTTAAAATCAGAAATCTGTACTTTACAAATGCCTGTGGCTAGCGGAACAGCTTTGCAAGCTTCTTTTTATACAGGACAACCCATATATGTTGTACACAAAACATATAGGGCTTGCATGTGTGTTCAGCCAAAAGATTTGCAGGCAAAGTCTTGTGGAACGGAGAGGCAATCAGTGTGCAACAGCAAAGGCGCTTTGTCGGAAACTCTAGGTATGCTGTGGATTGACAATTAAATGAACTCAAAAAGCATCTGCCTCAAACTGCTCACATCTCTGAAAATCCCATTTCTACTGTGCTATACTGGAATGTGATATTCTACCAGTCCTGTTACATTCATTGAGAAGAACTTGGTGGAGCTCGGGGGAAAGAATGAAGCATACTACTGGTTTCATTCATACGAAACTCCAAGAGCAATCACAGCTTGCAAGAAAAACAATGAAACCAAATCAGTCTTCTAGGTATGCTTTGGCTTTCAGCATGAAAATGTGCTTAAGTCTCCCTCAAAGATTTGTGGAAGCACTGATTATTACCAGGAAATAATAAAAAGGAACGTTTCTGTCACTGTTACAGGCATTTGTAACAGACAGATTTGGACATACCGCACCATGGCTTGCTTGAAAAAAAACAATTTAAGGGTGATATTCAAGCTAGTGAACAGGATTGTTTAGAAATAGCATATTACATGGGTGTGGGAACTACTACTTCCAAACGTATTACATTTCCAAAGGAGCTTTGGATCACTGTCACAAACAAAACATTTATACAAATTCCATTCTAGTTAGAAAAATATTGTTTCCTCTCATTCTCTAACTAAATATTATATCTTCTTTTTTTTTTTTTTTTTTTTTTTTTTTGCAACAAACACAGTAGAGGGACTGTTTTTGTCTAAAATATTGCTAATATTCATTAGGAAATCTGGATCACAGAAATACAGACCCAATACACATGCAAGCAATCATCCAAACAAATGAGACTTCTCAGCATCTCTTGAGGTGCAACTCCACAGCTTAATGATTTCAGCTTGCATAACTCCCTATAATATTCCACATGTACTTGCCTCTCTTAATTCTATCTAAAAATGTATCCTCCATAAAGCTGCACTGAACTTCCTCAATGCTCCTTTCTGTCATCCAAGCATATTCCTTTCTAATACTTAGTCTCTCTCCAGACACAATGAGGTATGCATAACTTTTTAATAGCTGCAAGAAAAGATAGAATATTGTGTATAAATTACTCCAAACCCTGAGCAGCCCAACTTAGGTTTCAGAAGAACAGCCCACTGGACTGCCATGACTGTATCAGTTCAGCTCAAACTTAAGTGTGGCAAAACTAAGCCACTCTTCAGAGCTTTGGACTATGTTTTTAGACATACACTAGATATTTGTTCCTAAATCATCCTTTCTTTCTGAACTGCCATCTTTTGTGTTTATTTCTAGTAAGACACTATGCCTTTCTAGAGTCAGTATTTTTTTTTTGTTATTTCTCAATTCACTTTTTTTGTTGTTTTGTTTCAGATCAATTTTTCATTAGATATGTGTCTTATTACAAACAGAATTGCATAGTCTTTCCTCATGTCTGTGGCCTACATGCAGCTCTCTGTCCTTATTGTCATTTGCAAATCTGTTGTCTTGCATAGTACATGAATTTCCTTAACTTGCTGATTCCTTTCAGATCATTAACAGGGAATTTCAAGGAGGATATTAACTCATGAGCTACCCCAGGACATACCAGTCAGCAAAAATGACTTACTGGAATTTATCATATACAGCTGACTTAGAGCATTTTCATATTCAGATGACTTCTAGATATAAAGGATTAATTACATACCTACAATGAATTTTGTCACTTCACGACTAAAATCAGATTAAGAAGTACTGCATGGTCAGTGAATAATGCATGGTGTCCCTTTAAAAAAAATGCATTTATTTTATATATATGAAACCCCATTATTTGTGATTCATTTAACATGAAGAATAACATTTGTTATCCATTTGTTATTGTTAAGGAGCCAGCAAATGGCAGAAGTCAGGAAGCTCCCACTGCCTTGGTGAAATGGCAGAGAGCAGAAGACTAAGCAAAAGAGAAATTAAGGGAAGTCTGCGCAGTTGGATTAAGGCAACTGATGGCAAAGAGAAAATTTTTCAGTGAGGCCAGAACAAGTGCCCTAAAGCATCTGAGTAGTAAAGGGTTAGGGTCAGAGTACACAAGTGAAGCAATCAAGTACCTTCTGCATCAGAAACAGAATAAAAACATAAATTTGTTAGCATTGTTCCACGGATCAGTGCACATTTTGAGCTTTTCAACTTTATCTTGAGCTCCTATACATCTCAAAGCGATAACTTGTAAAGCACTGCACAGACTGAATCTGAAGAAACTATTTGTTAGAGCTCTAGTTTACCTGTATCTTCCTGCCCCTCACTGACAAACACCTATTTCATCCAAGCTGCTCTGGAATGGAAAGATTTGGGAATATTCAGGAATCAGAAAGCTCTAAATAATTTCAACGGGTTAGTTTTTCAGGGCTAAATACATAGCAAAAATAAAATAAACAAAAATAAAAGCATATATGTGTATACACAGACACACACACACACACGACACAGCATGTGGGTTTACACATAAAACATTTTCCATCTCTTTTCTCTGAAACAATTGTCTAATGTCTATGACTTCAATTAATAATAAAAAATACCCCAAATCCACCAACCCAAACTGAGAAACATACTTTGAATTTCAGTGGTCTTTTTTAAAGAAGCTATTGCATTCATATTTGGGATTTGGTGCACAATATCTTCCGGGAGAGGCTCCAGCTGCAAGAATAGAATAGAATAATATAAATTTTCAATAAGCCACAGGGAAGTAAAACAAACTGAAACAATCTAATCCTCAGGAAAAGCTCAGCCCAAAAACCAGTTAATGTTTTGCTGGTATCGGTTCTAAAAGTATAGCCATGATTTTGTTTTCTGTTTTCCAGCCATGTAATTGAATTCCAAGGGGCTTTTCTATTGGCTGCAAGACTAATCTATGGAGTCTCTGAAGCAGGTGCATGTCTGTGTATTATTCATTAAAAAAATGCCAGTTATTTGTGTAATTTTTGTAGGTTCCTCACAAACCAAATTCCACTGCGTCTGTATACGCAGCTGGGCGCTCCAAACAAAACCTTGCTGAAGCCACACTGGAACCGAAGTGTACACTCTATTATCTTTATTTTTCTAGTGTTATTACATCTAACCATCTTACGCATTTTAAGATTTATAGGGGAAAACCATAAAACACAGCTGCTTTTACTAGCTTTGCATTAATTTTGAATAAAGTAGTAGATAAAACATGGTTATACAGATCGGCAGTAAGACTTCTCTAAGCAAGTTTTTTATAGAGTCAGCTGCATTTTAATTAGACAGTTTTAATGATATATTCTTTGAGTAGGGCTGCATCATAGTAAATCAGCAGAAGGAAGTGTTCTGTTACTGCACAGTTATTTTTGCCCTGCAATGGACAGATATACCAAACAAACTGTATTTTGAAATTCATCCACATGTGCTTTTTTTGTCCACCTTCCATACATTTTCTCCTAGAAAAAGGGCAATATATCGCCTGGTTTTAATGCCTCTTCCTGTACTGTAAAGTCTCCTTGAACTATGCTTGGGGAGCAGCCAGTTTTTCCGCTTCCTCACATAGGCTGCTAAAGCTGGTCATGGAGGCGTGCTTCCTGCGGAGTCAGGAGTAGCAACCATGTCAAGGTAGACAAGGAAGACTGATATCAATACCAATCGCTCTTCTATAAAACTAAGGAAGTTTTACCATCGCTGACAGGAGACATCTGTACTGCAGACAAAACTCCTTTCTTAAGCATGCCTGGGTCTACTTTAAACGAGGTCAAGTGAAGCCCACCCAAGGAGCTTCCTCTGTGAAGTTAATAGTTCAGTAGCCATCATATATTGTCCTCTGGATCGCTACCGCTGCATTGCTACCCACCAACTAGATAAAATCAGCTTTGATCCAAGTACACAAAGTGGGAAGTAACTGCAGTGTAGATACTCCCTTAGTGGTGTTATTTTAAGCAAGCTCAGCTACAAATCCCAGAACTTCTGAGATTTTACCATTATGACCAGCAGTGAATGCCTGTCAGGGATAAAGACATTGCAAATACCACCAGTCTTTTGGAGTCCTGGTAACTAAAATAAATAGGGCTGTTCGTGTCATTATTTCCTTAGAATCCCATATAATATTGCAGCTGGAAGATTTCCTTGTCGCTAAAAACAATAGCATTATGTTTTGTTTTCAAATAGCATAAATCACTCCATTTTGGGCAGTGAGAAATTGTGCAGAGAAGTGCTGGTAGGACCTAACTGGGTACTGTCTCTACTTGATTACCAAGGAGGCCAAACTGCAAAGGAAGACTGTTGCTATCTAATTTGTATCATGGATTAGAATGAGAGCAATTACAATAAAAATAATATTTATGGATACATTTGCAATTCTTAAACCACATGCACTTCATGATCTTCATAGGTTACTCTATTTGGTAACTCTTGCGGGAGAAAACTGCATATTTATGAAAATGCCCGCCAACAGATCAAACTTCACAGATTTTAGAACAATAATCCATATAATAACCTTAATAATCCATACCTGGGGTTAGGTAGATAAATCGCACTTGCTTTTATCACTTGTTATTTTCTGTTTACAGCAACCTGTCATTTGGCCAGGAAAAGGACAAAATCCTGAAGTTTTGTTGGTTGTACTGGGTGCAGGAACACAGAAGGGGAAGCAAACAGTAGCTTAAGTTTCTGTTTTGACAATTTCCTAATTCCTAAGGCTCTGACAACCAATTCACTCCCCTGAAGCAGGAGAAAATAGCTCCAGGCTGTAACAGTAGGAATAATAGTGCAAGGTATGGAATTGCCAGACTGTAACATCTGAGAGCTGTGTCTTGCTTTGCCGTTTGAGTACCTTGAGATTCTTTCTGCAGACCTCTTGTACTAATTATTAAACTGGAAGCAACTGATGTAGAGACAGCTAGAAGAGATTTCCTATTAAAAGGTGAATATTTTGTTGCCATCTTCAGACCTGGATTTTTGCAGCCAAAAAATTGTCTGGACTTTTCCTATTATATCAGACTCCTCTTTATTTATCGGTTCAGAAATAAATTGTTTAACAAGTAGGCTACATTTGAATATCTAGACATAAAAGATGAATATTTAGAAATGGTAGATGTGTTTTTAGAAATCAAGATAAGCTGATGAATCATGAAAGAAAAGAAGAAAAAGGGTCAAACATCCAACAATTATTCCAATCATTACTCCATTTGTTAGCTCTACTAACAGATCTATAGGTGACATGAGTATGATAGTCACATTTGGTTGTTTCCTTAACTCTTTTTTCCACAAAACTTTCATTTTTCATCCCAAGCTCGGCTTCTCCTCTGAAGCTGTTCTGCCTTCTCACTCTTAGGGATAGCCACACAGAACTTGGATCCTCTTCCATATGAGGGAAAACTTATCACACTCCAGAAGTAAGCTCATTACATCATATACCCTATTCAGCCCAAATGTAGTACTATTACAAAAACACTGTAGAAATAAAGCCAGTGGCTTATGGCAGCTATTTCTATACACTTTGAAATGAGACTGTCTGCATTCGAAAGAATTATTTCTGTTGGCAACTATCCACTATACAACTGTATAGACATAGGGGTGTCCCTGGAAAATATCAGCAGTTAGATCCAAGAGTGAACAAAAGAAATTACCCACCACCTGGCATATATGGCGCTATCACCTTCCCGCCTACACTTATTGGCATTCAGATCATGAAGTCTATTAAATCTGGAGGCTAACAGAAAGGAAGCTGAAAAGAGCACTGGAAATACACTGTCAGGAAAGAAATCTCTCAGAGAAGAACAGTTCAAGTCCGTGCAGAAATAACCAAACCACTGGAGAAACAGTTTGGACTAGACACAGAGAGTCACATTTTCAAAGGTTTTAAATGGCTGAATTGGGCTTTTGTGCCAAAACTGGCAGATGAAAGTAGAAACCGTGTCCACTAATCATTTTCAAAGTAGGAAAAACAATGTAAACGGGCAAAAATCACTTGGGCTGACTAAGTCTACCAGAGGCATATAAACAAATGTTTGGAGATGGAATTGATGGAGATTTCATGTGCCCAGAAGGTGATCTGAAATGATCCTTGGGAATGCGGACAGAATCTGAAACTACAGCAGTCTGTACTGAGCTAGAAAATCTAGGAATTCTTTCAATATCTGCACTGTCCTTAGCACTGTCACATCTTAAAGCACCAAGACTGTCTTCAAAGAAGATTGTTGCAGAGTGCAGTGAGAGATAACTGAGAAGTGAGTCAATTGCAAGCATAAGGTAAGGAGCATGGAGAGTCCTGACAGAAGCAGCAGAAGGGGAGGAGGCAGGCAGGCTCCTCTGGGATGTCTAGGTTGCAGGAGAAGCCCTACAACCTCCCTTTCCCAGATACACCGTGCAAGAGGCATATCAGGCCAAAGACTGGTCTTTGCTGCTTTTAGGGTCGCCTATGATTACAGTGAACTAAGTTCAAAGATCTCACAGGTCCGCTGTGTACTTGTATTAGCAAACTTCTCAAAGTTTCTGCATTTTCTGTTTATATGTAAGCACTTTAGGCAGGTATTGTTGTGATCCACTGTTACAACGTGGTACATAAATGAGTCAGTTTTCAGTAGGGAATAGGTTCAAAGGCACAAAGGATCATTAGAACCTATCAGTCCCTGAAAAACAAGAGATGCCTTGGAAATATGTAACTTTGGAATCAGAATATTCCTTGTTTTCTTGGAAAAACCACTTCCTGACTAGTATTGCCCACCTTGGAGACTTGATATTACCATACTGACCTCTGGCACAGTTTCCTATTCCATCTAATTCTCTATTTCTGGGCCAATTTCTGGACTCTGGGTTTATGCAGTAGCAGTTGACAGGTGGCTTAGACTCAGTGTTAATTATTTTCTAGTATTAGACTCAGATTAACAATGAGGATGTGAGACTGTGACTAAGTTTACCATGCAATTTAAAATTGATCTCAGGCCATATTCACTTCCATGAATATTTCCATTTTGGAGAGAGAAACGCTTACCTGTTCCGGCAAATAGCCCCTTTTAACGCAGTCCAGGCCCTCTTGGCAGAGCTCACTGCCTAGCTGGCAAGCAGCCCCAGATTCACACTGAATTCCACAAAGGAGGAGAATGCCAACTTTTCATCATCAGCAGGAAAGCTGCAGAGTATGAGCTTTCCACTTAAATTACCATCCCCTCCTAAATGCCAGCTCAACAGATTGCAAGAAAGAAGCACATACTTCACACTCTGCAAGAAAATTGTCCAGTATAAGTTTTCAAGCATGCTTGGGAGCCAACCAATCACAATGTTTTGTCAAATTCTGCTTCAGACTGAAATTCAAGCCAGAAGAATATTTACTAGAAGATGTTAAATTTAGTCACTTAAAAATGTTTTTGCACTTAGGGCCAAATTCAGCCTTGGCCGCCACAGTCAATGAGAGCAGACTCGCATCCTCTGTGTGCCTTTGTTGCAGGGTCCCGCTGGGCAGAGCACACTGTGGACTGCACTCCTCTGTTTCCTCTATGCAAAGAAGAGCATGACCCCATCTGTGACTAATTATCACTTGTTATAGACCACAGCAAACTGCAGTACCACGTAGAGCTAAGAGACACTGCCCAAACCTGTAGACAGATTAGAGGGACCGTGATGTTAGACTGACTTCTATGTCCCATGGAAATATCCCACCTAGCTGCTTGAAAAGGGATGGGATGAAGGAAGAATTAAATCCTTAGTTTTTAACTCAAAAAGTTTTGTGCTTGAAGGAACCCTTCCTTAGTCTCTCTGGCTGCAGAAGAACTCCCAACTGAACGCAGTTACATTGGAAATAAGCTGTAAGATTTAGGATACTGAACTCAAAGACAGCTTATCCCTGAGGGTTTTTTAAATCCATGTAGTGCCTCTTCAAAAGTAATGTGGAGGAAAGAAACCAGAACCTATCCTTGCATCAACACAGCAGCCTTACTCACCACCACCTGGCACTGAAAGGCATAGCAGAGGTCTTTATAGCACTGAAGCTAGGACAGACAAAATACTGTAGTGCATCCATTCTCCATGACAAAGATTTTTGGGAAAAATCAAAATTTTCAACCTAATTTTCACACACTTCTTGAAACAGCATACAAATCTTAACATTTAATTATTTTCTTCATTGAAATAATTTGTGTATCTACATATGCTTTAAAAATAAGTATTTGAAACTATACAATCAGTGAAAAACTGTAGAAACATTTAAAGACTATCATAATATATGAAAAAAATAAATTTTAAGCACAAGAGTATATTACCATCTCAGAAATGCTTACATTTAAAAGCAATATATCTTCTCTAGTTATCTGATTCCATCACTTCCTTTGTTTTGACAGATGCCCTTTTAATGGACAAGTTCTCAAATCATGTGGAGAAAATTCAGGGATGTTTTAAAGTAAATGATGCTCATCCTACCTTTTTACCTTCCAGAAGGATTTCCTTGTTTTCATTTTGAATTTCAAGGGAATCCAGCTGCTTAATCTCTTCTCACCTCTTAGGAAGATTTCATTCCAAGGAGATAACCTACAGTGCTCTTAATTAGCTCTGCAAATGGTCAAATGGGTTTTTCTCAAAGTGACATGGAAATTTTCTGCTGGTACACAGAAACATGGACAAGAAAACCTGAGATCTTGATTTTTTTTTTCAAAAAGTAATTTTATATGTAAGCTTTCTAATTAATAATTTCATTTTTATAAAATTTATCCTTATCTTTATGACTATAATTTCCTTTTTAATTTTCTCATAATTTAGGGAGAGATTCACACAATCAAACCATTGAGCCATTTCAGATACTATAGGGTGTCTTGCCTCATCTCCAGTTGCTGCTCAGAAAAGGTGTGAATCTCCTCTAAGTTCTGCGTTAGATCTTCCAGTCCTGTGCTGATGTCCTGGATACTCTAAGGTATCTAAAAAGGCACTAGGCCTTAGGTGTTAGAAAGAAACAATTAACAATATAAGTACATCTAATCAGAGAAAACCAACAATTATACTCGCATTTGTGTTTCTGTGAAAATTTGAAATTATTGTTCAAAAGTACTTCTGCAGAGTTCAGAAGTATTGACCAGACATAGATGGGCCTGATAGCTCATATAAATTCTGAGCTCTTCCAAAAAAAGAGACCTTTTTAATAGTTTTTTTTTGGTTAGTCTTCAAAATCAACAACTGTATGCAGGAATGTCCTGTGCCATGCTCAAATTATTTAAAGATTAGTGCACTAGTGCATTCTTCTCCTAGTGGCTCTACTTGCATTTGTTAGGAGAAGAATACAAAGTTATCTTGCTAAATGGATCTATATGTGCTACAGGCCACATATAACTAAAAGCAAAATGTATCTATTTTGACTGTTAATCTGTTTTCCTTCTTAGTGTTCGGAGACAAATTAAGAAAAGAAAGCATTTTTCACTTATAAATTTGATGTTACCTCTACATATCAGACCAGCTCTCCATGAAAGTTAGAAGTGGTGGCTAGTTTTACAATTACTCTTTTTTAAAAAATGTTATTCTGCTGGTAGTAGAACATATCAAGCAGTGAATTTCTGTATTGACAAGTCCTGGCCAAAAACAACAAAAGAAAAGAAAAAGTTTTTAAAAAAACCTGGAAAATGTTTATGAATTCTAATCCTCAGCACATGAATAAATACATCTGACAAACTGCAGAGTACCTTACAAAGGCCTTTCCCAACCTTTCTAATTTGAGTTCAATTACATGTGTAGTGTTTAGAAACCGAAGTTCGTTTTGCCAATGTTTTTAAACTGGGGTTGCACTGCATACCATTATTTGTAAAAGTGAAGGGCAGATAATAAGTTATAATTATCCTATTAATCACCTGTAAAGAATTGCATTCAAGGAAGAATGCATCCTCAAATTACAGTAATTGGTTGCTTGAAGAGAAAAGTTTTTTTCTGTCCTTGGCAGGAACACACTTGGAGTTTGCTGTGCAAGTTCATGAATATTATGCTGAAATCAAGCTATGTATATGCTATGGGCCATATGGTAGAGATTGCCATAAATCTATAGATGTCAACAGACGTGCTGATTTCTAACTGCTAACTAGGTATCAGGCTTCCTCATTAGTGTCTGCTCCTCAGCAACACCTTTACTTAATTCTTTTAAGCAAACATCAGTTTCTTACGGCAGTGTTGGTAACAACATCCTCTCTGGAGTATTTTTGTCTTCTTAGCAGCCACAGTATATTTTCTCTTTGAAATTCTGCTGCACAAGACCATTTAATGCATGTCCCTGAAGACAATGCTGTGAGTAAGAGTGCATGAGAATAATGCTTATTGCATGAGATGTTTTGAGATATTAATTATCATATTCTTTTCTAAGTGAATTAAAAATGGCTGCACGGTTGTTTGTTTTCATTCTCAGTTATTGAATTTTTGTTTCTCCTGGAATTTGATTTGTTGTGTTTTGCAAACAGACAGACTCACAATTTATCTAAGTTCCTGGTCTCTAATTACTCTAAAATAAAACGGAAGAAAGTCTCTCTTCCAGTACACTTATCCCATTCCTTTTTCTCACAAGGAGTATTTTTTCTCAGATAATGACTAGTCAGTGACAGCAGAAACAGCAATTGGGTGTGACATAGTGTTAAAACAAAACCAGGCAGTTTTCATAAATGGGTAGCACCACCAAATGGTCATAGCTGGATAGAGGGACCCAGGCATCTACACAGAGGAAGACACATCACATGAGGACATCACCCAGTGGGTGGATGATGGTAGAGCAGTGGATGTGGTCAATCTTGACTTCAGTAAGGCATTCGACACAGTCTCCCACAGCATCCTCACAGCTAAACTGACGAAGTGTGGTCTGGATGACCGGATAGTGAGGTGGATTGTGAACTGGCTGAAGGATAGAAGCCAGAGAGTAGTGGTCAATGGGACAGAGTCCAGTTGGAGGCCTGTATCCAGCGGAGTTCCTCAAGGGTCGGTACTGGGACCTGTATTGTTCAACATATTCATCGATGATTTGGATGAAGGAATAGAGTGCATGGTCAGCAAGTTTGCTGATGACACTAAACTGGGAGGAGTGGCTGACACACCTGAAGGCTGTGCTGCCATTCAGAGAGACCTGGACAGGCTGGAGAGTTGGGCGGGGAGAAATTTAATGAAGTACAACAAAGGCAAGTGTAGAATCTTGTATTTGGGTAAGAACAACCCCATGTACCAGTACAAGTTGGGGACTGAACTGCTGGGGAGCAGCACAGAGGAAAGGGACCGGGGGGTCGTGGTGGAGAGCAGGATGACCATGAGCCAGCAATGTGCCCTTGTGGCCAAGAAGGCCAATGGCATCCTGGGGTGTATTAGAAGGGATGTGGTTAGTAGGTCGAGAGAGGTTCTCCTCCCCCTCTACTCTGCCCTGGTGAGGCCGCATCTGGAATATTGTGTCCATTTCTGGGCCCCTCAGTTCAAGAAGGACAAGGAACTGCTTGAGAGAGTCCAGCGCAGGGCCACAAAGATGATCAAGGGAGTGGAGCATCTCCCTTATGAGGAAAGGCTGAGGGAGCTGGGTCTCTTTAGCTTGGAGAAGAGGAGACTGAGGGGGGACCTCATTAATGTTTATAAATATGTAAAGGGTGACTGTCATGAGAATGGAGCCAGGCTCTTCTCTGTGGCATCCAATGATAGGACAAGGGGAAATGGATATAAGCTGGAACACAGGAGGTTCCGCTTAAACATGAGGAAGAACTTCTTCCCAGTAAGGGTAACAGAACACTGGAACAGGCTGCCCAGAGAGGTTGTAGAGTCTCTTTCTCTGGAGATGTTCAAAACCCGCCTGGACGCGTTCTTGTGTGATCTGATCTAGGTTGTCCTGCTCCAGCAGGGAGATTGGACTAGATGATCCTTTGAGGTCCCTTCCAATCCCTAACATTCTGCGATTCTGTGATTCTGTGATCAGCATTGTACCATTTGCATTAAGCCCATGAGGGTGGGAATTTCAGAGAATGGGTTTAGAAGGGCTATGAAAAGCCACTGATGCTATAAGATACTACCACAGGGAAGACGACGACAGAGCATATCAATGACAGTGCCCTGGAATGGCAGCTGATCAGGAAGGCAACGCTGCATTCACTAAGATTGTCAAAGGCCTCAAGCTATGTTTTGTAATCCATATTTCAGCACCTAAATAAAAGGACCAACATTGAGCTGAGCATCTTTTTCAAAAGTGCAGGTCACCACACTGGAAAACTGTCTAAACTGTCTTTATGGGACTTGTCAAAGATGAAAGTAGAAAAAACCCAAGGAAAGCTTTATTTTTTTTTTTTTGTGGACATATCTACTTCTTTGCATTTCTGAGAATAATTTTGAAAAAGCTATTAGTTCATTCAGTGCATGTATAATGTAAAAAAATATTAAGCATAAAAATGTTTTTCTCAATGAGTCGTAAAGATGAAAAGCAAAGGTTTAAAAGAACATGTTGAAAGTCCTTCTATCCAATATCCATCAGAAGACACATTATTTCACATTATTCACATAGGTATGAAGTCTTAACGTGGAAGGGAACTGTCAGACTACCTTGCAATTTCGCACTAATATATTTGATTGGAGAGATTATATAGCTATTGCCACTCCCTCTGGGGGAAAAAAAATAAGTAACACACTGCATTTTATAAGAAGATCTTGCAAAATTCACAACTTATGGTAAAGGTTTTCGCCCTTTCATAAATTATTTTGGCTGCACCTTCAGCAAGCTTATTTTCCTTCTCGCCGTATTTATAGGAGAAAAGATGTTTTCTAGTGGACAACAGGAAAATTTTCAGTAATATGAATGCTTCTCTTTTCTTTGTGTACATAAATAGTACGTACTCTGCTTAGTCTGATAGTCCACTCTCAAAAGTTTTAAAATAATATATACAGTGTTTGATAAATCTTGGACACTCCATTTAAATCACATACAGATTAACCTGAATCTTCATTTATAACTTTAAAAAACCAAAATTTTTGAAGTCTTGTACACAGTTATTAATGTTGTTCAATTTCGCATGTCAGTTGAAGTGTCAAAATACTGCAAAGAATGTGCCTTTGCAAGTTCCTAAGATTACTAGACACCATGCAAAGGCAGGATTTTTTTCATGATAGTTATCTGGAAGGTCCAAACCTGATTGATGATATGCACACCAATGACTACGAATGGTGTCAAGTCTGGTATTCAGCACAACATCACCAAAAGCAATTTTGAGGTATTAAAACTTGCTCAGAACTGGGAATAATTTAGGCAAACACTAAAGGATTTATATAATCATCTAATTCAGAGGTATTTATCCAAACCAGCTCATCTGAGGTCTGCTCATTTCTAAGACATGTTCAGATTGCATGGTCTTTATATCAAATGCAGAAAGGACAGATGCCATTGTTACTAAAAGAAAAACAAAAGAGTTTCAGCAAACTTGGATCATTCTCTCCACCTACTATGATTTATGTTTTACCTCATTTCCTAAAAGGGCGTTTATACAGGCTTCAGATGCATCACAGATGGCAGTAAGGTCATGTCCTCCCTCCAGTGCCAGCACGACACGGCCATCCGCTAGCTTCAGCAATTGCTTGGTTAGGTGACCAAAACCTAGTATTCAAATACAGTAGTGCAAATAATTAAAGCAGAACAGATATTACTGGCATATTTCACATCTGCTGCATGAGAATGTAGAAAGCTCACGGATATTGCACAGGGAGCATGGGATACATTTAGTCCAGTATCCTGTTTCTGACTATGACCCACACCAGATGCTTTGAAGTTAGGTATATGGAACTTTGTACAAGGCAGATGTGAGATAATGTCCCTCATGCTGATCTCCAATAGCTGGAGATTAGTTGAAACATGAGGTTGTCTCTCTTCTTACCGTTGTTAACCATTATTACCCTGAACTCTCTTCCTATTTGCACACCAATGTGACATATATCCAAATTATTTAGAGAGATCTGACATAACCCTGGTCATTTATGGCATCGATATGACAAATAATATTTTAAGTCAAACCGTGATACTATAATTAAAAATAATTATATTTTTCAGATGAGATGATGAAATTTTTAATTACAAACTGCTTCTTCTCTGTACTTGAGGTTTGAGTATAGTGTACAACTCTGGACTGAAAAATAGTGGAAACGTATGTTACCTCTTAGCTCCATTTTGAAGTGGTTTTGGAAGCTGCACTAACAACTAGCTCACTTATTTTGATTCAAGGTTGAAACTGTCCAGAACTTCACAGATATCTCTACCAATATCACTCATTCCTGATCAACAATGTTCTCAGCAATTATGCACCACAGTCAAAAATGACAGTACTTCATTTTATGTGGTGATCTATAACTACATAAACACTTCCACAAAGTTTTCATCTGTGATTCAAGTAAAATTAATTTATTTCATTTTTAATGACAAGAAAAAATGCATTAAAAATATTAATTTGGAGAGAAGATTTGGAGAGAAGTTTTGAGGCAGTTTCCTGGGACAGCTGTTGTTTTTGATTAATCTCCTTTAAATGAGTAATAATAAGTAAAGCTTTGAAATTATTGAAGTTAAAAACCCATCACATCTTGCTGTTAACTTTTCCACTTGGTCTGCTCTAGTTGCTCTGCTTGGGGTCATCACTACTCATTCCAGTGTACTTCTTAGCCTTCAATAAAGCATTTAGAAGGTACTCACTAAAGTCTGGGGCTGTATAAAGACAAAAGGAAAATCAACATCTATTTAATACGTTCTAGTGCAGAAGGTCATCAAAAATTAAAAACTAAAAAAAAATTACAAGCATATTTTCTAGATAAATTTCCGAAGACACAGACTTAAGGTCTGATCTGGCAAACGAACAATCACACAATTATGTCCGTTTACATCTCAGGACTTTGTTAAGCACATGCCCAACTATTTTTAGAATAGGGACTTTAACGATACCAGATTTTGTTTAACTGTGCAGACAAAAAAAAAAAATCTACTTGCCACTTAATCTGTAGATGATCACAGAAGACTTGAGGTGAAATATTTTTTCCTTAAGCCACTCCACAATCTTCTGTACCCTCTAAGAACTGCAGTTTTGATTCTAGCAAAGTAACTACACTGTGGTTCAAATTACATACAGGGTTGAAAACCAAATAAAATCTTAAACTCTCATTTAAGCTCAATCTTTCCTCATGAAAGAAAAAAAACACCCACACTCAATCCTCTCTACAAAAGACCAAATTTAGAGAGGATAATAAAAGTGAAGGAAGGAGTGGAATGAGGATAACCTTTGATCTTTAGCCAATTTCTACTTTCTTTTACCTACAGGATTTATTTCTGCCTGCATGTTACACATGTGATCTTCAGATTCATAAGAAGAGAGTGCCAACAGCGTAAAGTGAGTTGTACACACAGCGTTTAAAGGAAATGAAGAAGAATGAACAGATGCAGACTCCCCACATCTACAACTCACCCTTTGGGTCTGTGAGAAATCCAACAGCAATTTCAAGACAACATTATCCTTCATGTTATACAGCTTCTGCGAAGAAGGGAAAGCTCTACCATGTTTCCCCTGCACATTTTGAAAATTTTGTATGACCACAAACGTTGCTACTGCCACATCGTAATTTTCTGAGGTATGTGTGGCAATAAATGAAAGACTCTCTCAACGCTTTTTGCTTCTTTTAGGCAACCATACATAATATAACTCATGGACATTGTTACAATATTAGTTTGCTTGGTTTCTTAATGATTTGCCTAGTATCAATGCCATAATAATAATCTCCGGCTGAGGCAGGATCCATGCAATGAGCCATACAGAAAGCATCTTTCCCAACAGAGATGACTGTAATAAGACAAAGGTTGCCAAACCAAATCAACATGATGGGGGCTTTTCTTCAGTGTAATTGCCCTGAGAAAGTAAAGGTGACTTGCTGGAAAGGGAGGGAATAACTTTAGTCAACAGTACCACCATTGCTGGTGGCTAAATGAGTTATGGAAATTCTTAACAAAGAAACTTGGATCCTAATGTCACTGCAGCAACCTAGGAAATACATTAGCCGCCTCAAGGAAATCCCCTGGAGTGCAGAATTAACAAAATGGAAAGAAAGGAATCCCAGTCAAGTAATGATTTTAAGATGAGCTGTAGTTCATGCCAAATAATTAAGAAAAACAAGCAGAAAATAGTAACAAGCACCATGAAAAGAATCAGTCACCTCCCCTGATATAAGGATTGACGCTCCATTGACAAATTCTAAGGTGATAAAGGAGTCAGACAAGTATTTTGAATCCTGGATCTTCCAACCCACATGAATTTCTAGAAATCAGCAGCAGTTCTTTGTCCTTCTGACAAAGGTGTCAGCTATGATGCTGGCTTTAAAAGATGTTTTCAGTTTGGATATACTATTGTCTAAAACTATACGCTTTTGAAGTGATGCATAACCGTTACAAGTTAGTGGCATTTTATAAAAACAGAAAAAGTTCAGTTATAAAATCCAAAGTCATGTTAAAATATTGGCGCTTGATTTCCAGTCCAGTCTTAAATGGACATTGTTTCTTTGAAGCTGCAGGTGCATTTGCGCCGTTTAGAGCCTGACTCAATGACAGCCATCTATTAGTCAGAGCTTGAAAAGGCCCTGGCAGAATTCACAGTTATTTGTGTCCATAAACATGGGTAAAAAGTCACATATTAATAATTAAAAACCAGAAAAATCCAGTCATTTCAGTCAACAAGTGAGAAAAAATTACGTATACTGGGATATTTCTCAAATCTTGATTTGCTCAGTGGATTTGTAATTCAGAGGAGTAGCAGAATTTTTTAATGTTAGGCTCATGCAGTGTGCCAGGAAATTGTGAGCATGATTTTGTGCCAACTATTATTTTCATAATTTCTGTAATATAAATGTTAAAAGTACCTATTTCCTGCACAGATCCAATATTTAGACATCCAGGGTAGAATTTGCAAAAGCACTTAATATTTGTTTGCTGTGATCCTAGTAAAGACAATGATAAACCTTCAATTAGCACAAGAAACATTAAAACATTACTAAGTAGTTCTGAAAATCCTGCTCACTAAATAGTTTACATTTTCCTGACAAAAAAGCTGTGGGTGCACAATTGTACATCTAAGCAAAAAAGACTAGATTCAAACGGAAACCATTATAACCCATGCTATGTATTGGAGAAATATTCAGTACATGAGCTGTTATCTGCCAACCTTTGAAGTAAAAATATAAACTTTTAAAACAGAGACGTAACACATACTTTTTGATTATACCCTTTCCATTCCTTCAGTGCTATTAACGGAGGACATGCACTATTCAGCCTTATTTAAGAAAATATTCTACTATGGGAAGGGAGAAAGAGAGAAAAGTAATACTGTATTATACCAGTGAGCAATCTACCAGGCTGTTATTGAAGGACACAACGTACTAATCACTTGAATTGCTGTCTGAGCAAGTAATTCAGGTTTTAGTGGACTGATCTCCTGGTACAACACTAAGAGCCCTGTTGTTTTTTTTTTCTTTTGTAGCAGAGAAGCTCCCCATGTGCTCCTTCTAGTTCTGCCAAATAGCAAGGAATGATATAGGTGAAGCTTCTGCACTATTTGACTCTACCTGGACTTACTGAAAACCAAGAAAATGTTAAACCATATAAAAAGAGAACCTGGAGTTTTTTCACTTTTTTCTTTCCGTTTTTTAGGTATCCTTAGTCTGACAACCTGAAATGGAAAGTGGCAAACAGAGAGCAGGTAAAAGACTTCGGAACCAGGACTGCTCCCCTCCAAGGAATTCATCACACAACTGTGTTGTGTATTACAGCTAGATGAAGTAAAGCTAATAAGTCAGAGTTTGCATGTACAGCCTCCCATTTCGAGAAAGAAGACAACCTGTGAATTTATTCTTTTTACGTCCTTTCCTCAGCGGACAGGAAAGGAACCATATGGACAGCGTACACTCCCAGCCAGCATCACAGCACTCCTTGTGTGCATGAACAATCATACACGCAACTTCAATTTGCTGGCCAGCAAATGTGCAAAAATCCAGATAGTGGGGAGTAAACCTCTCTCAACAGAAGACAGACCTCTTCCCTCTCCCCCACTGTGCATAAGGAGAGCAGATGTCTCCTGCACAGTCCCTTTTTGGGTGGCAGCAGGCTGAAGAGAGCAGAGCTGTGGCTCTGGCCCTTGCTCAGAGGAGGCTGCTGGTGGAGGAGCAAGGACACGTCAACAACGGAGAGGCTAGCAAAGCTTTGGAGTTATGGAGAAAGCCTCAGCTTTCTCAGCCACAGCAGCGGGGCCCCAACAGCTCTTTTGGCTTTAACGTCTTAAAAGCTACAATCCGACCCAAATTGCAGGCAGAGTTCTGGTGAGCTCCTCTGGCTACTCGGAGCAGCCTGGAGAGGAATACATGCAAAACGCAAAAACTCCACAGTCTCTGTCCTGGACCTCCAAGCATGTATTTAACTATTATTTACCATTTAATCATGTCATTACTGTCTAATTTATTTGAGAATGTGTTTTCCTCTCATTAAAACTGTTGCAATGATCGCTGCCAAAAGTCTACCCACCAGTGTTCTGCATTACTTCCCTGTGGTTCCTTTGTGATTATTTGATTAATTTTCATTGATACTCTTCCAACAATAGCATCTAAAATTAACTGGGTCAGTTTTTACATAACTTCCTGAGTCATCAGGCTACGTGTCCTAAATAAATATGTCCATACAGGAGTCAAATGATAATTTACCCTTCCAGCACTGGCGGGAGCTAGAACTTTTGCAAAGCTTGTGTTCTATGATAAGAAAACATTTTCTTCTCAGGTCTTAATTCAGGACCTTTTATTCAATCAAAACTTCATTTGGATTAAGTCAGAGGTTTGACTCAGTTGGCAGGATGTGGCCCTGAGTAAGGGGAGAAAGGGAGATATTGATGCCAAATACATTCTTATGAAAAACATTTTCCAAATGGCTGAAATTACGAATGTTAGTGTGGAGGCACCTGAATTTAAATGGTAGAGATCTGGCCTCTAGGCATTAGCTGCTGATTTCTTGCTTTTAATACCGGAGAAGGAAGCTCAGTAACACTTCAAATTACATGTCTCAAGCAGGCATTTAATTTAGATTAAATTAGACAGTAATTGTACGTTAAATAAATACCAATGGTCTCAGGAACACATTTTTTATGGATTAACAATTTTATGTAATAGATGTTTTTATTGCATGCCTGTTAGTTCTACAGTAATATGTTTTTCACAATTAGCTGCTCTTTAGCTCCTACGCTGAACATAACTTATTAAATCTCTATTAAGTTCATACTGAAGGATATATAGGATACCCCTTCAAAAGCCAAATAATGCAAATCTGTGTCACTACAGGAAAAAGTCACCTTGACAACTCAGTAGAATGGTCTGGGCATCTTCAACGCTCCTGAGATATGTTTGTATCTGAGCAGGCCATACAGACCATTGCACTTGCTTAGCTCTCTGGGAAGGAAGAACTTGTACATCTTCACCACACAATGGGAGTACTGACCTCCTGACAAAATGTTCCTCAGAGAAAACACATGGAGGAAGAAGACTTCCTCAAACTCTTCTCCCAGCTAATTAATACTTTAAAAAAAAAAAAAAAAAGGAAAGGATTACTTTTGTACCCTGTATTATCAAGCAGTAGGGGTTCTGCATCCTCCAGGAAAGGTCATAGTGATGTACAAAATAATAATGATGTTTTTAGAGCTGTTATAACACTGTCATGCGGATTCAGAGGGAAAATATTCAACCACAGATTTCAGCTGCCAGAGTCAAAGCAGGAACCTTTGGATACTCCCAAAACTGGCTGGATGTTTTTAGCTCTGTTCTTACTTGCTCTGTGCCTTCCTTTCTTCTCAGTTTCCTCACATTCTCTTCATCTCTACCCCATCTCACATCTGGTTTAATTGATAATTTCTCCACTGTCCTGCCATCCTCCTTCTTTTTTTTTTTTATTTATTTTGCTTCCTATTTAGTAAATCCTCTACCAGGTAAAGCTGGCCAGGAAGCAAAATTATTTGCCCCACAGAGTTCTTCATGTTTTTTTTTAGGAACATGTAGCTGCTCTGCATCAGAAGGCAAGAGGCAAGACAGGAAATGTAGAACTGCAAATGGCAAGGTGATATTTCAGAAGCAGATTCAGATGTCTCTGAAAAGGGCTGGTGTTTCACATCTGGCTGGTGAGGAGATTCACCATGGGGTTTGGGGTGGATTTCTTTTCTTTCTTTCTTTCTTTCTTTCTTTCTTTCTTTCTTTCTTTCTTTCTTTCTTTCTTTCTTTCTTTCTTTCTTTCTTTCTTTCTTTCTTTCTTTCTTTCTTTCTTTCTTTCTTTCTTTCTTTCTTTCTTTCTTTTTCTTTCTTTCTTTCTTTTTCTTTCTTTCTTTCTTTCTTTCTTTCTTTCTTTCTTTCTTTCTTTCTTTCTTTCTTTCTTTCTTTCTCTTTCTTTCTTTCTTTCTTTCTTTCTTTCTTTCTTTCTTTCTTTCTTTCTTTCTTTCTTTCTTTCTTTCTTTCTTTCTTTCTTTTTCTTTCTTTCTTTTTCTTTCTTTCTTTCTTTCTTTCTTTCTTTCTTTCTTTCTTTCTTTCTTTCTTTCTTTCTTTCTTTCTTTCTTTCTTTCTTTCTTTCTTTCTTTCTTTCTTTCTTTCTTCTTTCTTTCTTTCTTTCTTTCTTTCTTTCTTTCTTTCTTTCTTTCTTTCTTTCTTCCTTTCTTCCTTTCTTCCTTTCTTCCTTTCCTTTCTTCCTTTCTTCCTTTCTTTCTCTTTCTCTCTTTCTTTCTTTCTTTCTCTCTTCCCTTCCCCCCCCAGCCCCCCACCTCCAGAGATTAAAAATACCTTTAAAGGAATTCTATGGGGATAGTCTAATGAGTCTGATAATTATTTACTGAAAATCTGTCCCATGTATTGTGAAATCTGCTGAGCTGATAGTGTAAATGGTAATACTCTTATGACGGTAACTTCTTTCAAATCTGATCAAGTTGCCTGATTTAAACTGATTTAAACTGATATACAATATATGCACCTGATGTTACAAATTACAGATGATTATATCTCAAAATCTCAGTCCAGACTCAGTAAGGGGTTGGCTGGAAAAGAAGACATTTGATAAAAAAAATAATTCAAAGTATGAAGAATTTATTTCTAATCCACTCTGGAATGAAAATCAGATACTACTATTGACTATCCAAATAAATCTGTAAGCTTGATTAAGTTTAGAGAAATTTATTATAATGCTACTGACTATAAAATCAACTTGACACATTTTTAAAATATGTGGGGCAAAGTTTCTGCTGCTATAAATGAGTATAGCTGAAATGTGGGCACTGAGTTATGACTGCAGACAATCTGATGGGAAGATCTAGCCTTATTTCTTTTTTTAACTGATGAAAAGTTAAGTCAGTTAATTTTGAATTGACCCGAGAGACTTACACAAAGGATCTGATTTAAAGCCCATCACTCAGAAGCCGAGAACTGACTGCCATTTTCTGAAGATGGTCTACAAAATTCTGCCAAGAAAAGCAGCATGGACTAAACGATCTTTCCAACATATACAGTTTCTCAGGGTCTACAAATTAAGGCTCTCACTTTATTTGCAGTCATTTATTGACCCTGCCACATCAACATATCGCATTAAATTAAGGGCTAGTTCCTTAGCCAGTGTTAATCAGCATATACCATTATCTAAAGACCTGGCCTCCAGATGTGGATCATTCATCATTCCAGGACTAGAGACATAGATACAATAAGCATATCAGGGATGGGTTCTTGTAGGTGGATAGACGAGGTAAATACTCTATTTCCTGACCAATTTGGCATCAAGTCTCCTGGTGAACTCAGTATTAGCATCGGAGGTCTAGCGCCCCTCAAGATTTGCATCATGTTGTTTAATAAACATCATTTTATAATATCAGGAGGGAATAAGGCAGTGCATTTCTAAGGGATTACTGTACATCTCAAGTAGTTACTCACTTTCCCTCTGGCCATGTGCCCGTTAACCCCACCTGACATATGCTATAATCACCCAGAAATGCACTGCCTGTCATCACTTATTGAAAAGGTAATGTGTAAAACTCATTAAAGGAAATGGTATTGAAACTAGGTTTAGGGTCTGAGTCCTTACAGTCTTCTGATTAATTGCAATTTCCAAGTAAAATACATTGAGCAGCTTTCTATTATGCTGTTCTATTACAAAAACGTGTAAGAATTAAGGATGTGATTTCAACCTATACAACAGCCCCTTTGTCCCTTTTCATACTATTAAAAGGACACACACCTTGAAATGGTGGGTAAAACCCCACAGAGTAAAAGAAACTGTAGCTACCATTTGAATGACATAGGTGGCTCTATCCAGCCTTCTTCCCGAACGGAGAAGTCATGTCAGAACCTTGTCACTCATGTTATTACACAGCAGAGTTTGCAAGAGCCTTAAATTGCTGGGAACACAAGAAAAGGTGACAGGGAATTGCATGGGCCTCAGGTGAAGACAGGACTGATGCCACTCTGTTCTGATGCACAGTCAGTGGAAATACATAGAAGATGTTTTTATTTACTGTTCCCCAGAACAAAATCTATGACTTATCCTCATCACAGATATGTAAAATTTTTAAAGAATGAGAGTAAAGATGTTTCTTTTTTCTTTTCTTTTTTTTTTTTTTTTTTTGTCACTTCGTAGACATGAGGGCAAGTTCTAGCTGCTGGGCAAATGAGAGGGCTTCATGCACAACACAACTTGTGGTCTGGAACAAGTTAATTGGAATAGGAGCGGCCTCTTTGTTTCCCCAGAAATTCTTCCCTCTGGAAACATATATGAGAATAAAATCTTTTCTTAGAATATTGAATATCTCATCCCTGTCTTTCCAGTCTTCTGACATACGGTTCTCAGAAAAAGCCCTTTTGTGAGCTTCTGCAGCCAAGCAGAGACCCACAAATTACTGCTTGAGAACTAGTGCTCCAGAAACTCTCATGGAATTCTTCACCCAATGTTTTTCTACCTTTTCTTAGAGAAACTTAAAAAAGTGATTATAACAATGCCTGGGTGAAAATGCCTTTGGATGGCTGAGCAGTCATGAAGTAATATTTTCAGGATTTTCTCAGAGTGAGGAGCAGAGTCGCTCAGGAATGACCTGATTCTGCAGGATCCTTAAGTAGGGAAATGATCAGTGTCTCTGCTGTTACCATAGCATGACAGCAGTATTAAGGGAAGCTGGCAGACCTAAAATAATTGGTAATCTTCATTGAACAATAGAAACATAAAGACAAACAATGACATTTTTGTGCTACGCTCAGACTTAAATCCAGTCAACTAGTGTCAAGGTAATTTGAGGACTCCAGATGTTGTTGCAGCTGCATTACCACAGCCATCTTAGTCATTCTCCTTAAAAGTGGAAAGTTCATAACAGGGCAAAAATCATTCATTCAGTGCTAAGACACTGTTTCTTGAGCAACATCAGTAATGTCTTCTTCAAGGGAAATAGTACACTGGCTTTACTAAATGGAGACACTCACTGAAAATCTACTACCAGAATAGCTACTGTTTCTCCCTCCAGAGTTTTAACAATTAGAAGTAAAATAACCTGCTGCCAGAGCTCAAAGCTCCCTAGTGGCTCCAGAAACTTAGCAAACAACATATACCAAACTGCAACATCAGGATTTTATTTATTCTTCCTTCTGACAAAGCTGAAGAGCCACAACAGCTGAAAGCTTGAGCAAAAATTGTCCAAACTTCTTAGCAAAGCCATTTAGAAACCCTTGATGGCAAAGGTTTTTGACTGTCTCACTACAGATAAATAGAGAAGGTCAACAAGGAAAAATATCAAATTCTGAACAGCTCCACTCATCAGAGCATACGGTGGTCACCCCAGCAGAGGATGCACTTTTTAGTCAATTTTAGCCAAAGTGCTGATTTCAGTTAATAAGATAAATGGACAAAGACAACATTCTAATATCTTCCCACTGTTTTTACCTAAATTTTACATTCAGACACTATGTTAGAGGGAACTAATTAATTAATAAATATTAATTACACATGAGAGACAAAGATGAAAGAAAACAAAAAAAGAGACATGAGAGAATTAAGAAAAGGATAAAAGTGTATGTTGGGTTAAAGAAAGAGACTTATCAAGTAAGATGACAAATACATTTGTGACTAAAAGATGGTAAAGGCATGTAAGAAAAATTACTGGATGGCTGAGTGGCGAGCAAGAACAAAAATGAATGTGAATATGAAACTAAACATTGTCAAGGAATTAGATTTTCTTATAACCATCAGGATTAGTCAGAAATTAAAGATGGCAGAGAAAGCTTATGACCTCTTTTCTGCAAAGGGATGCAGAACATTTCTGAATTCTTCAGGGATATATTTTTATATCCTTTATATACAGAGAAAGACGAGGCAATCTCACAGCTATATTGACATGAAAATGATTCAGATTTTGTCCACAGTGAACTCTGAATTCCCCAGTGACCAGTTACTAAGTCAAACAAGGTCTAAACATAGGCAGCTGGCACTGAAAGTGTGTTTCAGGTGATGGGTTTGTATATGTAGGCAAAAATGTTAGTGATAACACTCAAAGCAAATAAAGTATTTAAATAAGCAGGTACTTGACAATAAGCTGGTCTCCCTGGGATCAATCACATCATTTGCCATTTATTCAGACATACTACCACATTGTCACAGAGACAAAATCTGAAGTAATCCCACAGCTGGAATACGTTTATACCTCTGGAACTATGAGCAAAATTTGGCCAAGTACGTACAAACATTTATCTTCTTTTAACCATAGTAAAGTAAGTTTAGAAATTGCAAATGAAATCTGCATTAAAGTTCAAAGGCATATTTGGAGATCCACATTTTATCAACCAGAATAGAGATTTTACAGTGAATGCATAAGTTTCCTGCACTCATCTGGACTCAAGCAGCCAATAGCAGTTGCTCTTTCTAACCTTTTAGCTACATATGTATCTTACCAGACTATGTCTTACTCTAGTGCATCATCACAAATAAACTCAAACTACCTTTCCGTATATACAAATGCTTAGTGGCAGTGGAAATGGTGGCTTCTGTCTCCTTCCCAGGTGATATATGACTCCATGTCAAGCTGATAAGCCCTGGTATATGCCTACCACAACCCGGAGCAGCTGAAAGATGGCCTGGAAGTCTTTTAAACAAAGATCATAAACAAAAAGCTTTCATTTTCTTTTCCTCATACCCATTCTGAACTCAAACAGTAAACCTATGTATTTATTATAACATTTGCAAGGACTTACTGCTCAGACCTCAGTGGAAAACATGTCTGAGGGCAAGTGCTTGCAAGTAGGTAAAGAAAAAACTCATTTCTGAATATGAGTTTTGTGGTGGTAGTTATTAATAAACCACGTCTTTAGTGCTCAACTCTATACAAATCAGAGCAAGACCTATTGAAGAGGTGTGAAATCCAACATGGACAGCCGGCAGGGCTGTTACAGCCATGCATGAGTAGGTGTGTGGTTGCAGGCAGAGGGAGATGTAAAAAAACAGGTGTGGGGTTTTTTTTTCATGCTATCCTGTCTCAGTGGCCCAAGAAACTGGCAGGAATAGTCCTTGTCTTTCAGACTAGGACATTTTTACTTCTTGTACATGCTGTACTGGGTCTTCCTATATCCTCACTGTGTCTGGAAATGCTCAAGAGAAATTTGTTTCAGCATGACTATTGTCTGTTCTATGGGACTACTATGGAGTGCATGCAATTTAATATTTGGATCAGAGCTCTGTCTGAATCTCTGGCTTTGGCTTTTCATGGCCAGTTGCAATGCATAAGTGACCTGCTGACTGATGTTACAAATTGGACAATAAGAAAAACAAAAACATTTTTATTTAATCTGAAATCAAGATTCAAGAGATCTAGAGCTCCACAGTGTCATTTTTGTATCAACCACTTTTAGCAACAGAGCTTGTGGTGTTGAAGCTTATTTTTCATTACAAAAAAAAGAAGATACAGGAAGAACTGATATAAAAAAAAAAAAAGGTGAAAAAACATATATTTCCTATATTTTTTAGATTCAGGCGGAAACTTTGAAGTTAGCATTTATTGCTGGTTTATAGTTACAGTTTGAACCTGGCCCTCTGTATACTGAAAAAAGCGAAGGCGCAGAAGAGTAGATGTTCATTTAATTAACAACTCTATCTTAAAGCATATGCAAAAGGGGTCCATTGTGCAAGCAATCATAAATCTCACTTGGCCTAACTTCAGAGCAATTGACCTTACAATCCAAATAATGTTCCTTTGTGCACAGTTTTATATGCAATTTCTAGATTTACTGTTTCAAAGAAAGAGTATGTAAACAGTTTCAAATGAGCCTAAATTGAGCAACTCATTCATCCTACAGCTGGACTAAAGTTTGCACCAAACTGGAAAACTTGTTCTGGAAAGAGTCTTTATTGATGCTACTTTCAGTGAATCCAGATTCAAACTTTTATTTTCACATACCTCTGATATCTTAATTAGGAACGAAATAAGGAGAAGAGAAATTACAAGTTTTAGAAGTTCACTGGACAGCAAAGAATACAATAGGAAAAGGTAATGACACTTTGCCAGCTTGAGAGTATTTCCTCGACAGTCATCAAAAGACTGCTACAAACACAAAATTCTGAGAACTTCTCCAAGAAAAAGGTAGAAGAGAAAACACAGGCAACATAAACGTGACTTCTATTTACTCTCACTCTAATTATTCAGTGTCCTGATATTTCTTTTTTCTATCAACAAAATTTCAAGACACATTTTAATAAGTTTAATATACAAAGCACACATATCACTTCCATAAGTGTGTTCTAGGTGACATCTATCTGGAATCAGTGACAAATCCCTTTGCTTGATTGAATGTTGTAAAGCCTTTATTAGAAAATTTACAAAAAAAGAAAATATGTTATCTATATCAATACTGCGCTTAAAAAATCTCAAAGTACCTAGCTCCAAGATGAATCTTGGCAAACTCTGAAATCCATATGTGAGACAGGCCACTTTAGCACTCAGCAAATATCAAAAAATCTGCAATCAATCCTGAGAGATTCTTCAAATATCTCTTAGGTGGCCAGTTTTTTTTGGTCATCCACTTCTGGAGAGCTCTGGAAATCTGAGTCAGCCTCTGAAGGCTCCACTGGCCATGTAAGGCATCTGGGCTTTCGACTCAGACGCCACGGTTGGGTGCTTAAAGTTGAGGCAGGCAAGAATATGTCAAACTCACTAGGAGGTTATCCCTGTCCTTATATTATATGCAAGTATGGTTAATCTTTCATACATTATTAGAACTGATTGAAGTATTAGTTACAAATAAGTAACTCAGTCTAGCCCTGCTTCATGTTCATAATACTGTCTGTAAACATATGTTAGTATTTCCCAAATGTTATGTTCATAAAGTTGTTTGTGAAGATATCTGTTAGCCAAATGTTATATTCAACTTCGAAGCTCCATGCACACTGCTTTCTTTGACTTCTTAACCTTAGTTATCCATTTCTTATTAGTGCTCATAAAAGGACATCCTACAGTATCTACTCTCTTAATGTGTGATTGAAACTTTATATACAACAGAATGGGAATCAATTAAGATAAAGTGATAACTAGTAAATAATCAGTTCTCTTGATCACACAAATATCCAGGAATCTTTGCAAAGAAATACCACGCCTCAGACTTCAATGAGAAAATAAATTAGAGCCCGTGACTATTTCTTCATAAGAAATGAAAACGGAATATGACCAGGGATGGGATGAATGAGGTTTAAAAGTCAAAGAAATGTTTACTAAAAAGAACAGCATTTGCATTCTTATTTGCCTGGGCCACTTGTCCCTTTGCAACCTGATAAAACAAATGAGTCAATACAAATCAAGATGACTTAGTAGAGGAACAGCAAATGGGCATTGTAAAGTAAAGGCCAGAGGAAAAGGGACACCACAAAGGTTCCAGTCCTGCAATTTGTTTTTTGCAAGCAGATTGAACTGGTGTACTGTGGCCAGACACCTTCAGAGTCAGACATGCCATTTCTTAAGGAGATAAAACGGCAAGATCTTGTCCAAAGACAGCAAAATGGAATAATAACGTGACCTGCTACAAAGTTCATATTTTGAAAAGAAAATAGTAGAAAACTTGCAAAAAAATTTTTCCCTGAGAATCTGTCCATTCTTCAACCATCTTTATGTGATAAATGGGGAATGTTATTCTTTCCTTCATAAACATACTGCCTTGTTTTCATCGATTTACCGACTGTCAAGGAGCCTTCCAGAAAACAGTGGATAAGCTGAGAATTTAGGCAGTTCATATTCACTATCAGACAAATCACTGCAAAGCCTCGTTTTCCCCCTTGCATGTCTGACAAAACTGCAAGACAGTCAAATACAGGTGTTCGGATATATTCAGACAACATTTTTCTTCTTTCTCTCTTTTTAATATAATATTTTGTCATCTACTCTGGTGAAAACATTATGGTTGGTAAAGTAAGATCAAGCAATAATTCTAATTTTTTAAAGCTTTTAAAGAATTTTTTTGAGAAATATGGGAGTTTAGACAGAACATTTATTTAGTTTTAATTTTTGTGCTGTCATACATCAGCACTGAAGTCCTGATTTAGAACACATGCAGCTTTCCTTTGAAGTTTTGGCTGTTTTTTAACAATGGCAAAAAAAGATATAAAGAAATTAAACAGCACCAAAAAAATCATAAAACAGGGCTTTTGTGCTCTTGATTTATATATTGGGGTTTTTTTTATGTTTGTTTAAAAAAAGCTTTATTCTTAATAATCTTTCATGGGGAGCTTTGCTCTGACATACCTTTATTCATCTAAGCCTTTTCTTCTGCGTTGACCTTTCTTTTTTTTCCTCCTATCCCCTCAAGTCTGTGAACAGTGCTTTCTAATATTGTTCCTATTCAGTAGCAAAATGAGTTTACTGGAATTCTTCTGAAAACTGAAAGAGTAAAAAATATGCAGTGATATGCTAAACTGGTATTTTTGGATGAAAGCAATAAATGTTCCAAGTGAACAGGACCTTCACTTGAAAAGATTGTTTTCTGCTAGTGCTTGCTGGACTCCCCTTCTAGGTTGCGCGTATGCAGTGGTATAAGTGGTCCTTTTGGTCAAGTTACACAACACTGACATTTTCCGAGGGAGCGCATGAAAGCTGATAGTTGCCGTTGTTCATTTTTGTCCAATGTGTTGTAATGAATACGAGCCAATGCCGTATTTATTTGTTCTGTGGCCAGCTTTTTCCTGTTATTCTCTCTCCATTTCAGCTCAAAGACTAAATTGTTGAAGCAACAACAAAACCACCACAATTGACTTTATAGTTTTTCTCCTCCTTAAGGTCTTCCTTATAAAAAAATTTTAGGGCTTACTAGCGTCATCTAAAGGCACCAACACCATGTGCTGCTAAGACCTACCTTCAAAACATATTGAAAGTAGTTTCTAGACAGATCAAGTTCTGAAAATGTCCAGATGTTTGAAGCAGAACACTAAAAACCACTATAATTCTTAATTGTCAGCCCAAATATATATGTATACAGTACCAGTGTGTATGTGTAGAAGGACATGCGCAGGGCATTTATGATAGCTGAGGGAGTTGGAGAAGCAGGGGCTGACAAGGGAGCTGGACTTTGTCTGAGGCATTGCAAGAAGGTTAACAGCTGTGTATCAGGAGTTTACTGGGGACCTCCTCACTCACTGTATCTCTTCCCTTACCTTCACCATCTCATATCTATATGCTTAATATCTGCACCCCTTCTAAAATACTGCTTACTCTTAAAAGTAATAACAACAAAAAATAACAACAGCTGCATCTGAGGAGAAAGTTCTCTTCGTATTCCAGCTTATTCATGGGTTAGTGAAAAATAACAGAACCAATAGAATCTCCTATCACCAACATTGACACCTGGATTTATGTCAAAATAGTTTTTCCCGGTGAAGAGTAGTGGTAAGCTTATTGCAAAGACATCTCTGAGTTCTACAATACCTCCCTTAAAATCCACATGAAGAATTTACGTAAAATTTTGACTGAACATATAAGGTTCTGCAGTTTATTTTATTTTTATGGAATTTAACTATCAAATTTAGCAACTTGATCTGTGTTGACAGGAAACTCACTTATGAGTTCATTTAATTTCATATTTAATTCATGACCTTTCTATATCTTAAAGCAAATACTGCTGGATGGGGAAAAAAAAACTTTGATTTTAACATTAATTATGATTCGTCTCCCCTACCTTTAACCAAGCAAAGGTTAGCTGTCTTGCCTCTGCTACTCCTCGAGGCTAGTTACTAGTCAGTGGGGAGAGAGGAATCTCCCCAAGAAGATCTGTTGTACCAATTTACAGAAAAGATGAAGGTCTCTTTGGAATTAAGCACTTCTCTATATTGACTGTCATGGACATATCCGGACTTATCAAGATGTATGAAGTTCAGAAAGCCAAATGTAGAGAAAGGAAGCTCATCTATAGCTCTGAAAGACTATTTATATCAAAGCAGGTAAAATTTGCTTTCATCCACCAAGGTCATTCTTTGGCATTGTGGACATGGTAAACTCAGTGAGAAGCTTGTCAGGTAAATTTGAAATTAGAGATGAATGCATTTAGATTAAGTAGACTATGCCTCTGTCAATACCTCAATAAAAATTACTCTTGCTAGAGATTTTGTGGGTTACAGAGCCCTGATTTCTTTTTTTTTTTTTATTTAAGCAAGTCACCATACTAATATAATAATACAATATTATTATATTAATTAAATTGTTACTAGGAAATTATTTATACAAATATTTTCTGTATAATAATACTATCTGATATATTTCTAATAATCATTCAAATATCAAGCTAGCAGGCTTATTTTTATACAGAAATCATGGAAATTATACAGAAATTATGATTGTTCTACTTGAAACATGGAAGAATTCATAGTAGTATGTCGCACTAATAATCTTTTCAGCTTTAAAGCCTATTCATCTATAATTCCTTGTAGAATATTTCCAGATTCATAAAGTCTGAAAATAATTATATGCAGACAGAGGATTTCTATGCCAAATTTGTTCCATTACTCGCAATAATAATTCCTCAGACTACACTTCTGACTCAAAATATTTGTTATCTTATCAACCCACTTTGTACCTGCTTTCTTTGTCTAAGATATACATTGTCAGCTCTTTTTAGCACCGTTCAGTACTTAGCTCAAGCTCCTCTAACACGTTTTTATTCCACTCTCCTTTTCCCTTGGATATACTGGCACTTCTCTGCTAATAACATGATAAAAACTTGGTAAGTGGTATGCGTTTACCAGGGTGGCTTTTAGATATCCCAGAAAAAGTGGAATTTGGCCATTTGTCCAAGTATTTTATAAGTTAAGCCACTCAGTCAAAAGAATGGCTCCAGCTCGGACGTCTGATGTTCAGGCTCGCCATCCTAACATGGGAGATTTCCCAGGCTGAAACACAGGAAAACGTCCTTCTCCATCATGAATTAATTTGCTGCTCTCAGGTCCTTTCTTTCAGATTAGTAGTTGACATATCTCTCAACAGTGCCACCACTCTTTTACAAGAGTGTCCACTGATAGGACAAGGGGAAATGGGTTTAAGTTGAAGGAGAACAGATTTAAATTAGATCTTAGGAAGAAATTCTTCAGTACGAGGGTGGTAAGACTTTGGAATAAATTCCCAGAGAAGTTGTGGATGCCCCCTCCCTGGAGGTGTTCAAAGCCAGATTGGACGGAGCCTTGAGTAGCCTGGTCTAGTTGAGAGGCGTCCCTGCCCATGACAGGGAGGTTGGATTAGATGATCTCTAAGGTCCCTTCCAGCCTATGCCATTCCATGATTCTATGATTCTATAAATATTTACATTATTTCAAAAAGGAGACATTTGAAAGAGGGGAATGATTGCTTACTTTAGAGAGATAAATTAAAGCAAATGAAAATCGAATCTCTAGGGACGTACTCCCAGACTGAAGTCTGCACATATCAGTCTCCCAAAGGTAGCAAGTGGTACAAATCATTGATCTGAAACTAACACAGAAGGTACAGTTCAGTAACATAGTCACATAACTATAATAAAATAGACTAGGAAATATTCTCATAGTAGTGAGAGGACTTTTCTCTGAACTTTTTGATTATATGCTTATTTTTGATGCTTTTATGAAGCAGAGTCTACTAATTTGCTCTCGTGAGACCCCACCTGGAATACTGTGTTCAGCTCTGGAGTCCCCAGCACAAGAAGGACATGGAGCTGCTGGAGCGGGTCCAGAGGAGGACCACGAAGAGGGCTGGAGCACCTCTGCTATGAAGACAGGCTGAGAGAGTTGGGACTGTTCAGCCTGGTGAAGAGAATTCTCCGGGGTGATCTTATAGCAGCCTTCCAGTACCTAAAGGGGGCCTACAGGAAAGCTGGAGAGGGACTTTTTAGAAGGGCGTGTAGTGATAGGACAAGGGGCAATGGATTTAAACTGAAAGAGGAGAGATTTAGATTAGATACAAGGAAGAAATTTTTCAGTCAGAGGGTGGTGAGGCAGTGGAACAGGTTGCCCAGAGAAGTTGTGGCTGCCCCATCCCTGGAAGTGTTCAAGGCCAGGTTGGATGAGGCTTTGGGCAACCTGGTGTAGTGGAGGGTTTCCCTGCCCATGGCAGGGGTGTTGGAACTAGATGATCTTTGAGGTCCCTTCCAACTTTAACCATTCTATGGTTCTATGATTCTATGATTCTAACTGTGCATCAGTTTTCTTATAAGTTAAGGAAACATTCAGAGCAAACCAATATATTTCCCAGATGCATTGTCTTTCACTAGAGCTTTAATAAAATAAATAAATAAATAAAATAAAAACAGGTACTGAGCAAGGACAGTGTTATCCATGGACTAAATTATGTAGTTGAGTCTCAATGACAAGAAGGATAGGCAAATTTTGAAAAAAAGCCCAGGTTATTCAAGACATAATGTTTGACATTAGGTTCATGATTCCTCTCCTCTCCTCTCTCTCTCCCTCTCCTCTCCATTCTTTTCCATTTCCCAACTTTATTATGTCTTTGATAAAGTACTAAATTTGATCAGGCAGATTCAATTTCCCATTCTTTTTTGAAAGCACCACGTAAAAACTTATCTTCTTTAAGTGACAGTGGGAGTCCAGCACCACATAACTAATCAGAGAATTCAGTAGCTTCATGTCCATGTGATGCCTCACGTTCAAAGGGGACTAAGACATCCTGTTTGGTGTTTTGTCACTCAAGCTACTAAAACTGCACAGACCTCCTTAAGTGTTTGGTTTTTTTTAAGTAATCTTCTTTATTCTCTATCAGTAAACTAAACCATTATAAAAGCCAGTATCAGTTTAGAAAATTTTCAAATCTGTAATGTGATTTGGAAAAAAACCCTGGTGATTCTCAGTGAAGTGAAGGACTGAAACTCCCGATGAATGCAAACATTTCAGATCTATTACTTTTTTCCATGTCCCTCAAAGATCTTGGCTTAGTAATTCTGTTCAGCTTTTCTGACCTCAGTGTTTTTCCTCAAAAGGCATGCTGGGAAATTCCCAGAGGTGTGCACTGTGTGTGGGAATGTATACACCCAAAAAGGTCAAAAGAAAGAGATTACATGGTTCAGAACATATGCACGTCTTCATGTATATTCTACAAAGCTACAGCTGATGTAGTTGACACCACTAGAAAAACAAAGTTTTGTTCACAAGGTCATATAAACGTCACAATTTTTTTGATAACTCCTTTCATGTAGCATAATTGTTAATTAAATTACAAGTTTTGAAATAACATTTTATCACTTAATCGATAGATTTTCCTTATTGTTTTCCCCAGGGCTTGATGAAAGCTTAAGAAGGTTGCTTACTCAAATATTTGGGTGAATGAAAAATTACTTTTGGCCTGTTCATGCTGGCTTCCAAAGTTTCAACACTACTAGGTTCCACTTAACCACTTTTACTTGTGTGCTAAGATGATTTGAGATTTGAACATAGATATGCAACTATTTTAAAGCTGATTACACAAAATTTCTTGAAATTCCTGGTAAATGTTAGTAAACAAAGCAGTCATGATTTTACTGCGAAGCTGTTCCTCCAATGTAGGAGCCATAAAATATCCCTCCTGTACTTTGAAGGAACTATAGCTTTCAGCTGAAAATAAAGGGTTTCTTTGCAACAGTCATATCTGAGACCACAGATACCGGCTTTTTTTAATAGAAATAAAATAGCTACAAATAATAACAATTGGATTTGTTACTAGTTAATAACTTTTTTTTTTACAAAAAATATATTACAGATATTCTTGTTCATTTCTACCATTTTGTACCATTTTACCATTTACCATTTTGTAGAAATTACACATTTTTATCAGAAAGAAATAATAATGCTTTTTGTCTTTAATTAAAAAAAAGAAATTAATGTGAAAAAATTAATAATAAAACATATTTGTGAAAATACATATTTTTAGTTGAAATTTATAAATACGTCAATTTCTAAATTGATCATTTCATTTGGCAACATAAAAATACTATGCAAAAAAATTACGTTATTCTTTGCATACCTTGAACATTGCTTAATAATAAGAAAAAGATGCAGAAGAACATACACAATATGCCTAAACTGCAATCATAAATGAAAACATAAATTATGTGACGATATATGTGAGCAATCATCTTTCCATACAACACAATCACTGAATAAGTATCTGACGTTAAGTAGTCACATTAGGAAAATGATTTTAAGGCTAGCACATTTACAATCCAGATATTTTATTGAAGGATGGATACATTCCACTATTAAATGGAACAACTTTGGGGTTTTTTGCTTTTAGAGATTGCTAACCCATCTTAAGTAAAGGGAAAAATGATTTAGAAACCAGCCCTCACAACCAAGCTGACCTACATAGATGCAATGTCAGATACCAAAAAGCTTTTGGTCACCATATTGCTGAAGAAGTAGTCTTTTTTACAGAGAGGAATCTAAGGAAAAGGGATAAAACTATAGATCAAAGGAAACAAATATTTAATTCATGCTAACAGTTGCTATCATAAACAGAAAACAGGAAGTAACTGAATTTTAATTAACAAGCAGCATTTTTTTTTTATTCTGGATACACACTTATTTTTAGTTTCTTCTTCCAAAGAAGATCTTCTAAGATCTGTTCCTTGGTCAGTTTTAGCGTATGTGAATCATAATCAATGATAGGAAGAAAAGAAGGAATCTGAAGTAAATAAATTACTGCTAAATGCATTTTAAATGGATTTATTTTACAGAAGAACTACTCATTTACTTTCTAATTTAATTCCATAAAACTTCAGGAAGTATTTAAATAACAGCTTTCTCATGTGAAATGCTTTTGAAGGATTTTTAGCATGTGTTTTTGTACCATACAAATACTTACAATGCAAGGTCTGTCCCTGTAAACATTACTTATTTTAACAAATCTTAATCAGGTTAGTGGAGTGGTCTCAATCAACAAGACTACTTAAAGTGAGTAAAAGCTTGTGGGATTAGGACCTGCATTCTTGCATTTCCAGCAATTTTATGGCAATTAGTTGGTATAAGCAAGAACAAGTTCCTCAAAAAAAATCACCAGCACAACCTCCCAAAACAACAAGCAAAGGCAATTAAAATGCTGAAAAAAAGATAAGGTGTGTTTTGTGTTTTTTTTTTTTTTAATGTGCCAGTGTTGGCAACTTGCACCATTTTATTGCAGATTTCATGGTATTAAGTGTTTGCATTAAAGCTATTATAATCACGAGATTGCAACAGAATCTCATCATCAGTTGATAAGAAATGGCTGCAGGGAAAAGCTTAAAATATGAAGGAAGTATGTCCTGGGAGCTCCACAACAAAAAGAAATCTGACTAGTATTTTAATAACTCTTACAATATTTTTGAGGTCTGAAGCAGTGAGTATTAACTTTTAGAATTGATACTACTGATACTCTATTTGAACCATTAATTAAGGTGCAAGCATCCTGTGTGGTGATGCATAATATGTGACTTTTTGAAACTACTGTCATGAATTGATGTTTCTAGTTTAATTACATGAGTAAGCACTTATTTCCCTTTACCCACAAATAATTAACATACCTGTTATAAGTACTATTTTAATAATTTATTTTCTTTGAGCCAATAGTACCTTGAACCTAATTTTTGAAATTTTATTTTATATGTTTGCTTGGGTAAAAACCAACACAACAGTAACTAAGACAACTGCCTGTGTTCAAAGCTGAAAATGCCAAGAAAGTCTCTTCAGATCAGTGAAGAACTGCTAGTGCTGATACCAGTCAGACCTGAAGTGTACTTGATACTGGGATAGTGTGAAAAAGATGAGCTTGCAGACCAAAAAAACAGATGGCCCCTTATCACCCCATGGGGCTAAACATACAAGAGCAAACTTCAGAGACGCCTTACCTTTACCCTGTCTGTCCCTATCAGGAGAGACTGTTATATTAAGGGTTATTGCCTCTCTAGCCCTCCCTGTGATCAGCTTTTGAAGTCCATGGCCAAGAGGCCAGTGTGAGAATATCACCCCAGATAAGAGGTGTTTGCTCTGTGAAATATTCAGGACAGGAATCCATGGACCCCATGATAGTTCAGCAGGGAACCACAAACTCCAGCTAATATCTTCTAATCCCCTGTTGGTTTGAGAACTACCCACCATAAAAAGCATAACTGGCTGTTTATTTGTGCAGGCAAGAGATAACATCTTAAAGTTACAGTCTGCCTTAAGCAGTAGGGATGTGAAGCCCAAAGAAATGAACCATTCAAGCTCATAATCAAAATTGTGTGTGCTCCCTTCTTCTCTGCCTAATGAGATGTAAACATTTTGGCTAGTGTCTCTTTTGAAAGATATTAATCAAATATATTGGTTAGAAATCACAAAGGATAGTCCGGTCTGCAAATTACATGTCTTCTTTTATAGCATTCTGAAGCTGTGAACAATATGTTAAAAATTTTCCCATGGCGCAACCAAGTAAATACTTGTGGCACATTTCTATTTATTACAGAGAATAGTTAAATTCTAAGACATAAATCATGCTCTTCTACTAAAGGCTTTACAAATTCCCAAAGACAAGCCTAATTCCCAATGCAACGATGCTATAAAAGATCAGACACTTTGTTATGGAGAAATCCACATTTGGACATGTCTTTCAACAATTTTCTCTCAGGATCCAATCCTGTAAAAGGCACATGCAAGTTGCTGAACATTGTGTCGAGCTCCATTAGTTTCAAAATGGCCCCAAAAAACTTATATTTAATTTGCTGTATTTAAATTTTAATCTGACAAGTTTAATACTGCTTAAGCAAAAAAAAATCTTTTTCCTTTTCATTCTTCTACTAAATCACAGTCTTTTGGTTTCAAAAAGAAAATAGATTTCACAAGTTTAAATTTCAAAACTGAGAAAAGATGCCACCAATTTTATCTTTTTTGCACCCCTCGCATCAGTTATTGTCATTAGCCAATGTCACTACTGTTGCATGAAAGAAAAGATAAGAGGTAGGTGAAGAGAGAAGGGAAGACGACTGAAAAGGGAAAATAATTCTTAATGGTTCTGTAGATCTTTTTTTTTTTCCCATTGTAATCTATCCTCTGCCCTGTCCTCAGCAACTGCCCTAAATCAAGGAGCTGGCACCTGATGCATTCTGCAGATGGACCGGCACTGTATATCTGGAACACAGTATACAGGCAGTTTTTCACTTGCACGAGTTAGTTAACTAGCCAGCAGACACATCTTTTGTTTGTGAGGAAGGAGCGGGAGTGGAAAATGGAAATCTCTCTCAGCTGATTTACAGAAAGAAAGGCAAAGTGAAAGAGCAGGTCAAATCAGTGCTTATTTATTAATATTTCTAATTGCTTTCTCTTCCTGCTTCTTTCCAGAAGGCACACCAGTTACCTAGGTAGTCTTCGAAAACACTAGACAATAGCAAAATCAGTGCTAAGATTTCTGAATCCTTCAGTTGTCTTTTAAATACATCTTCAGTTGGACATGAGTGCCTCAAAGTCTGAAGATGAGGATTTCCTTGGCCTCAGTAAATGAGGTGAATTGTTCACCAATCTGTTTCTCTTGGTTCAAATCCATAGTCTAAGCCATTGACACATGCTCACTTGACGGCAGGTGAAGGCACATTCCTCAACCTGAAATTAGAACTGGAATTGTCCATATTTTTATGTATTTCTGCAAGCATTAATGCCTTCTTTAAATGGATTTTTTTTTTAAAAAAAAAGAACAACAACAAATAAACCCCCCAAATCCAAAAAAGATTTATCCTCTTATATCTTCACCTTTGCCTTTTATTATGCTGTGTCCTGGAGAGGATGCTAATTTTATACAGTGAATTCCAATCTCTGCTCAATTTCCACAGCAGCCAGTAGACTACTCTTTCTCATAGAACAGGATTTCTGGAATTTTCTACATTTCATATTCATAAATGTAAATGTAAATAACATACTGGATCCTGGATTCATTGGCAAATAATTCACTAATATTTGCAGTGCAAGAGTGAATTTAAGGAGTACAAATGAAGGAGTAAATGCAGCATAATCTGACTTGGGAGGCTGGGCAATCCAGTGGCCATGCCCGAGTCATAGAAGATGCTACAGCAACCACTGCTGTGGGCTAGGAGAAAAAATAAATCAAAATGCTTTCCTTCTCCCAATAAGTTATGAGAAGATACTCATGTCTCAGGGCACGTCACCAATGAACTTGTCATCTATTTTGATGCCTTTTTCCTTGTGCCAAGCAACCATTCAATTAGCATTCAAGAACTGACCCTAGAGAAAACCCAGACTTTGCTTTCCAAAGTGAAGAACTGTAAGCAAAGTCTTGATGCTATGTTTTCTTGCTGCCAGTCACTGAGTATCCTGTAGTTTTCAAGAGACAAAAGGAACAAAAGGAAAATTTCAGATACAAATCAGAAGACTCCCCTGTGAAAAACTATATGAATGATCATTGCTCCATCCCACCTCCAATGCTTTTAGCTCTGAGTTCAAAGCTCAAGATCTGTCCTGCTGGATAACCATCTTATCACTTCCAGTACCGCAAAGATAACCAAATTATGTTAACCAAAATCAAATCTCTGAACTCAGAACAATTCAGACAAGAAGGCATCTGTGGCTACTGAGTTATTTTAACAGCTTTCTGCTACCAAAAGGTATCCTACTCCATCTCTTCCTTTCTGTATTGCTCCTGCCCTCCTTCCACTAGCTGTGGCACACATTAGTCCCTCCATAATCTGATTCAGCTTCATAGCTTAACAGAAATCTCTCCACTTTTTTGGTTCATTAGGTTTTTTGAGGGGTTAAGGAGTTAATGCTGCATGTGTTTACAGAGAGATCTGACAAGAGCCAGAGCCAATGCAACCTAAGTAATAGACAATTTAGAAGGGGAAGGGGCATGCAACTACCTTTTTATATGGTAATGAGCTGCTGGAGTAGCTTACACCGTTTACTGGAACTAAACTCTGAAGTAGTTAGTACCAGACTTTGCAAGATCATAGCTTCTTGTGCTGATAGTTGAGTCAAAGAGACTTTCTTGCTTGTGAAGAGAAGAAATTAGATATGGCATCATAAAAGCTTGCAATGCTATTTTTAGAGGCGTGAATTGTGTTTAAACAGCTACTAAGTCAAAATTACTATTCTGTTTAGTCAGCTGTCAATTTTCATGGACTCTTTTTGCCTGCCTTCCTTTAACATTTACCTATTACATTAGCCCCAGTACTCCAAGTCAGGACTCTTTTTCTGAGTCAGGTGTCAGAGAAGACTTTCAGACCATCACAAGAAAGTGTAGTCCTTCTCCAAAGACATTACAATCGCTCCACTGACCCTACACAGTCAGTGTAAGGTACTGTCCAGTAGATAATTACAATATTATTTCGGGACTCCTTTAGAAATTAAGTGCTTCCAGGAAAAAAACAAACAAACAAACATATATATATCGTTTTCAGTCCTTGTAATACTCAGAATAGTCACATAGAATATTTTAGAAATAGTGAGTCTGGCACACAGGAAAGTTTTTATCTGAAACATATCTGAAGTACCAGGCTTAGACTCAGATCAGTTCTGCATTTGAAATCAGTGATGTGCAGTTCTAGCATCTTCCTTTGGTCTGTTTCCAATATATATACTATACATGACATGTAGCGGGAAAATGAAAAGAATTCCGAGATACAGTAGGATAATAGTGAAAACTCAAGAAAACACTGGTCATTGAAGAGAAATTTCATTAAGTGATTTTTGCATTAAGCCTCTAATGTCTGAATGTTCTATGGCATACCTATTTGTAAGGATGGTGTAAGCCATAGATTTTATAGATTTCTAGGTTGGAAAAGACCTTAGAGATCATCCAGTCCAACCGTCTCTAATCCCCATTAAACCATATCCCTAAGTAGTTCATCCACTCTTTTCTTAAACACATCCAGGGATGGGGACTCAACCACCTCCCTGGGCAGCCTCTTCCAGTGGCTGACAACCCTTTCAGAGAAGAAATACTTCCTAACATCCAACCTGAATCTCCCCTGACTAAGCTTATACCCATTTCCTCTTGTTCTATCACCCAACACTAATGTAAAGAGCCCTTCCTCTACCTCCCCACCATCTTTTCTCAAGTATTTGTAGGCTGTAATCAGGTCTCCCCTCAGCCTCCTCTTCTCCAGGCTAAACAGCCCCAACTCCCTCAGCCACTCCTCATAAGTTTTATTTCCCAGCCCGTTGACCAGCTTAGTCGCCCTTCTTTGGACTCGCTCCAGGAGCTCAATATCTCTCTTAAAGCGAGGGGCCCAAAACTGGACACAACATTCCAGGTGTGGCCTCACCAGTGCCAAGTACAGGGGCAGGATCACTTCCCTGTTCCTGCTGGTCACACTACTCTTGATACACGCCAGTATCCCATTGGCCTTTTTGGCCACCTGGGCACACTGCTGGCTCATATCAAGCCGGTAGTCAACCAACACCCCCAGGTCCTTCTCCGCCAGGCAGCTGTCCAGCCACTCTTCCCCAAGCCTATAGCAATGCTTGGGGTTTTTATACCCCAAGTGAAGGACTCTGCACTTGGCCTTATTAAAGCTCATGCCATTGGCCTCAGCCCAACGATCCAGTCTGTTCAAATCCCTCTGAAGGGCCTCCCTACCCTCGAGCAGATCGACACAGCCTCCCAGATTGGTGTTGTCCGCAAATTTACTGAGGGTACATTCAATCCCCTCATCCAGGTCATTGATAAAGATGTTAAACAGAACTGGACCCAGCACTGAGCCCTGGGGAACCCCACTGGTGACCGGCCTCCAGCTGGATTTAGCCCCATTTACCACCACTCTTTGGGCCCGGCCATCCAGCCAGTTTTTAACCCAAAGGAGGGTGTGCCTATCCAGGCCAGCAGTTACCAGTTTCTCAACCAGAACACTATGAGAAACTGTATCAAAGGCTTTACTGAGGTCAGGGAAAACTACATCCACAGCCCTTCCCTTGTCAACCAGGCGGGTCACCCCATCATAGAAGGTGATCAGGTTCATCTATTTATAAATCTTATTTAAAGCCTGCCAGTGATGGCAAATACACCATGCTCGATCACTTGTTTCAGTGATCAGTCATCTCGTTATTAAAACTGTGCACAATACTTCTGAATTTTCTTGCCCCCAGATGCTAGATATTTTATATTTTTGTAAGATTGTATGCTACATTCAGAGATCCTATTATCAAAAATCATTACTTCCTGTGGGAAGCTTGAACTGAAATGTGAAGGGCAAAGCAGAAACCAACAGGACTGGTACCAAGCTCAACCTGGTTGCTCTTATATTCTGAGAAGTACCAGTTCCAGCCATGAGAAGAGATTCCTTGATGGAAGACCCATAGGCTACATCTAAGTCAGCAGCTCTTTTTACACGTTAATTTCTACCACTTAGGCTGACATATCCTTCAGAAACAAATTGTATAGAGCATTAATTGTTTCCTCTGCTGTGATTAATCAGATAGATTGTGCACTTTTACAGTGAAGTCCTCTAAGCTCTACTTGCCGAAGGCTCATGATGAGGGAAACTGTTCATAGGTTTAGCACTCTTTTCATTGGTCCCATTTGAATGGGGTGTATCACAGCATAACGTGGCTTTTTGTAAGTTAAGGGAATTACTGCGATTTTCTCAAGTAAAACATTTAAAGTTGTAAATCAGCTTCATGAGAGTCAGTTATATTCTAGACATTGGATCAACCTTGTGTCACAAATTTGGGATAACAGCAGACATGTCTCCAAACTGACAAAACATAATTTACTTTCTAATGTCTGCAGTGGTATCTTTTCCTACTGCTAATTGCTGATCTTATTTTGCACTCTAGTGTCAAATAGCATCTTTGGAATAAGAGAGTAAAACAACAGGAACACTCCAGTAAATCACCATAGCCCTTAAAAACGCAGTGCTTCAGGAAGATTAGTACTCTGAAAAAGAAATCTTCATTCTTGCTTGACACTTCTCTATTTACTTTATTCTTTTTATGGACTGGTCACCATTTAATGAGCAATTATGTACAATATTTACTTGAACAGTAAGATGATCTCAGTGACTTTAACACAAGCATTATTCTAAGGGCTGCTCTATAAAACAAAGCGAAAGTACTTCACCTCAGGATAATGTTACAGGGAGAACTTCAGTCAGCAGAGCTAAAATTAAAAACAATGCTCTTGCAAAATCTAACAACTTGCAAATTTATGATCAGATCTGGTAACTCTTTTTAAGACTTGTTCACTGTACAGAATTCAAATGGTGTGCCAATGCAATACGTTTTAGCGGAGGCTGTAAAAATTAACTATACAATAAAGCACAGAATATATCAGCTCTATCTTTAGTAGTTCCACCTAAGCATAATCAGGATAAGATGCAAGAGTAGATTCATACTCTTTAGGCATCTCCTTACTGTTTTAAATATAAAACTCCTTTATACCCCTTATTTCTTCCCCCATAATTTTTCTTACACTTTATTGCCGATACAATTTTTACTACTTCAGTACAAAAAGTGGATTTGATACAACTATGTTTTTATAACATGTAATTTATTGTGCTGATATTTTATCTGTTACTTTATTGAAAAAATGACACATTTCTAGTAATAAAAATATTAGGCTAGTCAGGAACTAAAGCATGTTTTCCTCTTATCTGATTATAGTTTACAGTAAAATTAAAGCACTTTCATAGTCTCTGATCTAAACAAAGGGATCCCAATGACATCAATAGTTACTCTACATAGTGAGTTGTTCATGAGAGAGCTCCCGCTGCTGCATCCACCTTCACCACACAGCTTGGGGGACCAAGCAACAGGGACAGAGCTGTGCCAACACTAAAGATGATACTTGACAATACAAAAGATATTTCGTTATTTCATCTAATGAAGTTAAGCTTGAGTCATAAGAGAGGGGCCATAGAAAGTAAAATCTGAGGTTAGTTGCTTGAATACCCCTGACAATCTGAGCCAGACCTCATCAAAGCTAGAGAAGCTCCTGAGCAGGAGTTGGCACCTATAACTGATGCAAGACCTTGGGCCGAGAGGACTACCAGAAAGGTTTAATGTGCCATGTGCCTTGCTTTCTTTTTGCTTTTTGATGTTAAACTTGGTGCAGCTTTCATAGTATAAGGACACAGGCAAGGCAGAGCTTGTGAGTGGAGATCGTACCTTTATCACAAAAAACAGGTATATTTGGAAAAAGAAACTCCTCTTCAGACATAATCCTTTTTTTTTGGGAAGATCTTCTTCAGGACAAAATGGTTGTGCATTTAAAAGTATACCTATTGTTTCTAATTATGCTAGGTGGTCTTATTATATGTAAATATATATATAGCTGGTACCCAAGGTCTTTCCAGCAGCAGAAAGTTCTGACCTATGCCACCAGTAATATCAAGTCTTTGAAGCTCATTTTTTTTTCTTAACAGAATATAAAATCCATCACAAAGTTTATGCACATAGGTAGAGTATACGTTTCAAGATGTGTACGTGTACCTAGGTATATACAAGCACCTTTTGAAATGTTTAGCGCTTCATTGAGAAAGAGCATTGGAACAAAGGAAAAAAAAGAGCCAACACAAAGGAAAATGTGCCTGTGAAATCCTCAAGTTGGGATTGAAAAAATGTTTTAATTAAGGCTCATTCTCAATTCTATGTTGCAATAAACAATATCTGTTTTGGGGCCAGGTAAATGTTAGTTAAATACTTGTTAGCTTAATGAAAATTTTTCTCCTCAAAAAATCAACAGACAAGGAAGAATTGCAAAGGCAATTGGAGAAAAAGATTTACTTAGGGAAAGTGATTTGAAAAATGCAATAAGAAAGGCAAGATTCAAACCTCCCTTCCAATTCTTCTCAAACACTGCCTCTTATTTTCAATGAAAAGACGGATAGTGATTTTGTTAATGGGATTGGAGATAAATTAGGCAAGTGAGATATCTTCTAGCTCTGCTATCATCACATATCTCAGTTGGCCTTCTTCCATCCTACACCGTTCTAGATGAGCTGAGTGTCAGCTCACTGAGAGAAATCTTGACATACACATCAGACTCATGCATTTAAAATCAGCTGCAAAAATACATACGACTATTTTGTTGCTGAGGTGTTTGTTTACTAGTTAGAAACGACAACTCCTCAGTAAATCAGATTGCATGTCAATATAGCAAAAAATTATAATACTGAGTTAAAGCAGGTTATATTTTACACCTCTCAAACTGTGTAGATTTAGTAGACCAATTTTTCTGTATGTAATTGCCTGCTATATGGTTATTCCAAGGCTGTAATTAGTCCAATCTGTTATCTTCATCCTATGTTTTTTACTTCATGACTTGGGAATGCTGATTGGTTAACACGTTTTCATTTTTTTCTCTTTGACTGTACTCTGAAGGAAAGACATAAATAATTCCTTATCAAGAATCTAGTGTCTCCCTAACTGTTTAATAGCAAGTTTAGTAGCTAAGGACCCATCTTCTCTCTTTTGATGTCAATCTCTTCTTAATTTATATGTGTGAAGTTTGTATTGAGTCATAGAAATCATAAAATTCAATGTATTAAGTGTACACAAAGTGCTGACAATTTATAAAAAAGAATATTTACAGGTTAAACTTTACTTTGCATTTAATTGTTCTGAGCATAATTTCTAATTATTACAAACCAATTATATTAAAAATTTGCATGAATATCTATTTTTAGTGTTTAATATGAATGTTTCTCTTTGGAGTGGTTTTTTTTTTTTATAGACTGTTCATTTTTCTACATACCACATATAGTATGCTGTGTCCTAAAATGGTATGGTGGAATGTGGAGAATTTTGTTTTAGGGAAATAATAAATTCCTTTGGCTCTGTACAAAAGGCTTTATTCATCCCTCCAGTGCATGATCATTATCTGGGTCTATCTTGGCTTTTCCCTTAATTTAAACAAAAGCCACATATTGTAAATCACCTTTTTTTGCTTACAGACACATGTGCAACTTGTAGATGCGCAGCCTCTTATATTAAAAAATGTACCGTGATTTCAGTTTCTAAAAACAGTTATGAAGAGTTACCTAATTAATTCATGAATGGAAATTAACATTGATTCCAATATCAAAGAGTTTTCTTTGCTGTCAGGATGAAATTCAGTCTAACCTAAGTTGTCAAAGCTGCTGTGCCAGAACATCATGTATGCCAAAGCACCTTATTGGAGCATGACGCATACTTAAGGGACATGCAGCATGCATTCTCAGCTGCTAAATACAGATAATTATACAGTGCTTCTCAACAAAATATCTATTTCATATGGGTTGGAAGCTCATTTGTCTACCACATAAGCTCGTGGAATGGTTCCTCTGACCAGGAACCATGTTTTTGGAAAACAAAAATGAGTAAATCTCTTACAACGGGCTTTGTCATGCCCAATGTTTTACTAAAAATCATAATACACTGATAAGTGATACTCAAGCATGCTTCTAGGCTACTAGGCTTTTTTTCTCTGTAGTGCAACCGCTGCATTAACCTGAAAAGCTGTGCTAAATCTCAGTGTGCCTTATTTGCAGCTACAGGGATGTTTCCTTTCCAATCCACTTGTGCTTTAGCACCTGTGAGTGTTTTGGGCAGACGCTTGCACTGCTCTCTGCATTCTCACTTTTTACAGCACACCACTATGGACAGTCACTCTAGCTCTTCACCTATCCTTTCATCCTTGGTATTCAGGGGAGTCTGTGCAGCATGCAGTTAAAATGAAAATAAAATAATGTGTCTCTGTCCTGCTCCTCCTGAGGTAAACAGCAACTTTGTTCTACTGAGCTGTTGCAAAAAGTAGAGGTCAGAAGGACAAAATCCTCTAAGCTGGAGTCCATTTGTGCAGCGTGCTAAATGCCATTAGGTCTCATTGACTTCTCCGACTTTTCCCAAGGCTTTTGTTGTTAGCAGCAGAGATCCGTATTTGCTAACTGCTTAAGTGTTATTACAGTATTTCTTGAGATATATTGAGGTGTATATACTGAAGAAAATTATTCACAGCATTGGATTAGGAAACCATTTGCGCTGTCTCATGGAAAGTGATTTATATACAGCGATGCTACGGTGCGCGTTACTGTACAGACTGTTACTGCATTGCCCAGCCTTGCTTAACATCCCAGTCTCAGCATCAGTTTGGCCACAATATCCTGTAAGAGCTAGCGACTTTGGAGTGCTACATATGAGACATCTCAGGCAGACCTGTCCTTCAGAAATATAAATTTCTGCCATGAGCATGCATTTCAGAGGACTGAAATGGACATCCAAGCATTGAGATCCAACAGAGTAGTCTTCTAGAAATTTTGGCCTTCGTGAACACTGATGTAATTCAGGATTAATGCCATCAAGCTAAAAAGATTACAATAACAAAAAAGCAATATGAGATTGGATTTAGGCCTCCAAAGTCCGAAATCTCCAATATATATTTAAAGAGAAATAACTTATTCCAGCATTTGCAAAATGGGGCCTATTGAAAAGCATGAAACCTCGAAAATGTTATTTGAATGCCAGAAAAGTAATACTTTGAAAAGCCAAGAGGAACAGAAAGAGTGAGCCAGAAATGCTAACACGTTTGTTTTTCCCCCTGTCCATGAGCTGGGCAAGACTCACAGCTCCAGGGGCATCTCCAGATGGACAGTCCCTGCCCTCGGGGACATGCGTGTCACCTCACCACATAGAAACATGGATGTAAGCTGTTCTTAAAATAAGGTTCCTAAGTGGAAGAAATACCGACTCGGAACATGCAACTTATGATAATACCTACATTTAGCTGTGACTTTGTACCCGCCCAATGGAGGGTCGTGGCCTTCCACGGCATCGAATCCCGCTGACACCAGAACAATCTCAGGATCAAACTCATTGGCAGCTGGCATAATCACTGTCCTGCAGAGTGAAAAAAAAACAACCTGTTAAAAATTAGAACTTCTATCTTCATGGTATAAATTGCCACAGTCTCAAAAATCCACAACACCAGGTATTTCTTTTAATTAAACCAATCTTCATGGTAGCTGTCCAAACCCAAACAAAGTCAAAGGCTTCAAATAATTTCTTTCTGTAGTCACTTTTTTCTTTCCTATGATTGGGGGGGGGGGGGGGGGGGGGAAGGGAAAGCAGGTACATGTGAAAGCCTCTAATATTACACACACATCTGTGCCTGTTTTATCCTGCTGCCTATAAAAGCTGCCTCTTCCAGGGAAGTGACTAATGGTTTACAGAGAGCACTCAAAGCCTGCGTGGAAACCCGGACTGCTCCAGTTAGTGCGAACTTGGTGTAAATTTGAACTATAAATTTCTTTTGGGAAAATGTTTGCTTTCCAAACTTTTTTTTTTTTCCTTCTTAACATTTTTAAATGTTTGTCGAGGTGGGGGGTGACTCTAGCAAAGGAAAAACATGAAATTCCCTTAATCAAATCCAGACTATGTTGTCAAGCCTTTCCAAGGTCAAGCATAACAGGAATGTGACAACCACAAACTAGTGACAGCAACCCCTGCTGGTGTCAGGAAGAGAATTCAGCCCTTCACAGTCACAAAGAGTCCACTTTTTTTTTTAACCCTTTCCTTGACAACCTTCCGTGGTGATATTTTGTCGCTTTGTTTTTGCTATTCTCCAAGCTCAAAACATTAAAGATGTGTTGAAGGAGAAGATAAAACCCTGCATTCTGCACTCACAGATTCCTTCTTTCAGGCTGACTTTCCAAAGGGAAGGTGTCAGGAGGCTTTTACACCAGTGCGACAAACGCTGAGCCTGTAATGACTGCACTAATTCAGGGGGGACATCACTAATATTAAAAGGCAAATACACAAATGAATGTTCTATTCCAAATATACTCGAGGGAACTCAAAAAAATCCCACTTGGTCTACACTGATCAAAATCTGAAGATTAATTTTGCACATTTTGCCTTAGTTCAATATTTATTTATTACTATTTAATCAATCAACTTAGGCCAACGAGATAATGTGTTTGTTGAAAGACTAAGGTTTTCTGTGGGGAAAAAAACCCAATGTATTAATAATATTTTAATAACTCTCTAGGTTTTTCTTTAGTTTATTTTTGATCTGTTTGTAGAATTTATTTTGTTCTGATTTCCTCAAAGTTAATTTTAATATTAGGAAAGTGTTCCTTTTACTTGTTAGAGAAAAGGAGAATCCAGACTATGTCAATGTCTTTATCAGAACATACAGCATTTCAATGAATATTGTTTTACATTAGAAAAGGACAGAGATAACTTCATTTTTCTGGTGATTTCACCAAAATTGCATCATGAACATCTGCAGGAAAAGTGATATAATTTGTGAATATTCCTTTTTTCACGTTATTAGTAGGCCACTGCTGAAGTATGGATTCAGTATTGAGCATTGTACTTCAAGAAGGGCCTAGACCAACTTGAGAGAACAAAAAGAAAGAAAAAAATTCTAAAAAATGTGACCTACATGGAAAAGACAATAGAATTACAATTATTTGATTCACAAAACATGAGAGTAAACATGATAAAAGTCCACGAATATGTAGTGGTTGTTGCAAGAGGAAAGGAGTAATTTGTTCTGCATTTCCACTGTGGATAGGACATGAACTAGTTGCAGCAGGAAAGCTGTAGTTCCGACACTGGAAAAGCTTTTTAATAGTAAGGATAGATAATCACTGAAATAAAATGTTTAAGAAAATTGAAGAGTAAAAAAAATGAAAATTGAAGAATAAAAAACTCTGAGTTTTTTTATAATGGGTAAAACAAATATCTACAGCTTGCTTGAACCTGTGAAGCTTGCTACAGGTTCAAGCTGACATGGCCTTGAGGCTGGAGGTCAGATGCTTCTCTTCTCGGTCTTTTCCCTATAGTTGCATGATGTATTACACACAAAGTACACATATGAATAATTATGTTAGACACTTTGGTGACTGAACATTTTTGCAGGCTAATGTCCACAAATTTAGGGAACAACATCAGGAATAAAGATCTCCTATGCAACCACATCTTATCTTTCTTATGTACATACCTTCTGATACTCCAATTATATGTTGTTTGAAGCAACACGTACTTCTAAACTTTCCATGTCTTCAACACATGTGGCATGGATCCTGATTAATGATGAGGACTGTGGCTGATATGCAACCTTGATCTGTCCCCACAGGACCATATATCTTATGCAATGAAAGAAGGAGGGATCCTATGAAGAACCCTTCCTATCTGCAGCCACTTGAGCTTTGCCCTTGTCCTCTACATTCACATTTCCTCAAACTCAAGTCAGGCTCTGTTTTTTATTTCTTCATGCCAAATAAAGTAGCAGCACCACAAGTACATCATATACAATGCACAGAAGTCAGAGATGGGGTGTGTTCAGTGCAGACAGAAGCTCTGGAAACTCAAGTTGCTGAGCACTAACAAACCTAACCAGGCTAACACGGAATGAGATTCTTGAGAGTTTTATAATTTGGAACATTGGGAAAATCATCACACTTCTACCACATTTCAAGACCTTGCTTAAAAGCGTAAAGATGTCAGCACGTTTTTTTATAACTTGGGCAAAACAATGCATTTGACCCTTAATCTCATTCTTAGAAGCAGCAAAAATTGTTCAGCCAGTTTCTTCAAACATTTTTGTCAAATAAATATGTCTGACATGAAAACCGCCAGCCAACTGGGTAACATTAGTAAAATTATTAAACACTGAAAGCAAAGTCTTTCAACACAAAGCACCAGGAATAGCTATTAACACCATCTTTAATAGTACTGAACAGGAAATAGTAGCATATTCATAAATCTATACAGAAATGATATATAGGGATCTCAGCTAAAGGAAGGAGAAGGCTGTAAGGATAATAACTGGAAGTGGCATTTAGAATTCACTGTTCTGTTACTAGCTTTCGGTATTACCTGAATTCATATGACTGAAATCAGACCTTAGAGAGTTTTTCTGAAAGAAAGGCTTTTTTCTTCTAAAAATCTACATAGCATCTGTTAAATTTCAGCAGAAGAATAGCATCCTACTTTTACTGTAATATTGTCTCACAAATTATGACCGAATTTTGCTGCTGCTACTCTGCATACTACATACCAGAAGAGCTAACCTGTGTGCCCACAAGACCTGTCATTGTTCATTTATCTTTCATTCTCCATATACTGAGGGACTTGGAATGTCAGAGCTCACTCATCTTACATTGTTTTTAATCTAATACTGAACAGAAAATCTAAGGACTTTTCTTTAGAAAAGACCTTATGGAAATGTAATCTGTTTACTAGGATAGCAAGCCTGACTCTTCTCTAAAACATCTCAGAGTGCCTATGGTCCTTGCCACAGCAGTCAAGACTATTATTTGGTCATTCAAAAATATGACAGCCACAAGTTTCTCAATTGCAGAGAGGACCATATAGACATCTAGTTCCCAAATCTCTAATCCAGTCTTCCTCTACATTAACCAACAGATGTTTACGGTTGCTCTTTCTTTGAATAACTACGATGAGATCTTCACTCAGAGAAGAGTGGCTTAATATCTGGAAAACATCATAGCATTTGTTTTGGACTTGGTGCAGGTAGGACCTCTCTAACTTTTGTCTTGTCTTGGCAGGAACTTCCTTGTGGCACAAATACACATGTAAATTCCTTCACGAAAGCAACAAATACTTTCCTATCTATATATAAAGTGCTATGAGGACTCATACACGTGCATTTTAAAAATATAGACTAAATTTTACCAGGATATAAATAAAACCTTGAGACATTTGCTGACTCTCAGGCTTCTGAACTTTCATTATCCCTGAATAACTGCTTTGAGGATGGCAGCTGTAAAGAAAGCCCACATAAAGCACTAGACTCCATCCCTTTTTTTTTTTACCCCAAAGCAAAGTTGAAGCTCACTTTTCCCTTGTAAACAGTCTCTACCTGAGGAGAGTGGGGACAGTTTCGCAGACAGGGATAGCTCCCGACCCTTCACTGTCTCTTGGGAGCAGAGAATAATTAGACCCTGTATCTTTGTCCTTTCCCATCTGCACTCTGGAGGGCACAGTAAGGTGTGAGAAAGAAATCGGCCATCAACCACCTGATAAGGAGCTACATAACCATAGCACTTCCCTTCCTAATGGCCTCAGAACAGAATCCTCTGAATCAGATCATAACAGAAAATATGATTTTTTTTAAGCATACAACTAGCAACGGTCATAGACTAATAGATATTCACGTTAACCTTTCCAAATTCCTCAGACCAACCCTATGCTCAGAAGTCAGACTGCAGCTGGCAGGATTTGTTACGGTGCGAAGGGTCAAAACTCTGCTCATCAGAAATCCTTTGCAAGGGTGCATAGGCAGCCTGCACTCAGATCGAGGTAGGAATAGTTTTTATCTTACCCACAGAAGGAGTAAGAAATATGATTTGGCTTCTGGCTATAGGTCACCAGACAGGTATGGACTGGGGAATGGCAGGCTGTCACCTTCCTGCTTGAAGCCAGTTCAGCTGCAAGGGTTATCAGAAAACAGAAGTTAATACTCAGATCCTTCTCTGACAAAATGAGTAGTTTTGTCAGAAGAGAAGTGAATTTTATTCTTCCTCTATGACTCAGACTCTCCTCTACTCCCTTCTCCAAAGAAAATAAAACACATAGATATTTATTTTCTGTGATCCTGAATCATATAGAAGCATAAATATTTGGTATACTGTATTCACCTAATGATGACAGCAGAGTTAGAGGGGCATCTTGCCTGGCTGACTGTTTCTTTCTTTCCTCTCACATTTTCATTAATAAACATGTCAAAGCCTGAAAACTCGAGCAGCTGGATCGCAGGAGTTATTTATCTGCAGTAAACCTTGCAGTTACAATGAAACTGTGTCCTTCAGCCCAAGGTAGTGCAGATCTTCCTTTAAGTCTGATGGTATTGGGAATAGAGCACGTGTCTGGGAAGCTGAAAAGATTCCTTTTTGTCCCACTAAGGAGATTTCCCCAAAGAATTAATATGTTCCATTTGGGTATGCTGCCGTCTGCAGAAAAGCCAAAGGATGGCTTTCAGTTGGGTGTAGTCCTAGAGAAAACATCATGCATGTGATCCTCCCTTCCCCACCAATCTGAACATCAGATGCAAGACATTAAAGAGATTCTACCAAGGGACTGTTCCTTTTAGTCTTCCATTCTATTTTTGTACATTTAAAGCACATGGTTAGGATGCTCCCAAACATTTGGTCTCCCAGAAGAGATTGCAGAGAAGAACCCAACTCAGAAATGACTCTGCAAGTACCATCACACAGAGCTGGAAATCTCCAAAGAAAATTAAGCTGATGCAAATAGCTACAATTCTTTTGCTGTGTTGGTAATTTAAAAAGGAAATGAGCGGGAATACCAGCCCAGGACAGTAATTTATGTAACCGAGAAAAAAAAAAATACATGCTGTTCTAAAACTGCAGATTGGAATGGCTTAGTAACATAAATTATTTGCTTTTCCCCTAAAATCCTCCAGTGTTTTCATCCACTAATCTCGAAGTACTTTCAGAACATTAATAAATGGAAAGGCTCATATCTTCAGCTGGTATAAATCAGTGTAGCTGTTTCTGATTGCATAGTTCTCTAACGCAAGCATTTCTTGTACCCACTTCACAGATGAATCAGCTAAAAACTAAATGCTGGTAAAAAACTTGAATAAAGTACTTAGCTGTCCCTGGAAAAAAACCTTGGAAGAAAACACAGAAGACTGTGACCCCTACTTTAACTAGTACAAAACACTATAAAAGCACTGTTATTTATTCAGTTATAGAAGTATTTTGCAAGAAATAGATATAAAATGCATTAGTGCTGTTAGAGTAGGGGTTTTGCCACCAATGGAGACCCAATCTCTCATTTGAGAAAATGTAGGTCTACCTACAGTTTCTCAGTTTCACAGTCCTGCCAATGAAATATGTTCCAAACAATCACTCTGTTGTCCTACCTTAAACTACACAAATTTTTAATATATTGCTGAATGCACCCTGATAGGTAGGTGGAACTTAAGTACCTATAATTTTAGGAGTTGTTCGTGTGTGTTTTCATGTAATGCAGCATCAAGTAATTTCTACTCTCAACAGAAAGTTAGATAGCATTTCTGTACAAAACATTGGAAAATTACTTTTCTCTCCGTATTAATTGTGTTGACACTAGTGTCTCTCACTAAAATTTAGTTTACCTTCATGACATTTCTTTATGCCATTTCTACGGCCCAGCCCAAGTTCACCAGGCCAAATCTGAGAACTTTCCCCCAAAACTCCTTGCTGATCTGAATATCAGCTTTATCCTGGAATTATCCTCCAAAGTATGCCCAAATCCTGCAGATTTTATTGACATGAGTTTCTAAGTTATATTTTTTATGTAATTTTATCTTTATAATCTTTCTTTTAAATATCTTTTATCCTTATAGATTTTCTTTCTGTATCTGTTTAGAATTTATTTCTTCTCTATATTTTATAAGCACAGCATATTCTTGCCCTTACTTTTATTTATAGTTACCATATTTGCTTTCTGAAGGTACAAAACATATCTTCTTTTATCTTCAAGGGTCAAAAGGTACCACATCAATACAAAATTCCTCACTACTGTAAATCACAGTCATTTCACTGGGATTTACACACAGTATTAAATTTAAGCACATGCCAAAATGTTTAAAGAGTCCAAAGTCTTCTAAGGATGCACCCAAGTCAGTAATTTCAAATGTTATAATTTTAGAAGTATCTAGTGCCACTGAATGAAAAGTTTAGAAGCACCAACAGCTTCACTTATTTGTTTTGGGGTGGGGGGCTTTGGAAGACATTTTCAGAGCCTAAGACTATTATTGTGGGTTCCTTTTTAAATGAATAATTATTTTGGCATCTTGCATGCAAGTTCCTAAATTCTATTACAGCTGGAATTGCAACATCTTAAGCACTCCAAAAGCATAAGAAATATTGACTACGATACTGCTGAATCCTTCAATTTTTAATATTATTAGAAAGGTAATTTCAACGTAATTAGACAGACTCTTCTGCATTTGATCTACAGAAAAAGTTTAACAAACAGAAAAGGATGAGGAAAAATATTACTTTGCTGTTTTTGGAATTCACTTAAAAATTAATAGCAAACATTGTCAAATAAAATTATCCAACTTATAGGAAACATGAGCAAAGGTATATACACACACACAATGCATATTCATATTCAGAACTGAGTAAAATTCAAAGTTCTAAAGGGATTGGCTAAAAAATATGGGTAAGTAAGTTTGCTCAAAGGTTATTGGTCCAAGTATCTCTCAAATGATTATACATTGAAGAAGAGGTTACCTTGGAAGGATCAAAGACTTCCAGCTGTCCAGAATGCAAATATAAAGCCTTCTATGGAAACACAGGCCAAGACAGCACATGCAATAGCAGGATATCTCCTTACAGAACACTTTACCCTGAAAAGTGACGGAGTTAAAAAATCTCCATTTTATATTAAATGTTCCTCTGTCTTTTTAGTTTTATTTGTGGAAGCACTGACGTGATGAAAGAAAAATTTACCATCTTTTTACATCTTATTATTTCCCAGATCTCAAAGAAAGTTGGTTGGTACCATGCCATCTTGTGCAACATAAATAACACATAATGTCATAAATAAAACTTATTTACTAAGTTCCAGCTGGTAGCTAAAGGACTGAGCTATACAACTGAACATGATATATGAGAAGGAGGAAATAGAGGTTTAATTCGAAAGATGGGGCTTAAAATAAAACACAGCATGACTTAAAATAGTATCACCAACACTGAGAAAGGAAAATGCAATAAATATGGAATCCCACTGTTTCAAGTCAATTGTTTTTCTATCAAAGAAATTTACATGTATGGTAAATGGTACTGACACATGCATATACACTGCCAAATTTTACCCTCAAGTATTATTTAAGCTAGCAGTTAGTTTTCATGCTGTAACATGTTCCTATCAGAAAAATCAATTTGGTGCCCATTTCTTGTATTACTTTATTCTATGATTAAAAAAACCAAAAACAACCAACCAAACAAATCTTTAGAAATTTTCCGCCCTAAATAATCACCTTTAGGGGTATTTTAAGTTTTCTGTCTTAAATTTGCATGGCTTCTTAGAAAATATTTTATTTCTAATCAGCTTGAGTACACTACAGTATTTTCTAGAACAAAACAACTATAAGTTTGCCTTTCTACTAAGTAACTTCTTTTAATAGTATTTTATCATAAAAATCAGTGGACTTGTCCTAAAACGTTAACATAATAAACTAACACTACTACTAAAACAGTTCACTGCAATCAGTAAATCTTATTACATAATAATAAGATTGCTCCTAAGAAGACAAAAGTAAGTGTTCCAATATCAGAAACAGTTAAATACAGAGGTAGAAACCTTGCCACAATGTGTTACATTTATAGAGTTCACAAAAATTAATGACCATAGTATCCTTTCTGAGGAATTTGATGTCTATGAAAAAGCATATTTTGAGCATATTCTACCTTTCAGTGTCTTTCTAGAGTACTTGACACTTTGAAAATTACTTAGCAATCTAAGAACAGTATAAGAGAAAGGAGAGCACAATACCTATTTTACTTACACTCCAGAGGAATGGTAGAAGTGAGGAAAAGAAGGAAATGGTGGCGTTCTGAATAAATTGAAAAGAGAAGAGGGCTCTGGAGTATGAAGTTTGTCTCTAAGTCCAAAATCTACCTTCCTCCTTTATGAAAAAAAATTAGAAAAGCTTCCAGTTTGAGTGTACAGTATACAGTTTGACAAACATCAGGAATGAGGAAAATACGCTACCCAAATTTACTGCTATCGATTGTATAACAGCTCAGTTTGCAATGTTAACTATCCACTTATTTCACCACTGAAGTGATTGCTAGAGAAGTTTAAAGGAGTTTTCAATTCTTGCAAAAGTGAGATGTGGGGAAGAAAGGAGGGAAAATCTTATTTAAAAATGCCTGGGGAGGTGAATTGAAGGGGTTGCATTTCTTTACGGGAGCAACAGGTTGAACGGATAAAAGATACAGAAATCCCTTGGAAAAAATACTTGTACCACAAATTGCTAAATTTCTGAAAAGTGCATTTTTCCCAGAGGAGGATTTTTTTTCCTTTTAAATGAAAAGAAACCAAACATTTTCTAGAAATCAAATTATTCATCAAGGTTATGGCCATTTGAAAAAGCATAATTTTTCACATGCTGTATTCATCAACATGATTGTGAATACAAAGTACAAGAAGTTTCTTTTTTTTCTCTGAGGTCTCTACATATTCTTCTGCAAATGCTTTCTTGCTTTATCTTGTATTTCCTTCGGTATACTCACATCTACTTTTAAAGGTATTTTCTGTATGTGGTTTTCTGTCCTTATCATCAAATAGAAATTTCACAAGTTTCTGGGTAACCACTATTATTTATTATATTATGTTGTTACCTTTGAAGTAATGCTATTCAGAAATTGCTTGTATGGTTAACCTTATTTTGAGCTCTTATGAGGTATTCTTTCAGAGGGAAGATACAGATATATATCACTTCCTCTTGTTTATTGCTGAGGAACAACACACACTTGTAGAAAAGGAACATATGGACGTTTTCTTACACTCAAATTAATCAACAGGAAGTGTCTCTGATCTCAAGCACAAAGATATTGATGCTACTGGCAGCAACAGTTTCCAATACTTCTGTGTTAGTAAATACAGGCCTATTTGTTTGTCTCATGCTTGGCAGAACTTTGTCATTGGAATTAGGGCCACTTTAGCCCATCCCGTTACTCTAGCGTGTACTTAAACAGACCACCTGGTCTTCATTCTGATAGCCAAAAATACAGCATCTCTAATATGACAAGGTTTTATAAAGTACAGAAACATCAAGTCTTCTCGCTTTACTAAATTGAATTCCACTTAATGGAACCCATACCGATACAGTTTTAGTGGGGATTTAGAGGAAATATTTATAGATAATGCAAGGTAACATAGAAAAGTACTTTTCAATCCTTGTCCTTCCACACCCCCTCGTCCTGCCCTCCAAAAAAAAAAATTAAATAATTTTCAGAGAGAAAGAGAGAAGATATTTGTGCGAGCAGGATGAACGCTCACACTAAAGCACTAATCCCTAGGTAACACAGTGTTAGACACGACAACTTTTTCTGGTGCAGTTTCAGCTACTGTTTGGTTAGAATGTGATCTGGTGTTGCTTCTGGGTAGTTTGAGGAATCCTGTCTCTTTTATATTATCCTATTCCCTCTCTTCCCTTACTCTCATTTTGCTCAATAAAACGGAGGAAATATGATACATGCTCAAGACAGAGAAAATTGGATGCCATGGCTTACAAATTAACTAAATTGAACATCACTAGAAGGACTCAACTCACAAAGAAAAGTACCAGACTGGTTCAGGAAGTAACATCAGGTAGGCTATTGTTATAAATATGAAACTCTCTCCTGCAAGAGAGTTATAGATATAACTTAAAGAGTGAAGTCAAAGAAAAGACTGGAGAGAACTAAGGATTAGGGAAATAAGAAGCCAAACATGACATGTGGAGGACAATTGGATTTTTTTTTCTGATTTCAGTAGTATGAAAAAAATAGGGGTTTATAGCTGATATTCAGAGGGAAGAATTTTCATATAGGAAAGAACCTTAAGTATTAAGGAATCAATGTCACAAATAGGAAGTTTAATAAAATACAAAGCCAAAAGGAATCTAATTTCATAGAATGGTTAGGGTTGGAAGGAACCTTAAAGACCATCTAGTTCCAACCCCCTGCCATGGGCAGAGAAATCCTCCACTACACCAGGTTGCCCAAAGCCTCATCTAACCTGGCCTTGAACACTTCCAGGATGGGCCAGCCACAACTTCTCTGGGCAACCTGTTCCACTGCCTCACCACCCTCTGACTGAAAAATTTCTTTCTTATATCTAATCTAAATCTGCCCTTTCAGTTTAAAATCCATTGCCCCCCTGTCCTATCACTAACACACCCTTGTAAAAAGTCCCTCTCCAGCTTTCCTGTAGGCCCCCTTTAGGTACTGGAAAGCTGCTATAAGATCACCCTGAGCCTTCTCTTCTCCAGGCTCAACAGCCCCAACTCTCTCAGCCTGTCTTCATAGCAGAGGTGCTCCAGCCCTCGGATCATCTTCGTGGCCCTCCTCTGGACTCGTTCCAGTAGCTCCATGGCCTTCTTATGGTGGGGACTCCAGAGCTGAACACAGTATTCTGGTGGGGTCTCACAAGAGCTGAGTAGAGGGGCAGAATCACTTCCCTCAACCTGCTGGCCACACTTCTTTTGATACAGCCCAGGATACAATTTGCTTTCTGGGCTGCCAGCGCACATTGCCGGCTCATGTTGAGCTTCTCATCCACCAGCACTCCCAAGTCCTTTTCCTCAGGGCTGGTCTCGATCCATTCTCCACCCAGTCCTGTACTCGTGCTTAGGATTGCCCCGACCCACATGCAGGACCTTGCACTTGGCCTTGTTGAACTTCATGAGGTTCTCACAGGCCCACCTCTCCAGCCTGTCAAGGTCCCTTTGGATGGCATCCCTTCCCTCCAGTGTGTCCACAACACCACACAACTTGGTGTCATCTGCAAACTTGCTGAGGGTGCACTCGATCCCACTGTCCATGTCTCCAACAAAGATGTTAAATAGCACTGGTCCCAGTACTGACCCCTGAGGAACACCACTCATCACAGGCCTCCACGTGGACATTGAACCGTTGACCACAACTCTGAGTGCAACCATCCAGCCAATTCCTTATCCACCAAGTAGTCCATCCATCAAATCCATGTCTTTCCAGTTTAGAGACAAGGATGTCATGTGGGACAGTATCAAATGCTTTGGATAAGTCCAGGTAGATGATGTCAGTTGCTCTTCCCCTATCCACCAACACTGTAACCTCATCATAGAAGGCCACCAAATTAGTCAGGCAGGATTCGCCCTTAGTGAAGCCATGTTGGCTCTCACCAATCATCTCCTTATTTTCTGTGTGCCTTAGCATAGTCACCAGGAGGATCTGCTCCATGATCTTGCCGGGCACAGAGGTGAGACAATTTAATTTAACACAATATCTGAACAAAACCCAAGGTGGTCAGGAGATATTATATCAGCTTCAGAGAAACTTAAATAATAATTAAAAAAAATATATACTCCCAGTCACAGACACAATGAGGGAAACAAAACCTTTTCTTAAGCACAGCTGGAAGGAGAAGGAAAAAAGGAAACCAAAGGCCTCTGAAAAATAAGGATTGATGTTGCTCACCAGCCTGGGCTGCAGCACTAAGGACACTGTTGCATCTTCCACAGCCAGGAGGAAATGGCCTGCCTCTTGTAGGCAGGATCGGTACCTTGAGTTGATTAGTTAATTAGTTCATTATCTTCAACTCAGTCCAGCTGGCTAATAATGATTGGATGCCATAGATTGAAGACAACACTGCAGAATTCAGGAGTAACACGACTCCTGCACAAAGGTTTCACAGCTTTTTTTTAAACAAAGAAGGAATAGTGAACTGCAAAGCACTTGAAATCTCACACTAAGAAACAAAACATGAAAATGCAGATATACTGCGAGGTGATTAATATTTCACTTAAGCTTCCATTGACTTCATGGAGCCAAGATTTCTCCTAATAGATTTTATTGACTTGTTGCAAAAGAAGTGTTAGAAAGTCTTGTGGTCCTAGATCCATCGTAACTGTTTCAGTGGTGTGTGTGGAAGAAGTCTTTTATTTGTGCCAGGCATTTTACAGCAGAAAGGGCAATTTCACTTACCCCAAGAGAGTCATACTAATACAATGCCAATTCATTTGCCAGTACAATCACTTGCACCAACTCTTAATGTTGCCAGGTCCCCTGAAGAAAGTCAGAGGAAAAATCAAGGGTGAAGTTTGGGATTTAACTGAAGGGCATCTAAACATTACATTTTGATGTTTCTGATTTGCCTTTCCCCCATGATCTTATGTCTCTGCACTTCTGTTACAAAACTGAACTGCTCACACCTCTTTTAATCATTTTGGATCCTATTTGGAGTGATAAATTGGATGGTCTCCTCAACAGCATGAAACAAGAAAGACTTTTCGACCATATGTTACAGTAATAAAAGAGAAAGCTGTTTCCCATTATTGGCTGGTCCATCCTCATGTAGTCATTGCCTTGGAAACTGAGATTGATTATAATTCAAGAAAACATAAGAATGAACTGAATCACATAGTTCCTTTTTCAATGTCTGACTCAATTTACAACGTTGAAACTAGAAACAAAATATCCCTAAGCATGACTTCCACTTCTAGCTTTATTTTTGTTGCACTTATCTCTCAGAGTGACAGTCAAAATAATATAATAAGTTAGATTGGATACATCAGTAAATAATTGTAAAGTTTCAGAAAACGTAATAAATGTAAGTCAAATGTACATTCAAATGGACTTCATTAAAAAAACAATAAAATAGTTGTTCTTCCAGATTTGATATCTGGATGACACAATATCTAGGTATCATGTAATTTAATTCTTCACTCCTGTCCAAAATCTTGAACTTTTACTGAAGCCAAATATATTTGATAAAGCGTTCATTTTCCAACTATTTCATAGGCCCCTTCAGATTTCATAATCATTCTCTCCTAAGGATTTGACTTTAATCAGCTTTAGTGTGTTTACTGCAAATAAGTTGCCATTTATTTATTAAATTCTTTTGTCATTTTAAATTCCTCACTTAAAATTGCCAACAGAGCTTGTAAACTGTGCAAAGGACTAATTCAAAAGCAACACTTTTCATGGTCCTATCTTTGGATTACCACAGTCCCAGAAACTTTGTAAAGATCTTTTTGCTGTGAGTTCTTCATTCCAGTTCCCAACCTGTATTTAAAACAAAGGAATTTTACACTAGCTGAGAAATTAGGCATACTCTTTCCATCTACTCTTTGGTAAAGTTACTCTTCCAACATAAAATTACAAAACCTGTGATAGGGAGTTGTGCAACTACAGTGACTAGGGGAAGTTTTATCATTGCTAATACATGGGGAGGCGATCCAACAGATTTTTAAGTTGTGGACCCTTCAAGAAAGCTTAGAAGACTCTTGGCACCTAAGCAAAAAAAAATTTGTCAGCCCTTCAGCATGAACAGCTAAGGAAAAAATTACTTATTAAAATCTATAATCTTTGCATTGTTTTTCTGTAACATAGTGCAGTCTTTGGGAGAAAAATCAGAATCCTAAATTAATATAATGTTACGGATAACTACACAAGGGCTGTATCTATAATTCTCTAAATTGATTTTGACTTTGAAGCCCTAATTCCAACACTTTCTGAGTTTGAGATCATAACATTAATCAAATTTTATCTAATTTTTTTTTCTTCTCATTTATTGGGCAATTCATGTCTTTTTCTCTTTATCCAACTCTGCACACTTGACAGACATTGCTACTCAAGTAGTGTTGCATTGAATTTTCTTATTTAGTGCCAAATAAATTATTTGAATTTTTTATTATTTACCTGGTATAGCTTTAAAAGACATTGCAGTAGCACAAATATAATTTAAAATTTCACGTCATAGCCTTTAGATTGTTAAACAAATTCTTTATTTCATTTTATTTTAGACCTTGAATTCCAGTAAAAATCTGGGCTTTTAATTGTAGGTCTTGAAATTTAATTCCAATCTCAAACAGCAATTGGTGCCCTGACACTGGGAATCCTGGCAACCTGTCAAGTGCAAGCAGAAATCTACAATCAGGAAGGAAATGGTTATCTTGAAGAGACTTGACGGTGGAATGAGAAACTGGTAAAGTCTTGCTTGCTATGACACAAAGCAAGTCAGTTTTCCCACCATCTCATTGTACTTGCTTTCTTCACCAAAAAGCAGTGCTAGAGATAGGGAGTATTAAAGAGCAGAGAGTACTTAATATAAGCTGATCTTGCCAAGGCTGATATTTTCATCTTCCCTCTGGCTCTACCTCATTCTCTTTAAATTCCATTGAATCACCAAAGGAGAACTCTGGCCTGATTATGGAAAAAAAAAAATTATAAAATATAAAATCAGTGCACTAACCAACAAATGAGAATAGCTTGTAATCTAAGAGAACTCCTTTTAGCAGGATTGCTACCTATTGGTGAACAGCTCAAGAACGGCTTAAAGAAGCTGCTGCAATTCTAGAATACTCAGTATTTCTATAATTCATGCAGATACTGTACAGATAAGAAACATTTAAAATTGAAAAAGGCGTATGTTGCTTCAACAGCTACAGGGTACACATGGATCTTCCAATTTGGCTCTCTTTCTAATTGCAGTGAAGCCAAATTCTGATATGCAGCTCCTTCAGACTTCTGCTCTCTTTAACAGTTCCTACATTCTCCTTCCATAAGTTAAAACATTCAATTAGATTTTTTCGAATTCACAATCCCACATAAATGTAAATAATGGTTATTGTTAAGGGATGAAGATTATTATTACAACAGGCTAATGTGAGAAAAAATGGTCTTCTAGGACATATGTAAAAAAACCATGGGGTTTGTTTATCTTGTTATCCATGCATTCAATTTCAGGCTCTGTACAGCTTTAAAAGGAAGTATATATTAGCAACGAATAGACCTCAAGGGGTTTGAAGTTTGGTTCATACAAACATGTAAATGTTTTGATGTTTTATGTCAATCTTATCTATGCAAGGTCACCATACTATCAGAATATCCTGTTATAGAATCTCTGTTTCTAGTTCCAGGATGAAAAGATTCACAAAGTTTTGGCTTGATCTTTTTAAAATCCTGTTAAAGATTTGCTTTAGTTTGAAGTTGGACTGAGGGTATAAGTTTCTTTTTTTTTATTTTATCCAGACAAATTCCATTATGTCTTGTGTAAATCATTATAGGTCTTGTCTCTCTCACTTCATTGGCTTTTCAGCTTCCATCCTGTTTTCTCTCATCTTTTTTCTCTACCTGTCTCATCTACATTCTCTTTCTACTCTGTTTTCTCTCATCTGCTTGCTCGTTACTATTAGCCCAGCCCTCTGTTTCCTCTTCCAATTATCTCACAGTGGTAGAGAATGCATGAGATCTGAGAGCACCATTCTGAGAGATGCTGACCACTTTAACTTCTTTTTTTTGACCTGCGAACTTTAACTTTTTTTTTTTTTAAATTTATTTTTTAAGACAGTCCTGGATGTCTTTACTGACCTCAGCATGTTACTTGTCTGAATGTTTGTCTAAGGTACATTGTGTTCTTATTCCTGGAAGCATTAATTTCTACAGGACCTATTTGTACTTTCCATAGAAAAGTGTAACTCCTTAGTGTCCTACCTGCACACAGGCTAGCACAGTATCATGATATGTACTTACTAAACTCTGAAGGAAAATTGTAAATATTTTACTGTTCACACGTTATGTATCTGTTGAAGAACCTTCAGGAATGTGTTCATTTAATGTTAATTAAGCAATTAATTTAACAAGATGCTGTGATATAAGCAAAAAATTGAGTACTTCAAATTAAAAAAAGAAAGATAGATAGACATGCATTTAAAACCTTTTAAGATCAGAACCAAATATATACATTATTCTATCCCTGAAACTGGCTTAACATGGCAGGCTTAATGCTCTACAGCGACCTTTGTGACACCGTGGATGTCACAACTCCCTATCTAAAGCCATAATCCAGCCATTGATGATTAGGGGTAATCATTAATCTTTACATTGACTTCAGTCAGAAACTTCTAGCTTGACATTATTTTTTTTTTTCCTTCTCAAACAACTCTTCACAATTGTTCAAAACTGTACAGTAATGTACTGACCTTCCAGAAGTGTGCATATGGTCTCATTCCTAGGGCCTTCACTAGTTTCTCATGTTTGAGTACTTTACCTTGTCATCTCTGCAGTGCAGTCCCCTGTGACCGAAGTCCAGAGATGGCAATGCCGAAGGGACTTAGACAGGTCATCACCTCAGCATCAGATCCATCATTTAAGGGGTGCATCGATGTGTATTTCAGAGAATTACCTACACATTTCTATGTCTCAGGCGTGGGAACGTTGGCTGGACACTTAACTACCAGCTTCAGTGAAGTCCAGCTGTGCTATGCATCCCTATTCCTTGAGACAGCTCCCATTTAGCAAAAGGCACCTCCTCCAAGTAAACACCCTGAAGTAGGAAAGCTCTATTTATCTTCTGGGACTCATCACCTCGGCCCTTGTGCCAGCAGAGATCTGTATCTGTCAAAGCTTTCATTTCTCAAACTCTGCCCTTCTCATGCTGTCCAAGTGAATATTTTCAAGCACTGCCTCCAGGAGGGACAAATAGTAAGGTTTATGCTCTACCTAGTGTCAGCGGAGGGAGGAAAATCACTTACAAATAAATGTCCAGCTGTCCGGAAACTACAGAGACTTCTACAACATTCCCGAGGTTACAAATGAGTTTAGAGAAGTAGCTTGCATGTTCCCTTAATTAAAAAGTCCCTAGCTCTTCCTCCCTCTGCTAACAGCACTGTTCTCCACTGAATGGCAAAAAGGCAAGTGACAGAAGAGGGTCGGCTTGATTTGGATTTTATCAAATAAAGTAGCTGTGTTATTCCAGGTCATTCCACACTCCATGACATACCGTATCCTTTTTTAAAGACTACGAAAATTTTAAAGCTGAGATGCTAATGTGGAGCCCTGTCAGAGCTCTTGTTACTGAAAGAGGTAAGCAGTCCTTCACACTTTCAGAGAGCCTCTATTCTGAAAGCTGGCAATCTGTGCACACAGCCAAAACAGTACTTATCTTTCAATGAATTGTGGGAGTCATGAACCTGATGTGATTGGAGCTGCTCTATTTACAAGCAGATATTCAAGACAGCATTTTGGGAAGCAGCCACTGAGTGTACTGTATTACAGAATAAATCACTCTGAAAAGATGCTCCTTGACAGTTGGAGATACTTTTAGAAAAGATCAATTACAGAAACCATCACATTTATGTGACTATTTCTAACCTTTGTTAGTGACACACGCTTATTTATACACAACATAAGATCCCAGATGAGTTCCTCTAAGATTTCACACAGATCACAATACCACAGGCTCTTAAATCTAGTGGAAAAGGTCCCATTTTGTATACTACAATGAAGCACAATTAAGGCATGATCTTCCTCGACCGGTCTGAAATGATCTCCATCTCAGCTCCTTAGGGAGGTGTTGAAATCTAGCCATTTAAAAAGATCTCTAGCCAATGTGTGAACTGCTCTGAAGTCTCATAAATATTACCAGCCCTAAATTTCTGGAAAGGGTCACTGTTGAGAGGCAGTCCCTTCAGGAGTATACAGTGCAACCTAACAAAAGTACAACCTCATCCCAGGTTGTTGTTCTCATGTATTTTGGTCTAAGTGCAGCCAACAATATTGGCTACAGAAGGTGCAGTACAAGTGGCAAACCTCCCACTTACATCATCAATAACTGAAGTGGACACCTTGCCTAGGGATATGACTACAATGCACAATACAACAAGATGCAAAGATGTGTAGCTTTAAAATGAGTCAGTGTGGATACTGAAAAAACTTTTGCCAGAGGGACTTAGTTTTGTATAGGCTATTTCATATTGCTAAGAAAAGGTAATTTATCTCACTGTGGTATGGCAGCCCCTTTTAAAGCTTCTTCCAGCCTGAAAGATTACTTTGGAGACAGACATAAACCACTTCCGTTTTGACACTGCGCAGTAAAACCAGTATCAATTAGCATGGGTGGTTCATGAGAATTCTCAGACATTTCACAGGTAGCTTTAAGCTGGATTGAACATACCTACACTTTCTTTGCATGTATAGAAGTACAGGCATACTCTGAGACACTGGCTTAGAACAACATTCCTAATCATCTATGGATGAAATCATGGTTAAGTGAATTTTACCAGAATATGTAAAAAACTATTATCGAGAATAGAGATGAATTTACCAGAATGACATCCAAATCCAGATGCAGATACCTAACTGTATGCTGTAAGTCGCTATGTGAGCTGAGGGTATAAACTCTCATTATATTTCATGGAGACAGAGGATTCAGTTGAGTTACCTATGTGAAGATATCCAGTAGCTTTTAGGATGCAGGGGACCTGTCCTGGCCACCTGCTGACTCTCCAAAAGGGCACAATCTCCCCAGAGATCCTGTGCTAGAGCTGTCAGCCACAGCAGTAAACCTCAGCTCCTCCAGTGCATCTCGTGGCACTGGACTTGTATGCTTTTGAGAACTAAATCAAGGTCCTAGTTGGTACAGGCAGTGAAGTCGAGAAAGTTAGTCAAACAACCGATGTCTATCCCTGCTTAAGGGTGAGTCACGCGGCTGTTCAATCTGCTGACTGTATCACCCAGAGCTTCACAATGGGAAAGTAGGCACCTTGCTTGCAGACTCCTACATTGCAGGGACATGGCTGGATTTCTGAGGTTAACCCTGAATTCATCTCTGTTTATATGCTAGTTTTCAACCATAACCTAATGTGAAATAAAAAGCCCAAAATCACAACTTCTTAAATATATTTGAGTTAATCAAGCTAAAAACTCCAGCAGAGAAACCATTCTAGGAAGCCTTCTATTACACTATATTCTGTCCACTCTCAAGGTACTGAGGCAGAGAAGGTCTCCTAGGTAGAAAGCAGAGGAACTCAAGCTTCTTTTTCCAAATATAAGTAATCTCTCTTCATGTTCAAAGCAGAAAGGACATAAGGAAGTGAATCACATCCTGTAAAATCAAATTTTCAACTAAGATCTGAAAATGTATGGTTGATTTCCAGAGGTTTCCTTCAGGTACTAATACAAATTGTTTCTACACAGCAGGCTGAACCTTCTGTTTCCTCCAACAGCTTGTACATTGCTGCTTTTTTCAGTGCAAAAATCATAATCTGATCTGGGCAGCTAATGTTGTTATAATATTTATAATAACAATTATATAGATTTTACTAAGAATAGTAATAGCATTCATTATCTAAGAATAATAGCATTCATTAGCAGCATAGACAATACTGGACTTAGCACGCTGTTAATTCCATGATCCTTACACAATCTAATATGCCACAAATAGTAGGGAACTGCAATTACACAATAGCTTCCATTAAATAATAAATTACTTTTTTTTAAAACAAAATGCGTGAATTATCCAGTCCTGTTTTTTTAAGATATCTAAGATAGATTGACTGCAAATTCAAAGTAATGCTTCATGTTACTGTTAGAGTAGAATTTCACTTCTGCTAAAATGTTTTGAGCACAATAATAATAGAATGCAATGGGAAGTCTTTTACATTTTTAAAGAAGCATTGAATTTGTGTGTATTTTCCTGTGTTTTATTATAGCACTATCAATCACTGTAAGTTACTTTGGAATACTGTACATATGAATTACATTAAGGAAACAGAGCTATTAGGAGAAAATATGCAACTAAAAGCACTCCCTTTTTTTTCTTAATCCTAATTGACCTTGTTAACAGCAGGTGCAAGACTTCACACTACAACCAAGAACAATAAAGAAGCATGTTGTCCTCATTTTCCTCTAATTGTTCTTTTCTCCAAATCGCATTAACTCCCATTTGTTTTATGCAATATTCATCATTATTTCCTTTTATTCTTTTCAAGTTTATTGTAGTCATGGAAATAAGAGTACAATCCTTTGATCTCCCACATCACACAAAAGTAATCTATAAGAATATAGCATATGCCATGATACGAGGAATGTATCCCAGTTGAATTCCTCAGACAAAAGAATTAAGTATCTATGGCATCCTCTGTGAAAGTTCTCCGCAGTGAATTATTCCCACTGTTGCTACTGAGTACAGCAATGAAAAGGCACAACCAAAAGGCCACATGTATATACCTTAGGTAGGTAATGTCCTAATTAACTCTTTCTCTATTCTTTACCAGGGTAAAAGATGCCAGAAAGCAACCTATAATTATATAACCAGGTAAAGCATCCAGCATCCAATTAAATGTTCTTTATGGCATTTATCTTCCAGTTACTGTCTTGTTATCAAAGAGTGTAAAAAAACATGTAATGAACAACAGAACGCAGTGCTGCCAAAACATATGTCGTGGTCGTTGCATCTAAATGACTTACTGAACCCAAGTGGTTCAATTTACCTCTTCTTTATACATTCTAAAATGATACAAAGGAAGAATAATGAAAAGCAGAATTAAAATCTGTTTTCAAATTTTAACAAGAGAGCAGATAGATTTTCTACCTGAAAATTTTAACAGGAGAGCAGATAGATATATAGAAAGACGACATCGAATGATCGTTTTTTTAGATCTGTCATTTTAAAGATTCAGGAATTTCACAGAACTAGTGAAAAGTATTGAAGTTCAACATTAATTCTTGGCTCAGCCAGTGATCTGCTGTGTGGTCTCTATAGTGTTTTGAAAACGTGCAACACACCACCATTGCATCAGATAATGGCTACTTTATGAATATCTTTGTTAGACTTCCTTTTATTAAATTGCAGGAGTTACATGCAATTGTAAGTAAGGTGGAAATTATGAAACTGTGTAGCCCTTAGCTCCCCACATTAAAAAAAGAGCCTTTTTAGTAATAAGCATTTGTACTACCTTAAAAACATTGCTGGAAACCTTGGAAATAAGTTGTTTAAGCATTCAGGAATTTTTTCCTGCAATAAATGCTTCCTCAGTCACTATCCCTTGCTTGACTTACACCACCCACCTAAGCTTAACTTTACTCTATAAAGTTTGTAGACAGATGTGCAAAGGTCAAATTAAATCACCAGTAGATTTTATAATCCTATTCCTTCTATTGAAGAGATCATTAGGCATATGTGCAAGGTATGAATTAAATCACTAAGAGATCATATAATCTCACTTCTCCTAGTCAATAAATCTTTTCCAAAATACTAGAATATTACATCACCACTTACGCTCCTTTAAATCACAATAGCCTCTACAACATGTGAACGTAGCTGAAAGTACAGTCAGACAAGGATTATGATTTACAATGTTAACAGCTCAAACTACCTCTTCGAAAGGATTCTATCAAAAAAGAAGTTTATGTGTTGTTATTTAGTTATAAAAAATGAGAGCAAACAAAATCTTCCGTTTAATAAAGAGCAGAACATCTGCCCATCTGGAAATATTGCTATGTTACAGGAACTCTCACACACTCACACTAGGACACCTACACAGCTATTTTCTCACAAAACAACCTTTTGTATTAGAAGGGAAATTATTGCTTTTTCATAATTGCAATGAATTATGATGATTTCAAAAGATATTTTCTCAGCTCAGAGGGAGATTCATTCATGCTAACAAAATATGCATCAAGATATAATCAGCTCCCTGCGATGCTGCCTATGAGTTTAACAGTTTAAAATTCCACAAAACGTTGATAAAAATATTAAAACCTTCTACATCTCTTTAAAGTATATAACCAATTTGCCATTCTACTTGTATAAAACATGTTAAAATGACAGATCATATGAAAGAGAAGAAAATCAAGAGACCTTCAGGCTTCTTAAATAGGAGTCCTTTGTGTTAAAAAATCTTCAGCTATACATACATAAAAATTTGCTTATAGCATATATATTATTTATAAAATAACATAAGGTAGAACTATCTCAATTACAGAAGCCTTCTTTGTGAAACAGTGTTTGCCTTATGAAAGGGCTGAATACTCTGCAGAATGTATGTTTGTGACATTTCTAATTTTTATGAAGGAATCCAAGACATTTTCAAGCTTTTAAGGAAAAAAGCTTTAAGAAAAACAGGAATATTACTCCTTGGAAAAAAAAAAAAGCCGCAAAGGAAATAAAAATCAAAATAAAATGTTCACAGAGTAGACAGCAACAAAACTGATTTTTCAGTCCTTTCTAATTTGCCTCCTGAGCTCATGGAAAAAATGTTTGTGTACCTTAATCTTAATTTCACAGTTTCGGTCGCACTAGAAAGTAATATTCATCAATATTTCTTTTATTATGTGCTGGTGTTGGTAATATGGGATCTGGCCCAAACTGGCCAATATTATACACTTTCATTAGTCTCGTGAGGCCCAATCCTGCAAACATAAATGCACATGTGTAACTTTACTGAGGCTAGTAGCCTGATTGACTTAATGATGAGTTAACATGTAAATATATTCAACCACACGTCTAAGCATTTGCAGCATCTGTCCCAGCTTTCCTGACAGCAGTCTTCCCAGGGACCTCGGCAGCCCCAGACACCGGATCCCGAAGCCTGAGAGACATCTCTCCTGATATAGAGTGTCCAGATCTAAAAACCCATTCAGGCACACAAGTTCAGCTTCCTTTTTTTTCCAGCAGCACCACCAGCTGGAGCAGCTAAAGAGATTAGGACCAAACTCTGAAAATAATTATCCTGAAGAGAATAACTTACAACTCACATTGCTAAAATACCTCAGTTGTTGCTTGCCCTAACAGTATTTCGCAGGAGCTTTCCTGTTTTTGGAGAGCACGTTACAAGCTACCCTCCAGATCCCAGGCTGGCCGTACGGAGTCGGTTCTGTAGGGTGTCAGGTCTGCAAACACACCATAGGGGTTTCCTCACTTATTCCCACTTCAAAGCAGCATTAAGAACAATTTCTCTTTATTACAGATTTTAACTAGATTTCTTTCCCCTGTGATGATTAATTAGGCGTTTGTTACGATTTGCCTTCTTTCCACCTCTAAAAATAAATGTCCCCTTCTGCTAATCAGACACAAACAAAATGTTTTGAAAAGTAATCACTTGCTAAAAAAAAAATGGAAATTGGGCTTCTGTGTTGCGAGGAATGTACACACATAGCACAGTGAAATTTAACACGGGTAAATGATCCGACTACCTCAAAGTGAAGGTTTTGCCTTCCTACAGTGGCCTTTCACCCTGCCCTTTCCTCCAATCTGAGGAGAGCTGATGTTGATGGAACATATAATGGCTCCTTTCCTGTGCAGTAAAGTCAGCAATAAAGCTCAGTAATTAAGGTGACCGGGGAGGCCCAGCCCAGCAGGCCAGTGGTGTGGCGAACACTTTCAGAACTTCAAACAATATCAAAGTCACTGAGAAGTGGGCCTGGCTCAGGACTGGTTTGAATTAAGCCTCACTTCCACATGCACTTTTCAAATCCAAGCTCAAACAAGAAAGCCAAGGCCTTCTGGATTTCATTAGAGCCAATTATCTTATCTGTTTCATCTCGGCCTGACCCTGAGGCTGGCAAACAGCTATTCCGCGTGTTGTTGGTGGGGCTGTTTGAGAGAGCCTCCAGCCAGCCAGCGGCCCGAGGAACCGCTCATTAAAACACAGTTGCCCCCTGCCTCCAGTGATTAAATATTTTCAAGCTTTTGTAAATAATTTTTCCATTCTTTGTCCCGAGCCTCAGAGGTCCAATACATATGCAGTAATTTATTTAATTTGTCAAAGAATACTGCTGGAAATAAAGCTATAATAGAAATTTAGGAAACTCTTGTGTCTTGCTTAACTTCTGCAAGTGACATTCTGCAAGCTTGCAAAACATGTATACCGTTTCTTATGTAATTAAGCCTTTACAACCTCATTATGTTTGAAGTGATGCAGTGGACAACAGGCCCTACGTTTTGCTGATGATCATCACGTTTCCTCAGATGTCGACAAGGTACGTGTGCTCATGAGCTTAATGAGATCACAAGCGCTGCAAACGTGATACTGAGCGATGTCTGTGCTTCTGAGATGGATGGACAGAGGGTGCATCACACTTCCAAAGCCTGTTTGCAGAAGGACTGAATCCTAACAGTAGGAGACTTATCTCTCAGTTGACAAAAACAGTTCCAGAATAAAGGTCCATGTCACCATATCCCAAATAAATTCTGGTCATTAGAATTTGCATAAAAGACAAAGAACTTCATGTCTTTTATCTGGGCTGGAGAACTTAATTCCTCCATCTCCCTTTTTCAAGTCCTGGGAAGACACTCCCTTTCCCATCAGATCAGAGGATCTGATTCTAGCCGGGTTCTAGCCGTGGTCCCAGACACTCCACTGGATCGTGTCACCCCATATCTCGTGCAGCCACTGTTACCAGTACTGGGGGTGTGTACCTCTCATGCAACATGATGGAGTGAGGACAAACGACATTTCCCAAATTAACCTTTTAACTCCACACATCTTACTATTACCTTTAATAATAAGAAATACATTTAAATTAGTACAATGCTTTGGAGATACTGTCATGAACCAAAACCCCATTGCATAAGACTGCAAAGAAGGAATGAAAATATGGCTTCGGTCTATATACTCTACAGAGACTTGGGGAACTACAGACAGAAGCTGTACAAGCTAGAAAATTAGAAGCAATCTTAGCAGTATAGGAATTTAACTACTGTTGAGTTTTGTGGAAGGTGATACAGCAAAACAGAAATGTAATAAAAGATTTCAAGGAGGCTAATGAAGTAGTTTTGTAACTGTTTATGAGGATACCCTACAAGTATGAACATGATCACCAGAAAAAAGCAGAAAACCTGGTGTCATAATCTGGAAAATGAAATTCATAGGAGCATTCTGACAATGACACTGCAACAATGAACAAACTGGCAGAAGCTTAGAAATTAGAAATTTAGCTGGTTAGAATAGTAGTATATTCTGTATTTCACAGACATGCTACAGAAAAAATTTGCAAAATTTAGACATTGCTGGGTTGTGACTTCCAACAGAGAAGGTCAAAGGTAACACAAGAACTTGTCTGAGTGACAGACAGAAAGATGGTTTTGCCTATAGAAAGTGGCAGTAGGAACGGTTTGGGGGTAAAAGTTTGGTAAGGTTGAGCTTGAACTAAAAGCAGATTTCCTCAATTAGTATATCATAATGTTACTACAAATTTTCATGATACACAGAGGAGACATATTTAGAACGGAGAAGTAATTAGCTGACAAAAAAAAATTGAATTTGCGTTGTGGATGAACTGTCCTCTAGACAGACTTAAAGAAGTAGGAGAAAGGACCAAGACCAAAAGTAGAATGCCATGGAATCACTGAAAAAAACTCCAGGAGGAAAACATTGATTCTTCCAAAAGACAAGTTAAAGGATCTACTTGAAATGTTGGGTCAAGGCCAGGGAGTATCAAGCATGGAAGACAAGGAAGGATGAATTTTCAAGACAAAGATCAAGGTCAATAAAGTGAATGACACACAGGCTAAGGAAAGAGGATGAAATATAGGCTCTGAGCTTTGGGTTAGGAGGAGTTTAGGCTAAGAATGGTTTCAGAAGAAAGGAAGGCTGAGATGCTATTTTGGAGAAGGTCTAGAACTGAATCAGAGAACAGACAGCAATCTGTACACTCAGTGGTCTTGGGGACAGAGAGAGAGAAAGGAGAAAGGATGATAAAGAGTGAGCTTAACAGCACTTCTTTTCAGTGAAACATGATTGAATCACAAGGGACAAGAGTCTCCTGTGAGGGGAATGAGATGAATTAAATGGATGAATAAAGGAAGAGAAGTTTGTGCCCCAGGTAGATCAGAAGATGAAAAAGAATGAGGCCCAGGTGCCAAGCAAAAGAGTTTGAGAAGAAAAACATAAGGAGCAACTTGGTGATCAGAGGCATAGGACAGAGCAGTAGGAGGAAAAGGGGAGCTAGGGCTGCTGTGGGGAATTTGGTGAATGGTCAAATTATGACTCCAAGAGAGAAACGTGAAAGGCAAGGTGTAGTATTTTCAATACTGGAAAATTATTTCTACTGTTTGGTAGAATTCGGTGTTTACAATACTTTGAAATTCTTAAATTTGTTTTGCAAGACCACAAAAGACAACACAAAATTTTCTGGATTTATTCAGTCATTTTGTTTCAGTCATCAAAAAAATGACTGAACTTGTCACAGTGCAAGTCAAAATTAACTCAAAAATGCTCATCCACTGCATGTTTTCACTTTCAGAGGCTGCTGATACTTCTTAGCAGTGGCCCATCTGATGGTACAGAATGAGAATGAAATCACTGCCTTCTTGATCAGCTGGAAATCACAAGGTCTTTAAGCTGTTCCAAACTCTGCATTTCTTTTGCTGGTGTTGCTTGCAGTTTCTAACAATAATTAGATTGAAAAAGATGGGCAACCTTTTGAAATAGTTTTTCTTTGTAGAACAAAATGAGGTAAATAAGCAGATAATAAATCATCATTCTCAGATCCAAGGGGAATCAGCTTACACAGAAAATTCAACACATAGGCAGTAAAGTAGATGTTAATAAAGCATGAGGAGGGAGAAGTCTCTGAGACACAGGAATTGAAGCACTTGCAGAGGTTTAACACTTTCTTAATCTGTAAACATCTTGATTGGAGAGGTAAGAGGGCTGGATTGGGTAGGGAGGTAATTAGCCCCCACTCTCCCGTCAGCCTAATAACCCAGGATTAGAACTGTAACTTTTTCAAGAAATGTACTCTTTTACAAAACATAATCTTTTTGTAGATGTGCATTACTTTGGTATTTTTCAGAGGCAGACTTCCTTTAAGAGCGACGGGGAAAAAAAAACATTCCAAATAGTCTGGCAGCAAAGACATTAACTTCAGATGTGATTAGGTCAGGTTCAAGTCCTTGATTTACAGAATGGGGGACAATAAATTGTTTTTCAGTCATTCAGGGATGGGATTTTTCAAGTTTTTTTTCAAGGTTTTTTTTTCTTCCTAGAGTGATGTCCTCACCGTGAGGCTAGAGATGAACACAGTCATGAAAGGGTTTGAAAAAGACACTTAGTTGTTTTCTTGGAAACTTTCAAATAGTTCTGGTTTTGTTCCAGTGTAGAAGAAAATCACATGTCAAAACCACGGACAGTTGCTACTTACTGGAACTGCTGTCTTTAGTCATCTCTACTTAGTAATGCACACCCTACACAGGAGGGAGAAAGCAGCAGAGACCAGCAGTTCACTGTCAGGGAGAAAAGAACCAAATAAGCTGCATCTTCCCTTCAGCCCTCCACCTTATATCATCTGATATGCACACACACTCCTATGCATGACACAGGAGAAATGCATTCCAGATATAGGTATTTTCAACCTGGTATATACTGTGCTGTAATTTGTTTGATTTCATTTTTTGTGATTTTTTTTTATAAATTAATAATTTTGGTAACTTTAAACACTTAATATAAATATGACTAGAAAGCATGTGGTAGGTAAACATATGAATTAGCTCATGAAAACACTTCAAAAGCTTATTTTGTTTCAAGACATAACAACTCGTGAAAGTGCTTGCATATAATCTGAAAGATCTGATTGCTTAATTAGGTTAAATATAGTCACAGTATCTAAGATAAGATCCTGCCACATTTACTTAGTGAAGAATCTCTGCTTTTACAAACTCTTCTAACAGTGATTTTGCAAGAAGCTACTATTTTGTGCAAGTAACAGCACTATATCTTATCCATGAATTATGCTGGTGTGCAGAACTGACAGCTGCATAGCCAATGACACAAATGATTGATTTACTTCTAAATTCTGACCCTAGTATGCGTGATCGCAGGACAAAGGCCGCACTTTGCATGAAAAAATATACAAATATGCCAAACGTGGTAAATCACTCTATGACTGAGAATTTTTCTTATATCACCTGTAAGAAACAACTAATGTCTAGGAGTCTGAAGTTCCCTCACACTGAGTAACAACATATTCAAGAAGCTGCATTGATTTAATGGTATTACTGGTGGGCCAAGCAGTACTGCTATACCACATAATAATGAGTCATAGACTTCCTAACTTTTTCATTAGATATCTATTTTTGAGACATTTATGTTTTCATAGTTACAAACATCTCTCCATAAAACTAAAAACTGACTTTACAAAGTAATAAAATACTCAGAACTGGGGCTTCGACATCATCCAGTAACAAGAAACCTCACAAGATCTTGCAGTACTATTCGCATAATCAGATTTCAAAATCTGACTCTTGCCAGATTCTTCTATTTTCTCAGAATTACTGGAGCTTATCTTTAGTATGCATTTTCTATGAAAAAGGCTTGTTCCTTTCATTCTATTACATTATGGGCAAAGTGTAGCACAGGTACACAAAATCATTAGGATGAAAAAATATCTCCAAGGAGTTACTGCTGCAAAAGTATGAGAACATCTATAAGCTCAGGCATGCCCTGGAGGTACCCACGCAAACTTACACCAAGACACAGGTGTGAGCACACATAGAACTCACAATATTTCTTTGCAATCCTGCTTACGTTTGAAAGAAGTAAAATAAAACCTCTCATTTCTTTTTCTTCTTTAACTATTAGAAGAAGAATAGGGGAGGTCTCATTAGCCAAGCTGGCTAAAGAAAGCATCAGTAAGAACTGTGTAGCTGAAAGGCCTCTGTTTCTGCTGTTCTTGAAACAACACTTCTGTCTGATTCGGGATAATGGGCTTTTAATAAAAATATCCACCAAAGGAAAACAATTAAACAATACATAAAGCACCAGGGTGCAATCTAGTGGTTCTGTTACAGTCTGGAGCTGTTCCAGCAGAGAACATGTGGATATTTTTTACAGGCTACAGTGTAGTTCTCAAAAGTTATTATAAAGCAACAAAATTTAAATTGGGGCTGGACATCTATACAATTGCTCAGTGTTGCTGCAGGACTTTTAAATCAGACCTGAAATTTATCTCCATCTAAATGCCACAGGTATTTTGACTTCTAGGATAAAAATATCTTCTGTACTCTTGCTGCTGTTTAATTTCTTCCAGGATGTTTCTGGTGATATTTCTCACCTTTCCATCAAAGTATTTGACAATATGGCAATTCTTTATCCATACACCTTATTCTTTCATCTTTCTGCCTTGACAAAAATTGGAAAACGGTTATATTGGAAGAGAGCTTAGGTACTTTTCAGTACTTTGAAACTATAGACCATGTATGGTTTGGGGTTTTAATCAAATAGTTTTTGACCTGAACCACATAAACCTGACACATGCCATATTTTATTATCCTTTCTCCTCCACCCCCTACTCTGCCATGTCAATAAAAGAAACTGTGCGTCTGTAGAAAAGCAAGCCGACACTAATTAATTTCTGTAATGAAAGGTTTCATTTCTGTAGTTCCAGTGAATGAAAGGAGCGTCCACATACAGTTTTAAAAATCCTGGTACAGTAAAGGTGAAAATTTAGAGTAGTTTGGTAAGAAGAAGTTAGATTTTCCAAATAAAATAAACAAGTAGGAAGAACAAGAGGTCGCAGGTTATAAACAGTGTTGCCAGTTTTAGTTTTATGGGGAACTTTGAAGCATAACAAAATGTTGAAAAGCTGTTTATACCAGTGTTTCAAATGCTTTACTCTGCTTCTCCATTTCCTAAGGACTCTGTCTCTATCCCCACAATACTAATCATCTGAATGCTCAGAACATTTGTCAAGAAACAAGAAAAAACATGAAAATTCCCATTATTACAAACTCATGAGCACCACACTCAAAGAATATTCAAAAGCCACAAATCCTCAGGACTATTGAATATTTACAGATGAAACTTATACTCTAAGCAGATTTTAAAAAGCATTATTCCAAGCAGACTATTACTTTCTTCAAACTCCTCCAAAAGGAACTGCTCAGGCCCTCTTAAGTCATCTTTTAACAGCTGTTTGATGAACCTTTTTTGAATTCTCCTAAGACATTTTCTGTGGCAGAAGGGAAAATAAAGACGTCTCTAGTCAAAACGCTCATCTTTTATAGACAGTTGGAAGAAGTGGACAAAATCAGAAATTAAAAACTAATTGAAACTCTAACTTATGACTCCATAGAATGCTGTGGGTGACTGAAAGCAAACTATATACATCCATACAGGAACCATCGTATAGATTTCCTAGACCTTCCATGACTGTGTTCTGTTCAGCTATATTTTCTTCATAAAAGCAGTATGAAGAAAATATAGCCCATGACATGCCATGACAATGCAGAAGGATTGCAGATAATTAGCACTTTCAAAAATGTCTGTGTACATTTGAGTAAGATATGACTCAGAGATTCTGTCTTCCCCTTTACACAGTGAGATGCTGAACACATTGCTGTCCAGAAAACAGACGAGAGATAACAATAGCTGGGATAAAATTTACCAGCTATTGTAAAGCAAAATATTGAGAAATTAATAGTTTATTTCCGTTAGTAAATATGAACATGCCATTTTGCTAGTCTGAGGCTATTGCCAATGGAGTTCACTGATAATATAATAGATTGAAGTTCTGAAGATGTTAATTCTGTCTACTTTTAGTTCTTTTATTAACTCATGAGGCTGAGCAGCTAACTTGGCTTTTTTATTTCCTCTCCCACACTTTTGTCTTTTTATCTCTTCACGTTTGTATCAGAATCGTCTTATCATATTTCTGTACCATATTTTTTAGACCCAGTCTAGCATAACATAGCCTCAGAAGCCACCTCTGTACATTACAGCTGTAAAAAATAACAGCATTATGTTATGGGTATCTAGAATTACTGTTTAAAAGAACTTTTTTCCTCAAAAGCTATTCTTGTAGAATTCATTAACCATTATCACAATATAGCATGTTCTATGACTCACTGTAAATAGTTAGGTACAGCTAGGAAAAATTTTGATTTTTGTCTTCTACATTCTTTTGCTATGTTTATCAGAAACCAAGGTTTCTACTCAGTCAGAGAGCTATGCAGTATTGCAGAACACTGATGTCAAAGAAAACCATTACAATATTCAAAATATATAAATCGATGGTTCGCCCTCATGTGGTGTATTTAGCTCATTTCTAGAAAACAGCAGAGCTTCACGGATGAGCAATTAATATTATTTTTACATTTCTGGATACATTTCTAAATGAAGAGAGATTGAAAAGACCAGAAATATTGTATTTCAAGAGAAGAAAATAGGAAAGGACGTGACACAGATAATGTAAATGTATTTAAAAATAATAATATGGATATGCAAGAATGTGCACTTCATCTACACATATAGTACATGAACAAATGGACTTTTAACAAAAGTGGACGAACAGTGATTTCAGCTAAAACAAAGACTATTTGTCAGACACACATACTTAAGACCATGACACTCAATACCAATATGATACACAAAACTTTTTTAAGTTGTTCTAATTCCTAAGTGAACAAAAAATTATAAAAATAAAATTTACAGGAAAATTAAATTAATATACACAAATATATACTATTTATGTATACTTATATGAAAAGCATAAGGAAAAATAGCAATATTTTCTGTGAGTATTCTTTATAGGGTTTATGAATGAAATCGTAACTTAAAAAAAATCATAGTACTTATGCTGAAACAGAGATAACAAGGAGAATACATTTGGAAAAAACTAAAAAATACATTTACATAGCTTTTCATTTGAAATGTCGACATTAAATGTCATCAGATCAGGAAATACAAAAATAAGAAAAAAAAGGTTGCTATTCATCAATGTAATCTCTTAAATAATCTTAACTACGCCCTGTAAGGCCACAAGGCTATAGTGAATATTTCTTAATATTTTTGATCAAAGATTAGAATTTAGAAAGTTTTAAACATTTATTTTCTCCCAAAACAAGTACTGGAAACTGTAAGATGGAGTGATGATTTTCTGCACACCTTCATTTTCTTTCATTTTTAAACCTTAACATATGTGAGTTTAAGTATGACTTTAATTTGAATTCTGTTTGTTTAAAATAATTATTTTGGGGTAATTATAAATTTTGTATTTTAGTTTAAACTAAATCATGGATATAGTTCATAGAATCGTAGAATGGTTAGGGTTGGAAGGGACCTCAAAGATCATGTAGTTCCAAGCCCCCTGCCATGGGCAGGGAAACCCTCCACTACACCGGGTTCTTTAACTCTGCCTTATTATCACCTATGTCTTTTGAATTTGCTCACCTTCTTAAATTAAAATCATACAAGGGACCGCTAAAATTGAACTCAAAGATAATATTATCACGAGCTATTTCCACTCATTCCAAGAAATACACACTCACACTTTTTGTCTTATGTAAGCTTTTATGGCCACGTTCACTGATATGCGGTGGCTGTTTTATGCTACTCTGGAGTAGAGCAAAGCAGCCAGAGCATACTGGCTGGTTAAGCTAAATTTGCAGCTCCTTTGTTGAATAAAAGCAGTGCAAAGCAGTCGGAAGGCAAACCCCAGTTTCCTTCTGTCTCTTGCTTCTACCTCACTTTTCTGAACATTCATATTTGTTTCTACTGCCCCCTGCGTCTTTTATATTCTGCTCTATGGAAACACATTTATCGGGTCCTCTGTAAACTCCAAGTACCTACATGTACATGTGTGCATGCACAGCCTCTGTCTGCTGCCTCCTTTACTAACCACATCTGGTATAATGTGGAGCTTATGAAAATAATTATTTGAACATTAGTAGTTGACCATTGCTCTTATTTTTTCTATAACTCTTGGCAGAAAAGAGTGGATTACATCCTCATAAACTTGAGTGTAGAATCATCCTTAGAAAATAAGCACCATCTTCTCTTGCTTTCAAAGACATTAAAGCAAATTTAACCTGAATAGGTGGAAGTAAATGACAAAACAAAACTCTCTAGAGCCAAAGATACATTAGACCTTGGAAATAATGGAAAAGAGCTGTGTTTTTTTTGTTATTGTAGGGGAAAAGAAGAGATGCCTGCCCTTTAGAAAAAAAGAGGTTCTTCCAAGGATTTTTGTAGCTAGACCAGATGCTAGACCAGACTATGACAAACATCCATCAAACAAAACTTTGTGGCAAAATTGAAAAGTATACTGATTTGATTACTGCACTTCTTTTTCACTCTATAGAAACTTCTCTCATATGTTTTCTACTATCTCTTTGTAGTTGACATGAGTAATGTATTTTCTTAGTAGAAATGGGAAAGAAATGGAAGGGACACATTCTTTTACACATGAAAGAGCAGTCTTCATCTTCAAAACTGGCTACAGCTATTTAAATTTGATTTTGCACTGTAAAGAGTTAGTTTAAAAATATAATGAAGACCCTTCTTATAGAACTGAAATCAAAATGGCAGACTACAAACCAGCATGATAATTTTTCCTGTTTCCCAATAGAGTCCCACTGGAGCCACTCCTCAGCATGCCTTTGAAGTGATTATTCTGTGTTATGCCTCTAACTCATCTTCAACTTTTCTTGCATTTTTACGCATGAAAGTTGCTTTTTTCCTGAAGAAACAGAAATATGTTCTTGGACAGTTTGGAGGAAGAGTGAGGTGGAGCCTCATTCATTCCCAACAAGATTTACTTAAAATAGATTTATCTACTGATTTAATGTAGTGGAAAATTACTAATATTCAGCTACCTACCTGTGTATATATATGTGCGCGTGTGTGTGTAAATGCTTATACTGTTCTACCAATAGATTCTGGCCTAAGAACATATACCTGATGTCAAACACATCATCATATATAATCCCCGATTAGAGGTAAACTCTAAAGGCAGAAAAAAAGCCTCGGTCTCTGTTCCTATGGACATTATCATTCAGAAGGATCTCTGCTGTGAAGTTTGGCAGTCCAATAAAGCAGTAACGAGCTACCTAGTGTCATGGTTGCTGACACTTCAAACGTGCTTGATGCAATTCTGGGAAGAAACTAGGGCTCTGCTGGTGAGAAAGTGAAGGCTATGTGTACCCCTAGGAAGCTTTAGAGGGTTTTAATGCCATTTCTCAGTTCCTAAGAACTCAAAGGAGTAGGCCTCTCCAGGCAGCCAGAAAGCAGGAAGCCTCAGCTTCTCTCCAAACAGGATCCACCTGTCTGCAAACTTATTCACACTTTGGTTATTTGGAAAGGATCTTCACCAAGGTCTGCTGCTGCTGCCTTCACTAGGGATTGAATAATGCATAACCTCTCTGTCTACTAGGGAGCAGGTATGAAGAGAAAACCTCTCCATTTTGTCTCTTATTTTTCTCTTAAATTGAGGATGTCCAACACTTTCCCCACTCCCTAGTTAGGATCTTCTCTGTAACTCTGTCTCTAAAATCAATGTATTTGAAAAAAAACATCAAGCTCGATTTCCTATCATAAAACTCATTGTTTATTTTGTTAAAAACTGACCTGTTGCAGATCAAAACTCCAGAACAACAGCTGACTTGCTGGGTCTTTTTAGCAACTCTTCTATTGATTTTGTCCAAGACTGTACCTTCCTTTCTAACTGTGGCTAAAGGACTGAACTGTGGATCTCTCTTTCCTGACTACTGTCCTCACAGTTCTGTCCTGGTCAAACTGAGAACGCTGGCTACATCATGTGTGGACATTTTGGGTAACAGAAGGGATAGATTCTAGTCCACAGATTGTGTCTTTACTAGGAGTTGTAAATTTACCTACAGTTCAGTATAGATCCATAGAACATTCCTACCTGATCTATCTTAAGTAATTTACAGATTTTTGTACTCAGCCTTCAAAGTTCCATGCAGTTTGCCTCATTGCTCCCCATTCAAAACTGTCATAACCAGTCAAACCAAATCCATATGAATAAGCACTACAGAGGGCACAAAGACTGTGCCCAGGCAAAAAGGAACTTGGGCTATAAGAAAACATTTCCTGTTGTTCCTACTCTTTTGGAGAAAATGAAAAGAGCAGTATCTATTGCAATGAGTCAAAAGCATTATATTTCTTTAAAAAAAAGCAATTAAGTATTTAACATAATGTATGACATTCACATTAATTACAGCATTAATTGCAAGGTTAAATGGCTGCATTTAAAATAGCGACATTAAATTTTGCGCCATCAGTAATTCTTTTAAGGAAGATCCCAAACTTTACTTTGAATTTGTCTGCATTTAAAAATACATATAATTAAGCACTTATTTTAGTGGTTTGTCTGCAATTGATTAGTCAGTGTGTAGTAGCTTACATGAATTTTATTTTCCTGAATAATGCTGCTTTACTCAGGCACAGAGATTGAAATTCCTTCCAACTCTGAAGCAAAGCAATAGATACAGCAGCAATATTAACTGCTTCAAAGTATATAATAGTGTACCTCAAACTAGAACTCCAAAGTACATACTGGAAAAGGTATTATTAAGCCCATGTATTTGTTGTCAGGATAGCAGGAGTAACAATTCTGGTTGCAGTCCTCAGTTATGTGAGTCTTCTGATCAATAAGCTCAGACCACCATTCTCCACAGTGTTAGATGGCCACATTACCTATATCATTGTTGGGACGGGTTGGATCCAAACCAAGAATTAATATCAGACACTAATACCAGTGATTTGAACCATCCAGTCCCCTAACATCCATAAAATCTCATCAAAGAATAAGACAGATCTTGAAAAGAGCTTGAGGCGGTACTGAGGTGTAGAAAATTTGGAGTCTGCCACTGGCTATTTGTTTAGACTCTTTTTTAAATACAGGCCAATGTTGTAAATAAATTGAAACCTTTTCAATAATAATAATAATAATAATATACTGTGAATGTGTAAGGCTATTTCTGTGTCTAGGGCTTAGACTTTGAATTCATGTGTGTTATTTATCAGATCCTCTGCATATTATTTCATGGACTTCACAGGTGTGCTTGTTGTGGAAATCAGGAGAGTGTTTCAGAAAAAAACCTCCAAAACTTAGTTTTACACTTTTTTGTGTTGTATTTTGGATAGAATACAGTTAAAAACTGTATAAGATAAATGCATTTTTTCAAACTAAAAGTCTTGAAAGTGATTGGAAATACACGTTAGTTGTCTCATTGCCTTTCTTGCATATCAGTTTTCACTAAACGAAACCTCTTTTCAAACCATAGTATCTGCCCAATCTTGAGAGGTGAGTGCCTGCTAAACCCTTCCACTGGACTGTTTTACAATGAAAGGAAATGCTGTACGTAAGTCAGGACTACTGAGAGTCTAAAAGAGAGTGGTTTAAACAGGTTTTATCTTCTCTGGTCCCATGAAAATAAGACTATACTTTATGATGCATCACCTATGAAAGAATAAAATCTCATTTAGAATCAGCTATTGAAAACAAAGAGAAATACAGCATGCAAGATTTCCTATTATTCTTACTGAGACATTTCACAATTATTTACTTTACGCTTTACTGCAATTCACAGAAAAAAACAGTTGGTCAAATCCGTGAGCATCATGATGAGACTTTTGAGTGAACAAGGAACACTGAATTTGGACCATCCTTCATATTGTCTTCTATCTGCCCTGCTTGCATGTAACTGCAACGAACATGAAGTGAACAGTAATCTTCCTCTGGCTGGTATAAATGCTTACATTTAAATTTTGTAGGTAGAGAAGTAAGCAAGCTCAGAGTCATTTAACTGGAATGATTTACAAATGATAAAATGCGTGACCGATTAAATCATTAGACATTTTTTTTTGTTGATTCTAGTGGATGATCACAACAATTAAATTGTCAATTTTTTATTATTTACTAAGCTTTTGTATACTGGGATACCAGGATTAAGTTAGTTTCACCATGGTCATTCTTCTCTTATTCATGTGCTTATGTTCTACAACCAGTTTTCATAACTTTAAAAGAAAAAGGTACCAACCTGAATGCTGTGAGATACTCAACATCACCCATAGGAGGATCCAAGCCACCTGTCCAAGCAATATTATGTTATAACCCTTCACCAGGGCCACTTCCAACCTGAAAAATAGGAATAAAATGCCAAAGGAGTGAAGAGAAAGGAATATAGAGGAGGAAAAGAGAGAGGGAAAAAAAAAAAAAACAAACTGAAGTGTTCTTTAGAAACAAACATCAAACAACATGTCAGATCAGCCCAGCCTTGTTTGACAAGGACTGCTCTGGGTTATGCACTTGTTCTCCACTGGTCCCTTGCTCCCAGTGGACAATTTGGTAATCTGGTGTAATTTAAAGAACCAGAGAAGGACAAGAAATTAGGGGTAATCATGCAACGCAATTACCTGAAAGATACAAATAAAAATGGGGCTGTAAAGAAATAAACCTAACCTCATTTGGGGCTCCACTGCCGGGGAAGAAGTTGCCTTCATCATAGCGATGGAGGGAAACATACAGGATGCTGGGGTCAGCATAAAAAGCCTGCTGTGTACCGTTGCCATGGTGAACATCCTAAAGGAGAAAGAAAACAGATGACAAATGTAATAATGTCCAACTCAGTGTAGAGAGCTCAGTTCTGCTTTCTTTTACCCCCATCTCTCTCTTTCTCTCTGTTTCTCTACTCTCTCCCTTGCCCTCCTTTTGTCTTTCCCTTTCCCCCTCCCTTCACCACCCCATACTTCCTGAACTTTCAGGCAAATTACTCTTTAATGCACTCATTTTTTAAACTGGCTTCTAAAAATCAGGAAACCATAGCGAGCGTGCCCTGGAGACTCCAGATGAGCAGTCATTGAGAAATCCCAGTCCTTTGTACAATTAGATATTTATACACCGGCTCTTTGTACTCCTTGCCCTCAGTGATGGAATCTAGCATCCTGTTTTATGGAGGAATTTTATGACTTATTAACTGCCAACAGTTCATAACCCCTCAGGCTTAATTAACTAGCCTCATTGGCCTCTGAAGAAAGACTAATGTTTAAACTACAAACTAGTATTTTGCAGAAGGATCTATGGTTTACAGAGCTTTTTCACAATTCTTGACAGAACACTAAACATAAGTGTATTCATTGATTTGCCAAGTTCCACTATTGAGGTCAAAGGCTCTGCGACCAGCTGAGTAAATTGGCTTTCTTGAAACATTCAGTTCAGTTAGCAGTCCCTCAGCAGTTAGATCCACATCAAAAGAGATGCCAGATGCGGAAAGGGCTTCATACTTCATTTTTGCAAAATCATGACGGCAACAGTTGAAGACATAGGAATATGAATCTCATTAGCTATTAAATCATCTGGCAGATAGTACGGTGCCTTCCACAATCAAGGAGTGACCTTGGCCATTCTCCTATTTCAAACATTATATATGCTAGTAAAAAAGAATTCTGTCATTAAATGAATACTGAAAAAGAAATGCTGACAATATATCTATATAACAAAGGCTGATGATGTGGACTTTTCCTCTTTCCTTAGTTTGTTTTCACAGTTCTATTAATTGTACTATGTGGTTATACCCACAAGAAATTATACAAGTGAAAATGAAAAATCCCTTGCCTTTCAGTAAAAAAAAAAATGATTCTTTTTTATAAGCTTCTCCACTGGCATTTGTAAGAAGCTGAAAAATTACAGTATATTATTGATGCTACTCCTTTAATCCTCCCTTTGAAATTTCTCATTTAAAGAGAATTCAGAAGAAAGACAGATAAAGATATTCTGAATAGCGACACTATCACCCAGTCCTGTATTTATTTTACAAACGCTATGAGGTCTGATCAATTTAGTATCAGAAAAAACAATGGTCATATTTTCCTCAGAATGCCTAAACGCCAGGAAAAGTTCAGCTTAGGTGTACATTGCAAATGGCACAGCAAGCACTGCCCATTGCTTGTGCGCTTTGCCAGCTGATGTAGCCCGTGGCTTTCACACCACATTGTTCAGGACTCTCTCCATTGATTGAGTCGTTACTTGTACTGCATTGTGCTTGACTTGGTCCTCCTCTGGGACCTCTGTGGGGTAATATTATAATGGTTACTTTTCTTTTCCTCGGTTAGGAAGTACTTGAAACAACGTGAGGATGAGGTTACAGCCCAAGTGTGACTTAATGCCAAGGTTAAATGTAACACATGGTGGAGCTGCAAAGGGAGGGTGTTGGAGATTTGAAGGCAACCAGCATAGTGTTAGAGAGCTCTGACTGGCAAATGAAGTAAAATCTGGCATGCAGACTAACCCCAGAATCTCATCCAGTCTTCACTGTGACAGAATTAATTGGATTACTTCAAACAGACCCCTGTCATGCTAACATACATGCAAGTATGGATGACCTTGGAATGTGGATTGCAACAACCACCTTAGAAGCTATGTTGGCCATACAGATATATCTTCAGAGACTATGACTAAACTATAATAGGACTGCATTTTGTGATTTTAATTAGCTTTTCTTTTTCATGCATATTTGGGACTTTAGTATATTCTTGCTGTGACATTTTCAAATTAGAAGAAAAAATATTAAATGGGCATGCAGAGCTCTTTTTAATTTTTTTTTGATTATTCAAATCTTGAAGCTAGCTTTCTTGTCTAAACTTTAATTCCACCCAAGGGTTACTCGGTTTTGAAGAGCAGTAACTTCTCTGGTTAGACAAAGGAAAGTGTTGTTAAGACTGCGGATGTTACCATGCAGGAAATGTGTTCATGTTCTGCCCTTAGTAGATCAAATGTATTTAGGGTATAAAAGTCAGTTTAAAAATGGAGATTTATTCACATGGTGGAATGATGAAAAAGATGCGTAGAAAAAGATGAAGGAAAGATTAAAAATTAAAGATTAAGAATTTCATATGACACATGTAGCAGCTATGTGGACTACACTTAATTTGTAACTAGAGCACAGTTTTACCTGTGGGATTGAATATTACTTTTTAACATCTACATTGTAGTAGCACGTATAGCTGCCAACCAGCATGGGGTCCTGCTGTGCTAGTGACTATCAAACATAGGGCTTAAAGGTTAATTTCAAGTCTAACATCTGTATTTCCATTCTTTCCTTTCAGATGCTCAAAACCTTCTGTCAGTGGACATAAAGACATCACTATTAACTTGTTCATATCATTCCATTTGACTTGTGATTTACCCATAGTTTTGCATAAATAAGAGATGTTTCCATATGAATTTTTGTACATCACTGCACTCACCATGGAGCAGACTAGGGACTGGACTGCAATTGCTCTAGGAATGAAGTAATCTTGTGTCAGCCATATATTTTCTCCCTTTTCAACCAGCTGAGTTATTCTGGCCAATCAGATAGAGTCAGAGAGAGGCTGAGCATTCCACGTCTGCTTTCCTGGGTAAGGACAGGCAGCTTCACAGGTAATCATTTGCACAGGTAATGATTGCACATTTAACCTTGCCTTGCAAAACTGAAGCTGAATTCTTAAGTGCTTATTGGCTGAGTAGGTCAAATGGAAGTGATTTCTTTTCCTGACAAGGTGAATGCAACACTTACAGTCAAAAAGACTTTAAAATATTCACAAAATGCAGACTTTGTTTTTCTTATTAAAACTCAAGAATAAACAGAGAGTTCACTTTTGGCCAGCATCTACAGCAGTTATAGTCAATGAACTATAAGATTCAAGTCAGAAACAGATAAAACATACAGCGGAAGTGATTTTTCAAGAATACTGGTTCTTGAAGTTTAAAATTTTGTTCCTAAGTGTAGTAGAACACTCTGAGAAATAGTTAAAAAATATTCTAAGAATATCTACCTACCCATATACTTGTTCTACCCCTCATTTTCACTTGCCATTCCTTCTCCCACACTCTTTCTCTGCTTCTCTTCAACAGCCAGTATGCATGTTTAACTGAACAAAAGTGCTAGCTTGGTAAGGCCATGACTTCACAATAAGATTAATTATGAGTGCAGATATGAACAAGATTTAAACTATTAAGCCCTGCACTTCAAAAACCCTTTAACATATTTTGTCTTTAAATCTTTTATCACCTGCAAAAATTAATTAAGTGCAGATGTAACAGGTTAGGTTTTGATGCCAGGGTTCATTTCCTGTCTATGCTTTGTCAGACACCCTATTACACCTCCTCATGAACTGTAGGAAAACAAAAATGGTGCTCATAAATCAGCATTCAACTTCCTTGGGCTGTGCATTGGGCTGATCCTTTAAGTGCAAAGGCAGAGCTCCAATTCATTATTCATGAAAATAATATAGACAACATGCCAAATGTCATCTGCATTTAAATAATCCATTTGTTAAACATATTAAGTATTGTGTAAGAATGCCTTCTATTAAAATACAAGACTAATCCAATGAAGTGGATTTTTAATCACGCAGCTTTCCTTCAGGGAGCCATCAAAAGCTGGCATACATGACTTGAAAACTTCTTAGAGGGAATGACCTGTTGATTTGTTTAATAATATCGAAGTTACACAACAAGTCAAATCATTGCTAGCTGGGGGAAGTGGCCAATTTGGTTACCAAAGCAACAACATTCTTTAAAGCACATCTGACTATTTAAAGTTTGTATTCTATAGGAAAAGTAAACTTGGGTTCTGTAGGGTTATTTTAACTGTGGAAGTATCAATTCATTAAGGAACATAAAAGTTGCCCTGATCTGTGCCTTCTTCTCATTAAATTGCAGTTAACACCATTAAAGTGAAACATAGATGTTTATGGCTTCAGTACTGCCATCCTGGCTTTAATGAGTTCCCAAAATCAAAGGAAATGCACACCTTTATTACTTGTAGGTATTAAAAGCAGGAAAGTCTGACATATAAATACAAATTCATTATCTTTTATCTAGGTGCACTGAAAGTGCGATGCTTGCCAAGAATACATACCAGATCTACAATCAATATCTTGCCTATATTTAGCTTGTCTCTCAAGTATTGGCAGTAATTGCAATGGAATTAAAAAAGCAGAACCCCCTGTGGAATAGAGAAGAACAGAAATAAGAAAGCAAATCAGTCAGGAAAACAGCTATAATAATGTTCAGAGCATTTTAAAAATGCTATATGATCTCTGAGGCCATAAATCTGCTTCTGGGAGTACCTAGAAAGCCTTTTCAGTCATCTGCTAACAATTACAGTTCTTCAGAGACATGCACAACGCAGGTGATTGCCAGTAACCTTAGTGCTCCAAGATGGGCAATATTCCCTGGTACTTACATGGCTGTTGATTCTTCAGCATGATGGCCTGGGGGCCTTACAACAGCAAAGAGCCATTCTGTAAGAACAAGATAGGTTTTCAATTATCAGCTTAAAAAAATACTTGACTCGGTGCAAAACAGAGCAGCAGGCAGACTGGATTGAAATCTATTAGAGGCTTTTGAGCACTCTTTCTGTCCAATCACCCTTTCATAGTACTGCCAGAAATAATATATTTGAGAACAGTGGCATATAAACTTACATAATACACACATACACACACATACATACACAGACAACATGATCTAAAGAGGAGGAAAAAAGGCCGGATGAAAAAGTCGTCAATTCTGCTGTCTAGAATTCACATTTAAAGGGAAGCAGAGACCACAGATCCATTCTTGATCTAAGTTAATGTATTCTTACATTGCTCCAGCTTGAGATGCTTCAAAATAAAAGTAGCTTGAGGTATATATTTTACATAATTAGTCAGTGTTGTCTCTACCTTCTGTATGGACTAAATGATAACTTCAGACACACACACACGTGTAATTCCTAACAGTAGAAAGAGGATGACAATGAATATCCCGTATTTCTGCAAACCATAAATTAAACTTTGGAACCTGCCATGCTTGCAAGTTTACTAGATTCCTGAGCTGGTTTTGGCTGGATAGAGTAGCTTGTGTGAGGCTGCGTTTTGGGATTTGTGCTGAAAACAGTGTTCATAACACAGGGATATTATAGTTATTGCTGAGCAGTGCTTACACAGAGTCAAGGGCCTTTTCTGCTTCTCACAACCACCCCACCAGTGAGTAGGCTGGGGATGTACAAGAAGCTGGGACACCTGAACCCAACTGACCAAAGGAATATTCCATATCATATGATATCATGCTCAGCATATAATGCTGGAGGAAGAAGAGGAGAGGGAGGACGTTTGGAGTGATGGTGTTTGTCTTCCCAAGTAACTGTTAGCATGTGATGGTGCCCTGCTTTCCTAGAGATGGCTCAACATCTCTCCGCCAATGGGAAGTAGTGATTAATTCCTTGTTTTGCTTTGCTTGCATGTATGGCTTTTGATTTACCTATTAAACTGGTTTATCTCAACCCACGGATTTTCTCACTTTACCCTTCTGATTCTCTCTCCCATCCCACCCTGGGGGAGTGAGTGAGCAGCTCTGTGGGGCTTAGTTGCAAGCTGGAGTTAAATCATGACAATTCCTAAAATTAATTTCTAACACACTTTCTGGAATTGTGTATAAATATCATAAAGAACAGCACTAGGATCAGTGATCAACAAGGATTTTTTTGCCTGAAGATAAAAGAAAAAAGACATTTCCCTTCTTCCACTGTGGTAAGGTAAAGGGAAAACAGGGAAGTACTGGCAAGGTAGCTTGGTTCAGAAAGTCAGATTATGTATTCAAGAAAGCGTCTCATCAGAGTGTGTAGCATATCAAATTTCTTTTACAACAGTCAGACTCAGGAGTAACACCATTATTTAATCAAATTTACTCTTTATTTCAACTATTCAAGACAGTTATCTCTTCTATTCGACTATCTACTTGACATCAAATTAATGACAATTAGCACATACATAAAAATAAGAAATTATAATTTGTGCATGAGTGTACCAGTCAAACTTGTATTTTCAAGCAGTTTCACACAAATACCACGTGTATATACACTTATGGCTGCAAGACCAACCAAGCATTGTATTTTAAGAGAGGAGAGAACAGGAACAAAAGGATGGACTATTTCTATATCCTAATAATCAATATTAAAGTAGTCCAGTTTGATATACAAAAGCTAGTTAAATGTCAATGTTTCAGCCTTTACTCATCTGAACAAACATGATAATCACTAAACTTTTACTCACACTGATGTAACTAAGGAGGAACAATGTGGCAATTAACAGATTTACACTGGTCCCTGTGAAATCTGTTTATTTACAGTCTTATGAATGTGTCTGTGTTTACCTGTGCAATTGTCTACCTATGTTGTTACACTAGCATTAATTTATAAACAAATACTACCAGGCTATCTCATATAATTTGCAGCTAAACATAATCCAAGCAGCCAGCTGCAAAGTTTTGTGGAGCATGGCCAAAGTTCTATCAGACTACAGCAAACTTAAACTATAATGCAAACGGAGTACATCTGTAAGAGTGGTTCTTCTGGCCAACATTTAAAGAATCTGGGGGATTTGACATGATGCCTTACTTTGCATTAAATGTCCACATTTAAAAAAAAAAAAACCACAACAAAACAACAAGAAAATAAGCACAGAACAAATATATACGTGCATATTTAGGCAGGCATTCCTGGAGGTGGAATATAAATTGCCTATATATCAAACACACTGTCAAAAAAAAAAGGCCTTGTGCACTGACCTTTAGAGCCAAACCAGCTTTACACTCTTAGCTAAAACCCTATTCCTTGTCCTTCTGAGGGTTTTTAACATTTCCTTTTCATGCAAAATATGGCTTAGAGAAGAATTCTGTGAAGAATTCTCTGGTAGCATTTATGAAAAAACAAACTGTGTTTCTGCTGAGGAATGTGCAGATAACAAAGTGAAAGAAGACTCAGAGAAAAGGGTACTACTAGAGAGGAGCATCATCCTACGTGTATTTTGTTCTCTCAATATTTACAAGAATTGGAAAAAGTTCACCCAAGGCTTACAGCTGCCTCTGCTCAGCTCACAGCTCATTATCATCTAACCATCAGCATTCCTAAAAGATCAATATATTAAGATTATTATCTCTGGGAGGATTTCATGGGGCAATACGGAGGCAGGAAAAATCAAAACTGCTATTTTTGATAAGATGACAGTTACAGTACAGGCTTCCCTTTTCTGTTCCCTTACCTTGACAAGACTGTTTGGAAGCCCTGTTTTGTTATAGCTAGCTAATTTCTGCTATAAGAGCTGAAGTTAACTATTACAGTTCTTCATGAGCATGCAGGGCATCAGTGTTGTGACCATTTTTATATGTTTTTACATTACAAAATGTCCAGTATTCACATGGGAAATTTGTTTTTGTTTTTGTTTTTAAATACAATGCTATATGTTATATCGATGATAAAGCATACAATATAATCAAATTTTACCAAACACTGAAAGCTAGTTATCATGTAGTATTAACAGCAACTTTTGTGCAATCAATAAAACACTTCATTTCTCCTACTTTCAAACTTTGTATCAACACAGTGTACATTAGCATACACAGAACGTGAATTCATTTATTTAGGCAATATTTAAATACCAGACAGTGAGCTCAGAACAGTAGACAGAAACGCAAAAATATGCTTTAAAGATAGAAAGACTAACACAGAGCAGTAAATTGAAAATGAAGCCAACACACATAATTCAAAGCATTTTGTACAGACCTTTATTTATACTAGGACACAGACACCTTTATGTGTAGACAGAACATTAACTGACTGACAGACATGAACATTAGAAAAAGGATTCATGTCTGTGCCATTATATGATTAGGTTTGGTTAAATTTGAGGATAACAAGGTGAAGCCTGAATAGTGATATTCGAAAATCTGTGCGTATTTGAACAATGAACAAAAAGAAGTCTGCCCAGTCTCAGTTTACAAAGAATATCCATTGCAGATAGACCCACTTAGTTGGATCTTTAATGAAAAATAAGAAAAAATGTTAGTCTTTTTCCACAGTAAACTAATATTCTCTTCTTTCATGACTCCAAATAGGTAGCTGGATGCTTGATTTCCAAAGATTTTCACATCCTACTGTGGCCTTCTTCTCTTTGGTGGCACAGTTCATGCCTTTCTGTAGTGTGCTGGGTTAGCATGTTGGGCTACATCACGCTTGGGCACCTATTATACATCTGCCTGAACCCTTCCAAGAGAGGCATTCTAAACAATGCCATCACACAGGTGGTTACTCCAGGGCTTGGAGTAGACCATCTACAGCTGAGTTCCACTGGTGTTTCTATGATACAAAAGGTAAAACTAGACATAGGCAATTTTTCCCTCAAGTAATATGTGGTGACCATGGTAAGGTGTGAATCACTCTTCCTTTTGCTTGGCAGTGAGGAGGTTGCTCTGCCTAGATTCCAGGTGGACCAAAAGCAACCCAGCCAGTCTGGCACTCCAGGCATGCTGAGAAGCCTGGCTGAGAAGCAGTGCATACTAGCTTCAGCCTGTTACTACCCTAGTAAAATCCTCTGGCTTTTTGTTTACTCCAAGAAAAGCCAGTGCCATGCAAGAAATAACAATGAACTCCAGCAGCCACTCCAAGAGCACTTGCTGAAGTAAAAGAAGACTCAGGTTCAACTCCTTCTTGAACATTGGGATTAATTTGTAAATATTCTTCTCACCCCTGTTTGTGTATTTAGATTGTATGGTCCATAAAGTAGATATTGAGATACATGTTTTCAGTTTAAGTGAATTTTCTAACAATAGGTCTAGAGTCATGCTCTTCCTCAGTCCTTATTCAAACTTCTGAATCTTTAATTATTTCCTGCAGAGTAGCGGTCCTTCAGTAAAGGACAAAACACCACCTCTGAGTCTCAAATTTAAGATAAGACAGTTTTATATGGAGTTTAAAAATTAATTCCTTGCAGTTAAAAAGATAAGAAATTTGAATTTGAAAAAATTATCTTTAAGGTCCCTTCCAACTCAAAACATTCTATGATTCTATGATTCTATGATTCCATGAAATTGAAGCTTTTCGTATATTTTAAGCTGTAAACCCCTGAATGAAAGAGCAATGGCGTCTGTCTCAACTGTTCAAGAAGCAGTAGGCACAAATTGAAACAGCAGAGGCTCCATCTGAAAGTAAGAAAATTCTCTTTTACTGTGAGCGTGACTGCGCAATGGAACAGGTTGCCCAGAGAGCTGGTGGAATCTTCATCCCTGGAGATACGCAAAAGCCATCTGGACATAGTCCTGGGCAACTAGCTCTAGGTCGCCCTGTTTGAGCAGGAGGGTTGGACCAGATGACCTCTGAAGTCACTTCCAACATCAACTGTTCTGTGATTCTATTCAGAAGTCCATAACCTTAGAAAAAAGTCTTTCAGGAAAATCGGTGTAATCCTTAGCGATGAGCAAATTTCTCAGCAGAACTTTGTCCTATGCACTAGCTAATTGCAGCTGCACACATTGTTAAGGACAGCTTTCTCGGGAACCTCTGTGTATTTCATATGGAGACCAGGTACCCAATTCTGCGTCCGGATTCCACACTTGAAGCACAACATACTCTTAAAGTCAGATGTTAAAGTTTCCATTTTCTGCATGTCTAAATCCCTTAACCTATCTCACCCTTAGCTCTTAAAATTAGCAGTGCCATGTTTAAACATGGCTTTCTTGACATTCATTTGTTTTTAATGGAAGAGTTTTATTTTTGCTTCAATGCGCTCAGGCTTCAGAATGAGAAGCAAATCACTAAAGCTAAAATTTCATTTATTTGTAGAAACTTATTTAGTTATTATACAGAAATGTATCCATTCCTCCTGTCAGAATTATACTCCTTGTGTTTTATATAGATACAACTTTGTATTGTTACAAAGTTATATAGAAGCCTATTTCTTTAAATTTAAAAGGTGCTCCATACAGTGTATCTGAGTAATCCCTGAAGTGGTCTTAGTGTCCATCTTTAACCCTGCTATCTCTGGCTTAGTTAACTCCTACAGTAACAAACATCAGGGCTGCTTTAAGTCTCAGCTGCCTACAACAATCTCCTTGCAACTGGTACCCTGAAGAAGATAACCATATTCTTGCCAGTGTCCGTTATGCTGTAACATGATCCCAAGCTATGCCATCCAGCAGGGAGGGTAAGCATAAGAGTGAGTGGTGTAAGGCCCAGGCAATCCTCAGGTCCCTGTTCAGGACAATTTTACAAGCTACTCATACTGTCAGAGCAGGAGCCAGTATCTGGCCCTGGGGGTGTACGAATGCAGTGAACAAGAACCCATGATTTAACAGAGTAGTATTAGCAGCACGTAGATTTGCCAAGAAAACAGTAATGGACATGAGGGAACACCATTTTTGTCTTGCAGAGGAAGCTAGCAGAGACCAAGATCACAGAAACGAACACTAAACACTTAACACTGTGATGGAAACAAGGAGTTCTCTCTCTGCTTTCCTGAAGATCTAGAGGATAGCACCAGAAAATATACATGAAAAGCTGGTGCTTGCAGGCTAGCTTATATACAGCCACAATGGCCTGTTTAGCCACAACTAGTGTTAACTATATTGGGAAAGAAACCAGACAAAAAGTTTTATGGTCATGGAGATAAGCTATGTACCACACATATAATTAAAGTTGTACTCCTATATGAAATAATAACAGTCATTCAGCTATAAATATAACCATAATTGTTAGGATAAAAGTACTTAAGAGAGGGCTCCATATAAAATTTTGTAATTTTGTAACTCTATAAAAGCAAAGAATACAAACCACTATCTGAAAGACTTCGTTGGTAGCTTTGATTGATGGCTTTTATCAATAGTATCTTTAACATTAGTACAACCAGCATTCGTTACTGTTTCTTACACATTATGCATTGCTGAAAATGCTGTGCCTGGGCATGGAAAAAATGCCTCTTTTTGTGGCTGCCACACGTCACTCTGAAACAGTTTTAAGGCAGAGGGAGAGCGTTACAGGGCAGAGGGTGCAACAGGGAGGTAGAAACAAGGGTAGGGCAGAGCCTTCAGCAGGAGTACTGTCCAGGAGGCACCTGAGCACAGAGTGCTTCCCAGGAAAGGAGATTTTTGGAGGTAACCAGAGGTAACACAGCCTTGTGTGGGGTTTGGTGTTTTTCAGGCAGGCATGCAAATTTGCTGGCCTGAAGCTTTACTGGAGGGAGGACACTGTGGGACTAAGGAGATATTTGTTTTCAGCTCTTTTTGTTTACTATGCCTTTAGAAAGAGACTGCATTTTAGTTTTGTTCTAAGAACATAAAACGTAGGGGTGGAGCTGTGAAAGATGACTGAGTGATTTTTACACAGAATGCTTCAAGACTAGAAAACAAAGAGGTGTGGGGGAGGGAGTTGATTAAGCTAATTCTGCTTATTCACTAGATTAGTACAATTTACTGCATGATGATTCCTCCACAGCCCTGTGTGACAAAGGCCTTGAGAACAGTATAACCAAGCTCATTTGGAATGAGAGTTTCAAGCTCAATTTAAGTTATCCACCAATTATGCAAAGACACCAGAGTAGCAATGACCAAACGCAGGAGGTTTATTTTGGTATTGATTCAACCTGACATATCAGAAAGAACCATCCCAGGAACGTATCAGATTCTGGTTCGGAGGAAGCTCATTTCAATTGCTTTCATTCTGTTACATGACCCCTAACCACTAACAGGGCACCTCTACACATGTGTGTGTGCACATGCATACATATGATAAGGCAGAGAAAGGGCTTGTGCTTCACTCAGTTCAGCTGAAGTGGGTGTTCAAGACAGTCTCAGACCATGCTTTTAACTTATGTGCCTTTTTTCTTGAGTATTCTTTCGCAAAATTGCTCCTTAATTGATTCAAACTTTTTTAAAAATAGGGAGTAACCATACAAATCCTACCAGCTCTTGATAGTTCATTGTGAAGGTCTCCTCTGTTTCAAATTTGTAAAATTAAAGATATATGGTGCTTATATGTTTCTATCACAGCAAAGAGTGCTGCCATCGCCAACGTTGACGTATTTAAAGGATATGCAAAGTGAGCTAGACAGTAATCCTTATTATGGGTACTGTACTTCAAATAATTAATTCCAGCTTGTTATAGTACTGAATGGGGTCATCTGAGGCTGAAGAAAAACATTTCAGAAATGTTCCTTTGGATTTTCAGTAGTTCCACAGTCTACTCTGGCACTCAGTTGTCCATTGTGATGCAAAGTAATCTCCCATTGCAAAAAGAGGTTCTTATTAGGTATACTCTTTTTAAGTTACATTTTTCAGTGGTACAATTTTTTTTTCCTGCCCATCAACTGTAAGATATTAAGGGACAACCAGGAAAACATACTATTTTTTCTGAGAAAAGAACTTAATACACACTTAATGTTCACAAACCAGCATACGATAAAACAACCATTACAAGAACAAATAATATTTGAAGGACATTATTCAACAAAGTGTACTTGCAAAATTTTGATACTAGCATTATCAACTATCTGAATTCCAACTTCTTAAAAGTAGTATTAATCATTTAATAAACACCTAATATATGACAACAAAAAAGGTGGCAGCATCAGCATAAATAATTCGGTTAACAAAATGGAAATATCGGCAACCCAAACCCTTTCAGAAATAAACAGTAATTTGGCCAGCTAAGTCCTGAAGGTGAGATTCTCTGCAAGCTCTAAAGTTACAAATGAAATGTGAAACTCAAGAGAGACCACAGATGCAGAAACCCTCCTTTATTTTCCTCTAAGACTTGTGTAATGTGGGGTTTGGACAACCTCTGTACTCGCCCAGTTCGGCAGCAGGAGGGAAGCGCCCGTTGCGCAGGGCAGCCGGGTGCAGGCAAGGGGAGAGTCCCTTTGTGCCTAGCTGCCTGTGAGTGAAGCCATGCGCTGGCAGCGAGGGGAGGTGAATGAGCTGAGCATCAGAGACAAGGTAAGGGAAGCAGCCGGCCGGAGTGGAAAAGAGACAGGAAGGCAGCGCAGGACAGCACCTCCCCATGCTACCAAGCCATCAGACCACAGGCTCCTGAAATCTGCCTCATTACTGCAGAGCAGTGACTGGGACAATGTGAGTTGCAGAGCTGCCTCCGGGTCCTACGGGATGTGTGTCATAGCCTGGGCCTCCACATTCACCGCTTCCTTTTGCAACATGCTTCTAGCACATGTCTATTTTCCTGTGGCAATGTGAGAGAGGAAGGAGATCATTAGGAGATACTTCTAGTAAAGAAGTGCTCTCTCTGCAGATGCAGATCTTTTAGGGCCTTCTTTCTCAAGGTACCAACGTTAGATAGAGGCTAGAGACAATGATTTCCAAGACCATGAGCAATACCTCATGCAAGGAAACAAACGCAGGACACTACTTGTATTTCTACCCCAAGCCCCGTAGAATATATCGTAAGACTTATATGTTAAAATTACTTATTGGATATAGGTAATGGCTGCGGTGGAATTATATTCAAACAGTTCTGCATGCTCCACTCTTCTAAAGATTTGTGGTCAGCCAGCAAACTCTAAAAACAATCTACATAAATCTGTTGGGGAAATGAGAAAGGAGCAAAGGTAGATATAGAAAAACAGCTAAACAGGAGAGCTGTGACACCAATTCCCTATAACATAAATACCTCATCATGCATCAGCAGGTTTCCTAAATTGTAAAAAGCTCAAAAAAGGGTGACCTTCATGCAATCTTTAGGTTCACTTCCCATTGTAATATTGCCAGTATGACACTCTTCATACATGTAAATAAACTCATGGAAAAAGGAAAAACATAACATTTGACTCGGTATAACATCTCATTTATCATATTATATATTTCAGTGGTGTGATTCTTTGTTCTCTATTAAATATTATCTCAAAAGTGTATCAAATGTATCAAATAGAGTGCTCATTATATTATTAAACAAACCTCTAAAATCCTTAATTTTTAATATTGATATAATCAAATAAAAACCATCCAGATTAAGACTCCCCAGTGAGAGGACAATTTGTCTTGATTTAAAAAAACCAAAAACCACCACCACAGTAATTTACTATTAAGGCAGCAGTAGAATTTCAGTAAACTGTTGTTTTACATCCTCAGCACTGTCATATTGATGCCTTCCCTATTAGTCAAGGAGATCAAAGAAACCCGATGTCTCACAAGGGGTTTGAACTACAGAGAAGAGAACTCTCAACTCCTGGTCTGACTTTGAGCACTGTCCAAATCAGATGAACAAAATGTTGCTGTTCTCAAATGAGACCTGTGTGAAATGGGACTGACAGTCTCAGGAAATTCAGAATAAAGTAAAGAACCTTTTGCTTTGCATACAAGTTTGACTCATGTAGTGAATCTCTCAATTGTTCTGCAGACTTTCATAATTTATTTGTATTCTCAGCCCTTTTCTTAGCAGCACTTACCTATAGTTCCAACCTATTACTATCACTCTTTGCAATAGCAAATAATACCAGTAGAGACTGTGGAATAAGAACAGAAACTGAAATGTCCCGTCCTTCCTGAAATAGACTTTAAATGTCAGATGCCAGTCAATACAGGGCAGGTTATGTTTGTTACACTCTAAGCTAGACAGTGAAATATTTATCTTCAATATTGTAAATATTTTTTTTTAAATTAATTGAATACATGTCCATGAAAAAAAAATATTATATTCATTTTAATTTTAGGAAAACCATGTTAGACTTCTATAAAACATGTACAGATTCTTCAAGCTATAAAAAATATTTGGGTTCCTCATACCCAACTACACCAACAAATTTGATAATTCTCATGTCAGAAAAGCACTTGTTAAATGAGTGACTTCAATCTCCCATTCCCGAAGCTTTTTGTCTTGGACTTTGCCTATGCTAAATAGTCTTACTCTGAGGTTATCCTCATGTCACTGTGCCTGTTTCACAAAAAGGCATTTGTGATTCTCCAGTTCAGTGGTAGAAACCCGCTGCCTCCTCTGCTGCAATGTGGAGCATTGCCGTGTGGGAAGTCCTTGATACGTTTTGTAAATCTGCCACTGTGAACTTCAGGACATGCAGCTCTTCTGAGGGAACTGTGAGATTTCAGAACAAATCAGTGTGTCCTATCTCATAATTTCCTTTTTTACTTAAGATGACACCAAACTGATGGTGCATCATCTGACAGCAATTCACGATGGTAAACTTCCAGGAAAAAATTACAGCATGTTTCTGTACTGCTCCCATTTTGCTGTTTACATGTTGCAGGGCCGTTATAACTTACACACAGTTATTGGAAGGCGCTTTTTTGTCATCCAAAGATTCTGAAGCTGCAGCAGATCATTCCAGATTCCCATCGGAGCTTAATCCTTCCACTCAGTGCTCACAGTACAGTCCTCAAATGGTTGCTTCACATGCATGTTTGCTTAACAAATGCACACGGAAGTGGTCAGCTTCACTTACTTCCCCTCAGATCTTTGCAAGTACACTACAGAATTGGCATTTTCCCTATACTAGAAACAGTTTATCAATGCAACATGTATGTTTCTAGAAGAAAAACGGCAGCAAGATGGAAAAGCGACAGATCTGCGATGCTAAAATCTCACAGCTACCTAAAATCTCATCCTGAACACCATGTAGAAAACCCTAGAATACACTGCAAAAATTTCCCTAATGTCATTTAGCATATGAGGTATTGGGAGCAACTTACCTGCAAAACCAAGGTTTATATGGATGCAGTGACAAGAAAAACATAGGAAGACTCTGTCAAAATAGCTATGGTCAGAGTCGATGCATTATCAGAACTTATGCTACCATGCTTTTCTTCTGTCAGTCAGGCCTTAATAACCTTTCCATAACCTTAAATTATTAATACCACATGTAGATTGTTAGTTCATACAGTTGGCACAGTGGCATGTAAGTCATTGGGCTTCATGCTGGAAGTATAGCGGCAGGTTAGATAAACACCTATCAGGAACGGTGTGAGCATTCACAATTCTCTTTCACAGCAAAACCTTTCCATTCCTATTTGCTTGATGATTGGTATAAACCAACTACTTGGCATGCCTGCTGAACAATCACCTTTCTTATTTCTCAGCTGGAGGTTGCATGAGACAGCTTCAGTTCTTTGCACTGTAGACAAATATTCTATTTAGGATCAAAAATAATTTTACAGAAAACTACAAACTAGTATTAAATTTAAAATATTTCTTTACAAACTGTTGCAATGCCAGTAGCAACCAAGGTCTCACAGTGGCTGATGTTTTGATTCTTTTCAGCTGTCCATCACACACAGATAAACAACCAAGAGCATTCACACTGTGGAAAGACACCACAAATGTTCAGAAGTAAGCAGTAAAGATTCTGCAGCAGACCCTGCTCATGTCAACTGCACTCAGGACGTATCTCATTATTCTTACCAAAACTTGCTCTTATATTGCCTTAGAGACTGATGTACAGTCACCAAAGGTAAAAACTAGCTAAAAAATCCTTCTTCACTTTCTTTAGTCCCATTGGGTGGGAATAATGCACTGTGAGTTGTGTATTGACTCCATTGTGCCCAAAAAGGTTAATGGGCACGAACTACCCATCAGAAAGGATGCACAACAGGATCTCAGATGATGCACCCTGTCCTTGAGCTGAGATTTCAAAATTTGTATATGTTGTTTAGTACCTGGTTAATGATTTTGGTATCTGAATGTGAAAGTTTAGTAACTGCATTCGATTGGATCAGAGCTATATATTATATTATAATCCAAAGATTCTTTGCATGAATCTTCGCAAACCTGAGCATGCTGTCATTTATGTACCTATATATTCTCTCTCTATATATGTATCTATACACACACATAAACATATGTAACCCTCCCCAAATATGTAGCTAATGTATTTTCACTGAAATAAGACAGATACACGGGAAGAAAATTCTCAAGTTCGAATACATTGTGGAATTTTAAAAATCATCATACAGATCTGACTCTAAAATATTTATTTCTATCTTGATTTTGGAAACAGGACTGAATCCATCAGTATTTGGGCCGGAAAGTGAGTAAACAGTTTCATTAAGGAGACACGTTAGCTCCAGCAATGTTTATTGGGGCAAGCCTGCACTCCGGCTGCACACGGTGTACCTTTAAATAGGGCTGTTAAAATACCAAATAAACCGTCAAAGTCCGTCAGGTCTGGAGCTTTTACAAATTGTTTAGACTGGGGATAGTTTGGGTTTTGTACCTCACGCTTCGCAGACCGCGCAGCGCGGAGGCAGGCGAGCCGAGGGGCCGTGGAGCTGGACGCGGGGCGGCCGCCCGGCGCGAAGGCGCCTCCCGGGGCAGCGCCCTCCTCTCCAGCCGCCTCCCTCCGCCCCGCGGCCCGCGGGGTGCCTCCCCTCGCCCTGGGTGGCATCCTGAGGCTACTACGCACGTGACGAAGCAGCCATATTTAGAAAAAAACCCAAATAAATTATACAAATTCACTTCAACGTGCAGCGCCACAGCCGGCTGCCAGAGACGCGCACGCTGTCAGCGACTTCGCCCCGGGCTGCAGCGCCCTGCGCTGCGTGCGCCCGCCACTCGCCCAGCAGGGCCTGGCAGCGCCGCCCGGGCGGCCGCCCCTTCGCGCTGCCGTCCCGGCCCTCCTCCCGCCGCCCTGCCTAGAGCGGCGCGGCTGAACACCGCCCCCCGTCAGCCCCCCCCGCACCCCCGGCCCCGGCGCTCCCGCCCGCGGCGCGGCCCGGACCTCACCTTCAGCTCCCGGGAGGCCACGCGGGCCGCCAGCTCGATGACACAGCCCACCGCCATGCGTGCCGCCCCGGCCGAGTGCAGCTCGTTCCAAACGGTGTCACTGTCCACCTGAGCAAACAGCCGGCCCCGGGGGGAAGGCAGGGGAGAGAGGGAGAGGGAGAGGGAGAGGGAGAGCATGAGAGAAAACAAACCCGTGAGGGAGGGCTGGCAGCGTGACAGCCCGTGTACAATAACATCAGTCTTTCCGTCCTGGCCAGCTGAACGGCCTTCTGGACATGGCTTTGCTTATGCTTTTGCTCTGCACGGGCTTCTCCAATGGAAACACATTCCTGTCATGCCTCGCTGCCGTTCCCTGTTTAGATTTCCCATTGCAAACAGCGTTACATCGGCCAGGCCGGGCCCGCGCGCCGGTCCGCTCGCCAGATGCCGCGCCCGGGCGCCCGCGCCGGCGGGAGCGGGGACCTGCCAGCGCCGGGACAACGCGTTCCGTGGGGACAGCCACCAGCCACCGCTGCTCCAGCTGCCACCGCTGCTCCAGCTGCCACCGCGGGCACTCACCGGTGCCTCGTCTCATTATCCCTCTTTTTTTTTTTTTTTTTTTTTAAATAAAAAGAGCACTAAGCACTTGTCTTTCCTACCCAGGCGGGAGTCGTTTCTAAGTGACTGAAATCAGAACAATTAATTGTTTGTGTTCATTTCGGTAGTCAGTATTGCCATAGATAGATAATAAACAAAACAAAGCGTGACCCTTGCTGTATCTCCAGGTATGAGAAACTAGTAAGTTTTGGCTGAAAGTCTTTAGGTCCCACTTTGTAACAGATGAATGTGGTTATTTAAAGGAGAAAATTATATTTTGCGCCTTCTAAATAAGCAAGTATGACATGTGAAACATTACATGAATTTCATACAAAACAGAAGGATAAACTACTATAAAGATAAAATATTATAAAGGAAATATTATAAAGATGGCTGAGCAGCACTGCTCCACAGCTTCAATTAGTATGCTAATATTTTACTTTTGAAATCTAATTTTGGTAACTATTTATTTGCAGAAACATACCAAAAAATACAGGTGAGATGTTGTATATCCCTTATATGATATTATGCCAAGCAGACATGATGGTGTGAAATAGTCTGAAAAAGTCATCCAGAGAGACAGCCAGACTTCCTCGACGCTCCATGGGAAGTGCATTTAATTGTATCATACCGTACAAATTTATCATGAAAAGAAAAAACGTTCAGGGATAGACAAAATACTGTGGCAGATGCTATTTGGATAACTTCCAAGCACACTGAGACATGTTTTCAGTTTGAACCAGAAGCTTCTGTTCCTAATTTCTTTTTTTTTTTTTTAAAAAAAAAAAAAGGGGGGTGGGGGGAATAAAAAGGAGGAAAGAAAGAAAGAAATCAAGTAATTGAAAATGGATGCAAATGCTGCTCGACTCTGGAGGTTCTGAGGAATTTTCTCTGATTAGTCATTTGAAACAGAAAGAAGCTTGATTTTCTCTACACCTGTCAATGTCTTCGCCATTACTGTTACAATAATATTATATTTCAAGCTACTAAAGTGATCTTATTTTCCAGTGTACTGGACCTGAGTTTCTATCGTTTTGATCAGTTTTGTGCACTTACAGCAGAACTAATGAAAGTAGTTCATATTCACAGTAGACCTGAATAAGAAGACTGGATTTTGCTCGCAAAGTTTAGAATAACAGTAATAGCAGCACACTCTGTTTTCATCTGAAAAACTCAAAATGTTGTACAAACACAATTAAGCGTCACCAGCTTGATACAGGATGATTTATTATATTTATTTGCAGATTGATAGCTTGAGATTTAAGGAAATTAAGTAGCTTTCCCAAAGACGCAAACAAATCAATAGGTAACTAAGAAGATTACAACAAGAAATAAGAAAGAAACCGAGCAGTAAAAAAAGAATGATGTATTTAACATTAGGCAGACCTTCAGGTTGTCTCTCTATTGCTTTAAAGCAACTGTGAATCAATTTTCATTTTTAAAACAAATAAGGAGATAAATAAGTAGAGGTCATTGGTTAAATCAATTTAATCAAACCATACTAAAGTTTGAAAAATACTGTGCAGTACTTTAAATAAAGAAGTATCAACAGGAGGGCTGGGAGGGAGTACTTTCTTACCGTTTTTTATGGGTAGCAAATTAAGGTTAACATGAAGGAGTGGCTGATGAAAAATGATTCAGTGGCAGCTGCTCGGACACCAGGGCACGAGCAGGAGCCTGCATCCTCAAAGGGACTATGATTCATTTCCAGGAGGCCGATTAAGTTAAAATTGCAACCACAGTTTGAGAGTACCCACCCTTCAAGACAACTAGTTGTCTGCTCTGACACATGGGATGACAATCTCTCCGGCCGCCGAACAATGAGTGTTGGCCAGAACGTGGCGTTATCGTTTTTCTGCTTTCAACTGGGTATAAGGAGACTGAACTGGGACAATGAGACCAAATATCTTCCATCGAAAAATTTCCCTCCCGCCACTTGAATGACTGCTACCTGATTTTACCTGGACTGAAAGTAAAAATGGGCGTTCAGGAAACAACAGCGTTTCCTGAGGATTTTCAAAAATGACCACCTAAATGTACGCAGGAAATTCAGGATGTTTTAACTGATCTCTTGGGCATGGTGCGTATAACGAATGGTAAACTCTCAAAGCCAGGGGTAGCCAACTGAAGCGGCATACCTTAGTGCATAGTTATTATAATAATACAAGATGACTGACATAAACATATGAATAATCACCCTGAAAAGGCACAGTATTATAAACTGAGATGTCGAAATCTATTTAATATTCATGCAAAATTAAGGGTGAATTTCTGAGGAACATCTCATGAAAAGCGACCTAGAAACACTTTCATCACACAGCCAACGCTTAACTGTAATGACTGGAAAATGTCATCTCACTCCTTTTATATCTCTGTTAGCTCTATGTATTGCCTTAAATGTTTCAGGTGTTTAAAGAGAGATTTTCTTTTAGTGGTACTCAATGTTTACTTTGTAAATTGCTGTTGAAATACAGTGATATAAATGGCAAACCCATTAAATTTACAGCTACTGGCTGGCCGAGTTGTCAAGCTATACATGAAATGCAGCCTATGTAAAATCCTACTAGATATTCTTTTATTCCTGGGAGATGAAATGGTTGGATTTTATACAAATAAAGGGAATAGATTAGACGTTATGATTTCTGGTTCTAGTTCATGTATATATCACAATATCCAACAGTCCATCTAGATGCTGACTATGCATGAGTTTGTGACAAATGTGATGATTTCTGAATCATAGATTATGAAAAAGTCAGATGGAATTTTATAAGAGGTTATTTTTGTTCTGTAAGTGCTTTAGAGCAGCCAAAGAATTCAGTAAAACCCCTATCTTGATTAGGAGGGTTTTTTTTTGTTAAACAAAATTTAGAGAAACTACAACATTTGTAGCTTAATTCTGACACAGAATCTTAGCTCTTTTTGTTTTTTTCTGCTTCATTATGTATATTATTTTTGTTTAAGAGTCCTTTTAAAAAAAAGTTAGGGTAAGAAAATGTTCTGAATGTCTAACCAAATGAAAAAAACATTTTTTTAAAGCATCAAAATGTCAGTGTTGAACTATGAGTATGCTACACATTTCTTTATCAAAAATCCTATCACTGCTGCAGGTCTTCAGAGAAGGATTGTGCATGATAGCGCCAAGAGCCAGAAAACATGAGCTCTAGCTGAACACTGACATTCTAACACACATATGGATTTACTTCACTCCGAGTTTCCTGAATGAGCACCGTAGGCTTTTTCAAGCACATCTAGTATAGCGGAATCATTGGCATGTGTAGCAAAGCTAATACTCTGTAAAGCTACAGATGATAGAAATTAAGCTACCTGTCCCTGAAGTGGATGTGGAGGCATTAAAGAGGAAGGGAATGACTTAAGTTAAAGAAATGTAGGTAACTTTTCCTGACTGAATGCAACTAGTATTTCAAGCCCTGTATGCATAAATTCCCTGCTTTGCACTACAAAAAGAACATGATATGAATGCTTCCTGCAAGAAATATCTGTGTGATAACTTGACTTTCACAATGAAGACTTTAAGCATACTGAAAACAAGCTAAGAAACAAGAAGCCTTGCAGCAGAGACGTTTCAGCAGATAGAAAGCTTGTATCATAACCCCCTCATGACTGGAACATTTCATATTAAGGAAGACTGACTATAAAATTTGAAAGTCAGCAACTGCTTATACCATGCTCAGTTTTTGGCAAGTGTATGTGAAGGTAGAGAGGAAGGATATGGAAGTACATCTGAGGATATATTGTTTACTCTTAAAAGCCTTTCTGAAATCACTGCAGTTGCTGAAACTGGAAATGTTACTTGTCCTGCTGTTTACATTTATCTGGAACCTACCTCAGAGAGCAAAAAAAGTAGCATGAATAATCATTCTAAAACGTTTATAAAAGCTATTTATAACTGCCTTTGTTTTACCTGTCTCTTCCCCTGCTAGAGAACCTATTCACTCCTCATCCTCTTTTGCGGTCGTCCTTCCTCGGAAACCTCCTGGGGATCTGCCTAGTGGTCACTGGATCACGGTTCTGCTGACCAGAGATGCTGTTCACAGTCTGATGCAGCCTTCCATTTTTCACACCCTGCATGGTGTATTCATCTGTGTGAGTTGTTTCTCTTTCTTAAATAATTATTGTAAACTCTGAATTTGCCTTAATACACATCAGCTGATAACTGTGTGGCAATGTAAAAGAGAGCCCAAGCTACTGTTTGGGATGGATTCTGACAAAGCATCCTAGAGCATGCCCTCTCTCTCTCTCACACACAGACATACCTACACACGTTTTGTGATTTAACATAAATCTAGCTTCCTCAGTGAAATTCTTCTTTTACTCCTAACAGGAATTAAAAATATACTTAATTGCTTATCCTGCTCTGGATTCTCTGCACAACTATTGCTATCATAAAAGTCAAAACAGATCCTCCTAGAGTTTGTCCCTACCAGAAATGCTCTACTTTTCTCTGAGAATAGTTCAAAATGCAATGTTATCTACCTGTTTGTGGAAATTTTGACCTGTGATGATCCTTTGATAGCAGTGATTGTATTCTATGTGTCCAATAACCTGAACAACAAGCTAAAAAGCAGTTCTTTACAGTAGTTTAAAAAGAATTTTTTGTCCTTTCTTAAAGAGCAGAGGTTGGACTCAACTGTTCTTGAATGGAAGTTAATCCAGTATGCGTTTCAGGTGGATGCATTTCATACAGATACATTTTAAACACAAATCTGGAAAAATTAGTATCTAAAAAAGTGCTGTCCTTTGATATAAGTTGGGTTATAAAACTGAGAAGTAAAAAAAAATCCAGTCAGCTAACCACAGTGTAGCTATATGCAGTAAACAAACTGATTAAAGAAATCTGTGAGAAATAATACAGGAGAATATAAGACCTCCTCAGTGATACTGCAGTTTAAGAAAATTTGTGCATTACAGAATAAATTCCTGTGCTTTAGCTTAAAAGCATTCAGAGTCTCACACTTTTTCACTTATGCCAGAGCAAATATGTTCCATCACTGTGGTTTTTTAGATCCCTGACATGAAAATAGAAATTAAATGTTTTCCTGAAGTGTTGCAACCTCTAAAACTTGTGTGTGGCATTTTGCTATCACTTTCCAGCAAGGAGTCTGTCATTCTTGGAGACAGTTGGTGCCAGCAAAATCTAGCACATAAGTTTGGAATACTTTGCTCCTGACCATGAGCAGTGCAGCTTCCCAGGTGTCACGCTCATAGCTCTCGCCTCCCACTCTTACAGATGTCCTGATGGTCATTTATCACATCTGTGAAACTAAGAAGCAAAAGGTCCTCGACGTGTTCTCAGCTGCTATTTCATCTTACCATGACTAAAGAAGCGAAGGTGTGCACATCATCTCCAAGGAACAACCTTTAATGAATGGCCTGTCAGCCATGTCTCTCTTTAAGGAACAAAGGAGAAAAAGTTCACATGGCTGATGTCTCTTCCATAAATCCACATATCCGAAGTGTGCTAAAGCAGGCTGCTTTAGGGAAAATATGTAGAGTGAGCTTCCTTTATTTTTACTGCTATTGTACAGCTATATCAGAGATTTGTTCTGACAAAGTCATTTCCAGTTGCTTTAAGCTAAATGCCTGCCATGAAGAGAACCTAGAATATCAGCTTTTCATACTTCCTTGCCTACTAATGTGGTTTACAAATAAATTGTGAAGGGAATGCGATGTTTAGGCTCTAGAGGGACAAATAGTTCAAAGGATCTTCACAAATGATTGCTTATATGGAATTTACTTGGGCTTGCATTGACTTCTCTGTTGTGTTTGAATATTCCAGTAGGAGAATTTATCAGCAAAAGTATTCATGGAAATGGACTTCTAAAAAGAATTTTAGAGGCTATTAATTCTAACCCCAAAAACCTCTTCAGAGCAAGAAAAAGAATGGTGGACTGTAATGTACCTACTGTATGTACAAAATTTAACATCTTTGAAGTTTTACCTGCCAATAGTGATCTAACTTGTAAAGCTATTATAAATCAAAGCCAAGTTTCAGAAAATACTCAGACAAATTTCTAAGTAAAAATTAATAATTGAATGCCCAGCAGAGTTACTCATGATGGTAGCCAGTCCACTGATAAAAATGCTACTACACCTCTTCTGTACAAACAGAATTCACCTGGAAGTTTTTAAAGGAGCAAGTAATATGGGGAGGTCTGTATTAAAAAACAAATAGCTTTGTGTTCAAAATGAGAATCAGAAAAGAATCTGGCTAAGTCAAGCTGAAGCCCAAATATAAAAATATCTTCAGAAGAAATAGTTTGATTTGGTTACTCTCTGAAATCAACTTTTATGGCAGGCATTCAGAATTCTCTGGGTCTCATAAAGCAATACATTAGACACCCTAAAGGATCTCAGAACCTTAGTGAAAATGGTGATGCGTGGATCATTGGTAGGGGGAAAGGAGGGAGTATAGCATGGATAGATGTGGATTAGAACTGGTTTTAGAAAAAAACTCATAAATAAAACATTTAGGTCCTATTCAAGTCTCAGATATGTGGCATATGTCACCAGATGCTTGTAAAAGTGTTACTGCACTTTCGGTCTTAGCCCCGAGTACTCTATTAATTTAACTTGACGTTTGTTTTAGTATTTAACGGATTAGTGTGTGAAAATGCTTGTGTAACTGCCGCCTTCTGTTTGATCATGCAGTTTCCAGGAGTTCATGGGCAAATACGTAGGACAATGTGTAGTTGGTTGTAGTGCAGTTACAGAAAATACAACTTTCATGTGCAGAAATTCAAGCCTTAATTTGAAAAAGATTCATCATTTGCTGCTGAACACGTTTTAGCAATACTTAGCATTTCTGCTTTCTTCTTGGATGTAGATGATCTTTATGTTAGATGCCACCATGGAGCTATGCTAGAACCTGATGTTTATTCAGACAAGCAACACAGGAGCATTTCCTCTTTGGAGAGCTTTTCTGTCCATCTTGGGGACTAAATTCTGTCAATAACACATGATGTGTTTTTAAAGTGCAAATGTGAAATTCTGTTTTAGTTACAGAATTCCCATCAAATCCATATGTGTGTGAGTAGATCAAGTCTGGGGAGAGTAAGTAGTATTAGTAAATTGTATATGGTGCAGTTCCACTATTTACACTTAATATACGTGAGTGTGCGTATATATAAAAAATGTTGCATATTCTGGCAAATAAGAAGGATTCTTTGCTTAATGCGAGCCTTTGGCAACACAATAGTTTTTAGGAAATACACAAAATTAGGTAAGATCTTTAAAGATTTGACTTTATGGTAGATCATTAACTTCACAATAATTTTCTGTGTTCCATGCACTATATCTTTGTTTACAATTTTAATCTGGTCTAGTACTAAGGAAAAAAGGTCCTCAGTTAAAAAGGGCAGAAAAAATTATCTGAGGGATCAAAGTCTATATTTGATGAGTTGGCAGATTACCACTCCTGAGCTTGCAAGTAAAAGCAATCTGGGACTATTCAAAAGTATTCTGTTGTGCCTGCAGCAATGCCAAGGAACTGTGTCTTTCAGTTGAACAGTTTCACCTCTCACTGTCTAGAAATCAAGCTCTGTGGTGGATGGCACAAGGCTACCTCAGTTCCATTAAAGGACAAGAATGGACAAATATCTGCCCTTTAGTGTGAAGGGATTTTTAACTTTTTTGTGGCCATGGTATCGATGTGCTAAATGAGGCATCCTCTCCCTGCCCAGAGATGAGACACCGTTGCACTTTCCAGATTCAGAGATGAAGTCTCTGTACTTCAGTAAAGGAAGAATATCTATTTCTTGCTCTGATCATCCAGATTCATGTTATCACACTTTTTTTTCTAGAATGAATGTGTGTAAAATTAGGAAATTAGTTGCTTCAAATCCCTGTCAATGGAGGAAATCAAGCATCTTCAGTCAGTTCTTCTGATCTTAGGTAGACTGACTCCTTCTCTAGTGGTGCACATGGCTCTCTAATGGTTATATAGGCAAGCAAGGCTGGTCAAGGTCCTTCTTCAGATGTTTCAGTAATTTATCCAAATTATGTACATGAAGCTGGAAAAGTGAGTCTTCAGAGAACTGTTGTTCTGAACTGAAAGTGAGTAAATGAGCAGTTTTTATTTCATGTCTCTATTACTTTTTGGTTCTTCTGCTCAAGGAACCCATGAGCTTGTCAGCTAGAAAGCCTACAATTTTCTGTGCATAAGAGAGCTTGACTAAAGCGTAATGTCAATTGGTCTGTTCCTACAAAGCATAGACCACTGAAACAGCTGGTTCCCATGAATTGCCAGAACTGATGGAGTATACCACCTGAAAAGTGCATTCACCCGTGCAGCTGGGAGTACATCATGCCCTCATTCCCTCATCCTGTGGATAGCCTAAACAGGTTTATCTGGAACTGCACTAAGTGACTGAGCATGCAGACCCCTGAATGCTCTGCGATAATAAACCTCCAGCCCTTGCTCCGGTCCCATCGCCACTGGCCTTAAATAGTGCCTTGGGGTGGTACCAGGATGGCCTTTTTGATCACATATTTTTATGACCTCTGCAAACAATGTCAAACAGTCAAAACTGTGTAACTATGAGTTCTAAACAGTCATGCAAAATATGTCAGTTAAAGTATTATGTCCCTCTGAGGTTGTTTTGATTAAATTTTGGAATTTGTTTAGGGATGATGTAGCTGCCAGAGAGGCTTGGGAGATAAGCAAGTCCTTTACTCCCAGAAGTCTCCAGCAATCTGCTCCAAAATGTTGTAACTGGCAAATTTCGGGAGGCTAATAAGGCTAGTCAGGTAAGTAGTTTAAATTAGTAGGTGAATACATTGGCAGTGTGGTATATTAATGGTTTCACAACGAAAGACATCATATTGAGTAGGTGAGATTCTAGAAATAAGAGATTGCTTTTCCCAAACCATGAAATGACATAGTTTTGGTTGATATTATGAAAGGACTATACCTATTTTGGTACAGCCTGGGATATAGGAGAAGGACACAAGTTAATTCTAACATCTGTGTGGAAGTGACGTTTAATTCGAGTGCCCAAATCACAGGCAGCCTGATTTATTTCAAGTCAGATTTGCATGCAGATATAAGGAGAGACCCCTAAGCAGCCTGGAGCCTAAAATCTGCTTTAGAAGACAATGTCATCACCAATACTTTCTTAATTTTTACACTCTTGTACTAAGGTAATGGAACCAGATTGGTACCATTAGCTCTTAAAGAAGTAGAGGAATGAAGAGTCATAATGTGCAAAGGCTCAAAATTCTTCCTGGGCCCAGACTGAGAAGATCAAGAGAAGAATGAGAAGCAGCAGAAACTAATTTGTTGCCTGGATGACATACTAAAGTTTTATACTAGTGAAATCTTGCCTTTCTTATTGCTTTTCTTCCTGTGTGGTCAGGACAAAAAGTAGTACTGTTCAGCTACCACAGCAAGGAATGCCAGGAAGAAATTCAACTTTAAGAAAATATGATATTTTGTAAGTTTTATAAAAATGTAGAGAATTTTGTAGCTTTACATTTCTTTTCTTTATAGTTACAGGCCAAATTATATTCTAATACAAAAGATCAGAGCTACAGTTCAGTTAATAAAACAAGGCCAGCAGTTAATGAAACAAGACCAACTTATCCCAGCAGAAAATCTCATCTCTGTTTTACTGACATAACAGCAAAATTAGAGGAAATGCAATGGACTTTCCATAATGTGTACAAGCCATTCTTAGCCATTCAGATGGCTCAATATTTAGCCCATGAACCATGTTTAGTTCACCAAACATTTATTCTCCTAAAGCCTGATTTCTTGCAGGGTGGTGTTCTCCCCCAGCTCCTCCTCTTGCAATTTAAAGATCTGACTTTACACATTACAGGTTTGGAGCAGTGTCTTGTGAGGGTGTGGGGAGAGCAGGGGGGATTGGATAACTGCCCAATTTCATATGAATAAAAGAGAAATTCTCTTCTGTCTGCAGGACAATCCCCAGGGAACAACGTATGAAACCCAAACTTAAATAAAATCATATCCTGTTTGCAAACATCATATTCCCTTTGCTTCTCAGTAATCTGGACCCATAAACCCCAGCACAGCTTGAGAGCCCATTCCTCATCTAAACAAATGCCATAAGCCCCTTTATACTTTTACAACCATGTCAGAAAATAATATTGACTGCCAATAGTGATGTGATTGGAGTTGCCTCCTCTGAGCCATAAAAGAAGCAGTCTGTTATCAATTTCTCTAAATGCATCAAGGGATTATGGGTCGGTTCAGTTCCAAGTTATAAATGACAATTCAAAAGCCGCAGAAGTGTTTGAAGCTGGGAGCCGATGATGACATTATCATAAAAGCCTGCTCTTCTTTGCTTTTGTGGGTTTTTTTTGCCTATCAACTAGACAAAAAAATATGGCTGAGAAATGACTTCAAGATTTCTTCACACAGCAGCAGGTCAAGCAGGCAGGAAAACAATCACTATTTTTAGTGACAGACTGAGGCAAGGAGATGAAACTTACTCCCATTAAAAGTAGATTTCTGCTTCTCCTATTGTCATCTTCACAGCACAACAGAAGGGGAGGAATTGCAATAGATGGATGCAGTGATCAAATAATCAGTTATAGCTCTAAATTGTGGAATGGTCTGATAATCCACAGAACGACAAAGTAATTTGTAATTATTCTCCTCATTTGGCCACTTCACCTGCAATCTACCTGCCTCTCCTGGAAAACTTTTCATATTTCAAACCTCTGATCAGCTGCAAGAAACCATCTCTTGTTATTAAAACTGCTGGCCATAGCACTGCTAGTCTCTCTCCAACACAAGGAGGTTCATTCCCCCGGTATTAGAATTCTTTAACAACAGTTGATTCGGGAACAACATTAAGCTTGAAAAAGGAACAAAAAGCATTATTGCAAAATGGAGGTCCCTACTTCAGTGAATGTTATACTGCTGACCTGCATAGTCCTCTGATAAAATATTCACCATCACTGAAAGAAAACCTGTTATGGGCAAATTAGGCGGTTAGATTTAGACAAGTTTTTCTTCTCTCTCTGTGAGATCTGTTCAATTTGGCTGTCAGTATGAAACAGCTTTGTGCTCTTAGATAAGAGGGTAATTATTACTTATATAATTTCTTATAAAACTATAAAGTTTATGGTTAGATTTCTTCTGAAAGCCTAACGTATATCAAGCCAAATTCGCCAATGACCCAGACGCAATCAGTTCCTATCACTACTTGAAAGAAAATTCATATGGATGAAATATGTTTACAAAATCAGTAAACAGTAGCTTTACATGCATTTTGCACTGGTACAAAAGATTCAGAGCCATGATGGAACAGGATCAGAAAATATTAGTTATGGACACTGCCTTTTGTTTGCTTCTCAAAATTCTTGAAAAAAACTTTCTTTTAGTGTAAGTCTAATATCCAAAGAATAAGATCCCTGACCTTGACTTCAGTTTATTGGTGCTCTTGGAACAGAGAAAACGACAAAATCAAAAACCTAGTAGAATTCAGGTTTATAGAGATTAATTGGACCTTCGCTTGTGAACAATGCAAGCCATCCCAAATTCATGCTGATATAGTCTTTATAGGTCATCAGCTGCTGATGTCTTCAATACCTGTGAAGTCCTAGGTTCCAGTCCTTGCTCCAAGAGCAGTTTCCATTTTGTCCAGTGATTCTCTCATGTGAAATATATAAGCTGTTTGTGGAGCAGGGGCTCAGAGCTAGGACTTAAAATCTGAAGTCCATTTATAAATGTATGATAGTAGATCACAGCCTTAGATACATGGGCTTTATACTACTTATGCTCTGCCTTGCTGGTCCAGTGCTCTTTCCAACAGTGGCACACCTTCAGCGCATGGTGTGAGGGTCCCCAACCAGAAACTGTGGTCTCCTCAGTGTAACAACATCCACTAAGAGATGAGGGCTCTGATATTAAATCCAGTCTGGCAATGGAGAGAAATGGGTCCAGGTTTCCCATCCCCTGTGTGAGTAGTTTAACCACTGATCTATTTAATAATAGAAGAGCTGCATAATAACAAGCAAGGTCCCCATATGGTTAGAAGACAATAGGATCAGAGAGCTCTGAAAACGATCATTCAAGAGGCAGCCATAAAGTCTCCTGCAAGAATGGAATCATTTTTTTCTTAATACTTTCTCGCTATATTCTTTAGTAAATAAGTAAGCAAGCAAGCAAGAAAATATGTGAGAATGAAATTAAAAAAAAAATTCTTTCATCTCTCCTTAAAATCTTTGCATGAACTATTAACTGCTTTACTTTGATTACTGCTTTATAACTCTATTAAGTTGAAAGCTACTAAATAGCAAGCTTCTTCTTTCTTTCCACCAAGTAAGCTTAAAAAATTTCTTTCCACAAGGTTTGAAACAGCTCCCTTTCCCAGAGCTCATCTTAACCAATAGACAGCTAAATATCACTGAAAGAGAGCTCCTAATCTGATTATTTACCTTGAAAAAGGTCATAACCCATTCCTTTAAAAGAGGCCCCACAGCAAGCCTGACAATAATAATAGTAGAAAGACAAACCAACTAGAAAAAAATAAATAAAAGATCCATTTCTACAGCATGTTCTTTAATCCAATTCCATGATTTTAATAAGAAATAAAGCAGACTTTAAAAAGTGCAGATACATTTAAATGCTTAAAACATGAGGTTATACTGAGCATTTCCGACTTGCGTTAGCTTTAGAATGGACAACATACTTTCATTAGTAAAAGGATTTCAAAGCACATCTCTAGTCATGAATGTTTAACACCACAATAACTACTTTTATAGAAAAAACTTATACTTTAATTTTCAAAGCATACCACAGTCCTATTTACTTTCCAAAGCCCTCAAGAAGATTGGTCAAGACATTTTACATCAGCTCCTCTTTACTCAGAAGCCTGAACAACCTCCTTCTCAACTTTATTAATCTCTTGTTCAGTTTTCTCTGAACTTAATAACTGCAATAACAGTGTGAAAAATTACCCTTTTTTTATACATAAATGTGTGCACGTATTCGTGTGTGTGTGCATATGAGCACACAGTAGTGCACAGAGGTGCATGTGGACATGCATGTCTACACATCAATGTGTAATGTCAGCTGATTCACTTACAGAAACGACTCTCCAGTTTCAAAATTAGTAAGCTGTTATTCACCAAGCTCCAAACTTTAGGAAGAATCCTCAGCAAGCTAAGTGCACAGAAGAGGAGCTGGAATGATTACCACTTCCTGATTCTTTCTTCCTCAACTCATAGTTCAGAAATCCTCAAAAATTACTAAATACTGAAAGCTAGAATAGATTTTTTTTTTGTTTTCAAGTGTTACAAAGCCTTACAAACTGAGCATTTCTTCTGTCAGGTATCTTATAATAACCCCTCTGCTATAAACATGACTACTATGTTATGGAATTTATCCTTGTGAAGGATAAACCTAAATAAATTTTAGAAAGTTGCATTGGAAGTTGACCTCCAGAGATTGTGGCTTTATTCCTGCTTACTCAGAAACAGTAAGAGGGTACTAAAATATGTATGCATCATCCAGTCAGTCTATAAATATCTAGTAATATCATCGTTTCACTTTGACATTGCTCACATCAGTAAATAATGGACCCAGCTGGACCAAAAGTGTAGAATACTTTCATGTGAAAAAACCCCTGTATGTGAAAAACTGTTTCTTCCTGGTATCATCTTCACTGAAATTTAATAGGAACATGATACCAACATCAGTAGAAATTCTTCATTATACATGGTTTTAAATAATTTAATTATTTACCTAGTATTGCAAGAGGTTGTTCTGCAGATTTTTGTCTACTGTGTCATAATACTCGCAAGCTTGTATTTCAGAATGAAACAATTTCAAAACAGAACATAAAAAATGCTCAAATAATTTATTAGTTTAACAACAAGCAAGTTATTAGCTAGCAGCTAGAGAGCACTTCTTATGCTAAATGTTAGCTTTGGTAATTTTTTTGTCCTTTCTAAGAAATGTGAAGTTATATTTACTCTTCGACAGTACACAGAACATCTTCTCCAAAACTCCTTCTGCTATAACAATTGCAGTCATGCTACTTTCCTCAAAAACAGAGCTTATGTAAAAAAAACAAAGCGGGACAACTAAGAAATGTGCACATTATCACAAAATATGTTCCTACCTAACTGTTCCATATGCTTATTGTAAAGTTCCGTCTTTTGTGTCTTTGAAAAACACAGTATGATAATGGCTCGGGTTTCATCTATACATTTTTATCACCTTCTGAAGACTTTGAACTAATAATGCAATAGCGCTAAAGAATTCATGACCAAATACGTATGTTGCGTGCTGTCCCTCTTGCAAAAAACCAAACATCTACTTACCCCAAGTCCCCCACAAGGCAACAAGGAAAAGAGTTTTTGAGACACGTTTCCTATATATTAAAGAAAAAAAGAAACAATAAGCATCATTTATCAAAAAGACATTTAAATACTGGGACAGTAATCACTCTTTACTGTAATCCAAATTTCCGTATCACACATGAAAATACCATATATTAAAATAAAAAAATATGAACAGTGTTTAGAAAGGAAACCAGACATGGGACATTTAAGGCACTCCTTTGCAACGGTGACAAATCTTAAGATTGGTAAGCAGTAGTTTCAAAGGAGTATAATGTCACTCTGAACTAGGGCGACTAATCATCCCGATATCTGCAGCTGATAAGCAGCTTGTCTAAGCTAGTCATCTCAGCTTCTTCTACAGCCGGTGGAATGAGGTAGGCACCTCTGCCCAGCCTAGATGACTGATGGGAGGAATTACACTTGAGAAGTGCCTGTTTCTTTTCACTGACAACAGAGGGAACTTAGTTAAACTTACATGAAACTGATAACTAATTTCTTAACTTCATGTCTCCAAAAAAAGTTTCTCCTTTGAAAATCACAGCCTTAGTCTGCTTATCTATGCAAAAATGCTATTCTCTTCATTTACATACCATCAACAAATGCATTAATATTTTAAACCAAAATTAAATACTACCTGTTTCAGTGTTGCTCAGTAAATACACTCTACTAAAGGGAATAAAAACTTAATAGGCTTTAGAATCTAATTTCTAGCTTACTCTGCTCAATACATTAGATAATGTGATAGGGTTTATCTTAATATTTATAATCACTTTTTATTCATGCATGTTTTCTTTTTTTATACCACTAAACTCACAGTTTGTCTTGATAAGGACAATATGAAAACCGGGTAAGGATCTCAGGATTTGATGCAGTTTCTATCCCAGTATGTAATCTGATCCTAAGGCAGCTGTGGAAGAGAACAAGCTTTTTCCCTGCCAGAACTGGCTTTGTAACTTTGCCATCTGGAGGAAACGTTAGACAGTGAATCACTCAAGTTACCTAGAGGAGCCACCCATTGTTATGGAAGGGGCGAACGCTGCAGTTACTCATGTTTAGCAGGTGCCAATGAAATGCATAAAGGCAATTATAAGCCATCATCTTTGAAGTACGAGAGACCAGACTGCAAGGTCTGAGATGAAGAAAGTGCTTTACACTTCGAGTAAAATCCAAGATGCATTTTTAACTGACTAGAGGCCTTTGATCAGTTTGCACAGTGTGTGAGAGAAGCCAAACAAAACCTCCTGTGGAGCTACCAGGGGAAATGCAGGTGCAGCAGCTATGCAGAGTATTCTCATACTGCGAGTCCTAATGGCCCCAGATATGCAAGGAAATGTTGGCTGCAGGAGATTGTCAGTGTAGAGGGACAGGAGGATTTTCCAGATCTCTTGCTAAGCAGATCCAGGGACCAATTCGAACAGCGATTTTCCACTTTTTACTGTGGAGAAGATCAAAAAGTCTTGAGCAGAAAACTAAAAAATTAGTGCTGTTAAAGTGCCAGGAGATGTTAATGGAAACAGAAGCTGTAATTTGAGATAAAAGAAGTCATTTTTAGAATGTTGAATGACTAGATGTTTTTTCTTAAATTCCATTCCAGAGTTGGGACATAAGAGAGAACAGATGAATTCTCATTTATCTCCCTGCAGCTGGGCACATTGTGCACGGTAAATACTATTAAAACCAACAATACAAAGTAAAAACAGTAAAGCAGATGGTGAGGAAGTACACTAAAATGAACCAACAGATAGTACTAAAACAGGTGGAAAAAAGCATGAAGTCTTTTCAGTCTATCAAGAATCTTGCCAGGATACTCACTTCTTATTGCATAATAGTCAAAAAAAGCAAATAACAGACTTTGTAGAACAAGAAAAATATTGAGATTTCAAGAAAAGAAGAGTGGGGAAAGGTTCTACTAAGAGAGAGATCATCAGTTACCTGGTCTCACAAAAAGAAAAGAGCTCACAACACTCTGCTGTGAATGAAAATCAGTTGCGAAAAGTGAACCCTGAAAATGAATCGAAGGGAGAATTTCCCATGATGTTTGGAGTTGATGTCCCAGCAGAACATGTCCCAGTCATTTCCCAGTAACATCGTTCCACATCCCAGGATACCTCCAGAATAATAATAAAAGAAGATATTGGGATACTTCATGTAAGACAGAATACATATTTTAAATAATCATACTTTCTTTTGGCTTTGCATCAAGATGGAGTTGGTAGTCACCAGCAAATCACTTGAGAAAAAAGATCTTCTAGATAAGATAGGATACAACAACTTATGGATAGAACTAGAAAAAATATCCAAGATTTGTATTCTAAAATTTCAACTCACAAATGCAGTAGAAGCTGGTTAGTCAAATTAGGTGCTGAGGCACTCATGACTGACTGAGGTCAGGACCCCTACAGAAGTCAAGGAAACTGCTTAGGAGGTTGCCAATTGGGGACAGAGAGTCTGATGAGTAGGAAAAGTGATGGGCGAAAACTCCCCTGAAAAAATAAATTTAAAAGTGTGTTCAATTGTGAAAAGACACAGTTTGAAGAACCTTTCTGTTGTCAGTACCATCCCTCAAGAATGAAGCCATTTCTGCTAAATGGTTATTTTTTCACTAGCTTGAAATTACAATTGCACAGATATTCTGTGAATGCATCTCTAGTTCTACTCTCAATACTGCCCCACTGTCAGGGATGCGTTGACAGCATATTTCTCACTTTTACAATCTTGTAAATCACTGGAAACTTGATTTTTAGAAATACTTTCTTCATTGTGGTTGGAGAGGGAAAAAGCCAACAAATTTGTAAGACGTGTTTGGTAACTGTTCTGCCCTTGAGCTTATTCAAAGAGATTTGAAAGGTTGTATTCTGTCACATAAAACCATAATGTGATGTGACACATAGTCTACATATTAGTGTCCTTCATGTCAAGACAACATAGTGAAACATAACGTGGCTTAACACACCACTCTGAAATACAATCAGTAAAAAGCTTAACTACGCAGTAGTGTAGAAGTTGCAGTGATCATTTGCAGTAGCTGCATTTGTAGGCCCTGATACAAGTAACACAAAGGCAAGAGTTCAAACCAGTTTATACTCTGAAACCATTACAATTAGTGAAAGATAACGGTGTGCATAATTCTCACTCATTTCAGTAGTTTACGTCCATTTTGCTCTACAGTATTCCAGAACAGAGTTTTTTCCTGAGCAGGGACACTGAAATAAGCATTTATTGACAAGTAGCACATTTCTAGCTCTAGTTGTACTTAAATTTCATTCCCACAAGTGTTTCTTTTCTGTTTGGAAGATACAGAAGCTACTTGTTAACAACATCAACAAAAAAAAAAAAAAAAAAAAAAAAGAGCTTCAGACAAAGCAGATGTACTGTTCTGAACAGGAACAGGAAACGAACACTTTTCTGGAGCACAAGTGAAGAACAAGGGTGCCTCTGTCTTTTTTGGGTGGGTAGAGGAATAAGGAAAAGAATGGTTAGGTCCTCCTTTTCGTAAATATGCAAAGCCATAATTTAATGGAACAATTTCTATAGAAAAACTATGCCCTTTCATTGAAACAGAAATGTTTTATGAGACGATGTTGTTATTGATGACGTTTTTGATGAGAAACATGTCCTTTAGATTTTTCTCCTTTGCTACACATAATTTTTAATTTCTAGACTATACCAAGATGCTAATTTTAATGTCAGCATTGGTTTGGTTCAGTCTCACTGAACTGGGGACAAGGAAAGGTGGAACAGTCACATTGCGTTTTGGAAAAATGTAGGTGACAATTAAGTTCCTTTATACAAGAGTCTGGAAGCTCAAACGATTAGAGCTTCCAGCCAAAAAACAGGCACATGTAAAAGCATCTGGGAAGAGTGTTCCATTGACTATTGTCTTGGTAAAAGGCCGTGTGAGATGCAGCAAGAAAACAGAAAAGGGCATTAAACCAAGGATACACTCAGAATATATGCTAGGAGTGTGATCTTGGTGGAAACTTAGAGAATAAATGTTTTGGACTAAGTGTCAAGTAAAAAAGGCAAAAAGCATTGAGTAAAGAACTGCGGGCAAAGAAATGGTTTTCTGAAATTGGGTAAACAAAGTTTTCTGGATTCTTGATACATAGACAGAAATGGCCAGGATACCTGGGTCCATTCCTTTTTTCACCTTGTAGTTGCAACTATGCACTGCATCCCATATGTTGATCAACCACTGGGATCCAAAATGGGAACAATATTTTATATCAATGTATGTCATATTAAATAATGAGAAAATTAAAATGAAATGAATCAAACTCAACAAAATTTAAATGAAATGTTTGTCTCTATCAAAATGGAACATTTTGACAGTGTTGATGAACTCAAAATGTTTCCAAATTTTCATTTTGCAGGAATTTAGAGCTTTTTATTGGAAACACTTTTGGGGTTGTTTTGTTGCTGTTGTTGTTCTTGTTGTTGATTTTTAAAAATGGGATTGCCTACCTTGGAAATTCAAGCTCTTTAGAATCTGTCATACTGGAAGTATTTTTCAGTTTTGATGTTGACTTGGCTAAGAAGATGTATAAACTTAGATAACATTGTGATCAAGCCTTTTTTCTTATCTACTCTTGTGACACGCTAAAGCAACAGTACGCCTTACAGAAGAAACTCTTAGCATTAGTTTTCAAAGCAAAATAATTGGTATATATTACTAGAACTGTGGCAGTATTTTCTTTTCATGGCTAGTATTGTTTGAGTTGGGTTTCATTACATTTAGCAAGAGCTCCACATCTTAGAATAAGTGTCATAAAAATAGCTGAGAATTAGAGTGTTGCCTCCAGTGTGCTGGGACATAAAGGGCAGGATTTCACTCAGAGATTATTTCCAAAATTTCCACTACTTTTTTGTGTGCTTCCTTTCACATTCTCTGTGGCAGCTCTGACAAGTAGATCTGCTTCGTGCTACACCCATGGCAGAGCTCAATTTAACCCTACTTTTCCTTTATAAAAAGCATACACTGAGCATTGGTGGTGCATGAAGATATTTGATGTGTAAATCCTGTCAGTTTTCTGCTAGTCTGTACATCTATAGGATCATTTAATATGTTAACGTGTTTTTTTTCCCTCTGTTACTCACAAAGATATCATATCCTACATAATGGGAAAGCATTAAAATAAAGTTATTAGCAAGACTTCTGCACTTAGCTGAAATAACTGAAATAAAGCAAATGAGAACAGCAAACAAGCAATTCTGACAAGCAAGTGTATCTTAAACTCTCATTTTCAAATCAAAGAGCACAAGGAGATAGAAGACCAATTGTGTTCAAAATTGCCATTGACCTCCGATGGAGAACAAATTACAGTAAAGGGTTAACACTTAGATGATTTTTGAAGCAAATGAGGAGAAACTTCTATTGCTGCTTTCCAGCCTGTGCATTTTGCTAATCTATGTTTGGCTTCCATTGTAATGTTCTCCTTCCACATAGCAATGCATTTGGAAAAAGTGAATTTTTGTCACTCTGCTTGCCAAGTATTTTAAACTGACACCAGCTATGACTAATGACAGTGCTGGAATGTGCTGTTCTCAGTAGAATAGAGGCCTGTACAGACCTAGGAGTTTCCTGGGGTCCAGCTTCTGTCTGTTCAGGGGGCTGGTGCCATACAGCAGTGAATGATGTTCAGAGTGAACCAGCTGTATTTCCTCCAGACTGGCTTTTCGACCTCGAATTCGCTGAAAGAAAACAGCAGAGGCCTAAAATATTCCACTGACAATATTTAGGGAGGGGAAAAAAAAAAAAAGTAAAGGTCCAAAATAACATTTAGTATGATTAATAATGGGTTGAAATTGCGTCATGCAGGAATGTGACACTGATTTGTTTATTAAAGTAATGCTATATGAAAAACAAATGCGTGTGTGGTTTATCACAAATGCTTCACTTAAGTCTTAGCAGAGTTAACTTAATACAGGGTTTCACATACAAGAAAAAGAAAAGATTCTGCCTCTTTTCTGCATTATATTAAGAGATACAAACCAAAACTCGAAATATTTCTTAACTAAGAAATCTGGCTGGAAAAATTCTAGTTTAAAGAGTAAAACATTCACACCTGTAAGTTGCAGATTGTTCTGCACGATTAATGTTTTTTGCATCACTACCAGTACTTGTGTTTTATTCTGCTACGAAGAACATTATCACAGTGAGGAGATCCAGGGAGAAAAAGAAAAATAAAGTTTAAATGCTTTCATAAAATGTTTCTACATATTTTTTTTTTTTTAATGTGTGTTCAATATCTCAGGATTATTTTTGCTGTTAGACATGATGACTCACTTGCTTCCTTACATTTTTGTAAATGAAGTTTGTCCCTTTAACTGTTTCTTCAGCCTATATTCTCCCCAAGTTAAACCGGTGTTATAAAGTTTGGGAAGTCTTTCTATAAATCCTTTGAAATTTAATCAGTTCGGGAAGGAAGGAAGACAGGAAAGAAGGAAGGAAAGATAAAACTAACATTTCCTTATTCAGCAGATCTGTTCCTTGTATGTATTTGGAGTTACATTTTATCATAAAAATATTTACTTCTCTGCTTGTGCTAGTGCTGCACAACCTTCGCAGATACAGCAATATGAAGTAGATTTTGTTCGAGTTTGGGCATAATAAACAGCACTGTCAACAAAGTTCTGGTCTCAAGATCATCTTTCTTGTTGATATAGAATAACATGGAGAGAAAACAGCCTGTTTTTAAGGTCTTGGACTCTATTTGCACATCTAGTCCCTATGAACACCTAGGGTGAAACCTCTGGATCTGTCCGACTGTCAAGGTCTACAGATAAACAGGTATAGAAGTTATTTAAATAGATCATCTTATTTTTAATAGACTAATGAACCTGTTACAGAAATGCCATACAATTCTAGTTTTCGTAGAGGTTAACTTGTGATTCTTATTATATCCATCGCCTACTCATGCACATCAGAAAGCACCAGCCTCTTCTCTATGAGAAGAAAGCAATATTATAAATATTAAAGAGAATGTGCACTGTGGAAGAAAGGAGCTGCCTAGGGGGAGGTCAGAAGAACCATGCACAATTTAAATTGAGTTAAGCAGTGGCAATTTTTTCTGGCTAATCAGGAAAAATATCCTAAGAGTTAGATCAAGATGACTGTGGAACAAGCTCTCCCTCAGGGAAATGGTGGAAGCCCTATTTCTTGCAGTGTTTAAAACTTGACTGGACACAGCAGTGGAAAAAACATTTTAGGGAATGTTCCAAGAACTAAATGACTTAATAAACCCTTTTTCATCTCTAATTTCTTCAAGCCTCTCCCAGTCTCACATGAGAATTTGTAGCAGTGCACTCACATCCTTTTAACACACAGTTGCACAATCAAAATCAGCACATTATGTTACTTCATGGAGTCAGTAAACTCTATAATAGTTCTTCTGGGTCAGATAAAATGTTTTTCTTCACAAGTGAGGTGACTGGTAACATTTATTCGTTCATCCATTCTCATTAAGGTCTATGTTCCAAATAAGCTGCTTTAAAATCTATATACCCAATTCTCCCCAGCAAAACTGGGAAGGAAGGCTGGCTTTTAGGACAGCTAAAACAAATGTATAAGAAAAGTAAAGAGGTATTTTGTGAAGGTCATATCAAAGCAAGTGGAGTAAAGTACTCACTCTCTGATCATGTATTTTCTACAAGTTATACAAAAACTCTTTGAGATGTTTAAGAGCGTTAATTGCCTGGTTCTTTTTAAAGTGTTGTTAAATGCCATATCCTTTTAACTATAAAAAGACCCACAGCTAGTCATTATTGTTACAATAAGGAGCTCTGTGATATCCTGTGGAATATGGTGATTTGCACTAACAGGGTAGGGTCTGGAAGTGGACTCCCCGAAACTTTTTGCCAATGAGCTACCTACTACCCAATATTGTCAGCCATATTCTCTAGGGCAGAAACAAGTTTGGTGCAGCAATCAAGTAGCACCGAACAGGATGCCCTACTCCAGGCTGCTCCCAGCAGTGAGATCCTCGGAGCACAGCCAGCAGCTAAGCTGCCAGGGCAGGCACAGCCTGGAGCTGCTCTTTCTCCAGCTCTTCTCCAGCTTTAACCTTGAGCACTGACAAGCACATTCACACAGTAAATGGCAGGAGGAAAGGGAAGGGTAAGCAGTGCACATGTCTATGCTGTTTCTGCATTCTCATCTCCTCATTTACTGTTCCGTTCATCCCACCTTTGCAGTATCTCTGCCTGGCAAGCCATTTCAAGAACATTAAAATTCCAACTATCTAAGGCTCTACACAGAGGTAAAAATAACATATTAAAAGTTTCCTGTAATAATTGCTGAGAACAGTTCTTACACAATGGTGTCAGGATTTCACGGATCTACAAAAGCACATGTCGTAAGTCTGTTGCCAAAATCTGGAATCATGTAACTTCAGTTATCCAAAGCAATAGTTTCTGGTTCTTACTGGCATGAGTTATCAGACAACGTAACATATGCATTTGTATTACTCTACATACACAGTTTTATCCACATCTTTTTTATTTTAAAGTGTCTTTCATAATTTTCATCTGCCATGGTAGTATCAAAAGCTTAAAATGTAGGGGAAGGCAGAAAACTGGCATAAAGCCAATGAAAAAGGAGAAATAGCATAGGAGAACTTATGAACAGTATTTGTTTCATTCAGGAGGATTTGAATGCTACATCCATCCATTTATTACATCCTCAGTAGAACGCAGGTCATTCTTTTCTAATGTGCATGGCAATTTGTGTGTTGGCTTTCTCCTCTGACATATGCTGTTCCCTCATCAACAGAGACATTTATACATCTCAGGACAACAAAATAGTGCACCTGGATGCTTCGAAAAGTCAGTCTAGAACTAGAGAGTCATTCTCCCCACAATGGTAAAATGCTTTCACCTTTCACAGAATTTAAGGTCAAAAAGAACTGTCTACTCTGGTCTTCTGTTTAAAATAGACCATTAAAGTTTCACCCAGATAACCTCTATTAATCTGAAGATTTTGGTTAGACTTTCAGCAGACTAAACTATTGCACAGTCAGAGATTCAAAAAGATGAAGGTGACATTGTCTGTTTCTCTCTGCTAAACTGATAGAAATTATTGACATAGCTTAAGGAATACTTTTCACTCAGGTCTCTCGGTGTAAGGTGTCCATTGCCTTTACTGCAGCCATTTGTATGGAGAGTGTCTCTGAAATTCCCTTAGGCTGTCTAGTTTGTAAACAAGGTCTTCAGAGTTTTTCCTGCTTTTCTGGGATTTCTCATAGTTGTTAAATTCTCTCTTGTTTTTAAAATACACACAGATAACAGGTGCCAGTCAGTGTACCTACATTGCTTACTCTCTCTCCGTTACATGGGAATTGCAAACATATCTGATACCCTCATGCATCCACATAGAGGTGGATTTACTCTCTTCATGTGTTTTGGTTCTCCAATGCCTAACATGAGTATGTTCAACACTACAAAGATTTTTGCTCTTGAAGACTAACTTTTCCTATATTATTTCTTCTTTAGTGGTAAACTCAGGTTCAGAGGATGGAATTTTTTCATATACTTCAGTCTATGGGATCTGGCAGACTCAAAGGTTTTTAAATCTTTAAATTCTTTCCTTCTCTCTCCTTTGATCCATGAGATGTGGACAGCAGGAGGTATAAGATGTATCCCTAATCCAGAAAACTACAAAATTCAGATCAAATTCCAGGGTGAAAGGAAAAATGTTGCTGGACCACAGTCCCTACAGGAAGTAGAGGTGGGGGCACAAAGTGGAACCGTGTCTTCATTCTTCTTTTCTTTTCTAAAACTGTGCTGATCAGTGTAGCCTGATGTCAGTCATGTGTGCATAAATTATGGCCCCAAAGGAGTTATGTAAATACTTCCTTTCCCTAGAACAAGTAGAAAGCAGACACCACTACTAAAACATAATTCAGTCCCTTTTTTCTTTCCCCAAAGGTAGGGCAACTATGCATTGCTCGTTACCAAGAGAAAACTGCAAAAAAAAGATAATGGATGTTTCTATGCCAGTCTTTGCATATTTTAGCTGCCCTGTTCTGGTGCTGCATTTGACAACTGTCTGTTCTATATCCTTTAACAAACACACAATAGGTGTTTAAGTAAACATGCACAAAACTTTTAAACTAATGAAAAAATATTGAGTCTGAATTTTATTTTTCAAATACATGTACACCGGGACTGTAAAAAGTCCACTTCACTCTCTCGCCCTGGACTAGTCAGAGACTGACTCAAATCTGGCTCTCCAAGGCTGGCCATGGTCTGAATATGTTTCTCCTTCATCCTGGGGAAGCTGATGGGGGAAGTAATCTATCTATTTGAAAGAGTGATATGATCAAAAAAAAATAAAAAGCTGTAACTGGTTTCTCAATTTAGCAAAAATCTTCTAAATTGTTCTTTGATTAACTCTAGAGCTCAAATATCCATGACTAGAAAGACAAAATACAGTCTGGAGAAGTAAGTCCTTTTGGCTGTGTCTGCAGCAGTAAACTGAGCAGTGCCAGGAAATGTTCCCAGGCAGAGGAACACAATCATCTGTACTATTAAATCGCTAAAGTGGTCCTTCACACCGTTTTGGCTGAGCAGCAGCTAACAGTCTCCCAAACAACTCCCAGACATGGTTTGGTCACTGGCATGGGCCAGGAAGCATTCCTGGTAGTATGAACATGGGTCTTTCCATGCCAGTTGGCCACAGCAATGGAGAACAGTCCCAGGCACTATGGCTGTTGCAACTGTGGCTATTGCCCAGATTGCCCAGCTGGGTTGAATTGATTGAATTTCCTAATTAAGGTTTAGACCCTGCCTACAAAAGGTGGGCCGTTTCCTACTGGCTGTGGGAGATGTAATGACATCCTTGGAGCTGCAGAGCAAGAGCTGGTGACCCTGATGTGATATGTCTGAGAGACCCTGAGGACTGTGACTCCCCCACCAGAGTAGCCTGAGCTGGAGCCAAGGTGGGAGTGAGAGTCTTTGGTAAAGAAGATAAAGCTGCAAGCCCAGAGGAGGGAAGTGTGCTGGAGTCAGAATGAATGGACTGGTTCTCTGCTCACTGTGAAGCCTTCACCTTCCTTTAAAAAGAAAAACTGGTAAAACAAAAAGGGGGAATTATGGCTGTTGCAACTGTGGCTATTGCCCAGATTGCCCAGCTGGGTTGAATTGATTGATTTCCTAATTAAGGTTTAGACCTTGCCTACAAGAGGTGGGCCATTTCCTCCTTGCTGTGGAAGATGCAATGACATCCTTGGAGCTGCAGCCTGGGCTGGTGAGCAACAAGGTGCATTTTATTTTGTAGTGAAGACAGCTTTCAGTGTCAAACCAATCAAACCTTGTTATGATTTTACCAAGTTGTATTTTAAAAATGCTATATATGGGGATAATATGAGTAATTCATGTAGGTGATAGATTAAGTCTAGATTAATCTACCTAGATTAATCTATTAACTGCAGCAAGCATGGTGTCAGCTCAGTATATATGCCTTCCATCATCCTACGCCCAGTTGGAGATGATGATTCTCTGTGCACTTGAGCCAGTTGTCTCTCCATGGCCATAGACCTGATTTGTCTGAAAGGGGTTAATCCACACCACATGATTTAAGAACCATATTTTGCTCCCTGCTATAGATAGCAAAGATTGTTATATATATGTATATAAAAATCATATAGATTGTTCATTTTCATAAGGGTTTCTTGTTAGATTAAGAAAACAGAAGGGGCCCTTGGCACAAGCCTACAGCTTAGGATACACACATTGCAAGGTAACAAGATCTGAGCCACCTCTGACTAAACTAGTTTTGATCCTGAAACTCCTCTTCAGACAGAGTGGGATTGCAGTGCTGTTATGGGACTGTTGTTTTGACAAAAGAGAAAAAAAGAAGGTTCACAGTTACTGCAGAGGCTTTCCTAAGTGGCTGTTGCAGGTTGCTGTTCCTAAGCTGCTTTTCAGACTTGGCGCACGAGGCAGTGCGCATAGCAAAGCCTGACCAGCAATCTCCCTGCTCTTTCTGACAGAAACTGCGGGAGATTATGTTGAGAAATTATATGAAGAGATACTAATGTCCATGAGGGGGCATTCAGAAGTCAGTAAAAGAGTCAGTGCAGTTGCCTGTGATGCTTTGACTCATCCTCAGTGTGGAATATTCCAGCATGCAGCTTAATGGTGGCCTCTTATTTCTTGAATGGTGTAATAACCTCTCCTTTAGTGACACGAGTCATATATTCAGCTGAATAACTGTTCTAAAGAATCAGAGTGCCAATTAAGTGAATCACCAGTCTTCCTTATTTTGAAAAGTGAGCAGATTTAAGGATGTGTTTGCTGTCAGGCAAGTTCTAGAGAATTCAGTGAAGGAAAGGACAGATTGCATCATCAGACATAATCCTGTCTTCAGCTACAGAAGAGTATCAAGGTAAACAACAGATCTACGCACCAGCTTCACACTGAGATTCCTCAAAGTTTTATCAACAGAGTTTACATTTTGACAGCTCGTTTCACATTCCAGCCTCATTTCAAAGCACACACTGGGAGTCAAAATTAACTGAATGCCATTCAACATGAAGTGTCTTACTTCCTCTCCGCTCACTCACTGGATTTTGTAAGAACTAATAGGCTACATTTCTGATTTTGAAATTGCAGAATTGTAAGAGGAAACTTTATATCTTCCAGGAAACTGTCCGACTGCCTGCACCTCGGGCTAACCTATACCACTTTTCCTGTTTACACATTTTGCAGATGCTCACAGTTTACTGTTCAGCAATATCTATTTATTAGTGAGGAAAGCAAAACATACGTGAACACTGCATTTTACTTATTTTCTCTATCTTCTGTCTCCTCTGACAAGAAGGTACCTAGGCTTTATTTTAGCAAAGCACTAAACTGTGTGTTTGACTTACTCCTTACCAGTGAAACCACTCATGTGATATGTAGCTTTAAGGGCCTTGCTGAAAGAAAGTCTCCTTGAAGACTGAAAAGATTATCCAAGCTAAAAAAAAGAATTAGCTTGTTAGAGTGCTGCCATCTAGTTAGAGGAGTGTATATAACAAATCCATACATAGTGCTTGCAATATCTCGTTGCCCAATACACTGGGCTACCTGCAGAAAATCTTTGTGGACAGTCGCTAATGGCTAATACAAGGGACCTACTGTACCAGTTCCTTTGGGTTTGTGAAAACCGAAGTTGATAAAGAAAGGTAATTAAAGAAAACAGAGCATAAGAGCTCTGGTAATTTTGGGATCCTGCAAAACAAGCAAATTTGTGTTGAACTTTGTTAACTTGTGCTGCAATGCAGTAAGCACCCTCAATTGCCACAGGCTTCTGCAGAAGTTGACAGTGTGTACTACTCATGGGAAGCAGTGAACGGTAGGAAAAGGCTGTTTTTCAGCTACCCAAGTCATATATGAACGTCAGAGCCATATTTGATTAAAGTATGATGTTTTAATATGTAATTTTATGAGGAAAATAAAAGCAGAAGAAAGTTCAAGATTTGTTCTGATATTGTCTAGAAGATTGTGCTTGCTTTTGATGTGGTACCCATTGTACATCAGGCAAATGAAAATGCTATGAAAACAGGCTTTAGAGTCTGAAATAAGGCAAGATGCAATGTGCTTACGGAGTGATACAAAATACATTTTAAAAAGCAATGTTCTATGCTACTACAGAAGTAAAATCCTTAGCTGCTTGAAAAAGTTAAGAACTGTGCTATTGAAAGGACTGCACTTGCCGTTTGACTACTGCTTGTCTACCTTCCTATATCAAGGTGAGGAACACAATCATGTCTGATACTTATATTCTGATGTATGTGAATAAATGTCTGTCATTGTGTAAATTCTTTGTTTTCTGATTCGGAAGTGTGCTTTCCTAAAATGCATTGTTTTAATATTGTCAGTGAAGTCCAAATAATTCCTAAGACAAATTACTCTGTTATTACAGAAGTAAGACAGATTTAGGATTTAATGAATTTGCCATTTACTTTAAGAAGTCAAGTATCTGGTCTTTATTTTTTATTACCTCGCACTTGTTTAGCAACCCAGTTTCTTGCAGCCTCGACCAGATGCTTTGGATTCTTCCCGCGTGTTCTGGGTGATTAGCGTAGTTGCCACACATACACTGGTGCTTCAGCATCAGACTGTCATACACAACACCTTCAGCACAAAGACAGCATAATAAGAAACAGTAAGTGAAACAAATGCAAGTCACACTGTTCCATGTCATGCATGCTATAGTACAACTTGATTTAATTTGACAGGTAGAATAAGATGAAAATTCTGGATCTTAATTCCCCTTTCCTCCGGTAGACTCTGAATTTTAACTTACAAGGTACATCTTGTGATATTGATAAGGTAAAAATGAATCCTCAAAAAATTATACTAATAAATACGATTAACTGTAAAGAAGAAAGAAAATTGGGTGGTGACTCGTAAAGTTTTATGGTTAGAAAAAAATCAGTCCTATTACTGAACCATTTGTTTTCTTTCTCTAGTGGGTAAGGTCAATTAAGGCTGTTAACCCATACATAACAAGAAAAGATTCTATGTTTATAGCAGTGTAAGGAAAAACATTCAGGAAAACCTTTTAAAATAAATTTTGAAATGGCAATGCCACTCTGTATTTGTCCTGCTTAACTAATACTGTATTAATTCCAAATCTCAAAGCATATCAGATGAAAGTTTCAGAGAGTTGCAGCAGTGGTAGCCAGAGTCCTTTTTCATTAAAAAAGAAAAGTTCCACCCACTACTCAATAAGGACTGAATCCTGTTGTTAGACTGCAATGCAAGAATCCTTTGGAATATTCTATGCTCATTTATTCAAGGACAGAACAACTTTATATGGAACAGGTATCAATATCCCGTTGCTCTGTAGCTGTCTATTGGGAGCAAAAGAGAAATTTTATCTAGTAGACTTGAGCTAAATTCTGTTTTCAAGTCTTTCAAACCAAGTCTGCAACACTGAAGAATGGTTTTATTTATTTACTTGTTTCCCTCAGAAATGTCTGGAACAAAAAATATTTTCCTTACCCCTGTGAACCATTTTAATTTGGGAAACATTTGGATTTTCTTCCTCTTACAGCTGAAAGAGACTCAAATTAACAATTTCTTCAAGCTGCAAAACTTGGCATTCAAAAATTCTTTCTTATGTGCCACCACTACTGGGGACGCCAACACAGTTCTGGGAAAATTATGTTAGCCTGCTACTGAAAAGTCAGCCAGTGAAGAAAAGAGAACATTAAAATCCAGATCAACAACATGCTCAATATCGCCCTTATTTAGCAAAGTTCTTGAATGGATATTGAGCTTTAATAAAGTGTTTCAAAATTCTACGGAGCAAGAGTCGGCATACATTGTGGACAATGCAAAGTTAAGGTTCTGAGATAATTCAGTCTGAAGCTGGCCAGATATTATGCTGTTCTAGAAATATTTATGCTGCCATATTTCTTAGCTCATGTACTTTAGAACTGATCCTTCGGGATCTTGCTATTTAAGCCAAAATGATAATAAAACAGTTATGTTTAGCTTAAGGAGAACACAAACATAATACCTATGTGCAGCATGAATAAGTTTATACTAAATGACTATCTAACAAACAAAATAGTTCATTAGCAATAAATTTTTTACTTTTTTGGTTTGTTTTCTTTAAAGAAAAAAAAAAGAAACCAGTGCAAATCTGGAGCTAATAAATTAATGCAATTTACAATCTCTGCTGGCATTGTCAAAGCAGTTAATAATTTCCTTTCTCTGCAGTTATTTCCACTGTACTGTTTATAAGCTTTGCTGCTCTATCATCAGGAGTTATAAGTTATTCGAAATAGCAAGTATGCATACAAATAAGTGCATGTTCGCATATCTGGCTTTCCTTTTACTGGCACCCAAATTTTTAACTTTTACAGTCTATTGCGCACCCAGATTGTACAATTTGCCAGTGGTCATTATGCCCTTAGATAAGAAAATTTTTCCTCCCATCCCCTGCCCAACAGAGAAGGTGTTTAGATGCTAAACGTACATGCATCAGGACTTTCAGAAGCTCTTAGGCAGAGTAGGCAGTTGCATCCAATGTATTTGAATGGAAACACTTGGTAAATGCTAACAAAATTAGCTGAAAGTATCTCCTGCCTGCCACGCTTTCAAGGAATGTTTTATTCTAGTTATCAATGCTCTCTACAGGCTTATGTTTGCATAGTCCAAACTGCACTTAATAGAAATAAAATATATATATTTTACTATGCTATTATTATACAGAATGAAGACGTCATAATGACACTTTTAGATGACCTGTACCAGGTTTGCAACTAAACAGTAATTTGAAGTGAAATGCTGAAACTGTGTATTTAGAACGCCTCCTCTATATAAGCATTCTTTTCTTAACTCATCAGTATTTTTCCCAAAATAGAGTATAACTAAAAATTTTATTTTATTGTACATGAATTATTTTGTCAGAATCAAAAATCAGTTTAATCGGTTCAGGTCAGCATTGCATGAGAGAAGCATCTGCTCCAAACTTTTAAATACTAATATATTCACACCACTGAGTGTAAAATTTATTTCTAGCAGGATTAATTGATTTAAGAAAAGACTAAAATACATGTTTTCATTTATTACAAGCATCTACATTGATTTAGGATGTGCAAATAATTCAGATATGTGACTGCTGGTCATACAGCACATGTGCTTGGTACAATACCGCAGTGCTTACTGCTAAAAATAGCCTGTAGGATTTCCCTAACAGGATTCAGCCAATAATCTCCCCACCCCCACAAAAAAAAGAGAGAGAGGGAGACAACTGTTTTCAATTGCAGACTGCTGTGAAATATTAATAAAAGATGGTCATTCTGTCTCTCCAGAACAAATGCCTACAGCCAGATTCTGCTCTCAGATTCCTTGCGTAAATCTGAGCAGCTCCATTGAGACTGGTGGATTTATTCTGGATTTACACCAATATTACTGAGGTCAGAATGTGGCCCTGTTGACAGATTGGAATGGTGGCACCACTGAACCATATAATGATAGAGAACACAGGACAAAAGAAACTGAATTTGTATTAAGTCAGAAAAAACAAGGTCTTCCTGGTGGGGACTCCCTAACACTCTTTTTTTTCCCGAAATAGTTTGTTTAGGTCAGCTTCTTTTAATAATGTTTTAAACAGAGGGGACAGCAAGAGACCTAAAAATTGTTGGCTAAAAGCATGCTTTGAAGAAAGTGAAATGCCTTGGAGAACAAGAAAGCCCAAAGGAAGAATATCTAATAAATTATTCTGAAGAAAAATCTGAACTAAATAATGTCAAATTTTCTGTAAGTCATCTAAACGAACATCAAGTACACTTTATATTTTTTTCCATCTTTAACTTATTATCTTGTGCATATACTGCATATATATCTCGTAGCTCTCTCACAACATCACCATTCTGATTCCCTTCAGATATTTGGCTAAGAACATTTTCTCTCATGACTCACAAAAAAATAAGCTCATTTTGATTCTTGCGTAATGTTCTGCCACAACAGTTTTCCTTCTACCTTTTTTCTCTTCCTAGAATATATTGTCTTTAAATAGGAAAAAAACCATTAAGAAATAATTCAAGGCAGGGAGGTGTTTTTACATTAATTTCTAAAGTCTGAATTTGACCTCACTTCATGAGGTTCTCTCTTTCCACCCACCCATTCCTTCCTTCCGTGCTTTTAAAAATGGTAGTGTTGCAACTGCTGTGGACAATGGTTGGTTGCATCTTGTGCTCTCTTAAGGGAGCAAATCCTAGAACCACAGCATAGCTCAGGTTAGAGGTCTGTAGTCCAATTCTTTGCTCAGAGCAGGTCAGCTTTCTGATCAGACCAGGTTGCTCAGGGCTTTCATCTCAACTGATTTGGGAATGGCTATATAAGAACAGATAAAATCCAGGTCCATGTTTCTTTCTTTCCACTGACCATTGAATAAATGCCAGGGCACCATCCAGATCCAGGAAATACTATGCACAAATAAAGCCATTCTATACAATACCATACAGTAATAATGCACATATCGATCTAGTTATTCACAGAAATTATATTAGAACTGTTGACGATGCAAAGTCTCTGCTCATTGTCACTGCAAAGGTATTAATCTCGTAATATAGAAAATAGCTCTATTTCCAATGTACTCAGAAACTGCAGTGATAAAGTTTATATATGTAAGTCTATAAGCCTAGAGACATGTCAGGGAAAGGGATTTCTTCAAGCAGAAAGGAAAGGCTTCATTGTGTATGTGGAAGTGTGTGCTGTGTTGGACCTGCTAACTGGTCAATCAGCCAGGGATACTGGCTGTTGGCATAGATACAGCTTGGGAGCTGCTATAGTGCTGCACTATGTCTGCAGCCAGTACCTACAGTATATGAAAGAGGTGAAGGTACAGAGCAGAAGCAGAGAAGCAGAGGCATAAAGTTGTAGAGAAAGTGGAAATATGGGGATTTTTTTTTTCATTAATGAGTAGAGATTATTATCTTGAAAGACTAGTGGAGGGGAAAGAAAAAGATTCAACAAAAGAAAAAATAAGGATTCAAGAAAAAACAAGCATTCAAGAAAAAAATGTTTTGGATTTGGAGAAAGGAGTTCAGTGAGGGACTGAGAATCTCAGTTGGAATAAGATGTATTTTTTCTCTCTTTCTTTCTTTCTCTCTTTCTGTCTTTCTTTCCACCGCTGTTGCTGATGTAACAATGCTTTACTAAAGGGGTATGGTTAAACATACCCCTTTAGTCTGCCCAGTCTTAGTACACCCTCACTCTCTATATATGCACTGTCTGCATTTCCATTGCAAAACCCATCAGGCTTCCTTATGTCAGATCTCGAACCCTTTATGCCCAACACCAACTCCTTTCAATGTTTGTCCTACATCATTTCATTCCTTCTCTTATTCTTCCATCTCAACTTCACATTCTCTTTCTTGATCAGTTCCACTGATGCCACAGGTCCCCCAATAGACATGACACCCTTGATCCTAGTCCCCTTTCTGGGGACTTATAAAGGGAGGTCAGCAATCAGACTGGATCAGCAGCCTTTACATTTGTAACTCCATTCAACTTTTCCAGTGGAACAGCAGATTTTTGAACAGAACGTTGAAGCCTACGCACAATGAGCTCACTTTTGGTGTGCTCTGTGAATCTTTTAGAATGAGTTTACAATGTTTTGGGGATTCTGTGAACCACAACTAGAAAAACAGTGGCCTGGTTTAATAATCCTGTCTATACACAGCTGGTCTTTTTGCAGAAACTCATGGAAAGTTAATTAGCATTTTTCTTTCTGTAGAATCCAAATGTTTGCTACCCAACAAGTGAAATTCCTAAATTGACAGCATATTTACAGAAGGAGAAATTACGTTCTTTCATCTTTCAATGTCATCTTGTATCCATCTATCCACTTGCAGTGCTTTAAGGACATCTCTTTTTCTTTTGTAGTTTTTTTTCTTTAAAATTAGAAATTTTTGCTTTCCAAGTTCGCATTCTAACTGGAAAGACAGGTGTTCATGCTGTCTTGCACAGTCACATACAATGTCCATTAAGGACTCCATCCTACGTCAGTCCATGGTCATGGTCTGAAAGCTGTAAGCTTTCAGGGAATGGCAATTTCTGCCAACCGATGTGAAGGAATTAATACTTCTGGCAGAAATCTGAATAAACAGTATCTACAAGTATTCATTTCCCCTTTCTTGTGCACAGAGTAAGTGAATCTTCACTTCTAACCATGCTGTAGTGTTATACTGAGATTCATGGTCTTAAAAAGATGGACCTTCTTGCAAGGTTAGATTACCCATAATAAGAAATGGGGTTTCTATGGTCATTTTTCTTCCTTTCACCGAAGATTTTGGAGGTTCTAATCACTCTGCTTTGGACAGCCCAGGCCAAACCAATAGGAGATGCCCCTGAGTGACTGCCCAGGGCCTGACCTTAAAACCTTCTGTGGACTTCACACTACTGCTAAAAGACACCAAAGTTCTAGCCAACGTCACCTTCTAGTCATGGCTACAGCTTTGATGTTTCTGTAGGGAAAGCACCCTTGTAGCATAGACTGACTTGTCAAATGAAGACGTTGGGAATTACATTGCAGCTTTCCTACTTACTGGCGGTCTTTCTTCAACTTATTGGTGGTCTCTTTACAAAACAAGCAACAAGAACACAGAGAAAAGAACCAGAGGACAGGGGAATGAAAGAGAAAGCTATAAATGACTTAAAGGAACCAGAAATGCACCTGTTGCTATGTTGCCAGAGCCAGTCAATGATAATAATTTATGACTGTGTGAATATTAACCCTGTGATTTATCAGCTGCCCTGGTTGACTTGATGCCAGTACAGCATCATAAAACCACAGCACAGTAAGGCTAACACTGATTGCATTGCTGCAGGAGGTATTTGAGGCATTTATATCTGTTGATCCTACATGAACAAACGCATTTGCCCTGCCTATTAAAAGTAGTCTTGAGGGAATCCTACCAGTCATGTAGACATGCTGGCTGGGCTGGTCAACGTCTGAGTGAGGTAATGTGGAATCAGCAGGGGAAGACGCAGCCCTGGACACTGGCCGATGTTTATCTAATCCTGCCATGCCAACTGTAGCCATCTGAGCCTCGTAGATTTGCAACTGGTGGACACGACGATGTGCCAGGAACTCCTGTTTCCAAGAAAACAGCACAGTAGAAAGAAATGTGAGACGGGATCAAGTAAGACACTGAGGGAAACATGTCAACAAATTAAGTTCATTAGGTCAGGGCTGTAATAAACAGCATGGAAAAAAAACCCACCAACCCTACAACTCGCACCTAAGACCTAGTCAATAAATCCATTCAACAGATGTTTTCACACTGACAGTGTGGGCTGCTGGCTTTGCTGGTAAGTGATGGCAGGCAACCTGTCAGTTCTCCCTGACAGAGGAAAAGATGGCTTCACATGAAAAGTCTTACAGAAGACAAAGGTTTCTCTAATGTATTGAATACATGATATGTTAGAATATGCATTTTATGACCCTACACAAATAAAAAAAAAATACAGCACTGAAAGTGAAAAGCGACATCCTTACTACTCAGTACCAAATTTGCTGAGCAACTGTGAGTCAAGTTTCTACAAAGGACTCAGTTTCTAGAGCTCCCTGGAAAACAGGAACAATTTGCACATAGGTTTTCACAAATCATCTAGAAATTCAGGAACTGTTACATGAGATCCCACTTAGGGACCATCTTTTTTTGTCATAACTGATGCTGACTATAGGCAGTGCCAAACACTTCAGGAAAAGTATGGAGGTGTGAAAAGACTGAGACAGAGCAGAAAGGAAGATTTCCTCCTCTGTTTTTCTTTGTCAACAGATGGTGACTTTTGCTGACATGAGAAAGGCTGATATCCCGCTGAAGTTAGTAGAAACCTCTGCATTCACTCGCTCCACAGAGTATGATTGCTTCACAAGCCCTTTTCTTTCTGTTTTCGTTTTTCATGCATATAGTCCTAGAGCCTCAACAGAAAGTGAATGCAAGAGAGAGTTTTCCAAATCACTTTGTGGTATAAATTCAGTTGAAACTCACACTCCTGTCGTAGAACTGCAGACTCTGTTTATCCTCAGGTATGCATATATGGTGTATATACAGCTTTTTCTTTTTTTAATTTTTTTTTAAACTCAGTAACAGTTAGCAACGCTGTTGCCTGGGGCAGCAGCTCAGAGGCCCGTCCTGGCCAAGGAGGATCGTTGGGTCCTCAGAGAGGTGAAGCCGAGTTCAGGCTGTGCGGGAAGGCAGGCGAGAGTGCCTGGGAGTGCCCCAGCCCCTTGCGTGCTGCAAAATGAATCCACAGCTCATGGGAAGTAAGAATGTCTCCCCTGCATGTAAAAAAAAGAGGCCTTTACAAAAACACATGCTCACCAATAACAGCTAAAATGAGAACAAATGCTTTAAAAGGCAGCCTCAAAACCCGCATTAATATCTAGGGTCACCACTTCAGTGAAAAGATGTAAGGTCATGGGGAGGGTAAATCACCTGGGACCTTGTCATAAGTGACTAAATAAAGAAAGAAAATATGAGTAAGCAAAAAGAGGTTTTACAAGAAGTGTCTTAGTTTGGGGTCATTGAACCATTTCCCTCTCTTTAAATACAGCCCCCAACTTTTCCTATTGCTTTTTTAATGTATGATGACAGGATGGTGTTATATATTCCAGGAAATATTTTGAGGTATCTGAAGACGTCTGTGTATCTCCTTTCCTTGTGAACATAACATAACTTCATTCAGAACTTCATTTGCATACAGGAATTCTTTCCTGAAATGCCTAAGTGCCTTGTTTTTACTTAGTTTCACTAATTATTTTAATTGTGATAAATTTTCAGAGGATATATTTTTCGTGCTCCTAGTTGTACACATCTTTTGTAACCTTTGCTGAGAGTGTGTGTGATTGGAGAGAAGTGAAGAACGCATGGACACTGAGTAGTAGTGTTGAATATTTTCACTATAGAGAACAGATAAATTCCTTTGTGAGGATTTAGCGTCCACTTTCCCTAATGCTGGCTTAGTGCTTAATAAAGGGGGCACAGGGCATATTTTGCTGTCTGTGGCACAGTTACTCCCTGCATCCTAGGGTCAAGTGGTGATGGCAGCACTGTTTGTCTGATGCTGGTGTGTTCACCATCTCCTGCCTGCCTTTCCAAAGCATGAAGCGAGCCAAGCAGTTTGGAAGAAGCCAAACTCCTGCCTGCAAGTGCCCTTTTTCATGCAGAGCTTTACTGCCATATGTGAAATCAGCAGAATGGTTGTTATTTCTGCTGCTCTCCTCAACCTCATAGGTTGCATTCATTGGGTTAATTAAATAGCTGGTATCTCTGTAGTTCTTTAACCAAGGAGATTTTTGAGACTATCTTTCGGTGTTCGTATTAACTAATAATTCCTTAATTGAGTTCTGTTTTCTGATAATTACTAGAGTACAGAAGACAAAAGGGTTTGTTCCCTATTGGAATGCTCTTCAAGCTGGTAAGGGTTCATTAGAGTATTCTGGCAGTCTGCATTAAACAGCATTATATTAAACAGCATTATTTAAATATGCTTCTTAAGGAAATATTGGAAATTCAACAATCAGTGTGGGGGGATTCATACTGTGCACAAATGTTTCTGTTTGGACGTTTCTCAGTGCTGGTAGACTCTGAACCTTTAGAGCAATCTTGTCTGGTTTTTGGGGTTTTTTTTTGCTTTCAGACCTGAACTTCACTTGTGCAATAGCTGCATAATCTATTCCAGGGAAGCTGTAAGTTTGCCATTCAGTCAACACCTAAAATCTAATCTATCCAGGTCTCTAATCTGAAAAAGTCAACCGAAGTGGGTTTGTTTTTTTTTTTTTTTATGGTGTCCTGAAGAAGAAAAAAAGCAAAATCTGGAACACTACAAAACAGATAATTCAGAAAGCTTTGCTTATAAAAATATTAAGTGTTTGTGTCTATGTAAGTAATGGAGGTAACAATATTTTTCAGGCATATGAACAAATCAACGTAATTTCTTTTAATGCTAATCAACCTGTACGAGCATCATCTAAGAGCCAGACAGCCACATATTTCAGCAATTTGTCAAAGACCAAGAAGAAAGCCTGTTCTTGCTCTCCTATATTTTCCTGTAAAACTGTATTTTGTTTGTCATTCATCCCTTCTCAAATGAAACCAGACACATACCTAAAATTTGACATATTTATAAACATAATCGGTCCAGGCAAGGAGAATAAATTTGTGGATTGTTGGATGGAAAGCTCCGTGCACCTGTTTTAATTTCTGAGGTCATGGAAAGCTGTTTACCTGTGAAAACCTTTTAAAATTTGTTAAAAATGTAAAAATGCAGTAGTTTGTCTCACAAGGCTCACTCTGAGGCTTGCTTACCTCCTCTGGTGACTTCCAGATCCTTTAACTGTGATTTTAAAAACTCTAGGCATCAGCAAAGTTTGGACTTGTTTTAGTCAAAGTTTTAGGCTAACTTCCTGATTAGGTTTCATTTTACAGACAACAGGCACTCATGAAATACATATATTTTTTCGAGCCACCTACATATTTATGCTGTGAGCATTTGAGATACTCTGTATCACACAGACAAGTGGATTAGTGCAATGAGTAATGTGGAGAATCAATGCACTTCTCTGGCTCCCCAAATACCCACCTGGCCTCTGGAAGGGATTAAAGCAACACAATGAATTCATCTTCAGGTTTTATGTGCTACAGCACTGCAAACACGTGTCCATCTCTCCAGCAATATGACAAAAAACAGTATTTGCACATCTGTAGGGTTAGTGATTTGTGTGAATATATTTGGAATATTTCTTAGGTAACCTGAGCCCTGCCTGCCCGGCATGGAGCCTGCTAGTTCCAGGTGCCTGAGATTAGTTCATTAGCAGAGGCAGGCAATTAGAGCCTCTGCTTGAGTGGATGGAGGGCCTTTCATTGTCTTACCCAGAAACCAGCTCAGGCCCTTAGTAATTATTTTGAGGAGGATTTTTAGAGTCAGTATCTAAAAAGAAGACGACCCTTTTAGAAGCATGGGAGGTAAACATTTGTTGTTCTCTTACTATTACTGTAGGGTTTGTTTTTTTAGGAGTTGAAATTGGTTTGGGCTGGTGTGACTACTCTTTTCATGTAGATGTGTGATTTGTATGTTTTAGTGCTTAACGTTTTGTATATTTTGAGGATTTTAATGAAAGCTACTTCCTTATTTCTACTGGCTGTGACATCTGGTGATCTACAGGTACATTTGGTTGGATTGTTGGATGGTCTATGTTGAATGATAAAGCACAGGTGAATTGCCTATGAATTAATATTCTTTCAAGTTGTTATGTTTTGTATGGAGGAAAAATACGTGGGATTCACTCATAAAAACTTTTCTTGACTCTCAACTGTCTGTTTTTTAATTTAGTTTGATATGTTTATATTTAATCACAGCTAAATAAATCCTAAGATTTACATGTCTGTTCCATAATCCTAGATGTGTACGGGCATATTGACACCTCTCTTCAGAGTTTATGCTTTGGCTTTTTTGCACTGTGGCAGAAAACTTTTCTCTTAAGAAATTTAAAATTTGCTGTTCCTAATAGTGAGGTTACTGTTCATAGACTCTCATGTGTTTGTGGCCAGGTTTATAGCCCTCTGTTGTTGTGCCTCTAACGCGTTTTGCTGAAGTATGAAATGTGCGCTAATGTCTGTTAACTGTTAAAAATCATGCACGTATCACGCACCTTCCCCTCCTCTTCCCTCTCGCAGAGATCTTCAGTACTATTAACCTTACAAGGTTTATCCTCTCAAAGCAGTTTTTGGCAGTCTGTTTGTTAGTTAATTTTTTCTTATAATTTCCACATTGTTTTCTGAAAATTACCCGAAGGACCAATCATTACTGAAGAGGAAAAATACGTATGTGCTGCAGGAAGTTTCGCCCTAAATGAAGATGAAAACAAAACCTTCCCAGCAGGAAGACCTGCTGCATTCCAAGTATTTCCTCCAGCTCCTTCCTCTGAAGGGTAATTTCTGATGCCTGCTCTGCTGTCTTATTTCACCCTGTGGCTCCAGTTGGAGGCCCTGCTCCTCAGCATCTTCCAGACCCCTGTAGCAACACGGGAACAGTAACTGTAGGTCCTGCCACTTGTCTTCCCCACCATCCTCCTTGACTTCCCACCTTCCTGGTGTGGTAGTAGCTGAATGTATACAAGAGGTGTCCATGCCAGCCAGTGGCTGCATCCAGCAAATAGCCTCTGCTTGCAGCAAACAGAGCTCAGTCCTGCTTTAAGGTAGCCACAATGGCAACCTTGGCCCAAATCAAGACAGCATCATTCAAAGTCTGATTCAGTCAGAACTTCTGGGTGCTCAGGAGCTTCTCATACTTTCAGATGTAGCTAGTTAACAGTGCTTCAGAAATCATGGACCTCATGAAAATATTAGTAGAGTTGCCCTTGGTTATCCCCAGAAATGACAGGGGAAAAAAAAACATACCAAAACCAAAGAGAGCAATGAATTCTAAAACAAGGAGTATTGAACAAAAAGAGCTGTAGGACACAAAGAGATGTAGGTAAGTAGAAGTTGTAGCACTCTTTACCCAGAAGTTTTATGAACTACTCTTCTGCCTGCTCTCCTCAAACAAAACAATAACCCGTTGCCTTCAGGAACTGCGCAAAAATAGGTCATGAGATCTTCTGAAAATACTTGTGTAAATAAATGTGAAAGTGCTGGAAAGACTTATCTCTGTCAATCTATACAACCTAAAATAGAAATTAGTCTGAGGTATCCCTGAAAATTAATACATTGAGAAGTTTTCTTTTAAACTGCTCTGTCACTTAGGGTTTCTTGGTCATGTGTTTTCTTTCAGTGATATTTTTCACAAAACCACATGTAAAGCCACAAACTTAATGGTCATCGCTTTCAATAGAACTGCAAAAAAAAAAAATCAGTATCACTGTCTGAAATATAGTCAGCCACACATTCAGAATCAGCATTTTTATGAAAATTAAATAAATAGCAAGTACGGATACAGACACGTAGAAAGAATAGGTAGAAATAGGTTTAGAAGAAGCAAAAGCATAGATGGAAAGAAATAGGGCAGCTAGCCTTGAGGCATCTGGGTATATATGTAAATGTAAATTATATATTTGCAGGATATTTATAGAATTTGATTTTCTCTTGCTGTAATCCAAGGGACACAGTGTTGACTAAAAAATGGGTAAATAGAAATGAAGTCTTATTAACTGATTGTTGGGTGCAGGTACAGATTAGTGGGATGAAAGCCATACCCCAGAACTGCATAGAGTCCCAGGCAGAGAAGACTTGCCTTGGGCAGCAGGTTGCTGCATACAGCAAAAACAGCCCTTTGTCCTCTGCCCTCCCCTTGACTGCTGGAGGACTGTGGGCAGGCTTATTCCAGCCCTGCCAAAGTAGAGTTTAGTACTTGGGGTGGCCCTACTGCAGTGACTGCCCAGAGCATGATCACCACCCTCGACCAGCTTTGTTTTCTCCCTCTGTTCCTGGAGCAGCAAAGCTGCTGCTGCAGAAGTCTCTGTCCGTCTCCTGCCATCCTTCCCTTCTAGGGCAGCAACATCTTTGGGATGGTAAAACATGTTATTAAAATGAAAAAAATTTTGTCTAGTGGGCCAAAGAATAGGAGAAGAGCCAAGACTACTAACAAGGTGCCAAGTGTTCTCCTTCATCATGTCATGTGGGAGGGAACACATTCCTTGCCTTGGGTTACATGACCAAATGTGTGAGTCAGGGCTGGTGTCACACCCCTTGCCTCTGACTGTAGGGCATAACATCAGGGTCAGGGCCCTACTTCTTTCCCCTACTGTTGCACAGGGAATTGGGTGGGTTGCTGACCTGTGGTTTCAAGGGAAGAGATGGTAAAGGTTACGTCCTGTGGATGGGGAGTTTCCAAAAATCTGAGCATCAGAACAAGAGCCATCCTTGAGGAATCAAGATGGCCACATGTGTTGAGGAAGTTTTCAGCTATCTTTGTGAAGAAATATGAGCCAGGCAGTCATTAAGTTGAAGCCTGGCGTGATAAAGAAGAAAGGAGTAATGGAAAATGGTGTCTGGGAGCGACAGCGAGGAGAGCCCTAAAGACAGAGCATTTTTTGCTGAAGGGAAATTCCAGGAGTCCAGCTGAGCTGCTGGTTTCACTCCTGGCTCCTGCTCCTGTGAGACCTGCCTTCTCCACTCCTGATGTTGGCAGGTACTCGGCTTCTGTCACTTCTGCTAAAGTGCTGACTCTGCGGTGTGTGCAACATGTATCCAAAGAAAATGCAGCACCTCCTCAAAAGCTTGCACTCCTGGCTAAAACTCTTCCTCACTTTCTGACTCTCCCAGAGATTTCATATAAATATATAAATAATTGGGGGTACAATGAAGGGGAGAAAGGGATCATCTGAACATCTAGTGCATTGTTTTGTTTTGTTTTTTTTTTTAAAAAAAAAAAACAACTCTTTAGAGGATTCTTGTTACTTTATTACTTTTACTAGAAATACCACAAGGCTTTCCTGAAGTCATTTGGTGCTTTCCAAAAAAAGAATACAGAGAAGTGCAGAAATGAACACCAATGGGAAAATACAGTTGTTCACATCTTGTCCTAACTTTCAGTATTAACAAGTATTTGTTTCTTTACTTTGATGTGAAGACTAAATAGGCTTTATAATAGCATTTAATGGCTACAGCCACCTAATCCTAGCAGCCTTCCAGACGTCATTCAGTTAAACTATTAGTTGGCCAAAACTAATTAATGAAAAATCATCTGTCCCACCTGTTTCATTGTTCCAGGAAATATCACCCAGCTCTCTTCAAGAGTGTTGGCAAATCAGTTTGGTGTTACTTTATACAGATAATTTCAACCACTTCCATTTCTCTGCTGTTTATTGGAACTATTTTTCTTAGCAGACTTGTATGGTTTCATTTTAAGTGAAGAATCATTAGTTTGGCCTTCATACAGAGAAATAATAGTCTCCAGGCTAAATTCAGCAGCAGCCCTGCTGAAGACTTGTGTTTTCCGAGTACTTCAACAGATTTGCTTTGGTTTCATAGGCAACTCTGCTGAGTTCAGTATTTATTGTAGAATTAATGGAAATTACTTGAGTCTGACATATAAAAAGAAAACCTTGGAAAACCCTGCTCTTCAATGTGCAGTCACTAACACATTAGTGTCTAAGCGTAAAATCATGAGGGTGTATAGAAGCCCTCTGCAGACATATTCTCTCTTTTATGGACGTATATGAGGTCAGAAAAAGGAGCATCAATGGACCAGCAATGGTCAGCAAATATAACAGCCATAACCAAGGTGGTTTACCAAATCTGTTCTCTCTCCCTAAATCGTTGTATCTAATCCACAGACTCTGACAGGTGTGTGTATTGCTGTTACCTGCATCAGAGCTCTTCTGCACAAACCATCCATTTCTGCTGTCGCATGTGTGACAGCATAGTTGTAACCTGATGGATACCAGGTTCCAGCCCTTCGCTGGAGGACTTCTGCCTCTCTGAAGCGTTCAGAGAGATATATTACCAAATCTCACACCTTACTTCAGTGTGGTTAAGATGTCAACAGACTTCCTTTCTCCAATGTATTTGTAGGAAGTTATACAGTTTCTTGAAAAAATACATATGTACACACACACATTTGCAAACATCCCAAAGCATTAAAAAAATGTTTTTCTCTCTCTAGTGCTCAGCTCTTCACTTCTTTGATTCTGGCTCGCAGAGATGTAGTGATATACAGTGAAATGGTGATACAGTTTGAGATGTTAAAAAATATACCATTTGAATATAGAAAGGATGCTGTGGATGGAAAAAGGAGAAACTCACAAAATACATCTTTTCAGGTCTGTTCTATACACCTATAAAGTATCCTACATATTTGCAGAATGCTCTCCATTTTTATAGAATAAATATATTTCTGCAACAAACAAGTACAGCTTGTTGTACTACTACTGTTTTTTTTTTTAATTTGGAATAAGATAAAATTACTTGGAATTTAAACAAAATTGAACTGAACATCTAAGTATTACTTAGATGATTTCTAAGTAATTTCTTAATTTCTTGAAACCAGGGACTTTCCTACTATATGCTTCTCCGCATAGGGTTTTCTGCTTTTAAGAAGTAGGAGAAATGCCAGAATGGGCAAATTGAAAATGAGGGGGAAAACCTTTGTGTTTGCTTGTTTAGGAACAACTAGAGTGTTAAAAAGAAACATGTAAAATAGTATGTGCTACCATAGCACTAATTTTATAATGCAGACTGCAAAATAAATTCTCCGATTTCTCATCTCTTGAGCAAAACTTAGCCCTTAAAATGCAAAGTGCAGTTCAGAAGAGACCATAATACCTGTTATATTTCCTGGGAAGAATGAACAAATTTATTTGAACTTACTGCATCACAATGCACTTCAAATGTCCCTTCTAAAAATGTAAAAAAGAGGCTAGAGTGCTGTCACAAGGGGAGATGTGGAAGACTCGTTAGGACTGAAGCAGAGAAGAGAGAGGGAGCAGTATTACAAAATCCAAACAACTGAATATCATAAGCTCCAACCTCTTCTTTTCTCACCCTCTCTCTTCTTTATGATAATGTTCTCAATTTTCTTTCTGTTTTTAAAATTTGAAAGCTATTTTGCTTGTATGTTTAGCTATCTTCTAGTTCTTTCTTGCCTTTATAGTTTTTTCCAGCAAAAGCTGTCTTCCATGTACTCACATCTTCTTAATCCTCAAATATCATATGATATTACAACAATTACAAGAAATGGAAATGATAAGAAAAAGTAAAAATAATAGAAGCTAGGCAGGAGAAGTGAGGGCAATAGGAACACTCGTCCCAGTGTAGCACTTCTGGAAGGTGGTTGCTTGATTTGATCACACTACATAAGCCAGCATGATATGTTTCTCTATCTAGAAGAGATCTCTATCCGAAGTATACAGGAGTAACTTGCAGGAAAAGAAGTCTGAATGCTTAAAAGACCAAAGGACATAAAACTAGGGACCAAACACTAGTCTATGTTCCTCATCTGGGATCTGTAACTCCTTACTATGATCCATGTCCTTCCTGAAACAAGAGAAAACACAACAATCTTAGGTATATTGATTAACAATTTCAACTGCCTGAATATGGAATCAAAAACTTTCTACTTTAGAAAATAGCTAATTTTTTAGAGGATGGCTGCTTAGTACTCAGAATCACTATCTCTAAGATAAGAGAGTGGTGTCTCAATTTATATATTGGGGAAGGCAGCCCTGAAAATCAGCTCCATTGCTGGTACACTCCCTTAAAACATCTCCTTGAGCATAGCCTGATGGCACCCTGGGAGGGCACCCACATGCTGGAGATTGTCTTGGAGTCAGTGGCTGAGGAAGATTGCAAGCAGTTGGGAAGAGGCAGATGAGCCAGCTGGGAAGCACAAATCCAGCATCCCAAAAGCTGTTCGGACGCAGTCAAAGAGCTCTGCTTCCAGTAATTCTCAAAAGAAAGGACCTGACAGTTAGTGGAGAAGGTAATCTCCTCCAATAATAGGTTATAATTTGTAACACATTCTAGCTCTGGTTTTGGGCCAGCCTGGATTGTTTACACTGAGCTAAGTCTAGATAGACTGGAAGGAAATCAATAAATTTATTTTGGGTTTTCACTGGGGTATCTGAGAGGAGGTTTTGGCATTTCAGTAGCTGCTTCTTAAAGCAATGCCCACAAGGAAGGGAGACAGTCGTCTTGCAGCCATATAACACTTGAGAAAAAGTATGTACTGGAAAATATTGCACCAAATTAATAGCCACAACTTTAACTATGTCTAGTGTAACCTGGAAGGAGGGAGAGGGGGGAATCTTGAGAACCACTCAAAGCAAAATGTTAATTCTAATTGTTGTATTTAGTTGGCCTTGTCTTGTGACAAGTTTGTTATTATGCAGATTTCCTACCTGCCACCTTCCATGGGAGGATTTTACAAAGTGAAGTTATGCAGGCAATTCCCCTTGCTTCTTACCTCTTTATTCCTAATTATGTTGGCCCTGTGTTCACTCAAGATAACATTATAGCTGTCCCCAAATACTCTAGATTTGAGGCCTGTGACAAATGAAATCTTCTAGTGCTTGGAATTTTTTTTTCCCTATGTTGCAGAACTGTAGCTACTAACGTGCTGAAAACAAGGCTGTACTTGCTTAGTGTCTGATAATAAATTATTAGTTTTAAATCTTTTCATGAGCATAATTTCTTAGATTTTCTTTTTGTCTTCAGATAGGTATATAATATAATGTCACATGGGATGGTTTGGTTTATTCTAATAATATTCTAATGTGTGCGTTTCCATACACTATTGCACTTGCCTTTTTTCTTGCTAGGAATGTCTTTCTTCCTCTGTAATAACTTTAGCATGTATGAAACATATATCCCTTTCATTATGCCATCCTATTAAAGGCTATAATGAAAATAATCTATAATTCATCTGCTACGTAGAGACTGTTTTTGTGTGGAAAAAACGAGATGTAGAAAGACTTTGAATTATGAATCCAAAGTGAAAAGGGATTAGAAATCCTGTTTTCTAAGTCCTTCTTTTAACCATTACATCAGTAATAATTGCATTGCATCAATAATATTCTACACTTGTTTTAACTTGGAAACGATGCAGCACTGTGGCTTTCAGTTATTTCTTAATACAACAGATGGTAGTAGAGGTACAGGCAGAAACTGGTTTATTTTGTTTGTGCTGGATTTGGAAAAGGGTCAGAGAAAGAAGTCAGAGCAACGAGCACTACAAAATATCACAGCTTTTAGGCACTGCACAAGCAAATTAAAGCATCACTACTTTATAGCTTTAAACTGGATGCAAAAGGGTTCTGGACAGACTGAGTGAGTAGAGGAAGGCTGGTCATCCCTGTGACCCACACAGAGCCTTCATGGTGAAGGGTCCCTAGAAACATCTCAGCTGTTAAGTCTTTGCGGTCATTGTTGTCCCCAGTCTTGTTGGGAATATCCAGTTTGTTTTCTTTCCAGCTTCAGGAAGCATTAAATCCATTCAGAAAAAGGATGAGGAAAGGTGGTGCCATAACACAGTGTGTAGTGTACACATGATGCCACAGCTAGCCCTCAGGGCCACCACGAGTACCAAGAGCCATGCTGACAGCAGCCCAAGCCAGGCAATGCCAAAGCACTCCCAATAGCTGGTACCCACATTGAGGATGGCCTGGAAACCCTGCTGGCCACAGGACACCTTTTGAAGAAGAATGGACGTTGTCAAATGTATCTCAGCTCCATGGCAGAGCTGCAGAGGTGGGCCAAAAGCTTTGGAGCTGGGTTCAAAGCATTGAGTCCTGCCAGCCCAGCAGAACACGTTCCTGTCAGTGCTCTATGAGACAGGATGCATTTGAAGGTTTCTTCCCAGGAGCTACAGGAGGTTAAACCTGATCTGATTGCAACATCAATAGATGTGCTAAAACATGGCAGACTTAGCTCAACCGGAGAACTAACACTGTCCAGAGGCCCAACCACAGGCAATGAGCTTCTCAGCTACTTCTCTCTCTCCCTGTCAAAATTCCCCTCTGACTATGGTCATTGGGGTTTCTCTTTGCTACTCTCAGTAGACAAACCTAATTAAAGCAATTAAACACTTAATAGTGACATTCAAAAATGGAGAAGATATGTGAGATTCTGCCGTAGCTTCTGACTTTTACTGCTGATTTTAGAAATATCTCTGGTTTTCGTCATTAAAGTTCAGATTCACACATCCAAGTGGCCCTTTGGATGTTGAAATGTGCTATACACATGGATATAATTTAATTCAGAAGAATAACTGCTGCTACCTGGCCTTTCTTGCTTATTTTTAGTCAGTCTATAGAGAATTTAGAAGCTTTTTGTTATATGGTTGGAAATAAGAGACAGGGTTGTTTGTCGTTTTCCTCATGTGTGTTGTGAGGCATCAGCCTAAGCTATGATCAGGCTCTTTTTTTTTTCTTTTTTTTTTTTTTTTTAACCTGGATTTAAGCCCTGATGATTGTTGCTGTTATAAAGTAATATTCTTCCGTGTTGTAATACATTGCATTCTAAAGAAGTTCCACAGTTTTCTTCTTTTTGGGAGGGATCATGAAGTTGCAAGTCAGTGTTTGTATCAGAAATAGTGTGGCCAGCAGGACTAAAGAAATGATTATCACCCTGTATTCAGCACTGGTGAGGCCGCATTTCAAATACTGGGTTTGGTTTTGGGCTCCTCACTAAAACAAAGACATTGAGGAGATTAAATGTGTCCAAAGACAGACAACGAAGCTGGCGAAGAGTCTAGAGCACAAGTCTTATGAGGAGAGGCTGAGGGAGCTGGGGTTGTTTAGCCTGGAAAAAGGAGGTTCAGGGGAGATTTTATTGCTCTCTACAACTACCTGAAAGGAGGTTCTAGCGAGGTGGGTGTCAGTCTCTTCTCCCGATCAACAAGTGATAGGACAAGAGGAAACAGCCTTAAGTTGCGTTTCTTCCCTGAAAGGATTGTCAAGCATTGGAACAGGCTGCCCAGGGAAGTGGTTGAGTCACCATCCCTGGAGGTATTTAAAAGATGTGTAGATGTGGTACTCAGGGACACAGCTTAGTGGTGGACTTGGCAGTGTTAGGTTTACTGTTGGACTCGATGACTTTACAAGTCTGTTCCAACCTAAATAATTCTATGATTCTCTAAGTTTTCTAATGAATTTTATATAAACTTGTTAATTAGTTGGAGAATTCTGATATTAAGTACATCCAGGAGTTGGTCCTGGATGTACTTAAAATCCCAGAAAATGCTTTGAAAATTTCGGTTCAGTATGACTTCAGATGAAAGCATCTGCTACCTCATCTAATCTGCAGTATATTTGTGTGTGTGGCAGTAAACAGTTTCTGAGCTCCCTTTCAGAGCCGGCCATGTTTCTGGGGTAATATCTGTAATACCTGGGGATTCAACATATTCAATACAAAAAGTGTTATATGCAGTCACCTAAGCTAATAAGGCCAAACTCTTTTGAAAACAAACATTTGCTGCTCATGCAATGATTACTAAGAGCAAAATTCATCATATTACAGTGGAAATAACATACTCCAATTTCACATGGCAGGAAGAAAAACAATGCACTAATTTATGAGTAGCTGCCATCTGAGACTTTTAGGCCCATTGAATCTTAACCAAAAAGACCTGGGGAATGTTTGAGACAAAAGCTAGCTGGTAGATTCACATCTGCTGTTATTAGGTGTTCACATCACAGGCATCTATTTGTGCCTACATAACCCTGGACGAGGGAAGGAATACAGGCTGTGGGTGCTGTTGTAGACAATGCATTCCCATGGAGGAAGCTTGGGGTGACCAGTGCACATACTTGGTGCCTAAACTAGAGGTGTGAGTTGTCTCACCTAATCTTTGTATTTTAATGAGAAAGGAGGGAGTGAGAAGCCCTGAGCAGGGGGCCATGGCTGGCTCCCTCCAGCTGTGAAATGTTTGTGTCTATGGTGGCTGTTTACTTTCTAGGGGTAGAGTGGGTGGAAGAGCCTTTCCTTTTCATTTAAGAAGGGGTTATAGGGCCATGCTGCCAAAAGAGCTGCACCAGGGACTGAAAGCCCCAAGAGAGGTTTGGGTCAAGTTAGGTTGCTTTGGGAGGATTTGGATCCCTGAAGATATTTTGGTTTCATTCTTTGAATTAAAATTTAATTTAAGTAATTGAAATACATAATCCATCTCTGAGGAATGCTGTCTTAATCTTGTCTCTTAGAAGAAAAAGCAGGATTTTCAAATTTTATCTGTTACTGATCAGGTCTATGAGCTTACACCAGTCTTCTAACCTCTCTGAGCCTTTGTGTCACCTTATCTCATCCTGGCTTTATCTATTCTAACTATGGAGATTTCAAGCAGTTTATCCTTTGCAATGTGACAGTTCAGTGCTCAACAGTAAGCATACTTGACTGCAGTTGTGGAGCTAAAGCAGTAATACACTTAAAATAACGAAAAGCTATCTTGAAAATCCTCCTCTTTGCTCCCATCTACCTTCTCTCCCTTAAAAAAAAAAAAGCTATGAATTTCATTTAGTTTCAGCATGGTAATTACCCATATAAGTCCAATTACATTTCATATTTAAAATAAAAATATATATATATAAAGTGGCAAATATAAGGAATTAAAGCAAAAGGACAAAAAGTGAGAGAAGAGAAATTAGGCAGGAGTGGGGCGGAGAGAAAAAGAATTCAGCTTTAATAGAGACAGATGATAAATAACTGAGACTATGGATCCAGGCACCTACTTTCTCATTGCCTGGAAATGATTAGAGCATCGCAACTGTGATTTTTGGACATTCATACAGTATGAGGTTCTGCTGAGTGAACCCTGATTCCCTAGGTCCCCCTGCAACCATTACTTCTTCAAAAGCTTTCAAACTTGGGACTTCACCTTTGTTGTAATACAAAAGCTTCCGAATCTGTGGTGATTTTGGAGGGTTTTCGTTTAATGCTTTATTCTACTATAAAGCTGTATACCCTATTTATTTGATGCTTTCCAAAACCCCACAGTAATTAATTGCTGTAGCGTATGGTTGTGGTAGCCCAGTGGTCAGGCAAAATCAGCTGAGAAAGCAGGGCTGGTTGTGCACTGACTGCAGCACTCGCCCACCGCTGACCACAATAACCTTTTTGGGAAAAGTCACTTCCATCAGTCGGGCCACTATAGGGCAGTGGCCGCAAGGCAGCAAAACACTGCTTGGAATAATTCTTTGCAGATGCCAGGAACCGGAAGTTTCAGGGAGAAAAATGAAAGCCATTCACTCTTTCAATGACACGAGCCTTTGATACCACAAAGTCATTTGGACAGAGAGCTCCAAGGTCAGGAAGGCACGTAAAGATTGGTGATTAGAGAAATACTATATCAGCAAAGTGTGGCAAGCTATTAAAAGAAACTGTAGCTTTTATGATTGTGTTGCTGAAGCTTCCCCAGGGCTATTTGTATTAGATATTGAGTTAAGCATAACTTACTTAGTCCCAGCATTCCAGAAAACATTTTGATGTCAGCTACTGAAGAAAAGTAAACACAAGGAGGAGGAAACAGTGCTGATCCCAAACAGATAAAAATATTGTAATTTAATTTTGTGAACCCATGCACGTTAGAGCATTAAGAAAGAGAAATTTTTAAAAGGTTGATTTGACTTAAAAGTCTTGGTCGATAGAGGTATTTAGTCACTGTGCAGCTGGGGGAGGGAGGGTGGAGAAACAGAGATGATTTATCACCTTGAGTATACGCTACACCCTGACAAAGCATGAATGCAGTCTTCTGTAGACAATATTTTCATCTAGAGCAGATTTTCTGCACATGTGTGATTCTCATCTAATGCGGTGGGCTTGTGCGTATGTTGGGCCAAACTATTTGCTTAGCTGGGCCGTTTGCCCAGCGGATGTTCTGATGGCTGGTGACAGGGGTTTGCCTGCCCTGTGGTGAGCAATTAAGGGTCTTTGAGACTCTAATTTAGGAATAGCTCTTTGGGTCTGGAGTTTTGGTCACTAAGTGAAGAGTTCAAAATCTGATCTAGAGGCTGATAATATCTGCACAGATATTATCTCATAGCTCAGCAGCTCCAGTGCAGGAGTCATGCTTGTTTATTTCTGTATGAAGAGGACAATAAATCCATTGGGGGATTCTGCTCATGGGTTCTATATTCTCTCAGAATAACACCGCAGACCTGAGGAAATCACAGGTATATATGTAAGGTCAGGTGTGGTTTTCTTTGATTTGCCAGAAATTACTGTTTATTTAAGAGTGAGGAAGTGGGAGAGCTGAAACCTCAAAGTCAAGTATAGCTCAACCCCGAGGGAGACACCTCAATAACAGCTCCTTGCAGAGGGTTTTTTCATTCCATCTGGACTGTGCTTTGATTTTTAGATTTTTTTTTAAAGATGTTTTTAGGTGGGAGGGTAGCACTTACAGATCTGTTCGTTTAAGTACTGCACAGAAAAAAGGGTCAAGGTTTATAGCAGAACTAGCACAATGCTGCAGATACCACTCTGTAGATATTATCCGTCCAGAGATACTGTCCAAGAAAAAATTTATACTTCCTGCTACCTTGCTCTTACCAGGTGTATTAATGCACTTCGTTTTGGACCTACGCAAGATACCAGCCCTTCCACTTCCTTTTATCTCAATAGAAGACAAGGTATATAAGACTGTGAAGACCATACTTTGGTTCTTTTCTTGATTAGCATAGTTACAGTTCAGTGACCTCATACTGGTGATAAAATAAGGTTTTTCACTCAAATTGTGAAATTCTGTATTTCTATGTTCTGAGTAGGAAAGATTTTTAGCATGAGATGAAGAGGAAGAAAACTTCCTCTCCCTTCTCTTCTTGTCATATATTTTTGTGCTAATGTTTTCACGGCAAAGAAATTATTCATTACCACAGGAATATCCCAGCTCTGCAGGTTACATATTAATGACCAGTTCTCCCAGACAGAGGATCATATTCCATTTAGAAGTGCAAATGTTATGTCTGCTAGTTACCAAACATGCCATATAGGACTTAGCAACTAAGACTTTATTTGCACGTCCTCTGCCTAAAAACATACTAGTTGATACAAAGATTTCCCACGGATATATATATTTTTTCTAACCTTAATTACTCAGCCTTATGTACTTGTCCTAATTCTTGATATATTTAATAAGATGATTCTGGACTATAAATTCTCTACCTTGTAATTTGTAAGTTATCACTTTATTGCGCTTTTAGACTGTCTTTAACAACATTTAGTCTTTTACTCAGGAATACAACTACTGCATTTTGCATGTCGTGAAGACAGATTTGAAGCTTTTTGGGACCCATAGCTAAAAGGGAAAAAGTCTTGTGTTGTTGACTACTTGCCTCGAGGAGATTAATTTGTGGCTTAAGAAAAAGAAAGCAGAAATATGCTTGACCTTGAAGCTAGACAGAAAAAATTACATAAATTTAATAGAAGAATCTAAGTTTGGCTATGACTGAAGGACTAGATAAAGCCAAATCAGATTTAAGAAGAGTATAAAAAATGCCTTACTGTATCAGGCCAGTCTATCCAACCCTAACCATTCTATGATTCTATCGTGCCCAATACTGCATCAGTCAATAGGAGATGCTATTTAGTCAGAGCACATGAGCATGGCTAGTCTCTGCAATTCATTCCCCTCATACTCCCTCGACATCCAGAATTTTTGCATTATAGTTGTTAGAGGTACATCCCTGTCTCTTTCCTTTAGTATCTGCTTAAGACCCTATTGTCCACAATTTGTCTAATCCTATTTTGAACTGCTGGTTCTACAATCTCCTGTGGCAATAAATTCCAAATTTCACCACTCATGGTACAAAGAAAAAAAACTCTTGCCTGTTTTAAACTAATCTGCTCATAATTTCAGCAAAAGCTCCCAAACCTAGTATTGCAGGATTTGGTGAATAACAGTTCTCCACTTTGCCTGCTGCCCTCGTGATTTTGTAAATATCTCTCTGAGGGAAGGTATTTTGTAGCAGAATTAGAGATGTTTACCCAGGAGGGTCTCTGCACTTTTCCAGCCTTCCACAGGTGATAACGTGGCCCTGCTTCTCAGTTGTACAAATTACCTTTCTGCTTGGCCTTGTTGAAAACGCTGCTTTAATTGATGTTCGTGCTGCAGCTGGCCTGGCGGGTCACCCGCCGAGCGGAATGAGGATACTGCCGGCTCCCGCCAGGCTCCCTCCCAGCCCCGGCATGCCCCAAATCTGCCCCCTGTTCTGCAAGCCAAGGAGAGCCTGGCTGCCAGCTGGGGAAATCTTATTATGCAGGTGATATTCACTAGGGGAGCATTTGAGAGGTGCGTTTTAGTTTTATTTAAGTGTTCTGGTTTCTACTGCCACAGATTTACATGTATAAAAACCCTTGTTTAATAGATAATGTATGAGCTTTCCGAATGTTTTCTCTGTACTTCTGCTGCTACTCTCCAAACTCTTCATTCTGTCTTTCTCTCTCTCTTCTTCCCCCGGGGAGAGGATGATGTCTCTTTGCACAAGACATTTGTGTGTCTGTGTCAGTGCTTGCAAGCAGTGTGCAGTAAAACGTTTAACTATAATGCAATTTAGTCAAGAAATAAGAGACAAAACCCAAACCAGCACCAAAGCTACAGGTTTGTTATTAAATGTATTGCAACTTTTTCTTTCTAATATTTTCAAGTAGGAAATAAATCTCCTTTCTGTTGAAAGATAGTTCTGCCTTTGAAGATAGAATAACGTTTACATAAATGTTAAGGTCTTCTTTAATGTAGCTTTCATTATCTCCTACGTTCCCCCTTTCTCTGAAAGCCCAAGTGACTGATGTCAAGATCAAGGGAGTCAATCAATGTAGATACACTCCAGGACCCAGATAGGATATAAATCACCCTTACTCCTAACCACAGTAGACACCTAACTGAAGGACAGAAGTTTACATATTCGCTCTCCTTGCGGGGGAGGCTGAATTTCCCAGCCACTTACCTCACGGGAACCCCTCATTCATTAACCAATTGGGGTGCTTAGTATCACTTATCAAATAGGCTAATCAAAGTTTGAGAGAAACCAGCTCTTGACCACTTCTTGCCCTTTGAGCACTCCAGGGCCACTTCCCGCCCCTAGACTTTTATCTAATTAAAGTTAAAGAGGGGAAAATTAATCCATGGAAGAAATGAGATAGCAGCCACCATAGCAGACCATCCCAGAGTCTGGTTCGGCTTTCGTCTATTGCTACCTGACAATTAACTCTTCAGCAACACAGGAACCCCATTTTACAGGAACAGGATCTGTCCCTTCACACAATGATGGGTGTTGCATTTTCATTTTTTACTGCTCCGTGTTACAGTTCCTCTACTTGTAGTGGGTGTGGGTGAATTAAAAAGGTCATCCTTTACTCTCCCTCTCTCAAGCTTGACTTAGTGCTGTTTTCACTTGCAGAATACAAAAGTGAAAACTGTAATTTATTGCAGTACTAGCAATTCAAGATATTTTGCTTGGATCCTGTGCTTGCAATTGGTTACCAACATTCCAGTCTTTCTTGCTTTTGTTGGCTACTAGTTTATAACCCTCAATTTAATTCTCTAAATCTGTGTTTAAAAAGACATTTCACAACACAGGGTTGTGGGTTTTTTACCTTGGAAAAAAAAGTGTGGAGTGTCCCCTTTGCAGATTCACTGCAATTTTTTTGTACTGCTTTTGTTCCTGTTTGGTGTTTTTTGTTTTAAATTCTTTCCTTCTTTTTTAAGCCATCTGATTGTTATATTTCTGAAGCCCAAAGGATCTTCCTTTATGGTTGCTTGCATTTTTCAACGGCTGAAACTTTGGCACAGTGAATATCAAAAATAAGTTAACTCTGGCAACACAGCAGTCATTAGCTGCGCTGCGAATGGAGAAACTTGTGTTTTACGGGGTACTCGGGAGTCCTGGGCTGTGGCCGCACAGCAGCAAGCTCTGCTCCTCCAGCAGCACCTGCCAGCAGGGAGTTGGGGCGTGGGGGGCAGCTCCGACACGCCACCCTCACCTTCAGGTTTTGGTGCACTGAGGGAACAACGGCAACGAAACTCAGTTTTCTTTCTAAAAATACTCTGATGTTTTGAAGGCTGCATTTGTATTTCTATCAGCTTTAGCAGGAGGCATCAGATTATAAAGTCTGTGGGACAGGCACGTATGGCCAAAATCGGAAGTGCTGAGGAAATCCCACTTATACTGTACGCTCTACCAGTGTTGTGACTTACACCTTGAGGCGCTCAAAGGGTGGGTGAGTTAAAGTAGCCCACTCAGACTTCTTTCTAGAGAATAAGAACTGTTTTAATTATTACATGTTTGTATTACTTTGGAATGGGCCACTGTTACTGGTTTGGGTTTTAGTGGTGTAGTTTTTGTTGGTTTTATTTTTTTATAAGCCTACAAAGCCCATATGTACCTATGGCACTACAGCCAGCAGTAGTCATTGAATACCTGACAAGACTCATCTTAATATTGTCAATACCCAGTTCCTAGCACTTCATAATGGGCATTCTGCAACATTGTTAATTACTTGCAAGTGGATGTTGTAAAAGATAATAGGGTTCAAACCTTTTTATTTAAGTCAAAAAGAAGCCCCAAGCAAGCTTCCAAATCCCTTCCAAACTTTGGGAAAATTTTAGTCCATATCAATGTCTGAACTAATATCTGGCTTTCCCTTTAGCTACCCGAACTAATCCATCAGACCTGCAATTTAGAACTATGACCTGCAGCTGTTTGGTTATGGAAGGGACATTGATAGGACTTTAAAGGGGGCTAAGTGAGGCAGTGAAAATGAGATTCAGTAATCTCCCTGTATTAGAAGATATTTTGCACAGGGTGAGAAGGAGCTGGGACTTTTGCTTGCTCCCCCACGCCAGGCAGCAGTGTGGGGTACAGGCACTCCCTGGGCTGCTGCTGCCTGCTCAGTGCCCGCCGCGGAGGCAGGCAGCAGAGAGGTGTCTGCCGAATCCCTACAGCTCTCATGCCAGCGTAGTGAGTTCACGAGGAGCCAGTTAAACTCAGGTACCAATTAATACCAGCTGCTTTGCTCTGTAGGGTGGACAGGACCTACTAGGAACTGGAAAATCTGTAATTGGGAAATAAGCTAGAGAGAACAGTTCTGTACTGGTAGGGGGATAGGCTGCAAGCTGTAACAGGTCTTTTCCATCTCTAATTTCTACATATTTAATTTATATAGGGCACTGAAAACTTTGGTCACTACCCACAAGAGACAGATTTGATCCAGTGACCCAAAGGCGAAAGTCTCTGTATTCCATTAGCGACCCCCTACAAACGCAGTCCCTCACTGAGGTTTTTATATCAATAACTAAATACTACCAGCCTTTACAAGCTATGTGGCAACATTTTCAGTCTCCTAATTCTGAATCATTTCACAAGTAAAGGGAAATTCGAGTTTGTTTTAGAAATAAAACTGGAACTTCTTCCAAATTTTGTTGTTAGCTATTTAGGAATACAATTATTTTTGAAAGAGGGGAAGAAGGAAAGCAGGTTGGATTATGACTCCATGTGTTTAGGAGTGTCTGAAAGGTATTGCCCTAGGAGAACGCATTAGGAACCACTTCTGCACTGCCTTTCCCACCCTCTCCTGTGACTGATTGGAAGAGAAAATTCATCTCTTCCCCTTCCTGGCAATTTTACCTACTCTATTACCCACTGGAATGTCCCTTGGAATTCCACCCAGGATCCAGAAGTTAAGAGAGTCTTGATCTTGATACTAGTGAAACTTGTAAGCAAGATAAAAGTATTTCCGGGCATACTTTTTGAGCATGCACAAAAATGTATACAGGCTAAGAAGATACAATCCTATTTAATTTATATTAAAGGTAAAAATGTGGAAGTAACCAAAAATAAGTTACATAAAATAGCAGTTGGAGGTCAGTATTCATGTCAGAGGTGGTCTTGTTCTATTTTTTTTCTTTTACCTACAAGCCAAACACCACTAAGCCAGAAACCACCAACCAGTACAGTCTCACAGTAACAAGATATTAATAGCCCATGGAAAAATCAACATATAATTTTATATTATAGTACTTACTACAGTCCCTGTATTTTTTTTTAGTTCTGACCTAACTGTAACATGAGAAAAGGCAGTGGAGTGACATGCAAGAATGTGTGCTCATTTTAATTTGTAATATAATCAAAATATTGTTGGTAATTTTTCATATTTTATGCTTTTAAGGAACCCTCACTTCAATCTTTTATTACAGAAAGCTAGGAATTTTTCATAAAAATTTTAGTGTTGTTGTTTTTTGTTTAAACAAACCTATCATCCTTTAATACACAGAGAAGTGTATAATAATCCTCAGAGTCTATAAAGTGACTTTGAGATTGTGACACATCTTCTACCTCCTAAGGGGACTGTCTATGGGCCTGCTGTCTCCACCATTAATTATATGGGCTCCTCTAACACATGAGCTCTTTTTTGTTGTTGTTGGTTTTGCATACATAAGTAAATACACAAATGTTTTCATTAGATAGCAAAGAATACAGTTGCATTACTTGCATGGACCTTTGAGGAAGTCACTCATGTACTTGCAGGCCTTCAAAATAGGTGCCCAAGCACTCCACTGGTTTTACTTCAAATGACTAAGGTTCATACACATTGTAATGGCCAATGACCTGAACTGGGTTGAGGCACGCCTAATGCTTAACTTGTCCTTCTTTTTTTTTCCACTCATGCTTTATTGTTTCCTGCAACATCTTTTACCATTTCCCCTTCTTGCACTGATTCCCTTTAGCATCAATGACTTGGCATCATCTATTGCTACATTTCCTAATGCTTTTTTTTTTTTTTAAATTATGTTGATCAATCTCTTGATGTCAAAACGCCAAATCCAAGGACAATAAAGGAATTGTTGGTTAACAACTTGAAAAGACTTTAATCTGCATTTGACTAGCCTGATCTCCACCTTGTAGAGGTATGCAAACAGCTTAGCAAACTTTCAATCAGTGCCTCTTAGCCATTGACTTTTGGAAGGACTGAAGTCAGTTCAAAACTGCAAAGCTCTTCCCTGATTTCAGGAGTGTTAAAACAGCAGAAAAAAAGAGAAGGAATACAGACACAGCTCCTCCAAAAACCATCCCTCTGTCAATAAAAAGAGAGTTTGAAAGGAAGAATCCACTCAGCAGGCAGTATTTAGAGGATAAGAACTTACACATATAACACCATTCTCACAGGCCAGCCAAGAGCTGCACTCAGCGTGCAAAGGTAAAGCTTTAGGTCAGGGCAGAAATGTCAGAACTTTTGAAGAATTCTGGATATTCTGAGTGATGCCACGGAGCCTGAGGTAACGCGAACATTGGGGCTGAATTGCAGACTTGCTCCTAGGACTCCTTGGGTCTTAAGGATGCCTTGCTGCTGTTTGTATTCTGATCCTAAAACAAGATTAGATACTTGGGAAAACACTGTGTTAATCTGCTCCACAGTGATTCACGCTGGTCACCAGACTGGAGTGAAGTCCTGCTGAAACGCTTTAAAACTAGGCAACAATATTGGAAGCAGAGCCAAACCAGCAGTGTTATTTCTAAGGCTGAGGGCTTCGTTCCAAAACTACTGTCTCCTCTTCTCAAGCAGCTTAGTCTTCAAAAGAGGTCCATTTAATACTAAAAATTACCATGAATCAGGGGTCAATAAATCTTTTTTTTTTTTTTTTTTTTTAGTGATAAACCACATAGTGCCCCATGAATTGATCTACTTCACGTCGCCACAGAGTTTGTCATCTTCTTATTTTCCACATACCCAAGTATTTCATTCTGCTCTCTCCTTGAAACTTGGAGGATTTGGGTTTCTCCCTCTCCCAAGATAGTTATCATTGGCCAGGGCATCAAACAACTTCTTCTAGTGAACTGTAGCCACAGAACAAATACACCACCTACCAAACCAAAGGCGCCCTCTTCAAATCACAGTCCCATTTGGCAGCTGGTTCCTCTCATACCATTATACCCAGAGCAAACTATAAATCTTTTGTCTTGGACACTGCTCACTACCTCAAGTGCGTAAAACTAGCTATTGCAACAATTTTCATAAAACAACCAACTGCTAGAAAGGGATTGTGCTGTAGGTGTAACACATTTCACAGAGATAGTTACATATAGCTCCATCTTTATTTTTCAAAATTCAAGAGCTTCCCTCTAGCAAGCCTGAAGACTTTTCTTTTTTGTATTGGCTGATGCTTTTTTCTGTTGTGTTTTTTTTTTTTGTCTCTCATCTTTTTTTCTTTTTCGTTTTTTTGGGTTTTTTTGTTTTTTTTTCCTTTCTTTGTGTGGTCTCTTGCATTCCTGTGAGCTCAGAAACATACCTTACCATTTGCAGGTACCATCACCACACATGATTCTATGTAAGGAAGAACCTCACCATTGCTACCTTAGATAAAACATAGGTTTGAAAATGCCAGGTGAAATTCATATCTATTCAGACCAAAATCTCATTGCATTGTCATAGGACTTTGTTTAACACTGAATGGTTTTGTCTTCAGATTATCTTAAAAGGAATTCTTGATGCTATTGAAAGGGTGGGGAAGCAATAACTCCTCCTAAGAGCTCTTCAGTATAAATCGTCTGAAGAGCTATGCATGGAAGGGTACTTTTTTTTCCTCCTTATTGAAAATAAAACTTTATTCCACTCCACTGGTATATGCTCAGTTTAAAACACATTTTGAATGGCACTGCTTCATACCATGCATTGGAATTTAGAGTTTGATATATTCTGTAAAACGGTAGATTATTCTAATCCAAATCTCAGTTTAGTACAGAAGCAAACGTTTCAGCAAGGCACTTAAAACGATAATCCAAGCGCAGTGACTTTGGATTATACAGACAGAGCTTTCATAGCAGTGGTCAAAAGGCACACATGTGTCCCAGGCAGACGTGAAGGAGGCTTCACACCAAAGGCCAAATTTGGCTGTTTGTCACCTCACTCACCGCTTGCACTGCTCCAAAATGCTTGCTACTACTGCCTTGGCAATATGTGGCGAGAGAGGAGGAAGGACTTTGAACTATTTGCTTATAAATACTTTATCTCCATTGCCAGGGCTGTGCAAAGCTGCATATGTTACTTTCCACTTTCTGACTTTGGTTCGCATCCACTTGATTGCTCACATGCTTTGTACTTTTCAAGTTACTTGAAGAAAGGTTTTTAATTTTTGCCTGCTGCCATCTCAGATCCAGATAACAAGAAGTCCTTTTCTACAGGCTAAGAGTGGAATATCATTAAATCATAACTTCTTTTCCACAAGCGTAGCAGGTATAACCAAGCTGCTTTCCTCCTAAGGCTCCCAGCCCTGAGGAAGGGAAGAGGCTAGCCCCAAAGGACTGCATTTCTTGGGTCACTATAACTTAAAGTCTGCTTGTCAGAAGGAGAGAACAAAAGCACCTTAAAACTTCTTTTTTTAATCTCTTTTCCTTCAAAGGCAATGCAAAAGCTCACACTGTGTGCTTTTACAATTAGACTGAGCAGGAAATGTGTCCCTACGTAGGTAGTGTATGTATCAATAGGGTATTTTTTCTGCAGCAAATCCCAGATCCAGGTCTGAAGATGAGCTGCTTGCTTTGTTGCCTGCTGTTGTATACTATAGCTAACTTTCCTGGAGCTCATGCTTAGCCATAAATAGAGTGAAGAGCTTTTTCCCTTCCTAAGCAGTCTTTGGAGGGAGACTCATGTGAATCTCCTGACAAATTTAAGGAACTGTAGGAAACTGGTGAAAAAAGAAGCAATTCACATAAATGTCCTGTCTAAATGAAATATAAGAGCACAAGATTTGAACAGGAAATCAAAGTCTGAAAAAGTAATTACACTTGTTTAGATTAAATACAAGACCATTTTAATAAACAAGCAAAACCTCTGGCTAACATTATTTCTCAGCCTTTCTCTTATTTTATGTTTAAAATTAGATGTCTTTTCTCCTTAGACCCATAATCACCAATAAATTAACCTGTCCAGATAACATATGCACAGGATAAAAGTATAGCTTTGATTTTGATTACATTGCTCATGATTGCAAATTAGGTAGCCTTGATTCCAGGCGTTGTTCCTGGGGACTTGGGCACCTTTAAACTGCTCAGAAAATGTCAGTTATTACATGGCTTTAGTTAAGCTGTTGGTTGCAAACAGATAAATACATCTCTTTTAATTGACAAACGACTTAGAAACATAATTTTACAAATATGGTGCTATGTTTGTGGTGTATCATCGTTCTTTTATAGGGACTATGGACTCACATTGCTGTAATCTGGAAGAATTTAGTTGTGAATGGGATAGATTTTATCTGTAAATACAATTCCCAAACATTCAACAGAACTAGAGGAAACATTACACTAACTGAACGGTCACATGGATACAGCAAAGCTGACACTGTTAAGGCAATATAATTTCTTGAAGTCCTACAAATCTGCAGTTGAGCTCGTATTGCTTAGGACAAACTTGATACAATGAAAACAGCTTAATTAGCAGAAATACCTTGCTCTCTAATCTCGTGCTAGGTAGACACTCTGTGGACTTCATATTACATGACCGTAAAGCTTTACTACATTTAGTAGCAATTCTTTGCATTAAAAGAGAAGAAATAATGCTAAAATAACGGCTTGCGACAGAATGTGAAACGTAAACAGAGCAGAGCATCCTAACAAGGCAAGGAGGCTCACCCTCCCTGCTTGCAGCTTCGACTGGCATACAGAAGTACTTGGCTAATGTGATAGAGGATTAGATTTTACTCAGCCCACATCACCACAGTTTGGGGGATTAGGATTAAAACAGGTGCCAAATGAAGAAGATTTTTAATATTTTAAATTTAGATTACTGAACCGAAAAGTAGTTCTTGATTTTGCTTTGACTATGGGTAGTACATTGTCACATTAGTAGCTGACAGGCAGATTTTAAAAGACATGATTTAGTATGGCCAGTTAAAATACTCTTTAAATGAAGTATATCACACAACATAGGTATTACAGTTATAGCACATATAGAACAAATGTGTTATAAATCGAGACAAACCTTAACACAGCAAGATAGTTGTTGACATAGGCAAAGTGTATCAGAAGGTGCTATTACTCCACTTCCACATCCTCATGCTCTTGTGCATGCAATTTAGTAACATAAACATAACTTTGGAGGAGCTGTTTTTCAAGTAATTTCGAGCCTCTGGATTTCTGAAAATCAGGCTTTTAGAAATTCAGGATTCGTTCCATACATCCTTCTGGAAAGTTCATTGTTCCTAATTTAAAAACCACAGCAGCAGCAGCCTTATGGATATACATGACAGCCCTTCTGTGTCTTCCTCCTCCTCCTCACCGTTTGTCATTTTTGACTTGAATAGTGCAGCCTGCTCTCGCCTGACTCTGCAGCATAATCATTTTCCTATGCCCAGGCATTCCACATTCACACTTCAGAAGCCAATATAGTATCCCGTTTTTTTTGGGGTGTGGAGGAGGTAGGGGGCTAGGGAAACATTCTCCGCAAACTCCAGCCTATTAAGTTTTTCTTAGAGTTTCTCTGATTTCTTTTAAGTAGAGCTGTCATCGACACTTGCTAAGTTACAACACCCTAAAGACTCGCACAGTGAGTAATAATACATGTTTTCTACAAATCATGCAGACACGTGTACTGCTTGAAATGCTGGTGTACACCTTCATGCTCACACCTAAATATCTATGTGTATATACCCAAAATACAAAATTCATCAAAATGTATAGGAATGAAGGCAATTCCTGTACAATGTCCTTTTCAAAGCTCTTTAGTCAAGAAGCATGTAAATATATGAAATGGCATATAGGAAGATAGGAGCATATGCCCATATCTGTTAAGTAAGTGGGAAGTAGTGTCATCTAGTGGTTAGCTCAAAGCTAAATGGGACAGGAGCTGTAATTCAATATATAGTAACAACAATTTTCATTCTTGCGTTGCTGTTCTGTGCAACTTAGAGGAAATAATTGTTACTTCTTTGTATCTCATTCATTCAGCTAGAAAGCAGGGGAGAAGTAAAGCCAGTTGGAGAAACATACACTGATATATCAGGAATATGTAAGCTCTGCTCAGATGGACGTTTTCCTTTTTTGTATCACATCCCATCCAATATTTCCTTCTGATGGGGCGGACCTCTTGAAATCATATTCATAGAACTTCTGCCCACTCTCTTCCATGCCGTGTAGCTTGAAAACTACTGTGGCAGGACACTGGCACACTACCATATAAAGAGGTAGATTAATTTACTGTTAAAATTTATAGTAACTGAAGTTCATTCAGTTTCCAAAAGTGTAAGAATAGACAAGTCTTTCTATGTTTAGTAATTCTTTATAAGACGGAACTAATTTGATTAAAAGCAGGTTCTTATTCTTACCTCTTCCGACAGCATGATTGTTAGAAATTATATCCTCATATAGTCTAAAGTACTCTTTAATATCACTTCTGGATGGAGGAAAACATGGACTTGAGCACTTGCTTGCAAGTGAAGGAAGTGGTAGTGTTAAGCACATACTTAAAGCTAAGCGTGTGATTAAATTCTCTGCAGATTTGGCATTTATAATATGAATAAAGTACTGTAATCTGCCAATAAGCTCTTAAATTTTTGTCAAAAGACTTAAAGCTGTAATTTGCAGATATTTCTTATATAAAAATAACTGTAAGGTGTTAATATAAGGATGCAACATTATTGGTACAATTATTTGCTATGGAATCATAATTAGTTTCACCATTACAGTTTTATCTACTAAAGTTAAAGAAACTAGAATCTACTGAAAGTGCTAAATGAAGGGCTAACCCTATTAGAACGGAGCGGTTATAAACAAGACTTTTCCAGTTGCCCTTGCTAACAGGCAACTCTAAAATAACAGTGATGCATGTCTTAAGTTTCTGCTAACAGAGCTGATTTCTGACCAGAAGGCTAGAGTATTCTTTTTCATCTATTAAGCCCCGAAAGTGACAGTTCTTCTTCATATCCCTAATATTTCCTTTTCAGCTTACCAAGGCCAAAATGTCATCTTTTCTTGTAAAACAAAAAATCAAAGCCAAATGGTTAAAACACAAAGTTTTGGTTAAACAAACAGTCAGTATTTCAGTGGTTTTATCTGCAGCCTGCAGAGCAACTAAACAAAGCCAAGATATTGTCCATCTCTTTGACAGACAAAGAGCCTCAGAGGTCCAGAATGACATGCCCGGGGCTGGCACGTGATTAGAGTAATTAAATTAAATAGCAGGAAACATGTTTTCCATATGCCATTGCCTGGCCACACACAAACTGTAACAGTAAATCTTTTATATTACATTGGCTCAGGGAAATGGATAACCGTTTTAAAAATGCATGATGCCCGCAAAAATAAAGTTAGAGGGAATATAGTAGCACACTCACCAGGCTCCCTGGCTTTGGTCATAGGCCTGAAATGCCAAACAAGTTCACTCCTTATTTATTTATTTTTAAAGGTGCAGCTCAAAATGCCCTGAGCACGTGAACATTCAGGAAACTACTGGGTTTACACTGGAAGGTAGCACTGATGCTCCGATTCAGAGGGAAAAAATAAAATCCTCCCAGTAAAGTTAAGGGAAACATCTTGAGTATCTTACAAACTGAGATTCTAACATATTTCTGTCAGTCTTTTGCAACAGTCAGCCTCCAAACATGTATTAAAAATTAATTTTTGTTTCACTTCTCTTTTCCACAGCAATATGAACACAAATATCTTCGTTTTCATGGCCGGTTGTTAGAAAAGACAGCACATGTATCTGTGCCATAATACAGTTAGAAGAATTGCTAGTCAGTGGGATCATCTGTCATCCTTGAGTTTACTTGTCACTGCACTATTAAGATCAACTTGCGAATCTATTTCCGACTCATCTTTCAGTGGCTGATGATGCCAAATTAAATCACTGGTATTTCTCTTTTGTTATGTTTTTGCACAATAGGGAAAAGGTTGCAAATCAGTTTGGAAGGAGCTATTAATCAGTGAGGTCACTGACTTAAATGTCCAATCCTTGAGATTATTAGGAGATGACATACAGGCATAAATGAAAAATTCTGAAGACTGCAAAATGCTCTTAAACTGAAGAGAAGTAAAAAATCAGGGAAAACCATCTCAGCACACAAAAACTTGTACATGAAAGTAAATTTAAAATTTATATCTCACTGTTTTCTGGTGAAATATATACTGGATAATTTCATAAGCATTTTAGATATTCCATCTTCACTTTATCTATCCCCTTGACCCAGAAGGTTCAGATAAGAAACAACAGAAGCTTCAGTGCTTCCGAATTCAGGTTCAGCACTGAACTACAGTATTAAGTTTAACAATAAGTCAGTAAAATCAAAGTACAAGCTTCCAGCTGGAAAAATAAATGTTAATTTACCTTTAAAAAGTAGTGTAACAAAGATGATAGAACATTGATACTCTTGGCTCAATATTTAGCAGTTACGGTGTTTCTCAAGTGAGATTCAAGATATAGTCAGTATGGAGAATTAGGAATTGGGACCTTTTTCTTTTACTCCTTTGAATGCTTTCTTTACTGACTAATCTCCATTATTTCATCAGAAAAATATGTGTTTAACAGTGAATCTAAAATAATTAAAGGAAACAATGACAGGAAAGTGAAAACCAACAGCTGATGTTGGTAGTAGCTGGCAGAGCTCTTTTTTTTTTAATGTTTCTTTAACTGTCTGAACTCTTCTGTTCCCTGAGAAGATCAGTGCATCTCACCTTAAATTGTTTAGCCTGAGCTTTCTATAAAATGGGTTAAGATGATCAGTTAAAAGGTAAAGCAGTTAATCCCTCGTTACCATCTTGTCTTCTGAGAACAAAGACAATAAAGTAAGTTCTTTGCAGGAGGTAGAAATCCGGAGCCTCTGGCTGAAGTAACGTTGTCATCCTCAGAAGGGACGGAACTGCTCTCCGAGCCAAGGAGGGCTCTCAAGCCTAAGTACATGGTGTGCTTTAAGACACTTTATGACTGCTGCTTCTTCCCCTCCTCTGCCTCCCCTCACCATTACCTCCCGCAGCAGTGCCACAGTGAAGATGCCTCGCCGCTCCCCTGCTCCCCAGCTGGCCTCGGCCGCTGGCCACTGTCCCTTCCCTGCCAGGAGCCAACCCCACCGCGGGGTGACCAAGCACGTCTGTGAAGCAGCACTAACTAAAGGCTTGTGGCCATTCCTAAGAGGATCTCTTATCCCTTCTGATGGTCAGAAACAGGGGAACACCCGCAGGATGGCCACGGGTGGGAGGAGGGGCTGGGGAAGATTCTGGTGAGGGAGAGAAATGCTGTGGTAGCTTTGGGCATAATTAGTCTGATTTTGCAAAATACACTCTTGGAAAGCGGCTCTGCCTTTCACCTTTTGGTGCTTCTCCAGCATTACCCTTTTGAGGGATACAAGCTCTATGCTGTGAGGAGCTTCCATCCCTGCGAGCCACCACAGCTGCTTCAGCGGCACAGAGGAGATACAGCCTATAGAAAGAACTGGGTAGCATTTCTTTGCTCTTATAATGCTGCTGTGTGCTTAAAGCTACGAAAGCACATGAAATTCAGCGCAGTGGTTTCTGTCAATGTTAAAGGAAGTAATTCTGTTTTTGCCCTCAGTGGTGCCCTTGGTGAGTTACTCAGACCAAAGGACTTGGATAGTTTTGTTTTTCCTGTCCTGCTTCCTATTCCTTGTCCCAAAGACCTGCTATAAGCCCTGAGGACCTCCTCCAGCACAGCACTTCTCAGAAGCTACGCAACCTAGGGATGGAGTACAGCAGCAGTAGTGACAGGTAGTTGTTCGTTGCTGATGCGGCAGCACTGTAATAGTGAACTGTGGAGGCGGCGATAGCTGAGCACTGGGTCTGGTTTCTGGTATGGGTCAAGTTGTGATACAGCATTTTCCAGCTTCTTATTTTGCATAGAGTATCTCAGCTGTGTAGTCAGCTGCAGGGCTTGAATCTCCTGGTTTTGTTAAGCCCAAGCTCTTAGTTCAACGGATAAACTTTGTAACATAGAGGAGCACAAAAGCAGAACTTAAGGTTTTCTTTCATTAAAAGCTTTTTTACATTTTTCTTTTAATGAAAGAAAAAGACTCAAAGCACATTAACTCAGTTTCATTTTCAAGTTCTGCTTTCATGCATTTACAGGATTCTGCAGGTTGAATGCAACTAACCTCAGCGGGACTGTGTCCTTTCTTTCCAACTTGCCAAATCCTCCTCCATTTCTAAACCCCTCATCTGAAAAGTCTTTTTTTTCCCTTTTCAGTACTAAGCATCCATACTAAAGCAGAATAAAGAAAAAATAGGAAATACCAGCACTACATGAATAATAACTTGCTATGCATCAAACATAAAGTGCCTTGTCTTGTGATTTCCTTAATTACTAGAGGAAGTAATCATGCAGAAGAGCAGGTAGACACAGTAGAGCTGATCCTGGTAAGATGTAAAGAGCTTCCAAAAATATTTCTTCGCTAATGTACCCAATCCACTTTGACTACCTGTCTAAGTGAATATTCAGCCTTTTGCAATGACACTAAATGTGCAGGTGGCAATGACAGGAAGAGGGAGAACCAAACACTGACTTCTTGCTGTCATTGGCCAGCTAAGATCTCAGTATCTGTTCAGGCTTAAATGATCCACTTAATCATAGCCTCTAGGATTGGATACGGAAACCCAAATCTACGAGGGAAACTGTGTTATGAAACTGTCTCTCTGTGATGACTCCCTGCAGCTCGCCTTTATGACAGTAGCTTCACAAACGCTGTGCTCATATCAGTATGGCATCCCACCAGATGGAACCCACTGCCTCTTCTCTGACTGAATGTGCTTCATGCCAACCGATTTCACAGCCTGAAAGCCCCTTGGTGGTCAATGGCTGTGGGAACCACTTGCCAATGAACAGTGCAAGGCTCAAGGATGCAGCTACTGGGTCACCCATGGAGCTGGACCCGGATGGAGTTGGGAATGAGCATGGGGTTCAGCACACCAACTGCAAAACTACTCTCTGGTCAGCTCATCCCTGATGTAGCTTCTTACCAAATTACAGATTCTTGCATGAAAGTGGAACTTGAAAATAAAACTGAGTTAATGTGCTTTGAGGCTTTTTTTTTTTTTTTTTTCATTAAAAGCTGGAGGGAAAGGGCCAGGGAGGTGAAAGAAAGGATTACTTATTTTACAGGATGCTCCAAACTATTATAACAGTGACATATAATAGTACCTAACTTCAAATCTGGGTTCTCAGAGAGGACTTAAAATGAGCTGCCTGCTATGTTACTGTGTTACCCATCAACGTGGATGAGTTAACGGCCCCCATGCTCAGTCTCTTGCTGCAGGAATGAAGGTTGCTCCTGTTCCTTTTTTCTTGCTGGTTCTGTGCTGCCTGTGCTTGTGATGTCAGAGCCTGCCTGAGAATGGATGGAGATTCTTATGAAGGAACTCTCTTACGTAGCACAAAGGGTAGGTGTTTTAACTGAAACCATTAGCATCCTTAGTGAGGCCTAATTATCTGCAGAAATGGCCAAACCAGAGCTATTCAAGTGGGGTGTCCCTGGGCTGAGCCTGTCATGATGGCACCTGTATTCAGCACTGCCATTTTATTTTTTCTGTCAGAAACACTAACAGAGAAGCTTTGAAGCTCTCTGTATAAAGTCGGTAGCTTCAGAAAACTAAAATCTGTGCAGAAACTAATGGGAAACTATGACAAAAGACTTGTACCAATGCAGATAAATGGTGAGAACCAGAAAGTTCTCTAAAAAAAGGTAGATGTCAAGGGATGTGCTCCTGGGCTTGGGAGCTTTTGATGTCCTAAGGCAAGGTGTCAAAATGGATCGATACGGGTGAGAAATGAGGGAAACCTGATCACCACCTGTCCCTGTGTGCAGTTGGGTAGCTGAGTAACAGAGCCATGCTCTCTGATGTGTGTTAACTCTTCAACTTGTATTTTCAGTAGAGGAAGATCTAGGAGAGCAAGCCTTAGAAGCAGCTGGTCTTGGCAGCTGCCCCTCTGCGCACAGAGGAATAGCATTTCCCAGTTTCTGTCCCGTGCTCCTTCTGGGTCTGTACAATAATAGAGATTCGCTTTAAAAATCTGCAAGCTGCCACCTAAAAATTATCATGGTGCCCTTCTTCATGGGAGCAAAAGGAAAAGACTAAGGAAAGGGTTAGAGACTGAATCCTCCATACTTCACTAGCTGCTTTACAGAGAACCTGAGCAAAGCCTTCTTAAGCCCTTGCCAGCGCTGCGTTGCTGCAATCTCAGAGCTGTAATTTTCGCAAGACTCTTTGCTGAGGAAATACAGGCAGTATGAACAGAAAGACCTCCTTGGGCTCCTGGGGATCCAAAGGTCACAGGCCAGAACATGAGAGGAGACAGATTATGCACTGCTTTCTGCATTAGAGCACCTACGTCTCAAAGGCATTCAGGCTGGGCTGCTCTTGCAGGACATTAAACAACAGAGCTTTATGAAGATGCAGCCAGCAGTATTGTGAGGCATGCGTTTATTCACTCTCACATTTGAAGGGAAGGAAGCAAATGAAAACTCGTGTGTGTGTGCCTGTACTTGTGGCTGACAGAGACAGACATTCAGAGGTCAAAACAGAATCCTTCCCAAAATGAATCGTTTAAAGAAGCAGCTTTCCAAGAACACATAATCCTGTTCAATGACAGTAATAATAAAACCCCGTGTTGTCTGATACAGGAAATTATAAATTGCCCAATGGTATGAAAGTAGTATCATCTGACTGTCAAAATGTGAAGTGATAATTACTGGGATCTGGACTTACAGACTTTCAATTTATGCTTTTTAGGTACCTCTGAGTAATTTTGCCTAGTATTGTCCCAGCAACTCCTTACACGCTGCTTTCTCTAACAAAAGGGAGCAGTGGCAGAAATATCGAGGTGCTGTAAGTATCTGAAGGAGGGAAAGAAGCATAAAAATTTTGGATCACAAAAGAAAAATACTCTCAATGTTATTCTGTGCAGGTATCAGTGAAATGAAAGAATTCTGCTATTTTGTAATACTATACAGTTTGGTCAGATAATTCAGTTCTCGGTTTAATTTTGTGATAAAATAAGTCTTATTGCCTTCTGTAACTGAAAGTTTACAGTAGGAGAGAGAAACAAAAATAATAATCCCCTTGGTGATTATTAAGAAAGTAGATTTGACACTTTCCAAAGAAATGGACCATTTTCAAAACCAACTGCAAAAGAAAAATTACTTTTAAATATTCTAATTATTATGCAATTTCACATAGATGTGACGTAAAAAAATGTTCTTCCTGTAGCATTTGATAAAAACCTATGTTTTTAAAGACCACAGTTAAAAACATGATACAGATGGACAGGATCTTAAGAGAAAAGATGACAGAAAGCTGGCTAAGTATTCAGATGGGGCTTTCCCTCACGTACACAAATGAAAAATTTTCTCTAAACCAAATCCAACTACACAGCGCTCTGTCAACTTGCTCCATCCAGACAGTCTATGGCTCAAGTTTGATCTCAGAAATCATAGTGCCAGCTTGTGTTACGCAGGGGTTGTACTGGGACTGTGGACTCACAGACTTGAGGAAGGGCAGAAGGGTATGAGGCTAGTGCCTCTCTTACTGGCTGCACAGTTAAAGGAGACAACTAAGGTACCCCACAACAAAAAAAGATAGAGTGAATTGAGCTAGTCCATATCAGACCATGGGTACAACCTCAATTAGGGATGATGAGAGGGAGGGGAGGTGGTGGAAGGTTTATTTGGAAGTCTGACATTGTTCAAAATTTACATTTCTATTTCTCCTGCCCTGCACAGCACTTCTCAAGGCCAAAAATGCTGTAACATGCTGCCACCTTGGAAGGACCAAGTGCACAGAGGGGTATGTTTAAACAGTGTATCCTCCAACCAACCTCCCTTATTTCAGGGCTATGTACTGTTAATACATAATAGTTAATAATACATAGTAATATAGTCACTTCAAGGCAACTACGGAAATGTGAAGTAAAACAAATGCCACAAAGGCTCCACAGCCAGATTAAAAACATCTCATTTAATCAGCTAATTAAAGAACTGAAACACAAGCATCTAGTCTGCCAAAACAACTCTAGTGACTAAGGCCCCCATGTAGACATCACAGAGAATTGGACGTTGCTGAAGAATAATTTCAGGTTACTACGCTAGTACCCTTTTAACTTTCAGCTGCTGATGAAATAACCCTTGGGGTTCTCCAATAGCTGTGCGTACCCACAGATAGCCAGGGAAGTTATCCTGTGTGGGATAGATGAGTTATGGAGCCAGAAGCAAATTAAGCAAAAGGAGTGTGACAGTTGAGGTCAGCAAATGGGGACCAGAACCAGGACATGTCTAAAGGATGAGCCTTCCTCGTCCCCTTAGCGTGGGGGTGAGTGAGCGAGCGTGGCTAAGGAACCTGGCCTTCCCACTGGCTGTGCAGTTTGAGCTAGTTGTCATTTTTATCTTTATAACTAATTCAAAATTAGCCTGAGTTAAAAGAGAAAAACACAAATGCAAAGCATGAATTCTACTAAATGCAAAACACAGCACCTACCAAATAGCGTGGTAGAATTCCACAAAAATCACTAGGATTGTGCTGGAGCAATAGAGAAGATAATTTTATCCAGGATGCTCTTCTGTTTGCCTGAACAGTAATTCAGTATATGATGTTCTAAACTTGTATTCCTCTACTGAGAAGCGAGGTACAGAAGCTTTGCTACCACCCAGATGATGGGAACTGCATAAGGAAATCAGAAACTAAACAAATAAATGAAAAGCAAACAAACATCTCTTAAGAGGATAAGGAGGACATGCTGCTAGTGGGAAAGAATACAATAAGGAAATTAACTTGGCTTAGCTAATTTTGGCTGCAAATTGTGATGTGTTCATAAGGGGGAGAAATAAGTAAACATTTTTAGATTGGTGCTTGGGACTAATGTTTATAGATTTTTACCTCAGAATGCCAGTGAAGATAAAAACAGGGTATAGTTGGCTCAAGTAACATGGAGTAACTCTTAGTGATCCTGATGATAATGAAGATGGAATGAAGATAGTGCACGAATGAATTGCAGAATAGAAAAGATGAGTGGTGGTAGTGTCTGGAGTGCTCCTGCTTTGCTGAGGCATTCACTCATTAATCCTAGTTTGTTAACTGTCAGATGAAAAAAAGGCTAATGTTACACTACCTACGTTCCAGTAATGTGTGTCTGTCTCGAGTATAAAAATATTATGAAGCATTTTCCCTCATTTAGTAGTAAGTACTTCTAAATTGGCAGCTTAGTGGCATCTAAAGAATTAAAAAAAAAAAAAAAAAAAGGAGATGCACATCATTCACATCATTCCTGGAAAAAGAATTGCAAATTGTATTAAATTATAATTGCTTTCTTCTTTAAGGGTGCTTTAATGCATGGTAAACAAATAATTTAGAAAAAAATCTAGGTGTAGCCTCTGAAACAGGAAAGTTATAAATTGAAAACATTTATGGCTGCTCTTCTAATTTCGACATGAGTACTTAAACAAAAGGCATCTCAATAAAATCCCCGTTGAAACTATGATTTACTTACAGGCACAAAATTCTAAATACATAATAATCTACAGGGCAAGCAGTATAATGTTATACTGTTAATGCTAGTTAAGTTTCCTAACCTAAAACTTGACTTTTTATCTAACATTTTTTTGTGTATGACTGACGAAACATTACTTTGCTGTTCTATCACTGAAAATAATTAAATTTGATTTACAGAAATATTTATTCTCATGTAATTATGTCGCTGAAAGCATTTTATTTTAGTTAAAATTATACCAGAATCAAAGCTGTTAAGAGCCTTTGCAATTTAAATGAAGAGTTAGAAGAGCATGAATGCAACAATTATCTGAACTCTTTTGGTAGTTAATAATTCATGCACTTTAGCAACAGAGGTAGGTTTGCAGTACAAAGTATTTATCTAGATCTGAAGCAAAGTTCAGGAAATATGACAAAACAGTAGAGCATTTAACATCTTCAAGGAAGTGCTTAGGTGTTTCTAAAGCAGGACTTCACGGTCTCACACAATTGCTTTAAAGTCTGCAAAGTTTGTGGACTCCCTCCTCCCCAGCATATTTACAGGTGGACTCTAGTTTTGCAAAGGTCTTGAGAAATATCCAAGAGGTCAGTAGAAGCTCAGTTTCAAATCAACACCTTTTGGGTTCTAGGCAGATTTTAGAAACATCATGGAAACTACTTCAGTTCATCTGAATTTTGGATAATTAGGAGCAAAGAAAGCGGAATTCACCTTTACCTTTCCTATATGGTACAATATATGATCACATGTTCAAGACAGATGCCATGATGGGAAAATGAGCATGCATTAATACTATTTCCACATTGAGTAAAACTTATAAATGGTTGATGTAGGATAAAACAAGAGACCAATAAAAGACTTTGTGTAATCATTGTAAGAATCATGTAATAAAAACCCTGCTCCTGAAAGCTTGAATTGTTTCAACAATGTGTAGCGAACATATTTGGTTACACAAAGCAAAAGCACAACTAAATTATCAACTTTACACAAAGTCAGATATCTGAAAGGGGATCTTTTAAAAAAAAAACTTTATTTGAGAAAGGAAGAGACTTATATCAGAAGGCAAAAAAAGGGAACATACAAACAGAATATATTTACAACACAAAACAAGAGATCACCTCTAAGGGTGTAAATTATAATAAATACAGTAGATTTAAAATGTAAGAGACAATTATCAATTAGAAATATGGTTGTTTAAACCCAGTTTTCCTTTTCACTGGTTCCAGGTAGTTTCTCTATTTTAATTTTATCCAAATTGGAAAGATTCTGAAATTAAAGTCCAGTAATATATTGGGGTTTCTCATCTGACTGACATTATAAAAATATCTGTTGTCCTTTCTGAATACATGTCTTTGAAGTGATATTGTACAAAATTCTTCTCATTTGCAAGTTTATCCCTAAATAAAATGTATTTTAAAAGATGCACTATCCCTTTTTGATGAGGCTGAAGTCAGGTTTCAAAGAAAACAAAAATTATATAGAATGGGAAAAACATATCTTTTCATTTTTATATGTTTCACTTTTTGAATGTGAATGTGATTTTTTAATCCAAAGTAGAGAAAGATTTCTGTTCAAATATGCAGCACACACAAAAATCACCTGTATTTTCTCAATTAATAAATCTTTCCTATCCAAGATGATCTTTACGTTCCAGGAGGCCTTTCATTTTATAGCAACTATTTAGTCATTTGTTGGAGACCTTCTAGCAAAAAGGATAATGTATCTTTAGAAGCCATAACATTTTATAAGAGATTTAATAGTATTAGAGCATAATGTAAACAACATATGCTAATAACATATTTTAGAACAATTTCTACATTTGGCAAAACAGCTATCTCTTTTGAAACAGGATACTGCACCTTAAAATACCTCAGCTTTAGAAATATAAATATTTTTAATAGAAAAAAAACCTGACAAGGATTCCAGGTCAGTTTGGGATTATCCATATTAAAAGGGATCTTAATACAATGAATCTTTAACTAGCTTAACAAAAGTAAACCTATAAAACAAGGTAAACATATCAAAAGGGAATATGAAGGAAATGTTTCACTGGAAAGCTTCCTTAACAATTTCCCTACTCGCTTTGTTATTTTCTTTGACAATAAATCAATTCATAGAGTGCCTTTAAAAACAGAGGGAGCGCTGCCCCGTCCCCCCCACCCCGCATTCCTCAGCACATGAATCACTTGGGCTTCCTGTTTCCATAAGGCATTTCCTGCCCCCCCTCCCAAAATCACTTTTCTGCAGGGGAACAGCGGGGACCTGACAAAGTATCGACTTAAATAAACAGGGCCTTCCACTGCATCCAGCCTTGCTCTGCCTGCTCTTACAGCAACGGAACGGGACGCCAGCTCGCTGGCTGCACAAAGGCGCCGCGCTTTTCAGCCCTGGTGAAACGCCCAGCGACAACCTGAAGTTTCCTTTAGCCCAGCTGGCACTTTGTACACAGCCATTACTTTAGTATCTGTCCGTGGAACCTAGCTGTAAAGGTTATGTATGATTAGTCTTTATTTGAAGAAAAAACAACGAGTGATTGGATAGCAGATGGTAATGACGACAGTTCTGTGCTTTTCATGCAATGTTCTAATAGCTGATTGGAACCTAACCTAGTGCTGCATTTTGCTTCTCACCAGTACTTGCAGCTGCTTCATTTAAGAATGTCTCTGCGGACAGCATCATCAACTAAGACAGAATGGAAAATTAACTAAGCAGTGCAAAAAAGAAAATGATGCAATTTTTAAACAGTGCCTTGCCTCGCCTCTTTACATCCACCTCGTAATCTTCTCTAAATTATACTTCATACACCATCCTGGGACGACTGATATAGCAGTCAGTACCTGTCTACGGGGGAAAAAAATACCCTAACGTTAACAGTGTTCAAGACTACGGTATGATACAGTATATACAGACAGCTGAAAGCAAAAGTCAGAGGATTCAAAGTCAGAGAAGAAGAATGTTTCATCAATCAGGTCTGGAAGCTAATTCCAGCTATTGCTGATCTCAACAAGCTAGGTGATACGAGTTCTCTCTCCCTAGAACTAAGCGATGTAATGTAATCCTGGGCTAATACGAAGTCTATCAGCTATTACGCAAAGATTTATGTAGAATAATTGACTGCAACAGGTATTTTCTCAATTAGTGGCCATAAGGATGAGCTTCACTATGTTTTCAAGTGCGCATACAACACTTCTGCCTTTGTTAGATTCTTTGAACAGTAAATCAGGATTTGCTAGATCAGTGAATCAAAACACAACTGCTTATCAAAGCCTAGAAAAAGCACATGATGTTCAGATAATAACCTTAATTACAAATCCTGGAGCTAAATCTTTGCCTATTACCTGTTGCATAAAAGCAGCTTGCTCCCCAGATTCCATTTGCTGGGTTTGAACATCCTCATCACTGTCCGGTGGCTCCTCTTTGACTTTCACAGCCCCCACCTGCTGTCCTATTCTGTCATCCACACCAGCACTGCTGCTCTCAGCCCTAACGCTGGCACTGCTGGCCGGAGCTCGCTCTTCCTGCATCGAGTGATCTCCGTGGAGCTCTTCTTCAGCTTCCTCCAGGTGACTGCCAGGCTGCTTGAGTTGCTCAATGGACTTAGAGAGCATCTGGAAAGAGAACAGAGGAGAACAGTTATTGACACCTTTACCTGATGGCAAACACCGAGAAGTACTAGGTTCACTCTGACAAAATTAAAGCTTCTGCAGCAAAACCATGTAGCTATGCATCGCTAAAATACTAATGTACAGGGGAAAAAAGAACCAAAGCTCCTAAGCAAAAGATCACTTGTTATTCTGCAGTAGAAAACGCCACGTATGTAGACAGCTATACGGTAATACTAAACTAAAAATGAGGCAGAACAATGAAAACACTACACATCTGTTACAGTTACAGCTGGTAATCAAGAGAAATCAGTCTCCCTTCATAGTCTTCAAACATAAATGCAGAAATTTATTTAACTATATTACAGTTCATTTTCCACAACACAAAACAATAAAGGAACTCTAAGACATAAGAAAATTAGTAGTCTGGTTTATATTTTGTTATTAGCAAATTAGGGATCGTTCACACAAGCTTCTCTATCAATTACAGCATGAAGGTACTGAAAGCCAACAAAGGAGTGATGACAAAGAGCTGGTGTCAGTTCCCTCTCCTGTGGCACAAAGATACTACAAGCATGTCTGTCCATGACTGGAAAGACTACAGCTTTTGTGGTGCATGGAACAGGTTTCCTAGTTTCAGCAATAACGATATAACACAGCTACCCAGACAATACTGGTTTTACACCATTAACTGCTATTGCAAAGCTCCGCTGAAGTGCCAAATTTCTCAGTGTCACGAAACTAAAAAAAAATAAAAATCCCTCCTTTGTTGAAAGAGGCACAAATCAGACATGTGAGTAAGCATCTGCAAGGTCAAATGAGTAGTTATTATTTAGTCATCTGGCCCACTTAATTTCAAGCAAATACTGATTTGTATCACCAAGGTCAAATATATCGAGAGGGGAAAAAAACACCTTTTACCACTACTCTTTACATACTTTCCTCTTCCCATCAACCTCCCCCTGCAACTATCAAGTCTTTCAAACTGAGTTTTAGCTAGTGTTATATGCTGAGTTACTGGATGGCTTCAGTATAGCTATTTGTGTCACAAACCATGGACCGTCTAGTTTCATTCTGCTTGCTAATGCATACAGAAAAATGCCACCCTAGTGAAGGGCAGCGTTGTCATGTAAACTATGATCAAGATATAGCTGGATTCAGGAATTCCCACAAAGTCAACAGGAAGAGTTGAAAGATCTGTCTGTGCAGTTCCAGATGATGCTCTGATGCATATGCCTCATATCAGTGGAGAAACAAATTCCATAGTGGAAGTCCACTGGCTTCAGTCACAACAAACCTTCATTTTTGGGGAGTCATGGGAGTTTAATGGCTAACTAAAAAGAAACAAACAAAAAATCCCTTTTCATTACCGCAGTAACTGGCAAATCACAACACATGTATCCTGCAGGCTGTAGGTGTCATGTGCTAAGCTAGGAATCCTTACTACTGCAACTAATGCAGTGTCTCCTTTTATTAAGCAGCATCTGAGAAATTTCTCAGATCAAGCCCATAAATCTTTTCCAGTTGTTTCTCCAGAGATGATGCTGACCAAGAACGCACTGAAGCTATCTACGTGTATTCAGCTCAAGTATGCTCCTCTGTCGCTTGGTTAAACATCTGTGGGTGAGCCTTCTCTGCTCCTCACGCAAGAAGCAAAAGGCTGGGCTGGCTGCTGGGCTGGCTGCTAGCAAGCACATACAAGCTGAAACATCTGTGTGACAGATAATCATACAGAGCTACGAGAGTCACTGACGCTGATCCATCTGTAAACCATTCCATGTGCCAGTTACTTGATATCAGGTGGGTTATTCTGGAGAGGAAGCCAAGAGAAAATGCGTGCATGTCCACAGCAAAGTTAAGACACATATTTAGCTCATTACTGCTCTCCTTTCTTTTATGCTTTTTTCACTTTTATGTCAGGCTCTTTCTTCTTCACGCTGCTGTATGGCACAAATCTGCTGCTGAGCTTTCTGAGACATCACACGATGGCTTGCGGTATATAATCTATATGTGGAACACCTTCAAATGCTTTTTGCGTGTCATCAGTAGAGTGATACAAGCACACGTAAGGGCTCTGCGGAGACCAGAGCGCTATTTGTGTGCATTTCAATTTGCAGGGTTTCTGCTTGGGGGCCTGCTCCCCTGCCATGGAAGTCAGTAGGTGATTTCCTCCAGACTTCAGCAACAAGAGGAGCTAAACAAATGAGATTTTTTAAAACTCTGTGAAATGAAAGTCTTTATATATTTACACAGTAGATTTTACAAAGTGCATTCATAATAATATCTTTACTGCAAAATCTTATTAAAAACACCCTTTACACTGTGACTTTAACTAAGCCTCAGGCAAGGGGCTATGAGGCACAGTAGCCACGTAAGATGGAGCATGATAAAAACAAGTGGATGGAACGGGGGAGAACGCACAATGACCCAAAACCTGAAAAGCACTCCTGCTGCTCAGTCTGCTAAGCCACAGCGGACTCGCTTCTCCATATCACCACCATGCTTTCATATTTGTTAGTGTTTTTTAAAGGCAGCTTGGCCCCATCTTATTCCAGTAATTACATAAGCAGCATTGCCAGGAGACTGTTCAGTTCTCGGTCAGAAACATCTTATTTTATATTATATCTTCTGGTGCTACCGCAGAAAATTTTGTATCTGGAGACATGCAAAGATGCCAGTTTAGAGTCAATATTTCTATCTTATCTCTCTATCTAAAGCTGGATTACACAGCAGAAAATGAGTCCTGAATGAAACACTGCTCAAATCCTTTCACTACGCAGCTGGATACTTCTGCTTGTACTTAATGTTTAAATCTTTCACTTTAAATTCCCACTTAACATTTTTTCTGAATTTATCTGTAGGTACATGCAGGACCCTCTCCTCATTTTAATGCACACTTTTGATTTCGAAAAAGTGATTGCTTAATCTGAGTTTTAATAAGACTACATTTAAAAAAATAATACAACAACCATGCTTTGTTTCACTAATAAATTAGAGTTGTACGGATTGATCTTCTTTAACCAGTACACTTTACTGTTATCACTATTCCAACTAAAAGAGTCACTCAAGAAAATGGTTTCATGCTAATGTAGCCTATATTTTTTTCCCTTTTATTTTCAGGAAATTAAACTGTAAGGGATATGCATTAGCCAAAGTAAATAGTGGCAGCAGGAGAGGAAGCATTTATAGACATCAACTCCATTGTATAACTGTAAGAGTCCAACCAAAAAAGACATCAAACACAATCTAACCTGCTTGCTTCTACAGAAAAATAGAAGACTAAGTATAAATAATCTGGACATTGCAACAGACCATTTTACAGGTCCTTCAGTTGCATTTGTTTCTCTTTTGAAATGATAAGCTCTTATAAAATACAGTATTTTAAATAAAATGTCTTACAAAGAGAAAAAGCACAAAATCCTGCAACAGCCACCCCACATATTTCTTTCCTTAATTAATTGTTCATTTTAAATACATGGTGGTTGTTTCTAAGAACTCAGGTATATATTTATGGAAGACACTTTTTCTCCATCTGTCCTATGGCTATCAGATTACTTTGACCAGCTACGTATGTTGTTAGCTGTACTGAAACACCTTGGCATCTTCTTACTGTTGTCTCTGTTACTCATGTAGTATGTTTCTAAGGGATGTATTTATCTTTCAAAATCATTCTTCTGCATTATGGCTTAAACATTAGTTCTTAATAAAGGAGAAAATGCTCTGGGCATTTTTCAGTTCCAAACACAGTCAACTGTTGCTATAGTCTTGTCCAAATAATCTCCTGCTATAAGCAATATTTGAAAGAAGAAAGGTGTTATCTCTCACCTTCAGAAGATGCTAGTCAGATGTGTAAGCAGGAACGCCAAAACCTCAGTTGTAATATGTTTAATGGAACCAGATTCATTAACTCCAGCTGAACCCGATGCAGTCTTCTGTATTTCATTAAATACCATTCAGGGAAGTGAATGATTAATCTGGAGTTAACTGTATATTTTCAGTATTCCTATTGACACCAAATAATCTTCCTATTTTTTTCCATCAATAAATCATCAGAAATTTCCATATTATTTTTCTATTTTTATTAACAGATATTGGTCGATTATGATCACCATTCAAAGCACTAACGAATTTTCACTTCCTATGTATTTTCTGTCATGGATTTTTTACCTCACAGTCTTGCCCAGTCACTGGTTCCCTATACAAAGATGCTTTAAACCAACTGACATCTTGGAATGAAAACTGAAATTCAGGTACTCCTTATCTAGGCTTTAACACTATCTATACTGCTCCCATACTTTAGTGCACACCACCAACTGCCCCATTATTTTAACCTTTACTACTCCAATACAGAGGAGGATTTTGCCATTGAAAACAAATTGGCAAAATGCTGTGAATACATCTTTAACAACACATGTAGGGTTCCCACACTGATCAAGTGAAATCTTGGTTCCAGTGAAGACAGTGCTAGTTTAGCTTCAGCAGAGGCAGGCCTTTATTCATTGTATATGACGAAATTAACTGTTAAAGATAAAGGACTTTGTTTAGGTACTCTTTACATCACATCACGATTTCTGAGAATTTCTGGAAAGTAGACTTCTGCTAGTGGCTTTGCACTTACATGAGTTACATTAAAATGACTCTTTTTTTCTGCAAGTGGCAGGGTCAAACCTTTCTAGATATAGAGATACATGAATAACACCAAGTTTTTCAGGTTTTTATAACAGTCACGGTCTTTTAGTACCCAACTGGAATAATTTTAACTGGAGGTTTCAGACTTTGGACTCCCTTTATTGAGCAGAATGAGCAATGGTGATCAAAGGGGCTTATGAGGAAATAAGCTGTCATTCAGACAGAAGTATACTAAAGCTGACAACAGCAAAGCTGATCATCCCTAAGACAAGTGGAATTCAGGTTACTGCAGATTCATTATTATATTTTCCCCAGAAAGCTGGGACAAGGGTTTCTACCTACTTTTGGATGGGATGTCAACATTTGCAGAATGTTTTCAGGTCAGTGTACTAGATCCTGCAGGTATAAAGGTCAGACTTCAGTGGAAACATATACTGTTTCCCACATCAAAAGCCTGGCATCTGACAGCTGACCAGAAATAATCCATAGGGGATCTTCTCTTTGTTATTAAGGACAGAGGCACACCTCTTGGCAATGATTTGTTTCTTTTCAGAATGGAAATGAACCAGGGGAATTCTTTACCTCTGACCTATGTTAGATTTTGCTTGTTATCACCCTCATAGCAGGACTGGCTTGCTGCTGAAGTATATACTTTTCTCAAAGAAAAGAAATGGCTTTTTAATACAAGATAAATACAAGATCAATGGGGTGGCGAGAAACTTGCTCTCTTCCTCTTTTTGTTTCTACAGCAAGAATCATCTATATGTTCACCAAAAAGATCTGACTGAAAACAGTTTTCAGGGAGTGCTGACACATGCCATACCATCTTAGCTCAGGGCAAACATTCAAATTCTGGGTTCAGCTGACATATATTAAAGCCTTAAGTACTGGAAGTCCTAAACATAAGGAAAAAAGGAAAGAGAAATGGAAAATAAAAAGGAGATATTAACTTGTTCTAAGCTCTTGATCAACTGGCGTTTCATACTCTTGTCAGCTTAAAATGGTTCTGGTCTTTCTCACCAAAACGTTTGAGAGAATGTTTGAGTATGCCTTATTTAAAAAAATCCTATGTTTTTCATGACTGAAAAGGAAGAAATTATATCTCTGTGCAGATTTTATTATACAGCCTATGAACAGAAGAGTAAGGGACAGAACAATGGAAAATAACAAGTGTATGTATTCACTTGATACATGCCTAAACCTGTACTAAGAAATGAGAAGATATTGGGTTGCTTTTCTATGTGGTCTGGAGTATCTACTGTGTCGCAGCTGGAAGGCTTCAGGTGGCTCCAAGCAGACCAATGTTCTAATGCGAAGGCTTCAGGCTCTACTCTAAGGAAGGCCCACACTCCTCCAAGGCTCAGGAGGAAATGCCTCCCTTTAGGAACAAATGCCCTGCCTTAAATAGTCAGGAGTCATGTGGTTTACTAGATGGGTCAAGGCTATTGGTCACTTGACCATCCATCTCCCAGAGTGATTGGCTGAATGCTACAGCACCTGTTTCAAGGCAACTTCCCCAGTGTAACGAGCCACAGGTGTTTCTTAGTTAGCCTGCATGGGGAAAGAACCTTCACAGGATGCTGCAGCAGCCAAAAGATTTCTCCACATCTACTGTTTTAAGGTTCACATAACTCTGCTTTGCAGAGTTTAAGTTTGAGTGTAAAGGCATGTAAAGTACATAACGAACAAATAACTTCAACTGCAAATAGAGGCAAGTTTTAAGATTGAACAAAGTATATTCCACCATGCTAGCAGATTTCAAAAATTTTATGTGGGCACAGGTGTTCAATTTGAACCTTTAAGTTAAAAGGCTAAAGAATATAGTTTTAAATTCAGTACTTAAAAGTCACTCTATGATTTGATCTTTTCTCACTCTCTTGTCTAAGGGCTATCCTTAAATTCCACTTTTTAAAAATCGGGTTTCTTAAGTATGTAAGAAAGCCCCCTGGCTTTCTGTATACTTGCAGAGGGCAGATACGTGATTAGAACACTGACATTCTTCAGTACTATTCATCAGAACGGTTCTTCTGAGAACAGTGCTGAAAAATAACTTAGACGCTGCAAATGGTAAAGTCTGATAAACCACTCACATTCTCAGATAACCCACTGCTTCTGTGGCTGCAGCACGATCCTATTCCTCCTTATGTGTTTGCTGCTCTGATGAGTTACTGTGCTCCTGATGAAGGGTAGCTGCTCTGGGAGAAGCTACTAGGGGCAAAGGAATTAGGTTATGGAGGTTCCAGGCAGTGAAAGGCCCTAGGACAAACTTAAAATTTCTGCTAGCTGCGTATGCGTATGGCCTATACTGTAGAGAATAAAAGCTAGGTTCACGAAGTTTCAAAAGACAGAATTGTTATGTCTCTTTATCACACATAACTATGCGAGAATGAAAGTGTATTTCATGTATGAGAGGGAATTATTCTCCTTAACATATCTTTTCATTGCAGTTTAACTCAGAAAAAAAAAAATTACTGAAACAAGCATTATCCCAAAACAACTGCAGTCTTTTTACTTCCTTATCCAGTCTAGCTCTTGTGAGGTGCAACAAACTCCTAGTCCTATGTGACTAGGAATATGTTTAGGTGACTTAAGTTTAATTTTCACGTTCAGGACAAATGTACCTATATGCCACAGCATATATCCCCGAATGCTATGGTAGAATTTATGTCAATAAGCGTATGATCTAACAAAAACATGTCAGTTGTGTTCATTGCTGTGTGAGGAATGCATGAACTGACAAGCTTGTAGTGAATACCCACAAATAGCACAAAGACTCAGTACTTTACCGGTAAAAATGCGTTTCTCTTCAGACAGTTGAGGGCAGGTGAAATATTTTCAAAACCTGAGGCTATGAGATATACATATGCCATCTTGATTAAACATATGGAATGCATACTCAAAGAAAAGCCAACTGGAGTCCTAGTTGAGTAATCAAAACACCCAAGCTGAGAGGGGTTAACATGCAAGGATCAGCTCTGAACTTTGAAGTTTTCTGGTCTTCATTTTTCCTAATTAAGGCAAGATTTAATAACCAAACCACTGTACAAACTATGTACTTAAACTCTAGGTTTGTTTCTAATTTTGTTGGGAATTCTTAGTAGATACCAAAGAATCAGTACCCCATGGGAAGTTCACCCAGTAAGGTGGATTGATATTTTTTTTTCTTTTATCTTAGGTACAAGGGCTGAATGCCTGCTTTTCATCTTTTATTCTTTGCCGTTGCCTCTTATATACAGTTATTAAGTAACTCTCAAACAAAAGAAGACAACTAAAGATGCATGATTAAGATCTTTGAATTACTACAAGAGCTCCAGCGAACAACCTTTGGAAAGCTATGTAGTAAGGGCAGAAGAACGTTCTCCAGATAAAAGTATTTAATTACTTGCATATCTTCATTTTAGAGCAGGGAACATCATCGCATTTATTGTAGAAGTATTAGCTCGTGACAAATCTTTTTCTTCTCTCCGCCTCCCCCCCCCTCCCCTCGTCAGAATGAGGTGTTACTCTACAGAGAAAGAGGGGTACAATTCAACTCTGTATCTGATGTTAGCAATAGCACATTCTTCTCTTTCTCCTTACATGGTAATTTTATATCCCCATATAGATAACAAACTTTCATTTCACTAATTGATTTACAGAGAAAAAGTTGGTTTGATAACAGCTGATTAAAAATTTATCCAGATGTTTAATAAGTTTCTTACACAAAAAAGATAAACTTAATCAGCTGATTGAGTTCCAATGAGTTATCTATTTACTCCACATACTAGTCCACAATGAGAAAGCTTAAAATACAATTCAAAGGGAGCTGAATGGAATAATTGCTGAAGCTCAAAAGTGCTTGAGCACTAGAGCATTAGAAAGCTGGACAGAAATCTAGGAATCTTTAAGGCATCTATCGTTCAACAGGAAACCACCTGTAACTTATACCGGAAAGATACTTTGAATCCCATTTTGTTGAATTGTATTCTTACTGATGTCAAGAACCACAAATTACCTTTGTAGCATACCTCAGAAGCTGAAAAAGAAGATCTATAAAAATGCGTACACCAACTATGCATAAACAAGATACTGTTGCAAGAACCCACCTACCCTCCACGACCACATGGCGCCAATACTCACATGTCCTTATTAGTTCAACCTTTACATTTATTGGAAATTCCTTACTTTGGGAACTCACCTTATTCATGTGGATCTGCTGCTGGTACTGTTTCTGCTTCTCCAAAAACTGTTGATGTTGCTGCTGGATGACCAGTTGGGCCAAAGTACTCTGAGGAAGAGGAGCTGACTGGGTTCGATTCAGTGGCCTGTGACGAGGCAGTTTGTGAGCAGCTCTTATGCCAGGTGAGACTCTCTCCTTCGCTGCTAGAGGAGACTGTGGATGAAGAGGAACCGCTCCTGCAAAACAGGGACATTTCACTCCTGCGTGAAGAACAACAAACTAGTAGTTCTAATAGGAGAGACAGCTTTCAGCGAGAAGAGGGGTGTATATTGCAGAACTCTGCGTCAGCGCTGATGCCGTGGGACATGTACCACGTGCCTTGCCATGCTGGGAAGTTCAGCAGCTGCAAAAGAATGTGATGAAGTAATCATTTTCTCTTTTCTGTAATCACCGAATTCTTTCAGGCTAACAGACTGGAGCAGAATCACTAAAGGGGGAAAACAAAAATGCTGGGTTTTTTTCTCCCACCCTTCCACCTTTTCCAACCATTAGGACGTATAGTATCTGTATTACCACATTTAGTTTAATGTGAAGACGAATGTCACTAAAACTGTCTTGAATTATTACTGTGTTGAAGCCTTGATCATTACCAGTCACAAGAAGTTTTTGCTGTCTCATTTGTTCTTTCAGTAACAGATGCTGCAAGAGAGCTTGGTGGCTGCTATTTGGCTTTCCCTCCAAAGCAACGTGAGGATGAGTTGAGGATGGAGGAATGTTGCCCCCATACTGTCCAGCCAAGGCCACTCCTTGTCTGAGCGACTGGGTCTCCCCCTTCTGCTTTTCTTTGAATGACGACGAAGCCTGTCAAAGAACAACAGTACTGGTAACTGCTTCTCATAGACCTAGCCATTTATATCTCTGCTTGATTAGATGGTCTTATGTCATACTTTACGAATACATACAGAAGAAAAGGTTAACATCCCTATCTCACACTTTGACTGTGAGATGAAAAGGGAGGAAGAACATGGCAGTTAAATGTAACACTGTAAGAAACTGAGTAATGAAATTACTTGAAAAAAAATCAGTAGTAAAAGCCAAAGCATAAAGAACTACTAGTTAGAATATTATTAATGAAAAGACAAGACCTATCCTTAAAATTCCTAAAGACCTTCCCACAGTCTCCTGCACAGGAAAACAGGGGATCAGAGGAAACAGTTTCCATTGAGTTTGGAATAGGCAAGGCTTGGTTTTTCACATAACTTTTCATCAGACAGCAAGCCAACCAGCAAAACAAAATAATTACCTGTAGCAGTGGGAAGCTATTACTTTTCCTGGAGCACTCCCTGACTCCCTGAAGGACAGCACAAATGCAAGTTTTACTCTTTGCAAAGTAAATTTGCATAGTTAGACTCTCATCTACAGAATCATCAAGAGCCATTGTATGTGTGTGGCATTTTAAAGTGTCATTAAAAATTGCACAGTTATTGATTTAAAGATTTTGGAAGTTTTGGCCCTTCAGCATTGCAAATGTACTTTATATTTCTTTGTTCTTTGTCTAGTTTAAAAAAGAAATATTTCTTAAAAGAGCAGTTAAAGCAGAATAACAATTTTTACAGCAAGAATAATAACCTAACAGAAATAAGCATGTTGAGGCTTGTAGATAACCACTTATCATATGTCATGGTAAAAACGGTACCTCTGATAATCTAAACTCCATAAATTCTAATGAGGCAAACCAAGGTTTTCACTAATATTTTTTTGGTTTATGCTTACTTCACACTCTGCTATCACCCTTCCCTGAAAAACAAACACCAAAGTAAACTTTACATTCAATTTGCAACTACTTATTCTGGTTACAGAAATAAACATTACTTGCATAAATCAACCCCTTTGTTTCTTCTAATGCCAAAAGTAATATTTGGTGCTAGCTGGCCACATCAAAAGCTCATATGATTTGAGTGAGAAAATTAAACGTATTTTCATTTCCATTTTGATGTTATAAAATTACTTTGAAGCTAGCTATATTTTTTGTGAAATAGCTAAGAAATTTTTGATGATATCGTCTGGAAAAGTAAGCACTACTTTTCATGGTTAGTTCAATTTTTCCATCATTTAAAAACAATAATTTGCTTATAAATATCTCATGAAAGGCTTCTAGAGAACTGATTTAAAGGTTACACAATTTTCTTCGCAAAGTTCTATATCTGATGTTAAAATGTTGGATTGCAGCAATATATTATTGGTGAGAACAGTAAATGTACTGAAAAAGCCCCAAAATAACTGGAAACTTTAACTACATTTAGCACTGGAATTAAGTAGCACTTATTACAAACCATAGTAGATTGTACAGATTTGGGGTTTTTTTACACCATGGAAAGCTGTACTTGCACCTCTAGTATTTTTATAGAAGTCACCAATTCACGTTCTAAGAAATTTAAATGGCTAAAATTTCATCAGAAATTTATGCACTGTTGTATACAACCACCATATGACTTACATGAGTATTTTTACATATTTTTCTGGAAATCAGAAAAGGTAAGTTTTGACTAGTGATAAAGTTTTCAGATTTTTTACTGAGCCTCAGATTTCACCTCTAGGTTACTGTAACTTGGTCTAGATCTAAAGATCCTTATCCATCAGCATGGATCTCCATACATACCATGTCTGTGTTTTCACACGTTTCACATATTAATTTAACATTTACCTCTAAATAAAGGTGATTGCTGCAGACTGAACAAAGGGCATAGAAACAAAACTTCGTCATTAAAATATTAAGTGTTGTTCACATATCACCAGTTTTATCTGCCTGATTGACAGCACACCCCTCAAATAACAAACCTATCTGCAGAAATACTAGATTCTTATCCTGCTATGCTCCATCCAAGCTTAGGTTGCTACTGGAATCTCATAAAAAGTTACAGGTGCTGTACTTTACCAGGATGATATAATTTGAACTTTTGTACTAAATGATCTCCTCATATACTTCTCACCATGTCTGAAATCTGTTTTCTGATTTGCAGACATAAATGCAATGCATGTGGCCCATACTTAGCTAAGCTCCACACTGGCACTTGCCTATTTGCAATTAAGAATGATGACTGCTTTCAAGTTGTGCCCTTAAATGTTCTGATGTTGCCCAATGCAAAGGCAGGTGTGGTTCCTACTCTGAATTGCCTACGTTCCAAAATGCTAAAAAAGGGAATAGTCAGCAAGCAGGTTTTCTGAAAGCAAAAGTAGGCAGGAAAGCTTGAGACTGGTCACTTACACTGATTTGAGGTTGCACTGCTGGAAGTCCCAAGGTAATGTTGGGCAGAGAAGGGGATGTGTACAGACTCAGCAAGTTCACTGATTCGTCCTGTATCAAAAGGCGTTGCTGGGAAACCAGATGCTGGAATAAAGGGGAAAATCAACAGAAGTATAATTTCCAAGCTTTTTATCTTGGATACTTTATCCTCGTTATCCTGCTACGTCAAAAGCCAGTTACATATCATGCACTGGTTTGCATCCCAGTGGGGTTCCAGATAAGGAAAAGTACTGTCCCTGTGAAAAAGCCGTTGATATTTATTTTCTTAAGAAAAAAACTTATATATGTCTGAAATTATTCCTTGGTTAGTTAATCAGATTTCCATGCAAAATCGAAATCTTGAGGATTTCTAGACCACCTCTTCTCATCGACTTCTCATCAGCTCAACACCAGTTCTTCTCATCAACTGTACTTTCACTACTAGAAACTCAGTGGGAAATTTAGTCAATGAATTAAGGAGTATATCTGGCTGAATCAAAGGTGTAATGAATGCGGATGTATTAGACCTTTACCGTGGTTGTTATAAACTTTGTTTTAAGGTATGAAACGTGGTTTCTACTTACCTCATGTATTTTCTCAACCAGATTGTGATATGGGGATGTTTTGGGCACGTTATTTACTTCCATCGACATGGGAATTTTGAGAAGATGAGGCAGTTTGCCACATTTGCCATTTAAAAAAAATGTACTGTCTCTATATGTGTACACACAAAACCAGCGTCCTGTCATTCTCTGATGGTGGGATACCCCTCCCAGCCTTCCTAATTGCCTTCCAAGTTAAAATCTTTAACACTTCTTTTGAAGCCTTGTGATATAATTTTCAAGGACATGGAATTGCTGATACATTTTTAATTACTGTCAAGTAAAACCAGACATTCTGCAAAGATCACCCTCTGCCTTTCCATTCTAGATTAATTGAGAAGAAACATAAAAAGTTACATTACCACAACAGGAATGTTTTTGAAGCCTTTGCCTTTCTGCTTTAACAGTCATGTTTTTCAACATGTGGTCTAGTATAGTTGCTTGAATTACATTTTCTGTTTAACTCTTGCTTCCCTCCCAGAACTTTAACACAATAAGAGCTACAAAGGTCTTATTAGACTTAGGAACTCTGGCATGATATGGTCCCCAAGGGAACAACATCCTTGAAAAAGAATACCCTGTGTAACAGTATGACACACTGACTGCTTTCTTCCCAAACAAAAAGCATATGGGACTCCAATAATAGACCACCTCCAAGAGGGATACTGCACACACGGGCTTTGACTAAAGTAAATATAATAACTTGTCAAGCATGTTGTGGGGAGCTGTAGATTTTCCCCTGGACAAACCTGGAATATCAATTAACTCTGTAAAATACTTTGTGCTAATACAATGCAACTTCAGATCATCAATGAAAAGTGGTTAAGCACAAAAACACAGGATGTTATTCCAAAACATAACCTTCCTCATAGTTTGTTTGGAGATACGACCTATCACTGAGACAATAACAGTAGAAGTCTATCTCTGTAATTTACTTTTGGTACCTAGGGAATGTCAACAGATAGCATACGAAACAAAGAAGCTTCGCTTGTATATTACACTAATTCCTGGCTAACAGTGTCTTGCCTTGATAACGTCCACCTTTGACCATGAATAAAACCAAGTACATCAAGTACTATGGAGGTATTATTGAGGGAGAATACAAAGATTCAACTGAAAAAGGACACTGCAGCAGCTCTAATGTGTTTCCTAGAATATAATTTTGTAAGGTAAATTTGTAGCAACTGCAGCATCTATACAGAGCCACTTCAAAAATGCATGTTTCCTTTTTGGGTTCCAGTATGCCACTGTTACCTTCTAAGAGTTGAATTAACAAAGAAGGTGTAGTGCAGTAAAGCACATTTCCACATTAAGGTCAGGCTGACTGTTTCATGAGGCAGAATCAATCACACTATGTACCATGGGAGAAAACAGGAATTTTTTAGTAAGAGCAGTTCCATTCAATTTTTAATACTGCTAATAATCAGTAAATTTCATATGGGGAGACAACTGATTTCAAAAAATATTTTCAGGTAATATTAGCCTAAGTGTCAGCTAAACCTCATCTCCCAAAATAAGTTTAGCAGCTCACCTGCATATATTAGGGTCCTGCAAATGCTGAGGCACAACCCATATGCTGAGGCACAACCACATGACCCCAGCTGCCCCTTCTCTTTTTACATAGTTGACAATACCTTGAGATGGTGGCACAAACTGGAGTTGCCAGCAGTGTCATCTGGCAGCACAATGGCTAAGCCATGGTCCTCCTACTACATGCAGACTTCATGGTTTGGATTGGCGCCTAAATTACCCCAAAGGGCAAATGCTCTACTTGCTCCTCTACGTACTTACTCACTGGATCCATGGATCCTGCTTCCTGATGTTTAAAATATCCTGTCAACAGAGTTACCCTCTTTCTTCAAATGGAGTGTAATAACTAAACGTAACAGTACATGATGATCACCAAGTAATCATGATTAGTTATTGTACTTTTGTTTTGGTACTAGAACCTGCTGAGAGGCAGGAACATCTATTACACATAGGCATGTTTATATGCACCTTTACACATTAGGAGGGGAAGAGGAAATGGTTTGGCTTTAATGCTTCTAAATTGTGGACCTACACTAAGCTTTGAATATTCACAATTACATTCTTATTTCTTAAAGGTTTTGGGGTGGATTTTTTGTTAATTAATTAGATTCTCTTCACATACACTTGAAGCAAACCTCTCCAGCCAGTCAGAAACCTACACATTTTGCTACTAGCCACTTGCAAAGAGCACCTGAAGGAGCTGAGTGTTAGAAACACAGTACTGTGGGGTTGCACAAATCAAGTATGTGTTTATCTGCCATGCATGTCGTTTATGTCTCCTGTTTAATCAGGTGATATTCTAGGAAATGCTGCTCTGCAAAGCACAAATGAAAGAGAAGAAAACTGATCTGAAGGCCATTTACACCAATTGGAAACTTTCCATTGTGTCCAATGGCTTTTGACCAGGCTGTGAATGGCCAATATTAATCATTCCACATTTCTAAGGCAGGTTGTCCCTCTGAACTCAAGGGGCGTGCTGTGCAGGGGCTCAATCCTGCTTGCATTTCTCATGCAAGTAAGATTTAGTCTCAGCACAGCAGGTGACCTGAAAGTGTATGGCATGCTACAAGAGTCAAATAGCTACTGCAGTGAACCTTGATGATACTGGAGACAACTGGGCCTAATAAAAACAGCATTTTATTTATAAGGTGCAATTAAAATCTTGAGTTTTAACTTTCAAGTTTCATATAATGAGACCAATGTTTTAACAAATGGTACTGAAAGTACCTTTAAGGGAACTGTGATAGTAAAAGATTATCTGCAAAAACGTAGCATTTGCAGTGCACCTTTGTTCATTCAAAAAAATGGAAATGTTTACCCAGCAGACTGCCTGCTCCAGAGGGTAAACCACTTAAAAGTCTCATTATTCAAATGGATATGGTAAAAATATTGTAAAAATCTGTTTCATTACTGATAATGCTCTAATTCTGTCTATGCACTAGAGTGTAATCATTTACGGTATTGACTCATGTTTTACTGGTAAATGGCTCTCTGTCATAGCAATCTGTTTTCCCCCAGCAAAAAGTGTTTTATTTGCTGCCATGAAAACCATGGCTATCCACCCACTCAGATATGAGCACAACACTTACTGCAAATGTCACAACAACAATTATGAAACAACAGCAATGTGAGTCATGCGGGATTACAGCACAACAAGTGATATTTTGGGTGATTTTGGAACACTTATCCTATTATTAGAAACTCCTGTACTTTGTGTATCTGCTGAAAAATTGATTAGATACATAGCCTTTGAGAGCTGGCAGCTAATGCTAAACTAGAAAGGAGATACATAGCAGTTTGGCTGCTGTTAAACTACCAGAGAAATTCCTGCTGAAACCAAAATGCTCTGAGGTTGAGATTTATGGAAAAATGGTTGAGCTCACAGGACAACAGTATTAAACAGCCAAGTAACCAGAGAGGTAAAGAAATCCCCCACTGGATCCAGAAGTGGAAGTCAGTAGTTTCAGCTTCTCAGTACAATTCCAGTGAGCTAAGTGACCGACTCCAGCACACAGAGCCCAACTTCTAAAGGAACTTTTTAGGTTCATTTGAGCATCTCTGATTGTATGGTGGGGCTGTAGCTTCTGATGTCTGGCACAGAAATGGCAAATGATATGCAATGCCGTGTTCTATTAAACAGAAGAGAACTCTGCTGTTTCTTGCTGCAACTTTTTCAAAACTCTCCAAACTGAGATTGCCAGCCTGGCCAGATTATATGCACATCTGATAGTGGTGCAACACTGTAGGCAAGTGTCCAGAAGCTATAATATGCAAAGTAACAAGCATCATGTATCAGTCTGAGATGTTATTCCCCTTGCATTTTGTACTATCCTCAAGTCAATATAAGATCCAATTGGACAAGATTCCCTGTTTAATACAGCACTAACATCCACATATTACAAACTTCTATCTATAGCATTCCCAATATTGAAATATACCATTTAATTCCACTGAACTAGGATCTGATCTAATCCAAATGATGGATCTCACTCTTCATCATTTAAATTTCTTTGCAATCATATACAGAGGGGCTATGAGGCAAGACCACATGTTAGCCATCAATGCAATTTTTTTTTTTCTTTTTGGTTACGGGCCAGAGAGAGGCTACTAATCAGTGTGCAGAGGTCACACACCTGCCCCCTGGATCATAGTTCACACACACAATTAATTCATTATGGCGAAAAGTCACTGCTGGAGGTTGAACTGCCCATTCCAGGTTTTTTTGAGGTGAATGTCCTGCCACTGACCTGGAGAAATAGCTCCATTAGCTAAAACTCTGTTAAATCACATTTTCTTATGCAATTTTTCTGATACAAACACTACAACCCAAAAATTAATAGAAAAGTTTTCCACCGAAGCAGGAATTGCTGTAAGTACAGGCACTGGATACAGAATATTGTGGAACTTGATTCTCTCTTAGTTGCATTGGTTTATTGTCCCTTTACAATATTGCCACGGAAAGCATGACTTAGGCATGTCGTCTGTGCTAAATGAGGTTTATCACAACTGATTTACCATCCGCATTCCTGTTGTTATAGGCAGGTATGTATGAAACAGAATAAGGAACAGTTAAGATTCCTTCTGTGTACAATCTTGCTTTACAAAATAGGTATCCAGGCATGCCAGTTGTATTGGTAAGTACTGCCCTGATAAGGAAACTGAGGTACAGCAAAATAAAAGGCAGATGTGAAAACCAATTTATTCACCTAACTCCGATACTGCAACTAAACAAATCTACTTCATAGAATCACAGAATCATAGAATGGTTAGAGTTGGAAAGGACCTCAAAGATCATCTAGTTCCAGCCCCCCTGCCATGGGCAGGGAAACCCTCCACTACACCAGGTTGCCCAAAGCCTCATTCAATCTGGCGTTCAACGCTTCCAGGGATGGGGCATCCACAACTTCTCTGGGCAACCTGTTCCAGTGCCTCACCACCCTCTGACTGAAAAATTTCTTCCTTATATCCAATCTAAATCTGCCCTCTTTCAGTTTAAATCCATTGCCCCTTGTCCTATCACTACACGCCCTTGTAAAAAGTCCCTCTCCAGCTTTCCTGTAGGCCCCCTTTAGGTACTGGAAGGCTGCTATAAGATCACCCTGGAGCCTTCTCTTCTCCAGGCTGAACAGCCCCAACTCTCTCAGCCTGTCTTCATAGCAGAGGTGCTCCAGCCCTCTGATCATCTTCGTGGCCCTCCTCTGGACCCGCTCCAGCAGCTCCATGTCCTTCTTGTGCTGGGGACTCCAGAGCTGAACACAGTATTCCAGGTGGGGTCTCACAAGAGCAGCAGCCATTCAAACCTGGGACCACCTTAACTCATATGTGTTAGAGTCAACAATGTGTAAATCACCCTTTTGCACATGAAAGTTCTTCGTGAGTGTTCAGCACTGTGCACCTCTTCAGGTTTTCCCAGAAGGTAATGTTCTGCAACGTGAATGCTTCCAAGTTCCTTCCATAGTTGTCTGCCACTCTTCCAGTAGCATTACTGATGCTTTTGTTTGGATTTTTGTTACCAAAGAGTCTCCTGAACATGCATCTCGTATATGGAGGTGAATTTCACATATAACACACTGTGATCTCAGCCTGCATTGTCCTGGTATCCCTGAAAATTATATCTTCTGCAATTACTCTGCTGGTGAGTATGATCAAATTGAAGTTTCAAATCTCTCCAGTTTAAAATCTGAGCAATTATCTACCCAATAAAGAGAAGGAATCTTACCTCAGCTTGAATGTTAGATGGCAAAACTGAGGTTTCATTTTCTGTTATACTGCTGGTCGGGCCATTGCTTGGAGAACTGGGACCGGATCCAGGGGAGCTGCTACTGACTGAGGATTCTGAAAAACAGATTAAGCATACCTGAATTTCACACTGGAAAAGGAACACATGATCTTGATTAATTGTATACTCTTTATGGCATAGGGGTTTTCTGCTGTTGAAAAGTATCTATTGGTTATGAATATATTTACTTATGTTAAAGATTTTTAATTCATCCTCCATTTCTTTTGATTTTCTTTCTACAGTGCTAACGAGGAAAGACACTTTTCATCTTTCCCCTTCTGATCTGTTTGCTTCACAAAGGAAAGTTTATTTTTTCCACAAAGATTGTCTGATACTCAGTATCAGGCAGAGATACATAGAACTTGTAATGAGTAAAAAGAAAAGCAAGTCTTCTCTTTTTAATTGCAGAGTCCTGCCTCTGTAAGAGATCAAAATGACAGAGACAGCAGGCTTGCAAAGGTCATGATAACATGTCGTCAATTAATGAGGCCTACTGCCATCTCCTTTCTGTTTAGAAAAGGGATAAGCCCATTGTGGACTAATCATTAAATATGCAAGTAATAATGGCAAAATATATACCACTTTCACTGCATCTTTGGCACAACCATGAAGGAATATTTACAGCATACAGAAATCTTAAAATAGCATTTGAAAGGTTTCATGTTACCTTGATTTAAAATTTCCCAAGTTCTGTCTAAGATAAAGCGGAAGAGGATGATCTTGTTGTGTGTTGTTGCATTGAGTTATTCTAATCCTACACTGATATAAATTAAATTTATGTAACGGAAACAGTTAACAAAGATGGAAGAGCACAGCATTAGTAGAGGTAAGCCTATTTCCTAGGATAGCTTTCAAATTAAAGTACTCAAGAAGTTAAAGTAATTAATATCTAAATGTGGCAGTAAATATTCTATAGCCACTTTGCTTCTTTGCTCTTTCTGCCTTAGTTCACATGCAAAAATATATCCTTACTTCAACTGAAATCACTGGGAAATTTTCTAGCTGTTTCTTAAACCTGTTGCTCTTTCCTACTGGAGTTTACTTTGATTTACTGAAGTGAATCTGTACCCAAGTATGCCAATTGGTCAGGTAAAGTTCTTGCATCATATTCTCACTAGTTTTCATAGAAGAGTAGAATCACAAACCTTTTTTTAAAAAATTACAATAGCACTTTTTGTATAAACAGACATTTAAATAAAGGGTCGTTTCCAGTTAAAAGAATTAAAAAAAAAAAAAAAAGGAGAAAGAGGTTTCAGCCAGAAATGTTTGATCAGGGAAGTTTTGATTATGAAAGGTGCAAAATGTCACATAGCCGATATTAATAATTATAATGGCAATCTATAAGGCTCCAAATTGTTGTCAGAGCTAGGAAGAGAACACATTTATTTTCAGGCTTCTGCTTTTTCAGTGGCTGCGGAAAAACTCCTGAGATAAGTATTTCACTTTATACCTTACTTGTCAGTGTACAAAATATAAAGAAATCAGCTAAAAGTAAGGAAGTGGAGATCAAGAATCTTGCAAGAGCTTCAGCAAATGAAAAGAATACATTATCTGTAAAAAATTCTAATCCAGAAATAATTTATAAGGAAATTATGTTATTTAGTTACCTTCATACTTACATTCACATTGTGTCCCAGTCTTACACACGACATACTGCAAAAAGTTGTCATAGGAATTGCATGTATGGGGACACTGATGTGAATTCGTTCATGTTGTGTTATATTTCCATCTTGGTGTGACAGCATTCTGATATACCAACTGAATCCAGATACATGTCTGACAGACTAGCAATAGTTGGTTGCATAAACATATGGACCGATTGTAACATCACTTGAACAAGTCATGAAGCTACCAAATATCAATGCAAAGTCAAAGTAAGAAATGTCAGAATGAGGCCATATACTGTAAATGCTCTTTTCTTTCAAATCAAAAGATAGACCTTGGCAGCCTACTAATCCTAAGGAGTAAAAATAAGAGGACTTTAGCCTGTTTGGGAACTTGGGTGCAAGTCTGCAAAATAATATACGTAACAAAATCTACCACTCTGCAATACAAAACATGAAAGAAAACTTTAGCTTCCATGGTCCAGCCAACCTGTCACTTTTTAAGTTCAAAGGCAGGAAAATATTGAAAACAAATGCTACTTAATGATAAACATTTACTTTGCTTTTTTTCACCTTTTAATCCCCCCATATGCATAATTCTGTATTTTTACATGCTAAAAATTCCCTTTCAGTTATTAAGAATACATACTATATGCTATGACCATCAATATGCCAACGAATATTTGAATGTTTCAACTCTTCTCAAAAAACAGATTAGTCAGCCCTTACATCAAAACCAACTAATCTTGACATTTTCAAAAAAGAGAAACCAGAGGGACAGGGCCAAATGCAAGATTCCCAAAAGGTCCTTGATTAACCTAACTAATATCAGATAGGTGTTTTTGCACCTGCTATTAGCATCTGCATTTTCCACGACATGGGAAGTGGGAGATGTGACCCAAAATGTTGTCCTTGTATGGAAGACACAAATTAAGGGAAGAGACCACTCTTGTTTTCTCCTTTGATGTCCCTTGTAACCAAAAGTCTACTATTTGTTCTTGTGCTTGCTGTTGTAAAGTACTGGTTTCCAACCTGGCTTGAAAGTATGGCTTTCAAATTGACAATGACTTTTTAGTAAGTGGTAGAAAGCTGTAGATTAGAAGCTATTTATACACAACCATTTATTTAGTATGGTTTTCTTTTCAGCAGCAGAAAAAAAAAAAAGATACAATCTTTTGTTTAGCAAATAGTTTCAATTCCAAAATACCACCACTATTCTATAAGCAGTCACAGCTGATACATAATTTCTCCATTTTTAATTACCTGTCACCTCAAAGAGTCGCTTCTTGAATGAACTGACAACATTTCCATCCTTCCTCCTGAGTAAAGGACTGCTTCTTCTTTCTGTCACCTTTTGTTTTAACCTTGAACGTACCTTCAAATTGGGCTCTGAAGCTGGAAATGAAGAGAAGAAAATAAATGATTATAAATCATATTACTGCTTTGTGTCAAATACGACTGACACTCCCTGTAGGACCTCATCTGATCCAAGGAGGGCTTGGGGGCAGAGATTTTACTGCTCATCCTCTGCAGCCATTCTGCTGCTCCTCATATAACTTCATTTTACATTGGAGTCTAGGAAAGAGAGGAAGAGAGCTGAAAAGGTTCGGATCCCATTATTTTTCTCATCCCATTTCAACCCTGAAGTTACCCGTTAAATATTGTCAATATCAAAAGTATTAATGAGAGATGAACAAAATTTTTATTCTACATAATTTTTATCTCTGTTGTACGTGAAAACTTGGATGGAAATACAGCTTGGAACTTGGAACCTTATAATTGGATTATGGTCTGATGACAGAAATAAAGAGAAGCCTCCACTGGTGCCTTTTGATTTCTCTCAGAAATATAAATTACAACAAGCCTTGCTGGCAGAACATTTCTTGGTCAGCAATTTTAGGCCCAGAACTTCAATGTTTTCTGAGTAACACACCAAACAACTAGATTTATGACAGTGTCCTAATAACACTTAGACAGAAAAATATATGCTCTGAAAATGAAGAAGTAAGATTGATTCCCAGAAAACCTGGGCTTATATTTAATGCACCTTGGGCAAGTTCCTCCTTTGTTTCCTAAATGGACACAGTTTTTTTCATATGAAGGCCATAGATGAAGCTCTGCTGTGGTTTTTATTTTGTGATATTTTCAGCATGATAAAATGTTTCATGTACTCCTTTATCTGTTCTTCTAAGTAAACCCTCTCTCAAACAGACTGCTAAGAGCTTGTGAAAGATAACTGTGGAATAGAATTTTTTTATATTTCCCTTTCTGGAACTGAGGCCTGGCTAAGCACCATCTCAAAATAGAGGGAGCTAGAAAGAGGGATCAGTTCTCTCTCCTATGCACAGACATAAGCTCAGTCCCAAAGAAGGAGCAAGAGTTAGCAGAACACCAAAATAAATGAAATCTTCATTCGATTCAACATTATACCATTTGTCACTTTGAGGTAGGAACTCCATCCTATGCTTGTGATTCCAGTCCCTGCCCGGCATGTAATATTGTACATCTGTTTCCTGCCGTCCCACTTGTCCCCTCAGGGATGGGGATGTTAGAAATGCTCGCGCAAGAGCAAAGGGGCTGCAAACTCCGCCGGGGCACTGCTGTAACCTGCAGTCGCGCGCTGGCCTTTGCCACCTGCCACATCCCTCTTGGCGAGCGCTTCCTTTTAAGTGGCCTCTGCCTTAAGTGCATTTCAGACCAAGATACGTAGGCTAGTAAAACAATGGAAATCTTTAATAATAACAATATTAACCAGAAATTTCCTTTTTATCAGTTACTACCATTATTAGGACCGACTGTTCTAGTGATGGAGTACGGATGACTTGTTTGCTGTCTAAGGTACCATTTGCTATGAAATTGAAAATATAAAACATAATAATGGTCTAAGATTACACTACGTGCTTTCACCACAGGTCTCACTCAGGTACAATGACACTTGGAAGAAAAGGTGCTCGTTCCTTTTGCACATATGGTTATTTCAATTCATTCCATGCTCTTCAGGTTTAGGAGAATATTTCCATACGCTTGACAGACTAATGCAATACGAATCCTTTGCAACACTCGCCAGAGAAATGCTGCACTTCTGCATGAATGTTTTATGCTCAGTCACAGAAACTGTCTTTCTATTTTTGCCACATTCCCATCATATTCTGCATCTGAATCAATCATATAAGCAGAGAAAGCAGACTTTGATATCAATGTCTGAATTTATGAGCCATTTGAGAAGACAGATGAAGATCATTTTTATATGGAAATAATAAATTTTAAAATGAAAAGGCATGGAGAATTAAATTATAAATTATTATAATAAAAATGATAAAATAAACCTCCCAGTTAAAAAAACAAAGCCAAAGTTTGAAGAGTGTTTACTTCAAACACTGGCTTTCTTGAACATCTTCCATGAGACACTGCCAGCTCCTAACATGGTACCAGCTAGGACTAGATGGCTGACAATAAGAACTCAGGTTTCAGTGCACTAAATATGTAAATTTAAGCAGTTTGAGCATGTCTGCTCCAATGGACAAAATGCAGAACTGGGAAGTGGTTTCCTGATACACGTCTGTGGCTCAGGCATTAACTTGGTGTGTGAATGTAGAGATGACTGCACTATCCTGCCCCACCAAATTTAAAGCAGAATTATTGTTGACTGCAACAGGTATGGATTGCAATAGCAATCTTATGTGCTTCAGTGCACTCCTATATGAAGGCGGTAATAACACATCTATAATTGTCAACTGTCTTCTGATAGTTAAAAAGACAAAACTAAGTATCTTAAGCTTCAAAGGTAGAGCTGTGGATAAAAATTATAAATGTATATACATATAGGGCCACAAAGATGATCCAGGGGCTGGAGCACCTCTGCTACGAGGACAGGTTGCAGGAGCTGGGATTGTTCAGCCTTGAAAAGAGAAGACTTCGGGGGGACCTAATAGCTGCCTTCCAATACCTGAAGGGAACTTACAGGAAGGCTGGGGAGGGACTTTTTACAAGAGTGTCCACTGATAGGACAAGGGGAAATGGGTTTAAGTTGAAGGAGAACAGATTTAGATTAGATCTTAGGAAGAAATTCTTCAGTACGAGGGTGGTAAGACTTTGGAATAAACTGCCCAGAGAAGTTGTGGATGCCCCCTCCCTGGAGGTGTTCAAGGCCAGGTTGGACGGAGCCTTGAGTAGCCTGGTCTAGTTGAGAGGTGTCCCTGCCCATGACAGGGAGGTTGGATTAGATGATCTCTGAGGTCCCTTCCAGCCTATGCCATTCTATGATTCTATGATATATACACACAGACTGCCCCAAAGCACATACATGAGACTAATGTATGCACAAATACAGGCTGGGCGGAGAATGGATTGAGAGCAGCCCTGAGGAAAAGGACTTGGGAGTGCTGGTGGATGAGAAGCTCAACATGAGCCGGCAATGTGCGCTGGCAGCCCAGAAAGCCAACTGTATCCTGGGCTGTATCAAAAGGAGCGTGGCCAGCAGGTCGAGGGAAGTGATCCTGTCCCTCTACTCTGCTCTCGTGAGACCCCACCTGGAATACTGCGTTCAGCTCTGGAGTCCGCAACACAAGAAGGACATGGAGCTGCTGGAGCGGGTCCAGAGGAGGGCCACGAAGATGATCAGAGGGCTGGAGCACCTCTGCTATGAAGACAGGCTGAGAGAGTTGGGGCTGTTCAGCCTGGAGAAGAGAAGGCTCCAGGGTGATCTTATAGCAGCCTTCCAGTACCTAAAGGGGGCCTACAGGAAAGCTGGAGAGGGACTTTTTACAAGGGCGTGTAGTGATAGGACAAGGGGCAATGGATTTAAACTGAAAGAGGGCAGATTTAGATTGGATATAAGGAAGAAATTCTTCACATTGAGGGTGGTGAGGTACTGGAACAGGTTGCCCAGAGAAGTTGTGGATGCCCCATCCCTGGAAGTGTTCAAGGCCAGGTTGGATGAGGCTTTGGGCAACCTGGTGTAGTGGAGGATTTCCCTGCCCATGGCAGCGGGGTTGGAACTAGATGATCTTTGAGGTCCCTTCCAACCCTAACCATTCTATGATTCTATGATTCTATAATCAGAAATTATTTAAATCCTTTAAATTCCGACATGCAAATAAGTAAGCAAAAATTGAAAATAGGTTTTTTCCAAACTTTTTTTTTTAAAAAAAATTAAATTATTCCCCTCCTATTTGCAAGACACTTGGAAAGCCTTAGTGATAAATGGTGAAAAATTATTATAATTAATCTGCCTTATGTTTCAAATAAGCATTTGGTTCAATACTTCAATTAGTGGTTCTTAGAAGTGGTCTATAGAGGGATAATGCTCAAAATAACTGTTTTGCATTAGCCACCCTTGGACGTCTCTGCTGCACATTATTAGCACCTTTTCTCAGCTTAATTAATCCACTGCCAAGGTTGACTATGTTCATCACCCAAAGCTATTCTCCATGTGGAAATGAAGTGTCACATGGGGAGCCAGTGCCAAATAACTTCTGAGGCTACAACTTTACTCACCAGCTTGCTGCAGAGTAGCTTCCTCATGCAGATACAAGCCCTGAAAAATTAACCTTTTTTTTTTCTCCATTAATGCCACAAACCCATTGAAAAGACCTTCATGCAGTCTATTACTTCATGTGGTGATTCAGCCATAAATCAAGACATTGACTCAGCAAGATAATTAATGTACATGGCTAACTTTCTGTACACTGAGCATCCCACTCAGGTCCAGGACGCAAAACTAAATTAATTCTGCCCCATAGAGGACATGTCCTCTAAGGAGGAAACAGGGCCTCCTTAAAGTGCTGGAGGCACTGAATGAGGTGGGGTTTGCTGGGTTAGATGCCTGCAACTATAGTGGGCTGAATCAACTGACCAAGGAGCCAGAATGCCAGAGACAAAAGAGAAAAACAGGAGCACATAGCCAGGAATGCAGCATGTGAGGAAAACAGACTGCACATTTTCATGGCAGCAGGCTGGTAGGTTGGGCTATTCATCTAAAATCCTGCTAAGAACCAGTATGCATCTAATATGTGTCTAATTAGTCACTATTAACCCAGCCTCTTTGCTCCACAAATCTTTGCACTTCTGCTACATTTAGCCCTTTGGAACAGGGGCTAAATAGAACAGTGGGAATCAGTTCCACTGTAAGAAAGGGAAAATATATTATTTGAGAGTGTCTTGTTGCAAAGAAAACAAGACGCAGCTATTTTCTCTGAAGGCCATCAAAGCCCATGTCATTGATCTCAACGGGAATCAGCTGATACTCATCTGAATGATTCACTCGAGTGGATTTCAGGAAAGACTAGCCTGAAAATGACTGTTTATGTAACTGCAGCATAATTTGGAATAATGAGATGTTGCCGTAATATGGCTTGTTCAGTTTCATTGCTATTACCTGGCTTATTCTCTTTTTAGTGCTGGTAATAATGAACTGGTATTACTCTTTAAGCAACTGTAAGTGAGAAACAAGTATGAAACATACAGAAAGTACTAGTTCAAACAACAACAGAAGATATCACAGGATGATATCTAACCTAAGGATTGGTTACCTAATTCCTTGGCCTGACTTGTAATTATCTCTACTGAGAACTTTGGTCCCAGGTGAAGAAGACGGACAGCATCTCAATGATTTTTCTCATCTTTTATGGTGGCTTCATATAGCAAAAAAGAAGGAAGTAACTGTACTGTTAAAAACTGAAAATATGCAGGCTTCTATACAGGTACACATTAATTAAATCACAACAACCATCATTGCTCAGGTGAAAGAAAATTATTCTCTCCTGCGTAACACGATACCTAAACACAAGCATGAGAGATAGGGAAATGGTTTGGTGAAGTTATTATGTCTTATACTTCACTTTGCTTAATATTAGCAATTTGCAGATACTAGCATTAAAGAATATAGCCTGGGGTCAGATTGCTCCCAAATGAGTTGAGGGTTTTTTGACAGGGCTTTGCTTCACTGTTTCATTTTATTAAACACACAGAGATATTTAAGAAGAAGGGATAAAAATCCTTTCTATGCATGGGGAGAGGACATATATATGAAGGGAATGTAAAAGATAATAATGCACTACTTTCTGATGGTTCCTGGAACACAGTACTACTTTTGTACCAGAAAAGCACGTGCCAACTTCAAATCAGCATTTAATGAACCCAGGCAGGAAATGGGGGATGGGAGAGGGTGCATAGCTAGCAGGTCCTCATCTCGAGGCTAAAGCCATATATAGGAAACCTGAAGAACAGAAAGTGAGCTTTTGTCCAGACTTCGAAAGGCTCTAAAGGGAAAGCATTTCCTTTTCCTTGCTGGCAGGCTGGCTTAGAAAAGCTGTGGGGCAGTCGAGGTAAATGATGCTAAATTTGGCTACAAAGATTCCAACAACAACACAAGCAACAGCAGCAAAATTCACATCTTACTTGAGAATGATAAATTGCTCCCTATTGCCCAGGCACCAGCTGTTATCACCAAGATCATTTTGAAACAATAACTTAGACATCTCTAGCGTATTTAAGTCAACAGAAACAATTACAAAACAAAGACCTTGTGATCTTGAAGTAAATCTTCACTGGTATTCTCTACTTCTTTAGCTGACATTTTTTTAAGCTGTGAACGGTCATATACTGATTTTAATATACTCTATGCTGCACTCCATGCAGGAGTTATTAATTGTTTTTTCCTGCCTTATATTTCACAAATATCAATAAAAGAATACAGAGTCAATTAATCTTTCTTTTTTCACACCACATAGGTTGTTATTTTTTATACTATTCCACTAGAAAGCCACACACAGATAAGCATTATGTGCTTTACAACATGCAACCATGACAGGCTATGCCGAAGAGAGTTTACAGTCTAAGTTATAGGACAAAAGGATGATGTATGGGTGTAGACCAACAGAGGAACAAGAGAAAATAATGAGACGGTACTGGCTAGCACGATGGTGGTATTGACAGCATACCAGTGGCTTATCCTTTGTCAAATTTCTTTATAGCACTGCGGCAACTGAGAATTTTCAAAGCAGGTTGCCTGTCTATGCCATGCCAGAACCTGGGGATAAGGAAAAAGTCAAATCCCATCTCACTATTGCACCAATGAAAACAACCAAAAGAGGCATATTTAAGGTTCATAAGCAGCTAGACTGAGGGTAGTGGGCGAGGGAGAAACTTCTCAGTTTCCCCCTCAGGGATGTAGATAGAATGAAAGGCACAAGATACTCTTGTGCATCATCAGATAGGACAAATGAGGAGATGGTCTGAGTTTCCTCACCAGAACTACCAATGCAACCAAAGCCAGGCAGAAAGGCAGAGAATACAGGTCACGCCCTGATACAAGACAATACTAGACAATGAACACATGGGACATCCTCCCCACTGGCTGACCGACTGGGAGATACCAGTGTGTAGCAAAATTCAGTAGGTTCAATAACTTCTAAATTCTCATAATTTAAAATGCTGTTTCTGAAAGAGTTTAAATTAGGTTCATGAGACTGAAAGCTATTTACACATGCCTTCTAAAGCTCTTCCAAGAACTACAGGGACCAGACCGCTAGGTGGTCCCAACGAGGTTGGAGCACCAGATACAGTGGTACAGGATGGAGACACTTTGTTTTTTTGGCTTGCATGACCTGATGTGTTTTCAGCATACACCAAAACTGTTTCCTGTCCAACCATTTGCTTTAAGGGGGGTGCTGGTCATATGTAAAACCCTTTAGTCCTTTGCTTTATTTTACTTTTGTAAAAGGTAGAACGCTTTATTTATTCAGACTAAGGTAAATAACCATTCCCTAAATAAAAAAACAGGTTTAGTGAAACACATGGTATAAGAGCTAATTAGATTAGAGGGGATCTCTCAGCCCTTCAGCTCTCTTCAGGCTAAGGAAGCCAATTTAACAAGATTAGCAATTTTTCATTGATTTCCTAAAGAAGGTTAAAAATTGAAATATTCCCTGAAGCCATTTTAAATGTCTAACTTTCCCTTGTTATTCACTGCAGTCTGTATGAAATATAAACTTTCTGGTTTATTATCCACGCAAAGAAGTATTATCTTTCTAGGAATGATTTACTGAGTTAGATGTAGGAATTACTTAGTATAGTGCTTGCATTTAGGCAGAATTAGAGATCTTTACTTTTTTCGTGAAAGGGTGATCGATGTGATATATTTCCTGTTGATACCTGTTCTGCATGTAACCTGTGAGGCAAAAGAATAGGTCTCTTGAGAAGATTCTTAATAATTTCTATTCCCCAGCACAGAAACAGCATCTCCTTACATTTGCACCAATTGAGCTACATAGTGGTTTCAGTGAGGCCATGGTTTTACTGGGCCTCTTGAGTCCTCATTACATGTCAAGTCTTCTGAAACCAGGGCACATTATTGCTATGTCAGGTCTATCTTAATCTTCTTACACGCAAACTAATACTCTTTTGCAATAATAAATGGGGGATTAAAAAGCAAATAATACCGTACTGTCTTGAAACATAGAATAAAAGAATGAGGATATTTTAAAATTAATTCTTATCTTCGCTGTACATCTTCAAAATCTATAACTCTTTTGCACTTTTATAGCACTTAGGGGAGCCAAATCACATTTGAGTTCTCAGGAGGTGTAGAAGAGAAAGAAGAAGGTGAAACGGGCCATTTAATAGACATTTCAATACATTTAATACCATTTCAATGGTAACAACCAAATTTAGATACGCATGACTGGCAGTCCTTCTGGTTAGGTCTCCACTGGTTATTCTTGCCCTCACTTCTGACCATATATACCAGCCAGTTCTAGCTGGGAAAAAGTAATGGGAATATAATACCATACTTTCTGCAAATATAGCAAATACTACTCTTCAGCCTAAATCCTCCTCCATCATCCATTGAATCACTAATTTTACACAAGAAAAAATACTTTCTTCAGTGAATTGCCAGAAAGAATCCCCTAGCCACAAAGTCAAGGCTTTGCAGGGTCCGAATTTGACCCCTAGATATAGGATTTTATTTATTTTTTTAATAATCATGTTCATTATTATGTTGTTCCCCAAGCCCCATACAAGAAGAAATTAGTTAATAGGGTGACTAAATTACACAGATTTTAATCTAGGAAAATATCCAGCAGTGATAACTCATTGATGGCAGGCAAAAAGTATAATCTAATATTTCATCAGCCTTCAGAAATACATAATGAAACACCATCACCTTCTTCCCCAGTTTAAGAGGGCATCAATGTCATCAGTAGATGAGTGCTGGGCAGATCTAGATTGCTGAAGCGTACTCTTTAGAGTTGTCCAAAGGCAACAGAGAGTACAGGATGCCAAGAAAACAAAAGCAACCAAAATGCAGTGTATCTTGCTTTCCTAGCAGATGAGAACTGTGGGCCAAATTCAGCTCAAGAGCAGCAAGGCACTTCAGCTCCACTGAAGACAAATGAAGATCAAATCGGACGCAAGTTGTTTGGACTTTCAAAATATGTTTGTCTAACTTCTGTAGGCAAGGTTAACTTTGTGAAAGGATCTCTCCATGTTAAGTGAAGTGACGAGAAAAACCCCACCTGTTCAGTCTTAATTAGTCATTGATACTGCACTTTGACAACAAAACTGAATTAAAACAAGTTTACTTTTAGATAGGTTCTTTATGCTCTGGGACATAATTCCAGTCCCGTACAACTCAATTAGCTAAATATACAATGTAACCTTCCATCTGGTAGAGTAATTTAACAGGAATAATTGTGCACCACCATAACTCAACGAGACACTGAGGAAAACCATTGAAATGCTATTTCCTTTCCTTTGGAAGAGAATTATGTACAATTTCAGCATGCTTTGCATTTCTAACAGTTAAAGCCAACAGGGACGTATCACTCTCATTTATATTACTTTCCCATGAGAAAATCAAAAGCAAAGTACAAAGCTTATGCCGTTGTTCATGAATGACTCTGTAATACTTACTTGGCTTTAGCCAGAACATGCTATTTGGCAGCTAAAACCCTTAATTAGAACTGTGGGTTTGAACAGATTTTTCAGCGAAACTATGTTTTGCAGGAGTTTGGAGAAGTGCAATTTTTACTAACCAACATCTTCTATTTTGGATGATCTGATACCATGTGATTTCCACTTTTCACTTCTCTGTCCGTTTCTTTCTTTTTCCCATCTTTTAGATGTTCTTGTTTACTTTTCAACTATCTCCGCTCTAGATATATGGAAAAAAACCATCCTAGTCCCAATGAAATCACACAGGACAGTTTCTACTGACTTCAAAGAGTCTCATATTTTATATGCAATATTTTGTTACTTATTTATCCAGAGGGAATAGACTTTGAAATGCCCATTAAAACCATTTCACTTCATTTTCAATGGACGTTATGCTCTTAAAAAGCTTTAGATTTTAGGACTGCTCCCTGCTTCTTATTTAAGCTCTTTCCTTTAGGTTCAAAAGTCAAAAAGCAGTCCAGTATCTGATTACCTGCTTATCAAAAAGTTACATAAGCTACTTGTTAATGCTAATTTATAGAACGTTTCTGAAAACATACACAGTTTGTGTAAGAAAACCTTCATGTAACCACATGAAGCAGAACTTTGTAATTCAATTTTGGCTATGCACTGGGCAGTAAAAGGAGAATTAGGATAGTACATAGACCAAGATTGTATAATTAATCTAGCCATCGAGAAGGTTCAGTTTCTAGCACAACACAGTAATTACTGGCAAGACAGAAAGTGATGTTATATACAAGTAGTGGATTTTTTGCTAAAAAAGAAATACAATGAAAAATCTTTATTCAGGTCATCTTGAAACTGAGTAAGGATTACCCACACATAACGCTTTTGCTTCCTACAATTAAAAGTAAGCGTTAAATAAAATATATTAGAGGAACAATCTTACACTGATGGGAAGACTGTGATGGTCTTTATGAGAATCACACTCGTGATGACTCCTGTTGAATCCTGGTGCAGGCCTTGGCAGGTTTCATGATACCAAAGCATACCTACACAAGTGCTTTTCTCTCTGACGGTGTCATTAAGCCTACCCTAGCATTCATTTTTATTTAATTTTAAGCTACCTCAAAAAATTTCTCCTTTAACTTGAGCTAAATCAGAGTGATAGGGCATCCCTCTTCACTCCCAGCTTAGGAAGCTGCAGAACCCTGATGGACCTGAGATGACTGCAGCCCGGCACAGTAGCTACGATGGTATTACACCTCCTCAGATCTGCTGGCTCCTAGGGGCTGAACTCTGTTCTGGCCTGTTCATTACATGACTCTGAAAGAAGCTGTTAACAGTTTGCTTTGGATTCACTCTTCAACTGCAAGTGAAAGTTTCTTCTCTTTCTAAAACTTCTCGCTATTAATTACGCCCTCTCAAGTTATTGATAGTGAATTTAGGAAGGCTAAAATAGTCTAGTGATTAATGGGAAGAGAAGTTAAGAAAAAGAAGGGATGAGAATCAGGATTTTTTCCCCTCACACTGTGATAAGCACCGGTGATTTCCTTTGGGCACACCACCTAGCCCAAATTTGTCAAGACTGTTCATTAACCCAGCAAAACGAGGACTCTGACAGGCAGGAATGCTTAGCATCCCTGAAAAATGGGATAAAATGAGGAGAATCATATCATGTTTGCCTTGTTCCTCTGCTTCAATAAACAAAGTGCCTCTCCCATTTACTGTTCTCACTCAAACTCAGACAAAAATAATGCTTCCCTCTACTGAGCTTGACTTCTTCATTTTGGCAGACATGGTAATTGAGGGTTTGTAATCCTCTAAGCCTTTTTTTTTTTTACCAAAGACCAAAAGAAATTCAGCCTTTTCATATACTGTTACTTCACAGGAGTGTTTTCTAGAAAATGCCAACAGAAATGGAATTTGGTGGCACAAAAGGGAAAGGGAGAAAAACTTTCACACGTGAAATGTTTTTCTTCTTGGTTTGAACTGCTCCAGTAAATTACTGAGTCATTAAGTGCAGAAAGAATAATGGTAAGAAAATATTCTAATTAATTTCTTTTTAAAAAAAGTTACATCTGCTGAGTTCTCATTCAGGAATCTTTCACTCTCATTACCCAAGAGCTATGCTGTTATTCTACTGCCTAATCAGGTTAACTTAATATAGTTTTTACAAAGTGATCTTCATGACTGCGCACCACAGCCTTCTTCCTCTCTTTCATCATAATATTAAACAATCCTTCATCTCCTCTTTTTTCCTGTATGAAATTACACAATTTCCACCTCCCTTCAAGCAAGAGCCTTGTCCTATTTGCTGTTTAAAGAACCCATGCTATATTTCCATTGAGTATGCTTCCAATTTTCAGAAAGCAAGCTACAAACATCTTCTCAAATAGTATTACTGTGAGTGATCTTCAGCTCCCTAAGCAAAATGTAAGTTGTAAGCTTACAATTCCATCAGCAAGGAAAGACTCAACTGGCATAAATCCAAAACAAATAGAAATACTGATTGACATTCCCATTCTGCCACGATTGTGCTAAACTCAGGAAAGAAAAAACAGTTCATACTTGATATGATGATGTCCCCGGGAATTTCTTCCAACAAAAGCAAAAACATGAGGCAAAATTCAGAAATTCCATCTATAGCAACATTTTAAAAAAGCATGCAGCTCTAGTTAGAGAGCTAACCTTTGTTGGAATTTACTGGCTTTTGCTGCTTTGCATCAACACTTGCACACAGAAAATGAAATGTTACAGATTGAAGAAAATGTAAATGTTATGACCATTTGCCAGAATTTCTGCATTTATTTCAATAAGGTAAAAAAAAAAAAAAAACAAAAAACTTTCTTTGGAAAGAACTTCTACCTTTTCAAACCCACATTGTTTGCTACATTTTTGTTAGTTTTACAGTAACCTCGTCAAGTAGATAATATTTTCCTAGATAGCTAGACACAGAATTATGGAGATCGACAATCAAAAGTTCCCCATATTAAATGATCAGGTCTTCAAAAGTGCACAGCTCCCATCTGAGCTCTTACAACAGTCAGTATGAATTTCAAAAGTGTTCAGTAATAGGGAGGAATTTTCAGACCTCTCTGGGTAATTTAGACGCATTAGTCTCATTGAAAGTTAATGAGCCATGTGCTGCTCAGGCTTTTGGGTGCTTTGCAGAAAACACATGTTACGACTGGTATCCATGGTGAAAGTTGTGGACATTTTCAAAATTTGATCTTATGCTCTTTAGGCTAAATTCTGCTCTTAGCTACAGATGTGGAGCTTCTCCTTATGGTATATTTATCTGTCCAATGAAGCTGTAGCTCCCCTTGCTCTGCTCTTTTGAAAGTCTGTCAACACAGAGCATCTGAATGCAGCTGTGCAGTGAGTTGCATATCCTGGCCTCTAGCCCCTAGGACAGTCCCAATCCTCCATGCAGCTAAGCTGTGTGAAGCCTACTGCTGACAAATTCTGCTGCATCTTGTACAGAAAGGAACAATCCACATGGCTAAGAGAGATACTGAGTCCCTCCACTAGGATGTTAACACTGGTACCTAACTGTAAACATAGAAAGAGCAAGACTGAAGTCCTTACCTAGATGCTAGAAGAGTAAAAGTTGCACAGAATATTTTCCTCTGAAATAGTCTCTCTGAATTCATTTTTAAAAGATTAATAAGGAGATGTCACTTCAGGACTAATCAAGCAAAGGTTAAATAGATTACTGAACAAGAAAGTGAGCAAGCAAGACTCATGATTTACAGTGCCTGTGTGACACTTGCTGTTCCCTTAGCACTGAAAAACACATTAGGATGTCAGGAGAGAATCATTCAGCTTTGCTGCCCATTAAGTGTGATCTTAGAGTAACCAATTCAAGCAGAATTATCTTCCCAGAGCACCGTATTAAAGTTGGATAAGAGAAAGATACCTCTGTATTTTATATTACGAAGATGGAAAATAAAATTGAGAAGCATAAGAAAGCTGCAATTAAAACCCACAACAGGTATTCCTTTCTTAAGGCTGAAAGGAATGCGAGGTCTGCTTTCATATGAATTGCTGACTTCATGCAGGTTCAGCACCACAGAGGGTTTACCAGGAGCCAGTGGCAATAAGCCTTCATAGCCTAAAGGAAAGGAAAAGAGGTTCACCCCTCATGGCAAAGGTCACATTTCTGCAGGCTTATAGCCTGTCCATATACATGAGTGTTCGTGGGACATCTTTGTCTAGTAAGGTCCCATGAGGATGGCACAGGCTCCACAATGTCCCCTCTGCCTGGAGGACGGCCCTGTAACCACCCAGATCAGTTTAGGGTCATTTGGCTTGTGTCGATTTGGTTCCTGTTGCTTTTACTCTCAATCTGATGAACAACCATTGCAACCTTTGTGGGGATGTTGCTGAAGGCTGGAATTAAACAATTCTAGTATACAGAGAGATCAGACGTGTAAACAGGATATTTAACAGTTGCTATTTTCCCGGATGCAGAGAGCTATCAAATACACTCTCTTGCTAACATACAGCATGCTGTACACTTCATTTATATTTGCTTATCAGATTCGCTATGTAAATGTCATAGAAATGGTTATGCTAATGATTATATTAGTATTTGTCTATTTATTCTGCAGATATCTTTTCAGAGAGTCATCATGTCCTTTGTTCAATTTTGGAACTGACGCATTGCATGCCCAAATATTTGGAATAACATATAGAAAACATCTGGATTTAATTATATTGTAGTCCTCTTATGCAGACAATGGGAATTGAATTAAGGAATATTTTGAAACCCCCACAGAGATATAAAAGTATTAGCAGCTGCACAAGAACTTTACAGTTACAATGTTTGAAAATGTTTTGTTTTACAGATCACCAGTCTGACACATCATAAATATCAATCATAACATTTAAGATCTATAAACACGGAAGAAAAATTAAAAGTTGCATTTCAAAACCATGTAGATGAATTCACAGTATTTAGAAGATGTAGAGTGTATCCTTTTGTTTAAAAAATGAAATGTATCTTCTACTGGCACATAAAATATATGTTGCACAGTGATATTAAGCAGAGAACCACATAAGGGCTTATTGTGACTGAATAGCCTGAACAAGATTTTACAGAATCTTGTTATATTGCCACTATACCATACAAAGAGTAATTCAGCTAGAATAAATTAGCATTTTGCTTTTAATCCTTTCATTCCTTTGAAAATATTTGGGGATATAATATGAGCTTAGAGAATCTGCCCCAAAGTATTAGACACAGACTGGATTTTCTTTCTGAATGTATGCTGCTTCCAAATGCCACTTCTTTTCAAGTCAGTACCAGTTTTGCAGTTAGTTCTCAATCTCCCAGTGGGTAAATCACATTCAAAGGCTGTTAGCACAGTAGGGGGTCAGACTTTCTCTCTGAATGTAACTATATCACTCAACAGCAGACTCATGCAATAAGCGACCTAATGTTTTCTTTTCTTTTTTTCTCCCCCCTCCTCTTAGTGTCTCCTTGCATTCCTGGATATCGGTCACTGTGCCAAGGACCTGCAGCAACAGCCACATGGACTCCACCACCATCCTTCTAACTTGCTTTATGATGGACAAAAAGTCAAGTCTACCATTCACCTGCTGTCAAGCCAAAAATTTCAGTTGCTAAATCCTCTGAAACATTCAGAAACATTCAAATGAACATATTCTTGTACTATTATACACTGCTTTTGTAAAAAGCACACACAAATGTGTGCATATGCATGCGTGTATGCACATATACATACAAACTTTGACAATCAATGACACCAAATATGATATCAATCCTATTCCTCCTCCTCTCAAGAATTCCCCTCAAAATGTCCTGAAAAACATCATCTAAAGGCAGCATACCATCTGAAGACAGATACTGTATCTATCAAGCAAAAGAGAGAGCGCTAATAAACCCAGAAGTAATATTGAGACAAAGAAAACAATGCCATAAAAGATCCATGAAATGATAGTCTTTAGAACCTAAATTTATCAGGACTGAAGCTTGCACTAGCTATTAGCAATGGGAAACACCAACTCTTGATACCGTGTGGTCAGTCTGACCTTGTAAAGATGCAGTCAGGATCTTTGAACTTACCCATAGTATCATCCTGAACAGGCTTTGTGGATTATGAGATATGCCTTGCTGATGGACAGCCTGGTTAAAATAAAGGGTGGGAGAACTGCTGGGTAAAGGGCTCGAATAAACTACACTAACTCACCCGTTTTACGAAGTGGAAAATCATCCTTGGCATCCTGTGCTCCTGGTAAAGTGTATTTGTATGGTGGCGAGGCCCCGCTCAGGGGTGGAGAGCTTTGATCCAGTGAGGTATGGTGGGCAGCCCTGCAGCAGACACAGAGAGGTCACAAATTAGCAGTCACTGAGGTGACCAGCAGTAACTATCTACACATGTTGTACACATGTCTCAGCTGTGTTTATGTTCTTGTTCCTCTAAGTGCGCACAAACCACAGGCTCATGTAACCAATTTCACTTTTACAGTAAGTTATGGAACTCCTTGGGATTCCCAAGAACGCGTTTTTTTTGTACGCATTAGAAAAGTCACATAGGATAAGAGTCATGTTGACCTACAGACAGGATCTGTCACCAGTTTGGGGAATTGACCATTTTAGACTGTTGCATTGTAATATGAACCAGCTGAGGCACAGCAAAAGCCATTTAAGTCCTGTTTATTACATACAAATAGAGGTACATTGGTCCAGCCTCTTCTTTCAAAATGCGGGCGATTTTCAGGGCAGGGAGGTTTGTATAAAGCTAACCAGAAATATTGAGTTATTAGTATCCGTTGAATAAAAAAATCCAACAAACTATTTAGCAGACAAGGTAGATAAAACCTTGCATTTAACTAAAGTTTCCAAGTTTTGGAGCACATCACTCTGCAGCCCATAGCACTCACGTCAGCAGAGAAGCTCCAAGCTGAAGAGTGCTTTCTGACAACTGCTGGATAAAAGAAATAGTGTGGACAGATCTTGCTGAACACGGAAACTGCAAATTGCAAAGAAATTGCATCATTTGGCCCAGAGACAGGGTTGGTTTTTTTGTTTGGTTGATTTTTCTATTTAGAGGGGTAGAGAGGGAAACTTTCAAAATTTTTATCTAACCATAATTTTACTTGGCCTTTTACAGAGTCTCTCACTATCCTCCCAATGTAGTATGGTTAATCAATAACACGTCTCTGTCAAAAGGCACACTACCATGAGAGGAAGTACTACTTTCCCTAGTGTAGCAGAAGACACCCTCTGCACAGTTCCTTGTTCTCACTCATCTGAAGACTCAGAACTAAACTCAGATTATTAGTCTAGAAATCTTACTCAAGAGAATTTTACACATTATTTAGGAAATAAAACATTTTAAGTACTGTATCTCTATCAGAAACAATGTAACTATATATTAAATCGTGTTACCACAATGCTCTGATTATCTCAAAATGGAAATTCGAAGGGCAGGCCTTCAGTAATTCTTTTTAAAACGAACTAGTACTACATGGAAATCTAATGTATAATATGCATTTCTGTTTATCCTATCGAACATCTATTCAGGCATAACATCAAAGTCTTTCAGAAATGCAGCCGGAGTTCAATTTGTTGGATTGACTTATGTGTCTGTTGTAATAAGGACGTTAAAAAGGAATTAATTAGTTAAAAAAAAGAAAGAGGATAAAAACTGTAAAAATGTAAACTCTTAAAATGTTAATAGGCCTATTACAGGACTGAACAAAATCTCTTGTTTCAATGGTCTAAGCAGATTCTTATCAAGGCCAAGGCATGGTAAGAACATGCAGCTTTGGATACTAAAATTCATCAGAGTAAGAAAAGTTAAATGACCACTATCCTTCTCAAAATCCTTGTGAGTTACTTACACCATTCAAGTAACTTCACTGGAAAGCAGCATCTCTTCAAGAAGAAACAAGTTTCACGATAGATTCAAAATCCAAGTAAATCAAACACAAAGTTGTTCTAACTGCAAAAATTGAAGAGACTTGGAAAAATAACAGGTATATTTGTAAAATTTGTGATAGCATCAAGAGATGAAGCAGTTGAAACAAAAGGTTTATAAAAATTTTTGACAGCATCTTTTTCTCTATAGCTCTCATCTCATCACCAAACACCAAGTACTCTTCAGTTTAACCAGAATTATTACACTTCTGGCTTTTTGGTAACTTCTTGGTTGAACTATCTTGTTCTGGAGGCAGACTCTCAGTACCCCTGCTGAAGAAGCATTCTAGCAAGTTTTAACAGATACCTTGATGAGGCAAGGGAAACAGCTTAATACTGAACATACGTGTACCAGAGCTTGGGGTGGCGGCTCATGGAATGATTCTTCCCCATTTGATGGAGAGTCTTTTGTTGCCGATTTACTCAACAGGAACTCTTGAAGTTTCTGCTTCACTTCTGTACTGGCCACTGCCCCTAAGACACACAAAATTAAACATATCTTACCTTTACTTAAAAAAAGTACATTTTTAAAGAAAACGAAACACAAAAAAAAACATGTCTTGCTGCTGGAAGTGTTGTAAACTATAAAAATATTGGTGGAAATCAGTTAAAATGAGATAACACTCAGATTAAATGTTTGTTTGTAGAAGACTGAAGTTGGCTATAACACAGGAATTCGAAGTCATAAGAAATATTCCAACAGTAGATGAGGCCATTTATCCAGGGCCAGAGAATTTAAATTATTTTCTAATAATTCCCAAATACATAACCAAGGATAGAACTAAAAAGATCGTGAAAAAAGGTCACTTTGAGTTTGCAGTAAAGAATGTTTTTTCTTTTAGTAGAGTAATAGAAATAGCACAGGAAAACTGCCCTCTCAACACTGTCTCGGTTATGAGCAGACACCAAAAAAGAGCCAGCATTGAGCCTTTTATTTAAGCCACTTAAGAGCCTGTACCTGTGATGTCTGGAAGACAGACCACAGTCTGAAACATGAGTCTTAGCTGATAACTGTACTCTTACGACACAAAACCAACAGAAACACCAAAATGCCAGGAAGACACAGTGCATTTTGACCTCTCTTGGTGGCTAAATCAATACAGTACAAGAAGTAGAACATGTCAATGTCAGGTTAAACTGCCAATTCCTACTTCCAGCATGAGACATGATTCTTTACTCACAGCCATAATACTCTTCATAAAAAAAAAAAACCAAAAAACACATGAAAAAGATCTTTCACTTTTCCATAAACAGTGACAGAAAAGGGAAGAAAAAACACTTATCTGAAAGTAGCAGCACTAAGGCGCACTGATACTCTAAGTATTTGGTTACCCAACTCTCATGCAGCACAGCTAGCTGGTAAGCATGTCCCCCTGGGACCCAGTTCCCATAAAATACCTCTACTACCCTTCAGCTTCAGACCCTAACTCCCCTGCCCGCACCTTCCTTCCCTCCTCTGCTCATTAAGTAGATCATCATCATCAGTGAACACTGGGGTTGGGCCTGGGGGGTCACAAGTGCTGCTTAGCTGGCTGCTACATACTGAACAGCCACCCAGCAAGGTAAACTGAGAAGGGAACCATTGAGTTCACATCACTGCTCTTCCTTTGGTGGGAGCACTAATAAAGACCAACTATTTATATAGAGGCTGATTTTTCCTACCATTTGTAGAAACCTTTTGCTCCTGCGGCTTCTGTCACCTTCCTACTGCTGGGCCAATAGGCTGGTGATTCTTTCATGGATTCATCGTTCACTAAAGTACTGGAAGCACCAAGGACACCTTAATTTCTAAAGTCTACAATATGGTACACTGACAACTAGTGAACTGAAACATTTTTCCACCCAAGAAGAAAGGCAGGAGCATATGATCACCATGAACATAAAGTACAGCTCTTCTCTGCTTCGGTCTTCGTCAGTTAATTCTTGTGCTTATTTAGCAGGGCAAGTAACAATATCTGCTCATGGCAGCTTCATTTTGAATACCTTCACAATGTACTTCTACAACCTGATTTTTAAACTAACCTCACTAAGGACACTTATTTGTAACTGTCTCCCTCTAGTGAGCACCAAATTCCAACAGTATCCTTTATCTCTGTCATTTGCCTTAGCGCTATATACAAGCTAGAAATAACTCTTGGTTGGGCCTCACGAAATGGCATCAAGAACAAACAGCAGGCAAAAAGTATTCAGAAGTCTCAGCCAAAGATATTCTTATGTATTTTGGTTTATTTTCAGTATGAAATAATGCTTAAAAATTAGTTAATCAGCAAGTAATTTGATTTTTTTGCTGTTTTGTAGTGCTTTCTATATTGGGAAATAAACTCTTCAGTGAGAAGTTCTGAAGTGATACTTAAGGCTTTCAAATTCCCTCCTTTTTAATAAAAGAGCTAGATTCTTGGGGGCATATACACAGGCTTGCCAAAATGTGCTTTCTTACAGTCCTCAGGTCTGCACACAAACCGGCAACGTGTTTCTCGGGGTGCAGCGGCAGCCCTGCCTTTCTGCAAGCACAGCCTCGACTTCTCTAGCTGCATATTTCACACAGTGGCAGGCTTGCTTCAGCTCCTTTTCGTTGGCCATTTCAGCTGGGAGAAGGCAAAGCGGAATAGATTAATTCATTATTAGGATTCGTGGTAGTTGGCTCTTACTTTCTCGGCCTCTTTCTTTGCCTCGGAGGGGAGGAAGTTGCTGTTCCCTGCGATGCCTCTCCAGTTCCTGCTCCTGTCTCTGCTGCTCCAGTTTCTGCTCTTTTTCAAGGAGTTCTTGCTGCTGTTTAATGGCTAGGAGTTCCTGTTGTAACTTGCACAGAACAAAAAGACATGAGAGAGTGCAGTTTGCACTGTTTTCTAGGTCAATCCTAGCTAAAACAACCCCCTTGAATAACTGATTATCAGTGTTTTCTTTTGTGCTTACACTTCTTTTCACCCCTTAACCAACTTTCCCCAGTCTTTTAAGGTGGATAGTGCATTATTGGCTGTCAGTAAAATTAACTCTAACGTCAAGTAGCAGCCTGCTGCTCCAGTTTCACTTCTTTCTCTTTTGGCAAAAATGCCTGGAAAATGCACAGGGTTCTTAGCCAGTGCATCACCCAACTCTGGCTGCTGTGCTCTGCTGCATTTGTCAGCTCCATCGAGCGGAAGCTTAGCACAGTAGCACAATGGCAAGTAGATCAGAAGGAAGAAATTAAAAGAAAGACATGATCATAAATTCCTGGTCAAAATCCATTATAGCTATCCTACCATAGTGCATGTAACCCCATAAATCATTTTCTTTTTATATTATATGAAGCAGCTCAGAGAAGAGTGAAAACACAACACTTTCAGGGCTTGCCTCCGTTTTACAAAAGCAAATATTATGCACTTGCCTATCACTTTGATTTGTGGGCACAAACTCAAACGGCAGTCAAAAAAAGCAGTCTGTGAATATATTCAAAACTGCACGTACAGAAAAGACAGTCATATTGAAGTCTGGCTGAAAATCCAGCTTTGTAAAATAATTAGTTTGATTTTCTGTGGGTGTGGTGGCTTCATGAGCTTGATGATTCTCATGGTACTGCCTTGGTCTGCTGTGAGCAACTCGCTGGTAGGCGCTAGCAGTTTTGCTTGAAAAGGCTTTTATCACCCAAATACAGAGAAATAAGCACTCAAATGCCATCTCTCAGTCACAGCCAACCTTTCATGCATGTTCCCTTTTCAAGTCTGCCTAAGCATATTCAGTTTTGCAGATAAAGGGAGGGATAAATGAAAAATGTTGCTACCTTTATGTGCTCCTGGAGCTGGGCCTGATGCTGGCGGGTCAGGTTTTCATGCTGCTTCTGAAACTCTGCAATCAGCAGTTGTTTCTGAATTTGCTGCTGCTGCTGGATCAGAAGTAGTTCCTGCTGTAGCTGCTTTTCACGCATAATTGGGTCCACCATGGGAACCATCATCCTGAGATCAGTTCGCAAGTCTAATGGTGAGATAGGCTCTAATCCCACGGGAACCTCCGACTTTACATCCACTGTGGGAGGAAAACAACAAAACGTATATATATTACATATAATTGGAGAAGGAGAATAGATATCATCCCTACTGGGGAAAAGACCAGTTTCACTCAAAGACTGCTTCAATGTACAGACCTAACAAAACACAAATGCCATCTATGCCGTATGCAAACTTCAGACGTTCATACTAGCAACTGGAGATTTTAAAAATTATTTTATCACTTCCTTTCCATTCTCTGCAAAAATACTCCCAGATTAATACTCTGCTAAATAGACTAACAAGCAGCTCAGTTCTAAAACCATGTCACAGCCTAACAGAGAATCTCCTAGGCTCAGGGCACCTCTTCAGGGAAAGCTGAAGGCCTTCCAGTTCTCACTGCATTGCAAGAGATTCTCCAAAGCCAGTGTGTGGATTTTCTGAGGATGGTGTTACACATGAACAGCTACCCAATGCTACATAGTTACTGCATGTAGATATACCCAGCAAACACATAGGAATAACACATAAAATTACAGGAGAATAATTTGACATAGAAAATGATGAGTTTTAATATAGCTTTTTGAAAAGTGACTATTGTGCTTGGAGTGGATTAGGCGTACTTAATACACTACATATGACTTGTAAGAAAACAAAAACGTCTTGATTTATTCTAATTTGCTGTAGTAGTGGTATATATTGTGAAACCAGCACTGAAATAGTTAATGAAGAATCTTGTGTTTCTCCATATCTTGATTTAAATCAAAGGGACTAAAAAGCAGAAGAAGAAGAGAGAGAGATTTGATGATTTTCACTACAATACTTGCAAAGCTCAGGTTTTCATACTAAGTGAAGAGACAAAGTTTATCTTTTTCAAATGAAAAAAAAACTAGCAAGTAACATTTCTACAAGAGGAAAATATATAGTGGCAGAGGGTCTCTGCTCAAGCTCAGCAGTTCTGATTCCATCCACGAGAGGACAGTGGAACACAAACACATTCACTCCTGTTCCTACTGCTCCACTATCTTCATAGGAAAATAAGATTGTTAACTGAAAACAAACATGCTGTCGGAAATGACTAGATAACAAGATTTTAAGTATATTTTCTCCTTTTTCTCTGCTACAGCTGTATTTGTTTTCAGGGAGAAAATCAAAATGAAACAGAGAAATATTCTAGCAAGCAGGAGCAGTAAAGTCGAAGCAGCACAAGTTGAAACTGCAGCAAATGCTGAATTCTAACTGTACAATCAAATCAACTAGCAAAATGTTCTAAAAAAAAGAAGAGACAAGGCACCAAATCTCTTCTGCTGACCATATTCTTTTCTTCTCAAAATTCTGGAAACATGCCATTTTCTGGGCCTTTTTTTTTTTTTAAATCCTAGCAACTGTGACTGTAAACCTCAGAGCATAATTTGCCTTCTTAACCTGCTATCCCAACAGAATGATTGTGTCTAAGTGCTTACTTTTGTTCTGAGACTAATCACTAAATTATAAAAAATCACCTTTAACTTACAAAACTACTCTTGATTATAAATAATTGCTGCAGACCAAGAGAAACGGACAGGCAAACCTCCAGCCTTTCATCCCATTTATTCAGCAGCAATCCACATTCCATTTGTCTAGACTAAATATAGCCACGTTTATACAAGAAATCAATAGTGCTTGCAGAGAGCAGAGCAAAGACATGAATATTTCATCAAACTCAGAGAGAAATGGCAATCAGCGAACTGACAGCAAACCGTGTAGGTTGACCAGCCCTCCAGATAAGTCCCCGGTACTTGGACAACGGCTCATTGCCTGCAAGTCACAATCTTATCGTTGGCACTCTTCTATTTTTAACATTAATTGCATTGTAGGTGACAAAGGCTGATCGTGTTCAAAGTGCGGAGATGGATTTTCTTACATCTTCTGCGACAGGATAATAAGCCTTACTAGGAGCAATAATAGTAACCGGAGCTCGGCAAACCCTGCAGGGTCTGGTTCGCAACAGTGTTTGCAAAGCGAACCCTGCAGGGTTTGGTTCACAATGGTGTTTGCAAACTGGAGCCTGCAGTTTATTTTGCAGATATTGGCTACAAATCAACCCTTACAGCTCTGCATGGTGATTCAGGCCGAATTATACTCCCTATCGCTGACGAGCATCCCGCTTCTTCCTTTTCAGAGCATTTCTCGTGAGGGGAGGCCTCAGATTTTTCTAACAACAGAAATTTCCTTCCACAATGAGTGAAATGTACAACTGAAATCAGGCTCAGTTTGACAAGATACACACTTCCAAGAATTTTCACACACTCAAATAATGAATCTAGCACTGGAATGAATATCTACTTCAAGTTCGACTTCACCTCATTGTTAACGTGGGGAAACAAACATTAAGGCAGTTCTAGAGACCTGAACCCATAGAAATCAACGCATTATCTTTCATGTCATTTAAATGTCAATGTTTACTGACAAATAAAGACAAACAGTTATCTCCTGGCATAAATATTACTAACAGTAAGGTTACCGCCCATACTACTACTAACTGTTGACACAGAGAATGCAAACTTTTGGGGGTTAATTACTGTCTTAAATCTATAATAGCTAATAGATAGCTGGATAATAAGTCAACTTCATCAATGAAATTATTCTAAACAAGTAACTGTAAAATCACCTATCAAACTGAATAATTTACTACTGTCCGTTAGTCGGTCCTAACGCCACAGGTCATTTCCATTCTCCTTACTTGTTACCAGCTGACAAGAAAGAGACAAAGCAGCCCCGTGGAGCTACATCAGTGTGAAAAATGTGTAATGGAGCAGAGAATCAGAATCAGCGTCTTTAAAAGCTTTGACTTTTAGCTGAAGCATCTTCCCCCTTGCCACCCCAACACAATTTTAAGTCTTAAAAGAGCAAAGGTGATGCAGTATATTTATTCTCATCAGGGCTTTTAGTGTTTTTTCACCCCCTCTACACAAAGATACATGCATTTTTCACCTAGAAAAGGCATGTCCTAATCAGTGCCCTCAACTTCCAAACATCATGAGAAGCAGTGGGATGCAGGACTGTAACAACAGGATTCATCAAGATATCAAAGAAAAAGATAGCCAAAGATATTCAAAGATAGCCAAAGAAAAAGACGGATAATGAATGAAAATATTAATCAGAGCTTAATAAAGGCTAACTTCACTAGCAGGAGCCTTGTTTTGCAGAATTTCCAGTATCACCAATGGAGCGATGTTGTAGCAGGCACGATTCAGAGAAGGACCCTGCCCGCACTCTCTCCACTGCCGTCTGGAGCGGAGCCTTCCCAACAGCTCTGCTGGCTACAGAGCAAGCCTTGGATTCCTCTCTAAGGTTAAATAAAGACAAACTCTCTGAGCTCGTGTTAGCTGCGGTGAATACAACAGTAGGCTGCAGAATATTAAATAAAAACGTTACTGAAAGCTCAGTGATTCCAGGAAATATGCCAAAATCTGAGTAGAAAAATATTTAATTTTCAGCTACAACACACTGCAAAAGACATACGTATTTATTTTTCCTATAAAATCTCAATTGCTTTTATCTTGAAACGTAACAAAAAAAATAGTCTCAGAAGAACATCCATATCAATTATATTCCACAGCCAGCACCTCCTATGGTGTTTTTGACGTTCTGTGGAAAGAAAACAACATACTTGCAAAATGGCATGCTTGTTGAGCAGATTTAGATGCTTGAAGCGTATGCAAAAAGAGGTGAAAGAGCTTTTTTTAACCCTGGAGCTTTCCTTTTTGAAACTATTCCTTAAAATTGGAGTCACTGAAAAACTATAAGTCTTTTGCTAAGAGATGGCATTTCAAGCTTTGTTCCTAGTGACTGCTTTCAATTTCTGGTGTATTAGAACACACAAATCTTTTGAATCACAAGTGTTAGAGGAAAAACTCGGAAAATAAAACAGCCCACTTTCTTACCATCATCTCCCAAGAGGGGCAATCTTATTTTTTCTGGCAACTACATTTCTTGAAAGACATCTATGGCATCTTTAAAAACAGGAACTTAAACAAGGGCTGCTGCCGTAAGTTGAACAGGTGACATTCTTTGAGATGCAATGAAGAACAACTCTAGTAGACTTGCTTACCATAACATCTTAGTACATTTATGATTTTTACATTAGAGGAACCGTGTGAACCAGGTGGAACTGCAGGGATTCAGGCTAACCCTTTCCCAAAGGAATTTCTTGGTTATGCTGTTAGGCTGGGACAGTAAGGAAGGCTGGAGAGAAGAACAGGACATGAAGCCGGTGCGGCTCTTTCTCCTGCTTGGTCATCCAGAGAACCTTTTTACTAGAGAAGCAGTTAAGGTTTATGAAGTGAGCAAGGAGGACTACAAAAGTTGGAATGCTAAACTAAAATTACATGCAACAAGAGACACATGACAAGCTCCTCCAACTCGCAATTTCAGTATTAGGCAATAAAAGTGTATTCATGAAAACAGACCAAAGTGAGTAAAATCTAGAAGAATCATTCTGCCAAGAAATGGCCACACCTTACCCCAGACATCAACTCGGTGAAGTATTACAAAGAAAAGAGAGCATAGGAGAGCTGTTTATGTTAGTGGTACTCTTTTGAACTCTGCTCTGCAAAACAGAGCCCACTTAAAGTTATTATTAACTTGTACAGTACTTTCCATAGTTTTCATATGCTTTTCATAAAATGAAAACAAACCAGAAGAGTTTTACACATTTTAGTGTAAAAGAAACTGCCTCCATTTGGCTTCTTCATTGAAAGAAAGCAAAAAACCTTCCTTTTTGCAGGATTAGTCATCAGTCAACCATGCCATAATGAGAGCACTAAAGAATTCACAGAATAGAGCTCTAAGTGGTAGAAAGAGTGGAAGATCCACCTCTACTTCAATAAAGATAATACTTAAATTTACTCTCCAGTTTAAACCTAGAATTCTCCAGATTTATGTTCCACCTCACTCGGGACTTGAAAAGCACCGATACCTGAAAAGCCGTAACAGTGTCTTTGAACATAGATTGAAAAAATGAAATACCACAGGAGGCTGAAAGTCGCAGAAATAAAGAACAGAGGGTAGGAGGGAAACTTTGGCAGGCAGGTGAGACACAAAGTAACTGGCAGGAGACAGGGTAGAAAAAGACTGGCCAGGCAATAAGACACGAGCAGCCAGAGATGGAGCACTGGGAAAGGATTTAAAATTTCTGAGCTTTCTGCACCGAGAAGTAGCATTACAGGAGCATTGCTCACTCTGTAATCTAAGAGCAGCCCTGGCACACTGATAAGGCAGCAGCGCTTGGCCTCACTGCCAGTGTAAATATCGACCTAATAGAGGAGCAATGTGTCTGTGTGAGGATGCTGGGAAATGAAGCGAGCAACGTGGTTTTGAATAGCCATGACTAAAGGGGACGGAGTCTGGCATGAAAATTGCTGTAGTAATTGTTCAATGTTCAAACTTGCAGAAAAATGTCCTAATCTGGAGCCCGTTCCACAGAGGAGAGGCAGCTCGTGGCTTTCGGGGGGCGGCTGTGCCATGGCAAGACCTGTGCAGCAGACTGCAGGAGCGAGGAGATGAAATTTTAAGAATAACTAGTGACATCAGAAGTACAAGTCAGGTGATCAATAAACTGTGAAAAGTTACATTACCTCCCATGGGATGCTTTCATCGTCCCAGCTCTGGTGGCTAAAATCTTGTACCTCAATTCTCAGCTGGTATAATCTGTCATTCCTCTGTTAACTTCAACATAGGCAAAGCTTCCCTATGCCACCTGAAAAGCTTGATGCAGAATCTCTCTCACAAATACAGGAGTGAAGCCTTGAGAGCATCTCATTTCAACATGGGGACAAAAGCATCCTGATTTAGGATGACACTTACAAAACTTTTTTTCAATATTTAAAATCAAAAGAAAATTTCTCCACTCTCACAATTATGCTAAAGGATGCACGTAAGCTGAAAAATCAACACTTAGATTTCACTGAACATCATCAATTTTTTTTTAATTAATTATATTTCCTCAATAATAGTCCGGATTTTGGTTGTCAACAGGCAAGGGAAGCAGAAAGAAGACAGAAAATACAAATGGAAGATTTTTTTCAAAAGCAACACAATGTCTTTTCATGGCAGTTAAGTACTCGACTGCAATTTGTACTTCTTTGCCTGGAAAGGAAAAGCAGAAGAAATTAAGACACATTTCAGATCAGAGAAAATACTTTCCAGTTATTTTCTTGGATTATCCTTCAAGAGTCAGTAACTATTTTAAACAGTACTATCACTGAATTAGAAGTATAAATGAACTGTCAAACCTGATGAGGCACTCAACTGAGTTTGTGGTATTAAGGAGAAGTGTAATAAATTAGACTAGAAATGTATTCCCTTTTGTTCCATAAAAGGGATCTTATCGTCATTATACCTTTTCCCTATTTCTTTTAAGTGTCTGCATACATGTCATAATGAGAAGTAAAATAAATGCAAACAGCGATCTGGGCTTTGATTTACTCTTCTCTTATTTCCCCAGGGCCTGGAAAGGAAGCTCAAACAACCACAAACTTCTAAAATATCAGCGAGAGGCCTTGAAATACCAACACTGAAGTTACAGCTAGCTGGCTTTTGTGAAAAATCAAAGGCTTTATTATATCGATTTACTAAAATCAGATTCCTTCTCTGCAAATAGGCTGTTGAGCCAATCAGTCATAACAAACACAAACATAAATGCCATCTAATTTGTTATAGCCAAGAAGTTTTTAAACGTTATATTGTTTGCTTTTTCTTCTCTACTGAATACGTGAGCAAAAGTTCCACTCACGAGCCTGCCTGAGTTCATGCAAATATCAGGCCAACCACTTCTGTCACAGGAACAAAGCCAAATGCGCCCAGTAAATCACATTAGAATCTGAAACGCTTTTAAACTCAAACCTGGGATGATCTGTTATCAAGAAATTCAAGCTGAGCTATATTTGGGTTTCTGAGTTACTTTATTTATATTTCAGCTTGGAGAACTCTTACGCACGCCTTCTCTACAACCAGCAGCACACAGGCACATTCTCACTTTCCAGAAAACGCCCTTTTAATACAAGGAATCCAAATATCCTAAACTCTAGATACTGCTGCTGCAGGCAAGATAAAAACAGGACAAAGATAAATGAACATACACTTACAAATGTAGAATTTCTATGTAACTTTCTTCTCAGTTCAAAAGTCTATGACATAGTGGTGATACTATTAAATAATGATAATATATCAGTGCTAATTATGCTGTTGATATCAGGGTAGCCTATTTGACCATAACATGCCCACCCCATGGCATGTGTGCACAAGAAATGACAGGGAAGAATGTGCATTCTTTTGGCTGTGTATCTTCTGTACTCCTGTCAGCCAGATCATATTGAAGATGCCAAGTCAGGTTTGACTTGGAGGCAGTACCACTCAGCGGCTGCAGAACTAGGTAGGTACAATGTCTCCAAATCAGCAGGTGCCAGCTTATCACTATCGGCTGGTCATTTCATTAAAGCGTTAAAATTAATTAATTAAAATGAAGTATGTGTGATATAAATCTGTGGACATACACTTGCATACATACATAATTCTTGCATTATATCCTGAAATGCTAAGAAAAAGAAAAGAGCAGACATGACACGACATTATTCTCACCTCCCTTTTTAATAATGATAGATGATACATACACATGAGAAAGACAATATGCTTTTAATTGTGTCAGTGTTAATATGCATTAAAAGAGAGTGTACAAAGTCCCTCAGGTTGCTAAGGATGACTGAAAGGGCATCATGAGGGGTTCTAGGGACCTGCTACAGTCCTTGCCTCATGCCCCATCCAGAGACAATACGAGGCTGCTACAAGTGGTACCAAATAAGTCCAGAACATACGATTTTCACGTACTTTCTTTCGTCTCTTCTCCACCTGTGAATGCTGCAGGCATGCTGGTGGCAACGTCGAGTTTACATCTACTGAATAATTCCTAACAGTGGGGATACCACTATTCTACTCCAAAGTGCATGACATAGAGAAAGAGGAGAGGGGAAAAAGCTCTACCTAGAAGTGAGAATATCAAAACTAAACAGCTACCATTTGGGCATGCCAGCAGGTAGAACCTGAAGTATCACGGGTCAGCATGCTCCAGGCAAATCAGGCAGTGGATGGAGGTTTGCTGAACAAGTATCCTCAAATAGCTTTGCTATTTCAGGGGTGTAACAGCCAGTGCTCTAACTGAAACCCTTGGAAGGCGAGATACAGTGTAAATCTTTCAAGGAACTGTTGGCAACTTTGTATTTTAGGGAAAAAGATGACTGACCCCAAAACTGCATTGAAAAGAGTATTTTCCAGTTCCTTTTTTTTTTTTTCTTTTTTGTATTTGCATGTGCTCCCCAAGATAGTACAATATTTAGGATTTTCTTTTTTCTTCTTTTTTACTGCATAGCAAAAAACTATCATGTACATGTAACTTATTAAGCTCACAACCTCTCTCTTATACCCAAGAAATCAAGAAATACCTTCTATTATTCCAATGTTTTTAATAAGTATTTATGGAACATCTTGATCTTTGACAAGCATGAGGCTAAAAATGGTTTTGATCTCAAGCACAGAAAAAGGGAGGATCAAATTGAAATCTCCCACAGAGGAGGGCGAAAATCCAACAGAATGATAATAGTACCTTTTAAAGAATCTTTCTAATGAGAGCATAAATGAGATGCCAGTCAGAGACTGGCAAACACAATACTACTTACTATATAAGCTTAGAAATAAAACTCTTATGTATCCTATGCAAAATTAATAATTGCAGATGTTCATTAGTAAAGATGTATTTATTTGTGTTATAAATGTTTTCCTATTCTGCTCCCCTTTGTACCACATTGCCTTGGACTGCAGCATATTCAGAGAAGTCTGTCTTCCTTTGCTCACATAAAACAGCTAGTATATTTGCATAGTGACTAAAATAAAATTAATAAATAATACTAGATCACTGATTTGGAATTTTTCAGAAGTCCACCTGTTGGATTACTGACACCTAGCAGCAGAAGAGATTACAGCATGTATAGAGAAAACGCTATGGGCAAAGCAGAGAAAACGAAAGGAAAAAAGATATGGTTCCAATGATGATGCAAAGCAAAAGAAAGAATGTAGAGTTTATTAGACTGAAGAACTGAATTAGGAGTGACAGAATTTGAACAGGGATAAACAATGGCAAAACAACTGATGGGAATATTACACAGCAGTCAAGTCCCAAAGTTGGATAGGTGAAGACGTCAATAGGTAGAGAAGATGGGCTGCTCTAAAGAAAGTAAGGAGGAGTTTCTGAGGAAGATCCATCTCAGCTTCATGAAAGGGTTGTGAAGGTTTTAAAGGTCTTGATTTAATCTATTTTCTGCTGCAGCCAGAGTATGTCTTTCAGGGAACAACCTTGACTACCATGCAGATGGCCTCATTTCCATTACTAAGACATTACATAAGGCAGGCACTCCAGTAAAAGAGATTACATAAAATATACAGAAAGCTTTATGAACTCACAAGCAAGGAAATGTCAGTCTTCCAGGATGTTTTCTTATATTTTCATCTCATTAATGGGAAGACTGTTGTGGTTTTATAGTGTATAGATCCAAACCATAATCATTTGCAGTAAGTAATCACAAAAAGTGTCTCTCTCATATTCTGCCATTTGGGATTTGGGGGAATTACTTGAAAAAAGGAGACAGACATCTCAGGTTCACAGCTGTAATCTAAATATTGCAGAACTCTTCCATTTTATAACAAAATGGTGCCTTGGCAAAGACAAACTTTTAGATGTTTACTTCTAAAACCAAATAATGTTCTTTAGCTGAAAAAAATCCCAAGCTAGGTATATAACATCTTGTTCATGTAACTCTGTGACACACTTAGCATCATCATTATTACACTATTTATCTAAATTCCTGCTTTCCTATTTTTTCTCTTTTCAGCAGTAAATGATTTCAATCCTACTGTGTCCATATCTGTGTCTACTTTGACTATCTACTTTGATTCCTTGAGAACATGTGCTATAAATATGTTCCCTAAATTCAAAAGATCTCAGATAGCAAAAGCAACTTACCACTAACATGGCACTCTGTACGACAGAAAAAAAAAAGCTATTGCTACTTTTTTTATAATGATGTAATACTAAACTTAGAAAACATTAATTATTTGTGCTCTCTAGACTACAGAGATCTCTGAAAAGCACCCTCCAGAATGCAGAGAAGTGATTTTATCCACCAGAGGGAGTCGATCTTGTTTTTCAGGTCAACTAAGAATGAGAATGAACAGAAAATGCACTGAGAAGGGAAGAAATCACTAACAAAGTTTATATCCAGATATATGTGGATACCAAACATAATGAAAACAAAGCTTAACTGGAATTCTGTTCATTGTGATAAGAAAATTACCTTTTTTGCTTTAAGTGTTCATTAACAATATTCATATTACTGTACTTTTCCTGTATGACTTGAGATTAATGAGATTTGATGGAAACTAAAAATAATAATTGACATAATTAGAATTATATTAATATTTCTGTCCAACTTACTATTCTTTCTATATTTGAGTTCAAGTCACTACCATACTCATAAGTCTGTTTCAGACACATACTGGCTCAACTCAAAACTGTAAATACAGCAGGTTTTCTTCAGTTTATTTATGATTTTGTCACCTTAATAAGCAAGTAGAGTTATGAACTTATGATGGCGAGTATAGGAAAGAAATCGGTATTTCTACTCATTCTGTCAAACGTTTGTCTTCGTAATTTTTCAGCACTGGAAAAGTAAACTATAGGAATTATTAAGAGGATTGGCAACTTTCTCAATACATTAGCTGGAGATATTTTCTATTATTATTATTCTAAATAAATTATGAAAAATCATTCTGCATTCTGTACTATTCCAGATACTAGCAAAATGAAACACTTCTAAGAAATTCATCTGTTATGTCAAAAGATACAACAGCCATAGAAAAATTCCACATAATTCTGTTGCCACTTAGCAAGTGCAGTTCAAAAAACTGGAAAGCCGAAAGTTATTACCCATTTTTGGTTTTCCGCTTTTCAGTAGGTCCATTTTTTACTAGTGGGTTGGTTGTTTCTCTCTTCACCTTAACTTATCTGACACACAGAAAGTCAGTCAAGCCAGTGGCCATTTCTTCATTCTCAAATGAGATATTCTTTCTCAAGTCAGCTTTTCCAGAAATTACAGTTCCTATTAAGAAGTCTACAAAAATCACGGGGAACTCTTCTCAGATTTCAAACTAAAGTTTTAGAAATCTGCAGATCAGGTCTGGAACATGCACAGTAGACTGAAAACTGCTTGAACGGAGTCAGGCACTCAAAATTACTCTTCAAGAAAGTATTTGGGTCCTTTGAGAATTTCAGCCTAATCATTCAAATAAACCTTAGTCATATTGAAACCCTCACCCTCCACTTAACATATTAATCATTCAGAGTAGAAGTTTGCTCTCATTAGACCTAAGATGAACAAATCTTAGCACACTGTAGTAAGAAGCACATTTAGTCCTGTTGACTGAGCTTTTGAACCTGGCTGGAAACGTCATTAAAAACTAAAATTCTGCAATACAAGAGGCAACATGAAAGTAAGTGCTCAGTTCTGCACTTCAAGCAGAACTTTTTGTGATCAATGAGATAGCATTAACAATATGTTATGGCATTATTGCATCAGGCATTGGATATTAAGGGCTGGAGAAGGCGGCAGTGCAACTAATTTAAGGTTTGCCATGGAAAGGCTGTAATACTATCTTAAGGCAAAGCACTGAGAGCTTGCTACCATACAGAAGTCATTAACACATTCACTTTGTTGTTGTCAAACAGACAAACTGAAATCTAGCCTGAAACCTCCTCATCAATGCACTGCAGAAGGCTGGATCCTGAGATTTTCAACAGAACTTCTCAGTTGCAGCAGCAGCATCCCTTATCAGGTTCTTCTGTTCAGTATCATTTGTTTTCTTTCTCAGAAATTTAAAAGTTCTTTCTGACTGTAATCTGACTAATTTTGAGTCTTCCTCTTTCTTACTCAAAGTATTCAAAAGCTACCAGGAAATGACTTTCAATAGTTTAGCTTACTGAAAATATTACAATAAAGCATATTAAAATAATTAAGAACAAAATGCAAATAATTTCTGATTAGTCCAGAAAGTAGCATCACTTTCTATGGCTTTTTTTGTATTTATGCCATGCACATTTATATTTCTTAGAGTTATACTGCTAAGAAATGGTAATTTATTTTGGCTAATGAGGTTATTTACAGTAACTTTTAGATATGCTTTTGTTTGGTTAACTTCTCTTAATTAGGATCTGACAGTGAATAAATACCTGAACTGAAATTTCTACAATATTATGGATTTCTCTGTAGCAAATCTTGGTCCAGCGGTCTCTCTGCTGACTGTAAAGTGTAGTTAACTAAATGAACACTGAGACCATGGTAGTATATCCATAAAGCATGTTTCATGCAATGTCTTAGGAACTGAAGGTGAAGAATATACCACATGAAGCTGACTTCCCTGTAGTCACCAATATAGAACAGGATTTCCTAGAAGTACCACAGAATCTACAGAACCACTAGCAACTCGTTGCTGTGTACAGAAGCACTCTGCAAAAACTACAGGAATAATACAGTCTGGACATAGCATAAATATGGAGAGAATGACCAAGAGTCAGTCTGCCTGAAGGAAAGGAGATCTGGAAATACAGACAATGGAGATATCATTGATTTCACTCATTCCAAATATGAGAGTACTATTCTGTCAATTGAGAGCTATGCACCTGATGAAACACCACAAAGCAAAGCTGATACCCAATACTATTACCTTTCACTTTCTCCACAACTCAGAGTCCCAAAATAACAAACTGACTAGCTCTTGGCTCAGAAAGAGCTTACTTATGCCCCCATAAAATTTCACTTCATTTCCAATCACACCTACATCTTCCAGAGAAAAAAAAGAAAAACGAAATTGATAGCCAACACACACAAAAAGGCATCTCAAGAATTTACCTTAAATGCTTTTTGAATACAGGTAAAATGAATGGCTCACCTTCAGTGCCAGAGATGATAAAAAAACAGCATATGATCTTTCTTAATAAATAGGAAATGACCAAATATCTCTATCCATTATCCTCTTAATTCACCCATTTCCAGAACTTGCACCCTCTTTTCTAGAGCTTGCTTCACCTCATCTTAGAGGACATTCTGATAAAGAGGAGACTAGTTGCAGAATGGGATGAAGTTGCTGAGATCTCACCACTGATTTCAAGGAGGCTGACTTCAGACAGTGCCATGCTATATTTATCACCCATCTCTAAAAAGGTATGGAAATCAAATGACATAAAGCTGCATGACTTGGGGTCACAAGGCTGAACAACTGTAGATCCTGCACGATTTGGAACAAGGAGACCAAGGATTCTTTGTTAGCCAACAATGACATATATGGCAATATGCCATACATGAAACAATTTTGTGCAAATACATTTATACTGACAGCATACTATTGTGACATAAGGCGAACATCTCACCAACACTGCGGGGTGGGACCATCCTTTCTGTTGACAGGGGCAAACTATTACAGCAAACAGTTAACAAGAAACCATTAAGGATCATTTGAAATATCTTTTTTTTGAACCATCTGACAAAATTTTCGCTGCCACTCACTTGAAATTTAGCTTATTGAAAAGTGTAATTTTTGACTGGAAATTATGTCCAACAACAGGATAATCAGCTTTTGATTCCTATATGCCAGCCAAAGGACACAACATACATATCCAGATACATAGTTTAATATCACAATAAAAGAAATAATAAAAAAAATAATCAATACACTTTGTCCTTCTACCATTTAAACAAAACTCAATGAAACAGTGCCTTACAACTTTCATCCAATGATGACCTTTCACAACCATCTGAAGACACACAAAATCTTGCCAATCACTCAGAAATCTGGCTAAATGTCCCAAGGTTCCAGAACCAAGTAAAAATCCTGCGACTCAATACACAGCTATCTGCTATCTGCTACAGTTCAAATATCCTAAGAAAGCCCCTGTGTGCAAACCACACAAAAGATCTTCAGAATTTGGTCGGTTCCTGAAAAATGGTTGCCCACATGGAACTACTCCAGAGCACAGTAGGTAGAGAAACTAGTGCTCATTTCAATTATTTCTGAGATCTCAGAGTGACATCAGCCCTCTTCAGAGCTATCTTCTGCCATTCCAGTGTGGACCTGCTGATCATCTTTCCCTCAAATGAAAGAGGGGAGACTAGATGGAAAATTACTCACTAAACCTTACAGCCTTTTAAATAAGGGCCTCTGCTGAGACCTTACAGGGCATGTTTTCCTCGTGTGTGTTCAGTTCCATGTGTTTCTGACTTCAAAATGCTGCTACAGCAATGAGATTATCTTGATAATGCCAGGCAGGCTCATAAGACTCAAGCTTCAATGCAGTGCCCACCCAGGCTTAAAACTCAGCTGGCTTTTCCAATTTTGATATCAAGCTGGTGGGTACATTCAGACAGCTACCAAATTGCTCTCTGTAACCTCCCATCTGCAGAAACCACCATGATAAATTTCCCCATTACCATTATTACAAAGACAGAGAAAAAGTAACTTACTTGCAAAGCAAAAGCCATTCCGACCTGAGAAGTATGTCTTTTTCTGAAATAAACGTTACTCGGTTCTAAGAATTTGCACAATTGACTTCCTTTGCTCTTCCTTGGCAATGTCTATTTAGAAGAGATCTATTTATTCCTCAGCACATTTCACAGTTCCTGTTTCTAAATGAGAACAATATTAACAAAGGGTAAAAAGACACAAACATGTCTCAAGAAAGCAAGACTGATTTCTATAAGGTATGTATAGTTTTGTTTCCAGAGGGACAAAAACTCCTAAAACCTTCAATGGACAGCAAAGCAGTCAGTCTTTCAAGACCTACTGATCCTAACATGAACTTGCCAAAAAGGAGAGAAGAAAGTAAAAAGGCGCTTCAGATAAATGAATAATTGGAAATAACCGTATTATACTATAAACAGTTTCCAATTTACCACTCATAAATAAATGTCAAAACTGATCATATTCCATGAAACAGATCTGTGACTATTTCATGACAAGTGGTTGTCCCTTCACCTACAATTGCCACATTAGACTACAAGCACTTCTTCCATCCTGTAATAGAGTGGACTCCATGTTAAAGTCATTTCAAGATGATATATTGTACTTTCAAAAAAACCCCACAAAACCCAAAAACCAACCAAAAAATGCAGAGTGAAGGGAATTCACTTCCCACAAATTCACTCTGTTCATAGTTATTAGTCTTGTCTCATTATTTTTCTGCTCAAACTAAGCACCTATGCCCTATTTCATACTGCAATATTTGCGGCAAAAAAAAAAGTTCAAATACATACAAATCTTCTGAAAGAGTACAGAGGACCACAGCACAGATAGCAAAAAGAGTAAAGGAACTGCAGAAAAAAACCCAACACTCAAACATATCATATTTAAGGAGATTACGTAGTGAAATTCAGATTTTTTTTTGCGTGATTTGCTCCCTCTCCATGCCCTTTATAAGCTTTTCACCATCACCTCCAGGTACTACTCCTGACTATGTAACCTCCACTGGCACCTCCCACTGAGAAACTTTACTGGTAGGTTCATTGAACCAGTGGTATATGTTGGCATGGGCACGCAGAGCTGTTTTCATCCTTTCCCTGTGGTTTCCTTTTCCACAGTAGGCTATCCAATATTCCAAGGCACAGTATGAACCAGCATAAACTTCCTGCTAAATGACTGCGGTTCCAGTCCTCAGCCTGAGCTTAGGCACCAGGGACTGACCACAGTCTCCTGAGTTCAGAAGTATCAACATGCTACTGGAGTTGGTGAGTAAAATGATTAATGCATCGAAATACCTGTATTTGCTAGCACAGTATATTCTTAGACCGTTTTCTTAGGATTTTTGGAATCTGTAACTTGCACCTCCATGAAAGAATAAAATAAAAACACAGAAGAAGTTTTCTTCTCAAAACACTTTTTTTGCCATAACACAAACTCCCCTGCGCCTCTGTATGGCATTAAAATGAATAATCTACTTGAAAGTAACATAATTTGAAAAGTATCCTTAACAGTGAAATTCCTGAAATTTTGTTATATTTATATTTTATAAATAGACATAAAATTTTATATTCATTATATTTTAATACTTTTTATTTTATTTATTTTACTGTTAAAACATGCCACAAACACACACAATTTAGTCAAAAGCTGCAGATGCATCAGGGTCTGCTATCATAAAACAAGCTAAAAAGGATGAGCAACTTAGAAAAAGGTAACATCAACTTTACTTGAAGTTTACACCTGAACATTTTATACATACATATAAATGGAGAGAGACAGAGCTGGATTAAGAAACGGACACTGTAAGGCCAAGAGCTGCAAACAAAGCACCATTTAATCATACTAGAACAGAATCTCTCTTATATAATGTTTCAGTTAATGGTTGGTATGGAAAGCTAAAGAAAAATGGCTCGAGTATAATCATTATTCCTAAATCTGAGAAAAGCTTAAAATTACACCTCGGGGAGCTAAGCTGCTTCACGCTGTGCGTAAGCTGCACATCTCCTCTCCCAGCAGCTCTCGCCAGCCCTCCCAGGCAGGGTGCAGACCATAACAGATCGGCTGTCACAATCCTCTCCTCGGAGAAAAGGAGGAGCTCCCTGCTCTTGTTTTATGAAAGAAGGTGAGACACTGGCTGAAGTCACGCTGAGTGTGTGTGATGTGAGTCTTAATGACAGTCACATGAGATATGGCCAGCGATAGCCCCGATTGCCTTAATAAACGAATATGTATTATCAGAGCCTACAAGAAGCGAGTTGAGCACTGTGTAACAAGCAGGAGCCGTGTAAGCAGTGAGCGCAAGGAATTATTTCTTCAGGGACGAATATGAATCCTACATCCCACACTTAGCTAGTAAAACATAATCCGGTATTTAATACAATTAAGCCAATTAACACCATATCAACACTATTTTAAAACTTGTTGAGTTGGGTAGCTTCATGCCTTGGGAACAGTCTTAATTCAGCAACGATAAAACCACTCTTACATTAGGCAGAACTCTTTCAGCACAGGAGCACCACTTGAGATCAAAAAATAGCCCACGATAACTGATGTTGACAACTCCCAGTAGCAACCTCCCAGCCATTTCAGCGACCACTCTTGCAGCCTGTGAAAGACAGAGCCACCAATATGAAGCTAATAGTCTTTAGCTAGTTTCAGTCTAAGTAAAGAAAACCATCTGGCAAGAAACCTCAGCCAGCCAGCCACAGGGCTGTTAAACTGCTGTGCTGAGGTTGGCTGCCACTGGGGTTGCGTACTAGGGGCAACGGGGTAAGGAGGGGGTCTGCACTGCAAAACGAACCTCTGCTTCCCCACTGACACATCCATTTCCCTGTTGTACCCTCTTTTCTGCCATTCTCCACTGGATGGGTTGGCACAGTACCAAGCAGGAACAGTCAGGTAAGGACCGAGCAGTGGGAAGTCATGTTCTTGGTCTTCCTAAGACTCTGGTTGGGGTCCTCTCCCAGTACCTTACTGCTTACAGCTGGCTTCATGGCACCAGCACACATGGTAAGACAGGGGAATAACTAAAATAATTTCTTCCTTCATAATCTGTAAGGGGCACACACCAGAAGCGCTCCTCATAAGCGAACTGGAGAAGAAGGGACACAGCATGAGAACTTCCCAGAACTTACTAAGACAGAGGAAATGGAAAAGGACTATAAACTGCTGGTGTCAGGCTGATGGTCTAATCAACCACTGCACTATGGTAGACTTTGAAGTTTGGGTAAACTGGACTGAAATAATCCATTGCCTGCCAACTGTTTATCTATACTGATGTGCCAGTATCTTTCTGATGTGATAGTTCAGCTTCTTAAAGAACAGTAAGTTTTAAGTCTCTCCAGCCTACAGATGTAAATAAGAATCACAAGTAAGTATCTATTGCTTTCACTTGAAATTCCTACAGATTTTGCTCACATCTTTTGGCCAACTTCAGCTGGCTGTTAACCTTTACCAGAGTACTCACCGGTACAACAATTCTCTTAGCCTAACAGCCATTTCACACTATTTTGCTAATCTATGATTCTACCGTGAGAAGCATATTTTCATAAGGCAGACCACTTCTTTGGAGAGAAAAGCTTAAATGAGTAAAAAGTTACGGAGAGAAGTCATGCGTTTAACCCCATCTCATGTAAAAATGGGGCGGGCCTTCAGTCAAACAGATGTACAAACATCTGCAATTTTTTTACAGTATTTACAGAGATAAAAGACATTTGAAAGAAAATCTGTGCCTTTTATGTTAATTCCTAACCTTTCTCCTGCCCTCTTTGACCCACGCTCTCAGCAAAGAGTCCTGCTTAGAGTCAGTCTGACAATACTTCGAGGCCACGACAGTTCCCTGAAAGTAACTCAACTGTGCAAGTTCAGAAAAGGAGGACTGGCATATACCACATGGCCATGCCTCTTTTCTGCTCTCCCTCTCTCTGGAGGGACAGAGCAGAGCAATGGCAGTGACAAGTCTACCGACAGATGCCGTATTTATTCACACTGAGAGTGCAGCCTCCCTCATATGGACATTTTGCAACCTGTCTCATGTGGGCATATGCATTTGTGCATATACAAACTAAAAACTGATTGAAGACACTGGAAATTTCCCTGCTACTACATCTTAATATTTGGATTGATAAGAATTTGAGGTCTCTGGAAACTATCTTATGAAATATCTGTCTGGGTTTTAAACTGCACCTTTCAATTACTAGTTTAATCTACCAGCACGGCACCTCAGCAGTTTTTGTGACTATTGCGTAATTTGTTAGTCAGAAATGCCACAATGCAGTGTTCTATATATGCAAGTCTGCTCTAACGCCAGTTTCCATTCTGAAAACCACCATATGATTTGCTTTTCAGATCGTATTAATTAATCCCTCATTGGATTAAACTGCTATGGTTTGTTATTTGTTATGCTGTTAGCAAACAGCTGGGTTTTAATAACTTGAGTGCAACTTAATATCATCACCATTACGAAACTCTTTTAATGCTTAAAAAATGGCCTGTAATCCGAACGTCCTGTTGGATGGCATGTTTAATTTTTAAGCACTTTCATCTGTAGAGAGTATTTTCCCACCACATTTTTGTTTGCAGTTTTGATGGCAGACTACAGATAACAGAGCTCTACTGTGAAGTAAAGATACAGAGCAGATATCATTTGCTCAGACAGGTATGCAAAAGACAGTAGAAGCTACACACAGTTCAGAGCACAACAGCTCTTTGTGGATAAATGATGAAAGATAGGATTTCTTCCAGTGCGTAGTAAGCACGCACAACAAACAGCTGTACTGGTCTTAATTTTAAGAATATACCACAAAATAGGGAGAGCTACATGGCTGTTATCTGCATTTCTGTTACTGATCATTTCAGTGACATTTCTATAAATATTGCACATGAGCAGCTACAAAGACAAAGATTTAAAAATAAGGCATAGGCATTAAGAGCAGATTATACTGTATGGGTGGGAAACAATGATTTCTGGCACAAGCACAGATTATGTCTGTGTTCAACATGTGGGAAGTCTTCATCAGTAAAAATCAGCTGCCATCAGTGCTGAATGAACTCACGTCACTGTGGAGCACAGCATGAGTCTGACACAGCTCTATTGCCTTCTGTAAGATATTTCTGTATCTCAAGGGAATAAGAAGTCAGAAAACAGAAACATTTTTAATGTGGGTTGTGTGAATAGTCCTGTGATGTGTGCCCACAATAAAAAAAGATTGCATATTCCTGATCGTTGCTGGTACTGGGTGAGAGACTACAGAGAATTACACAGAAAAGAGAGTCTTGCCATTCCTAGAAAACACGGTCACAGCTAGGACAATTCAGGTACAACAATGCGTCTACAGCTAATTTCCCCAGGAAAAACTTTGTTTATGAATGGCAAAGAGCACAGTATGGTTGGTTGCTCTAAAGAACCCTGGCTGCACAGCTTTTCTTCATCTATCTGGAGTGGGATGGGCAGTACATAGGTTATGGTCACCTCACTATCCACCAAAGAATCCTAACTGCTTTCCTAAAGGGCACAAAATAAGAACCACCCTGGCTGCCTGCCTCCTCCCGAGACGCATCTTTTGGACACATCATTCTTCTGTCCTTGTCTTGCCAGTTCTTTTTAAAGGAAACATAAGAAAGGAGAATCAACAAGAAGAAAGCAGTCACATACTTGCCACACTTCTTACAGGTGACACTTTCTTGAATACTTTAATAAAATCTTACTGTCTTACAAAGTTCAATGTACTCATGAAAAATATGAGCACAAAGTTCTCATGAAAAATATGACATATATCAAACCCTTGCTTCTCTCAGTCATACAGTTTTATAACAGCAGCTTTTCCCTTGCAGCTAGCAACTTATTTCTCATTCCTTCTGCTTTTATGCTTTCTGTCCTGCCCATACGGCAAAAAGAAAGGCAGAGGAGTGGAAAACCTGTCCAAATAGCACTTGCCACCATTGTAATAAGTCCAGTGTAAGCATCCATAGACAGATTTACGGAGGATAAACTGAAGCTTAAATCAGAACTTAATACCCCTCTCTGGTTTTTGTCAGGAAGAAAATACAGAGAGAGTATGTAGAACATCAAGAAATCAGTGTTTTGTGGAAAACTAAATGTCACACAGACTTCTAATTTACAGTCCAAATTGTTAATGAACAGTTGAAATCAGTTCAAAATTGATTGCTATACTTAAAGATGCATAGGCATTCACAGAAAGGTCCCTATTAGACACACCTCTCAAAGGAGTAAAAAGTTTCCCCACATGGTTTTCAGTCACTGGCCAGGATGCCACAGCCACATTCTTCAGCAGGAAGCCATGCAGAGGAATGTAGAAACCATAAATATTACCAGAGATCGATTGCCTGTTGAAAACTATTGCAGAGACAATCAATTCCTTCAAAAATGTTTCTTCATTCACACAGAATCTGACTGATGTGCTTCTCAACAGAATTCTTAGACATCTGTAGTAATTCCATTTAATGCAATATATTGGCTTTTTTGGCTATGGCTACTAAGTACTCAACTCTGCTAATTGTCTTCATGTTTTACTTTGTAAGAAGTGAACTGGTCTACAGAATTCAAGAGAAAATGTTAACTGCATAGATGTATGTTTAGATAGAATATGGTTATTGAATTAGATTTTAAATTGGCACTAACTTCAAGTAGACACAAGAATAGGAAAAAGTAGTTTTATGGCTGTTAGTCTACATCAAATATTGAATCACAGATGCTTGGTTTTTTCCATAGGGCTTTTTCCTCTCATCTCCAGCTCCCTGCCACATTCCCTCAACTCAGCTTCTAATTCTCAGTTCCGAGCCGTCAACACAAGCGCAATGTTCTAGTTTATCCTGACAAGTTTTCTCTTTCCTATCCAGGGAAAGCAGAAAGAGTAACTGAGCACAGGAATGACAGATGTCCTATCGGTACTTGGATCCAGGTTCAGATTCAGTCTTCGGCATCCAAAGAACTAAAACAGCTGAGCTCTGAAATGGAGCACATTCACTGCAGATGAAATCTTCAGGTTATCTACACAGTTCTACAACTTTTATCACACAGAAACTGTAGTTTACCAAGGGCATTATATTGGCCAGATGTTTAAAAAATAAGTAAATAAAATGCATTTTCTAGTATGACAATACTTTTCCCTGCCGTGACAAATTGCAAAACTTTTGTTCTGTACACACCATGTGGTCTTAAAGATCAGCAGAAATTTTGAAGTGAGCACTGTATGTAAGCCACAGGAGCAAAGCACATAAGGTGATTTGTGACAGGCACAAGACTTGCTGGGCATGGCTTGCTGCAAGCTCAACATACCTGTAGTCGAGTAGCTGTAAAACAATCATTCAGCCTCAGGAACACAATATCCATAAACCCCACTGACTGCCAATGACCAAGTAGGCCTGACATTAGACTTTGTGTTGCTTTTTTTGGGTTCTGTTACATATGATTGGAATTTATCAGAAACCCAAACAAAACTCATCATCTTTGAAAAGCTACTCACCCAAAAAAAACTTGAGCTGAAAGGGAAAAATCTGGTAAGATCTACTACTACCAGTCTTGTGTGCTATAGGCAAAGAAGCACAGGTCACACATCCATGAACACTGAATTTAGAAATTTGGGGGAAATTCTGACTACACTGAATTGAATATAAAATCTCACATGTACTTCAACAAGGATGAATTTTACACATATTTTTAAGAACTCAATCATTTTTCAGATTTATCTCATTATCCATGGCCCCTCTTCTTCTGATTGAAGTCAATTATGAAATTTTCCTTAACTTCTACTTTTACAGTCAAATGGAGAAGTAATTTCAAAATTCAGGATAGAAGGTGATTTGCTATAGAGACAAAGCTCCGTGAGCTATGAGCAATTACTTCATACAATTACAACTCTTAAAATGTCCAGTGGACTTACATGTATTGAAGTAGAATGCAAATAAGACTTTACCTTTTTTTTCTCTTCTCCTTTTTAAATACATGAGATTTTTTTTTAATTTTTTTTTTTTTTAGCTTCCCTGAGCTAAAAGAAAAAAGGTAAAGTGTTAAAGCCCTGGAAAATGTTTATAGGTTTGTTTATTCTTCTCCTGCCAATGTAATACCAGCAGGCTCTAGTAACTGCTTACTGTAATTTATTTAGCTCCATGCTCAACTTCCGTTTGTACCACTCCTGAACGGTGGGAGCGAGGGCTGTAAATGAGTCTTTGACTAAGCAGATGATCTGAAATCAATGAGTAGAGTTCAAGAAGTTGGAAGACTCAGAATAACTGAGTGGAGAATATAATTCAGATGTCACAGAGATTTCAGTTTGGCAAGGATACAGTTTACAAAACTCACACTTCATCAAATTCAGTGAAACCCCTTGACTGGAGGAACTGAATTGTGTAGTAGGGTGAGAACACCCAAGAAGTATATTGGAGTTTTTTTTTCAGAATTTGGTAATTGTTCTATGGAGGTAGATGTGCTTAATCTATGTGAAAATCTGATTTGCATGATTCCTGAAAGTGTCTTGAAAAATAAATTTATTCCTTTGGGCAAATCTTTGATATTGATTTTTAAAAAAAAATATTCCTGTGTGATACAGAAAACACAACTGCCTAGGTTTAAAATCTCAATGTATATTCTCCCTTAATATTATTTATTTTTAAACTAATTTAGAATATAATTAAATCCTTCGAAGATTCTCAGCTGAAAAACTAAGTTTTTTTTTTCCTAAAGCAAACATTAACACTAAAAATAACACAGAGGAGATGGATTCTATTGGTAACACAGTTGAAGCAATGCTGCTTTTAAGAAACATTTATAGGATCTCTGTGAATATAACAGTTGATACATGGTATTAAGTTATGAAATCTTCTCACACACAATCTTGTTTCTATGAATGAAATGTTTGGCAATGTACGATGCCAAAGTTCTCATTTTTTTCTAGTAAGAATTTAGCTGGCATTTATCTTTGGAGTTAGCCTCTATCAGATGAAATCTAAAAGTTCACAACATCAGCGCTTTTCATCACAAAATGTTGACAGTAAGAGCTTGCATTTTTGGCAGATATGGATAATCTCTTCCTCCTCCTATTGAAAGTCCTGCACTTTTTCAAAACAGATCTAGTGAAAACCATAATTTGAGAGAAGTCCTTTACTCTTCAATCCAGTAAAATACAGTGAAGATTATTGTTTCAGTTGGAATGAATAAGCATCTTCTATGGACAAAATTTATGTAGGGAGTTTCCCTACCAAGGAGATAGACGATGTTAGTTTTCCTTTGTGATACTATGCTTGGAATACACTCCCAAAATTTGTCCTAAGCAAAATTATTTTAAATGTAGTCATATTAACTTGTTTTAATAGAAATTCTAAGTGTTTTACCTTTCATGACAGAGAGTTAATTTGATCTCGGCTCATTCTTCCCTGGAGTGAAACCTACTTTACTGAGTTACTGAATACACAGAAAATTTACTGCATATTTATCATGTATCTGAACTAATGACACCAGTTAATATCTAGTTGCCTAGAGCCAGATGACAGGGTAGCTCCGCTGACTGAAATGGAAACTTTGCCAATCTGTGCCACCTTTAACATTTTACTAGATAAAGCCAATCAAACTGGAATCCACAATCCCTCACGTTCTGGTGCTATTAAACAGATTGTGAAACCAGCAGTGCTGGTGGGTGATTTCATAACAATATGAAAAGAACTCAAAGCTTGGGTGATACGGTCATCTTTTTCACTTTGACTATATGGCAGCCTTTCCTCTACTTTCTGAATGAAAAGTTCTCCCTGTTCTTTGGACCTTCTGAGGCATAGTAACCAAGGAAAATAGATAAATCTCTTTCCTCGTCTTCCATATCTACATTCACCACCAGCAAATACCATTAAATAATGTAAAATAACTTCTGCCACATTCTTAAGAAAGCTAGATGACAGTCCAACACCAATATACTTAGTACACTAAGTATTAATGCCACTTGAAGTCAAGGAATCTTGTTTTAATACCACTCGATATGAAAAGGGATGGAGTCTCTCAGAGTCTCAAATTTGGAGATGCTTTCAAGGGGATTTTGAAAAATCACTGAAAGTCAAATCCAGCCATAGTGGGAAAGGCAGTTCCACTGGTTCTCTGTGCATATCATCTATGCTTTCGGGTAGGATACTTCATTAAGTTTCCTCATGTCTAGTGCCCATGGGGAGTAAATAACCGTGCATGTAGAGAGGACAGGCAGACTGATTGCTAAAATGGAGATTGTGTAAATAATGTGGCTGGGATGATGATGCTGTCTTTTCAAACTCATGGAGGCATATCCCAGATATTTCATTCTTCGGGAATTTGGCCTTGTAAGATAGCACATCCTGAGATGATCAAATCCAGTGTATAGAGAAATGTAGTGAAGTTTCACACTTCTTGATGATTCTAGATATTCTAACAATGACAAAACATACCAGCTACTGCTTTCATTCACTTTCCTTTTTCTTTTATTGAGAGCTCAATAGCTACTTCACTCCACTGTTACATTACAGCTTGAAGATCTATGCTAGTTGAGAGAGGCAAGGAACATGATATTCCCCATGTTCTCTGCCTGCCTTCCTGTAAAGAAGTCCAGCTAAGTCAGTCTGCAGAAGGTAAATACTAAGTTAATCGCCATGCTCATTCAATTTTTTTTATCTCAATTATTTTTACGTCAAATTCTTTTATCTCATGTTTTTTGTGTGCCAACCGCAGGTTCTGGATTTTCTTTCAAGGGCACTGGACAGTCATTTCACAGAGATCAATAATAAGGACAATGTATTTTGATTAGCATCAACAATCAGGTTAAATTCAAACTGGTGCTCTAGAGATGAAGATCTCAAGATTATTACCAATCCCCTGAGCTAACCATGCATTCCTCTAAATTGAATTTGCTAATCCTGCCTAAAACCCATTTGCACTTCTCACTTTTTGACTGTTTTCAGCAGAGTGCTTTACATTATGAGCAACCTCTTCTACAGAAATTCCTTCTGGATGTCTTATTGACTAGGCAGCACACTAGTATAAATTCAATCCAAGTCTTTGCACTAGCTATGATCTTAAACTGCTGACTGGCAGAGATCCCATTGCTTTCCTTTGAGAGTACTATATGCAGGGTACCTCTTTAAGTTCTCTTTAGCCTCCTTTCTTTTAAGGTATGTAGGCCGTTCATATCCTTTGTACTACAAATAGAACAGATACAGTTAATTGAAGGCATCCCTGCTGCTGAATTTAGCCTGCTAGTCTGGTAGTCTGAAACTTCAGAGGAAGTTCCTATAACACAGAATGAAAGGCTACTTTAATTTCCTCTGACCCTGTTACAGACCAAAACTTTTTGACAGAAAGGATTTTTTTGATACAATAGGAAGAAGCAGTTTTACCCTTCCAGCAAGATGCTGCTAGCGCTCACATCGAGCAGAAGCTGCATATCTTACTGGTATACAAACACCAACATACAGGAAACCTATCAGGATACAAAAAACTCGTAGGAAAAGTTTGGTTCTCCAAGTGAGACTTTTAACTCACTCGCAGCAACACAGAAAAGATATATTAGAATTTGGGGAAGGTTTTAAAAACATTTAATCCCTTAAGAAAGACCTTAGATGCCCGGTGTCAGATCTCAGCAGCTATTGGCCTTCCCAGTGCTTTTGAGAATCCTAAATTCCTTCTTGCACAAGCTCCTTCATGCCTAAATAATTTTGAAATTTGGATCTTAAGTAATGGAGAAACCGCAGAGTTTAAGTGCTATTTTACCTCAATAAGATCAGCTGTCCACTTGCCTATACTTCTAGAGGAGAAATTCCTATAACCTTCCATTTCCATAGAAACTGCTAAAAGGTGGTATAGATACAGTTCTTCTGTGAGTGCTCAGGTTTCACTGGAGACATGCAGGCAGATCCTAGTTCCGAAACTGGAAAAACATCAGTGGTTTCTTTGCTACTGCTTCATTTACGTGTAGTCATTATTTAACAGACGGAACCACACTATCGTACACAGTTTAGTCCGTCCTGAGGAAACAGGAGTCAGAGCTAGTGAACGTGCTAGTGTAGGTAACCAACCAAATAACTTAAAAACGTGCAGAAGCACAAGAAACTTACCTTATGAAGCTTGATTCTACTTTTCTTGAAAAGTGTATTCTAATACTACTTTTAAGTACTTTAATATGTCTTTAAGTAGAAGGGCATTCAGAAGCCTGTGATTTTGATAACACTGTTTCCATTTTAAACTCTACCACATTTAGAATTTCCAATGCTGTAATATTTTGCTTTTAAATAAGACTGAGTTTGGAGGTCGTGACCTCATTTTCTCAATTGCTTTTGCTAATTTAACTGAAAAAGTTTTGAGGTTGGAACTGGAAATACTTAGCTGTTTTATGATTCTGGATTATTTTCTTTTGCTCCTATCATTTAATATGGCCATGCCTCTGAAAATATTTTTTTCCCAGGTCATTAAACTGTAAATCACAGTGGTGGATTTCAGGAATTGGGAAACACGATGGGACAAATTATAAATGACCAAGTAATTTCATGTAGAAATACACTTTCTCTGAATGACCATTAATTACTTCCCACATAAATTTCCTAATAATTATATATACACAACACCTGCATGGGTGAGTCTGAGCAAGGTTGAGGAATTTGAAGTGATTTATGGAAACAGATCTCAAAAAGGTTTTATGCTAAACACTGCAGGATCTTTGCCAATGCAAGCTTGCATCTGCAGTGGTGAATTGTGGAAATTTTTGAGAAGGGGGGAAAACCAACCACCTACAGCACATCAGAAGCAAACAGCAGCAGAGCAGTCCCCATACACTATGCTTTTTTCCTGTTGGTACCATACAATGTTGAGTCTCAGTACGAGGACTTTAAAAAAAATATTTCTAGTTAGCTATCTCACTCCACTCAGCAATGTAGAGAGGAGGAGGCTCTAATTGAGGGCTCTAAAGCAAAGCCCTTAATTTCAGACAAAATACATATTTATTTCTGTGAGCTCTTTCTTTATGGATAACCAGATATACGTAGCTGAATAATGCTTTGAACACAAGCTGAGGGGATTTGTTATCTTTTGCCATCCAGCACCACAGTGTCAGCCTTGGATATTTTGGGCTGAGGGAAGCTGGCCCCAGAAACCCACCAAAGCAAAGCCAACCAAGACACTCCAGAAAATTTACAACTGTGCATGACACTAGGATGGGGTGGCGGTGGGTACATTTTGTTTTAATGAGGGCTGAATATTAGTCACATCTTTGCATGTTGTTCAACACTGTGGATAATGTTGATAAAACAGGATGATTGCTGCACTAAAAGGACATTTATAGAAAAATTAGCACAGATGGGGTGAAATTATAAATATGTTGTCTGGACATCTGTGGCATTTATACAGAAAAACCTAAAATGAGTGATAATTATCCACATTTAGTGAAGCAAATGAGGAAAGCTTATTCACTGTGTAAATAATACGGTATGCCTTTGGACCCTCTCCAGCAAAACCATATAGGCAGCAAACCTTTAGACTCACACTGGATACTCTTGGATTCTTGCAGGCACAAAGTAGCCCTGGCTTTCTCCCATGGTGAATCTATAAGAAGAACAGTATCAATTGACAAGTTCATTGGCTCACTTCTCCATATTACATATATTCATTTATAAACTCAACACGCTAAATGATATAGCCTTTAAGTTTCACCAGCAATTTACAAAGATTTAACAAAATTATAGCATGTAAAAAGAAATCTCAGAGAAGAGCTGAAGGACACTTAATAACGTTATCTATCCTAAACTGTCTTAACTCCAAACTATACATTGTTTTTCAGTTCACTAGTGGTGTGCTCAAATCTGCATTTTTATGGGGATGGCCATATTTTTTTCTGGTATTATTTACTTTCCTGAAGTGTTTTCTGCCACTGTAAAGTTACATAATACTTGGAAGATGATAGAAATAGGACTTTTAAATTACTGTCTTGTCTATCATGGATTGGTTTTGAATGTACTTTCGGTCACATGCATTTTATTTATCCTGTAGGGTGATGTGTCCTTTAAGCGCAATTGTTTATTTCATAAACAGTAATAAGAAAAAAGAGAGGTGGAGTCCATTTCAAACATAGCGCTCTCCCCTGAGACATCAGTTTTCCTATGGATGCTGTGTGGCATCCATTATATTTAAAATGGCTTGTTCTCCTCTAATTGGATTCCAGATGATTATTTTTGCCAAAAACAAAGGTTTTCTGTGTTCTTAAAATAATTAGGCCTGATTGCAAATCAAATTATCCAATTTCAAAGGCTTGTTCCCCTCTCTGAAATGCCCATTACAGACAGACTACAGATGACTAAGCCTTGTGTCATCCTGTGGCTTTATTAGGAGAATGTTCTAAGTCCTTCACTTTCTCTGTAATCAGAACTGTAATTTCTTCAGGTTATTTTAAGACCAAGCTACAGCTAAAGCAGGAAACTCAATTTTATTCTGAGCTCCAGACATGTCGACACAGCAAAGCAGGGCTCCGGTTTTATAGGCTATCTTCTTACATAAAGCCTAACACTGGTATTAAATTCAAGCTCTCTACGAGATGCACCGTGCTGCCTACTATCAGATAGCTCTCTATTCGTGGAATGAAGAGTGGCACAAATGTTTGTTTTGATAATCTGTTTATAAGCTACCCTTGTAGAAACAACACAGGCTCAGTACGGCCACTTCCTTCTCTCTCTCATTCATTTTTAAATGAAAAAGGAAAACAGACCTGTACCCAAAAGAAAGAGAAGAGAGAATGTAGCAGCAGAGATATGCCCTCAAACTACCTAACAGCAAGCTCAGAGCATGTGTTTCCATTTAGCTCTTCAGCTTTGTTAGTGGCATTTGTTTCGGTAGAATTCCAGTAAGTTATAGAATCAATTCTACAGAGGCAGAATATTTACTCCTAGTTCTGTTAAGATACTTAATCATGATGTAAGCTGTTATATTAATAGTATAAAGAAGGTGCAATCATCCTTCATGACAATCTATAGTTAAAATGTAAAAAAGGTCTAACAAAAGCTTTGAGAAGACATACAGTGAACTTTAGAAAACTAACGTGTGATGAAATGTAAAAGCAAATTAGCAGCGACACTACAGCCATGAGGTTTTCTTGAGGCTGTGGAAAAAATAGAACGTGGTTAGTACTCCACTACTTTTCAACAGCCTAAAGTGGGCCTCACAGCTAAAATGTCATCTCACATTTGACTTTCTATTGCCAGGATATAACTTAATTAACTCTTTTTTGCCAGTTTTCTGTTTGTAACACAATAGAATATAATTCCTGCTTTTCTTTAATGTCTTCTCATCCTCCTCAAAAGAGTTTGAGGTTACTCACAGTATTAACCAGCTACCTTCACCTACACCACATTACTTTCTGCACTATTCCTTTCTCTCCACTCCCCCTTTCTCATTTTTCTCCACTAATGAAATCTATCGCCTATCTCTTTTTTATCTTTTTCCTTTAATGTCTTTCATGCTCCCTTTCCACCCTGCACTGTGTATACACAAAAAGAAACTGATGCTAACAAAAGAACTGCTTACTGCTCCAGGAATAAAATACTGCTCTGAAACAAAGTCTCCCAGTGGGAATCCACCCATGCTTTTCTCCTGTCTATTTAACTTTCATACCTGCGGCTTATAACCAGTGGGAGAAGCAACATAGTCCAAATTTATTATTACTTCTATTACTATTATGGTTATTAATATTGTTATTATTACTATTACTAAATAGTTTCATATTCATAACGTTTTATAAACTAATAACTGGATTATGTCCCTAGTGAGAGTTATCTAAACATTAAAGGGAGGGAAAGAACAAAATGGAGCTTCCTTCTCTCCATATCACTTGCCCTTCCTTCGCAGCTCAGAAGTTGCAGGTATCATTAGGAATCACGTTTGTTGCTCACATCATGAATTCAAATTGGTGCTGACATTAGAAATACTTCCTTTAAAATTACAAAACCGGGAACTTACAAAAATGAAAAATATTAAACCTAATGAGATGGGGTGTAAAGGTATGAATGTATTCCCCAAGTCATGAATGATTCCAACTCCAGCTTACAAAAAGGATCTATATCAGTATGGTAGCTTTACTTTAAAAGAGTAGCATGCTCCGTAAATGAAGCTGACCTATGCAAGGCTACAGGATATCCTGCAAAAGCCAGTTCAAGTGTTGGGAAGACACTTTAGTATATGGACTGCAAAATTGCTCATTTGTGCACTTAAGTTAGATGTAGATTTACATGTTATATTAATTCCAGGCTTGTTATCTGGACTTGCCATTCCTATGTCACTCCCGTAATGGGAATCCCTGTGTCAACGCAAACGTTCTAAGGACGAGCAAGCGCAAAGAGCGAGCCAAGACTCTTTCACATATCAGCAAATTATATCCTTGGTTAATCAGAGGTCTTATTTTCACTACATTTCATTAAGCATTTTAGTAGGTGAGAAAAGAATTTAGAGGAGTGAATTTAATCTGGTAACTTCACTGCATGGCTCATTTTAATTCAGAAAAAAATTTGGCTCTGAACAGTGACCACAACAGAGAAACTGTGGCCATAAAGCAAATGGATTTGTCATCCCTCACCCCAGCATCACCAATAACAAACGCTTCACTGAGTCTCCACTGACTCAAGCCCATTCAAATGGGTATATTCCTGGCTCTAGGTAAGCCATGTATAAGCCCAAAGCTTCGATGTTCTGCACAAGAAGATACTTGCTGAAGGCAATAAGAAATTGGCCAATTCTGCGTCCTAGACAGAAACAAAGGAGACAAAGCAGAAATATTTAAAAAGAAACAGCTAAGCAAAATCAGGATGCACCTCTCTTTATTCTTACCCCTCCTTAATACATTAACATCTATACGTGCAAGACTAAAGGTACCCAGTGTATCAGTTGCGAGAAAGCCTGATCTTGCCACAGCACTCAGGAAGAGATGCACGGCAAGGTGTCAGCTTGGCGCCTTGGGGAGGAGCGGTGAAGCACTCCAGGTTCCTCCACTCTGCCTCAATGTAAAAGTGACTGCAAAGCATCTCAGAAGAAGATTTCAAGAGGGTCCAACTTCCATTAAGCAGGGATTCTAACTAAGACGTACAAACAGTAACTATATCTTTATAACATAGACAACTGACAATTAATTATCTAAAGAAGAAAAAACTTTTCCTACCTGCCATGCTTCTCAGTTTTCCTGACAATGAGTAACATGAACCACATACAGTTATGAACACAATCAGGCTTACATTGAAAACCAAGCCGATTAACTGGAGAGAGGCTGACAGCAAATAATTTCTTCATGACTGTTTAGAAGTTTTTACTAAAGACTCTCAGGAGAAACACTACAGGTTCCTCCTCCTCCTTTCCTCATCCATCCCACTTCAGCACCACCCAGTTCATTACAGCTCTGTCCAGGTGGTTATTGGAGTCAGCTGGCAAGATATTATACTTAAGCTGCTGCTTTTCTTCCTTGTCCTGACTTAAGGAGCCACAAAGAAGTGCCACTGAGAGACTGGAATTCTCTAATTCCCAGTTTTTTGTAGAAAGATTCAGAGATACGGTGGTTACTCCAAAAACACTTGCGAGGACAGCTTTTGTCATTCTGAGGTAGCAGGTTTGAAATAAGCCTGTAGTCATTGTAAACAAAGTGTAAAGTGTTTCTCAAACTGCATATCTCAGTAAATACTTTCTCTCCTTTATACAAGGTCTAAGTGTTCCCTGGAACAAGTGTGTGATTTATAACCACTGGCACAAGTAGCTTAATTCTCACACACCCCAAGTTCACAGTTTTGCAATCTTCATAAGCATTAAGAACACTTTTTAAGGTGTTTTTATTGCTTTTCCCAGCTAATTATGAATTCGAAGATAAAATAGCCATAGACGTTTTGATAATATAGGCAAAGTTAATCTAAAACAATGGAAAGTGTGCTAATGAATACAGAGGGATACTATTTGTTTCCAGGATTTTTCTGAAATCGTGAGTCAGCAAAAAACCAACTTGCACGTTGTAGAAAAGCCAATGGAAACAAAGAAGAACCACTAGAGACAGTTCACAAGAACTGACAGCATTTCTTAGACATATTGTATTACATACTTATTTTGTATCAGTCATTTACTGTCAGCATTTTTTACCTAAACAGACTTTAGCAAAATCCAAACCAATGACATGTTGGAAGAAAATGTTATGACTCTGAGAAATCATATATAACATTTTCACGAAGCAGGGCAGGAGGCTCAGTTAATTATTCCTTGCCTGTAGTGAAGCTCACTTGCCCCTGGATAAAGATAAAACATCTTTTGCCTCACAAAAATGTTTGGCTTTTTAAAGATGAACTAAATTTTTTTATATTAACTGACTATGTGAATAGAACTCTACTCTAACTGCAACATTAAGCCCCCAAACTCTGCCTTAAATAACAGTACTATATAAAGTAAGCATGCTGAAACCTCAAGGCCTTATCTGTTTAATGAGGGCATAACACATTCATAGATGTTTGGGATGTTGGTAGTTTAACTGCTTTGCCCTTTAGTTTCCATCCATAACACAGCAACAACCTCCCACGTTTCCCAAAAGGTGTTCTGTGAATATATTAATATTTAGGAAAGTTGCAAAAGGTGAGCTCATGAAGAAATTAATGTATTTTGTGTACTTAGTAGGGTACAAACAGGGCAAAGTTAATAACGCCTGCAGCCAGGCACGGAACAATTGAGTTATAGAAACATTTTCATCTTTCATCCACTCTAGACATAGATAAGGCAGAAGCCCTATATGAAGAAAATGTGATGTGATTACGCAGCTCCTATTCCTACTGGCTTCTTGCAATTCTGACCCTTCTCTGGTTCTCCACTCATTGTCTGTTGCTTCAATCCTAGCTGCTCCTGGCTCCTATCATTCACCCAGTTCCATCCTTCTTGCCATGCCCTGGCTTCTCAGTAGTCCTCAACCAGATCCAGCCTCCTTGGCTGATGAGTCAGTTCCCTCCCCATTCAGAGTTTTCTTTTTTTCCCTTCTCTCCCTTATGCTTCCAGTTTCCAACTGGCCTTTCATTAAAGTCTACTCCTTGACATGCTTGGTGATGGAGGTGGAGGTGTCTGCAGGGCAGCTGAGGATACAACAGGTTCCTCCCTTCAACTCAGGCACCTGTAATTAGACCAGGGCTGCTTTCAGCTGCCCTGCCTTGAATAACAAAACTGGTAAAAAGGAGAAGATTGCAACATGATAATTGAAGACAGAATACCTTGACATTTTATCAGTAACACAATAGTAAAACTTGATCTCCAATTTAAATTCAGCCAACAAAAATAGATTTACGCAGAGAAAGTGAAAAGTCACCTTCCAGCTGCAAACATCACATGCCAAGTTCCTGATCTAAAGCACAGAAAGCACCAGAGTCTCATGCTCTACAGTAAGGCAGACTGATGGAACTTTCCAAGCACAGAATAGTTTATTTTTGTCTAGCTCCTTTCTCAAAAATGATTGAAAAATTTTGGCCAAAAATAATGAGAGAAGAAAAAAAGTAGTCACATTTTAGCAGACAGCTGAATGGCACTTTCACAAATCTCAATATTTAGTGTCATTTCCTTCTAAAACATAAATGTTAGTAGCATATCACACTAGTCTGAAAATCTCAAAGATAAACTGGTTTACAAGTAAGCCCCATCATTTTTGACCACTGCTACAATGATGATTCTGTTCTAATCTGGTAGAAAAATGTGGCTTTAACAGACAAGAAAAAAACAGTACACTGATAAGCTGAACGGTAACAATGAAACAGTTACTGGCAATGAAAGAGAAGACTTACTAGTTATTTCCTGTTAATGAATGGTTAAAAATAGAGGGTAACAAAACCTACGGGACTTGATAATCATTCCCCTTGTCATCCTAAAATGCATTTTCCCTTGCCTGTTGAAAAGCTCAGGTAATGCAAATCCAGGTAACTGACAACTAGTCTATCCAATGTAAGGCCTCGCATAAACTGTGAGTCCTGTTGTTTCCTAAACACTCAAATAACTTCACCAAGTTCTTTGTAAGCACGAAACCAGAAATTCATTTCCCCTCCTACCGAAGGTACTTTGTCAAAACATTTGCCTCTGCTTTAAGGAACATATTTTTTAAAACGCGCTTTCAAAGACTGCAGTCAAGTTTAAGATGATGAGGCATATCCAATCAAGTTAGCAATGCCAGTGGAAAAAGTCTTGCTTAATTTGAAGTCTTGAATGCTTATGACAACACAAAACTTTTCAATCTACTGAGTCAAAGATCTAGGGACATTTATTAAGACAGCAGAAAGCGTTAAGACTTCATTGTTTTACCACAGCAACTGTAATCATTCTTAGAAACTAATCATTAAAGAGTGATTATACAGTCTTTTAATTTCACCTAACTCTTTAAACAGAAGGAACTTTTACATGGCTTGATGTTCTCAGAATTTTTCAGCAAAAGGTTTTCTGTAGAATAGATTTATGGAGTGAGGTCCAGGTATAATACATACCATTTCAGATTAAAGAAGAATTTATGGGTCTCTAAACAACAGAGATTTAAACACAGGGCACTTGTCTTCTTGGATGAGAACTAGAATATGCCAACCGCTTCCAGGAGACAGTCCGTACAGGGCTAAATAAGTACAACACATTATCTTATTTGTAACTTTATTTATTGATAATTTATTTCCAGATTTAGAAAACTGAATAAACTGTGGTCCTTTCCCCACAATGACCCCTGTACATGTCCCGGGCACTCACCAAGGGCATGATGGCAGGGCAGTAAGAAAACAGGGACAATAGCTTTCACTTACTTCTCTGCTTACTTACAGCAAAGCCGCTTCAGCAGCAGGGAGCTCAGCACGGCCTAACCGCCTATACAACGTTCTCACTTCTCAAGCAACGACAACGGCAGTGTAGGCACAGGTGCCAGCAGAAATGCGTAAGAATATGTAGTTTCACAGAGGCTTCAGGCTCAGCTGTGCACGGCAGCCCTGGGGCCTCTGTTCTAAAGATAAAACGTTTCCTGAAAGACTGAAGAACATCAGCGCGTGATTTTGTTCTTTCTATAATAAGTAAGAATAATACTTAATTTCATGCTTTCCTTTTCAAGTTCATAAAAGTATGCAAGCCTTCACACATGCACAATGTTTGCTTTTGGCCTAAGTACAAGCAAATGAAATTTCACTTTAGAGGGTGACTTTTTCTTGAATATTTTTCCGTATATAAAGACAGATGATTGAAGAACATGGCAATTTAATCCCAGGCTTTACCAGCTGGCATCAGACATACCTTAAGATCATTGGTTTTGGAATAGGAATAAATTTTTAAATTTTGGACAACTTGGATATCTATTCATATTACTGTGAATAACTGATCAACATTTTGCATTATTTAGGAGACAAAGTCACACTGTGAAGTGGACAGGAACCGGCAGCTACCTATTGGACACTATACATTTCATCAAGTAAGTGAACATGCCCTAGGGGAGTCTGCTGGAAAGATGAAAGCGACCGTAACCAGTGTAACTGAGAGCTGTTCCTATTCTGTGATAACAAATTATTCAAGTAATTTGAATGAATTCTAAAACCTGCAAAGAAAAAATACAAATAAAACCTTTTTTTCCCCCACAAATTACAAATTATTTTCTGAAGTCTTTAGGTCTTCTTATTTAGTGATTTTTGCCCTCACAAGTACAGGTTTCACCACATCAAGGGAGAGTCCAAGAATTCTAAAGGTGTTATGATTAAATATATAGCTTTGCATGAATTGAGAAAGAGCAAAGAGAAAATTCCAATAGAAATAAAAATTAAGAAAAAAGTTGATTCGCTCTTCTTTAACTTTGAGAAAGATCGATACGAAACAAGGACACTGTCAGTCAGAAGGTGAAATAAATAAAGTGATAAGGACTTTTACAGTATAAGACAGATGCCTCTTGGCAGAAGAATATATGAAAATATTTATGGACAGCTCATTCCAAATATAACAAACATTAAACACTGAAACGTGCCACTGTGCATGCCAAATAACTAGACTTTTCATCTTAGTGCCATTTTCACTCATTGGAAATCCCATGGGCTGCAGATTGGTTTTTTGATTCTTTGATCTAAAAAGTCATAGTAAACATGCAAGTGCCATCTTAATAATCTTGGGAAATTAAGTTACTTTTCTTAATTAAATTTAGTCAATTCTAATTTACAGCACGCCCTAAGGTTCTTTTCTCTTTTAGTGCGTAGGGGCCTGTTAACTAACGTAACCAAATCTTACACATGTAAGACAACCTTCAGGCCAAAGAATCCCAAACCAGCCAGATTATAAACACTTTCACCATATTTCGTCCATGATGAGAGGAGTACATTTGAGTGTACAAGGACCACTGTGTAGTTACTATGACGTCCCAAAGCCCTTGAGCTTTTCTGCCAGTGTAAAGCAGTGCAATTCAAGGAAGTCCAAGAAGAGGCATCAGCAAGTTCTGCTGTGTACTGTAGGGGTAATCCCGAAAATGAACCCATGGGAAACACCTTTTGTATCACATAAGATGCAACCTTCCCAGCTTAGAAGAAAGCAGATGCACATGTGACAGCGGAAAAGATTATGGCAAGCCCTGTGAAGAAAGAAAAATTAAGAAGTACTACGCATTATATAGGCTGCAAACATACAGCTCTATACTAAAGTTTTCATAAATTAAACCAGATCTCTAATCTCCCAGCAGTCTAATCTCTTAAAGGCTGGAGCTTTCCCAAAGCATGTTTGTTTCTGATGTCATCTACTTGGACTACTAACATCATCTTCCTGGACTTGTGCAAAGCATTTGATGCTGTCCCACATGACATTCTTGTCTCTAAATTGGAGACACATGGATTTGATGGATGGACCACTTGGTGGATAAGGAATTGGCTGGATAGTCACACTCAAGGGGTTGTGGTCAACAGAGATCAGTGACAAGTGGCGTTCCTCAGAAGTCGATATTGCAGCTGGTGCTGTTTAACATATTTGTCAATGACACGGACAATGGGATTGGGTGCACCCTTAGCAAGTTTGCTGATGACACCAAGCTCTGTGGTGCTGTTGACACACTAGAGAGAAGGGATGCCATCCAGAGGGACCTTGACAGCCTTGAGAGGTGGGCTCGTGCGAACCTCATGAAGTTCAACAAGACCAAGTGCAATGTTCTGCACATGGGTCAGAGCAATGTCAAGCACAAGTACAGGCTGGGTGGAGAATGGTTTGAGAGCAGCCTTGAGGAGAAAGACTTCGGGGTGTTGGTCAATGAAAAGCTCAACATGAGCCGGCAATGTGCACTGGCAGCCCAGAAAGCCAACCGTATCCTGGGCTGCATCAAAAGAGGTGTGGCCAGCAGGTTGAGGGAGGTGATTCTCCCTTTTTACTCTGCTCTCTTGAGACCCCACCTGCAGTACTGTGTTCAGCTCTGGGGCCCCCAACATAAGAAGGGCATGGACGTGTTGGAGCGAGTCCAGAGGAGGGTCCCAAAGACAATCTGAGAGCTGGAGCACCTCTCCTATGAAGACAGGGTTGGGATTGTTCAGTCTGGAGAAGAGAAGATTCTGGGGAGACCTTCTAGCAGCCTTCCAGGACTTAAAGGGGGCCTACAGGAAAGCTGGAGAGGGACTTTTTACAGGGGCGTGTAGTGATAGGACAAGGGGAAAAGGTTTAAACTGAAAGAAGGTAGATTTAGGTTAGGTATAAGGAAGAAATTCTTCACTCTGAGGGTGGTGAGGAACAGGTTGCCCAGAGAAGCTGACGATGGATGCCCCATCCCTGGAAGTGTCCAAGGCCAGGTTGGATGAGGCTTTGAGCAACTTGATCTATTAGAAGATGTCTCTGCCCATAGCAGGCAGGTTGGAACTAGATGGCCTTTAAGGTCTCTTCCAACCCAAACCCTTCTATGATTCTATGACTGATGTGAGTGAAATTATCAGTACCCAGAAAACTGTCAATATTCAGACATCAACACATAAGATCTGAAGACCATGGAGTGAAATGAGGCAAATTACTCCAGGAGGTAGTTGGTGCCTGCTCCGCAGAGAGAGACAACAGGCAGTTACTGCTAATGTCCAAGGCTACGACCAGCACTCTCTTAAAACTTATTTCAAATCCAGGAGAATCAGAGGTATCCAGTGTACTAATAGCACCGTGCCACCAGAGTCACCTGGCACATGGGGCACTCCATGTTTCAAAAGATGGCCATTGAGTGAGAAGAAGAAATTCTTCCAGTGTTGCCATCTGGCTGAAGAGGAAACGTGGTTTTGAGTGTGGCAAAAAGAGGTGATGGGTATAAAATCAAATTCCTTCCATTGCTGCCCTCCACCATACTGGATTTTCATTTTTTTCTCTATTAGCCACATGAAATAATATTATCAACTATCTCATTAAGACAGAGATTTTTGAAAGCTGAGCAAATTAACAGCTAGGAGGTATAAAGGAAAGATAGGGAAAAGAGTTAAGTATTAACTAAATGGCTGACAAATTAAGGGCTCGTGTTCTGAGCTATTGTACAGTGGATCCAATCCACCACTGGTCAAAAATCTAACATTCAGGTATGCCCAAAAGCCTCTAATTCAAGAGCAGACTCTGCCTGATTTAACAGAAGCGGAGATGTCTGATGGGGCTAACAGCTCAAGCATATAAAGTTACTGAGTGTGAAATCTTGGGCAGAAATGAGCAAAAATTACATTCCTCTCCTTGTACATATACTTCTTGAAACTATGCAAGCCAAACACTTCTACGTGATTTGCTCAATGTTAACTCAAACAATATTTACTATGGGTATTGCATATTACATCTAAAGCCCCAACTCCCTCAAAACTATTACTGCCTAATGCATTACACGTTAGACAAGCAAAGATGAACACAGCTGTCGTTAATTTAATTTGCAATATTTGCACTGTCATATTGCAATGCATAATGCATATTTTGTCATATTGCTTTCACAACATATAAAAAGCCCATGAGTACTGGAAAAGCCATGCATCTGCTGAATGATCAAGTAAATGGTACGTCATTTGTAAAGGTCCAAATATATCTGTGCAGTTTTTCACATTTACTCAATTGATTTCTCCCTCTCTCTCTCACACACACACTCTCAAACATATTTGATGCCACACTGAAAGAACTCTGGTCCTTCAAACCTTCTCTGTTTTCTCAATGCCATGGTGTGACATGGCCTTTCTTAGTCAGGTTACAGTGAAAGTATCTTGTCCGAAATTTTTAAATTTCAAAATAAAATTTCCAGTGTTAGGAAGCCCTCCAGACACACGAAACTAAAGGAGAAAGAAAGCAAAACATGCACAAGCAACGACCTAGACTAGAATCATATTGTTTTCAGAGGTCTACAGCTGGGGGCAATAGGATGGTTACAACACTCCAGTTCGTTCTGAGGTTTGTGCCCTTTCTGCCCCCTTTTCCTTCTGTCATGGCTGTATGAGGGTTCACTCTGAAGCAGGCCAGTACCCAGCCTACATAAGTCTTTTCATTCTAGTGAAGTCAGCAGTACCCAGCAAACAGCCAGTGTTCTGACATCACCACATATGATTCACACAAGCTATTTTGCTTATCAGCAACCTAAGGTTACGGTGTTCAAAAGCCACCATCTCATCTGAGGACTGATCAGAACAGAGGACTTATTCTTTCTCGCCAGAACAAATAATAGCAGGAGACTCTACCACTTTGATTAAAAGAATACAACTTTATAATCCCACTACTAAAAGAGGTTATAATTGACTAATACTGTTATTTTTTACCCTTAATCTGGTTAGAGCTGCACAATAATCTCGGAAGGAATGTTGCATCTATGTAATCTTCATGGGAAATTAACGCATACCATGAAACATGCATTATAAAACACAACAGGCAAGAAAATAAAAAAAATGTTTGCATCACTAAGTCTAGCCCTGCAAATTTTGTAACACGACTCCCTCTATGAGTAATTTTAAAGTAGCCAAATAGCTATAGTTGGCACTTTAGGTACTGCTTCAGCCTCCTACCTTAGTTATTTATGTCTTGGCTCTGTACAGCTCTTACAGCTAGAAAAAAGTTCTAACATATAACCTAAACTTTTCTTTTCTTTCCTTCAGGCTATTATCCCAGTCTTCACCATCTTTTGAGAACAAATAAATCCCTTCCTTCATTTATATTGTTACCTTGAAGTTATTTATAGCCTGTGCCCATGTCCCTTGAGCTCTCTCTGTTACAGACTATAAATATAGCTCCCTTAATCCCTCTTCATATGTTTTATCCTCTAGTATTTATATCAGATTTGTAATCTTTATATTTTCTTTTCATTTTAAACTCTTTGGACCACAACTATAGACAGTATTGCAAATGAGTAGTGAAGTAAAAATACTTTGTTCATTTTAATTACGATCTGCTTATACCTCTAATTGTGAACACACTAGTAAAGGTTGAAATGCATAAACTATTGTAATTGCTTTAATCTCCTGATATTTTAAAAACAAGTTAATTCAAATTTAAAATTTCTGATGTTTTGTTAGAGCTTACAGATTAATCTTACAAGAGATTTAGCAAAAATTATTTTAGCTAAATGAAAGCCATGAATGTAATTTTAAAAGAAGAAAGGGAAAGAGATATTCTTTCCCCATATGTTCTCTCAGAAACTATATCCTCCATTAACAGCTACAACTGAGCCAATTTTTGTTTAAATTTGACTTGTTTTAATTTCACAGACATTTAGGGAACAAATCAAGTTTGATGCAAACTGACTTTGTAGGATGAAGCTATGAGATATGAATTATAATTGCATGCATATTTTGAGACAGAAAAGCACAGCAAATTATTTCAAAGGGTTAACAAAATGATGACTAAAAAAAGAGTCTGGATTTCAGTTGGGTTGCGACTCTTGCCACTGGTTAACGATCTGGTCCAGACTTCTCTGGACTTGCAAAATGTCCTTCACAAGGTGTCTCACTGGATTATGTGTCCTGCTCTGGCCTTCATGTGAAGTTACAAGAACTCTATTGCTGATCAGAAACAGTTTTAAAGATAAAAAGCAGATGGAAAAAAAATATTCTTTCTGAATTTAAGAAAAGGTTGATAGTGCAGTGAGGCAAAGGTAATTGCTATTTTAATAGCCGTCTGGAGAGAAGAATAACAGAAAAAAGATTGATTGGCTTACAACTACAGATGAAACAAATCTCTTCAGGATATTTCATGGAAAGCTCTGAGGAATGCCAGAGGTCCTCATAAAGCTTTGTGATTGGGAAACGAAATAAAAATTTCACTCATTTTTTTTGTCTGTGCATGGTAATTTCTGTTGGGAAGAATGAGTAGAATATACCTCACTGTGCTTCGTTAACCTTCATATAACCTTAAAAACAGATGGCTGTCATTGCAGACAGCTCAGTGACAACATGTGGTCAATGTACAGCAAGATTCAAAAATGAAAACAGGAAGTTCAGAAAGCAGGATAAAAGTAAGTTTTCATATTCATCAATAAGGTTTTGTCATCAGGAATATCCCAGTTCAGTTATCCTATCTCAAAAGGAGCCACGTCAGAAACAGGAAAAGGCTAATTGGATTTAAGATGATTAAGGGCTTGAAAAGACTTCCATAAGTAGATAGAGTCTGATTTTCATTTGCACTACTACGCTTTTTTTGCCTGGAACACATACTATTTATATCCACCTTAACATCCATCCATCTACATTGGAAAAGGAAAACCATATCATAAATGAGAATTATTTGCATATCTACAGGCCTCCTGGGGAGTGCAAGTAAGGGTTATACAACAACAAAGTAGATTTAGTGCAGAAATGTAATATTAATCTATACAGCCTTTCCCTTTTGCAGAAAGCAACTACTGTCTTCTGGGTAGACTCAATAATTGCATTCATAATCATGAAGTTCAAACATCTGAACATGTTATCTAAGCAGAAAGCTGAGTTTTCATCTCTCTGCTGAGGTTTTGGACAATTAGTTAAATACTAAGTCCTGACAGCTGGACACAACATGTTATTTCCTACATAAACGTTACTAATGCTTCTGGTTTTCCATTCTTTTCTACTTGGGACATAGTCTGTAGCTGTCCCCAGTTCAGATGCACAGACTTTCACAGTAAAAGAACAGCAACAAAAACCTCTATTCTTACAGATCATGTGTCTTCTACTTGGGATGCTACCATGGAGAGCACGGGCGTTTTGAAGGGTTCTGATCCAAAAAACATCTGCGTTCGATGTCACCAGGCCCAGCACAGCCCAGCACCAGCCACAAGAGTCAAACTGTGCCTTCAACTTGTAACCGCACTCAGTAAGAAATGAACTCCAACAACTGGGACAACTACATGGTCTTTCTAACTTGCATTTGCTAGCATGTCAGCATCAGTTAGAGTTCTTTTATGGTTTTGGTTTATGGAGGTACTAGTATCAAATGCTTCCCTAAGTAGCAACCAAGGAATGGCATCACACAAAGGAAAATTTTCCTCCCCTAATTTGAATTCGACTGATTTCCAGGTTGTCTGGAAAGGATAAGGACATATCAGAGTTTCCTAGGTTACAAAAATAAAGCAGGATAGGAGGGATTACAGTGTGAGAAAGTCTGGCAAAACATTTTCTCCACAAAAAGAGGATTAAAAAAAGAATGAAGCACAAATTGCAAACAACAGCCACGAAGGTTTTCCTGGAGCAGATTCTTCCCATGGCACCACACCAGAGCTAATATGGTCTGGGGCTGCAGATGGCTACTGCTTCCAGTATGCTCAATTTTGGTGCAGGTTGCTGAAGCCTACACAGATACAGTTTTCTACTTAATATGAAACAATGTAGACTGGTAGGGCATTTTACTTTCATACTAACAGATGAAATGTGCCCTATGGATGATCATAGAACTACAGAATAGTTTGGTACTGGAAGAGACCTTTAAAGGTCTTCTAGTCCAATCCCCCTGCAACGAGAAGGGACATCTTCAACTAGATCAGGTTGCTCAGAAGCCCGTCCAGCCTGACCTTGAATGTTTTCAGAGATAGGGCATCTACCACCCCTCTGGACAACCTGTTGCAGTGTTTCACCACCCTCATTGTAAAAAATTTCTTCCTTATATCTAGTCAAAATCTACTCTTAAAGGTGATGAAAGGTATTTAGACAGTTTCATAGGAGCATTATTAGCATAAATACTACTTAATGGTGAAGCTCTGTGTAGTTAACTGGAGCTTAACAAGGTGCTAATTGGGTGTGAAATTTTAGGCTCTGTCCTTTAAATGTCGAGAGGAGCAAGAGGTGTACTTTCCAGACACTGAAGATTTCCCAGGCAGCAGCTTGACATGTACTTGGGGCCACCATATGCCATAGTCAAAGTTGAGAGAAACGGTTGTGCCTCGCTTCCTGGCTCATGGTCCCTCCAACCCCGAAGACAATCCCTCCTTCCCAACACCGCAACACAGAGAACTGGGGGGCACAGGGTCAGTTGTTTACTCCATCAGTCCCAGCAGACACATGAATAACTGTGTCAGTAAAAGGGATGTGACTGCTCAGCAGAGGAACGAGATCCCAGGACCAGGGAGAGGATGGGACCACTGCTAGTCCACCACTTCCTGGCAATGCCAGCTGCTATCTCTATAGATATGTATTGAAACCTTACATCTATATAACCAAATACACTGCATTCACAGATTATTAAAAAAAAAAATAAAAAAAGGAGAAAGAGGAAAATAAAGATAGTTTTCTACACTCAATCCCTTCTTTCTGAATCTACAGAACACTAAAGCCTATTTGGCTGCTAAATGTTTTATAACCTGCCCTGCACCTGGACCTCCTACTCACTACCAGAATAGACCTAGCAATACTATTCCCTAGAGGGAATAACAAAAACAGGTCCTTAAGAATGAGTTCCTGAGGTCTTCAGGAATAAACATGTGCTGCTGCATACCTCTCGATATCTGCAGATGAAGAATGGCAGACAGATGGGGAGGTTTATAGGATGCGCATCCACCTCCTGTGGGCTGCAAGGCTGCAGGAGGAGGAAAATCACTCTGCCTTAGGCACTCGTCCGAGCTCACCTGAACTAACTTGTGAAACCCAGCGTTTTTAAAGTTTCTGTCAAATTATAATATAGTCATACCAAAATGTCCCCAGTGAGGGAGGACAGAGTAAGATTGGTGATAAGTCTATGCATATACATCTTCTGCAGTTCTCTATGCATACCAGTGACAAGTATATATGGATGATCACACATCAGAGAGAGGCATTCAACTCAGAGGAGGTTTGAGAATTTTAGCCCAAGGGTAATTTTTTCTAAATATTCGCATTTCTAACCATTTATTTTCTGAACAAAACAGCTGTGTCAGTATTAGTATCCTTAATCATCCATAGCATCACTATTACTTAATTCAGCTGCATTAGCATTCCTTCTTATTCCTTTGCCTATAGCCCTTTGATGTTGTCATTTGTAATTTCCCTTCTTTCCTTGTAAGGTCTCCAGCTGCCCCATTATCACCCTGTGTGCATTGGCATGAGAAAAGAAAAAAAAAACAAACCAACCCAGAAAATAAGCACAGAGCTCAGAAAACTGCCTCCTAGGCCAAGCAGAAAAGGCAAGATAGGGATGGTGCAGGTGGCAAAGGCAATGTATTGCAAATCTCTGGTGAGATTGCTCTGCAGTTTCTCTAGGAAAGCTGAACTGCATTTGGTGGGAGGAAGGGGGAGTTAGGGATAGTAAGATGCAGCAGAATTTGTAGTGTGTCCATAAACATGCTCAGAGTCCTACACCTCTCCCTCTCCCAAACACATCACTCATTCTGAGACAATAAAAAAAAAAAAATAGAAAAATAGTCTGTACAATGGCAAGGAAAATCCTTGAATACTAGCTTTCTGTGTGACTACATGAGTAACAGAGTCTTGGGTTGTTTTTTACAACTTTTGCTGATTTTAAAATATTCCTAATTTCCCATGTATTCTTCATTATGGCTTTGGAGGTTTTTTTGACAGAAACTTCTCTCATCTCAGTTGAAGCTGATTATTTTCCTAACTGCTTTCACCTACATTTTTCCTCTGTTCATGGACAGTTAGAAGAGTATTTCAAACTTCCTTGGTTTCGAGCTCTCGCATAGTTCTCTTCCATCTTCAGGTGCCTTCCCCACCCTCCCTGACAACAGCATTTTAACATAGGAAGTGCTTGTATAGCTCATCTCTGCACTGCTACTCCATTTGTAAAATTCTCACGTATTTTTTTCAGACCTCTTTCCCTCCTGCCAGTCCTTCCCTCATACTCCTTGAAAAAACCTAGGTAAGACATTATTTCCTATGGAATTCCTTCTACGATAACTATTGCCAATTCTTAAAAGAAACAATAGTGTAAAACTTTCTTCTTTTCTGAAACAGTGACAGCAAATAAAAGGATGCCAACTTTCTGATGTGTGCGTGGGAATGAGTGGATCTGTCTTTGGAGGCTGGAACGTTTTTGAGCGTATGTATGACACAGGCTGGTGAGCATCTACCGGACTCCTGAGGTAAAGCGCTCTCCTGAATTCAGGTCCCACTAGATTTCAGCAGCTGCTATGCAAGGATTTTTATTACGAGCATTTTGAGGCATCTAAGTAATTTCTATAAAGTCCTTTAACAATATGTATCTACACTTAAAAGTAGATATGCTAATATAAAGAATCATACTGATGATTTTCCTTTTGCTATTTCTTATGCCATTCTGTGCCTCATACTAATTCCGTCACTATTTATGTCAGAATGAAATCTCAAAAAATCTAGGTATTTTATTTTATGTTTCTTGGTGGTATGGTAATACGTTTATTCTTGCATGCATTTTAAAACTTCAAGGTCAGATTCAAATTAGAATATCAAAAACTCCTTGAACAGTCCAGGAGTTTTACTTCTTTTGTATCCATAGGAAAAAAGACTTCACAAGGCTTAGGAAAAATACATGTTTTTCAACAGGGACGTGGATCCAGAGATCAAACAAGTAGATGAAGAGAAATAAGAACTTACAGTCTCTGCAAGAAAAGGAGTTGTGAACAGGTAAATAAAAGGCCATCAGTAACATCTTACTAAACTTAAACGGGAGTAGCAAACACCAAAAAGACCCTCTACATGAGATTAAGCACTAACAGTCTGTTTTCCCTACTCCGTCTCGTACCGTTACTGCACAACACCAACAAGGTGGTGGCCTTGGGCACCAAGAAAGAAAAAGGAAACTTGGATTAAGAACAGAACAATTAGGGGAAATTATTAAATTAACATTAAGCTTCCTCATTATTCCATTCCAGACTCCACTGAAATTGAATAGCTGTGGTTCCTCCCTGTGGCATGCATACCTTCAACCACAGGGATCATGAAAGAGAACAATAGTCTTTGATTGTAAAAACATGACTTTTATATTTGGCATTTTCAAAGAATTCATTCCGTTCCTTCTCTTGCCTCCCTTTGATGATACTCAGTTTCATTACTAGAAGGAACGTGTTATCATTAGAATAGAGCATCCTGCATTTCAAGCACATTCATCCACAAAGGGCTTGAATTCTTGGAGCTCTTGTGTTTGTATACTCCACCAGCCGGAAGGAGTTTACAACCAGGAGACGCAAAACAAATAAAACAGATGTGCTGACTGTGCTCGGATTATGCGAAATGCCAAAGCACCTTTGCAGTCATGCACAGAGCTGCCAGCCTGACAAAAAGAAACGAGTTGCTTATTATATAATGGGAGTTAAACCAGCACTGTATCATTCAACCATGCAAAGGCTTCCACTGATTTTTCAAGCCTTTTTACACTGATAACATTTTAAAGTATGCACATAAAGACAGACACGTGCCATTCATTTAGAGGAAAAAGGTGAAAAGGAAAAGATGGCGTTCATTAGACAATAATAATTCATTAATATTACACTATTTTATAAATTGCCAGCTTACTGAGCAACAACACAGTCAGAGGCTGCACCGACACCCAGCTGAAGATCTGCCACTTTACTATTTTTGTTGCTTTTTACTAAACTGTCACAAAAAGCTCGCTCCTAGTTAAACACATGCAAGCACAAAGATCCCAGTGAACTTCCTTAGGGGAGAACGTGCCTTACTGTGTTTTTGCATGACAGTTCCCCTTTAGGATTCAAGTTTTTCTGGTGAGTAGAAATGTTTGTGAAGCAACCATAAAGAATGGTTTGCTAAAAACGTGTCAGTTTGCTGCAGCTTCCTGCTATGTCTGTGAAAAGCACCAAGAAGGCCAATTGAACAGCAGACATCACTTTTATGTAACAAAACTAGACGGGTCCATTTTGGAGGAGCTGTGTGCATATGTGACATGTTCACACTGAACATGGAGCTTGACAGTGCCAGCCCCTAAAAATAGCACCTGGATATCCTTGTTCTCATCACCAAGCACAACCTCATCTTCTCTGTCGTTCGGTGCATCGATCTGGCACCCCTCTCCCTCTTCCGGAAGAGACAGGAGCAGTGGTACCCTGAGGAGCCTCCTTTTAGTAGGACTGAGGGAGATAAAGAGGATGTTTGCATCTGCTGCAAGCACACATTTTAAACAATATCCCTGCCCCTCAGCAGGCAGTTATCATGTTGTTTTGGCAGCAGGAAGGAATCTGTGGTTTTTCTTGAATGTTGCTCTTCTTTATTTAAACTACCAGAAATAAAACAAAAATGACAGAATGCTCCGTCTATAAATAACCATTCCGGTGTACAGTTATATTAGGAGGTAACTCAGATGGCATGATAACGCCTAACAGGCTAATCTTAGAGCTGTAATGCCATAAGATGAAAATAACTGGGCTAAGAATAACTGACCCAGAGGAGTCAGCCTGTTAAGAGACCCACAGAACAGGGCATTTTAGGTTCTCATGTATTTAACAATAATATCTGCCAATTAGTTTCTCTAGAATATTTTTGATTGTATCCACCATATAACAAAACCACATAGAACAGTGGTTGGGAAAGGTTAAAATGCAACAACACTTGAAATCTTCCCCATCATCTATATCGAAACCTGAAATTAATGTGTGTATACACGTATGTTTGCAGACTATCTAGCTATTATGCTTTCCCTGCAAAGACTGTGCAGAAGAAAAAGGCTGGGCAGTTGATACAGAAACAGTCTGATTAAAGCTCGAGCTACAAGTGTTCCTCATACCCAGCACAAACCTTAATGAACTAAATGGATTCTGTACATAGTTTTACAGCAGGAGAGACTGACTGAAACCCTGTACCCTTGGGCGCAGTGCGAATGTACAGGTGTAATAAAGCTGAACAGCTAAAATAATGAACAGCTGAAGTAAAAAGCTCTTTTCCAAGAAAGTGATGTGGCTCAACACACCAAAGAGAGGGGAGCTACTGTCCTAGTGCCAGAACTAGCGAACCTCTGTATTAAATGCAGTGTTCAATGGTATCAGGAAAGACGCTCAAAGAGGTTTTGAAATTATGTTCTGCATTCTTTTTTATTTACTTTCCAGCTTTCGTAGCTTGCTATTCTTGTCAATCTTATACTTTGAAATCCTTATTCCAGGCTTTTCCCCCAACATATAAATATATCTTCTAATACAATGTAAGACTGTCAGGTAACCACACGGCTCCAGAAGCTGGGACTTAAATTAAAGAAAGAAAAAGCAATGTTACAGCATTAGAGGACACATGAAGTTCGCAACATCTGTACTCAAATGTCTTCTCAATAATGCAAAACAGAAAAAAAGCAGCTTTACTCCATTTTACCAATGGAATTACCAATCCAGTTTTGTTCAACTGAATTCATAACCAATGTCTTGTCCAACATACATGAATGGGCAGAGCCTCTACCCCAAATCTGTGAGATTTTGACTACAGAAGACCTGCAGGTCTGTGTTGCTCATCTCTTCTCATTGTACTGATTGTTAAGACTAAGACCTTATTCTTCTGTAAAAATTCATTAAAATACTTCAGCTACTATTATGAAGCACTAGATTTTTTTTCTACCTAGCCTTTATGATGAGCATTGAAAAAGCCTCTCTGTCTGTTATCCAGAATTTCCTTGAACTGAATTTTCACACTCAATTTTTTTCACTACTCTGAAAAGAATCACAAAGTAAAAGCTTCACATATCTATTCTCACTTTCTCTGAAGAGTTATTGCCTGAGATAGCACATATGTAATGTTTTGTATCTGTAAGATTACGTTCCTTGATTCAGATATGCAAATATGTCAAGATTTTCAGAAATATCAGAGCAAATCTTTAAATGAGTTTTCTTTCTGAAATCTCTACACAGGAACAGTTGAGCAGGCGAAAGTTTTGTTTGGCCAGAAAAAAACAAGAGCGCAAATACCAACGAATTTTCCCTGAAGGCAATATAAACGCATGTGTACAAACGTGTATACATGGACACGCAGCCACAAGATAGACACAACACATTAGATAAATTTTGTACACATAAATTCTGAAGATAGCTCATGGGGACCTGTCAACCCACGTACAACATCATGCATGTAGCATTAATTCTTTTATTTATATTCAAGCGATGTAGTGTGAATTTCCTGACTGGTGCAGAGAGTAAAATACTGCAACTACATTCACTTAGTACATTTCTGAAATTGCAGGTGTTTTGCCAGCCTGTAGGTAGATGAAGTCAATCAAATTAATCATTCTGAATCATTATATTCCCTTTAGAATATTTCCACTATATAGATTCCTGAGCCTGATAGGTATCATTTTCCATATTTCACATAAGGGTTAGCTAATGTAAGCAGGATTGCATAACTTGCTCAGGTCACCTGTCAACTTGGTTACAACCCAAGGATTTAAGCTCAAGATCTCCTTGAACTCTTGATTTTTCAACACAACAGCTTTGGGCAGGAAGCAGAGAATGCCTTATCCAATAAAAGCCACGATGGAATTCAGGCGGGCCAGTGGAAGGGTGTACGCCAAAATACGGCCACTGAAGCACATGTAGCAACATTACCCTTTGGAAAAACAGCACAGTATATTAAATCACCAGAAGTTAATGACGTTGGCATTACTTCCTAAAGTCCCACATCTACAGATACCACAGCTGGGTAGGTTCTTTCTACTCCTTCACACAACTGACAGCTATTTGAGTAATGTACCCTTGCATTAGTTATTTATTGACTACATTTTAATGAGCATTCTTGTCATGGCCTGTGCTGTACCAAATGCTTTTTTTTGAGGACTTGTAGTTTATTACTCATATTGTGGTAAGATAAGAGGCCAGCTGAATGCTACGGTCCATTGCGGCATTGCATACACATGGAAGTTGAGACTTTTTGGGTAAAATAAAAGCAACAGCATAGTTAAATAGTACTTCCAGCTAAATAAGAGGCTTTAGACTCCGGATCTATTTTGTAAATCGTGAAACAAAAATAATTTTGGTATCAAATAAGAATGCATCAGCATCATTTTCTTAAACAAAGATGCACAGCACTTACTGCTGCATTTTAGAGCAACAGTACCATATGGGAGAATCTAGTTCAGTCCTCTCAAGATAGCTGAATCTGCTCTCTGCAGTAAGGTGTAGGTGTCTGCAAATTACACAGCTTCTTGAGTCAGTGCCGATCTAGATTGCTCCATTCATAATTAGACTTTTGATTGGTACCTATCCAGATCATCTCATTCATAGTATGATTTACAAGCAGGGATGGAGACAGACAGGCAGAGCAGTAATTGAGGGAATACCAGAACTGCTTCACATGACAGAAGTAATTCCTATGTCTGCTATTGTCAGAATTTCCTTAAAGAGTTTGCTTTGCAAATACGCATCCATGGGTCATTGAATCGGTCCTCTCTAAGGATGCCTCCAGCCCAGTTTAAAATCAGGGTTCCATACTAAATGCCCATCGCATCTGGAAACGAGCAAACCTGAAAAACCATTGAGTGTTTAGGTTGTGCTTACTTCAAAGGCTTCAAGAATATCAAGGGTGCAGACAGTAAATGTTCAGAGATCTGCTCTTTTCCTAAATATGTGCAATTTTTTAACCTGAACAAAAAGTCACATACATGTAAGTGAATATAACTTTAAAGTAAGGACACTGCGAAAAGCAAAATCCAAGTGACTTGATTCCAGCTACTCCAAACACTAGAGCCCATCATCGTACCATGGCTATTTCTTTCTCCCCTATACGCAGCATAGAGGGAGACAATACCTGAAAAGTTACCAGGACTGATCCTGCAAGACCTTAAACTCGAGGGAACTGAAGGTAATCAACAGCTGCACCAGGCTTTGTGGTTTCATGTGACATGAGTTCAACTGCAGACTATGTACAATGTCAACTACTCGCAGTCTAGTTGTGCATTTTGAAGGCCAACAGAAACACTGAGGAATATTTTGTGTTCTACAGAATAGATATTTAAACATCTTTTACCTGGATAATGTTCTTAACTGATTTTTTTTTTAAGTCTAAACCCTCTCTATTCTACAGGGGAAATTGTGTATGTTATATGCGCCTTATGTAACATCAGATAAAAATCAACCTTTACATGATATTCTTGTCCCCGGTGAAGAAAAGCAGAGTTATAAACTTACAGAAAATTACCTCCCTTTCTTGTGTTTCAAATAAGAAAACTGCTATTACTCAAGCAAAATTAGTTGGCAGTTACAAGGTAGCATAGTGAGCTAAAAAACCAGATTTTTCACTTGTGTACAGCTAACTTCAACTTGACATGGTATTAAAAAAAACAAGAGTGAGGGGAAGCAGTCTGTCTTACCTCTGTAACCAATGCAAAAGCACTGGACACCTGCTGAGCTGTTTGGGGGAAAACCAAAGAAAAGCAATAATTGAACAAGAGCTCGACACTGTAGATTTCTCTGGAAGTGTTAGAGTTCTGCAAAGCAATTTCTGCTTTTACCCACTGTCTTTGCTAGAGTTTCGTTGCTCATATTTGTAAACAAGCCTTTCACCTGATTTCTGTCCTTGACAAAGGAACTGCAATTGGTGATCAACATCTCTTTTAAGAAGTGAGTGAAATTAGTAAATTCTTTGAGAGATCCAAAAAGAAACAAATGAACTCAGCAGCTTTATAAAGGAATAGAAAAATTGCCAATCTTAAACACTACCAGTTGGAAGTCTCCATTGTCCTTAGGTATTCTCCTTATTTTAACCTGCACATAATAGCTTTTCACTCTCTCATTCCCTCAGTCTGTTTATAATCATTATGAGGTAGCCTTGGCTTTCTATATTGAAAAACACTAATCATAAGGTTAAGACATAAGTCTCTCCTAACAGGAAAGATATTACCATTTGACACAATCTCTCACAATTTATTTTTGTATCTGAAACTAGAAGTTTGCTCTAAAATTGTATATAAGAAAGAAACACAAGAAAGATTTTAAGTTCTTTTTCTATAAAGCAGGAAAAGAAACAGGGTTTGTTTTTTTTGAAAACAAACAAACAAACATGGGCTCAACAGGTGTACCAAAACAGGCAATACATGAAGAGAGCCACCGTCTACAGACATAATCTTAAAAACCAGAAGCACTGCAAAGTTTTGTGAAAGAAAAAGAAGAAGAAAAATAAACTAAGAGTAAAGTACATGTAAACAATTTACCCTGCGTTCTACATATAGGTCCTCTATAAAGCCAACTTCATGAGAAATAAAGTCAGAAACCTAGGATTGAAAAGATATAAAACAGGTAACATTGTGCCTCAAAAGACGAGTTTCAGCCCAACAAAAACACAACTGGAATTCACAGACTTTAAGAGAGAACGGACCAGAGTAACCTGAAATTTTGACTTATTTAGCCTATATTGACATTTTATCTGAACGGCAACAATTCTTCCAACTTAATTCATCCTCAACACACCATTTGCACGTCTCAAACATAGCTAGCAAAGAAGCTAGAAAACACATGGGTAGCTTCAAATACATGAGTGCTCTTTCAGAGCATCTTTGAAATGCATTCATTAAGAACCACATCCAATTTACATCTCAGTGAGTCATCACACGTGAGTACCACTGCTAGGTTCCCAAATATTTTTAAAGCAACAAAATAAGCCATGCATATTAAAGACATTTTAAAGTAACACTGTAATGAAAAGAGAACGGGATTAGTACTAAACTCCCTTTGCATGCAAACTAGAGAAAAGGAAACTCACAGAAAGACCAAATCCTGTTTACAACAGACACATGACGATTGGGTTTCTAACTGCAGCCTCCTGACAAGGGCTGTCTGAGGAAGTCTCTCTCCGTGAATAAGCCTGTACCACGAGCCCCATTTTGCAACCACGCAACAAAACAAACAAGGAATCCCAAACTAGATTTCAGTTGTGAGCATTTTACTCCGACTGGAAAGCAGCAGAGTGAAGGAGACAAACTCCCTGCAAAAGCAGCAGCTGCTACCTAACATACTGCCATAATTATTTAACCAGAACTTACATAAAGCCCACAAAAATAAAGTCACTTCTTTAAAGAAGGGGTGTTTTCTTGTCGTGCCAGGCTGGGTTGTCCCGGTCTGCCACTGAAGCCCGAGGTATGGAGCTGTCTCTTACCTGAGCTGATCATACTGTGCATTCTTTGCTGAGCCAAGAGCTGTTCACGTCCAGAAACCCCATCTGAGGAAAAACACGATTCACTCTCGTAAATTGTCTGCAGCATATTCCAACCGGTCTGCACTTCAGCTACACGAGAGATTCATCGCTGCACTTGCACAGGGGCATCGGGCACGACCCTCTGCGGTCCTGCCTCCTCCAGCGAGGGTTGTAAGATAATGAGCTTCGGCAATCAGCAATGTTTAAGCGTTTGCACAAGTACGTATCGGGAGGGGGGGGGAAAGCCCCACTCTCGGCAGCCCCCGCCTGCTGGCGGGGAGCCGCGAGCGCGCGGGGGGCTGCGCGCCGCCGACTTGGAGCGGTCGCGCCCGGGCAGCCAACGGCAGGTGGAAGGAGAAACGAGGAAATATCTCTGCGCTTCGGCCTTTCTGGCGAGGCGGGGGGAAACACAGCCTCTTAAAAACCGTCAAACCCAATCAGCCCTCTTGCTGGGGACCTGGAGCCGCCGAGGGTTTAGCCTGAGCTACCCCGGGCCGGGCCGGCGCGGCTGTCCGCGCGCCCCTCTCCTCTGGCTGCCCGGCTCTCCCGCGGCCGGGCGGCTGGGAGAAGTTGGCGGGAGCAGCAGCGATAACTCATTTGCATTTGAATCGACACCCGCGTGGCCCAGCGGCTGCAGAAATAGAACAATGGCCGGCCTGAGCCAAAAATAGGTCAAGCATGGCCGGGTGATTGGAGCCTGCATTAATGCGTTTAAAAATACCACAGCAAACACAGCTGTCCAGTCTCTGTCTTTCAAACCGCCGGCCGGCCGCCCTCCACAGCTCAGCCTCGAGCGCGATTAACCCCTTCCCCCTGCCCAGCCCGTTTCAGTGGGGAGAAGCCAGGGATGGAGGAAGGCAAGCAGGGAGCGGGACAGCAACGCTCCTCGCCCGGGATTCGCGCCCCTCTGCCTCCTCGCCCTCCCCCGGGGAGCAGTTTGTGAAAAGCGAGCAAAACGCCGCGGCGGCCGCTCTATCGGTCCTAAAATAACGCCGGGAGGTTTTGCTGGCGATGTGGTTTCTGCCTCGCCCACGCGCAGCCATCCTGCCGTTCTATTTTTGCTGCCCGTTTCTCTGGCTACGCTGCAGTTGGCTGTGGCGGGGGAGCCGAGCTGCTGCCTGCTCCCTGCAGGACCCGCGGCCGCCTCGGGACAGCCGATTCCTGAAGTTAACAGGGCCGGGGGGGGAGCAGAGGGTGGGGGCAGACGCTGACGAGGGACTGGGCTTTGTGCGTGCAGTTATAAGCAGCCGAAATTTCTGTATTTAGCATGCTCGCTGTAATTCTTATAGCAAGTCACCAGTTGTGGCACAGCGTGTCAGACACGCTTACCGACGACGCGTTATTCGGTTGACTCGCTAAAATTTGGAGAGGGGCCGAGCAGCTCACACTTATTTTTAGAAGCATTAAGCAATTTGCACAGCCTCTTTCTCAGTTTTACGAGACAATGTGCTTTCAGAACAGCAGCGTTCGACAGCGTACCCAACGACAGCACCATGCTCCTCGGCGTCTTGGCAGGTGTCACACATGCTATGTGAAGCTTATTTTTCCTAATGATATGTCAGAAGTTGTGTATCTTGTTTGCTGATTAATATACCGACACGTAGATAAGTTTCATTTCACTGTTATAGATGGTACTTTACTTCTCTGGGACCTGCTCTGCCTTGTAGCACTTGTTACACAGGTGACCAAGGCCTGTCACTGCCTACGTGTATCGTACAGCAGCCTGACCACTCACCTACCAAAATTACAAGTCCTCTTCCATGTCCCTACTCTAGGGGAGCAACAATGGCCAAGGGACATGATTCTTCACTGTAATCAGGAAGCCAATACAGAGATTGTCTCGGAGCTTTCTAGAAATACACTGAATTCACAACTATCTCTAGCATTTTCTGCACCTGAAGACACAAGAATCTGTCCAGTACCTGAGAATCAGTTCTGCTTTTCAGCGAAGGATCACCTGTCAGCTCTTCAACTAACACAACAGATTGAGGCAAGGGCAATTTTTTTTTTTTTTAAACTTCTCACAATTGTGTTACCAAAAAAGATTCACAGTAACAAAGTACTGTGATGCTCCTGTGACTATCACCCCAAACCTTTGCTTCCTCCATGTGCCAAATGACCTGGTCCTGCTGAGAGTTAGCTTCTGTTCCCTGGACAGACCGAGACCACAGCAGCTGACAGGTTTTCCCTGCAGGATCCTCAAGTTAGCACTCATCACTGCTAAACACTCCCCTCTCCTTGCCTGCTCTCTTCCCTCCCCGCAATTTTCCCTGGGAGTGCTCTTCCCCGGGAAGTGGCGAAGCCCTGCAGACAGCACACACCCAGCTCTGCAAAGGGGCAAGGACACGGGCAGTGGCAGCACAGCAGCAGGTAGGGCGTTACAGGGGATGAACATCACACACACCATCGCACTATTGACAGCTGACAATTTGGTATTGGGAACATTTTTCTCTTGAAAATAAAAATACACAAATATTTTATGGGAAATACATGGCACTTTCATAGTCCAGAGCAGAAGACATTTAGCATGAGTGCAAGGGGGATTACCAGTTGAAACAGAAATCTTCTGTAACACAGAAAGAGCTTTTTATAGACAGAAGTAAATACAGTGGAATTGCTTATGTCCTTGTGCCAACCAGAACATGACTGTTTAGAGATTCAGTGCTTCAAAATATTTCCCTGTCCCATATGACAGGGAAAACTGGAAGAATAAGTTAAAAACAGGCCAGAACACAGAAAATGCTGGAGTGTGGGATCCTGGTATTAGGTACTTATACATGTTTATAACTTCTTATATATGCAGTTGCATTTTTAAAGATAGCATTTACAGCTCTAACTGACTTCAAATACTTCAGTAACTAAATAAAAGCAAACTATTTTCAAGAGTAGAAAATGTACATTCAGATATTTAGCTGCAAGCGTTCTTAAATTTGGCTTACGTATTTTAAACTGACAGACACAAACTATCCTATGTTAGCTCATTCACAGACCATAATAAGTACTGCATTGTGCTTTGTATTTCAGATTATATATAAAAATTATATCAAAATATTTTACTTATGAAGTCAGCCACCTCAAAGGTAGGGCTTTTACAACTTGAATTCTTCTGACTTGCTTCGACGTGTTATGAGCCTACTTTGGTACACGCTTAGCCTTAAAACGTGTGTAAATCCATCCCTTTTCAACATAATATTTAAGCACATGCTCAAGTTCTATTGATTGCCACAGAATTTAAGCACACAGTTAAACACTTTGCTGAGTCAGCCCTGCCTTTAACTGCACAATCACATGAGTTTAAGTAGCCTCTTTAGAGTCCCACAGGGGAAGGATAAAGGGTTCATGCCTGAAGAAAATCTGGCTTTTATTTTTAAAGCTATGCATGTTATAAAGGTGACATTTTCATACACAAACATGAGTGGTTTTGTTCTGCTTTTTCAAATGCATTTCCTAAACTGGGAGAACTTTAATGATACTGGAGGTAAGAGTAAACTATTGAAATGCAATCAGCAACTTTATAGAAAATGTAAGGCACGTAAGTAGCACTAAGATCTCATTACAGGGCTGTCACAATGTGTTTCTCTTATTTGCCTTCTAAGTTGCTAAAAACAAATAAATATAAGGAAATTAAATCTGGAAACCGCACTACTGCAACATTAAGACTAAGAAATTAAGCACTTAAGTTAGAAAGAGCTAAAATTTCTACTGCATTATTAACTCTGCAACATTATGATTAAGTAGCACTTTTCTTACTTTCCTTGTTAAGTAAAAACAGTGTTTTACTGTTTGGTTTTTAGCAGTTTCTCACTCATGTTATTCTGGAGCACAGCCTTCATTAATATTAATAGCTTAGTTTCAACTTTTGTAGTTTTCTTACTTGTAAATGAATTCTTGCGTAGATTCTTCTGCTGTATTTCTCAATTGTATCATATAAATATTACATACAAAATTAAATAAAGAGATGTTCTCTAGTTTCTACTTGTATGCTTAAATTAGGACATTGCAGTCTTACAGGTGTCCCAATCAACCTTCTTTCAGCCCCTTTTTCATTTGGCAAGTATTCTATGGAAAAGCATTAAGTCATCACATGCATCAATATCCAACAATGCATAAACAAGTGGTAGCTAAATTAAGGTTGCATGGGTAATAATAAATCTGTCCTATTTCAGTAGTCAAGTTTTGAGTTCTAATCTCTGCAGCCTAAAGAGCTCCTAACTAATCGCCAGGATTAAAAAAAGAAAAAAATTATTGTATAGGAACAGACGCTCCTGTAACCACAGCTCAATAGACACCATTAGTACCATGTGAAACCCAAACATCCAACATAAATTACTACAGCTTATGCTAGAATATTAACTAGGTTAACGAACAGCAGAAGACTATTACCACAGAGAAGCAGATGGTTTGGGAGCAGAAAGAAATCAGGTGAGATGCTCAAGCGGTCAGGTTCTGCTCCCTCCTGGAACTAAGGGACTGTATTCCAAACCCCTGGGAGAGCAAAACTGAATCACTTAATTCATGTGCTCTGCTTGGAAAGATGTAGTGCGGGAATGTCTGTGATCAGTTTTCTGTGCAGCAAGCCTTTGGTGTTGCCTGCGCAGGAATACATGTTGCTTTTTCTTTGCAGTGCCATGAACCCATGGGATGGGCATTTTCAAGTGAGGAAAAAACTGTGATGCTGTATGTGCTTCAGCTCAATTCCAGCTTCAAAGGAAGTTTCTGGGACAAAGACAGATGTATCTGTAGCTTTAGGGGATTCCGTGGCAAACAATGGGAGAATAAAACTTTACAAAGTTTTGAGGATAAGGAGTGCTACACGAGATAAATGTATGGGTCTCTACCATCTCTCAGAGCACCTTGCATCTTTCTTATGCTAATTAGCTCAGGGTTTTTGCAACTAGCTGATGACTTATCACTTCTTTCTCCTCTTAAAATATGCCTTTCCATTTGCATAAGTCAGTCTACTAGAAATTAAGTCCTAGATTCAGGACAACACCTCAGCAACACATGCTCGATTATAAGCACAAGGCTAAAGTCAAATATATGCTTAAGGGCTCCATAATTTCAATGTTTCTTTCCTGAATCACAAAGCTCAAATAATTTTTAAAAGACTACAGAGAGCTGTCAAATAAATAAATAATATTTCAGTTAGGAAATACATATGCAATGCAATTATTCTGCTGGCACAGCTATTTATCAGGTTGGAACTAAAATCTCCATATTTTGTGACAAGGCTGAGGTAAATCAAATACAAAAAAATACAAGCCACGTAGCCAAAAGCAATGTTAGATGTTGACAAACAAATGCCTCAGACCAGCAAAGCACTTTGCACCTTTTATGCCATTAATGAGCAAGTAGAGAGATGAGCAACATAAGGTTTGCCAGGTCTTCCATGTCCAGCTTTCTCAGAGAGACACCAGTGCGCACGTGCACTGCGTCTGCTGTGTCTAGCTGCACTAAACACACCTGGGTGGACATACACAAAGCTTCCCTAGAGCACATCACCTATGATAGCTTGCAATACACTGCCTGTGACAGCTGGCAATACGTTCAGCATACTTGAGGCATTTCAAGCTTGTTGCACATCTACTGAGCAGATAATCTGTACTGCCATACAGAGCTGTGCACAGGATTTCCTGATGCTGGGTAGTCTAGCCGGTCAGATCAACTGACCTGGACACTGAGAGTTCCTGGACGACAGACTACTAAGTCCCTATGGCTGGAGAACCAAGAAGAACACTATCTCTAGCTTGTAATATATGCCTGGGTTTAAGTGCTTTTTTGGACTTAAGCCAAGAAATGTAGGCCACGCTTGCTGTCTGGAGAACTGCATTGTGAAAACCAATGGCTATGCACAGGATTTAGGATCACAGCAGAAGACAGTCAACTCAATATGAGCTCCTAGGATTACATCGGGACCAAAAAGGCTAATAAAATCCTTGGATATATAAACAAGGTTATATTAAGTAACAGTAGTGAGGTGATATGCACATACCAAAGAGAATATTCTTAGGATACTGTAACTGTTCCAGTATAGATACCTGAAAAAGAGTGCTGAAAAACTGAGGATAGATAAACATGTCACAAACATAAGACAGGTTTGGAAAACCATTGGAAATCGGAAACTCAAAGATTTGAAATACTAAGTTTACTGAAGAAGTTTAGGCGTAGCTTGGCACCATCTATATATACACAGGACAAGATGTCCAGTGGTGCAGTAAAATGCTGTTTATTTTAAGAAACAAGGCTTTAAGGAAAATTCATTGATTAGAAAAATTCAAGCCAGAAGCGGGCATGTTTTAAACACATTTTAAACACTGCAGCAACTTACAAATAAGCTTTACATCAATAGTGGCCGTGTGTCTGGAAAGAAAGCTCTAACACTTCTATAGGCAAACTTCAGACAGGTTTTGTTGCAGGACTCCAAGTTAGACAGGTCAGACCTTGTGCTCATGGGGGTACCACCAAAGCTACTGAGAACTAGTAGGAATTATTGCTTAACTGATAGGAATAATAAGAACTAAACAGAATAATTATTCTTACATGATAAATAGGCATCTTCTTTTCAATCACCCTCTCCTGAAAAGCAGAGGGGTGTTTTCTGGTTTGTTTTGAGTTTTTTTTTTTTTAATCCAAAATAAGTTTATTTTCCTATGAGATTTGATAATTTTTATGAGAGTAGCATAATAGAGTGCATTGTCAACATCTTGGGAAAAAAAGTCTTCGTGAAAGAAAAAACAAACAGCACAAAGTGTTTGCTTTGTTTTGCTATTCAAAGCTGCCCTTTTAAGTCAACAGTAGGGTCTTTCTAAAGCCAGGCTTGGATTCATGGAGGGACGAGGTGGCTTTACATAACACGCTACAACCACACTATAAAGCTATAGTAGATTTATTCTAGATTTATAGTAGATAGATACCCATGTAGATTGGGACAACAATGGCTCTGTTTAATTTTGAAGCAAGTAAGACTTTTTCTTAAATATCAAACAATATATATAGTTAGAGAACTGCCACTACAAGCCTCTGGAAGCTTGGCCTAGAAAAAGTATTTTACATTAAACACTAAGAAGAGCCTTCTTTAACATGTGAGCCAAGGAACAGAACTGAGATGCCAGGCCACGTGCTGGGCTGTCGGCACACACCAGCCTTTCCTGCTGCCCTGCCTGCTGGGATCTCCTTACTCTCCCAGCTTCTCCATCCCTCACTGGGAGCTTTCAAGCACATGGAGAAACAGCGTTACATGCACAAACATGCCTCTGAGAGCAGTAATAAATCGACCGCTACTGTGCTATGAAAAGGTCACATCTCACGCTGGTCAATAATGTTGTTATGAAACAACATGAAACCCTCCTGGTTAGCTAGACCAGGACAGCAGCAAAGTTCAGTACCAGTCCTCTTCTGTTTTTTGTGGTTTTGTTTTTTTTTTTTTAAATGTTACAGTGAACCTAGATCCAGTTTTCATCTAACTTTCTTCCGCATCTGGAACTCTGATAAAGAAGAGATCTGCAAACCAAAATGTTATTGAGACACCAGCTTGAGAGCTTTTACTATGCCAGTGAATTTGAGGCAATGTCAAAGGATGAAACTGTGACTTCATTGGGGGAGCTGTAATTTGTTTTGACTTCGGTAGAACCAAGATTTCTCCCAAGGAGCAATATGATCTTAATTTTCCTTGTGGAAGCTATGAATTTATAGACTGCAAAAGAGAAAATAAATTAAAGTACAATTGAAAGCAAAGTTTCATAATTCTGAAAGGAAAATTACAACATATTTTAACTAAATATTTCAAGCTAAGTAAACCACCTTGATAATATTAATGCAGCTACTTACTGTAACTGAAAATACCTTTGTAATGTACTATGGTACTGCCAAGATTTGTCACAAACTTCACTTTTGTAAATACAGGTATCCAACTGATATTCCTAAGGCCAGAATCAGCCCCAAGAAGGCTTTTATCCATAATTCAAGCTCATTTAGCCAAATCATGCAACCTTCAATTTGCTAGGCAGTCTGTCCCATAGAAGGGATGAAACAAATCATGGAGTCATAAAATGGTTTGGGTTGGAAGGGACCTTACAGACCACCTAGTTCCAATCCCTCTGGCATGGGCAGGGACACTTTCCAACAGATCAGGTTGCTCAAAGACTCATCCAGCCTGGCCTTGAACACTTCCAGGGATGGGGCATCCACAACTTCTCTGGGCAACCTGTTCCAGTGCCTCACCACCCTCAGAGTGAAAAATTTCTTCCTTATATCTAATCTAAATCTGCCCTCTTTCAGTTTAAAGCCATTGCCCCTAGTCTTACTGCTGTATAGCCTTGTAAAAAGTCCCTCTCCAGGAAGGCTGCAATAGGACCACCCTGGAGCCTTCTCTTCTCCAGGCTGAACAGCCTCAACTCTCTCAGCCTGTCTTCATAGCAGAGGTGCTCCAGCCCTCGGATCATCTTCGTGGCCCTCCTCCGGACTCGCTCCAGCAGCTCCATGTCCTTCTTGTGCTGGGGACTCCAAAGCTGAACGCAGTATTCCAGGTAGGGTCTCACAAGAGCAGAGGGGCAGAATCACCTCCCTCGACCTGCTGGCCACACTTCTTTGGATGCAGCCCAGGATACGGTTGGCTTTCTGGGCTGCCAGCGCACATTGCCGGCTCACGTTGAGCTTCTCATCCAACAGCTCTCCCAAGTCCTTTTTCTCAGGGCTGCTCTCAATCCATTCTCTGCCCAGCCTGTAACTTGTGCTTGGGATTGCCCTGACCCAGGTGCAGGACTTTGCACTTGGCCTTGCTGAACTTCATGAGAAGAGGGAGGGTACAGCAAATTCTCAGCAAAGTCACTAGTCACCAGGCAGATGTGGGCAGCTGCTGCTTACACTTGTCCCTCACCTGCCCCATCTCTGGCTCTTGGTAGCAAGAGGCAAGTGTTCAAGCTCTCTAGGACAAAGGGGTAAGGCTGTTCCAAGCCCCACAGTTTTCTGGAAGGAGATCTGTTCAAACCACTACGCAATGGCTAAAAAAATGCACAGGACAGAATTGATAATTTGCCTTGAAAGCATGGGGAACATGAATCTATGTTCAGACAACACTCCCATTCTAATCAACTCTAATAAGGTAGATTTATATCTTGCAAAGAGTCTGGGAGGGAAAGCTCTTGTATTCACTTCAATCCAAAGAGCTGCTGGGAAAGGGCAGTCCAAAAATGAATTAATAAATGAAAAATAACTCACAAATGCTGGAATATCAATGCCACCAGCAGAGATGACAGACTATGTAGGATCAAACTTGAGCTCAGGGCCTATTCTAAAAATAGCATAGCTCTATAGCAGTCATCTATGCACTTCATATTCTGTCGATTCGTAGATGAGAGAACAGGACAGCAGGATAGGTAATAATGGGAGGAAAACCAAAACCTTTCAGTCAACAAATCAGAGATTCTAAACCATCACGTCAGGTATCACGTAAGTCATCAGTCATGGACAGACTGGTCTGTGTATGCTATGATTGCACTTCATTTCCAGCCCCTTCACCCACTTGTTAAAGCAGTTTCCAATTAAATAAACTGCTAAGAACATTTCCCTGAGGTTTGGAATATTTATTTTTAATTTTAGATCTGAAATCAATGCAATTACAGTGTTATCATTAGACTATGAAAAATTGAGCATGTTTTCAGCAGCCCACAAAACAATGCTGTACACAGGTTATGTGGCAGTTTTGGCTAAAAGCAACTAGCAAAAAAAGCTAGACTGTACAAGGTAGCAAGTATCACCTGGGGACTAGATTATTCTAAACCTTGATTGTATTCTCCATCTCCTCTCCTTATCTCTGCCAGAATTCCTGCTAAAAAGAAAAGCTGAAAAAGCGGAGACAGAAAACTGGTTCAAGAATGATTTGCCAAGCTTTCTATGTCTCAGAAGACAAAGGAAGATAACTAAAGCTTGGAGTCTGGTTTTGTGTTATCTGATAAAGGGGTGCAGCAAAATTGGGCACCACCTTAACTAAAAATAGATGTACTGTAATAATAAGGCTGAAAAAAAACCCATATAAGTAAATTACCATTGTGAAAAAACAGTCTTAAGCTTGGTCAAGCTTTATTTTTTTCTTTTAATTGCCAGTAAGAATGCTTCTAAAAATAGCATCCTCATGCTTTACAATATTAATTTGTTTACCATTCTAAACAAACACTTTTTTCCATTTTCAGATTATACACAAATATGACAACCTTATATTTTAGGAGCAATTTATCTGAAGTAACACCGCAGAGCTGGTTTTATCTAGACAACTTCAGAGAAAATGCTATTGTAAGCTACTTAATCACAGCATTCTCTTTCAATAAGTATTCACAGGCATACAAGTGTATTTCTCATAGAGACTTTATATGTATGTCTCGTGTGTGTGTATAAAAATATAAACAGATAAACAATGCACTTTCAGCTACTGGTGTCACACATGGCAATTGAAATACTAAAGTGCACATACATTGATAGAAACAAAAAATTTAAGCTGCAAGGTGCATAAGCAAGTGTCTAGCTTAAAACATGTGATGATTGAGTGTTTTACTGACTTGGGGCCTAAATCGTTACATTCACTTTTCTTCATTTAATGTCCTCTCAGATGCAGCAGAAAGCTTCCAGTGATTCAGAGAGGCAATATGCTATTCTGAAACCCATCAGAAAATGAATGAGTTGAGAAGTTGAGCAACTAACTATATTTGCAAGGGGAAAACTCCAAGACATACCTACCAACAAGAATTTCAGGCTAGAAATACACTGGGATGGTTGCCAACAGAAATATTTCATCAGTCAGTTTTTTACAGTACTGTGGCTCCCATCTCGTTTTTTGCCAAGTTATTTAGCGCTGCAGACACCAGCAACCAACAAGTTTGGAAACTGCTTTCATTTCTGACACTCTTTTTCTGGCACTCAGCAGTTTTGTGATACTTCATCTTCTGATCCAAAGACCATAAGCTTGTCACAGGATGCTAAGGAGATTTGCGCGCATTGTTGCGGTGGGAGGACAGAAAGAACGTATAGAGGTGGTTGGTAGACCCTGAGTGGTTACAGATCCCCTACTGAGTGACCTGCAGCTGTGGAGGACTGAATGATCTTGGTAACTCCTTCAGCCATCTCTTCTCAAGTGGCCTTGTGAAACACTGTGTTTCTAGGCAGTGCACGAATCTGAGGGCAGCCATTTCTCCAGCACGAATGTTCTTATTTAGTACATGTGTCCTAAGACCATGTCCTGAATAAGACCATAAGTACTAACAACCCATTTATGGAAAATCTACATCAAACCAGCTACTGCAGCAGTCTTAGCGCTGCTGCACTGCTGATCAGTAGAATGATGTTTGCCAGGATGGGATGAAGGGCCTTCACAGGCAACAGTGTTTAAAGCGTCCAGCACAGCAAGGTTTTACGCGCATTTATTCATGCATTCTAAAGGAAACTAGATCAGTTTTCCATGGCAACTCAAAAAGCACAAGCAAGAAAAGCAAGACCCCAAAAGCACAAGCAAGAAAAGAGAGAAACTTTTGTCACCAGGTCCTTTGCCTCATCAAGCCACAAGCACAGTGACAGGAGTTCGAAGTATTCCTGACACTGCTATACTACTCCAGAACTCTATTCATCAGGGGCATAACAGGGATTAAAGAGGACTTGCATCTTGAAGAGATCAATAAATCTGTAAAGCTAATAATCAATGCAACTGACTATTGAAACCAGCCAACATCATTTAAAAAGATGCACAAAATTAAGAGCAGATGTATTTTGAACATTGAGGGGAAAAAAAAGGCTTAGAACTCCATAAACAGTTTTTTAAAAAACTAAAGTTTCTACCAATTTGTAGTCATGATAGTATAGATCTCAATTGCATTATTCAAATAAACAATTAAGGTCTCCTTTGAAAAGGAGAACAGTATTCTTCAATTAGTTTCTATACAGTACAAAGTCTGCATTTTCTGATGATGCAGAAAATGGCATATTAGGTTAAGTAACCTCTACAAGACTTCAGCTAATGCCTTCACTTTTCACAAAATTTTAGACTAAATTTAGGCTGCCTTAAGACTTGGACTAGCTAGCAGACTCTGTTTGTCCACATCTTTTCAGTGCTCATGTGCAAAACTCCCTCACTAGTGCGTAATTTTCCTATCCTAGAGGAGGCAGCAATCGGAGCGTGCCATTTGTGCACTGAGAGGGCAAAGGGACGTTCCCGACTGCTGGCGTCAAAGGAGAGGCTGATAAACAATCCATATCGCTTGGCCACCCCATTTGATAAGCTTTACGTTTATTTTTATCGTCTGCGCAAGAGAAAAACGATACACAGTAAGGCTTTTTATATGTTATTCTGCTCGACACACAGACTTGAAGAGAACCAATTTTGCCCATCGTTACAATTAATAATATAATTTTCAAATTTTCATTTTGGAGACAAGATACAATAAAATCTTATCTGGCATGAAGGAGGACTGAATCCTTGTCCTCTTGGAAAGTACACTGTCATTACATGATTTCACATACAACAGAGCAAAACAGCCTGAGCATGTCTTGTGCCATTCACTGTCATGTGGAGCCAATAATCTATTTCTGACTTGCGCAGATGGCCTGTTCCTATATTTGACAAAGTAACATTCGTCCCTTTACCTGAAGCAATGTAATTCTTCACTGGTAGAAAGTGAGACCTGCAGCAGTCTTAGTCTTGCAGTACCAAGAAGGAAATGTGCATTTCATTCACATACAGAAAGGAAATACCTGCTAGATACACACAAAACTCTAGTGAACTTTTTTTGTTTGATTTTTTTTTTCCCCCGTTATAGATTTCTACTTTTCCTGGGATAACATTGAAAAAGATCATGTGACATTTTTTACATCAATGTATTCATCATATATTTCTCAAAAGTGCCCATGAGAGATGAATGAATGAATGAATGAATGTGGGTTTTTTTTAAAAAAAAAAAAAAAGCTAGTCTAGTCAGTTGTTAGGGCACTCAAGATTTAGCACTCTGGAGCTGAAGTCATCAATCACAAATTTCCAGTGATCAGAGACTCTGTAACACTCTGTGTTCCAGGCCTCCATCTGTCAAACAGGAATAAACAGCAGTATATTTCACACTACTATTTAGAGCATAAAGTGTTTTAAGGGTGCTCAAACATGGAAGTGGAGAACATAGACCTTCTTTAGGTCAAAATACTTTTGCCAAACTACTTCTACAGTGCACAGTCAGTTAGGAACTGGTAATCTGTGTCCTTCCACAGGGAACTGGCAACGCTCTGATTACCATGCGTGACTGTCAACGTTTTTTAAAGCCTATATTCTTCCAGATAGCTGATTATCACCGAAATAAAACTGCATGTGATTTCCCCAAACCACAAGAGTAGCTGTTTTCTCCTCAAAAGTTAAGAGACAAGCTCAAGAAGCCTCTGCTTTCTTTCATATTTCAAAAGCTTTTTCTTTTTACCTGTGTTCCCTTAACTTGCCTTTCTCTTCAGAACATTTTATGTAGTTCTGTAAACATTGCCACTTGCAAAAGAACATAGCTAAAAAAAGTTTCTCATGTCTCTCTCTAGGTTCCCAGGCTTACAACTTAGAGATATTTCCATTCACAAGGAGAAACAAGACAGCTTGGCAACAGTTATGGCAAGCAGTGAATCTCACTCATGTAGACACTAAATGCTTGAAGTTAAAGAAAAAAATTGTGTACTTTAGCTCAAGATAATGCATTTAAAAAAACAACTAAACATTCCTGTCTTTGAATCTGTTGTGCGTTGATGAATTAATGAGACGAATTGCAGGACTTTTTTCCCCGCTCAGCTGAAGCTGTGGCCATAGACACCTGCTCCCTTTATTTCATCTCCAGCACAGACCTGGCATGGTCAGTTAGTTTTCGGTCTATTTTTGGCATGAGGATATTTGAACAGTGATCGATCCCAATAAACTGTCTCTGCTCTAGTCAACATTAAACTAGCCAGTTCTCTCTATACCCTTCCCATGAGCCTGGAAATCTCACTTGCAAGGAGAAGTAAATATTTCTGTAGGATTCTCCTTTTTAAACTGAACAGAAGAACAATCTTTTGTATTGTTGTGGGGTCCATGTTTATAAATGTCATCCTCTCCTTCTTCATTTACTACTCCCACCAAAAAGGATGGTGTTTTTCAAGACAAAGTTAGTAATGGATGACCATTTTTTCTACATCTTTCTTTTCTTGCTGTTAGTGTCTCTTCAGTTATTGCAGACACACGACTGTCTGTCCCGCTCTCCTCCTTTAACTCCATCTTTCATTCACTACTGAAATGTTGACTCCTTCTATGCTTCACTTACTAACATCTCAGACAAAACACATTTTTGAGGTTCCTCCTGTGCTAATCTCTTGTTTGTGAAGGAGTCTCCAAATACCAGCTCACTTAAAACTCTCCTCCTTAGGTCAATACAAGGAATTGAGCTCCTTTGCTCAGAAAACCACCAACATTACCAGGCACTATGGCTCTTTTCTTCCATATCTGAATAGGTATGGAGATTATACATGCAGACAAGATATTTCCAACCAGCCTGAAAAATTTATTTGGAAGAGGTCTTGTTGTTGTGATGTTAAACATAAAGTGCCTCCCTCCATCAGGTAAAATAAGAGATTGTGGCTTCATACTGTAATTGTACTACTATTGCCATTGCTAGTTTCCTGTTATTTCAGGGGCTTGGAGACCCTCCACAGAGTCGCCACCTGCCTGCTTCTGCAAGAAAAACTCTTCCACTGACCTGCTACCAGCTAAGAAAACACCCACAATCATTAGAAGTCATATTTATTCCAAACCCATTAATTCAGACTTCATTTCACAGGGTTTTAACTGCCATAATCTGCTGAATGTTGAACTCAAAAAGCAGATGCAAAGCACTCCTCAAAGAACAGCTCACGTCAAACATTTATCAGGTCTCTGATTCTTTTAGTGCATAAATAAATGCCTCTCTCTTACTGTTTTCTCTCTTGTATTTGCTTTCTACAGTTTCTACAAAGAGTGCTCCACAATCTCTCCTCCCAGAAGCTTCTGATCACGAATTCTCTGGTTTAATCCTCTTCTATGTTTATCACTATATTTCACAACTTAGTCTCTTACTCTTTGATCCCTTAATAGACATCATACCCTGCAATTTCTTTATTCTTATTAACAGCCTGAACATTCTTCATAAAATACAATTCAGAATGTGTTCCTTACCACTTGTTTTCTTATTGTACTTGCAAACTTTCATCTTTCCTCTGTCTATAGAGATGCTGTAGAAATTGTTTTCTCAATTACTGAAATTTTTCCTTTGAGCCCTCAAATTCAAAGAAAACTTCAAACACAGACAATTTTGTCATGTCTTGTTCCATTTTTTGGAGGGGAGAGGACAATGGTGGTTATAGCATTCAGAAATCATCCCACAACATGGTTTAAGTTTCGTTGCTGCTAACGCTGTATCTCTTTCCTCCTGGGAATGTCTAATTCTTTAAAAGCCAACAAAAGGGGAGAGATCTCTCCTGTTTTGCCAACTATTCAAACAACAGAGGCAACTCTTGACTTTCATCTTTTCATGTTATAAATTGGTGCAATACCAATGGATAGGCAAGTGAAAGGGGAAGCATCATCCAAAAAGCATCATTTCCTTTTGATTATAAAGACTCAGCATGTCAAAACTGATGTAAGGACACCGATAACATATCATGAGGCTTGTATACTTTATATTCATCATTCGTAATCAACTCTCCAGAGCCAGTTTTATCCATTGTTATATGGTAAGCAGAGAGGTATAAAGCCCTAATTTTGGCCAACATGAAACAAAGGTAGGCTTTTTATTCCATGAGAGAAAACACTGTTTTCCCACACTGCACAGAAAAGGAGTTTCATCCTGAACAGAAAAGGAGGAGGAGAGGGGAGGTGGTTGCAGAAGAGGGATAGTTACCGTGCAACTTGGAAGCCTGCTAGAAAAACAAACACAGAAAAATGGCAGTTTGGGAAAAACCACACTGTTTATCAGTCTGAGACTGACCAAGTTACAATGACTTAAAAGCATATGTTCAACGTCACCAAACAGCATGAGCTTCCAAAGCATACACAGCAAAGCTTTGCGACTATGTTTAGGTTCTATTTAAAATGGACTAAAAACAAAATTAGAGATGTCTAAAGCTCTAGTATTTCTTCAGCTCTCTATGGATACTTTCCTATGCCTGGCTTAAAACATGTTCAAGGCAAGCACATAAACCTGGCATACAGTAACACTGTTCATTTAGCCAATTCAGCGTATCTTCCGACTACCACCAGAACGCAGTCTGCAAACTCACTACCACCCATTCACTATTCCTCTCTCTCCCCTCAGTCTGCATGATGCTGTGCAGAGCACATACATTTCAGGCATGTGTGTCCTGCCTTGACAGACTTACATGCTAAATCTGATAAGGAACTACTCAATCCTTACACTTCCATTTCAAAAGTGTGTTCTCATGGGAGAAACTCTTCATATTTTTTACTTGAAAAACAATGAACATGGATGATGCTACAGAAACAACAGGAGACTTGATTTTGAAGCACCTTACAGCCTTGCATTTACACTTACATAGGACTGAAAGGAGCTCACGAAATTCATCATCTAAGCATCAGCAAGTCTGGCACCAGTCCTCCTTTGTTAGTTGAATATTGATAAATATCACCAAGCATTATGCCAAACAGTAGAAAGCTAAGCTTCTCAAAAAGAAGATAAAACAGCAGCACGTAAATTTAAAAAAAAACAACAACAACAACAAACACACCGAACCTCATGTCAATGACTCAGTCTGTTTTCATGATACAACAAACTTTCTAGAAGTAACAATAACAAAAGGGAGTGAGGTCTGTCATTCTACCAAGACATTCAACCCTAGTGTTTACAGGTGCCTTATACCAACTACGCAAAAAATAGCAAAGAAATTACTGGGTTATATTAAAAGAAGAGTTTAAAATAACCATTGTGAGCTATTAAAGTAACCAATGTTAGAGGTATGCAATGAACTAGGTTAGGTCACACCTACAACATATTATTGCCTTCAGCTCTGAGATCTCTTTTGTGAGCTCTACAAATACACTGGTAGAGCTGTTGAGAAGAGCACCAGTAGTAAACATTGCGTCAGGCCAGCTGTTTCCTTGTTTTTCATCTTTGATAAACATCAGTAAATATTATGTCAGTTTTCCACTCCATTCTTATTTTAAGAAAATCCTGACAGTTTAGATGAAAAAAAGCTTGGATTGCTTGATATTTTCTTATTTATATGAGAGTGAGAAGACAATAGTCCAGCAAAATCGAGATTTCCTCATCTTTGTTGCTCTTATATCAAATACATGGCTAAAGATATGACTGTTGTCCTAACCCCTTCCTCACAAGCATGGTCATCATGTCACAAAAGATGGTGTCACATCTAAAATTAGAAACAAATCTCAACTGTGATGATTTTAACACTGAGCCTAACCTTGAGAAATGCTGAGCACCTTCCAAGAGGGACAGGAAAACTGATTCAAGGGTTCTCAGCAACATACAGATTTTGATTGCGGAATGGCAAATCAAAATACAACAGTAAAATGCGGGGGATGGGTGAGGAGAGAGAAATAGAGGTGGATTTGGAATAGGCACTGTGGGAAAACAGTGGCAGGGTTAGTGCTATCCATTTATATATAGTACTCAGGGAATGTGGTCTAAAGACTAATGTGCTCTTTAATTTTTAAGGTTCAATTCAAAATCCAAGCTGGTGGCTGACAAGACTAAACCTGGTTCAAATTATATTAAGCCCTGCAGGTTTGTGGGCCATTTGACCCACAGAAAAATAATGACATTGCATATTAAAGATAAGCCTTAAATGACCCTATTTACTTCAGTATACCACCTGACAGGCTTGATGAGATCACTAGCTATTTCTAAATCACCCCAGAGCACAAAAGTATGTCTGCGTGGGGAAAGACATTAGAACATGAAAAAATAACAAAGCCATAACTATGAAGCTAACAAGACACTTCCGAATCCCTTTGCAAATTAATTTGCGATTTATTGAATTACACTCCACATTCTTTTCTGTTGTCTTTCTACCTCAAGTGCAAACTTTCCAAACAGTTCAGTAATTATCCCAATTTTTAAACTTCTCAGTTTGTTCAATATACCAGATTAAAAGTTATTATAATCATTCATAATAATCACGTCATGAATCAAGAAAGACTGATATGTCATTCTAAATTTAAATCATTAACTATCCATTTTTATGCAACTTAGCTTGTCTACAGCTATTTGGAACACAATTTAATTTATTTCCATTTAAGTTGGGAAACATGGCAAAGTTATGTGGCTGTATGAAGTATGAAATTTCTTTTGAAAACACATCTAGATCAATGGAGCAATTATGACAAACAATATAAACCATATAAGGGGCATAATATATGTCTTACCATCTCTTTTTAAAAAGCTTGTTTTCTTCAGATTACATTGCATCAACACCTTTAAAATTTAATTATTATAAACTTTCTGACAAGATGCTGAATATAGGGTGTCCGAAGCTCTGAATGTCTGACTTCCAAGAGGGACTGTTAAAACCTGCAAATGTATATCACACTTCTAAAAAAAGTAAAACACATGGGCTGAGTTATTTTTCCTGGTAGAGCCAACAGGATTTTCTTCTACTGGCCCAAGCTGCTCTGGAGTCCACCCCTGTAGCCCATCCAAAAGAGCACACAGAAAATACAGCCAAGTGAAAGATATATGTCTGTCTCGCAGCATAAATTGCAGTGAAAAGATCAGTGGACCTTTTCCTTATTTCTTTTACTTTAGTGAGCCATTTAGGATAACCGTTATCATAGTGAATAGAGACAAGTGCCTGAAATTCGGTGCAATGACCTCATAGATGAAGTATCAAAACTTGAAAAACCAACAAACTTCTCAGAACACATATTTCATATAAATATGTTATATGAAACACATTCTCCAAAGAATCTGGCTCTCAAATATGGCAAGGTCAGAGCTTTCGTTCAAACTATTAAGCTTCTGGTACTATGGTCGGGAAGCTACCTTCACTCATGGTGTTCTGCTATGGAAGAAGAACCTACAGGAGAGAAACTTTGGTGGAGATATTTCTGTTCCAGCTTAGAAGTGGCACAGACAGGAGCGAGCGAAGAATCAAACATCAAGTACGAGAGCTTTCCCAAGGTTAAGGTGCAAATTCTTCAGAGTATATCCCCTCCCCTCACCTGCAATCTGACTTGAAAGATGAAGACTTTACTTCACATCTGTCCACTCCATAGGAAATTGCCTGCTGTCACATACAACTGATAAGCTCCAAAAATAGAGTAAAATTGATCTCAAAGGGAAAAATGGATTGATTGGGGGGGGGGGGGGGGAGGGGAATCATTAAACAGAAAGGGAAAAAAAGTTATTTACTTCCTTTGAAAGGTTATACATTAAAATTCCCATATCACTTAGGAATGAAATATGTGTTCAATACAATGGGTTTTGTTTTCCCACCTGGAGATAAGAGTTGACAGTGCAATTGTTAGCAGAATTACTGCTTCAATAAAAATCTGCCACCATAAACAGTTCTGTTATAAATAAAAAAAGGTGCATTGTCTCTTACTGTTTCAAAGCTAATCAAAACCACTAAAACACAATTTCATTGCACTAAATGAAGTGTTGCGGCTTGGCAACTTATTATCACAATTAATTGGAAAGCAGGCATGAGCCTGGTTTTACCATGCTATGACATGTCAAAATCCCACAAAGGACTCCATGGGGAAAGTATGCATCTAGGTAGAAACAGCTGTCTGTGTCAGGTATAATCACCCTCTTACTATAAGAAAGTATAACACAAACATGAGGCACAATGCTCATTTGTTATGTGAAACAAACATATTCCCAAAATATGTATTATTTTCTATAAGTGATATTCATAATTTTCCGCAGTATTGCCTCAAGCAATAGAGGAACACAAACATAGATTCATAGATTCATAGATTTCTAGGTTGGAAAAGACTTTAGAGATCATCGAGTCCAACCATCCCTAATCCCCATTAAACCATATCCTCAAGTAGATCATCCACCCTATTCTTAAACGCATCCAGGGATGGGGACTCAACCACCTCCCTGGGCAGCCTATTCCAGTGGCTGACAACCCTTTCAGAGAAGAAATACTTCCTAACATCCAACCTGAATCTCCCCTGACTAAGCTTATACCCATTTCCTCTTGTTCTATCACCCAACACTAATGTAAAGAGCCCTTCCCCTACCTCCCCACCATCTTTTCTCAAGTATTTGTAGGCTGTAATCAGGTCTCCCCTCAGCCTCCTCTTCTCCGGGCTAAACAGCCCCAACTCCCTCAGCCGGTCCTCATAAGTTTTATTTTCCAGCCCCTTGACCAGCTTAGTCGCCCTTCTTTGGACTCGCTCCAGGAGCTCAATATCTCTCTTAAAGCGAGGGGCCCAAAACTGGACACAATATTCCAGGTGCGGCCTCACCAGTGCCGAGTACAGGGGCAGGATCACTTCCCTGCTCCTGCTGGTTACACTATTCTTGATACACGCCAATATCCCATTGGCCTTTTTGGCCACCTGGGCACACTGCTGGCTCATATCAAGCTGATAGTCAACCAACACCCCCAGGTCCTTCTCCGCCAGGCAGCTCTCCAGCCACTCTTCCCCGAGCCTATAGCGATGCTTGGGGTTTTTATACCCCAAGTGAAGGACTCTGCACTTGGCCTTATTAAAGCTCATGCCATTGGCCTCAGCCCAACGATCCAGTCATCTATGTCAGTGTCTCGGAAAATAGTTTTTAGTATTTGTCAGAGAATTTGTACTGAACTTATCATTTTAATCTTTACATATTAGCTATAATCACTTATTTATGCAATCTAAAATTAACCTAATGAGTATATTCTAGTCTTCTGACCGAACAGATTTTTATTTTCTATTTGGTATAACATGTCTTTACATTGTTTTTGTAATTGAAACTATACTGCTCTAGAAGCTGTAAGTTATTTCATTTTCTGTTTTTTCTTAGTGCTAACAGCAATGCAGTAACAGTCTGATTTTGCTTTAACGGAGAAAACACATGAAGGTGTCAGTCACATCCCTTGAGTGCTCATGGTCCACCTGTGTAACGGTGCTACCATGCAGGAGCAGGAGTGCCAGGCGGGCCCTCATAGGGAGCACACAGAGCTCCATTATCACGTGGCCAAAGTGACTGTGCACCCAGTGTCACACTGCTGGGAGCTGTGGTACCCACTGAGATGAAAATCCCTGCAGCCTTGAATTCAAGGCTGGCTACACAGTTGTATAGACAGACTTGTAGGCACGATGTTCAGCGGAAGCCAAGGAGGTCACCTACAGCCAGTGACCAAACCTCAATGTCACGAGTTCAGTACCAGGTGGATCCTTGAAGCTTGGAAAATGAGACAAAGACCTACAGCACCTGCCAAACTGCAGAACTACATATTTTTCATATTTTTACAATGCAGTCCCTGATTTCACAAAAGGTTTTCAGTATTCCCCAATCATGTATAAGAAAAGGACCTCTAAAGCCAAGCAGTGGATGCACAGATTGCTCACCATTTGACCCATCCGTTTTGCTGTCTATGGCGTGTTTGTTATTGACAGAGGCAATAAAGATATTTTAGTCTTTTGACCTGATTATTTTATGTTTTTATCCTTTCCAAGCAACTTTAATGTTTACTTAATTAAAATAAATCAATGTTTTGCTAGCTACAATCTGCTGAATTTCATGCCTTGTCCTATCCCTAATGATAATATGACTCAAATATTCTATTTCTAGCATTTCTTGTATGCATTGTTTATTTTCTCAGCCCTGCGTAACAAGCAGCATAGCTGCAAACGTCAGCTGGGAGCTGGCAGTGCACCATTTTAACTGGTGTTACAAAAAACCTTCATCTTTCATTCGATTAATCTAAGAGTTTACCTCCCATTAAAACATCCCACTGGAGCTTACACATATGAACTGTTTCGTTGCAGGGAAATCCCTTGCTGAAGAACACCATGTAAGGATATTATGAACTCTTAAATATAAAAAGCTGTGGCTTCTGCAAACGCAGAAGCATAAACTCCAATACACCGTAACTTCACAAAAGTGGATGTAACTACAAACAGTAATTGTCTGACTTGAACGGCCAGGTCCTGGCTGGCCCTGATCCAGGCAGACTACTGCCAAAGGCAACAAGGTAGATTTCTTTTTTCTCACTCTTTCTTTGCTTACTTTTAAAGCTATATTTAAGTTAAACAACGAGAACACCTAAAACGAAACAGGACACTAAAAAGTGCTGAATCCTCAGAGGCTGCAGAAAGATTACATGGAAAAACACTCAGCTGAAAACACCATACTAATGAATCTCACCTAGTAAGGAGATCTTGAGAACAAGAAGATGTCCTTCAAAAAGACGCAGTTGTCCCCAGATGAAAAATCATAGAGAGGAGTAAATTTAATACGGGAACACAATAACATCCCCATCACACCTTAAAACGTATAAGGATCAGCTAGCAAATTGACTAATAATTCTGCCTTCAAACACAAGAGGTGCAAAAAGACTGTAGGCCCAGTTAAGTTCAGGATGTGGTAACAGCATCCAGAGAAGATCCGGCCATTGCAGTGGGGTCTGGGGTCTAAATGAATACCATGCACCCACAGTGAACAATGGCTCACTCAGAAAAAGAGGTAAGCGCTGAAATGGTAAACCTGCAACAGTAAAGACAAGAGCTAACCATGCAGGACTGCAAAAGAGATTTCTGAAACTGAACGGGCAATAAAATGGCAAATGAATTCAAGGAAGAAAAAGGGAAAGCAACGTATGTAAGTACAGCAAACCTAGCTTCACATATAAAATGACATTTTACAACCACAACCATTCAGGAGTGGAATCTTAAATTTGTAAATAGTTCAACAAGAAAATGTCTGCTGAGTGCTCAGTAGAAGTCAGAAAAAGGATATAAAATTATTTAAAATGATATTAGGAAAGGAACAGGGATCAAAATTGAAAGCATCATCACACCGCTGAATAAATCCTCAGTTTACCTTGATATCTGGTAAAGTTTGGGTCCCCTCATCTCAGAAAGGATATAGTAGAATTGGGAAAGGTTCAGAGATGGGCGGAAAGATATGAAATGACTTCTGGATGAAGAACTACTAAGTTAGAACTCTAGTCTGGATAAAAGGGAGGATATGATAAAAGAACTGCAAATCAGTAAGGAGCATAGAGATGGGGGATAGAGACAAAATGTTCAGTATCTTTTAAGTAAAAGAGCTAAATGTCATCAAAAGAAAGTCACTAGAAATGAAGCAAAACAATGCAGTTTTTCACAGACTTGAGAATAGACCCATGGAACTTCCTGAAAAATGATGTTATCGATGCCAAAACAAGTCCCCTGAGGTGAAAACAGCTGGAGGCTGTGAGATTACTGAAGAGAAATATCATACAAGTTCATCCCAGACATCTGTTTAAAGCCAGTCCTGGAGACAGGATACCTATTTCTTCATGGTGGTGTACCACCACAGCGTAGTAAGGGAGCTATGTACGACACTGTAGCAGGACACTTTCCAACACCATTTTGGAAAGTATTGTCTCAGTTAGATGGGTGCCATCACTCAGATAAGTGAATTAGGCATTTAAAGACCTTCAGACAAGGCCACCTGACAACTGTTAAAACAGAGCTGGGGTTTACTAATTTAGCCAAAAATAAACCAGAAATCTTACTTTCCTCACAAGTCTTATTTTCGGGTGTTTGCTTCAGTGGCTCAGAACAATCAAAGCAAGCAAAGACCCAGACAGAACACAGCCCAAGTCAGATACGCTCAGCCTCTGTTCATCCCAGGGGCTCTCTGCAGTTCCTCTCAATAGATAACTTACTCCGTTAGAAGCTGCCCACTCCCACCTGCTGTATTTCCCTCTTCCCAGGTTGGCAGTGAGTGGGCTCTGGACCGGGCTACATGCAGCAGAATCTGGTAGAGCCAAGAAAACAAACCTACAGCAATAAGCTTTGCAGCTGAAATTGCCCAATCACAGCAAAAACCACCTCATGGAAGTGCCGGCCTAATGCACAGAACAAGACTGCGCAGGCACTCTCACTCAGGCCACAGGGCAGGAAGGAAGACGCTACTGCTGCTGTGTTTTAAAAAAAAAAAAAAGCATCTGGACTGATGACCTAATATTTACCATGTGATTAAAAAAATACAAACTCTTATATATATTGTATACTAAGAAAAAAAAGAAAGGAATATGAATTTCATTTTCTGAAATCCAACTACATTTGACAGTTTGTTCAACTTATTTCTAAATATTTGTAAATCTTCAAGAGATTCAAAACCTCATGACTATAATAAATCTAATGTAATCTGAATGAAATGCCTGCAATGCCATTTTCAGACAAGTTATGCCTTATTCCTGTAAGCTAATGGTTAACAAGTCTTGCTAAGTCAGTCATCCCCATTCATTTAATAGCATCCCCAGCCAGCTAAAGGAAAAATATGTCCCCATAACGTTATACTAATAATTAACTGTAATGCCATTAAAGTCCTATGCTTAGGGGTCCACAGGGACAATGAATCATGTATTTACATTTTAGCCAGGAAAGTAGTTGTCTGGTAGCAAGGATGGTCACACCTGCTGCAAAATAATTACAGGGAAAACATTAAAGAGCAGAGAAAAATAAAACAAAAAAAACAAAACACCTTTTTACTCCTTTAAATGTAATTTAGAAATTACTTGTTAAGATTTCTACAGGATGACAGTAAAGAATTACCTCCTTACACAGCACTTCTTTGTTCTAAAGTATTACCATGCTTTCTAATATTCCGAGGTGAGATAAGGAAGTATCAGAGCAGATTATGGCAGAGAAACCATTTCTTTTACTCTGCTCAGAGTTGTACTAGCAAGTTTGGAGACATGAATTATGCCTCACATCGACCTGTAAATAATCAAGAAACATATAAGTAAAAAAAATATTCTCAAAGACTGAAGTCCACAAAATTATACTTACTGCATTACTGAATCCACAGTGGAGAGAAAGATAATTTCAACACAATGTCCCACCACCAATAATCTCCAAGAAAAATAATTATATCCGAGTATTGTGTTTTGGCTGATGGAATTGTACACACGGTACAGAACTTAATTTGTCATACAAGCTTATCACAGTTCCCATTTATACCACCTTTGTTTTTCTCTAAATATGTAAATTCAACAGTTAGAGCTTTAGTTAAGAATTTACCTTTTCTTATGCACATACATATGTACATATAAATATATATGAATGAAAAATAAAATGCTTATAAAACTTGGGTTCTTTATATATAAGTATACTACAAGGTTGAAATGAAAGCTTGAGAACTTGACATAAATCTTCAGCCTAAAAAAGAACCAAACAGAAGGCAAAGATGGAACTCTCCTAAGGATACTTGAACAATACATTATACAATAAATAGCTTCTGAGCTTACTGGTTTTTGAGGACTGACTCACGACTTTTATTCTGGGGTGGCAATACAGCCTCACTGTCTCTCATGCGTTTCCTTAACTGGACTATGAAGTCAGAGCTGAGCAACGTAAAATACTCTCATACTTTTCCAGGAATGAAGGATGAGGGCTAGAAAAACAGGCACAATTTCCTGCCATGTAGTGCAGATTTTTACCAACAGGTAAAGCTAGATGAAATTATAAATTTTAAAAAACAAAACAAAACCAAACCAAAAAAAAGGACATAAATAATAACACAGAGACTCTGTTTCCTACTCTTCAAAGAATGCGAATTATTTTGACTAAATTAGATACTCTTAAATAGCAAGTCCTTGTCCTCTAAGCAGAGTTTAGGTAAAACCATATCAGCCTGTTTAATTACCTAGTAGCTGATTAAAAGGAACCGCCTGCTATTTGCAAGTAAAGTTCGGGTCACATAGTGGAGCATCTGTCATACAAGGAGAGGCTAAGAGAGCTGGGAATGTTTAGCCTGGAGAAAAAGAAGGCTTAGAGAGATCTCGTGAGTGTGTATAAATACCAGATAGTAAAGAAGGAGACAGAGTCTTCTCAGTGGCGCCCAGAGAAAGGACAAGAGGCAATGAGCACAACTGAAATATAGGCAATTCTGTCTAGAAATAAGAAAAAAAAAATATCCCTCATTTACTATGAGAGTTATCAAACACAGGCACAGTTTGGTAAAAGAGCTTGCCGAGTTTCCATCCATGGAAATATTCAAAACCTGACTGGACACACTCCTGGGCAACCTGTTGCAGTTGACAGGTTTTTTTTTCAAAAAATGGAAGAAAAAAACTTTTTAGAGTTTTGTTTTACTGAAATCAAGCCCAGCAACATACCATGCATGAATGACCCTTTGCTCTTGCATAGAAATCCTCCATCTATTGTGGTGCCCCATATGAGTAAAGAGATCACCTGAACACCTTTCAGTGCAAGACTTACGCCTTAGATCTACACTTACTGGTTCATGGGGTTTATATTTTATTTATTAATTTGCAAGTAATTTACGATGGTGGGTCAAGCTTAGACAGGTTTACGCAGTCTATTTTGGTTAATTTAAACACACAACTAATAAACTCAAGCCATGAATAGACTACCTGCTCCAGATCTAGCCCTAGTGGTTTAATGTATCAGTGTTGCCATTGCAATTCAGTAGTTGGAGTCTGCTGCCTGCAAAACTCTGCTAGCAGAAGATATTTTCACTCAAAGAGACTACCAGTCAGATGACCTATTGGAATGTCTTAGATGCTTTTGTCTTCAGTAGAGAAGACCTTATTCTGGCAAAAGTTTGGAAATAATAGACTTCAGATTGAAAGTAACAAGCCACTGGCATGGATAATAAGGTCTTCAACCAGCACAGCTACTCAGAGAGCAGACATGGCCATCAGCTAAACCAAAACAATCTCAATTCAATCTGAACAATCTCTCAGAGGTTTAAATTCAGGCTAAGTTCAGGTTTAAACACAGGCTTAACTCTACTGCCTCAAAAACAGAGCCTTAGCACATCAGTGCAAATGTTCTCAGATGGATAATCACCTTTTCTGAGTCGGGGGAAACATGTAATAAACTACGTGTGGGGATAAGAGCTTGCTATCTTACCTGACCAATGTACAAATACATAAAAACTGTAGGAAAAAAGCTTGGTGTTTTTCTAAACTGATGCAGAGAATCTGCTCTCACAATTCACAAGCAATATTAACCCTCACTTGTAGAAGCACTGGCACCAATAGTTTTCAATTGTAAAGTGGAAATTGTTTTTTGGAAAAAAAAACAACAAACACAAACACAAAAATAAAAAACAAATCACAAAACAAAACCCAACAAATTTCAGTGAAATACTTGGGAAAATTTTAAAAATTGTTTTGCAACTTCTATATACAATTTCATTTTGGGGAGAGAAAATTAGGTTCTCTTACAACTTTACATTTCTTTCTAAATTTTGCTAGCAAATATTTACTATAGTCATCCTAAAAGCCAGAAAATTGTTTAGATTTTTTTAGTTTATAGCACTGCAACATCTAGGGACAAATTATGCACTTTCTGCCAGGACTACAAATCCATACAGAGGTTTTTTAAAGGGACATAGATGAGATGAGAGCTGGGAGAAGACTGAAAACCTCAGTACTGCAGTCATGCCCCTTGGCCCCACCACCCCTCAGTATCAGAACTGGACCCGTTCACTGTGCCCGAACATGTCAGGAGCAGACTTATGCAAGGCCCTGGCTCTGCTACACACCAGGGATCTTGACTTTGCTCCAGAACCACCATGGCTAAACGGCTCGGAGCCACTCTCCATCCCCAACATAGACCTGGCAGCGGACGAGTCTATTTGGATTCCGCTGCCTGGGATTACAGGCTTTGGATGCCACTTGGAGTCCAGCACACTCGCTGCAGTACCCAAGATAGCAAAGCTGCCTTCATCACTACAGCTGGCTGCCAGATACTGGCAGGGATAGCATAACCCAAGCCCAAACCCTTCCACGTTGCTTCAGGAACTCCATGCTGCAGCGTCCGTACTGCAGCTATGGTGGCTCCTCCAGGCCAGAACAAGCCACCCATCCTACAGGCTCTGTATGTCGTGGAGATCAACAGCTGCATTAGCAAGCCACTTGTTGGGGCCTCAAACGCTCCCAGTTAAAGAGTTAAAGGTATTGAGCAATGAGTTCAGGTTCAAATGTATGACCTCACCACATGAATGAATTCACAAGACAGCATGAGTATTTTTAGGTCAGAATTTTTGGAAGCCTTCAGCACTGGTCTAATTCTGTTGCCACTGATTTCAGTTCTATTATTCTAAAGACGCTACGGTCATAGTATTATTTAAGCCAACAGGAACCTGGTAGAAGCTGACATACTCTCTTATGCTGTGACACCTTGATTTTTAAAAATTAACTACACTGTTAAAAATAAATTGTTTTATAATTTAATAAAATCTACTCTGAGAATAAGCTATTTTTCCTCTCTTTTCTCTTAACCCTCTTTTCTGACACACACAGATATGAGTTTTACTGAATTTGGAAGGTCACAAAGTTCTGCCAGTTTACATAAATTTGAAATCAGCTTCAAAATGCATCATATGACTAATCAAGATACCAGACTTTGCTCTAATGAGAGTCATGAACTTTTCAGTAGCAAAATCAGTATCCACATTAGTATCTGATCACTCCATGTCAATTGTACAAATAAACTGAAGAAAAAGACAGCACATCATCAACGCAAGTATAAATAACCTCTAGTTCACCAAAACATCTGTGGACAACAATAAAGCATTAAGTGGAAAGTAAAGTAACTTACGGTAATTAGATTTAGACTGCTACTTAAAGAAAGTTGTGACTCAACACTAATAACTAATTTTACCTTCCGTGATTAGGGAAAGCTGATTAGAACTAAGTATGTTTAGAAGTAAGTATGTTATCTGCTGGCTCTGACATGATTATTGTTTTATAAAAAATGCCTTATTAGTTTTGCTGCAACTACAAATTTCTCTTTAACAGGTATGCTCAGCAACACTGTAAGTATTCCACTACTCATATATTATTCAGCTCTCCTATAACGTGCAAAACTCTTGTGCAGAATTCAGGAGCTTTTGTCATTGTTCAGTATGGACTAAATTCTGTGAGCGACTGAGAAAACATAGGGTTAGGATTTATGTTCTCAGAGATGAGAGAGATGTAACTCTAAAGCGAACTCACATTTCTCACAGTCCCAGTCAACAACGCCACATAAAACCAAAAAGCACATGAAAGTTAAAACTTTCACAAGCTTCTGTTGACACTGAGACATTGCAAAAGACGTAGGTAAATATGGCAATGGTGAAATTATCTAGCCATAATTCCCATTTAATTTCATGTACTCACGTGACAAATTATTTGATTACTCAGATTGAAACATGAATAAAGATTAGACATAGCAGATACAGAAGACAGGTGGATATTTAGAGCAGTGCAGATGGTGTTGACAAGATGTCTACTGTCCAATGGATCTTGACAAACATCAAAAGTGAAAGATCTTTTCTGAATCCTGCTACATCACAAAGGATAGATCAAAAATTATTTTCCTATACACTCTGATAAATTCAGCAAAATCTAGTAACTCAGCATTTGTCTTTGCTTGTTTGGCCGGAGTTAACAGAGAAAACAAAGACTTGAAATAGTTTAAAAACTGAGATATTATGTTCTTGAAGTAGGTGGTAGCTGTTGTTCTTTTGACTAAAAGCCACTTATGCATATGTTTTTTCACTATATGGTGACTAATGAAACATCTATTTCTTCAGATAAACATCCTCAGGAATTCTCTGTCATTAAGGTAGGGTTAGTACTAGCAACCTCAACCTCTGCCTTGTTTGTGCAGCATGCACCAGAAAAATGTAGTCCACTGTTTGTTCATTTAAAGCTAATAACTTATTTACAGAGACTGTAGCAGTAGCAAAAAATAATCAAATTCTTTTCAGCTCTTGACATAAATGGGTGCAATTCTGTTCTCTTCAACAGAGCTTCCTATTTAACTACAGCTGGTCATGGTCCCTAAAAGAATTTGATGGACACAGTTGCTCTAGTATCTCCTTTTAAAGTAGCACAGAATTTCTCAAGGACAAACTTACTAACTTTGCCATAAAGCTGATGCATAAAGAAATTTTCCTGGGCAGGGAGTGCCCTCCAGAGAAATACTGCTGCAGCCAGTGATGCTGCTTTGCAAAATGGACCACAGGCGATCCAGAACCATTTATATTTAGTTTGGAGGAAGCTCATCAAGAAAGGGGAGGTACCTCAGGGGATGCACTGAAGCTGTACATTCCCACATTAGCATGTCCTAATGTGGGTCCTCTTACCTCACCAACAAATGTGCATGTCCCTTCCAAAAAAATATGATGAAAGTAACTGTTGCAATATTGTTCCTCTGCCCTCTGTGTGTTCCTCTTTTTCACGTCTCCTCATGTTAAATTTCAGTGAATTTAGACCACAGTTAACAACCTGTACATTCATACTCATGCCTACGCTGTTCTTTGAAAAGCTGAGAGGTTTGTAATTGTCATTCAGGTGAGCACAAAACATATTGCAAAACCATTTTAGAAGAGGAAGAATACAGCTGTTTCAGCATGCTTTGCTGTGCTTTACCTAGGGCTGTGCATGGCTTATTAGTTTACGCGGCATTTTCTTACTTACCTAGAGATTTCTACAGCTGCTTTATTGAATGTTCTGTGGGATCATACAGGTGGTGCTGATCCAAACCGAGTCTCTTAATAATGCGCATGGACTACGTCAGTTTTATTATTTGCGGTATACTGTGATGTAAATAAGAACAGAGACAGGCCTTGGCTCCTACCTACAAACATCAGAGCCCTTTATGTTTATGCTTCTTTTACAAAGTATTTTTAAGTTAGAGAACAGGACTGTCCCTGGAGGTTGCTTTCCCCTCAGGCGCTGATTCTAAAATCAATGACTGAATTTACAGGAGAAAAAGACCTTTGTAATCTTTTCAGATCCCAAATGGGCAACCTCTATTAGAGCATGTTTTATTTTCACAAAGGCCCAAGAACCATGAAGAGCATGTGAGCGCCCATAAACCCTACACACTGGTTCCACTTCAGTGAAACCGAGTGAAGTGAAACTGGCAGGTTTGCTGAAGCTCAAATAAAACTTATTTTCTTGTGCTAATTTGATGGAGTACCTGAAAATTTCACCTATTCAAAGCCAATCTCTTCTGCCATCTGCTGGAGCGCTACAATATAAACCCTGACATATCACACTGTAATTTGAAATCTACCACAAGGAAAACATTATTATTATGTAATATAAATTACACTTATAATCAGAAAATCATGACAAACACCGTACCCTTATCAGGTTGATTTAGTACAGCAAGCAAGCTTTGATCTTTGATATAACAGTTAGGTCAGCATCCCATAACAAATAAGTAATATTCTTCCAAGCTCTTCAAATAAATGAGCCTTGAGGTAAAAGCTATTGGTCCAAACTCTAGTTTTTATCACAATATATAGCCAGTTACTCCAATGTAGTTCATGAAGTCAGCTGAGTAGCATTCATTTGTAATGGAGACCAGACTGTTATTTTCCTCTGTGTTTTTAAAACAAGTGTCAAAAACAAGTTTCAGAGTATGAGAGTTGCGTACTACCCATATGCCTTGCAGACTCCTGTAAAAGAATCCGTACACGCTGGTGTCATGTGAAATGCATTCTGAGCTGTACGTTTCAGGATCGTTTTTACAGGCACGATGCAGATTGCGGTGAACCAAAACAGACCTTTCCTCTACCGGATGTGCCAAGTGTCACTCCTGGTGCCCTGTCAGGCTCACTGCTGAATTGTCACTGGCAGGACCAGAAAAGGCAAAAACGGACAGAGCTTAGCACAGGCAACTCAACTTCTCAACCTCAGCATGCCAGACCTCCCAGAACAGTTACACGGACGAAGCCAAGATGAGGGAAGGCGATTCTTTGTCTACAGGTGAGACTACTACTCCCACAACAACGCAGGAAAAGCTTCCTACTGCTGTTTGTTTCATCCGAGAAACAGGGTTACAGACTATTTTTTTTTCCTGAAATACTTTAGAAGTGATCCCATATCAACAAAGAGAGGCTTCAGCCCTTTCAGCTCCCAATGACTTTACCAGAGACTGACTACATCTCCAATCAAACCATGATTTTTCACATTTTGGAATAGAGGTAGAGCAAGTGAAGAAGCTACCATTCACGTTACCCAATAGTTTCATTATATAATCTTGTACTTGGCTCCTTGTACTTGTAAAAGAACTTAATAATTTCCTTAACTCAGTTGTTTGCCTCTAGCCATTTTCAAGGTGTGGGGGAGCAAAGTTGCAGGTAAAACAGCTGACCCAGCTAAGACAGCTCTTTTGGAGAAGAAACGTGGGTAAAGGAAAATATGTTTTGCCCATGCGAAATTCCTACCACTCACACTTCCAGCATCTTAGAATCCACATTTCCACAGTCTTAGAAACAGGTATCAAAATTTGCCAGAGAAGATACCACTTGACCACAGAGATGCCTTTTACTGGTCCCACCTAATAAGTCTTTGGCTGAATGATGGATCTGAGGAGCATCATTTAAATATTGTGCAAGAAAAAAAAAAGTTTTCTGAGGACTGATACGGAAATTCTTTGTTGTTCATATACAAAGGCAGACCTGCTTTAAGCAGAGTATTGGACCGGATGACCCCTAGAGGTCCCTTCCAACCTAAATTGTTCACTGTTTCTGTTATCTGAAAAAGGCCAACTCAGCCCACAGCTGACTGAGTCTCTTCTTGATCTCACTATTTGGCAAAAGGTGACTGCAAACTACATTTGGGCTGGAACTGACACGTCATCAGGATATCAGAAATGACGAAACAGCAATACTTAGCTACTGCTCCATTTTTCTATGCAGCTAAAGTGATTGACCAGTGATTCCTAAAGCCTCTGGGAAGATGAGAGCTATGGATCACAGCCTTCACATGAGACATCTTCCCTTTGTGTGAAAGAATAAAGGCATGTTCAAACTGCTCATTTGGCTCAAGCCTATGCCCAGGGTCTGGTAAGCTTCTCCTGTGCTGCTTACGTGCAGCCCTAGGCCAACTGGCATGGGCTGTGAGAATTTCCCTCTCTAGAGGGAGGAAGAAATCAAATTAGCTGTCAGTTCCCTTTACACTGGCATGACACCGAGCGGAGTGAAAATCTAATGCAACGTACATTAGTCTCTAGCTAAGAGGTGACAATCAACAGTCCAGCTATCCGCTCTGTCGCCAGCTGTCTCTCAGGTGGTGGCACCACCAGCACCTCTTCTCCACCCTACCAAGGAGAGGATGCTAACCCTTGGAAGAAATTACAGGTGGTTTAAGCTAGCTGTTTGCACAGTCATTAACACACAGCAAGAAAAGCATAACTAGCAGCACTGCCTTTGAGCTGTTAATTGTCGTGATTTGTGTTGAGTTTATTATCCACATTGCTTCCAGGAAGGGAGTTTGTGTTTCCTCAGCAAAGCTGCCACGCCGTTGTGTAAAACATGACCCTTTTCTAGTGGCCGTGCTTTGAAAGAACTGCAGTGTCTCCTCCATTGTATGAAGGACAGAGCCTGGACACCTACCTCAGCTCCACAGATGCCCAGCAGATGGAGGCAGGCTCTTGAACCCTGGAATAAGGTGCTAACGCAGCAGAGAGGAACAGGATTTCATACATAGTTCTGTCCTCAGTATTTCTTACCAGGTAGCTGGGAGCAGCCCATCACAGAGCTCCCAAATCTCCAGGAACCCACGCTGGGACTCCTGCCTCTCCCCGGGATGGCAGAATCCATGTGCCCAGGATGCTGCTGCAGGATCCCATTGGGAGTTAGCGCAGTAATCAGCTTTAGCTGCACAGGACATTTCTGGCATACAGCAATGAAGCTGAATTCATCCCAAGCGGCATGTGGTTTTTTGCAGGTTTCTAACCGAATGATGTGGTATGATTGGCCTGGGGTTTGGTGTTGATTTTCTGCTGAAAGAGTTATCTTTGCAACTGGAGTTGATACACCCGATACACAGCAATAATATTACTAAGTACTTTAAGAAACAGAATTTTTAGAGCTGGGTAGCTATATTACTATTTTAGATAACCTCTGAGGATACGTCTAAACAGCACAACGCTCTGCAAGTCAGAGATATCCTGTCTTAATATAGCACAACCACAGTGCTTCACTCAGGCTAATTTGGGAAACACAATGCAGAACATCTTATTATGCAGCTTCTGATACACTACCTAACTCAAACAGAACTAGCTAAAGTAGCTCAGCTCAGCAGTGCCCTGAGTTTGAGTTGTCTAGTTATAAAATAAAAGTAACACCATCTCATCTTTTAAGGATATTATGAGAAAAAAAATAATCTGTGAAACACTTAGATAAAATAGTCAATAACCACTACCAAAAATCCTACAGGACACTGTATCCACTGTAGGGCTGGAGGGAAGGTGGTAAATAGAGTAATAGCTTTAGTGAAAAGAGAAAGAACAAGATATCTTTACAGAGCAACCTATACAGCTAGACCATCTGTCAAGTATTACCAAGCAAGCCAGATTCTGTAGGGAAAAAAAGTCACAATAATGAAAGTGAAATAGCTACACGTAAGAGGAAAGGAGGGAAATTAAGGCTATAGGGACAATCTAATTGCAGTTTAACTCTTCTGTTTTAGCATTCCTCTATTTTACCTCTCTTTCTCTCTTCCTTTCTTTTCCAATTTCACATGGGTATCTCACACATAGACATTTTAAATACAGAAATATAGGTAATATGTTTTCTAATTAAGAATATCCCTTTCCACCTGACCAGAAAATAGAAGGTGGCTGTCTTCCCTCAGATTTTATAGTGCACTCTTTTTTTAAAATCTATGTTGATACACCAGGTTTCTAAAATCAAGCTAAAAAAAAAAACAACCCAAAACGTTATTTCCTTTGTTAGGATATTACAGACCTATTTATATGTAGGAGTAGTGCTTTATTTCTCTACAACATGACATCTGGTTCCACAATGGTTACACAAAGATGGTTATTTATAGACCAAGGAAGCACAAACGTCCCTCCCACCTCCCCCAGTATAAGGGTCATGGAGCCCTCACCTGGTACTAGATTTAACATGACAGGTGATAACACAGAAGTAAAAATAACTTGTCAGTATTCCCTTCAAAGTCAGACAATTACTAGTTTAAACACAGAGATGATCTGTTCTTAATTACAGAAGATTTAAATACAACAGAACACAAACACATGCACAAGTACACCCCAACAGATACATGTATAGGCACATCCGTACACACCCATTACTTACAAAAGAAACCCACATGAAGTTGAGGCCAACATCAGCTTTAATTAAAATCAGCTCAGTAAACCTGATACTGGATTTCCAGTACTAAATGGAGGTTTACAGGGCTTTAATTAGGATATAAAGGCTCTGTTCCCAGTGGAACAGATTCTCAGTAAACCCCTCTGCTAGTCCATTATCCCCAGCCCGGCATGCGTCATTAGGTGCCCCTGTCTATTTTAGCCTTATTAATGTGTTTAGGCACATACATCAGTGAATGAGCACAAAGCGGTCTAAGGTTTCAGGATGAGGGAGCCAGTCATTTCCATCACATCAGCTTTACCTCTCACCTTCCAGAAAAATAAATACTGCAAACCAACCCTGCTCGTTTCCCAAGTAAACTGCTGTAGATATATAGCAGGTTTCATAATAACATACTGCATTTCAACAGGTTTATACAGCAAACAGGAAGGGTTTTTTAGACAACATCCATAGACCTATCACTTAGGTTTTGAATTACAAGACAGACCTACTCTGAGGACTGGGGATAGCTCTATGCAAACATAAAGAAGTTTTTTTAAAAAAAAAATCTACTTTTCAAGTACCCTGTACTCTTACTCCTATAGTTCTTTAGGCAAATTACTAAATTAATTCTTCCTTTAAAGAACAAATTATATCCGAAAGGACGGAGCAATCTTCCTCACTTGCCAAAATTAAGGTCACCAATATGGTTACAGGTGCTGGTGCATCCCACTGTTAGGATAAGTAGAGAAAATGCTCTAAGAGGCCTTTTTCATCTTCTTTTATACTTCTATTGTCATAATCAAGCAACCATTTTCTGTATAGTCGAAACACAAAGAAACCTGCCGGTATGCAATCTCTTTCTTTAATGTAGGAGAAAGGAATTTGTATTGATGCTAATATGCCTTCCTTGAATTTGTAATTGATCAAACAAATCTTGATCAAATAAAACATTTGGAATTTTACTCAGTCTTGGTTTATCTTGGTTTTTAATAGAAAGCACATCTTTTTAATATGGACATACATATATTACTTTCAAATTTTTTTCCCAAGAGTTATGATAATCTTGCTGGGATGATTTGGAGAACACAGAGAAGTGCAGTCTGTCAGACTATCAGTTCACCCTGAAAATGAAACCCATCTGCAGAGAAGGTTATTCCAGTGAGGCCTGCTGAACCTGGAAACAAGACAAGGTCATGGGTTTAGGATGATATGAAAACCTACTGTCACAAAGGTGTTTCTTTGGATTTCTACTTATGGCACAAGTTATAACTTGTGGCATAAATTCTCGCACCTTATTCTGTATGAAGTTACATAATGTTGCATTTACTTGGCAGATAGGAATCCTTCAGTATGGCACCAATCATTCTTACCCAGCTGGACTGAGTTGAGATAATGACTAATTACTAATCAACTCAAGGTACCTATCCTGCCTACAAGAGGCAGGCCATTTCCTCCTGGCTGTGGAGGGTGCAACAGTGTTCTTGGTGCTGCAGCCCAGGCTGGTGAGCGACAACTGGTGACCCTGACGTGATACATTCATGAGACCCTGGGAAGCCCCGACTCCCTCGCGGAGCTGAGAGCCCGAGCCAAAGAAGCCCGAGCCAAAAGAGCTGGAGCCGGAGCCGGGAGCTCGAGCAAGAGTCCTTCGGAGAAGAAGGTAAAGCCGCAAGCCCTGACGTGGTATTCGCAGGAGGGAAGCGTGCTGGAGTTGGATGAATGGGCCGGGTCTCTGCTCACCCATAAAGCCTTCGTGAAAACAAAAAATGGTAAAACAAAAAGGGGGAATTATGGCACCAATCATTCTTACCCAGCTGGACTGAGTTGAGATAATGACTAATTACTAATCAACTCAAGGTACCTATCCTGCCTACAAGAGGCAGGCCATTTCCTCCTGGCTGCGGAGGATGCAACAGTGTCCTTGATGCCGCAGCCCAGGCTGGTGAGCGACACTTCAGGTTCATGGGTAATTATTTATTTTAGCTCAGGCTCAGGTTTGTACACTATCCCATTAAGAGCTGATAATAGAAATGAAAGTCATTAAAACTTTTTAACACATTCTGGGATGTGAAGCTATATTTAGAAAAGATACTGCATGCTGACTGTAGTCTGACTGCTGTAGTCAGTACTGCTTCGACTAGTAATAGGTGATATACCTTTCATACATAAAAGGTCAGACCCTAAATCTGAAAAGAAAAGATACAAGGGCAAAGAGAAAGACTTAAAGCATTTACGGATAAAGTCACTTTTCCAAGGTCACTTAGCAAAAGAGGAGGAAATGCAAATGAAATCAGGTCATTCTGATTTCCAGTCTCCTGTTCTAATAACTGGATAATAGCGTCTTCCTCAGCTGCCTTTTAGAAAGCTACCCATAGAATATATCCTATGCATAATTTGCTGAAATATCAGCTAGAATCTTGAAGGTTCATTAAGGAATAAGTGAATAACAAAACAGAAAATAAGTAACGCTATTTTACATATGCCTCCATCATATCTGCAACTTTTAAATTTCTTTAGTACTTGATAAGAAGTACATGCTTACAGTAAGAACCCAAAGTGAGCACAAATTTAAATATTCATCAGGAAGCTTTGGAGTGTTCTACTAGTTGAGCTTTGCCCTTTTATGCATTCAGAGAATAGCACTCAACAAAGCATTCAGACCGGAAAAAGGAACAATAACTAAAATGTCACTCTAGCTACAGTTAATGCTCAGAAGCACTGTTGGAGTGTTTGATAGATCAGATGAATATAAATTATTTACTGATGTGAAGTAGTCGAGAAAAAATACTGTGAACATTTAATTATTACCAAGAATCCGGAGAATCTAAGACATTAATTTTAAATATTCAATTACCTATTGAACGAAAATCTATTAGGATGCTGTCGTGAGTGTAGCGGCTGCTTGTTAACTCTCCGGCACGGCAATAAAACTTGGGCAATGAATGTAATTGTACTAGGGATCAAAGAGCTGAGCTCCTACTGAGAAGCAAGTGTATACACTGCCAATATTTCATCATTCAGAGTCACTTTCCCTCCTCTACCTAATATGAAAGCTATAAAAACAAAACAAAAAACCCTCAAACTGTTATTGTTAAAGCCAAAAACTAATTAGTCATCGCTTCCCAAAGTGTTATGTGAAAAGTCTCTAGAAATAATGGGCTGCATTCTCAAATTTTATAGGTTTACAGAGTCTAGTTTTCTCTGGTATTTCCTGTTTCCCTTGCTAGGGAAGATTGAGTTGAATTTACAAGTCATCTTGAGTAACACACAAACTTTTCAATAAAGGCAATAATTTGTAGATTCATAAAGTATATGCTTGAAGTAAAGACAAGCGTGGTAAACAAAGGGAATAGCAATATTTTTTCTATTGTTTTTAGAACTAAAATTCTCAGCATCTTAAACCTTCTAGCAGCATATGATTTGCCATTTTAGAAGAGTTTGGTGACACACTTTTATTTTTCTACTTAAAATATCTGAGCTTGAAAGCATTAATATATGAGATTCGGGGGGGGGGGGGGTGTCAACAAACAACACAGCCATGTAAGTCTAAAATACTATTTCTCTATCTTAATGAATACATATCACAGCAGTTACATGCCGTTAACAATACAGGGAACAACGAACACTGTTCTGTCTCTTCCCCTGTGAGACATTACAGCAAGCAATCTCAAAACATGACGACATATACAAAGGCATCAATGCAATCCTTGAAATAGCTACATATGTTGGTTTCCCAAGCTATGAGCATTTGAAAAGTGCTCTGAACAATTAATGACAACGAATCACCTTATTTCCTGGTAGCTCTACCTACTATGAAAACAGGGTTAAACGTCATGACTTTTGATCAAAGTCCCGAGATGGTGATTCAGTCCCCTGGCCGCATTACAGTTAACGGGAGTTCTGATATTGACTTTATTATGTCAGGATTTCAACTCCTGAGATCATTGAATTGTCCCAAACATTTATCACCTTGTTTCCATTTTACAGCCCTGCTAAAAGCATGTTCAGAACTGCAGCCATAATGCCGTGACCAAACACTGCTTAAGTGAGGGCTCAGAAGAGAAAAATACCATCTCCCAGTTAAACAACTCCTAAATCACTCCCTGAATTTGTGCACAGTCCCAAGCCATGTTCACTTATGGCGTCTAACAGCATCACAGCCCAAGTGTGCATAGCTGCGTTTTTACTCCACTTACATGTTACACAGTCATTATGAATATACACTGGTCAAGAAAATGCTCTTCCAACATACAAGATATGTTGTATACCTCTGTGCATATCCCTCTGCAGGTGTATTTGCCACCTTTCCAGTACTGTTCTGCCTTTCATTATATCAGCAAAAAGGCATAGATTCTCCAAGGACTGTGTTCAAGGAGAAAATGCCTTTGATTTACTTAATAAAGAAAATAAGTGCATCTGTATGCTTAACTACCACCACTTTACTACTAGTAAAGACAATACAAATAGCAATATGCACAGATGATTCTTTTTTTCCTTAACCTTCTTGTGTATTCAACTCACATAGGCATAAATCTGACCTCAGCTCCATGGAAGTCTAGGAGACTCTACTGCCTCTTACAGCAACATGACAAAAGTAGCAGGATTGGTACTGAAGGAAAAAAAAAAAACAACAAACTAGATTAAAAGAAAGAGACAGGAAACAGGGCAGTTGGGCTGACTCAAAACCCAAAAGATAGCTGTTAGTAAGCCAGAAATTTAAGGCTGCATGTTTTCACCTATATGTTTTTTGTATTTGCTGACTATTAAACTGCACAAAAAGTACCCAGAGATGTAGCAAACTTGTAAAACTTTGGTTAAAAATAGGTTTTCTACAGTAAACCTCTGCATTGCAAAAATGCCTTTATCCTCAACCTTAACCTCCAGTGATGTTTTTAACAGACTAACCTTGGCCTTAAGACACCACCAGGACATGCTTAGTCTCACCGTACTATATATAATGTTATATATACATGATGTTCTTCATAAGTTCATAAAAGCAAGAGCTCTAAATTTGTCTCTGGCTGATGTTCTTTTTATAAGAAATGTACACATCTGCATGCAAATGAGGGACATCAGTTGAGCTCCTCACATCTTGTGCGTGGTCCTGCAAAGACCAGTTCCCACAGCTGAAGAAGTGCTTGGTCCCTCAGCTCCTCATCAGAGCTGCCTCCATTTGGTGATCTGGCACAATAAATGCAGTCTTATAATAGGTGACAAAAAGTGAGAAAAGCATAAAATGTCTGTGTTTTGATTTTAGCACACAGAGCCTCTGGGCTTTAAACATTCATAAAAAATATAAAAATATTTTTAGAAATTAAATCCAAGATACCTGTTTTGAATAAACTGCTGTGTTCTGAGGTAACTGGACTGTAAAAACGAATAGGAGTATTAATAAAAATGTTCCAGCAGCTTAACTCTGTTGTAATTTAGTAAATTACTGTACACCCACCCAGTAGTCCTGCACTATAAAGTTACTTTCGACTTTATACCAATGTATTTCTAGCAGCAAACCTCCACTGCAGATCATTTATTTGACCTCTTTCTAGCACAGATCATGTTATAATACTGAAATTCTTTATGCTCCTAAAAATAGCAAGACAGAGATTCTGAAATGATTAATGACAGTTAGGACTGTTGAGCTTGATGTAGAAAAATAAAATAGTGTATACATCCATCCATCTACTGAGATCTGTAAGATTATTTTTCCTGTTCTGGAGTGAGGATATTAAATTTCATAAGAGGTCTCCTATTCCAAGATTGTCAGAATGTCAGTGCCTTTATCCAACATTTGTTCCAACATTTAATAGAATATATAACTGCCTAGAGGTACCAAAATACAGGCAGAAATTGAAGAGTGGTTTTCTAAAGATATAAATAGGAATGGCAGACATGAGTTTATTGCGAAAATGTTGAGACTCCCAAGACTCGGGACTGAGGTCTCCATCACTGCCATATCCCTGCAAAGTATTCTCGTGTTCAAAGTCCAATTTGCTTGAAAAATTTCGTTAAGGATCTAGAACTGCTACAGTGAATGTGTGGAATTTCTTTACTTTCTTCATAGAAGTGCCAGTGTTTACTAATGAACTGCATAAGATTAAAACACTGACTGATCTCTAGAGTCAGTATCCGAGTATCTCTTGTGTTGGTAACAAAGAACCATGTGCCGTCAGAAAACTAAGGGGATGAAAGCATATCATAGGACAATTCTAATGATACTACCAGAGAACTACACATACACTTTATATTTTAAAGGGGTGACCATAAAGCTGACTGCACGCCTCCACAAATTAGCAGAAAGGTAGTTGAGGTGGGCACCCTCTGAGTGTAATCCAGACCATCAATTTCAACTGAGCAGTGAAAGAACACATAGCGGATTATCCTGAAGCAGATGCCTAATTTTTAGACGGATAAAATGACATGAGATGAATTGTGCTCTGTGCATCTTAATGCTAGTTTATTTACTCATTCTTCTGACTCAGGAGACTAAGTTATCACTGGCCAGGTGTATTCTGCTTTCTAACCCCATTAAAAACAAAACTGATCACTGTTAAAGACGTTACGCGTTGATGAATGCATGTTCAATTCACTTAGACTGAATCTTCCCCCGTGACGAGCTGAATGTCATCTGTGTCTTACATGTCTACTTATTCTAGCTTTTCTCAAAGAAGAGGACAATCACGACCCTCGATTTCCAACACTTTAGCAGCAGGCACTTAAGAACACTTAAGCAGAGGGTGGAAGAGTGGGCAGCACAGAGGTAGTAAGGTCTCAGCAAAAATTGTACCTATTCCTTGGATTGACCAGCAGATGTACAACGTGAGATGCACAACCTGTTGTGTACACAACTCTCACGCACTGCCAGACAAAATAGAGGAGACAAAAAACCCTGATGACCATCGTTATTCTTCCCCTGGTCCCACCGTATTGCAGTCCACCACATAGAAATAGCATTGTTCGTTATGAACAGGATGGAATAACCTGACAAAGGAGCTAAGAACTTAGTTCACAGCCCATTGAGATGCAAAACAACAACAGTCATTTCTGTGCGGGGATGAGAAAACAAGATCTTTAAGGACTCAATGCTGAAAATTTAAACAGCAAAACAAATCAAGGAAACAAGCCGAGATCATTGATGTGTGGTAGCACATGAAGTTCTCCTTCATTACAAATTTGCTTGGTGTTCATTGCTGGTAATATGCAGATGTCATTGCACTTGCCTAAGAACTTTCTTGTAATGAAGGACTGATTTTACACACTATTATAATTATAATTCTGCTGCTGCAGGAAACCTGAAGGACAACAAGCTGAAAGCTATTACTGAAAGAACAAGATCCGAATGCATTCATTCTTCATATTCTACGCAGTCATTTATCATTCAAGGAGCAAATTCCATTGCTCAAATAATAGCACTTATAAGGATCCTAGATTTTTAACTCCCATTTCAACACCAGCCATATCTGAAATTATCAGCATTTCTTTTACGGACCTTATAATTTCAACATATATATTAAGTGAAAGAGCGCATACATGGAATACAAGTTTCTTTTAGTAGATCCCAGAATTTATAAGAAATAATCAGTTATAAAGGAGAAAAAACCTCCAAGTCTTTTAAATTAAATCTGGTGAAACTCATGCAAATAACAAAGAAAACACATTTCCACTTAATACTTGTTTAATAATTACTTACATTGTTTAAATAGAATATTAATTTAATGCTCTCTTTAAAGTTCTTTTATAACAAAATTGCATCAATAATTATTTAATTAAGCTAAGCAGGCTTTAGGTGCATTTGCATGCTTTTATAGCAGCAATTTACAATTGAATAAATTAAATTCTTGCAACTTTTCAAATACAGAGATAGCAAATACAATTCTCCTTGGAAACACTCATGTCCATAAGCACCTTTATGCATATAAGCAGTGCCTTTGAGTTATATTCATGGAAGTGTTTTCTGGAATGAGGCCCTGTGGAATAAATGTAAAAGTGGTACTCCATTTTCTAGTATTAAATATAGCTGAGGAGTGTGCAGCTTTTGAATAGCCATTTTATTCTTTCTGTGTCTGAAAGCCAGTGCTTCGTTGGTGGCACACTTTTAAATTTCTGGAACCTATTCATCTAATATTGGGAGTTCTTCTTATTTCCAAGCCATGAAAAGTATAAAACGTCTTACTGAAGGAAAAAAAAAATACTCAAATTTCTATTCGCATGAAGAAACACACACCTTTGGGGGGCCATCCTTGCAACTAATCTTTTTGCTTCAAGATGATAATTTTGTGTATTTTTTTATCTTCACAGTTGTCCACGAGCACATTATTCAGTACTGAGATGTTAGTTTTCTACCTTAAATCTTTGTGTTTTTAAAAAACGCATTCCTTGCACTTGCTTTTCTGAAGTTCTATAAAGATCACAGAGCAAAAAATAATACGGAGGTATGTTTTGTACAAATTCTTTGTGCTAATGCATAAGAACTTATCTTTTCTTCCAGTACAGTGACAGCTTACAGATATATTTCAAGCAATCTTTTGCTTTTCAGTTTGTAGTCATTGAATTTTTAAGTACTAAGCAACATTAAAATGATGAATGAAAGATAGTAATCTTGCATTTGAATTGTATGAGAGATAAAGCTATGCTTTATAAATAAAGCTATTTGTTAAATGTAAAATGATGAGGGTTTTTTTTTTTTTTCAAAGGGTATTTGGAGACATATAGTTTAAGTCCTTGCTGTATATGTAATAATAAAATATATGAAATGGAGAGAAAAATCAAGATCTTTCTAATAACAAAAATATTTTGATATGTCTATCAAAATATTTTTATTTCATTCTTGAATTGCCATGCTTCACATTCCAGGTTCCTGCCTAGTTGCTTCCAATATTCATCCAATACTCATGAATTTCAGCACAGAAAAGAAGGAATAGACTGAATTTCGTAGCTGCCCAGTGATGCAAAAAATACTGCCAGCAAGAAACTCCCAGTAACACTTTTTCTAGAGTGAACAGCAAAGTGAAATAATTCACAGAAATTATGACAGGCAGAGTGACATGTACAAGTAACAAACAATTTCAAGTTTTCATGTTAGGATTCTTGGATGGTTATTTCAATGTCATTAGGGAGGGAAGACAGAAATACAAGTACAAATCTCACAAACACACACACAAAAAAAGGCTGTCCTGATGAATGCATATGTGTTTCTACACACATATATACAAAACACTTTTCCTGACTTTGAAGACATCTTCCCTATACAAAAAGACAAAGCCAAACAGTTCACATACTTCTCCCAACTGCTTTTCTTTCAGCCATCTCAGACAACCTGGGTTACTTCTACACACAAAGAGCCCTGAAGGGATGCCAAGAAGGCCAAAACATCTCAGTGAAAAACTTGCCCTGGTTTTCAGAAATCCAGAAAGTTAGATGAGTAGGGCTCAGCATAGCCCTGACCAGACTAGATTGCTTTGACTTTCAGAGCTCGGTGCTGTGTTTCACTTCCTGGTGCACCTTCTTCACAAGAACATCCTGTGTTCTGCAAAAGAGGCTGTGTAGCCCCAGGACTAACACAACAGAACAGAAGGTGCCAAAAATCCAACCATAAACCTCTTCGGCCTTTGCCAGTAACCACCTACCTTTCCTCTGAAGTCTGGCTAATATTAGAAAGACCATTCTGGCCTTTGTGGACCATTCCAAACAAGCCTCCACAAGTCCTTCTGCTGAAGCAAAATGATTATTAGAAAATAATAAAAGCAAGTCTCTCAAAAAAAATGCGTGGGATGTTTCTCATTGAATATCTATGATATATAATAGAGGAAATATCTCTAAGGATATTTACCTTAGATGAGAATGATATCTACCACTCACATACTAGATAGGATGGAATAGTGAGTGGAAAAATTCTTACATATTTTAAGTACTTGAATGCCTATCTTTGTTAAATCTTAATTAAAATCAATATATCTGACTGAATGACATTATTTTGTTACTAATAAAGTACATATTAAATGAATTAAACACCGTACAAAAGACACAAAACTATCTCTTAATGAGAAACAGTCGTTATTAAACAGTATTAAGAAACAACATTTTATTTGGAAGAGGGTCTAGTAAGGTCATTCCAAATACTATTCAATATATTTATCCTTCATTTAACACTGCAAGTGATGTAAAATCTGAATGACAGAAAAAGCTGAATGAAGCGTCAAGGCTCTGTCCATTTCAAGCAGAACAAACTAGGTTCTAAAGTTACCAGTTGAAAGAGTGGATAAGGCCTTCTTTGGACAACTAAAGAAGCCTCAAATTCTGAGGCCCTGATCCTCAAGAGGGATGACTTCAATGACCTGTTATCTGCTGAAGAGATAACAAAGCAGGGCACAAGCAATCCAGGAGGTTTCTGGAGGGCATTGGTGGTAACTTCCTAACACAGGCAATTGAGGAATGGACAAAGGCAGGTACTCTGCTGGACCTCATACTTACAAACAGTAAGGAACTAGTTGGGAACGTGAGGGTCCTGGGGAGCCTAGGCTGCAGTGACCATGACATCGTGGAGTTCAGGATCCTGAGAGGAAGAAACAAGGCCAATAAGCAGAATCACAATGTTGCAGTCCAGGAGAAGAGCTTTGGTCTGTTCAGAGGGTCGCCTGGAAGAATCTTGTGGGACATGGTCCTGAAGAGAAAAGGGGTCCAAGAGCTGGTTGGTTTTCAAGGATCAACTCCTCCACGCTTAGAAACAGTCCAGCTGAGAGGCAGGAGGCCAAGCAAAGGCAGGAGGAGGCCTGCATGCATGAACAGGGACCTCCTGACAAAACTCAAACTTAAAAAGGAAGTATAACAGAGGTGGAAACAGAGACAGAAGACTCTGGAGAAATACAGTGACACTATCCAAGCATAGTGGGGTTAAGAAAGACAATCAGATCACCTGGAGGTGAATCTGACATGGTACATGAAAGGCAACAGTAAGACCGCCCACAAAAGGAAGATTTGGGAAGATGAAGGCCCATGGTTGAACGTGGAAGAGGACCTGAATCAAAGGACATGGAAAAGCCCAAGGTTCTCAATGCCTTCTTCATCTCTGTCTTCACTGGTAAGATTTGTCTGCAAGAATCCCAGGACACTGAGACTAGCAGGAAAGTCTGGAGCACTGAAGACTGACCATCCATAGAGGAGGATCAGGCCAGGGAGAGGTTAAACATAACCATAAGATCTGATGGGATGCTCCCAAGAGTGCTGAGGGAGCTGGACAATGTTGAGGGAGGTGATCCTTTTGCTCTGCTCCACACTGGTGAGACATGTCTGGAAGATTTCATCCAGTTCCGGGGATAAAGCTCCTCAGTACAGGAGAGAAATGGACATACTGGAACAAGTGCAGCAAAGGTCTACAAAAGACAACGAAGGGACAGGAGCCTCTCATATGAAAGGCTGAGAGAGCTGGACTGTTCAGCTTGAAGATGAGATGGCTCAGAAGAATCTTATCAATGTGCACAAATGTCTGACTGGGGATGATGTTGTAAAGAAGATGAAGATAGACTCTTGTCAATAGTATCCAGTGAAAGGACAAGGCAATGGGCACAAACTGAAGTACAGGAAGTTCCATTTAAACATAAGAAAAGACTTTTTTCACTGTTAGGGTGGTCAAACACTGGAACAGGGTGCCCACAGAGGTTGTGGAGTCCCCTTCTCTGGACATATTCAAAACCTGATTGGACTTGGCCCAGACCAACCTGCAGTAGCTGACCCTGCTTGGAGCAGGGAAGTGAGAATATGCAATCTCCAGAGATCCTTTCCAAACTCAACAGTTCCATGATTTTGTGACTCTATGAAACACACTGTAGTATTTTATTGTAGTTGGAGCATGCAGCAATCCTACCCATTCACTTCCTATGCTCGATTATGTGAAAATTAAGGAAAATGGCCAAATCATCGTCAGAATTTTATGCAAAAGGACAAACTTAATCTCAGAACAAATAAGCACATTTGATACCACACTGCTTTTGTTAAACCAAAGGAGGTACCACAGCAGCTAATTATTTTTGCTGTTCTTATCCATAAGCATTACATTTTTCAATGTTCACAGAGAAAAGCTTTAGTTAATGAGATCCATAAAGATTCTTTAATCAGCTTATATTGTGAAAAAGTATTAAAGTCTCCACTTTCACAACAGGCGCATGAAATATATAGTTTTATGATATATTACTAGCACAGGAACTCACCTCCCCCTTTCCCCTGAACCACCTGCAATTTTTAATAGTCATGTATCGCCAGGGTACCAGAAACCCATAAAAGTTTAACCTGCCAATTAACAACTAGGTAAAGTTCCAGCCTTGTACAATATTTTGATTGCTTCTAAGAGGTTTTCACAAAACACAGAAAATATTTCAACAAAATTGCTAGCCAGAGTTTTGATCTGATCGATTAGAAGTTGAGTAGTACGAGAAAAATATAAATGCATTATGTATGAAAAAATTAATCAAGTTTTATACATGACAGTAGACATGTCAAAGCCAAATCTTGGCATGGAAAACATGGATAAAAAGCACTTTTTTTTTTTAAGGGAAAGGAGGAGGGGGGGGGGAGAAAGCTTCCATTCTAATATTTCCTCTCAAAGGGGGCACAGAAAGTACAGGCAGAATTCAGCTATTCAATATAGGTTAATCAAGGTATGAAGTATTGTGCAATAGTTTTCAATTTATTTCATGATACTGCATCAAGGAAATAATGAGGTCAAATAATATTATCTTATTTTTTGGTAATTCTTTAAAAACTAGATAAGAACATATCAGCTTTCAAACCATTTTCAGGAATACGCAAATCAAAATACAAAATTGTTACGTTTATCTAGGTCTGGACTGGGAGGTACATACCAAAGTATAAATTTTTTTGGTCTTATCATTGACAATAATGGATCCTAAGCACTGACCAATACTCCCATTAAGGCGTGAACAAAAAAAAAAGAATAAAAACATATCCACCTCTGAGAGCTGAGATTTAATTATAAAGCAAGAAAGTTTAATGTATATTGGCAGGAAAGAAATCATAGTCAATATGACTCATCAACTATAACAGATACCAACTCATATCCATCAAACTAACCACTGCTAAGTTTTTGTAGGCACCACACAGTTTTTCAGGTGAATACAGGATCTCCTAAATATGAGAAACATAATGAGAAAGCATAAAGATGTCTATCTGAAAGTGTAAGTTGGTAAAGAAAGCTGTTCAGCAAACAAAGTGAGAATACATCTTTGCTACTGGATAGCAGATGCCATAAAGAAGTGGCAGAAAATAGAAGGAGAAAGTCTAAGTTAGCGGGATGTGGCGGAAACTGCAAGCCTGGAAGTTAATGGAAATAAAGCAAACAAATTATTTGGAGAGATATCCAGTCTTAGGAGTAGGAGAGCAAATGAGAAAAAGGGAGCTAAAAGAGAGGAGAGAGTCATAAATTGCTTAGGGTGTAAGTGGAAGGACTTGGGGAAAAAAAAGGGCCTAGATGCAATGAGATGAAACTAAATGATAGATGAAAATGAGTTTGGGTTTTCTCATGGTTCACCCAGCTGGCAACTCAAGGCCATACAGCTGCTTGCTCATCCTCTCCCATCCCCAGGAATGGGGAAGAGAATTAAAGGGGAAAAGGGAAGGAGACGCATGGGTTGAGATTAGGACAATTTAATAGTAATAATAGATGAATATATTATATGTAAAATGATAATAATATATTCAAATGAATGGTGCACAGTGTAATTGCTCACCACTCGGTGACCAAGGCCTGTGCCGTCCTGGTAAACGACTCCAAAACAGGTAAGTCCTGACATCACAATTCGAGACAAGTGAGAGGCCTGAAAAGAGAGCAAGAGCGAGAGAGCACTCCGAGAGACCGGCAGTGAGAGCCCCGGCAGAGCAAAAGCCCTTCTTCCCAGTCTGTATACTCATCTTTCATCTATATACTGGGCATGACGTTGCATGATATGGAATACTCCATTGGCCAGTTTGGCCCTCAATCCTAAACCACAACTCAAATCATAAGGGGAGTTGTGGGCTCTTTGTCCCGGCCACACTCCCCCCAAGCCTGTTGTGCTCCTGCCCACTGGCAAGAACACAGGAAGCGGAAGAGTCCTTGAGGTCTCAGTGCCAGCTACAAACATCAGTGCACCATCAACATTCACTTCATAGTAAATCTCAGACTAAAATCAAAACACAGAGCTCTTCCAGCTGCTAAAAAGAAAAAGACCTAACTCTGTCCCAGCCAAAACCAGGACAGGCTTACATACCCTCTTTCTACCATAGGGACACAGAATAACCAAATCCCTGGCACTACAGAGTTACAACTGAGCACACAGCTGCATTCAGTGGATCTTCAAGGCACAGTGTAATTCGACTGCTGCAGTTACACCTTGCCTTCAGGTCAAAAACCATTTGAATCTGGGGTGTCAAAAAATGCTGATATTATGCAAAATGAGTGCACACAATTTATGGGAGCTAATTAATGGCCCTATATAAGTCCTGGAAACATCCTGAAAGCACGTTCAGGCCATTTCTAATGCTCCAGTCCACTCGAGGAAGAGAAGGTGCACTTAATCGTTTTTTGTTTGATATAAACATTATTGATAAAAAAATATATTTTTTTTTAATGAAAAAAGAGAAAATTTTTCTGTACCACAAAGTCCAGTATCAGGAGAAGGCTAAGTAGTTTGCTTAGATCCTTAGCTCTGAACTGATGCTACTGCACAGGAATCTCAATTTAGCTTTTCCTTCCCCTTTCTATCCCTTTTTCCCATCTTTCCACCTTTACAATCCATAGTGAAAAGCTTTAAAACTTGATAAGCATTAGGCAGTGATGAACTATGAAGCGATTTCAAAGAATCATTATTAGCATTTTTCATACTGCAGTGATTTTTGTCAGGCCAAGTTAAAATTTAGGTCTGCAGGCTTACTCTGCACTGTCTTCTAAAAGATCACTTTTAAGGAAACTTCCATCCATTACCACTGAAAAGAAATATTTACTGAAACATTGCCCAGCAACTCATTTGTGCTCCCTTACTCGATCAAAAACTGACTAAAGAAATAGCTGTGGGCTTTATGGCACACTCAAAGCATCTTCCAGCATATTGAAAAAAAAAATCTAGCTTCTGCCTAGTCACTCAGTTTTCTTAGTAAATTCTCTGTGTTTCTGTGAGAATTACAATAAAATCAGTATTTGTAGGAGTCAAGGGAGAAAGGAAGCGATTACCACACTGAAGAAAAAAAAACAACCAAAACAAACCAAAAAACCACTATGAAAGCCCATAAGCCAAACATTTTCAGACATAGGCTATAAATCCTAATCGGAAACATTCTGACCACGTTATTTTTATCTACTGTAATCTACGTTTCATTATTATAGAGGAAAGGGGATCAAAATCATTATTTTACAGCAAAAATGCAAAGCTGTGACATTCTGGTAATATCTAATTTATCATTCACTTGGTTCTAGATCCATTCTATAACATCAAGCACATATACTCTATTACTAGTCATCAATCCAATTCACATTCCCATAAAAACAATAAAAAACAGTTAGCATTCACATTTTGTAAGAATGGCATTTTTAAGAATCTCTTACAGAGATTTCTGGCTTCTCAGGAGGGGCTCTCAGAAGAATGGTTGAAAAGGAACAAGCACAACCATTTATTTCTGGTTCTCTAGATGTTCAACAGGAGTTTTCATTCAGAACTACTGTGTCTATTGAAGTCATTTTAGACAACTCTTAAGGGCTTGGCATACAGTGTTCAGTTTCATAAGCACCATAACTTTACATTCAAAGCATTTTTATTATTATCAGCATACACTGTCAGCCTACAACATATGCTTGATTTAAAAGTCCTCACAAGTTTAACTGAAATAATCCTAATGGTTCCCAAACAAAAAATTAGGTAACACTTTTCCTTTCTCTAAATTACTATCACTCGAATAAGACCAACATAATAGTGAAACACAACAATGTACAATAAAATAAAAGCTTAACTTTAATCTTCAATTTCTAATTTATAAATTACACAGGACGGGAAGATAAACAAAGCTGAGAATTCAATATCCTTATTTCGTTAGGAAGGTATCCCAAATGTTAGGTTGGTTACTGGGCAAGGAAACTATCTATATGAATTCTGCTTTGATTTGTGACAGCCCTTGATGCCACTTCACTTTAGGCAGGGCGTAGCCCAGAAACACAGTTCTCACCATACCAATGCAAACTAAGAAAGCAAGACTGATCTATCCCTGATATGGGGCATCCCTGGTGACCAATTTGCCCAAAAAGTAGCACCATCCACATTTATCAGTTTCTTCTGTTTTGCAGAAGATGGGAATTTTCCTGGTTTTGATATACATATCTTAGATCATTTATTGCATTTTGTGTTCATGAAAGAAAATGGTTTATTTGTCTTAACCATGTTTTACTCATTGCCAGTTGAAGAACGATAGAAATTAGCTCTGCCACACACCAGTGACCTGCCTAGTCATTTTTCAGCTTCATAAACAAGTCAAAGGGAAAGGAAATCTATTTTTTATTAACCAGCTTCTAAAACTAAGTCATTTATGCTTCACTCTGCTGAGACCCCTAGTCGAAGGAAAAGAAAGCCAACTGCAATAAGTTTACCAGTAGGTTGCTTTATTAAAATCTATACGGCAAAATTTTTCAACACAATCAAATCATCATAAAATACGTTATGTATTTATGATAAATTAAACTGTTATTACACTCCTTTTCACTATAACACCACCCTTGGGAGAAAGGAATTTTGTAGGTTCCAAATACGTGTTATTGTAAGGTGCTGTTCTGCTTAAGGTTAAGCTGCATTTTCCATCATAAAATCCCATTTCCAGAGGTTTATTACTCAGCTGTAAAAATTTGCTTGGGGCTGAAATACGGCATGTGAAGACTCAGTTCAGCAGCAATTTTTTCAATGAACATTTAAGTTAAAAAAAAACCCAAAAACACACCACCTCGGTTTAGCTATTTTTAAATTAGTAAAGAGCCAAACATTCAAAGAAATTCCACACCTGCAAATATTTGAGTCTGGATCTGAAGTACTGACACCTGAAGCCAAAAATAATCTCTTCAGCGATCATCTGCCTGATCAAGCTCAATATTCCCCCATGGCAAAGCAGAGCTGGCAATACCAACAGGGCAGCCTAAGCATTGCAGAACTATCTCCAAAGACTGCTGTTTCCAGACCCTTTCATGAATATTTGAATGCTCTCTCAAATCTTCCTCCTTTTAAGTGTATATTTTTCAAAACTACAATTAAATTAAAGATTGTTTTCTCATTTGATTCCTGAAAAAGAAGTGCAGGATGCTACCCTTGACTTTGACAAGCTATCGGAAGCGCTGGCATTAAAACTTCAAAAATATTTCAATGAATTTGCCTTTATTTACTTTGCACTGTTAAGTTACGGTGACACAGAAATAGATGCCCTGGGTCAGAGCACAGGTTCATTCAGCCTTGTTCATAGCCTGATGCAGTGAGTCATGCCCAGGTACCTAGGAGGGAGGAAGAACAGAACAAACATACTGTTTTCCCAGCCTCCAACTATTTTCAGCTGAATAGCATCTTGAGCCAGACACGTCTTCCAATATATTTAAACCACTGCAAGAGTAAAAATTGCACGGGGTCAGTGTACGCAAAAATTCTGTAATTTTCTCTTAATATTCTTTGGTTTTATCACATAAAATGGTAATGATTTACAGCGATTCAATACAGATGTAGTGATACAATGACCCACGCCCGCGACCACACATAGGCGGCAACTCAAACTTTAAAAGGTCTGATTAAAAAGGCAGGAAATACCAGATTAATCTCAACGGTGCAACTTTCATTTTAACACCCTTGTGCATGGCTGCTGTAACTGAATCTTTAACCACACGTCTACATGCAGTTTTTTCTACAGAACTTACGACACATTTCCTCACAGCAATCATTGCTCTGTTACATCTTTTACTCTCCCCTCTTTGATCATTATGTAGTCTTCACTCACATCTTATTCTTTGCGTGGAACAGCAATGCAGACACAAAGATATTTCTTTCCAGACTTGACATTTCCTTACATGTTTTCCTCTGCTTCACACTGCAGCCACATACTTGATTTTGAGCTTTGCGAAGCCTGGTGAGATGCGCAGCAGGTTACTGATCCTCCAGAGCAGAAGTGCAGCACGAGAAGACTGAAAGCGAAGAGGAGTCACTTCTCTCGGTTGCCAGTCTGGGACATTACTCGGGACATTACCTTTGCCCATAAGCGGTGGTTAGCACCGCACAGCACTCACCGGGATCCAAGCAGACGCTCTGTGCTTCACTTGCAGTGAAGCTCTGTAGCGGATTTCTCTCCGGTCCCAGTCTCCTCATCTAGCCAGCCCCAGGCAACAGTCCTGCAGCTTCCAGTCTCAGCGCCAGTGTCTCTACCCAGGCGATCACTTTGACACTTCCACCATGTAGGTCCCCTCCTTCAAATATCTTGCTACTTCCAACTCTTTGGGTTTCTCCTTGTGCACTGTGAAGTCTGTTAACCTTCCCTGCTCCAGGCTCTTTTCCCAAAAAGTCCCACTGTGCTTGGAAACCTACCCTGCACACATTTTTCTGCCTGTAAGCCTCCAGTGTCAGTTTTGCTCCAGGCGACCCAGAGTCGCTGCTGCAGAGAGCAGGAGCACAGCGGCAGGAGAGTCCTGCCCATCCCGGGGGCTCAGGGAACAGAGCAGTGCAAAGCTGTAATGCACAGGGGTCACGCACATCTTCTATACACCACCGTTTGCCATGCCTTTACTAAAGTAAACTTGTAATACAGACAAATTGTAGAGGGACAGCTTATTCCACTTAAAACCTGTATTTAACTAGTCAAGCACATCTGTAACAGATTTCTTATTAACTGAAGTGTCAGCATAGACAAAACCTTTCCCTCATGGTTTTTAAATGCACATATTGCACATGGTGCCAGCGGCACGCAGTACATGCTGACAATGTATCTGCAGCTATTATTTCAGTGAGGAAATCCTTCGCACCCTGCAACACCCGAGCACATCCCCATCATTCTGGGCCAAAAGGCGACGGCAATGTAAGTCCTTAAAGATTACATGGCCCCTCGCGAACAGTTAAGTGGAGATTATTTAAAAGACTTAAATACACAGAAACCTGACACACTCCTTTTTAATGGGCAGGCAGACTGTTGTTTATTTAGTTTTTGAAATCTAGTCTAAATTGGGCCTTAAGAAAGAAAAAAGTAGCCTAGGTTTCAATTAACAGATTGTCTTCCACTAGTCAAGGGATAATTTGAGCTTTAGAGAAACACTTGTAAGAAGTAAAAATAAAGTGTAAGTACTTCCTCATATTGCATATTGCTTTGCATCAGTCTAGTTATCCTGTGGTCCATCGCTTGTATTAAAAATGTACATGTATACTCTAGTTTAAAGTATTTTAACATAAAGTAATGTTGTATCTACTACATATCGGTCATTAAATTTTTCAATACCGCCCAGTTTATTGGCAATGGTTTGGAAAAAAAATCATATAATTAAGAGTAGCAAAGACAGAAGCTTCCACAAGGAAACTGTGCTGCATAAGGAGTATGTCAGTTGACAGCAACAAAATATTTTTATAAGAGAGAGTGATACTGATTAGTAATATCAGTACCAAATTTAGAAATGTTTTGGTTGCAACTATGCAAATAAGTGACTGGGACTTTCTATTTAGATATATTGGGATATATTTACGACACAGATGATGTGTGAAATGCCTATTGTGTAAAAAAAAATATATTTGTTTTAATAAAAAACCAAATTCTTAAAATCTGAGAAAAAGACCTCAAAACCTTTGTTTCAAAGTATTCATTCATAATAACATTAAAATTAACTCCTTGCAGACTGAGGTACTGCAATACATCAGAAAAGAGTACCTAAACAATGCTCTTTAAGAAAAAAAACCAACTGTACTACGGATGAGAATGAGAAGCTCTTAAAATTGAGTTAGGAACTAGGCATACAACAGTGATTTGCTATTCAAATTGACTAACACCTAGGTCAGAAGAACTGAAGTATATTTTTTTCTCTTTAATGATTAGCATGAAGGAACATCTGCACACTGCTTTCAGCAGCAGAAAATAGCAGGAAGGAACTTACATAGGCAAGCAAGATTAATCCAGGTTGTTAACTGCCATGAATTTCTAAGTTTGCAGTGTATTTCAGAGTCAAACAGAGGGCAGGACTATTCTCTACCAAAGATTCAAGAAAACAAATTGACAGAATTAATACTTTCTTCATACATATGACTTCTCACAATAATATTTTTTATCTTTAAGTATACGTATTTCCAGTACTATGAGCAAACAGGAACACAGGTCCCCACTCACGAGAAAATACATAGATATATAAAACTGTATTTTTTTCCAAAGTTAGTTTCTATTCTAATTGTACCAAACAGTACATACTACTTTGGCTTGTGTGTACCCACATACTTTAAATAAGCCCAGGGAAAATTAATTTCTGTTTGAAAAATGAACACAAATTGAAATCACATAGCAAAATTAACACTTAAAAGCTTTACAAATGCTAATGCTTTCAGTAAGCAATTAGCAAGTCAGGTTATCACACAGGCACTGCCTGCACTGCAGACTTTCTGCCATGGCTTCCAGACTTCTCTTCTGGGAAATTTCAGCCAGATTTAGCAACGTGTTTTAAAGCTTGAGGAGGAAAGGCAGACAGTGTTACCATTTTAGCCTCATTGCCTCAGGAATGAACACCAAAAGCCCTGAATTTAAAACTGTAGCTTGGTTGCCCTACAAATCTCGACAATCAAGGATTACAGGATTTTAAGCGTCATGATACATTTTTGCTACCATTTGGGAAAATAGCTATTTTTATAAGAAGTTTCATATACAATGCATGCTCAACTTACTATTTTTCTTCAGTTTTACATTACAATTCATTAAACACTTCACTCAGTTCTCTAAGCTGTCTTCCATCCATTTGAAATCCTCATTGTTCTTGTGAAATGACACTATTCTAAGAAGGAAAGCAAACAGCTATGGACCATGTGGTATCTTCACTAAATTAGCAGAAATTTCATTGATGCCAGTGGAAACCAGATTCATTTATCCTACAGATTGCATCTGCATCTCATTTTTGGGGGTTAAAAGGCAGTTAGATTTGACTGGTTAATTAAGCCCAGGGAAAAAAAGATCATTAATTAAAAAAAAAATAATTAGCTGTGCTTTAATTTATTTAGTGACAATAACAAACAAGCCTTGATGATGTCATCATACTATTTCTCACTGCACACCTTTCAGAAAGATGCACTATTAATATGATTCTATGATTTGCGCTGGTAGAAATGTCACCTGCCATCATCAGGCTGATAGGAAATGAATAAGTACCCAGCAAGTAATAACAGAGCAGAAATTTTTTTTAAATCAACGCACACAGAATTGCTTCAGAAGAATTGTCCACCCCATCCTGCCACAACTCTACATACTGCTGCAGGGAGCAGGTGTAACACTACTCCCCGGTTCAATCTCAGGAGCAATCAAACCGCCTTTGAAGTCAGAGGAGGAGTCGTCTCTAGGACGCCTTCAGGGTCCGGATAACACAGCTCACTTGGACCAGCAAAGAATCCTGAATCTACACAAGGTCCCCGACTTGTCCCAGCAGACTCCTGTGATTGACCAGGAGTCACATGGATGACAATCCACTTAGGCGAAGGACATGCCTGTCCTCTCCATGGGAGAGCAAAGCTCATCTATCCGCTTTAATTCAGCCCCTGCCTTCACTCGTGCAGTTTGTCAGTCCCCACTGGGGAAAGCCCTGCTGGTGGGCAGGATTCTTTACTTGACGTATCACTCCATGCAGCGTTCAACCAAAAACCTAAATATTTTTAAGTTGCTGACTTAACCCACCTATTCAAAGCTTGTTGGAAATTCCCCAGCATGTTCTTGAGCACGTGAGCTGCCCTGGGCAGCTGCTGTCATTGCAATGCTGCCAGCGTGTGCCTTCAGGGTCTGCTGGGGCAGACATGCTCCAGACGTGGCCACCAGTGATAAACCTTTCCCCCTTGCATCCCTTCTTCAGACACATTCCAGTCTCAGTCACCATACCCGATCAGATACTGGTCCATCGCTCAAGGCTTTGTCAACAACATCAAAGCATTTAGCCTCCCAACAATGCATACGAAGTACTTATGCACAGTCACAGATTGACATACTGGAAACAGAAACTGCATGGGCAGTAAAAAAAAATAAAAATAGACTGAATATAATATGTTGAACACATCCTATTTTCATATTTAATTTTAAACCTCTATTTTTAAAGAATATAAGACTTCTGCAAAACATACATTGAAATACTACTGAACTGAATGAATTCACAGCAGAAAGGTCTCAGACTACATCAGGGTTAGGGTTATCGCCATAAATTTTGATTAAATATTAATGAGTCAATTGAAATATTGCAGGCAGGATCTTTTTTCACTATAGGGTGCACAGATATAGTGTAAAATCCTCTAGAAATATAGGGGATTGTGGGTTTAAAATATGATTATTTATTGTTAGATCAATTTATTATGGCAATGGTTAGGGGTCCCAGCTGAGATGTTAGCTCTGTAACATAAAGAAGGAACTGAAACACTGAGATGTTTAGACAAGGTGACTTGTCTAAAGCAGTACTATCTACAGTGGGCACTTACACCAAGGGCCAGACCAAGTTTTCAACTGATGCCAGGGAAAGAACCTGGAAGCAGAAGTGGACTAGACTATGCTTCTGCTTTAATTAGAATATCGCACTCAATAACCTTCGCTTTTTTATCCTCTTTAACCAAACTTGATATCACAGCGTAACAGGAGGATGCTGCTTCAGAAAAAGCACCTTTTAACAGCTGTGTAAAAACTTCCCTAGGGGTAAAGTTTTCTGATTGCTCTGTGCACAAGAAATTAAGTCCAAAATCCAAATGCAAGCTAGTATGAACACCAAAACTGCAGTAAATTTAGGTTGTGGGTTTTTTTTTTCCTAGCCTCTGTTGCACACAGCTATGTATTCTTTGAATCAAAACATGCTACAAGTAAGGTTTTGATCTGGTGAACTCATGACTGATTCAACTAACTAGTTATCCTTCAAATCCCAGCTTGCTGAAACAGACTTTCACAGGGATACTCCTCTCTCCTGTAATTCTCAATTGTGCACATACCATATAGTGGTTAAATTAAATGCACATTTAGTAAGTTTCCTCTGCAATTATTTACTTGTGCAGGAACAGATTGCATCCTCTGGAAAGTTTAGCTTGTTAATTATGTGTCCATTGCTAGATATTTAAGCAAGTGAAATTACCAGGACGTGCAAAGATGCGTAACAGCTATTTACAGTTCTCAGTGCTCTGAAAAGAGCAAATTCTTTTGGAAATCTTAGTGTGTATTTACGCATTTAAAGACAATCTAATATATAAACATAAATAAGGTTCTTCAAGATACTGAAAACTTGCATATCCTGAATTTGCATGCATGAGTTCACAATGCAAACAACACAATTTTAAAGCATCAAAGTAGTGTAGGAATGTGTTTAAAGAAATAGAAGGAAAAATAAATCCTGTTTTATGCAGCCATCAAATACCACCACAGCTGAACGAAGAACCATTACTCAGCCCTTCACTGGTCTGCCAAGCAGCAGCACTGCAGCTGAACAGAAATCTGGCCTGCAACCAAAAACTTCCTTGACAGGGCTAAGAGGGTGCACCACAGCTGTGACATGCTGAATTTCAAGGGACGATCAGCAGGAAGCCTATTATGGCTTTCTGTTCACGTCCCAGAAATCAGAAGAGTTCCTGCCCTAAATGGTCCTCTCAAAGAAGAGGCAGACCTCTGATATATACTTGGGTACTGAGGTTAGTCAAGAAAAGTGGGCCGTCCAGCTGTCTTTCCCTTTCCTCAAGCATTTCTGCTGCTCTAAGCTCCCAGATGTTTCTAACGTTGCTTTCCTATTGCTCTTTCTGCTGCTGCTTGAGCAGTTTGTGCTTCAGCTTCTGGAATGCTCACATGCAATTAGCATTTAATCAAGCACCCATAGCTTTTCCCAGCATTACAGCTGGCATAAAGCAAGTGGCAATTTTTAATACTTTATAGTGCTAAAGAAAAACAGGAATCTTTGGCACGTCTTAAAGAATGTTACAAGCAAGGGAAGTATATGAGCTTCTCAAAGCCAAACGTAATTGTGGAATCGTATACAACGGGAAGAGCATGGCAACACCACAACACAGACTGCAACCAGTTCACTCCAGGATTACACATCTAAAACCACTTGTGTCTATTCAGGTATGCACAGAGAAACATGTTATGATGATTATAATTTTTTTGGTATCTACCTGATGCCAAATTGAAAATAAACAGTCTCTGGAAAATAAACAACCACTAATTAGCTGAGTCTCACCAGCAGACTGTCTGTCAAATCCTTTAAATGACAGAAATTAATTTCAAATACTTTATTGGGCTTTTTTTTGAACAGTGAGGAAAAAGAAATCATGTAGCAAACAGCACCTGGATCTCATGAACTCTGTGATAATACTATGCCTGTACTAAAAATGTTTTTGGAAACCCTTGAGCACATTTCCAATCTATCAGAAATAAAGATGACTGTCAGATACTCTTATTAGTCAGTTGGAAAAGCCAAAACAGCCCAGTGGGAGGGAGAAATGTTATACTGATACAATTATGAGTCATTGCAGTTTTGGTTGAATCAGGGCCATTTATGTGAAAATCTGCTGCCTCAAAATGTTTCCTAATTTGCAAAACTCTTCTTTTTTTCTTTTTTCTGTTGTGTTTTTTTTTTTTTTTTCAACTGGATATCTTATATATAAATTTGTTTCCATCACTTTATGCTCAGGAATTTTCTGTTGGCCCTTTTGTAGCATGATGCCTATAACATCCAAAACAGAGGGCTCCAGGATGTCTGCCATAAGAAAATATACTGGCTTGCTTTATTTTTAAACATTAATACAGTTGGCAACCATGAGGACATGAATGACATGATTTACAAGTTTGTGGGCCAGACAAAGAAGGATCAAAAGATTATCTGTGAGCAAAGAGTCAACATTTCAAACTGAGGAAATAGCAACAGAAAAGGCTCATCTGTATGCAGACCAGATCTCTCCAGCAGCCCGAGGTAGAGGGGAGCAGAGCGCGGGAACTCCTCTGCGCCAGCTCCCTCTGCAGGGGTCGGGCCACAATCCTGGCAAGATTTTCACCCTCGTAGCTTATTGCATGTAACTTTTGTGTCTGGGTGGGAAACACATGGCACAAGTGGGCAGATCACTTCTAACGGCTGGAAAAGAAACCTAAGAGAAACCTCTTTTCCTTTTCCTTTTTTTTTTTTTAACCTAGGTACAGACTCAAGTGCCTACACTCTCTCTAACTGCGGATGCCGTTTGGATCCTTGCCGCAAAGAAGACACAGTACATTAAGAAGTATCTACACTCTGAAGCAAAGGTCAGTGGTTTGACTACGGCATAAGCACTGTGCAACCAAATAAGCTAAGCTACCTTCAACAGCAGCCCTGAAAATCAGTTGTTCCCCCCTTGCACTCCGCGGCACAAGCCTGGTGAGGCACATCGCACATGTTTAATGCCCTCCTCAGGTATGGCTCTCGGGCTTCTTTCAGACCTGCCTTTAAATCACAAAAGGCACTACAAACACGACCAGAACAGGAGCTGAACAAGAGTTTTATATTACAAGTGCTGAATATTGATATTACTTGGCCACCTTCTCCTGGTTTCTAGGTCTTCACAAAAGACATCAGAGTCTTCTTGGCGGTAAAGATTCTATGAACTCCTAGAAATTGCCAGGAACAAGCAGATGAGGACAAAACCACATAACATCTCTACTGGTAAGCTACAGACCACAGCCTGGAGAATTCAAATAGCATCAATTACTCTTGACTTTGAAAGACTCTTTGAAAGACATTTCTGACTCCTTCCAATACCAGCCCCCAGGGAAGAAACAGCTCTGTCATTCTGCTCTTAGTCCAGCACGGAAAGTGAAGGACTGATTCAGCCACACCATCCAGCACGGAAAAGGAAAAGAGAAAAAGCACAATGTGAACCGGAGTGGGAGCCGGGAGGGATACTGCAGCCAAATCAAACACTTTCCAAATGCTGGAACAGAGCACAATCTGAAATACAAATGAACCCTGCTGGTTTTATGATCTGCACAATGAAGTTTATCAAGGTATCACTTCAAGGCTACATCCCATTTACAAATACAGCACTAAAACCTTTGAAGAGCTGTGGCAATACTAGGTAAATACATGCTACTAATTACTTCTTCCCAAAGACCAAGTTGTTGCAGTTTGGAGCTGAACATCGGAGATTCTTGTTCACGCTTCCTGGTTTCTCCTTTTCTGTACCCAAATGAATACTTTCTGAACACAGTAACTGGAAAAAATGGTCTTTTCACTCAAGCATTTAAACAGTCAGGCCTCTAGTGAACAATAATAAAAAAGGAAAACAATATTAACCAGATGGACTGAACTCCAACCAACAGCTCCCCCTACCAGCCAAATCAAAAAGGATCAAGAGAAGCAAAAGTGAAGTTGTTTAGGATTCAAAGGCACTGTGAACTAAAATATGAGTTCTCCAGTGATAGCAGGAAAATGTTAATGCAAGCACAAAGGCTTATGCTTAGAGTTTTGTGATGACAGGGAACCTTATACCACAGACAACGCCTGAACAGAGTGCATCTTACAAGTCACTGAAAAAATACTGTACCTAACTGTAATGGCATGTTCAAACCTACAAGATAAAGGGTTTCTGTTTTGTTTTACAAAATGAGAGGTAAATTTTACTACAGCTGTATTGGAAGGACAGTCATCAACTTAAGCATCACAGACTTGCAGAAGCACTCGGGTTCAAAGGGACTTAGGGTCATCTCCAGTCCAACCTCCTGCCTACTGGATCAAAACTGAATTTGGATCACATTGTTTAGGGCTTTATCCCATTGTGCACTGAAAACCTCCACGGGGTGAGGCTCCACAACCTCCCCCAGTAACTTGTTTGCTTAATTATCCTCATACAGTTTTTTTTCCCTTTTATTTCTAATTTATGACAACTGTTTCTTGTTATCTTGCTGGGCATCTCCATAAAAAGCCTAGCTCTACCTTCATGGCAACTTAGATATATCAGAAAGCTGCTATTCCCACTTTTTTCCATATCTTTGTGAAAACCATTTAACTAACAATAAGTCTCAAGGGCAAATTACAATGCTGTTTTGGACATAGAATCATAGAACGGTTAGGGCTGGAAGGGACCTTCAAAGGTCATCTAGTCCAACCCCCCTGCAACAAACAGGGATATCTCCAACTAGATCAGGTTGCTCAGGGCCTCGTCCAACCTGGCCTTGAACGTCTCCAGGGATGGAGCATCCACCACCTCTCTGGGCAACCTGTTCCAGTGTTCTACAACTCTCATGGTAAAAAATTTTTTCCTAATATCCAATCTGAATCTACCTCCCTCTATTTTAAAACCGTTACCCCTTGTCCTATCACAACTGGCCCTCCTGAACAGCCTCTCCCCATCTTTCCTGTAGGCCCCCTTAAGGTACTGGAAGACCGCTATAAGGTCACCCCGGAGCCTCCTCTTCTCCAGGCTGAACAGCCCCAACTCTTTCAGCCTGTCCTCATAGGAAAGGTGCTCCAGCCCTCTTATCATCTTCGTGGCCCTCCTCTGGACCCTCTCCAACTGGTCCACGTCCTTCTTATGTTGGGGGCTCCAGAACTGGACGCAGTACTCCAGATGAGGTCTCACGAGGGCAGAGTAGAGGAGGAGAATCACCTCTCTCGACCTGCTGGCCACGCTCCTCTTGATGCAGCCCAGGATGCGGTTGGCCTTCTGGATATATAACACACACATTGCTTGTACTCAGCTACACACACAGAACGAACTCATTTATCATGAGGCTGTGTAATCCATCACAGACATCTCCAAACATCCGAGTTGGCTTGTGCATGTTGCACAGTACATAGATACACCTACCTGTCTTGTGCACACATATCCAGCCAGCATACCAACAGGGCATCTCTTATTTTGAAACCATTTCATCTGTGGTTTGTGCACTGATTTTCAGTTCTAAAATGGTTTTCAACATTCTGAGCAGCTTCAAATAGCCATTTGTGTTCCTTCCCTAAAAAAAACACACCACAAAACAACAAAAAACCTCACAAAACACTCAAATGTTTAATCGAAATGTTTTCCTCTGCTTTCCACCATCTGTTTCCCTTATCCACCCACAAATAGTTACATCCCCTGACTCTGAAGGACACATTAATAGTACAGTATAACTGCAGCAGGCCTAGAACATGAAATTCACATCTGAAAATGAGAGATTCCCAAAACTCCCAGTGAAACATGGAAATCGATATTTGCAATACTTAAGAAGATCCACTGTGTTGATCCTAAAAGTTGGCATATTCTTATGAGTCAGAAATCTATTTTGGGTCATTTAGGATTATGTTTATGACACCTTCTAAGCCCTACCTTTGAACTAAGGTACTTATACCTTATATAAGCACGAAAAATAATACCTCTAATACCATTTAAAGACCTCTAAAATGTTTATTGGTTTCTCTAATACTTGGTGAGTATATAAAATATTGAGTTGTGACATGGAGTGATTTAAAGCTTTTAATAGCTCTCTAGAAGGAAAAAAACTGTATAATTTGTTTGTTGCTTTTTGTCTTGCAAAAAGCATTACTATTCCTGAAACCTGTGCTCCAGAATAACTCTTGTATATGCTATGTTTCTGGATTCTGGATTCACATTTACTGCCACATGACATTTCTACACAACATGGACTGACACAGAATTATAGCCCTAAAGGAACCAACTCCTGGGTTCCCATGTATGTGCAAGGCACCACTGCCTTCACAAGCACATCGCAGCAAAAGCACAAGCACAGTGCTCAATGTTGTGACCTCAGAGAAAACAAACAGCTGAGTAGATCTCATTTTTGTTCCTTTTTTTTTAATCTTTTCTCCGAATAGCAACATATTGCAGCATGTTAGAGACTTCTGTAAGTGTAACCTTCATTTCTCATTCAACTCATGACATTTTTGATTGAAGCTATGTGGCTAAAACCATACCCTTTGATAATCTCCAATTTTAAGTGCAGTTAAGAAACAAACTTTTCCTCATTAATGTATGTGAATCACTGACAGACGTTACCACTCATCTTTTGCAGGCACAAGACATTGACACAGCCTACTGCGCTTTGACTTACACTCCTAAATTGATAAACGCAGTGCCTCAAACAAACATTTCTAATTACTGTGAGAACCTTTATCAATTCATTAGTCATTAACATTAGAAGGAAAATACACATATCTAAAAACAGTTTCTTGATCATGTATCTGTAGATAGATACAATTTACTTTGTCTTTCAGCAAACTCCATTGTGGGGAGAATCCTTCAACAAATTTTTCGTATTCTGATTAGACACCCTTTTATCTTTATTGCTCTTAAAATCTTTCACCAAAAAGCAAAGCTCTCCACCTGCCTTTTGCATCAAAATCCATGTAAAATGAAACAAAACAAATATTCTTATATACACGTGTATTACTGTATGTGCACTATTATTTATATAAGAGAGTCCACATGCTTATTCAGGCATCTCAGGAATGCTGTAGGAAACCCTGTGTGCAGTCTCAAGCACCTATTCTACAGAGAGGAAATCTGTGTTTGCTTTCATAAGAGTAAATCAACTTAATACGGGGGACAGAAAAAAAATTCTTACTAGTCACCTGCTAGTTACTTTCATTTTTTAAACATGCAGAAAACAAACCCTCTTCAACCACACAGTTTCATTTGTAATCCCTGACTTCCAAACACTAAATATGAACCAGCCACAGCACAAACATTCAAACTCCTATGAAGAGCAGCAGCAGTACTGGCCCAGGCACTCAGCGGGTCCAGAAGCTGCCCCTCCGAGCCCGCCTCTGCTGTCCCCTGCTCCCAGGAGCCCCCGGGTCCGCAGCCTCTTGCGCCGGTAGCTGGCACTCAGGCCCACTAGCCCACCTCCAAGTTTCTTAGGGTTCATATAGGCAGGCTCAGGGCAGACTCAGGAGTATGTAGGGGATGGCGGGAAACAGGAGGCTATAAGAATATAGACTGCAGCAATCAGGTACAGTGCTCAGTCAGACAAGTGTAATGACCAGCAATCTGCTTACAAGTGACAAGCTGCTTCTACATCCTTTTCCCTCCATCTTCCCATGCTTTCTCCTCCCCGACCCACCTTCATAAACCTTTGATCCTTCCCTCAAATATCCCATACCAAATCTTGCACATTCATTCCCCCAATCCCATTAAAATATCCCATAACAAGTTTTATATACAATCCTAAAATACTCTGGCTGCAGGAACTCATGTAAAGTCCTGTGACCTTTCAGGCAATAACCTCGTTAAGATCTCATGACATCCTGGGGAGAGCTTTCCTTTGGTAGTTTTCACCCCAGGGACCTTCACAGCATTGAGGACAGACGTTGGCAGCACTTGGGTTACTGCCACTACGGCCCTACAGCGCTGCTGCCAGCCCTCTCGCTCTGCCGTGCCTCCGTGCTCCCCCTGCTCAGTCCCTGCTCATCACACCCAACAGGTACCTGCCTAACAATCCTTTTCAGAAGTCATTCATTCCATTTCATTAACAAAAGCATTAAAAAACTTCAAATTCATTTCAGATGGTACGATCTCTTGTCTTGTGATAAAATTGAACGTTCACTTGGTGAAATATAGTTGTATTTCATAAAATTTCACGACAGTAGGTAATTACATAGGTGTGATAAGTCTAGGTCGACAATGGGACACCTTTTAAACTGGCAGGATCATGAATAGTAAAGATAGGTGTCTATTCAATGCAAACACACTCCCAAACACACAGAAACTCCCCAAGCAAGACAGCCAGTAAAGTCACCAGTACTGGGCAAGGGTGTAGCAAAGCCAGTGCCAGAGACCTGCTATAAACATGGTTGATTTTATTAATAATCCAGCTTTCAACAAAACTGTTTTCATGTACAAAGAGGGCCTACAAGAAAAGCTGGAGAGGGACTTTTTGCAAGGGCATGTACTGATAGGACAAGGGGCAATGGCTTTAAACTGAAAGAGGGCAGATTTAGATTGGATAGAAGGAAGAAATTCTTCACTATGAGGGTGGTGAGGCACACGAACAGGTTGTCCAGAGAAGTTGTGGATGCCCTATCCCTGGATGAGTTGGATTAGACTTTGAACAACCTTGTCTAGTGGAAGGTGTCCCTGCCCATGGCAGGGGGGTTGGAACTAGATGATCTTTAAGGTCCCTTCCAACTCAAACCATTCTATCATTCCAAGACACAAGAGCTATTTTAATAAGCAAGCATCATGAACTTAACACTTTCATCATATGCTCCTCAAGCCGGAGACTTGGCACTTGTCATCAGCATATTTACTATGATTATATCACAAACAAATGGACTAAAATAGAAAGAAAAAAAACTAGTAACTCTAAAATGTTCTCAAATTACAGTCCTTTATTTTAAAAAATTCAGGATTTCATCTTAAATGCTGAATTGCTCAGAGAAAAATCTAGTCTAATAAACACTGAATTCAGCGCTATGTTGAGGATCTAATTTGGTATGCAACAGCAGCTGAGAGAAGGATTTCAGTTACAAAGGCTGCAACACGCAGACAGAACAGAGGAGGATTCTGCAGCATGAAGTCTGCCAAAGCCTTCCATTTTTTTAATTCTGAGGTTTTAGTTTATATCAGATTTGTAACTATTTAGCATGATTTTCTTACTAAGAATAAGAGAGAAGCTGGTAAGTGTCAAATTCCAGGAAGTTTTTTATACTTTTTAAAATGAAAAATAAACACCATTCCAAAAAGTAGTCCAGTGGATCTCAGCAGAAACCAGTAAAATTAGGAATAAAACTGTTAACAATTTTAGTGTATTTGCAAGTTCTCTGGTCCTAAAGTAGAAATAATGTATTTCCTAGCATTCTCACCCAGAGATAACTGGAATTTCGAGGAACAGCTGAGGAATGTTAATGATCAATAAAAGAGATTTACTTGAATAGTTCAAAGTTTGGGAGTGGTACCGAATACATCCCTTTCAGAGCTAGTTTTGTGACCTAGATTATTGAAATGTCATTTATGGCACCCCATTTCTCTCTTACTTTTTACTTATGAGAGGTCTAGTGCAACACAAAATTGACATTTAAATACTATAGCAGCAGTTTATTTCCTAAGCAATTATATGATGCACTGATTGCCTCAAAGAAGCACCAAAGATAATCACATAGCCCAAGACAACGTCTACAAATTTTAACGAGAAATTCAATCTTGTTACAAAGTCTCTTGACAAGTGTTGGCACCTGAGCTCATATAAACCATTTGATCCTGCCTCTCTCTATTCCTAAAGCAGAAGCCACCTATTAGCATTTGTATAAACCTCAAATTCCCAAATTGGTACACCATTATCCTTCCTAAGTAGATCTAGATACTGCCAATGCTGCTGTTAGGTACTATATTAACTAAGCTGTATTACAGACAACCATTTCAGTTCTGTATTCCTTAATCCTGTTCCTTTGACAAAAAGGAGTTTAATTATTTGTCTTCCACTGCTGTTTATGCAGTGGAATTATACATAAAGAGGAAGTTGGTTCTACACCACACTTTGAATAAATACAAGCTATAATAAATATAACACATTTCAAGATTGGAAAAGAATGTGGACATTTCAAAGCCTATGGATCTCTAATTCAATTATTTTGGTTTATATTTACTTTTAATGAGGATTTGTAAGACCTTGATATTACTTTTGAAGTAGGTGCAGTACCCACAGACACTCTGCTCTATTTAATATTGGACCCTAAAGGAAACCAATCCTGAGTTCAAATATAAGCCGACAATTCCCCTGAGCTTAACAGGATTGTAAGAATTTTATTTCAAAGCAGAAATCACTAACTAGATTTTAACTGAATTCAAACTGGAAGTATTGTTTTAATTACAGAAATTAATTTCACCATGTCTAGCTGCATTATTGAGTACTACCTGCATTTTCAAATTCACCTTAGTATTGATATCAGCCATTCAGAAATCCTTAATTCACAAGAAAAAATAACAATGTGCTATTTCTGAAATACAAAAAAGAAGTGTGGGGATAAAAAAACAGAATAGATTACAGAACACATTTTAGGCTTCAGTTAAAATGGTACAAAGACCTAGTTTCAGTTTTGAGCATGAGTAACCTTACTGATTCATACAGAAATATTCATATTCTTAAGATTTAGTATATACCTCCATAAACTGCTGAAAATTGAACTGCAAAGACCTTAAGCGAAGTGGAGGTGCAGCATCCTCACTTCTAAGAAAGCAAAGTAGTCAGATGCGTTTAATAAGCTTATTCTCTTTTATTTGTTTCTACATATGAATTTAGGGAAAACAAATCCTGAGAATCCCAGCAGCCTTCTAAACATGTTTGGTTTCTTACAAGTGCACTTTGCTTGTTTGTTCATTCCCCCTAACAAATTTTTCAGGCATCTTAATATAAAATATATGTATGAAAAGACACAGAACTATAGCTAATGCTGATCTAAAATTAAAAAAAAAAATAAATTCAGAAAAAGTTTAAGTGTCACATAAAAATAGATACAACTGGCTACAGGAATAGAATTGGAATATTATGTATAACTTGAAGAAATCCAGCAGAGACCATCTCTTGTAGAAGGGTAAGGAAAAGATCACAGCTTAAATTAACGATAGCCATTGGAAAAAGAGAAGCAGAGAGGCTGAAGTGAAATCATTTCATTCCACAGTGGTGAGCTAGTTGTGACTCGGAGACTCTCCGCAGTTCCTAGCGTAATCCTTTTTGTGCCTCAAGCTCCGGTAGGTCCCTGAGCCTTCATATTGTGCTCTCCACTTCCCCATGTACATCTGTCCTGCAAGTGTTTGTACAGCAACACAATACCAGCATTAGGCCAATACAAAAACATCCAAGTAGAAAAGTGTTTAAATCTTGTGCTGTATTAAGTTAAAATGTAATACAAGTAAACGTTTCAGTTAATAAAAAGTCTCTGTAATAACTGTTAATCATCGTGCATTAAGATAACATTTATCATAATAATATTCATTACAATGAATAAGCTGATTTGTTAATAATGGGGATGTCACATGCACTTCAACGGGATTCCTTTATTCACCAACACCACGGTCATTATTTTAAAGTGCTTCCAAAAAAATTAATGCACAATGTTAATCTGAAATCCATACCTCAGTCATTTTCATGAAGCAACCGGTATGGTTTGTTTAGGAAATTTCATACCAAGCTTCAGAAGTGTGCACTCTAACCTTCTCCAACACATAATTCAAAATAAACACTTTCTTCATGACAGACGTTTCAAGAGATGAAGGAGTGGAACAAAGGCAGAGAGTGACACGAAGCACAAGTTCTGCACCATTAAGATGAATGGAGAGATTAGCTGGAAAATCCATAATGACACGTTGGGCTGGCTGAAGCAGTTCTGTTTATGTAATTACAGCTTTGGTGCTTAAATGATAGGAAGCTCTGAGCAAGACCTTTACCTTAGGACTCCTGCACCAGCACTCTGGCAGTGCTTCGGTAACCCCGTCCATCAGTGCCAACCACTCGATTCATGTGACATCTCATTAAAGGTTTTAAAGCGTCACCTACTAGAGGACAAATAGTTTCCTTAGGTAAACTGTTACAGGCCAAATATAATCTTTATCCAAAACGTGCCAAGCAACGTTCAGGTATATTGCCAGCAACGGCAAAATAAAAGTCAGGCAACGCACTCCCATCCAGTCTCTCACTCACCCACAGATTGCAGGACAATGTCTTCTGCTTGCTTTAAAAAAGAGCTCTACTCAGCCTATCTTAGATGCAAAAACTGAGAGTGCAAGTCTGTGTGTGCTTCACTCTGGAAAGAAAGATCGAAGCAACTCTGCATGCCAGAAAGCCCACGACAATCAAGCCTGCCTTCTTAGTTCACGTTTACAGCAACATTAAAGACCACAATGCAGAGGTGTGCCATGAAATCAAACCTGACCAAGGTTTTTCTTTCAGTAGTGACTTTTCATCTCCTAACTGGCATGATTGCACTGACTTCCTGAGAGATTACAGGAGGAAAATTATCTATATGAGTTTGGCAAAACTGGCTCTCATGGAATACCAGGATCAAGGAAAAAAAAAAAAAGCTTCAATTTGCATGTGAGTGCTCTGCATTTCTCTGAAGGAAATCCAGAGAAGATTGCTCAGAAAAACTTAAATATTTTTCCAAAGTTAAGAATACCCTAATCCAAGGCTTGCTGAGCACAGATTGCTGCAGGACTCCCTCATGTAGAATAAGATGGAATTACTCACTGATTTTCCATGTTCTTCTCCTTCTAACAAGGTGAATAATATAGTGACAGAGATCATCCTATGAAACAGAACACCTGTCCTCAACCTAATAATTCCCTCTGTTTCTATTTCATAGTGTCAGAATTTCCTTACAGCAAAACCAGCATTAACTCATGATGAAAGGTAATACGTGCACAATACGTGCCAAAAATTCTAGGAATGCTGGAGAAAATGCTTTACAGCAACATTTATTGACTCTCATATTCCTGCAGTTGAATGTGATGATCAGTTTGCCCCTTCTAGTCTTAATGAATCCATAGAAAACAAGGAACAGAATAAAAATATCCCAAATTATAGCATTAATCGAAGATGTAGTAATCATGTAACGCGTTTTCAAGTCTGCTTCAAAAAGCCACTCCAGCGGCACAGCACAACTTCTGAACTCAGTAGCCACCGTTTCATTAGATTATGTCATTGTAAAGCACATTAGGTCATGAACAGACCCAGGCTGATATGCCTGCTAGCTGAGAGTTAAGGGAGTGCATAGTACTTCAGGAAATACTTGCACGAGTAATTCTCCTGCACAACACAGGGAATCTAATACTCAGTCATATTACAGACTGGATCCAAACCAGAATGTAAATAACTAAAGTTTTTCGAACTCCAAATCTCCAAAGACAGTTTTCCTGAACTCTCATACAGCCTAAGCAGCACCAAAACTCACCAAGCCCTTTCCTTGGGTCTGAGGATGCCGTAGGTGCCCAAAAGTCAGGCTCTATGTAAACTTCAACTTCTTTGGTGCAAGCTATGCAGTGCTTTGGTCGAGCCTGATCCCTGACTAGCCTAGAAATCAGGTAGAGCAGATCCTCGATCACCCTAACAGTAGCTGTGCTCTGTATGTAACTAACACGGACCAACAAAATTAGGTTTCTCTCAAAATGCAGTCATAGTGGCTCTCTTTTTAAATCCCAGAAAAGTAGCATTGCTTCAAGATCCCAGCCAACTTTCCCCTGAAAGCCCGGGTTAGCAGGAAGTGGGAGACCTAGATAACAGTTCGCTTCTCAGCTGGAGGAGGTCCCAAGTGTAACATCTGCTTTCCAAGAAGGTACCTGAATTCAGACAGTTGGACAGTCAGGGTGACACAAAGTAAAAAGCAAGCAAAAAACTTACCTGGCTTTGGCTGAGTGGTGAGAAAAGATCTAGGTCCTGATGCCTACCCTTAAAATTATTTTTCTTTTTACTGTTTCATAGGAAGTTCAAAACCAGAGTAACAGCCCTATTACAGGTTTAGGGTTTCTTTTTTTGAAAAAAAAAAATTACAACACAAATTAAAACTCTTCAGTTGTATCATACATCATCTGAGCATGTGTTCGGATTCTGAGCAGGGAAACGTTGGTTGCTATAAAATCTCAACAGTCAAAGAAGCTGATAAATATAGCTTGCAATGTGATTATACTGAAACAGTTTGTTCCAGTCATACGGACTCTTGACTTGACATTCCAATTAAAAAAAAGAAGTGACAGAAAAAACATTTCAGTGCCATACTTCGGTATTAAGTCAAGGACGTGCAGAATTTTCTTTTTTTAAGATGAAGTAATTGGAACAACCGACATTTTAGGTATGGCAGTTCCTTCTGTTTCCTATAATTTCACTTCTAGATTAAATGAGACAAAAACTTCCCAAATTTATAAAAGCAAACTCTTTGTCATTTCAATGACTACATAGCTCCTTATCTCCAGCATTACATTCACAGTATTTCTTGTTGGTGTTTTAAAAAGGCAAAAACCATGAAATCTCAAAATTGTAAAAGATCAGTACTTCTCACCAAAAAAAAAAAAAAAATAGCACTTCTTGAAGAGGGACTGATAAAGCTCAGTTTTATGTATACGAATACAAATTACTTCTCATAGCAAATTTTTCCGTAGCACTCTCAATTTGTTTTCTGATAGGAAAAATCCTTTCACTTTCGTGGTCAGGGTCTTGAGAAACAGGTATTTGGCCTGGCAGACAGTGAGCTGTGCAGTCCAGACAACGAGCTGATCATCTGGACAGCTCAGCAAAGCAGACTACCTTCTCACCATCAAAGCGCATCCCACTGCAAGAGCTATCGATCCTCCAGGACTCGCCCGGAGCACCAGGTGCTCTCCCGGTGTCAAATCCTGCAAAGGAAGGAATGCGTTTCTGCTAAGGGGAGCCCGCCAGTGCTGAGTTAGCATTTGCTCTTGGACCAAAGCAACTAGGGAAGGGAATCAGTCTTTCAAGAATAATGAAAAGTTGGCTAGGAGTTCTCTCAGTAAAGGACTGGCACAGACGAAAAAATCCTCTTGCTCTGCACAGCAAAGGAAATGGCACATTAAAATGCTCATGTGAAATACAGATAACTAAAAATCCTGGGAGCTTTTAGTAGCTTGAGTAAATTCTTTCACTCTATTAACAAACAAAACTCAGCTAAAAAGCAAAAAGTAGGTATCAACTACTTAAAATCCATCTATTATTATAAATGGCGAGTTCTCTGACCTCGTTTTGATTGCTGCCAGGTAGGCCAGGCCAGAAACAACATGTGATTTCCTTTTCCTAGTTCAAAGGAATCTGAGTTAAGAGTCTGTGAAAGGTGCAGCAGGAAGAATCTCATGCTTGAGCGTCTTGAACTTAAAGATGCAGTTTAAATTTGCTGCTGTTACAAAAAAATAAAAGGTAGTTGTAAGGCATAAATTTAATATTCAATTAATCTGGCCAAGCATTCAACAGTGCCAGGTTCTGTCGTGACAGTCCGCAAGTTTCCAGGCTGCTTGTGCAGCGGACCAAGGAAGAGGCTGGCTTGTTAAATTTTCCATTAGGTTACAAACAATCTTTTCTCCAAATCACATAGGTACTCTAAATGATGCCATCAATTCAGTTCTCTGTGTATTTATTTGCTTTTAATTAGAGGAGTCTGTACCGTATATAATTGTCATAAGAACTTATTGAAAAGAAAGCAACAGGGATAATTCTCCTTAGTTTGCCATTTGCACCATTTGAGAGTGAACATAAAAAGACAGTCATCCACTTTACATGATTCTGCACTGATGTAAATGAATGCAAATGTTTCAGGTTAAATATAAACAGTTTTTTAAAGACATGACAAATATTTTTCTGAAAGCATATGATGCTCAGTGTTTACTTCTACTTCTCCCCACCCTCTCAAATCTATTATTCCCATTCAAGGAGATAGTAATTGATACAAACTTTTCAACAAATTGTTTTCATCATCTTTTGTCTCAACAAGCAACTGTACCCACAGCAACATTAGTTGCTGAATTTAGCTACAAAAGAACTTTTTGTCTATACCACCTACCCAATACTCCTGGACTGCATATAGGGGTTTTCTGTCCTACCTTTCACAGACACTTCCTTAAAGGATCAAATTGTGAGAACACTACTAAGGACAAGACATGTGGTTTAAGCAACTGCTGTGGCTACCACTGACCTCTTTATCTTAGCTTTTCTTTATTAGCAGAAGCACAGTACCACCAAATGGCTAGAAAAATCAATCAAAAGAATGCCAGCAGGTAGACACTGCCATCAGACACTAATTCATATCATACTATAGAACACAGTTTAGTGTAAACCACCCTTTGAACATGTTTTAAATTTACTTTTTTACAAAAACTATTATCTACATGTCTGCATGAGGCCCTCCAAAATGCCGTAAAAATCTAATAAGGAGCCAGGAATTCTTGTGGTTTCATCCCAGTTCTGCTACTGACTTGTTGTGTGGTCTTGGAAAAGGCACTTATCCTTCCTCTGGGTTTTATTTCTCACATATGGTGATATTAATATGCAGTAGAAACTAAGGCCATATCATATGTGAAGCTGAGAAAACAAGCTGACATACACAGCAGAAAACCACCAAACCCTCAGCTATATTCATCATCATAAATGCCATTTTAAGCACTGAGATTATTGCTCCTTGGCAGATGAAAACTGTGAAAAACACAGGGCACAAGAGCGAAACCCAGCAGCTACTACATGTTATTCACCTATGCACACATTCTTACCCAGTGGCGCCTTGATGTGCACTTCCTTGCCTTTCCCAACCCAGGAAAAGCACCACCACTACAATCTACCTTGGAGTAGGTGATGCATTGCAAGACGATGCCTCATCCAGCCCATGGTATCTTTTTCATACACTATTCATAACCTTAAATCCCACAGCCTAGCACCTTCCTCTAAGAGGCAGCACTCCGAATCAAGGAATAGCAGGTTGTGTTTCATTATCAAATTTACGCTCAGAAAACTGACAGAGTTCCCCTCAGCGCCAGCAAAGCTTTTCTGACCTTGTGAAGACAAGGTTGCAGCATTCACGTGGAAAGTATACATGCAACATCTCTTGTTCCTGATCTCTGCATTTTACTGAAGATAGTACTAATTTAAAATATTAGTCCAAATCATACGTCAGTTTTTCAGTATTAATAAAACTCAGTACAACATACGGACATCATGTCTAAGTTTCCCACTTTCAACTTTGAAAAAACGTGATGTATTCTGGAGAGCCAGTGCAGTAAGGGACCTAAAGATTTAGGGACAAGAAACACTACATACATGTAGTGTACTATTAATTTCTAAGACTGCCTTAAACAGCATGAGTGACGCATTACAGGACCAAGGCTCAACAGAATAGCTTCTGAATTTTACTGAAGCCTACCAGATGCCTCGGAGCAAAGGTCTCTGGGGTCCTCTCTGAAAGACAATTTCTTTCCAAACCAAAAGAGCCTTGCAGACCTTCTCCTGGGGAAAAAGATTTTTATGTCACACTGCCAAAAAACTAGACTTAAAAAAATTTCCCACTTTGTTCCAGGGTTGCAATGGATGCATTTAAAAGCAAAACAAGAAAGAGATTCAGCCTCACACTGTCAAGTAGCTGCACAGATGGACACACCAGCGTCAGCCCCAGATGTAACCAGGACCAAAGCAGAGTCGGGTACCCAAAGCTACTGAATACTCCAGGAGGTATCAGCTCTCCTCTAGGCTACATAAACCTTCCCAAATGAAGCTTTGTTCTGGGTTTGTTAAATTAGGGTTTTTGCAATAACAAGTTTCATTATCAGATCCACTGAGAGCACCTTCTGAAGCTCTGGAGGAAAGTCTCCTATTGAATCTTCCAAATGAAAAGCAGGTAGACAGTCATGAAAATCATGCAAGGAATCAGCACAGCATTTAGATACGTATTACATAATAACAAAAATATTTTCTAGGTAATCCACTACAGCAAAGTTGACACACAGGGCTTGATTTAAAGCATGCCTGTTGCACTGTGAGGAGTCTAACTTGCAAAGGTCAGGGATGGTCTCTCAGCTCATTAGAATACACTGCAACACAAGCCTGAGGGAAAAGTTTCTCTTTTTTCCCACTGGAAATTCTTTCAAGCATAGATAACTAGCTATTTTTATAGAAATTGTGAAAAAGAATCATATCTGAGACGTCATAATTTACCTTAAGGTCCATGAAGCCTAGAACAGCAGTGTAAAAAATTTTTAAGGTAGCAAGAAGGACAGACTGTATTTCACACTGGCAGTATAGAAGAGATCGATTTTATTCTGCCTAAAAAAAAAAAACCTGTAGTTCCCAGGAAAGCCAGCTGGGCAAAGCGACTTACTTTATTTTAATTTCCAAAAGAATAGCATTCCCACCTAATTTTGGAGAAAATATAAAATGACAAGGTTTCATGATTGCTTAGAGGATTTTGCAGTCATTAGAAACTTCTCCATTAAAGAATAAATATGAAAGAAAACATTTTCTGATGCTTTTAGGGAAGTTTGTCACCAAAGTTGTATATTATGCCAAAAAAGAATTCATAGCATCTATAATGATTGGTTCTCAAGGGAAAACGTGCCTCGTTTTCACATTATATTCCATTATGTCTACATTGCAAAAAAGTATCCAAAGAACAACTTTATCATTAGCTAATATTTTAATGATGATAATGTTGCAGTTTTAATATAAAGGAAATATGGCCTAAATTTAGATTTAAATGTTTCCAGAGTTGGGGCATGTGTATTTGGTCTGTTTCTTCTGCAGTTACAACATCTGTTTGGGAAAGACACAGCAACCTAACACCTACTGTTCAAAGCAATGCCCTGGAATTTCATTAGTTTTCTCAGTCCTTGTTGCAGACATAGGACAGCACAACTGATAGTACATTTGATTTTGCCAGAGAGGAACAGACCTTAAGGTTCCAGCCCTTTTTATCTTAAAAATACTCTCCAAATATCAGCATCTTCCCTAAACACATCTGAGAGATCAGTAGATATAAATATCACCGTGCACCTGATGCAGACACCGTGTGGACTTGTTCCAAGGTCTTTGAGCATGAAAAACAGTAGGAAAATTGAAACTACAACTTCGGCAGTCCTCTCGTGACAACGCAGGTGGTTGTGGCAAATGCGAAAAGTAAAATGAGATCAAAGGGATGCTTCATTTATTGCCAAAATTAGTGAACAGTATGTACGTCACAAACTGCCTGTATTGCTTTGAGATTCCATGTCGCTAGAAATCATGAACAACAAAAAAGTATTTCTGTAAAACTATATATGTGTATTTGGGTGCCTCTACTTTCAAAATGTCATTATGCACTGGGATTTATTGTCTATTGCATCATTCAGTGGGATAGAAGAACAATGCAATAGGTTTTGAGGGGAGGGAGGGGTTGGGAGGGGTTTTTTTCTTTTTAAACAGACAAGTCTATTGTTTACAGAAGGATGAGAAATAGAGCTATCCATTTAAATTATGAGCGATATCTGTCATCGCTGTCCAAACTACAGTCTGTACACATTGTTTCTCACGTTTAATTTCTATCTTCAGAAAAAGAGCTGTAACATAACAGCAAATGCTATACAGTCACCTTACCGCCTCGTGAATGCACCACGACTGGAAGGTTAAAGTTTGATGACACCTTGTAGAGGCTGCAACACATGATAAACATTAATAAAACCAAGTCCATGACAAGGCCACTTTATTTTGAGCGAGTGCTTTAGACGACAAAGTTCATTTCACCCTCCTTGAAAGCTTATGTTGCAACTGAGCTTTTTCAGCATTAAATCTCTGGTTGGAGACATTCACTGGGCAAATCTGTTTTGTTCAGAAATGGCACAAAGAGCAAGTCGGTAACATCTCCTGCAGAACTGACCTAACACGATGTGTCCACCGCCCTCCTATGCTCGCCCCCCACTTTGTTCTGAGATTTCTGCACAGGAGCTACCGGCGCTCCTTTCCCCCTGATTTCCAACAGAACAAAGTGAAGTTTCATAATCAGCGACGTGTTAATTCAAACAAAACTCAGGACAGCAGTTCTTTCTAGGCAGTAAAGTCCTGTCTGCATATTTTAGCTGTTGCATAATTGTTACCTTTAGCTCATAAACTTTGAGGTCAATTGAAGGTCACGTGTAGGTGTTTAGCACACGAAACTCAGAAATGCTGCTGTAAGAAGCATGCTTTATAAATCACAATATTTTGTTCTCATTCGGTTTTGTGTGTTGGGTTTTTTTCTCACTACCTGATAGTTTTTAATTTCCCTTCATAAGATGCACATTTATACAGTACTTTCAAGCTAAAGGTATAATTTATATGCTTGAAATGCACACTAACATATTTCTATATTCCAAATTTGACTATTTCCCCTCTAACATTCACATCAAATGTTTTAAGTTTGTTTGAGGAAGAGCAGAACCCGGCCACTATAACAGGTAGCATTTATTCAGAGCTGGTATCAAACATTTGAAGAAATTTATGCAAGAGAGAGAACTTCACTTACACAGATTATCACAAACTTCTCTCATATTGAAAGCCATGATAAAGTTTACACTTAATTCAATGAAAGACAATTGAATTCATTTTGCTCTGGCTCACTTGTACATTTTAACTGTGTCACAGCACTAGCAGTAACTGCTAGGATAACTTTTGCTCTTTTACATCATGGATATTTTACTTCATGTAGGACAGAAGCACACTGTATAATGTCAAGAAAAACATACAGAGATAATTAGAAGAATACTAAAAAAGTGCAAGGGAATTCAAAACTTCATAATGACTTAAATCTTTGCTGACCTGAGCCTTCACACAATGGTAGTTGAGAATGGTGACTGGTTCTGCACTCCCTCCTGCTTGCATGCTCTCGATACCCAAGATACAGCAAATAATGTCATCGATTTCCCTCCGTTACATTACAAAGGATTAATCTGCACCCAGGGAATAAAAGGTTGCGACGGTAGCTTTTGCATCACTCAACTACAGAATCCAGCATTTACAACATGACTCAGCAGCACACGGGAGGAGGGAAAAAGTCATTTACTTAGCGTTCCTTAATTCTTTGTGGTATAATGAGAGTATATCATGATTTATGGCTAAATAGCACATATATTTTTCTCAGGAGAAAAGCCTTTCATAACCTGCTCATTTCTGTGGCACTCAGGAGTTACAAGGTCCAAGTCTGCTCGTAAATGTGGTGTCGTGCTGAAAGTAGCTTGATAGCCTTTAGATTAAAGATAGTTCTATGTTCTCCCGTGTTTTCAAACCATGGGTCAAAATGCTAAACCTCCAGAATTTAAAAAAGTTAAGCAAAATGGGATCATTTATTGTTAATTAAGCATTCTTTTCCTGATTTGATTACAAAAAGAGTTGGTTTGCAACACAATAGCATATGAAGGTCAATACGGCTACGGGAGAAACCCTATATGCTGTGACAAATCAAATAACCATGAGGGTATTTGGTTCATAGAAACAAAGAGTTTCTTAAAATATTTTGCCGATTCGCTAAGGTTGGGAAACATTTTGGTGAGTGCGTAGCATGACATTCCCAGAAGGAGGTATATTTTATAGTGAAGTTGTCAACAAATTTGCTTGCGGGATAAAAGGTCGGCGCTTACGAAGCGAAGGGTGTAAGAGGTTGCGGGGATTGGGGCACTAAGACTAGAAGAGGAAAGGTGAAGAGGAGTAGACACATGAAACTGCTTTCTCACTCCCTGCTTCTACATACAGAGAGAGGAAAAAAAAAAAGTGAAAAGTAGGATTTTTCCTCATGTGCCTGGACTAAACAGAAAACAAACATTCACAAATTCTAACATCTTTAATTTTTGAAAAGAAGTCAGTCAACAAGGAAACTGCTAATGCTGTATTTCAAAACCGAAACAGATGTGATTTGTTGTAGGGACAGGAACATCTCCTCGCTCCCCGGAGCACTACCCAAAGCAGCGCACACACGCCCCCCTCCACACCGCCATAAAGTGCTGTGCCAGCGCAGCAGGACAAACTCACAGCCCCCTCCATCACCCACCACGCATCGCCGCGCGCTCGCCTCCTTGAAACATCATGGTCAATATCTATGAAGTTCAATATGTAAATTGTGAAATATATTTTTGAGTAGTACAGACGACTATGCTTAAACCTCAAACTAAAAAAGTAGGAATAAATACAGTCTCAGAAGGAAAAAGACTAATTTCCGCTAGGAAACGGTTTCAACTCCGTGTAAAGTTTGCAGTTGCAGCTGTAAGAAGACTGCTGGCTCCCTCTAGGGGCTCCTACCTGCCCCTTTACAAAACAGATTTCTAGATACCCTATAATAATCTCTATCTCTCTGGTAAAGGAGAAGAACTACACGATTCTGATATAACTAGACATGCCAATAACACATTTTACCATTTGGGGGAAATTTTTTCCCCCAGTGTGGAAAAAGTAACAAGTACAATAAGCCCTCCTATACTATACCCCAAGAGCAAAATTTCCATGTGCGTTTGTTCTTAGATTGCCAAACCTCCTAATTGTTTGTGAGGAAAACATTTCAAACAAAAGCAACTATGTCCACATCTTTATAGTTAATAATCTCATGGCCAAACTCTGATGTGAATCATCCCTAATTATTTTTCTTCAAGTTCAATCGCCTGTCATATTCATGCACTTCATCACTTCCAGATTTTGTTCTTACTATTATTCTGAACAGTGTTAAAACACCACTATTTATTTATTTTATTATTGAACATTACAGCTTAGGTTTGTGTTTGGAACCTACCAAGTAACACAAAGCAGCAAAGTAGTGAACGACTTTGCTGTAAATCCTACTCTAAAGACTGTTATCTAATTACATCTCAGCCAGAGCTTACACACTGCTAGCAGCTAGCACACAAAGAATAAGATTATCAATTCAAATTAAGGCAAACAGTAACTTCAGAAAAAATAGCTAGAAAGAGAAGCAATAGGATTGCTGTTTATAATCTGTTACAAAACACTTTTGCTGTCTACGCATACACAAAACAAGGTAAGAAGGCCTAAAAATCAGTGTGCCACTCTCCATTGCTTTTACTAGGCTTCAGATGAAACAGGTCATCCGTATTTTGCCTTTGACATAATGCAGGTAAGACAGGGCAACGATGCATCATTGTAAGAAACTCTGAAGATGTATTATTAGGCCCTTTTTAACAATCACAGCCAGGTCTCAGAAATGACATTTCCCTGAAGAGCGTGTGTGGATCAAACCTGGACCATTTGTATGAATCCCTTGCAGAGTCGATCACTTCAGTTCTGGGTGCTCAGCATGCTTTGCACCAGCAGACAGGTGGGAGGCGACGAAGTACTTCCAGCACAAGTTTAAAACAGGACTAAGCAAAACTTACGTCACACCCAAGCAAGCTCACACATGCAATAAGAATAAAAACAACTCCAGGTACTGGTAATTCCGTCCAAATGTATGTAACTTGCTTAATTCAAACCTAATCAAAAGTTTGAAAGCCTATCCAGGGAAACACAGTCTCAGCTCTCAAACTGTGGCACAAAGCAAGTCGAGAAGCAGCTCGGCAACAACAAAGCTATGGCATGCGTGCCCGCTGCACTTAGGGGGATTAGCGGGGGGTCAGGCTCCCATGGCCGCACCTGCAAAGTTCGACACTATGACATTAGCTAATATCCTGCATAAATCATATTCCTTCTGTTTTAAAAGCAAATAAATAGTTGTGCGTGTGTCCTTTGACCTTCACTGCTGGGAAACCTGTGCAGTTTATCTTTATGGCAACAGACTTCACTCAGCTAACCACTGCTGGTGAGGCGTCTCTCTACTGTTTTAAACAGAAATGAAATTCAAAGTGGCTATACCCATAAAGATATTTTTTTTTCTTAATCCTTAAGAAGTAGAAGAGACTTTAAGAAGTGTGAAATAAGAAAATCTTAAAAAAATATAGTAGACCATGTATATGGACTTCACATTGAGAAGTACAGTAAGAAACCCTCATAAGACATTGATGGTATGATATCAAAAAGTCCAAAACATAAGCCCAATTCATGAGCTTTTGATCTTTTCACAATTTGAGGACAAAAATGAATGAATTTTGGCCTGCCACAGCTTCTATAGTCTACTTAACATTTCATTTAATTTCAGGCTCAGATCCCAATTACAGGTTCAGTCTCTATACAAAACACTACCAGAAACTTGCAAATACCAAACATATAGACATGTTTGCATAATAATATTTCTTTTAAATATATTCACTAATATTAACCAGATAGAATCCAAGAGATTTTAAACAACCTCTAAGAGATTCTGACAACCTAGCCAAGAAGGAACAGGAAAAAATCCATTAATTGTCATAATCAATTCTATTAATGTGTAATAAACACATAATATATTTCAATAAAAACGTGTTTCTAATATGGCCAGAATATTTATGGCAATAAAATATAAATAATAGGAAATATTTATTGTTTGTTATTTCTACATAATGATGCTGTAAAAATTAGCTATTGAATATGCTATATAATTACATAATTGAAAGTGCATAAACTGCACAAAGTACTACCAAGACGAGTGTAACATTACTACAATTAATTTCAAAATCAACGCATTTGAATGCCCATACCAACCAAAGAGAATTCTTTTTTTTTTATGAAAATACAGTTGTGAAACAAGACTGGAATAAAAATATATCCAGGTTTCTTTAGTTCATAGGATTTAATTCCACTTTGAAGTTTAGTAAGCCATACAGTGTTTCAGGACTATCAAAGCTCCCTTGCACAATACCTTGGTTTAGAGGAGCAGCAGACAGTGTATGGCTTATAGGAAGGGACCAGATTCTCTCTGCAAGCGAAACAAAGGAGGGGAGCACAAATCTGCACCTGATGCAGAATTCTGAAAGATTTGGTATGAAGAGGTAAAATGACTTGTCTGAGATCCTACTGGACTGCAGCATTCTTGGGAACGCAAATGCAACTTTTGGATTTAAACACACAGCCTTTTTTTAATTATATTACATAAATAAACCATATATGTAAAATATGACCTTTCATTACATCACTAAAACCTACTTTGCGCAGTCAAAATCAACTTAATGTCACAGGCTTTTTTCTTTCTACTTTTCTTCCTCCCCTTTACATAATTGCCTTTAAATTAGATTGAAAGCAAAGACTTGATACAAAAATCTGGTTTAGCACAATGAAAAGCACCAGGATATCTGATAACCTGAAAATCTGAAGCTAGCTTCAGGCATGAGTGGGTTTTAATCAGAATTTGGCAACTGAAATGAATTTGCAGCAGTCTATATGAATCAGCTCAGATGGTGGTTTTACTGATAAAAATGAAAAGAGCGATAGACACGCAAAAGGTTTTCTAAGGCAAAAGTAATGGGACTGAGTACTGGATGTTTCCCAGTACTCTTATTTGAAGAGAAATCTGACAGAATGCCCTCACTCCAGTTTTATAGAAAGATTTAAAAGAAACAAAACAAACAAAAACCCCCAAACAAACACAAAAAACCCAAATAAACACAAAAAAACCCACAACACCACAACAAAAAACCAAACAAACAACACCAACCCCAAAACACAAATGAAAAATCTCACAAAACCCAACATCACTATTTCTGGCCAAAATTTCTTTTTTAGAACTGAGTTTGCTAAGTCCATTCTCATATAAGCTAAATTTAGGTAACTAATAAACTAACCTAGAAGATGAGCAGAAAATCTGAGATGACTTCATGTCCTGTAAGTAAAAATCAATTTTAATTCAGTAATGTTTGAGGATATAGTTTATATGAGCTCACTTGGTTCAAGACTATGCTGTTGATGGATATGGCCTTCTGCTTGTTCAGCTGTAGAAAAGAGGAATGCAATCCAGTTTGGTGGTGATAAAGAGTAAACAAAATTCCATAAATCGAAGCTTACGCAATTTATGACACCCACTTTGGATGTAAACTTGCAAAAAAACAAAACAAAGAAAAAAGCATCATTACAACTCCTGAACTGAGTTGCAAAGCCAATAAATAATCATCAATATAAAAAGAGAACAGAAGGAAGTAAAAAAAACCCCACAAAACAACAAAAAACACCACCCCACCCAAAACCTACCAGAAACACTACAGATTGTGTGCCTCATTTTTTCATCTTCAGAATTTAATTAGCCAAAAAAAAAAATCCCATCCCTTTCTGCCATATACATTGTCTGTACATTCAGATAGATACATATTTGGCAAACACGATAAGTCTAACTATAATAAACAATAACTCCAATATATGTCACATTTTTTTCTTAATAGTAGAAAAACTCATTTGGACGGCTTTGAGAAAACTGTATCTTCCTCCTGGCCTAATACACCGAAGTATTTAAATAAAGATTCATGTGATTTAGTTCCTTCCATCCCTTAACCACACTGACCAGTTCAGACCTGCTGTTTCTTGCCTGGTTCCGACAGGCTCTGCACCACCGCCAGGGACCTGGGCCTGCGGAAGAGACTGGGGAGCTGCAAGCTGGGGTTTGCTCTCACCTCGCCTGCAGCACTAATGATGATACTACACCAGGACAAACTGGAACTTTAGTTGAAAACACTCAATCGAGTAATGAGGCCAGCAGAGGGACCCATAAGGCAGAAACAGTCACGTAGCTATGCAATGGCACGAAATCTCTATTCAGAGGGTAGTTTGGGGACACTTAGAGTTTTGCACTGTGTGCTCCCTTCCTGAGGGCTTCCCACAGACTACGGGCAGATCTTTAAGTGCACTGCACAGCGCACAGAGGTCTCCTTGTGCTGTATTTTCTGAAGATGGCTGTTTTTTTCCCCATTCTTCTCCCTTGCTGCTGCCATTCCCACTTAACCAGCCAGCCTAGGAAGCAGGGTGACTGTGAGGAGGGGTGGAGGGTGGGCTTGCTGTCCCCTGGTAGTTCTAGCAGCAGGATGAAGTGCCTGTTTCCCCATAGGCTGGCTTGTAAGAGATGAGGTCAGGCAGTTGGTCACCTACTCTGAACCGGCTCTGTTCAAACTACTTTTGAAAGGATGACAAAATTTAACTAGTGTTGTCTGCGTTGATCAGCTCCCGTGTTCCTCAACCACAGGTCAGTGCAGGAGAGCAGTTGGGTAACATCTGTCTCACAAGGCAGCTGCCTTCTCCTGAGGCATGCACAGCACGATCACAGGAAACGAGAAGGCAAAAATCACAGCACAAGGACTCACCGAGCCTGTCAAGCCAGAGCAACAACTAATCAGATCAAGCTATTAAGACATCCTGCTAAGCATGAGGAAGACCTACCTCAATATTCCCTTACTTTACGATAATGAAGAGCAGTAATCTGCAGTTCTAGATATGCTATTAGACCTGTCACCTCACTGTGACAAATTCAGGGCAAGGTATTAGATAACATTTTTTGCCTCAGTTCTCAGCTTGCACCACTAAACGTTATTAACATGCCTTAATTTTATAGTACCACTACCTTTTATAAATCAGGATCAACCTTTCCTCCTTTACTCACAAAAAAAAACCCACAACCAAAACTCCCCGAAACAAAACAACAACAAAAAAAACCCACCAGAAATATGCAGTTCATTATCTGATAGTCATAATCACAACTGCACAGGCCTGAAAAACAGTGTTCTGTAATATCTGGCAATCGTCTATTCGATAGAATTATCAGGAAAGTATAGAAACCATCTTGACACCGAAATAAAACACTTGAATACTGAGACACTCAATAAACATGGTGTTTTCTTCGTATTTCAATGTTACTCGCATAATCACAGCGAGGGAAAAAAAAATATAGACACATAGAACGCCCATAATTACTGTCCTCCTTTTTTGGCATAACATTTAAGTCATAGCATTCTTGACTTAGAAAACGGTTGAAAAGTAATAGAAAAATTGTTTAATAATCATTATCAAAGCCAGATTAAGTTCATAGTCATTTTTGCTGAATAAGAACCAAGTATTATGCTTATAGCAAACTAGCTGATAAAACTATGAAATCACCACGAGTTGTTTAAGGAAAGGAGTTTTATGAAGGCAGAATGGACTTTTTAGCTGCCTGCCTGCAAGCACAGCCCAGAACACGTTCCTCCTCTTTTGAAACAATGACATCTTCACACTATTAAAAAAAGTCAGCTTTTAATCTCAGGAATATATCACTTCTTAGAAGTTTCAGTTTAACAAATACCAACCGTAAACAGTACCCTGCACTGGAATTTACCTGAACACTGGTATTTACCCAAATAGACGTGCAGGAAGTGCTTCCAATAGTCTTCAAATACTACGGCACCTGACAGCAAGTACAAAATAATTTAGCATTTTTGGTACACATTAGATAAAACTGCATTTTGTGCGAAAGAGGGATAAATGACAAGAGGGCAGCAATGATGTACAGGCTGCTTTGTGATTTTAACCTGCTGTAACTGACTTGTAATTTACTCTTACCATTTTTACTGGCATAAGCATTACCGGAGTTTAATATTAAACACTCCCTGGTAAAACTCTTAAATAATATATATTCTAATTTCTTTTTAAAGCAAAACTAGCAGTTTGGAAATTAATTTGTATTTTTTTCTGTAGCATGTATCTGGCTGCCTTAAATCGCCATAGTAATCCTGTGACTAATGTCCATCAGATAATTCCCAGAATCATGCCACGGTGAGTTCTAGCAACTAACTACTTCTGACCAGATCCTTGTTCAATGTAAATTGGATAGAGCAAATTTAGACAAGATATGAGCCAAGCGTCTTTGACATAAAACTAAAGAAAGTTCCAGACATCTGCCTCAACAGGATTTTGTTCAAAAAAACACTCCTACATACCAGTTATAAATATACAGAAGGTTATATATATTTATTCTAGAAACATATATTTGATAAAGATGACCTTCTCTGCAGAATGAACTGGAAAAGTTTGTTGATGGGAATGTGAACTGTGGAAATGTAAATGAAACGCAGACAGCATTTTGTCAGATAAGGGCTTATGTTCAAAGAAGCTACTACAGCAATGCAAACAAATTGGAAGGATCTGGCTCCACCCCGGCCCTCAGGTGGGTATTTAATAAAATACAGAATTGTGCTGTCTGTACGTAAAGTGATGTATTTTAACCATCTATGGCTGTACTTACACCATCTTCATCAACTGCCCACATACATATGGTATGGAAATACTGTACAGCCTTTAGTTCCTCAAACACACGGATCTGTACTGTCTGAGCTTTCTCTCACCACAGAAGGAGAAGCAACATGTCCATATGTGGGGTCGGTTCCAGTCGGGAGATGGCAGCAGCAGGCAGAGTGATTGCAGTGCCTCACCTCATTTATTTTCAGTATATGCTCTCCTGGTCCTAAGGTCAACATTAACAAAAATACAAAAAGACTGGGGAGGGTGAGAAGAAGCATTTTTCAAGGTCACAATATTTACAGTTACACTGCACTAATACATTTGTGGTTTCTGATGCTCACTGTTAATTCAACACTATGAATGGCAATTAAATTAAAATTAACAGAAAAGATGATACACTTACGGTTCCTATGGCAATATTTGACTACTAGATAGTAAGTGTGGCTGCTGTTTTACCAGTCACCTTCATGCCATTTAGTGCACAACCACGGAATTTTTTTCTTTTTCCTTTAAAGAACAGTACAGTCCTCTCCCTCTTATCCCTCCTTTTCTTCTTTATTGATAGGTCCCTCTGAAGTCTATCATACAACTCTTCAAATTGGTTAAACAGTACTGGGACCCATCATGAAGCTGTGTTCTCTCTTCTCTGGAGAGTACAGCAAACTATTCATCTGGCAGAGTCATCACCACATCTACGGCTGCTGCCACTTCGCTTGACCCTGCTTGTCAGGGAGGTGGCAGAGAAAACTGGTCTGTATTGAAAATGCACTCCTTGAAGAGGGTTCTCGCCAGTAAAACATTTCTGTCCAATGTACTTATGCCATTTTCTCAGACTTGTGAATGCATCTACCCATTTTATTTCAGAGGAAAACCAGGTATAATTATTAAACGTAAATAAAATGCAAATATTCAGTGAATATTCAATGATCTTTTAAAAAACACAAGGAGAAAAAATAAAAAATATTTCATACAAAAATATTAGAATGAATTCCAAGAGAGTAATGACAGCATTAAAAATCACAGCAAAAGAGTAAGCAACTGAAAGTGTTCTGGCACTATTTAGAGACCTTCCTTAGAAGAAGCTATGGCATGGATGGAGCCTGTAGTAGAAGAAACTTTGGAGATACTATGGGAAAAGAGCCCACATAATGGTATTGGCTATAGATCTACTGAAACAAATTACAAGCAAAGGAGGATGAAAAACAGGAAAGCACTTGACCATTGGGATAATGGAGAAGTGTTTCAAGGGGGGTAGTATTTTGTTTTGCTTTGGTTTTTTTTTAATATACAGAAACCTTGAGTAATACTTATACATGCATCGAAAAATGCCTAAGGATAGGAAAAGAGAGAAAAGTAAGCTAAGATGAGGGAGGCAGTTTAAGTTGGGCTATAAAGAGGGAGAAGTCAGGAGATGAAGTTTAGACCACAGGGGAGCAGCTGGAAATCCGTTTAGGAAAGAAAAGATATGCAGAAAGGAAAACATAAAAGGGATGAAAAGAGAAAACTGGATCTCATCTGTCTTTTAGTTTATTAAGACCTTGGCAGCAGATAAAAACTTAACAATGGAAATAAAAACAGGGAATAAACAGTCAGCTGCAAGGTCTGGCAAGTTCTTCTCCAGCATATATTTTCCAAAATTAACAGGAAGACATCAAACACACTGTGCCCATCATATCTTTGCTTTTCTTCTCAAAACGGTACCGATCACTCTGGCAGTGTGCGGCTACCCTTTGTCTTGCCACTGGCCCAGGCAGCCAGAGCCCTGCGGGCAAAACCAAACCCAGGTTCTCTGGAGCAGCAGGGGTCTTAAATGTAATAACCAGGGAGCGTAGGGCCTGACAGTAACTCTCTGTCCTAAAAGCCAAAGAGATGAAACTACTAAATAAGCAAACGCACACACACTTTGGTATTGGCAGCAATAGCTTTCAGTGAGCTGATCTTAAAACAGATGAGGAACTAGTTTTATTTCAACATCATATTTATGCAGCAAGCATTTTTCAAATGTAAATATGGTGAAACATAGTCTCATAAAGAACAGGCATCTACTTAATTTATTACTACCATATCGTGACTTTATTTTGAAAAGGGATTTACTGAAAGAGTCTTCACAAAACCTCAGGACTTTGTTCTTCCTTTTCTTTTCCATATATTAAGCTCTTCTAAACAAAGCAAGATGAGATATGCTAAGAATTTATCACTGCAGTAGTCATTTCAGAGTGAATCAAAATTTCAATAGGATATGAAAAGCTACTTAAAAAGAGAAAAGTGTTTGTGAATTTTCTCGGGAGGGGGGGAAATAAGACAGTTGTTTCATTTACCATATAAGAAAAAGAAACCGTATCTTTGATTACAGTGCACTGTGGGCTTAAAGCTAAGCAGGAGATATCCTAGTTAGTAAACATCATCTCACTCATTCCTAAGAAGCTTAAGAAATGCCATCAGCAAAATACTTGACTTAGTCTATCAGAATAAGCGAAGTAACACATACATGTTAAACTCATGCTGTTAAGAAGGACTAATCCAAAAACTGTTTTTAAATATTTAAAATCAAAGCATCCTACTGAGATGGATATTTGCTAAGTCTCACCTTTAGATCATCTGTGTAGATGTTGTTATGAAGAAGAAGAAAAAAAGGAAAACAACTTTTTGTAATTTTGCAGATTTCAGGTGATAATGATGAGCCTCAAAAACAACCTCAGTCCTCTAGATCTTTTTTTCAATATCACATCAATACTAATTTAAAGCACCATCTGTAGGCTTCTCTCTGTTATTTGGTGATTTTGCTGAAGTCTGAAGAAGCATTAATTCCTAATTAGTCACCTGCATGACTATGTCCAACATGATGTAATACTTTAACACAAGTCAATGGTCAGAAATTTGGGATAAAATGCTAATTTCTCAGACTAAACCAACATACTCTAAAAAGGAATCAAGAGGCAGAGCTTGACATCCCAGGTAGTTCCATGAGAGCTTGACATACCACAAAAAAACAAAATCCAAGAAAATAAGGATAAGAAAGAGAAAGGAGGTCAAAAGACGCAGGTGAGTGCAGAAATGTGAAGAGTTTCCGCTTAAAAGATATTACACCCAAAAGGAATAGTGTGACCAGAGCACTTAGGCACAATGAGAACACTTAGGCAGAATGACAAATACTAAGCCACTTTTATCTAACTAAAACCCACAGAACACCTTAAGAAGCAATGTAACGTACCACAACTTAACTTCCTCTCGCATAATGCAGTTATTCAGACTGGCATAACTTTGCATTATACTGAAACACAAACTGGATAATATCTGTTCCTCTATGTACTTTTTTTTAGAAATAAACATGCTTTTGTAGTGCATTCAGCTGAATCTAAAAGGAACTGTCAGGAGAAGAGAGAGACTAGCATGGTTAGAGAGGCAGCAAAAAATTGCACCAAGTTGGTTTTGGTCATTTTCAGTGGCACCCACCAGTAAAGGAACAAGTGAAGAACAATTTATAAATACATTACAGAAACATGAAGAAGATTACACTTGAAATCCAGCTGTGTTAATTGTTCCTCTTCAAATTTGTAAAAGTCATCTGGAAAAAAATGTAAGGATGTTTTTTTCTTCTTTCAGGGCCAATGCAACTCTAGTCTAGACTTGACTTATTTATTCCCCAAGTTCCGTTTTGATGTTAATGCTGTGCACCTTGAAATTACGTTACATTCAAAAGCATAAGGGGAAATTTCTGTTTGAAAAACCACTTCATTGTCAACGGCTACCCTGATTAACAGCTTGGAAGTATCAAAGGCTATTGCTTCTCAACAGGAAAGCATGCCCAGCCTTGTGTTGCCACATGGAACCGCAGCAGGCATCCAGGTGCAGCTTGGATAGTTTGCAACCCTATAGCAGTATGTTCTCACTGCTGAGCAGTGATTTCCGAGTGGACTGTGATACAGACAGATCCACTCCTTTAACACAGTGACTTCATCTACAGGTCTCTGCACATGTATAAAACATAAGCATGAATGTTCAGGCTCACTGTAAGTGAAGCTTGACTATGACCGTGCAGTCAGCAAACTGCGAAGGTTCCACAGCACTTTTATACGGGCAATCCATACGCGTAAGTGCTAATACACCCTAAAAGACTTTTCATTTGCCAAAACACCAGTGTCTATCCTGGCACCTATGTGAGCTTTAAAAAAAAATGCTAAGAATTATCTTCAGAAGCAAAAGCTTCTGGGTATTCATAGGTCAAAGCATGACAACCAACTATTTCACATTTCTGAAAGATAGGTTGTTTCATTTCAAGCAGTTAATTTCTTAAGTGAACCTCTCTGAAGACCTGCCTGAAGCGAGTGAAACACTCTTTTACTTGCAGGTGCGTTCTTCATAACAAATAGTAATTGTCTGCACGTATAAACGGCAGTCTGCACAAAATCCATATACACTGTGCATATACAGTACATTTCACTTCTGAATGCCAATTTTTCAAAATGTGGCCTGTAACATTTCTCAGAGTGTAACAGCATACTGCAGCATCACTTTTATTCTTGATGAACAAAATCTGTGCATTGCCTGTTGTAGTCTGCACTCAGCAGGTTTCATTGTTAGAAAATAGCTCACAGAAAAGATGGAGCTCCGTTTATTTTGAGCTGTGGAATTTAAGCTATAATCGTCTAATTAGATTTCAAAGCCCACTGACAAGCATGAGCAAACTCCATTTGAATACCTCCTGATACAGGCACAGAAATGACCCCTACAAGATGTGGGAAACTCATTAGTGATGAACAATTAAGGAATATAAACCTCAAAAAGTTTTAATAAACACAGAGTAAGCGTTGCGGTCAACTACAACAGCTGTTGCGATTTTAGGATTTATGACTTGGTGTATGTTATAGCACATTTCCTGCATATCCACAAACAACTCTTACAATATACACCAGATTTTTTTTTAAATTGGGCAAAAAAAAAAAAAAAGATAAACCTTGCATTCCTTTTTTGAACAAAACCTTCAAAATCTTCAAAATCAAAAGCCTTGGACTTCCGATACGTAATGTAGCATCTTCTCTCCACTTTTACTTTACACATGCACTTCAGAAAACACAAGTAAATTTAAGGACTAACTCAATAAAGGAAATTAATGCTCTCAGAGCTGAATTTTGTGTGGTAAACAGACTCAAATGCAAAATATAATGTTAAGTACCTCTGCTCCCATTATAGAGCATTCCAGGTCATGGAAAAATTAGTCACCTCAGAGGACAAACCACAAAACTGGTGCAGAGAGAAAGAAACAGCCTAAAAGTAGCTAACAAGATAGACAGACACTGCCTGGGTCACTTGGCTCAGTTCTTCACAATTAAAAAGATCAACTTAACAGGTGTTTACTTCCAGGTGGGTGCGCACCAAAACTGGTACCAGCCCTTCAGAATGCCAAAAGCCAAAAAATTCTAATTTCTCCTCAATTTCTCAAGAACATTTCTCAAAATATTTAGAACAAGTATCAGACTTTTCACTCAACAGACCACGAGCCTCAAAAGCAGCAGAACACTGAAAATACGAAAAGAGGGAGAAAGAGACGGGGAGAGAGGGAGAACAAGACAGAAAAAATGAGGAGAAAGAAAAACCAAAGGCTTTGCAGTAGCCCTGCAGAAATTTTATTAGGTGAAACATGTCCAGTGATCCTTGCAAATGAAAAAGGCTCTATGCTGTAAAGGAAGGAAAAAGAACTGCATTCGTTCCTACCAACATGACTCAGAGCAAAATTCCTTCCTATCCTAAGAATCAAACCATGAGTCTAACCTGAACGTGCATGCACAATGTGCCACTTGGCCAAGTCTCTTCAGATCCTGGTGTTTCCTCCCCTCCTCTGCATCAGCAAAGCATCTCAGTGTATCTGCCTCACTGGGCCTCAAACCACCACCACGTTTCTGGACTTCACATGATTTACACCATCAGTTCCCATCTAGAAAAACACTACAACTACCTGAAAGGAGGTTGTAGCAAGGTGGGCGTCGGTTTCTTCTTCCAAGTTACAAGTGGCAGAACAAGAGGAAACGGCCTCAAGTTGTGTCAGGGGAGGTTTAGATAGAATCATAGAATCATAGAATGGTTAGGGCTGGAAGGGACCTTCGAAGGTCATCTAGATTGGATATTAGGAAAAATTTCGTCATCAAAATGGTTGTCAAGCATTGGAACAGGGTGCCTAGGGAATGGGTAGAGTCACCATCCCTGGAGGTATTTAAAAGATGTGTAGATATGGTACTTAGGGACATGGTTTAGTGGTGAACTTGGCAGTGTTAGGTTTGCAGTTGGACTCCATGATCTTAAATGTCTTTTCCAACCTAAATGACTCTGATTTACCTCTCATAACCAGTTCTGATACCATGCAGTGTGTCAGCTAAGCTGAGCTTTCAGTCTCAGACTACCCAGTGTTGATACTGGAGGTGCAATGGCTGAGGTCAGAGCAAGGAAGCGGAGTCAGAGGCAAGGGATGCAAGGAGGTAATAGCCCTCAGAGAAAAAGATGCGCAAGGAAAAGCCATGGCGGGAAGAAGTGGCAGGATGAGGGGAGGCAGAGAAGGAAATGCCAGCAACGTGTCCGCACTTCAAGATGACATCCAGTTTCACCTACAGAACTTCTACATTGCAAAGGAGTAGTAGCAGATGGGGAAACGGCTTTGAACTCTTTGAATAATTTATTTTTTTTTTCCACTCTTTGAACCACAAACACAGTTCACCCTTTTCCTCCCATCCTCTACTTTGTTTTTAACTGCTCGGAGGGCAGAAAAGGCTGCCTGCAGCCTAGCAAGAGAGGTTAAAAAAAAAAAATACAACCAAAACCTTTCCAATTACATTAGCCTGAAGACATTCAAACAATTATTTTTTTCCTTTCTTACGCTGCCTACTGAAAAAATGAAGACACAACTTACTTTATTCATTCTGAAGATAAGAAGGAACACTTGTCCACTATTCATCCTTTCCTGCTGCTGCAGAAATCAACACAACAGTTTATAACTGGGTGCGACTCCACACATCTCATTCAAAAATTCTTACTGGCCTTAATGTCCTACATGAAAGGACAGCACAGCTCTCCTTTCAGTAACATAGCTTCCCACATCTTTCTTTCAATGAAATGTCTTCTGAGAAAGGAAAAAGCAATATTGCGAAAGCGACTGTCATTGCATTTACCACTATTGCAGCGTCGGTTTACAAGAGCAGAAAGGAAAGTGTCTTCTGTGCTCTGCTGTGTGATTCCACCAGTATTGTACTGTTCTTCAGCAACTAAAAGATGCTGACGAAATTCAGAAAAGGAAAAGCTCAGTACCCTATAAAATGGCAAACAATGCTGGAGACAAGAATAAGACAGTTCCAACTACACAAAGAGGACAGGAAATACAGTTTTAGATTGCTACTCTCTTATTTTTTAATCTCATTCCTACTAAGAGCCTTTACGTTCTATTTGTAGTTATAATTCAGTGTGTTTGGTGTATCAGTGTGCTGTATAATAATTCTACTAACAATTTAATTACTAAAAGCTCTTTTTGCCATTAGGCTGCTAATATCTGAGATTGATAACAAAAGCACAGAATAATTAGATGGGGATATTTCCACCAAATGGAATGCATGCATTTATTACACACTTGGTTGCCCATCTAAAATTAGGTAACTAATCTGAATATGCATGATGAAAAATAACAATGATGAAAAAAAACAATTAAAAAACAATACAGAGATAAATGCAACGAGTTTTCTCTTTTTAGCCATAAGTGCCATTTCTATTCCTGATTATAAAAGCAGCCTAATGTGATTCCCTATTTATGATTTATGACTGCAGGCTGGCAGCAAAGCACATTGTTAATTGATCAGCAGAAAATACTTCATCTCTTTTAGCTTATGTTTCGGCTTTGATCTTAATTTCTTTTGTGATTTCTGCCAGGATTGTTTGTTATATGTTAACAAAATCCATGAGCCACATAGGAGATGCTAAGCTTGTATCTAGGCATTTGCTTATGAATAATCTTCCTATAGTCTAATTTACATAATTTTATTGTTTAATAGATTCTTCCCTTACAGATATATTACTGCCAGTGCAACTGTACTTAAAGTGGCATCAATGAAGTGTGCTTCTGAGAGTTATAGTTTGCATATAAAAATCTACTCTGAGCTAAAACATGGCCTATATCACAAAACAATGCCTTGGAGGAAATTCAGTTCACAGAACGTCAGAAGGAAAATCGGTTTGGCTATATTAACCTATAGGAATGCAAAACACAAATAGAAGATATAGATTTTTAGAGCATTTCTTAGAGCTTAAGAATATGTTGCTTTGTTTTGTTTATTTTTAGGGTGATGATGCCTGTAAGAATTCTGCCTTTGGGTTTGGGATGCTTAAGAATTAAAAACTGAAATTGATAATTAATATTATGCTTAGAAAGGTTAGTTTTCCATGTCAGATTGAACATACTGGGAAAAGACATCAGGATTTTTTTTTTATTATTATGAATTGAGCTATTTTATAGAGTTTTGTCCATTCAAAAAACTTGCTAGTTTTCAGAGCTGCTAGCACAAGGATCACCTGTTGATAAGATCATAAAATCTAAAAGATTATCAGTGTCACAAGAATACTTCTGACCTCATTGCCCAACATTCTACTTGAGCAAGGACCTATAGATTGTTTGTCTGTTATTATATGCTATCCCTTTCTGAATTATCTGCATGCCTCACAATCTTTAAAAGTGTTTCTTCAATACCAAGGAAACTGAGATTCAAAACAAAGGGCAACTAACTCTCACTGATCAAAATGCCTAAACTCTTTTGTTGATCTGGTTTAAGTGATTCAGGCCCCTTAATTCTTGATTAGCTCCCAAAGGTCTTCTGCACTCTGAGAAGCTGGTCCATGCTGATCTCATAGGCCAGTGCTGCCACTGAAAGGAGTAGGCATTAACGAAGAGAAAAGATGCCCACTGCTTGAGAACCAACCAACCAGCCTCACCTTTCTCCCACATCTTAGTGATGCTTCCAGATTCACTAACACTTCTCCAGACTGGACAACTGCATTGTGAAAACCAGCACTGAGCCCAGGATGCCAGACCCCAGGAGAGGGCAATGAGCTCAGGGCCCTGACATTTTCTGTCACTGAGAAAGACTAAATAGAATGCTTACTCTCCCTCAACCTTCAGGGTGCAAAGTTAAATTCTGCTTTTGGTTTTCATAGGCTTTGATCTAGCTCTGCATCTGAGGGAAAGCAGAAAATAAGCGTGCTTCAGTTACTCATTTTGTTGCACATACAGGGAAAAAGTGGGAAAGCTGAAAGAAATGTGATGTAAATAATTCAGATATGATTGCAATACCACTGTTTCTAATACAAGCCTAGGCTACATTCAGACGACATAGTATGGACAAGCCTCCTCACTAGCAATGCCTTTGTAAAGATGTTTTAAATGTAACCTAATGTTAAAGGTATGACAAACACAGTACAAAGTTATTTAACAGCAAGACTTTAGCATATCAAACATAAGAAAGGAAGGGCTGTAAATAACGAGGCTCATCACATCACGCCATCCAACTGAGACCACTTAATGGAATATATCTGATTCTTTGAGAAGCAGGTAACTTTATGTAATTTGACAGCATAACACATTAAGAAAAAGCTAAATATATTTTCTGGCTGTTCGTGGCTGAACTCAACTCTAAAATTAGTATTGCACAACTCTCTTCCTTTGTATTTCCTAGTGCATGCATGTTTTTGTAGTGTTTGTTTCCATGGTGTATTCCATTTTTATTGACAATTTTTTCCTCACAAAGAATTCATTTTTCCTTTTCTTTGTACAAGGTAGGATTTCCACATCAGTGGAGGTTCTCTGTTTTGAGGACAGGAAGACAACAATTCATTTTGTTCAAAGAAGTTTGATTCTTCATTCCAAATAAAAACTTTGTTGGAAACAAACTAAAAGTAGTGAAGAAAACAATATTTTATAAAACCTATCTGGCTCTCAAGAGATACCCCTCTGTGTAATGAGAACAAGACCGTATAGTAGCCTCACACAAAACAGTTACTCATATTACAACAGAGATACTCTTCACACAAAACTCCTCAGTTACTCTAATATTACAACAGACATCCAGACAAGTGAAGACTATATTTTGTGCGATCACTCTCTCACATAGACTATTTAAAATCCCAAATGAAGCCATGAGGGGAAAAAAAAAAGTACACATTCATAGATAAATTGTATAACACTTTGATATTAGAGCAAAATATTCCTAGCTCACATGGGCTGCGAAACATCCTCAGAACAAATGCTTACAAGCCAACCCACCTACTTACTTATTGGTATTTCTGTAGTTGTGCTTAAGCCAAAGAGACAAGTGAAAAGCTCATACTGATTTCAGTCATGTCTTTGCTGGAAAGCTAACAGAACATGGGAAAGCCTCAGGCCAGAAAGATTAAAATCAAATACCCAGGGGAAAATTCTGAAGTATTTAATGGCACAAAGGAACTGCCAGTTTCTAGATAGTCGGACATACGTGCACACCACAGCGGGGTAGGCTAGATCGCAGGTTTACAGCTTTCTGAATATGCTGCTTAGCCATTGGTACTGTAACAATTAGGACAGAAAAGTTCCCTTGAGTCTTTCAAAATATGCAGGACTGAGATCCTTGAACAGACACACGAATATCTTTTTCTACTCACGTAAAAATTGCATGTATAAAACAAATTCCAGATAACAGACTTAAACTGACAAAAGTCTAAAAGTTTTGAATATTACAATAAATTTCAGGGAGCTGTGATACAGACTGCTTTGCAAGAGTGAACTCAATTGAAGTTTTAGCAGCTGATCTGAAAACCATTTAAAACTGAAAACTAAAACACAAGCAAGGCATAACCTCCCTAAGTATGGCTGTACATCTGGGCACAATTTTAATAAACAAACAAAGAAATAACCTTGTACACATCTACTTCTACTCCTGCTCTGACTACCACACTGGTTCATCTCAGCTAGTGAAAAGATTTTCGCCATTTCTTGGCGACCAAGGCTTAACATAGCTGCACAAAAGCCAGTTGTGTTCATTCTGCTTGACAGAGCTTCCCTGCCACCCAGACAAAAAGACAGAATCGAGCAATTGTGGCTCGCCAGTGTTTGCTTTTATCTAAGTGTTACGCTGGTATTAGCAGCAGTGGTCCAAGAAAATGTATGAAATTAGTTATAAGTTAAGGCTGCACTAATACTTAGGTCCTGTTTCCCAGTATAGTCTCAGGAAGAGAGTTTTAGTTCTGGGAGGATTTTTGGTAAAATTATCCGACTATTAATGAATTTTGGCAAATTACAGAAACTTGTCTTTTTGGTTTGGATTTCTTCTGAGTTCCTAGAATCTTTGTCCTACAAGCAATGTGCTTTGATACAATGATAATGCAAAAGTGTTATATGGGTTTCTAGTCTAAAACTGCAACAGCCTGAAGATGATGAATTTTGTCGAGTTATTTTAAACTGGATAAAATTTACAGCAGTTAAAGGCCTGGTTTTCAGAAGAAACTAAATAATCTCTTCGAGAAAGTTGAAAGTAAAGTTGACATCTGTCAGTCTGTTTGGGTTTTTTTTTTTTCAGTTTTCTGAGGTTAGTGAATGATTATAAGCTATGGCAAATTGTTTCTGCATAATGTAGAAATTAATATAGAAACTTGATGTAGCTTTATCACATGTACAGTAACATATACATATACAGTACAGTACATTTATCAAGGAGTACAAATTAACATAAAATACTGAAAATACTGCTGAAGGAAATTAGAGATTAAGTATAATCCAGTCCAAAACTAAATACCTTACTAAACTGACAGAAACACAATAAAAAAAACACACACTGAGATGATTTCCCAGTCTTTATTTCCTAAACTGAGTTTGGTTTTCTATTCTAATACGCTACTCTCTCAGTAGTAGATAATGATCTCATTATCATCTCCCTTCTCTCTCCCAAAACTTGTAATCCACCTTCTTTTAATATTATTATCTTGTAGCCTCTCAGGACTACAACATATTTCTATAGCACCCATTAGAAGCAGAGACACATTCAGTAGTATTTGTTCTTCCTAGAACATGCACATCTTTTGACAGCACTGAATGCTTACGAATTATGACTTCTAAATCCAGTAAATAAATTTAAGAAGATTCTAGTCTGCTTTCTGCTAAAAAAGCATTCAAACAGATCTGGAACAAAACTGTGATTTTTTAATTTATTTTTTTTAAACAACTCTAATATAGTACAACACAAATGGAGTCTGTCACATTACAAGTCTCAAGGCACTTCATAAATTTCAGCAAAAGCTGACAAAGCCCTATGTAGTTAGATATGACATAGAAACAGATTTTTCAATTATTATCTTGTGTCTTAACATAGTAGTTGAATCTCAAAACAAAGAACAGAGTAAGTTCAAGAACACAGTAGCTACGAGATTCAAAGGACTCTTGAATTCAGGTTTAGAAGTTGGCAAAAGTCTCCCTTCAGATCAAAAGGAATTTACTCAAAGACAGTATTCCAATCTGTCTTTTGTTACACAAGCGGATTGCTTACAGAATAGTGTTAAAATCCACGTGCTACATAAAAAGACAGCTCTAAATAGAAGTGCTGTACCAAATACACGCAGAAACTAAAACAATTTCTATAGCAAAACCTACGTGAAGAGCAGAAAAGGCGTGTTTTTTGTATCTATACATGTGTCCACAACAACTTGCAATGTTATCTCTAATATCTACAATCCAAATTTCTTCAGAGAGGGACATCTTTTTGTTTAAACATTCCTTGCAGAATCAGAACATAAAATAAAGCTGAAATTTTATAATAGCCTCTTCATTACTATTAGTTTGCAAATATTTGAGACGTGAAGGTTGATAGTAAAATGGCCAACACATTCAGAGGAATTCTAAGGAGAAACAGTCACTAGCTCCAAATATACCAAGGTTGTTCTGTTTCTGCCTCTGTAACACAGAGTGAGTCAAGATAAGGTCAGGACCTAGAAGAGTGAAAATTCATATTGTCCTTGTAACTCCAAATATTTTACAAGCCTATATGCAGAGGAATTTCTTCACGCCATAACAAAATGGTTCTTCCTCTGAAAAAGTAGAGCTGGACATAAAAGTATGAAAATGAAAATGTCTGTGTATCTGAAGAGTCATTGTAAGCAGCTGATTGCCTGATGCATATATGGTACTTCTAGAAAAAAGTACTACTGATTGTAGACATACAGACAGATATATTTGAATATTGCACAATATGTCCACTGTTGACATCCCAAATAATATGCTTTTACTGTTTTTACTGTCTTTGCTCTGCAAGTTCAAGTGCAAATTGTTTTGTTACATCTTTGTTATACTATCATCATCACTAGACACTCCAATTTCAAGTGGAAGACCAAAAGAGTATAGATATGTCTTTGGATGTCATCTAATATCTACTGAATTATTCACTTGCTGGGGTATATTCACATGGTTTAATGCACCTCACACACAAACATCTGCCCTACTATTCCCAGGTCGCTTAGGCCATGGAAAAGCGAGTTCCGTAGGCCCGAAACTTTCATACCATGTCATTACACAGTAACAAATACAGTAGCTGTGCTTTTGCTTGAAGGTAGTAATAGATAGGGATACAAAGCATTGGGATTTCTCTTTGGTTCTGTGATTTCTTAGAGCCGTCCAGAGCAGGACTCTTCCTTCTCGTGTTCTCTGTTGAAAGAAAACGCCAGGACTGCTGAGCTCTGCTGCTCCTAGCGTAGTTCCACTTTGTGCCCTAAAAATTCTTCCCTCTAAACGGGACAAAGTGTAAAGCGAGAAAAGAAAACTTTGGTTCCTTCCAGCTATTATTCGCAACATGAGTGTGAAGTAGATATACATGATGGCAAGTATGAATTGTTTTCACTTCAGTATTTGACTGCATATCTAGCATGAATGGGAAACCAGTAGATATACCAACATGTATCTGCATGCATCTGCAAGAAATACATTAAACACTTTTATCAAAAAGCAGTAGTACATTTACACCACTCTCAGACTCCTTATTCTACACTACAGCAAACATGGACAAGATGGCAATTCCAGCCATTCCTTACAGACCTGCATAGCCCAGAGGTGCTTATAAAGCTCACTGTTTGGAAACTATTTGTTTCTATGTTCACCTAACACCATGTATAGTAACGCCCCGGCTTGTGACTGAAACCTTTAGGTGCCACTGTGTCGTGGGTTATGTTGAACCGCCCCACACACAGCCGGTCACTCCCCCTCCCCCACCCCCAGGAATGAGGGAGAGAATTAAAGGATAAACGTGAAACCCGTGGGTTGAGATAAGAACAATTTAATACAGATGATTTAATACAATGTAGGTGCTCACCACCCCTCGTATGCGAAGCCCGTCTCGTCCCGAAAACTGCAAATCCCGGACGAACGCGAGGCCCCGAAATAGAGAGGGGCAGAGAGGGAGAGAAAGAGAGAGAGAGAGAAAGGAAAAAAAAACAGCAGAGCAACAGCGCAGCAAGCGCAAAAGAGCAAAAGTGCAAAAAGAGCAAAAGCGCAAAAGCCCTTCTTCCCGGCTGACCCTCGCTTTTATACTGGGCATGACGCTGCATGATATGGAATACTAATTGGCCAGTTTGGCCCTCAGTCTTAAGTTCCACACAAATGACAAGGGGAATCGTGTCCCCCTTGTCCCAGCTATGCTCCCCCCTTATCCTGCCGTGTTTCTGTACTCCGCACACTGAAAAGTCCTTGGAGTTTCACTTCCAACCACAAACATCAGCTTGCTATCAACATTCTTCTCAGAGTGAGCCTCTGAGTGAAACCAAAACAGGGAGCTCTTCTGGCTGTTAAAAAAAAACTCTGTCCCAGCTAAAACTGGGACACACTGACAACCGCCAGCTGCATACTTGTTTAATTATACCGTATTGGAATTAGGCAGAAAAGTGGCTGGAGAATTACTACTGTGCCCGCTCTTACGATGCTTAGTCTGTTGGCTTTTTTTTTTTTTAAAATCTTCTTGCTACCAGGAAAGCGTCTCTTTGCTTAATGAAAGTTGATCACTTCAGTAATTAAAACCAAGTAGGAACCTTGCAATTCTTAAAGACACTGCACAAAGTCAAAAGTTAAATGCTGTTTTCAAACAAAAACTTGAAGAGAAATTGTAGCCTCTGAGAAGGTGTAAAGACACACAAACACATGCTAATCTTACCAGCTGGAAATGTTAAATTCCTCTTCAAAAACTAGGCTAATACCCCTTGGAAGGAAAGTGTTTACATATCTACCCTACTTTTTGATGAATCCTACATAAAAGAAGATTCAAAACTGTAAAAATGCATTCAGCATTTTTTCTTTACACTAACAAAGTTCCAACTAAAAAAACTATGGTCTTTTTTTAAAAATTAAAAATAATCTTAGATCAAGGGGTTTTGCAGGCAGATTCCTTTTCTTGTGTTCATAGTTTTAAAATCATAGAATGGTTTGGGTTGGAAGGGATCTTAAAGATCATCTAAAGTTCCAACTCCCCTGCCATGGGCAGGGACACCTGCCACTAGATCAGGTTGCTCAAAGCCTCATCCAACCTGGCCTTGAACACTTCCAGGGATGGGGTATCTCTGGACAACCTGTTCCACTGTCTCATAGAAGTTTAAAAATTTAAATTACTCAATTTCCACAAATGTACGTATCTAAACACTGGTCCTCAAAACACTTTCATTCATCACTTAAAACATGTCTTTTCCCCAGCCACATGCACAAATGGGACCGTTTCCAATCACGACTTACTCTAGGAGTAACTGAGTTGGCTGGTCCTACAAGCACACATTTGCATGCTTCAGGTAACAGACTCAGCTGTGCAAATGTAACAGACATAGGGAGAGAACGCTCACACTTCACAACTAGGTTTGCGCATCTCCAAAGCGGAACAACTGCTGCCTGCACTAGCATTTGCAACACGGCCCCTTTGCTGGGCAGTCACCATACGGCAGTATCTCTCACGGACAGTGAGAGAACATTTCACCACAAACTTGTACCTTCCCTTGGATCCATACAATTAAAGTCAGGTGAAGTTCCTAAAGCTTCCTATTGTGACAAAATACTGATAGCTCCACATGGCAGGAGGAATTAAAAAAAAAAAAAAAATCTATACAATGAATACAAACTCAATTACTGCATTGGATAATCTCATGCATGCATCAGAAAGAGCTGCACAATAAACTATGGAGAATAAAACAGTTCAAAAATAAGTATTTTGAGACAGTTTCCTCAGAATTTCTCTCTTTTTCAGTTACTATTATTGGTATTTGTCCAACATGTTCTCACAACTAAAGGTCATTTTCAGCCTATTTTTTTTTAGCAAACAGGAAATAACATTCACAAGTTAGAAGACACAAATAAAGGCATTTACTGTGTTGCTACTTCATCAGCAGTGGTCAATTTTTTTTTATGAAGTAAGCAAAGATGAGCTGGAGTAGGAAGAAAGAAGCATTTCAACATTTATAAAGCAATAAACTCTTTCTCTTTCCTCTGCTTTCCTCATGCCAATTTTAATAATAAAGCATGCAAAAAAAGATCTCAGTTGTTTTTTTTTTTTGCCAGTTCAGCACACTCTGATCTCACGCAGAGCAGCATGCTGGTATGACTCCACACACTATTGTTTTAGATTAGATATAAGGAAGAAATTTTTCATTCTGAGGGTGGTGAGGCACTGGAACAGGTTGCCCAGAGAAGTTGTGGCTGCCCCATCCCTGGAAGTGTTCAAGGCCAGGTTGGATGAGGCTTTGAGCAACCTGATGTAGTGGAGGGTGTCCCTGCCCATGGCAGCGGGGCTGGAACTGGATGAGATTTGAGGTCCCTTCCAACCCTGACCATTCTATGATTCTATGATTCAGCAGTATTACGTGAACAGAATCAGACTGGAGACTCTCGTCCTCCATACGCAAGAAGGGTGCCAGGGCGGCACACTTCAGAGCAGACAGACAGATGGCTGAAGAGAATTCCTGTCAGATCAAACAAGGGAGACTCGAGAGGACAGAGCATGGATCCAACACCCTTCATCAGGCTGAGCCACGTTCCGGTGTGCGAGTAACTTCACTGCAGCCAAAGGACTGCACCGAGCAAGTGGTGAGAATTCTTACTCAGTGAGAACGAGTAAAAACTATATTAACAGGAAAAAGTTGAATTTACTTATTCCTCAGATTATCTAGTAAAGTTAATTATAGTAAGTCACATCTTCTTGCTGTTTATAGTTAAAAGCACCAGCAGCTAATATAAAAAGCCGTTAGGCCATCTATTCTAGTCAATTTTTTTGAATTTTTTGCAAGGTCATGTAGGGATAGGACAAGGGGTAATGGCTTTAAACTGAAAAAGGGTGATATAAGGAAGAAATTCTTCACTATGAGGGTGGTAAGGCACTGGAACAGGTTGCCCAGAGAAGCTGTGGCTGCCCCATCCCTGGAAGTGTTCAAGGCCAGGTTGGATGAGGCTTTGAGCAACCTGATCTAGTGGAAGGTGTCCCTGCCCATAGCAGAGGGGTTGGAACTATATGATTTTTAAGGTCTCTTCCAACCCAAACCATTTGATGATTCTAAGACAGAGCTTTTAGTTTATTCAGTTTATTCAAGTATTTAAACAGTTGCCCTGTTTTTCCTGTAACCAGAGAAAGGTAACCTGGTTAAAAAGCTGTCACTGAAGCGGTGGTAATACTTACTGTCCAGAGCAGCAAGGCCTTATTTCAAGGATCACGTTATAATATAAATTCTTTGTAGATATTATCTTGAACCAGATGATCAGTTAGCACAATTTTTTGTCTGTTACAAGCCAACAGAAACCTGGTAACTAATTATCATCATTGTTTACTGTTCAGTATATTTTACACAGAGACGCAGGATACATCTCATCTTTCCACACATTCATGCTAAAGAGTTGTATTCCACATGGGCATGGCTTGTGGCACAGGTTCTGGCACTGACAGGAAAACCTGAAAGAAGGTTATAGGATAGCAAGCTTCTGTTTACATTCACTTAGCATAGAAAATTGTCTTCTGACATGAAAACAGACACAGCTAAATGAAAGAGAAAAGCAGCAATATTTAATTCACATTTCCCTGTTTCTGGTTATAAAGTATTCTTTAAGAAGAATCTGTTTTTGTAATCAGTATTTGAAAAGCAGAGAGAAAATTATGTACAATACTAGAACTAAAACAGTGTTTTCAAGCCATTATATCTTTTAAAGAATAGTAGAAATTTCTATTAAAATCCAGATTGATTTGATTCAGACAAACTTAAAATTATAGCAAACATTTCACTGCTTTGCAGAATGCTAGTTAACTTAGATGCTGCTTAATGTTTGGAAGAAAAACTGCAGAAAACACAAGAAAACGTGCTTGCACTAAAGAAATATTGTTGCTATATTATATGCATGTAGGCGTGTGTGCGCGCATATACATAAACACAAAGATAAATCAGTCTTATTTCTGTGATAATCTTCTATCTTCCAGTGACAGTATGCATCTTACATATGTTATCAATTGGGTTTTGAAATATAACTGTTTAAAAGATCTGTTTTTCTTCATATTCAAAAATTTATACCGGTAAAAAAGGACCAAACATTAAAAGCTTTTGATTTGACTGCATGGTCCTTTAGCAAACAACTTCTCCATAGAGTAAATTTACGTCTACTGTAATTTTAATTAAACTAATAGATTGTAGTGAAGACCAATTTGATTCTATTCTTTCTGTAAGTAAACTGGTATATTTTGTATATAAATTGCATTTTTTTTTAAGCATTAAATATATTTTCCATCAGTGAAATAACTGCACAATGCAAAAGATGCCATGAACATGACAAGTCAGAATATATTGCTTATTTCTGTTTGTGCAGGCTACTCCCTACAGTTCCTCAAAAGCCTTTGTAAGGGTCCCTAGATATTATCATAATTCTGAAAACAAACCACCTAACCAACAGAAATGGTCTGCCGAAGGTCGTTTAGATATCTTTACAGAACTGTTAGGCACAAATTCAGCATAGCTGTCAATATTATAATAATAGGATTCTTTAATAAAAAAAAAAGTGTGATCTATAATTAATACATGCATGAGAATAGGGCTTCTAGGGTAACATTTCAATATCTAGCTCGAGTAACATAAAAGCAAATACAAAGATGCAAAACAAGTTGTTCACATGGATGGAAGTTTTTTAAAAATATTTTTTTCATTCTCACTTTTTGAATTAACCTGAATAAATGAAATGTGTCTACAATCCTAGTTCCAGTTCATTCCAGTATTAGAGAAGTCTAAATATGGTATTTTCAAGTCTTTCTAATTTTTTTTATTACCTTAAAATACTTTTCTGAGATTGAAACATTTTCTCCCATCTGTCAAAATATTGCCAGCAGAATAAAGCTGGTAGTAATTTGTCAAAATATTTAATTGCGAAAACGATCTTAACATCAAGCCCAACTCCTTGAGCTACTTAGAATAAGCTGTCAAAGAGACAGTGAAAACTGAGTTTCCTTTTTTTTCCTAAAGCTACAGTTTATCATATATAACTTAAACAATGAAAATTACAATAGGTGCTCCAAGGAAACTATATATACCACTAGGCAGGCTTCCTTTCTTCATTTACATCTCCTTAGGAAAAAAATACAAACAACAGCAAAACCAAACAATAAGAAAGGAAACAACAACAACAACAAAATCGGAAAAAAAAAAAACAAAAACCACTAAGAATAAAACAAACAAAAAGCCTCGGAAAACAAAACAAATAAACCATCCTATCCATTAAGATTTTTAACAGCTACCAACTAGGAAAAAGGAAAAACTAGATATACACTGTTTCATGATTCTACTTTCATGCTTTTGATAGACATATTCTACAAACATAAAACTCTTACAGAATATTAAGGGTAAAAAGTTAAGCACTTTGAAATTACAAAATTTTGGATTAGGATTGTCTTTCACATTTTAATTTGGCTGCTGTTCTTATATGCAGTACAGCAAAAAATTTAATTAAGTGTTCATATGCTACTTAGGCCCTTTTATCAGGGGTGAATGTTGCTCATTTAACAAAAATATTTTATGATTTTTTTTTCCCCTATTCAGTGATTAAGGTTCCAAACCCAGTTTACGGAACATTATCTACAGCCTCCTCTACAAACAAAATTATTCACTTCAAAGAGGACCCTAAAATGTTCAACACATTTTACCTCTTCAACATCCCTCCAGTACAAAAGAATCCTCTTCGCTTCAGATGTTGAGCAGAGTAACCAGCTTCCTTTGCAGACCAGTTTTCTCCCAGCCTGGCCTTTTGCACATCAGCTCCCCTCACCCCTAGCCCCAGTATCACCACACTCCTCCCCTCTGCCAATCTCCCTGCCTAGCCAGCACCTCAACCAGTCCAACTCCGAAACCTAACACCCCTAATAACCTGTCTGGTATCTCTTCTGTGAATGCTCTATTAGTGTGTCTAAATATACCATGTCTTTACCTGCTAGTCTTTTAGCAAATTTTTTACTCAACCTAGACTATTGGTTCTTCAAGTAGTGAGTCATTTCTGAGCTGGGAAATAATATCCATCACAAAAGAGAAAAACAAAAGCCCTAAACTAGGACATGTGTCATCACCATGATATTGTCTTACGAACTCTCGGTTGGATCTGGCCGTCGTCTCGGAGTCTGCCCAGCTTGTCTAAGGTGGGCGCTGTGTGGACCCTGGGGTGCTGGAGGAACTTTTCCACTTCTGCAGAACACACTACAGGGTTGGGAGTTATTCCATGTAATTTAAAGGAATCCCAAGAGCCTTTCCAAGCTATAGAAACCTCTCCAATTTGTTTCCTATATCTAGAATTGTATAAAAGTCCTGTATCAGATCCTCTTGAAACACTTTTCCATCTGCATGCCTCATCTGAGTTCACCTCAGAACTAAACCAGAGCTTGAAAAAGTCCTTAAAGAACTGCTTTTTTTTGCTTTGTAAAAGACAAATCTTCAGCCATTCCATTAAGTCTGGGCTTTGCAAAAGCTTCTACCACGTGTCAAGAGGGGCAGGGCAGATGTAAATGTCAGTCCCTGAACCTCCACGCAGAGAGCTCCCAGCCATTTCATACAACATGAGATCTCCCATATAATCTTTTTATTCTTTTTAAAAGCATATAGGTTTTTTCAACTTTCCCTGTATTTTCCTCTATAGTTACATACTTAGATTCTTTCGCAAGCTCCTGTGAAAGCACCTGAAAGGTAAAGAAGTATCTGCCAACAAAAAAGGCTGGACTCTCAGATTTGGCTTTAAGAAACACTACTGAGAAGAAATTCTCTCTTTAACGGCGCTATCAAAAAAAGCTCCCGGGATGATACAAGTTATGCACTACCCTTCTTCAGAAATACGTCTAATAGTGCGTGATTCCACATGCACTGTTCCGAAAAATCTCTGTGCAAGAGTGTGTTTTATTTTATTTTTCCATTTAGGGGGTTGGGGGAAGTATGTTAAGATAGCCAAAACAAGGCTCAGGTTATTCACATGAAATAGATACTCTGAGAACCCAGAGTGAAAGCACTACATTCCCAACAGTGTTTTCATTTCCAATAACTATAGAAAGACAGAATCTGTAGTACACACCATAAGATCCATGGAAACAGGATTTGACCTTTGAGCTACGGACACAATATTTTAGATGGGCCTTATCCCAATATATCACTATAATAGGCAGTACAAGAAATGACACAGGTTTGCTACTGAACTGTAACTTGTCCAGTATAGCAGATTTTGAAAGACACATTTAATAAAGCTAATCTGGTTTTGCAACTTCCAACAAATATTGGTTTTCTGTTAAACCTATTAATTCTTACACATTAGTTTCTGATAATCATATTTGAGGGAGAAAAGGAAATGGGAAATACAACGGACTGAATCAAAAAGCTTAATTTCCCTGAGAGCGGTCAGATTTTTAAGCTCCTGCAAAAGAAGCTTAGAGCTAGGTATTTCATTCAAATAAAATTAATTTTTAAAAAGCAGCTAAAGGGCCTAAAACAACATGCAGGCTAACATGTTTGTGTCTCACTTATATTTTCAAAAAGATCAGCTTACGGAGATATTTAAATGCTTTTCAAAATACCATATACTGAACTCTTCTCAAAACGGAGCCATATATCTGAACAGGTAACTGCCTAATTCAGCCTAAAATGCTGTTGGCCTTCCTTACTGCAAGAGCACATCGCTGCCTCCTGTTCAGCTTGTCAGTCAGGACCCCCAGGTCCTTTTCTGCAAAGCTGCTTTCCAGGCAGTTGGTCTGCAACCAGTATTGGTGCACGTGGTTATTCCTCCCCAAGTTGAATTTCAACAGAGAGATGCAAAGTCCTGCATGAGGTGTCTGTTGGTCTATTACTCCAACCTGTCAAACTCCTTAATCTTTTAAGCAGTACTGGCGCTAGTAATCAACCTCTGGGACACTCCCAACCCTTTGATCCTGGCAGCTCAGCCAGTTTTCAGTCCACCTCCCTGTTCACTTATCTGTCCATACTTCATCAGTTCATCCATGAGAATTTTATAGGAGACAATGCTGAAAGCCTTACTGCAGCAGAGATAAACAACATCCACTGCTCTCTGTTCATCCACCTTGCTAGTCATTTAATTGCAGAAGGCTGGTCAAGAAGGTTGGTCAAGCATGACTCTCCTTCATAAATCCACGCTGACTTATCCAAATCACCTCCTGAAGACAGGAACGACGTTTGCTTTCTCCCAGTCCTCAGGAACCTCTCTCAAATTTCACAGCCTTTCAAGGACAACCAAAAGCACCCTCCACAATGACATTGGGTCAACCACCTTAACGCTCATAGGTGCACCCCTTCAGCTCCGATGGACTTGTATGTGTTCAGTTTGTTCAGATTCTCCGATCCTCCTCTACTGAGGGTCAGTTTTCAGTGCTCCAGACCTTCCTACTGTTCCCATGGGCCTGGGATTCTTGAAGGTCAGTCTTATCAGTAAGAACATAGGTGAAGAAGGTATTGAGTGCCTCAGCCTTTTCCATGTTCCCTGTCACTAGATTCCCTGTCGCATTCAGTAGTGGGCTCACACTTTCCCTAGTCTTCCTTTTGTAGCTGATACACCTGCGGAAGCCCTTCTCATTGCTCTTGTCCTTAACATCCCTTGCCAGATTCGACTCCAAATGAGCTTTGGCTTTCCTAACCTGGTACCTCCTCCCTGGTCCTGCAAAGTCATCTGCCTCTGCCTCGACATCATTAACACTTCCTTTTAATGTCTGATTTTTGTTAGGAGCTCCTTGTTCATCCATGTAGACCTCCCAGTACTTTTGCTTAACTGTCTAAATATTAGGATGGATTGTTGCTGAGATTGGAAGAGGAGATCAGCCAGCCTTACTTGACCCCTCTTCTCTCCAGGACCATATCTTTTTTAATTGTGGTGTAGCATGGTATCAGGGCTGTACCTGTGTGCACACAAGTCATTAATTCCCTGGGTGTCCCAGGAAGTCCCCAGGTAGTGCTCTACAAAGGGGAAATAAAAGACTTATTTGCAACTAGAGTATTTGCAAATACTAACTAGAGTTAGTATTTGACTAATTGCTAAAGAAGCTTGCCATGTGGGAATTTTGGACAGTTCTAATGATTCCCTCAGACAGGTCCTGCTGTGCCTCAACAAACTCATCTGCTTCAATGTCCTGATTAACATTCTGAATGGAGTCTCTGGCCATTCTAGAGAGACACTCAGGCAGTTTCTGCAGCAGAATTAACCAAATTGTATATAGATTAGACACTTGCAAATAGTAAACCGTTCCTCTGAATGCAGAAATGGTCACATACAACAATCTTTTAGTTAAGATTATTTATACAAGATTTGTACCTAGTTGAAGGCAATCTATAGCGAAGTATCATGGACATGCTAGAGAGGTCACATAGGGCCACAAGTCAGCTAGGTTATGATAGGGGGATTCTTTTTTATAAGAATTCAGCAGAATCGTGTTTAGAGAGTCCCATGCAATCCAGCCGAAGACACTGTTGAGAGAACCTACCACCCAGACCAGCAAGTGATTGCTTTATTCAAGAGATTTTATTGTTGTGGGAGTCTATGCAACATGCTTTGACTATGGGACACTCCAATACTGTATTTGTTTCTTTTCACTATGCGAGTCCATGACTTGAAAAGCCATCATCAGTCATAGATCCTTTGTAAGTGATGATTTTTGTTTATCAGTATCAGTACTTTGTAGGCACCTCACATGTCGAGGTGGAAAACAAAATGCAGCCACTTGATATAGGAACTGTTAATGCTAGCATATGCCACAGGTGCAATCAGCAGGCCAGACCAAAGAATTAACATGATCAAAATTTGCATATATAATGAATGAATTGCATTCCTGCTTCTAAAATAATACTTCTCTCTGCATCATGCACTTGTACTACTACGCTATTATGATGATCTGAAAAATGAATATGACAAAGTACTGCATACAAAGTACTTCAAGCATGCACTTAAAAGACATACTTACCATCAAATACATCAAATCTCATTTTTCATTGAAAGAACATAAGCAGATCGTCGCCTTTATAAAAAAAACACTGACAGCCACCGTTTTGGCATCTGTGTTGAGAAGGGATAATAATCTGATGGATATGTGACTACATGAAAAAAATAACTAATTAGAAAAACACTGTAATCATTAGACAAATATGTACATAAAATGTACGTAGTTTGCAAACAATGCCCTTTCTTTTATGCCTTTATCTTTTCAGCCTTTTCCTTTCTCTACTCCTGACAATGCTGACACAAAAAAAACTCCTGTCTAACAAATAATTGTAAGCATTCCACATGTATTTTTAAAAGACAGCAGAGTACATAGACAGATTTCAACATGGGTTGCCATTGATGGTATTTTAGACTTTCCTAGTTGTTTTATTTAACTTTTAATAAGTTTAAAGTTATCGAAAAGCCCTCTGTACAAAGTTCATGTCCATTTCTGGCAAATAAACAGCTGAGTAATAAATTAGTCTACAAAACAATTGAGGAGGGTTTTATTGTAGTAATCTATTTTTGATAATGTTAGCATATTTATTGAAATGATTTAGTGTCAATTTAACATTTATTTTACAAATCTGATCTCAAAAGAAATTACAATCAAAAATATACGTAAAAAAAGTAAGACTAGCTATATTGTGAAATACTATAGGGAATGAAAAAAATAACTGTTCACACACATTGAACCTAGAGACTCACAAATTTGATATGGTCAATGTAAAGAAAATTTTTATGTAAATTCCAATTCCTTTATCTGCTTCCACCATAATCTTTATCTTATACTGTACATCCCCAATATATCAAAAAGAATTGGTTTTGGTAGCATTGTGATGATTCTTACAATATTTCAACTCTTCTTCAGTTCTGCGAATAACTTCATGAAACTGCAACTCTGAACGTTGACATGGTATTACAATAAATAACTATGGAATTTGTGTGCTAATTTTATTTTATTTTTAAAGAAATCACTGCAATACCTGCATGGATCCGCGTTTAGAAAGATCTCTATAGCATGAAAACAAAAATTTTCTCTGATAAACCTGACAGACATTTATTACTGAAGATAATTTTACAAGAGTCAAGATTTAATTAGCTCATCCTTCAGATGTACTTTGAGGCCTGGACACCAATTCACGTATTTCACTGCTATTGGCTTGGATTGAGTTAATCTATTAAGAAAAATGCATAGTTTTAATAAATTATAAATCATTTCGCCAAAGTAACTATCTTGGAAAAGCCAGCAAATAGTTCCATTGCTCAGAATATTCAATATTCAATTAATATGAAGCAAGCAATACTATTTTAAACGCTTCGGCGTTGTGCTCATTTACTTCTCTGAATCAGATAACACTTTTTGTTGCTCACTGTCAAGTTTAAGACAGTCATTTACAATATCAATTCCCATTAAAGAAAATTAGACTGGGGAATAAAGCATAAGTAGTTATGCCTGAAGTGGTATTTTTAAGAATGGTAAAAATTATTAAGGCAAAGTGAAAGGACAGAATGGCCCTATCTAGAAAAGAGTGTTCCATTCTTTGGTTACCAAGTAGGGAACAGGTCTTTGTGTGAATGACCAAATTCGTAACAATGCTGGGATTTCAGAGCAGTGCAGACAAGTATTTGTCAAACACGGATGTCACATATTAAGATGTATGAATAACTGTAATCCATTATTGCATTCCTTATCTACATTAATAAATGAAGAAGAATGAAGGAGAAAGAGGGCAAACAAAAATAAAACCCTTCACTGCAGGCTTCTAGTCATCATGCGTGTTAAGACAGCTCTCGTAAAGACCAACAACATGCATCCCAGACATTTGCCATCTGACTCTGTTCACCATAGTGCAAGAAGTAATTTTGAAGAAAAAATGCAAAATATATCTATGATTCGTATTAACCATTTTTAAAAAACCTGAAAGATGGCACTCAGAAACATCATACAAGCAGCATGATCTAGAAGCCTTTAAAAATATTTCTTCATCACACACAAATATACAGCTATAACAAAAGTACAAATAAATCAACTTTGAATTTTCTGACTCAATAATAAAAAAATCTATTGTACGCAACACTGGAAAATACTTTTCAACTGTTACAAATTAGAATTAATGTCTCATTAAAAAGGTATTTCTTATTGTTAAAATATTTATGCAAAATTTGTAGGTTCTGCACTGAATATGTAAGAAAATATATTTAAGCTGATGCTGCAAAGACAAGAAACAGACCTCAGTCAGCAGGACACAACACAAGACCTGTGGGTGCCCAAGGGAAATAGTGAAGTGATGCATCAGTTTAACACAGAGAACAAAGCACAGGGCTGCCCAGAACGCTTTATTCATTCAGAATTGTTACTCACAATTCAGGGAAAATTGGGAACCATTACTCTAAACAGACCAAAGACTGAAATGATAGCATTGTTCTACAAGGACAGCTTTTTATTTTACTTCATTAACTTTGCCTTATTCGATTTTGCCAAGCCATGAGCCTAGCTTTGGTATTAAACATGTTCGTCATTTACTACACTTACACCCCACCACTATAACAAAGTCTGGCACCTGAATTCAGAAAAGGGTTGGGCAGAATCCCAAACCACTAAAAATTAGTTTGTACTTTTGTTGCTTCACAAGCCTCTAAAGCCACAAAGCTGTGAAAGTTACTTTTCATTACAAAAGGCACCATCAAGAATTTATTACATAAACATTTATGACTCTGTATGATCTACGCACCAATTGGGATTTACCCATCCTCATCTCAGGCAAGTTCTGGTGCTAACAGACAGGTCTCACCCACCAATGCCAGTCTGTAAGTCCCAGCTGAATCAGTACAGATTTTTTTGTTGTTGCTTTTTGTGTTTGTTTGTGGTAGGTTTTTTTTAAAGACATTAGCTATTCCTCATCAGCCCTGAAATTCAAGGCAAGAAATGCAATAACAACCAACTTCTGCTGCTGAAATTTCTCTTCAGGGAATCACTGTCTTTCCAGCAACTATTGACTACATGGAATGAGAAACAGTTAGAAACTGCCTCAACAATTCTCAGATGAATGCATGTTATCCTATTAACAAACACTTCATTTCATGGGAAGGTAGGCAAAGAAAGAAATGTTAAGTGTGGAGTCCTTTCCAAACTATCCTGCTGCCACGGCAGCCTGGATGGAAGGCTAAAGCTAACTTGTGTTCTGCTTGCCCACGGGTTTTGCCCAACTGGAAGCATAACCCATAGCAATCAGCCACCTCTGCCTTTTGGGGACACGGTTGTATGCCCTGCTAACTCTGAAGTGCTTTACAGAACTCAGAAAACAAGTAATAACCAAAAGCTTAATTTTGTAACAAACAACTTGTTCGGCTCTGTTTGTGCCACCTGACTTCAAAGGCAGGAATTCTTTTTAATCAGCCAAGGAAGAAAAGAATTGTACACCAGTTGAATGTGGATTCATTAAACAGAGCTGTATCTGAGGACTAAATTAGGTATAGGGAACAGAAGGGAAAAAAAAAAAAATCTGTATCTTAAAATGCGATAGGGTCCATTTACGCTCCTAGATGAGATTACTTTTCTCTACAATACATTACCCAAAGGCACTTCCAAAACTGAGGGAGTATATTACATGGCACTAATCAGAACTTTTTTCTAAGTAGGTCAAATGTTGAAACAAAATCTTGAAATCTTATGCACTGTTAAAAAGAAAAAAACCTCCTGAAAGCAGTATAGTCAAGGTGCTAATCACTTTCTAAAATATAAAAACCTTCTGCATAAAAATTAAGTGTAGCACTTTAAAATGCAGTTATACACACCTGAGGTTGTTCTTTCACTGTCATTTTAATTCAGTTTTTAATAACCAACTGAATTTTAATTAGATGAATGATTTTATTTGCATATACAGTTCTTTAACTTCACAAAGATTGACTTGTTTAACATTTAATTTTTTCTGACATCAGAACATCCCCAGTTCCAAATGGTCAGGCATATTTAGACTTTAGGAATATGTTCTTTGTCTAGAAGAAAATGACTAAGGTAAACTAGGGGTTTTTTTCTTGGTTTTATTTACAGTAGGTATATTCTATCTTTGAATAGGTGTGCTTGAGAATAAGGCATCATGGGGAAAGACACTGAAGGTACTAACAAAACCGAAGGAGAAATAGCTTTGCTGTCAAACTTCAGAAGAGGCAATTCTGACCTCAGGTTCCAGGCAAACACCACTTACACACTGTCCTGAATGTACTGTCCTGTACTGCACATAACTGCAAATTCAAAAACTAAAAATTTCTTTAGTAGAGTATGTTTTCTAGTCATTATTTTAAAGACTAACTGAAGATTATCCATTATTATCTTCATGCTTTCTTTTAAAATTCAGAAACAAAGTACATATATCTTCATGGATGGGTACAGAGGGAGGAGTTGCCATGGATTTATATGGAAATACCATTAACCTCTCTGAAGGCTTATGCAGTAAAGCTCTGCCTGCCTTCTGAGCTAACTGAAAACTGTTTGACTGCAATTAGGACAGCACTGAACCCTTGCTGCTAAAATGTAGGCTCTATTAGCTTGGGCATAATACCAACATAGCTTTCTGTAATCTCCAGATGCAGACAGAATCATCTTCCAGCTGTTTGCAGCATGGAAACAGTAAACCCACATCTGTCTAAAAAGGAGATATTGACTTACTGATGTTACAGCTATAAGTGCAGAATTAGGATTATGAATTTTGCTAAAGTATAAACTAATAGTAGAACGATGACTGGAAGCAACTGAATCAAAACTGAATACAGATAAAATATGTGAAATATTATTTACTTTCATTAGAATTGGATAGAAAAAAGTAACTTGTTGAGGAGTACAGTGCTGTAGTTTGGTTTTGAAAATAGAGCCGAAGTAGCTTCCTGAAGGTGAGATTGAGAAAGGCCCAAGGGGAAGTTGCACCTTTACGACTCAAGAAAGCAGCTTAGTAATGCACTATATCCCCACTGCTGCAAACTGTGCTTCAGCAAGAGCTTCACATAAGTGAAAGGTATGTTTTAATTGTTCATGGGTTCGAAGGGTTTTCTGGTCTATAATTTGGAGGGTTTGGTCTATAATGATGGAGGGGTTTTTTTTGGTTTATATGGGAATAAAGAACAATTCTGGAAAAGAAAATAGCTTGTCAAGATAAGCTGCTGTGTCTTATGCAAAATGTAGTAAAATACTGTACTTGCACGCGTATCGCCTGCATCCTTGTTACTATAATTCCTTGTAAATAACACAGGAGATAATCAAGATCCTCATATAATCACATAAAATCAAAGAGAGTCTAGGATGCTATCTTGCAGAAAAAAAACAGATTATCACAGTGAAGACTATGACAGAAGGTTCTTTGGAAATGAGAGGATCCTACCTACGTACACAACATTACTGTCCAAGTGAATGTTTGGTTTATTTATGTTCTTTACATACATAACTTGCAGGCTATACATTACTATTGGCTATGTGTCTAAGAGGCACATAGTAATAATATGTAAATTTCATTTTCAAGCCCAAGTCAAATTCTGGAATGATTCCGTATTTCCTCCCTCAAGTTAACTTATTGTGAGTTAATTCAAGACACCAAACGCGGTTTCATAAAATAGTATGTAGGCTTCCACACATTTTTTCTGGTCTACAAGTATGTGTTCAAGCATGAAAAACAACCTAATTAGCGAATAACTAACTAAGGAAAAACAGTCTTCAGCAGACACACTCCAAGTTTTGTCATGCCTTCACGAAAAATAAAGTAGCTCTCCTAATTCAATCTCCACACTAAATACTCTTAGTAGACATGGACGACATAAGAGAGAAGGCTTTGGTTTTAAACCATAACTATTCATTAAGAAACTACTGCATGGTCTTTTCAGACAAATACATGCCTGACAAAAGATTATATTGTTTAGAATTTTTGGCAATTTATTATTAAACAGTGTTCAGCTGTATGTAACGTTTCTAAATGCAGCAATTCAGAGTAAGTGAATACATAAAAGGATAAATCTGGTTCACACAGTCTAAAATCTTTGTCACAGTCTGGGAAGACACTACAACAGGGAAAAAATTCAGAAGAAAAATCTTCATCTGTCAGTCAAAGATTCTCCTGGCATAATTTCAAAACTTTACTCCCACTTTGCTACACGTTTTGATATAAAAGTTCATCCTTTCAAATTATCATGTTAGACTAAGCTAGCAATCTTGCTAGAAGATCTGCAAACAGAAATCTGTCAGAGTAAAAAATGGTTGCGATCCCCAAATCATGCTTATGACCTCACATCTTAAAATTCAGAATTTTGTTTCTTCTTAAATACTCTGTTCCTTTGCCTAAACTAATTTTGTTATGGACCTCTTTACTCCTCTCCCTGTGAAGAGAGATATGAAAGGAATTGGAATCATCACACCAAACATGAAATGAGTAATGCTGTTCACAGTTATTCAATAACTTGTACTATTTATTTTCAAATTATTTATTCAGTGAATATTTTCTGCTGTATGGAAACAACGCATTAAGTCCTGCAATCTTGGTGCCTTATTGGTATAAAATGCATAGAATTTGCAAATAGATGCCATGTGAAAAAAAGAAAAATAAACCTCCTGAGTTATATGACAGTTTCTTAAATAAATGGCAGCAATAACAATCTTTTGCACAACAAGGATTTGACAAATAATAAGAAGGTAATGAAAATCTACAATTACCAGGATTATAAATTACGGAATCGACAGCAGGATTGTTTTCATTTACGAAGCCAAAAGTAATTATAAATAATGCAATAAGAGAGCTCTAGTAACAGCCTTGGTTAAGAGTATCAAATGAGCAAGCTGAGCATAATTCTTAAAATGCAACGGCACTAAAGAGCAGTCAGAGTGATAATAATAATTGTCAGCATCTGCTATTTCACTGCAATAGTGTATCAAATCCAACTGTAAATATAGGGGGGTTTAAGCCTTCTCACCAAGTTGTATACTCTCCTGCTTCCTCTACTTTCAAATATTGACATGCAAGGATCATGCCTCACACAAGAATACAGGACGAAAAAATTATAATCAAGAATAAAATGACTTACCAACATTTAAAACACAAGAGGTGCAATTCTAGACAGAAACTCAAATAGAACAAATGTTTTCCAGCCTTTATTAAAATATTCTCAAGTTATTTGATAATTTTAACTGAGTTCCTACAGAATTCCTGTATATTATCCAAACTATTTCTATCCAATTTCATCTTCCACCAACATTGAGTAGAAAATTGGACCAACAAAATCAATCATACTACTCAATGAACTGTATTATCCAAAATCCTCTGTTAACTCTTGAAACTTATATGGCCAGAATGATGTGCTGACCTTATCTGAGATACAGAGGACGCAACTTCGAAGGTTCAGAGAAGCTTTAAAATGTCACCACTTCCTACAAGCTACAAAACCCTCCGAATCTGACTAAGTTGGGCTTCATAACCACAATCTTCCTTTTGGATTAAAAAAAGTGCTGGGAAATATCAAACCCCACCTTTATTCTAAACATGACTGAAGTTATATTTCCTATAAGCACTCAGAAACTGAAGGTGGGAGTGCACCATGGAAGTGATATAGAATTCTAATTATGGCCCACACGTCATTTACTCTCTCTCCACAGTAACTACGGAAGAAGACAAATGCAGGCTGGACCTTCCAAATACCTATGACAGGGAGGGAGATTACAGACAGATGAAGCAAAGGAATGTGCCATTGCCACAGAGACATTCCAAAGCGGCTCCTAAGCACCTTCTCCTATAAACTGTGAAATCCTAGATAGCTCCATTACTTCCATGTGACTCCAGAAACAACTACACAGACAGTGCGATATTAAAGACTCTCCCTCACCATTCCTCCTTCTGACCTCCTCCCACCCACAGAAGTATTATGCGATCAGATTTTAGAAACTTCATTTAAAATATCCTACATACCCTCCCACTCAGAGCAATGGTCATAGACAGTATGCTGACTTGTATTACATTTAACATATTAAAAAAAGAAAACTGCTAACTGAAGACTACTTTGAGTGCTACATATTTCCTAGTCAGAAGTTTGATTTTAAGATCTGACCTGCCTTTTTGTACATTATTTATTTTGTCTGTGTTATGGATACAGAAACAGTACAGTTCTAAACTAGAAAAATTTATTTGGGAAGGGGTGGGTGGTGTGCAGCAACCTTTTCCATAACATTAACACTGCATAGCACAGAAGCAGCACAGAAAAAGTCACCCTGGAATTATTTTACATGTTTGCACACCGTTTCACTTACAACTAACTGCAAGAGAAAAAAAGCGAACTAGAGGAGGAAAACTGTCTAACAGCAAGCTGTACTTGGAGACAGATTTAAAAAAAAGTCAGTCTCTTGGCTTGAAAGAATTCCTCCCTCCCAATAGTCAGAATCCAATGAAGTTCATTAATTTTAGTGATAGACAATTGAACAGTTAATACAAACAGTAAGTCTACACTTTTTATAACCATCAACACCACAAATTTTGGAACGGATAATATAAGAATTGCTTTGAGATGAACTACTGGATTGGGAACACTGGTCTGAATGACCAGATCGCTTTGAGGTCCTAGACATTAGGCTCTGGTAACACAGGTAATTAAATTCCAAGACTTTATAGCCACAATGGCTATTTCTAAGAACAAGAGAGATGGCCTCAGGAACAGTATTAAGCATATCTGAATCCTAGAGAGAAGAGGAAAAAGAACTGAAAATTTGGTATTTCAAAATTTAAACAACAGGTCCCCCCCACTATTCGGCTGAAATGTCATATTTTTAAAACAATAGCTTTTTGCCTCACATTTTGTCACAAATTTGATACTAACATTTAAAAAAATTTTCCTCTGTACACAAAAGAGCTAAAAAACTTATTTTTAGCTTCATTTCCTAAGGAAATGAAACTTATCCGTTAGGCCCTCATCACAATAACTTCTAAAGTCATAGAATGATTTCTGCCAGGTCTGACAGGGTGTAAAACATGTTAGGTTCCCAAAAAAGGCACCTGGGAGAGGAAAGGGAATTTAGCTAGGGCTCCCACTGTGGGGTTGCCTTCACTAGGCATCAGAGAGAACACCTGGGAACTCCTCCCTGCCAGCTCTGAGACCAGGCTGCTGTAGTTGTTTTGCTTAGAGGTCTAGGTGGAGGTGGGGGGAAAGGAAAAGGCTGGGTTTGTTTCATTGACTTGTTTGCTTTAATGAAAGCTGAGATGATTGTACATTCACATAACTGCAGTTCAGTTGCAAATGAAAGTGGCATTGACCAAATCCCTCACTCATGTATCTAGTCCGAGGTCCACCAAAACTTTAAGAACAGTGTCAATTTGCTGAGGATCCAGTATCAGACACTGCAATGCAGCAAAGACTGAAGTGGTGAAATTTGTTGGTGACGTGAATGAGGGAAAAATCTGAAGAATTCCAAGAGGATCTCCTGTAGATGGAGAACTGGGCAAAATAATAAGACTAAACAACTTTCATGTAAAGAAGCAGAGTGCAATATTAAAGGTTAAGATGTCTGCAAAACAAGCTTATTTTGTCACTTCAGTAGGAACAAATTACTTGCTAATGACCTTTGTGTTGCTCAGACGGGCAGTGTGGATGGCCTCAAAGAGCAATACATTCTGCAGCTATTATTTACTCTGTAACTTATTCACTGCTGTTAGATTTTAAATTTTATTTCCTTACAAGACTTACTGAGTGTTTTCCTTGGTGGCTCTCCAAAAGCATCAGTAGGTAAGAGTGGCTGGCAAGCGCAAGGCCTGTCCTAGCTGAACCTTCCACAGTCCACCATGTTTTCTTGTGCAAGATTCAAGTGGAATTACTTCTACTGTTTTTCAGAATGAGAATGTAAGTATAGTAGTTTCAAAACCTTATTTTTACCAGCCTCATGAAACTCACAAAACATTTGGCTTAATGTTTTTACCTTTCAAAAGTGAATATTCGAAATACGAGTAGAAAACATAGAAGTCACTTTGCAAATACACGTTGTAGAAACTAAAAAGTATCAATGTGACTAGAAAGCTTGCAGTAAAATAACATGAATTAAGACTCTGAAATCGTGTGATGAATTAAGATCTTCAAATGTATTATCAACATTTTAATTATGTCTTCCTTAGGAAAAACACCCATTACCGGGACTTTTTTGTCCGTTTTGTGTTTGGGTTGGGCTTTTTTTGCTAGAAAAATTATCATTAAGAAGTTGCTAATACATTCCAAGTAAAGCTATTACATAAAGAAATATACTGACAACCCAAATTCACGCATCCCACTAAATGAACAATGTTATAAAACAGACTCTGAACTGATATACCCTAAAACCAGGGAAGGGCACATTTAGCCACATCACAGACACATTATAGATAAGGCAAAAAGAAATAACTGTTACAGCTGAAACCCTTATTACAACTTTTGTCTGCACACTGGGAATCCAATCTAACTCCCATTCAGACCAGTAAATATAGGCTAGAGATTTCAACTGTACTGCTGCCGAAACACCAGGCTTGAGCTTCATTCAGACTTTATGGTTGATCAACAGTTTTGTGAGCACAGCAAGCCTAAAATCAGCTTCTTTTAGCCTTAACTATACAACTCCACTGTAAGACTACTTCACTTTAGGTAATCTAGTGTATGTAGAAGTGAAACTACTGAAAAGCATTTGCTTGTTTATTTAGCCTATTATTTAGGCTTTTTAACTATAATAATTACCACTAATAGAGCCTGCAACAGAAACCACGAAACAAGAATTTTCCAATCACGACATGCTAATAACAACCAACATAGATGGCTTTAGCTTGTGAAGGACAGTACAGCATAAGATAAAGCACTTGGGAGAGACATGGAAGTTCATTTTTCAATTAATGCAAAAACCATCAATTAACCACCTTTCAGATCTTATGGGCTTGCATTCGTTTTTCAACTGTTATTATTATTTTGGTAGGTAGCTTGTAATTTATCAAGAGAATATACCCTTCTGACCCTGCATGAAGTTTGCTGCTAAGGCAGGAATGTGTCTAGATTTGTTTACTATAAACAACACATAAGATCATTTTTTATTATTATGAAACACTAACATAAAGCAATACATCCTATTCAAATTTTAATCACTGAGGATCATTTCCAATTCAATTTTCAATTTAGATCTTAAACAAAAGGAACTTACCAGCTAGAGCGTACATGGTCTCATTTATGTAACTCATGGTGGTTTAGAGAGCTAGCAAGGCTGTTCTGATATTAAAAGCAACAATGAAGGGAAGTGGTTAGTCAACTAGCTGGTTCTGTTATTCCCTCCCACCTCTTAGAGCAGTACCTAACTCTATAGGCTCATAATTCAGTTTATCATCTCAGTTCTTCCTTTTATTTGTTTAAAAAAAAATAATAAAAACACCACCACACCAGTGAATTATTACAGTGTTTCAAATCAGATGTTCAATAAAATACTAGATACAACGTCCAAACAGTAATAATCTCTGATTACTCAAAGAAAAAAAAAAATCTAATATCCCCCCCCCAAAATCTACCTAGGAGTAGTTTTTCTCATTGCTGCTTTGCACTGAAGCTAATAAAATGCAAAACATTCTGCATTAGTAGGGATGGAAGAATAAATTAGCTGTATATATCATTAGTCAAGTTACCTAATAGACTTAATCTAGCTGACTTTGGAGTCAACAGACAGTAATTTTTAAGCAGGCATTTACGCATCTGTACATGAATAGGGGACGCTATCTAACAAAATATTAGTATTTTGTAACCACTTCATACAGGTGAAAGTGGCTGAGGGTAAAGAGCGACAGAAAAGAACTAAAAATGAAATAATTATTTTTTAAGTAATATGTTTAATTTTTGCCTTAAAGCCACATCTGTAAACGTATTTTCACACTCACACTGTATGCTTCTTTGTTTCAGGTAACAATCTGGTTCTGTGGAATTTATTTCAAATTACAGTTGCACTGATGAGCCATGTTTTTTTTGCTAATACACAATATTTAACACCACAACGTAAAAGCAGCTCAAAGAATTAACACAATCTCAGTGTCCTCATTTAGTAAGCTCCTTTAAACACAAAGAATTTCCACTTTTAGCAACAGTATCTGGAAAAAAACAAGACATTTCCCTTTGTTGTTGTGCATTAAAATAACATTAAACCATTAAGACAAGTTGGTTAAAGCTAAGCCACCGAAATAGCCCGAGTTTATCTTTACATTTGTGGTCTCATGGTTTATTCAATGCTTTCCTCTGGCACTTGTAAAACACATCAAAGATTTAGTGTCTAAACAATGCAGGGGTTTAGATGTTTTGAGTACTTGTGATAAATCATAAGCTACACCAACGTGCAACTTCTCTCCCTACCAAAAAAACCCTCACGCTAAAAAAACAACACTTGAGTGAAGCAGAAGGAACTGCACCCTCTCTGCTCCTCCCACTGCAACACATGCACTGCCCAAGACAGCAGCCTACAACAGCTCTCTAGCTTTCTTGAAAGAATGACCTTGCCACCAACCAGCAGACACCGTCGTACTTCACTTTCTCTCACATTTGTTCCTGACTTCCATCCCTAGAGATTGTCCATCTAACACAATGGAGAAGGTGCATTTCGTAAGAATTTTCAACGTACCTAACAAAAGGCCTATCACTCATACATCATGCGACCATCATACATCAGCGGGTCCAGAGGAGGGCCGCGAAGATGATCCCAGGGCTGGAGCACCTCTCCTATGAAGACAGACTGAGAGAGTTAGGGCTGTTCAGCCTGGAGAAGAGAAGGCTCCAGGGTGATCTTATAGCAGCTTTCCAGTGCCTAAAGGGGGCCTACAGGAAAGCTGGAGAGGGACTTTTTACAAGGGCAGGTAGTGATAGGACAAGGGGCAATGGATATAAAATGAAAGAGGGTGGATTTTTATTAGATATAAGGAATAAATTTTTTACAATGAGGGTGGTGAGGCACTGGAACAGGTTGTCCAGAGAAGCTGTGGCTGCCCCATCCCTGGAAGTGTTGAAGGCCAGGTTGGATGATGCTTTGAGCAACCTGATCTAGTGGAAGATGTCCCTGCCCATGGCAGGGGAGTTGGAACTAGATGATCTTTGAGGTCACTTCCAACCTAAACCATTATATGATTCTATGATTCTATCACAGTCCTGTTTTACAGCAGGACAATTCTAACAGCATTCTTCTTGTGCCTTCCCAGTAACTCAGCATTCAGCTTGATGTTGTCAAGCCTCATCTGCTGTAGCTTGACAGTGCAAAAGACCTTACAATAGTACTATTAGTTTCTTAAATATTTACCTACTAAGCAGCCTCTGTGGAATCATTTTTCCTCTCCTGGGAGGAAAAGACGACAGGATCTGAAGAGAAAGAGACCCTCCAGAACCAAGTGAAAACTTCACTTGCGGAGGTTATGAAAAAGGACTTTGCTCAGGAATACAAATATGGACTAGGTGATGCTACCTGTCTTTGAAGCAATTTCCTTGTATAGTAAGCAAATGTTTCATGTTGATGAACACATCACACTATAACTACCCTCTACCTCTCTATTAAAATACTGTCTTACAGTTTCATTTCCTTGATGGTTAAAACATTTATGGTATTTCCAACATACATGTACTTGTAGCTGGTCTGTAACCAATACTTTTTAACACTAACGCTGCCCTTTGGCTTAAGGACAGCTTTTCCGCCCCTTGCTATGGCTGCACTGGTGCAAAGAAACCTGAGCCTGGTAGATCTGGAGCAGTTTTGAGGGCTTTCCACTATATATATTAAGGGATATTGAGGGTGGGCAGATGGGTGTGTCCTTAGCCATGTTTCATGTGCCAAGAAAAAGTGTCCTTTTAAGGCTTTTTAATTATTCCTCTTCACTTCTGAAGGAATAATTGCACTGGCTCATCCAAAGGCAAAGTTTCATATATATATTCATACCAAAGTTTCTCATATTTTTAGTATGTACTGCAGCATTTATATGCCATACACACTTTATGAAATTATCATTATCCATGCAAACAGTTTTCTTCTTTATGCCCTAAGATATTTATAATTTTTGCATGTCCACTGAAGAGAATTTTCCTCTTTCTCCACACTTTGCAGAATTTCTGTCAGCCTATTTCTTTAAAATACATAAATACATATTCGACTTACAAGAGCTACTGAATGCAAGTAATTCTTAATGTAGATTTTCATCATCACTTAAACATGATTATATAAAAGTATACTCAATTTTTAAATCCTTGCTATGCACAACATCATATTCTGCTTATTATTTCTGAAATTAATGACACATTATTTATGTTATTCCAGTAGAGAATTATATTGTTTTCCTGTTGTATCTCCTCTATCCAGCATGCATTGCCTTGTTATCTTCCAAGTGTTTGTCATGCTTACTGCACAGGCACTTGTCTTCAAGTCAAATATTCCAACAACAATGCTTCGTTTACCTCAAAGCAAGAAACTCATTGTGCAAGGTGACAGCTAGACAAGCAGGAGTTTAAAATAGGGTTTAAAAAAAGTGAAGGTACCAGACTGCTAGATGTGACAGCACAGTCTCAAGAACTCTACACTTGGATTTTCTACTACTGGCTAAATTATGGTGCAGCACTACTACAAACGTTATAGATAAAAAAAAAAAAGTCAAGGAATTCCAAAGTTTTCTACTTCAGAAGATCATCTATCCATCTTCACAGTCTTCCCTGGATTTCCAGCTGTGGATGACCCTGAAATTTCAGCTGTAATGTGTCACAAAGTTGTTTACAGTAAAACCTGGAATAGAATTCAGTTTAACCAAAGAGTAAGACCTGTAGCTGGAGCAGATGTGTACTGCTCTGCTGACTTCAGTGCTGATTCAGCCTCATTGATGAAGGATAGAGAAGATGACCTCCTATAGCACTTTCACCTACTCACTAGTCTGTATAATACTCTGTAGCTTTTAGAACCAGACATTAACCCATCCAACTTAAGTCAAAATAGGTGTTAGGTAGAGAAAACTGAGGAATCACCACAGAGTTCCACATAAGTACTTACCTACATTAACATCATCACTACCTGCACACTGTCAAGATACATTTATTCAAACAAATCAGAGTCAACTGAAACATCTCCATAAACACAAAATGGGAGCAGTGCTTTATGTATGCTAACCAGCACAGTAGCTCTGAGATTAGCTCTAGTTACTAAATAAACAAATTATTACTCAAATCTCCATGGAAAGCTTTCATTTTTCCTGAAGAACCACAAATCTGGGGTCTCTGGAACTCATCAGAGAAACAAGGGTGGAGATCTTATTAGTATGTCCTCTATATTTGCTTGTGCCTTTCTACAGATTATGAGACAGCATGAGACAGAGCAGTTACTTAAATAACAAGAACAGACCTAAATTACACTGATAGGGACTGCATCATATAAATATGATACTATCTTCTGCTCTAGAAGTAATTAAAAAAGAAATCCTTTCAATATCTGCTGAAATCTCAGCATTCATTTGTAAACTGGCTTATCAAGAAATAGTACTCTTTAAAAATTGATAGCTGATCTGTACTGGAGACAATCACAATATACATAACTAATACATATGCCACATGGCAAACATGCCAGACATCAGGGCACCCCATACATTTTGGTATGGTTAACTATAGCATCTACTACTCCATTCTACTTCTACATGCGTAAACGCTTCTGTTTTTTCTCAGATGTTTCTACTAGGTTAATACCACCACAGCAGAAAAAAAAAAAAAACCACAGCTACATTTCATTTTGAAAGACAAAACAGAAATTTTGTTTTAATACATTAAATATCTATTTTTCTTCCAGCTTGTTAACTATGCAAGTATCAAGGCAATTTCTAAAAAATCATCATTGCTATCTTGAGAAATCATTGTAGTTCTCCTTCTTATTTAAAATAAAACCAAAAATATTTAAACTGTTCCAATCCCCATTTAGACCAGTTGTTACATATTACTGAAATTCCTTGAGGAAGTGCAACTTTTACAAATTTGGACAGCTTGTTTCATTTCCCTAAGCTGTTTCTTTATAATATCTTTGCCTAAAGGGTGGGGAAAAAAAACCCAGCAGAATCTGAAAAACAAGGTTTTCATATGGACAAAACAGAAATGGCATCTTTTTAAAATTGACCGTTTATTACTAAAAGTTTTGATCCATTCAATGGACTGACAAATCTCCTAATTAATTTTACAATGCCACTGCTGCACATCCCACACATGTAGCATATACTACAGCGTAGCCCTCAGTTAGTCAGAGGACTTGGGTTTTCTGGGAAGTTTTTTTGAATAGCAAAACTCTTCCAGCCTTCCTGTTGCTAGAGTCCAGGCAGCACTGCCTGCAATAGCCCTTCCCAAGGCAGAGAGCTCCATCAAAGGAAAGCTTGAAACTTACTCACATTGCAGCAGAATCAACTCTAGCGGTCGTTTTTAGGACCACCTTGAGTCTTCTCTAACACATAAGACTCAGACTAAACAAGTAATAAACTAAATGAGAACCCGCTTTATCCTGTTTCAGGTTATGGAAAAGCAAATTCACTTTTAGACTCTGAAAATACTCTTTCTAAAGACAAATGTAACTTGTGTCTGGATCACTTGGTACAGATCCCTCAAGCTGTTCCCAGATGGATTCACTCCAAGAAGGTTCAGCACTGCCTCCTCTGTGAGCAACAGTCAAACACTAGTCTCTTTCCCTGTTCTTAAGTTACTCATGTAACTCATGTTACTCATGTTTGGCAGCCAGAAAAGAAACTGTATTTTGTAGATATTTGTTCTCATATAGTGGATCCTTGCTGTGTGAAAAGACCATGGGCATGCTGGAACTTCCAAAGCTATTTTAGGTCATTTTCCTAGATAAAGTTTTCTCTTACAATCCAATATCCCATTACCTTTGATTATGTGATCTGAGACATTTTGCACAGTAGGACTTCAAAAAAAACCAACAAAAACAAACAAACCAAAAACCAGATGACCAACAGCTATCACAAAGAATTGCACATTTGAAGTAAAACTATTGAAGTGAGCTTTACTATTAAAACATATCTTTTTGCAAATTTTCTTACATACACCCATCAAAACAGAGAGCTCACCACCTAATGCACAAGACCGACAACTGATAACAACAGCATAATGATTTTCTATCTAACATACAGCAGTATTTCGTTTGCAGAATGCTTACACAATGAAAATCATGAGTTTCACATCTGTCCACAGGCATTTGTGTATGAAATGATATTATCACCTTTTGTAACATTTCTTGTTACCAGCTTGGTGTTCTCCATGCTTACACATGCGTTGTACTTCATAATACATTCTAGACATTTCCTTTGCTCTCGGTATGAAAAACAAATCAAGCATTAAAGGCTGTTTATGATCCCACTGCTAAAAATGACTGCTACAGGATGTTAAGAGTGAAAAAAACTTTAAACAAGATTAGATCAGACAGGATGAGATCTTTTGCCCTCTCACTCTGCACATTTCAGAGTACACAGCAACTATGAAAATAAGTCAAAACACTACAATGTACAAGTCAAATTGGACATAATTTTGTACTGAAGACTACACATTTCAAGCAAGGTCAAAAATAATGAAGTTGGCTTCCAAGAACCTTTAAAAATCTCCTTTAACTTCTAGATGATATGCTGAAAAATGGCAAAAAAGTGATACAGATTTGGTGCATAAAGTACTTGCAGCGATGCTTCAAAAAACTCATTGCAATTTTTTGTATTCACCTGTAGTCACTTTTAAGGTTTCAATTTTTAGCTTACGTATTCCAGATATAACAGTCCGGTGTTTTAAAGAACCTAAAAATAGACCCTCAAACTGTGAGTCATAAAATTTTTTTAAAAAAAAGTAAAATCTCTGGTCAATTTGAAGAACATTGACCTGATATAGCTGAAAAATTTACATTTGCAGGAGGGAAAAAAATGGTGCAGAGAATAACAGACTCCAAGTCTGTTATTTCAGTGTGGGTGGGGAGGGAGATAAAGGACAAGTGTTTCTGCATAGATTCTACAACTACTCTTCATCATGTTTTTAACATATGGCATGGATGCACAAAGCTCCAAATGAGGAGCATTTTGGATGGAGCTTTTTTTAAAATCACAAGAATAAACAAGTAAAATAGAGTACTAGGAACATCTCTGCAGTGGAAACAACACATAAAGCACTTTGCTCCCTTTATCAAAGGAACTATCTTCCACTTTCTCTCCAAATCCAGTATCAAGAGAATCAGAGAGCATACTCCAACTGTTGATTTTGGCCAGAAGACGTCAACAGGACTACATCCAAACTGTCCAGACTTCACAGCTATAGTGGCTAGCGATATTTTTGTGTTCTCCTGCCTTTTTGCCAATAATTTATCTACCATTTTTTCATTTCCAGGATGCATCTGAAATCTCTATTAGGATGAGATATGGACATGCATCAGCTATTCTTCTGCATAAGTATTTTCACAGAAAATAAAATTGGGTATTTAGTCCAGCCAGAACTATAACACGTACCAATAAGTACCCATGGAACGGATCCCAGATATACAGAAAGATCCTTAAATTCATTAGGATTTTTTCTACTTTATTTTTTATTACTAGAAGACAAACACCAAATACACACTTGTGCAGTGATGTTTTAACAGTAGAAAGACTATCTTACTACTAACGTCCCTTTTTTGGCACTACTTTAGCTATAAATGACTGCTGGCTCAGAGGAAAGCGACCTCTCTTTTCCAGGGAATCGTAAATGCAGAGAGTAAAGTTTCCTCTTTTCTCCTAATTTCTTAATAATTTTCTATCCTGCTTTTGGAATCCTTTCTTTAGTCCTTGTTTCTCCCCAGCAGCAGCAACACAGGTAGTTTATACAGACACTAATCAGATCAGGCTGATTACTCAATGACTAAGAGAGAGAAAGAGAGAGAAAAAAAAAAATCAACATATTTATTCAGTGATTACATGCCTAATGCCAGCTGAATTCTTTAACCTTCCCTTGGCTTTTTCTCCTAAATTCTGAATGTCTCTTGTTTGTCAACATTTCATTCTCTTCAGAAGAAGTAGTTCTTCTGCATGATCACATCCTTCTTATAGACAGCAAACAACAGCAAGTGACATGCAGATTTTTGGAGTGCAAATGCAAAAAAAAACCCCAAACAAATCAAACAAGAACTGATTTTTGCTTTGCCAAAACTGTCCTACAGTCTAGTATTTTCAAACTGGTACCTCTTAAAAAGTAAAATTTTAACAATAAAGATTTTATTTTATATAATTAGTCTTGAAGTTTTTAAAACTCAGTGTACTCAGTCAGCTTTACACTGACTATGTAGAGCTTGATGAACAGCACAGCTCTACATGGATTTTATTTGCTAATGCCTTAGGTTCTAGTTATTCCAAATCTAACTGCAGCTTAATCTTCTAATCTCTTGTTCTGCTCATCAGTATGACTGTTAAATATGCCAATCTCTAATTATTTAAAGAGAAGCTTAAAAAAAAGAAAAAAAAAAGCAGAAGTAGAAACATTTAAAGGTAAAGGTTTTGAGAGACTTAGTGCCAACTTGCACTCTTCACTTTTTTGTAGACAAACTAATCTGTTCCATGAAATAGTGCAACTTCTATGGAGGAAAGTTTTAATTCTCAAAGCAGTATTTTATTACTTTATGTAAAATGAACTTTGCTATTACTTGTTGAAGCATGGAGAGTTTTGAATGGTATTTCACAAGTGATTGTACTGGAATTGTCTTCCAGTGTCTAAGCACATATACCTAACTGCTTTCTCAAGTAATCTGAGAATCTGTTCCAGTGCTGTCTTCATTTTGAATTCTAACAGGAGATAGCTGCATTTGGTTGTCAGTGGCTTTAAATAGTAAGCAAATAGTATGACTCTGCAATGTTCTTATCTTGTTAAAAAAAAAAAGCCTGCAATTATCACTGTATGGTACCCTGTGTATCAGTGTGCACTCCAATATAAAAAGTGCCTATTATCTGTACTGTTACACATTGCAAAATGTGCACCTTTAAGGCAGTACAGCAATTTATCAATGATGATATTTCTTTAAATAACCATGTTAGAAGAATGAGTATTAAACAAATTTTAATGGCTACATCTACAGAAGACTTTGTGGCACTAAGCCACGGATCTTTCTCATCTGAAATTTATATTTAGATCCGTAATTTCTTTTATCTGTATACCGATTTCTCATTGTTACAGAACATATGCTCTTCCTCAAAATAACTTGCTATTTTTGTACTATTACTCAGCCGCATACTTCCACAAAGCTGCAAGTGTTACTTCAGATAAACTTAGCAGCTTTTTGGCTAGTTTCCATTTTAGTTTAATGACAGAAAGAAGACAATCTAAAAGTATGCTCCCGTACCCCCTTCAGCTAACTTGAGTTTGCTTTGAGTGAGGGCAACAAAACCAGGTGTTTATCAGTCCCCAGTTGACTGGTGGAGATGGAGGGGACAAAAAAGGACAAGTTCTCGCACATTTTCCCTCTGGTAGAAATCCTGTGGACAGGAACAGTATCATATCTTATCTCCTAGTAACTCTGATGACTTTTTCTGCTATTGTGTTTCTGAATGGAAAATAGCAGCGGTCCAAATTGTAAGATTATCTCATTAAAAGGTGGATGAAAGAGAATACTAAACATCCACAAGATTTAACAAAACTGTTTACAAATCTGATAAGCATCTTGGTAAATTTTTTATTTGATACAGTCAACTCCAGCAACTTAAATTTCAAATGCTTTAGATAAATTACCATTGCCTCACCAATTGCTGTTCAGATGTTACGCAATCTTTGAATTTAATAGTCATACTACATGCTACCTCTTTCAGGCCATTTTTGCATCAGCTGTCATCATTAGCACACCAATGCCATCACCCCCCCAGTCACAAATATGAACTGTGTAAGACATATTTCAGCAACAAAGTCTTGTTTTATCTCTAGAAGTAATTTGTTGCAGTCATAGAGATATGGGTTTTGCTATGTATTTTTTTAAATATAGACACATCATACACTACACATAAAAATAAAGTATTTCAGTATTCTTCAAAAGGAAGTAGCAGCTTGTTTCCTACAGGACTTGAAACACAAATTTACAGTCTCCCTCTCCATTTTCATCATCTCAATAGATTCAAATTTGTATAGATATGGAAAAAATAAGAATTTAGCATGACACAATACTAGCATCTAAAACAGATTTTTTCCTATTCTAAGTACATATACATTTCTTATCAACTGTATGCTTTCTTTTCTCTCTTACATAACTATTTTAGACCACATTATGTGGCATTTAATCACAGCAAGTAAGACATTCTCATGCAAAAAAATCTCATTTCTTCAATCACATCATTCATACATATTCTACCCAATACCACTAAAGTCTTTAGAACCAGAAACTTATTATACTGGCATGTAAATAGTTTCTAATCTAAAAAAAAAAAATTATATTCTATAACTTAAACTACTTTTGACCCAAGTAATTTATTGAATCCTGATTTTAGAATATTAAGTCTAAAAAAGTCTTGCTAAACTTAGTGACTTTGGGTCACCAACCTTCCTCTGTAGCTCCTCCCTGAGGAAGCTATTAAATCTCTGTCCTGATAGATCTTCCATGTGTTTTGAAGTGCTAACATTTAAATAACCAGAAAGTTTCCATTTTGGGGGGGATATTCTGAGAGGAAACACACTGCTTTCAAGAACTGATTGAAGGTACAGCAAAAAATGTTTTTGGACACAACAGTTCTGAAAATTGACTGCGGATGAAGTTGTTTCATCACACAGCAGTTGTCTCATATGCTGCTTGTACAGCTCCAGTCCAGTAAAGTCCTAGTTCTTTGGGTAGTTTCTGGACATTCAACATGAATAAAGAATCTGTAAAACTTTGTGAACTTACTTTCCCTTACATGCATCTTAACACATTTTAATTTCAATGTTTTCTAACCTATTTTTTCTACAGTCAAAGCTGATAATTATTACCCTACGAAAAACTATCCTAAGCTGTTTGTGATCATAAATAAAACTGCCAGAAAACAAATGAGTTGAGGGAAGCAACCTCCAGCTGAGGAGCACTGAAAGAACGGAGAAGGAGAATACATCTTCAACCGCTCCAGGCAGAACCAAAAGAGAAGGTGTGACTGGTTTAGGGTGTTAGCCTCACATTTAGCTAACAGAAATGAAACTATTCTTTTATAAATAAATTTCTAATAGCATCGCCCTATCAATATTAACTATCCTTTTGCAGAGTTCTCCATATTTGTTACACGACTCCTGCTAAGGATTGCTCCACATTACACAACTCAGCAGGATGCAACAAGCTCTCAGGAGGAAGTTGAGGCTGTTCTCTGAGAGACAGGGAGGGGTCATCAGTAACGTACTGACCTTTTGTTTTCACTTTTCCATATTCTACTGCATTCCATGCGCTACTGGTAAGTAAATTACTCAGCTTATTTAAAGCTAGCAGAACAAAAGCAAAAAGTGTAATTGCCATGCTGGTTTACTCATCAGAAACTCTCTCTCTTACCAAGTTATCCCCATAGTTTCTCTACTGGGGAGTCAGGTAACTGCCTCACAGCACAGCAGGGCCACTATCACTTAATCGTTATCATTAACCCACCTGCAGCAACACAGATTTGGCTGATCTGGAGTATTCTTTGCCCCTCTGCATCCCTCTATCTCACACTGGGAAACTAGCATCTTCTATTTTCACAGAAGTGTAAGTAAGTTAGTCACAAATTGCAAACTAAAGTCAAGACTACACTATAGTGTAGACTATAGCACTGTGGGCTAGCAGAATAATTCTTTTCAATATTAGATATTAACAGATAGTTAAGAAAAACTACTTTAACACTGTAGTGTCTTTGATGGGCATATTCTATTGGAAGAAATATTTTACCAACCAAAAGGGAAGTCCAACAAGAATACAATTAGCAGCAAGACAAGAGCATGATGTTTGTCTACACGTGTGTGAATGATCTTGTAGCCTGAAATGAGTCCAACTGTAAATTAATAAATAATATAAGAAAAAGTAATAGGGAAAACAATTAAGCAATCTAACCTCTGTATACAGCAGACATGCTTGAATCAAGGCTTAATTAGAATTTAGAGCATTTGATTAAAAAAATGAAAATTTAATTAACAGAAATCCAAGACTCAAATTTTAGACGTGTTGTTTAAAAGTGTCCAGATTCACAGTTTGAAAGAGACGATATTCAGTTATCGAAACTATTCATTATTCAAAAGTAATACAGCTTTACATCTAAGAAAGCCTTCAAATTTCTCAATACTAATTCATCAGTTTCTCTCCATTAAGCAATGAAGAGCTGAGCTCAGATTACAACTTTTTTCTTTTTAAACAGGAATGAACTACAAAATCTCTTAATTTAAGAACTTGGAAGCCAACAAACATAACAAGTGATAACTTCAAAGATTGCTAGATGAAATATAAAACCAATATCTTGTCTTCATTAATATTCATAAGCAGATGTCCAGGGAAAAGTAAGAATAGGACATGTATGACACTCTCCTGAATACTCTTCCAGACTCCAAACCCTTCCCACTCAAGGAACTTTCCGAGGCAGATATGATAACTGTATACTAAGAAACCTTCATGCATTTCTCCACATGTACTTATCTAGACTGCCCTTAGACTCAGATTAAAAAAAAAAATAGCATGAGCAATATCCTCAGCAAGGCTTTCCACTACTGTTTCTAGGAAGAGGAAACCTTTCTTTGTTTTGAACCTGTCTCCCACTAGCTTCATTTCATACCCTTCAGTTTCTCCAGATGAGACAATCAACCTTCTCTCATGCTATTCATGATTTCGTAGACTTCTACCAAGTCTTACTAAATGCCTTCTTCCCTGACACAGAAGCTCTGTCACAACACAGATCATGGTCTTGCTCTACTTAAATTGTTCCTGTTTTTATTAAATAATTTCTGATATTCCAGAATTCTTTCTGAAAGAAACAAAGGCACACACTGTATCACGGTGTAGGAAGAACTTAGATTTATATGCTGACATAACAACGTCTTCAGGTTTGCTTTTTATTTCTTTCCTAAGAATTCCACACACTTAACTCGCTTTACTGAGCTCTACTCATTAGGTGTTTACATGGGAGTATTAAAACTTCAAGATCTCACTCCTGAGTGACTGCAGTGTTTTTGGCATCCAGTACTTCCTATACGAAGAAGGAATTGCTGTTTCTAACGTGCATCACTTCACATCTACCTGTGCTGATCTTTATTTGCCATTTTATTGCTCAAAGTCAAAAGGTTTTCATCCAATTCTTTACAGCTGTCTCTCCTCCTTACTAATCTAAAGAGCTTAGTATTACCAAACATTCCTACTTTAACCCTGGAAGGGAATGAGCTGTAACTACAAAATGCTGAACAGCACCAGTCTTGGCAGAGCTCCCTGCAGGACTCCCCTTCTGACCTTCAACATCTACTACAACTGACCATTTATTTCTGCCTATTTCCTAACTTTTTCTTTCCCTACCCATCTCACTCACAAAGAATTTTCCCTCCTATATCACTTCAGTTCTAGTTTCCTTAAAAAAAGGTCACTGTTGTCTTTCACAAAGACCTCTTGAAAATCCAAACAGACCATGGTTCCCGAACTACTCTCCTCCACATGACTGTTGAGCCCTTCAAAAAGGCTTAAGCCTTTACTGAAGTCGTGCTATTTTCCCCTTAAGAACATCATTTTTAGCTAGGTGTCCTCTATTCTGCTCTTTATACAGGCTCTGCTTGCTTGTCCAGTAAAGGGAGGACTTTTTCTACTGGTTTCTGTAGGGTTTGTTTCTCTATTGAGCTGAAGCTGCACCCTTCTATTGCAAACAGCATGGCCACTCTTATGCCTGTCAGTCCAAAACCTGACCTCTGCCACCTGAAACATTCATTTGGCAAACATCATACTGCAAAATATCTCCAGAGCTAACTCACTCCAGGCATTTGAACTATCCAAACCCAATAACTACTAGAATATTTGAATCATTACTCAACTTCAATGTCTGAGACTGCACTCTCCCAGTTTCCTAGATTCCCACTGAATTTGTTGTCCAGCTCTGCTGGATCTTTAAAATTCTAAAAATTCAGAAAAACTTCTGGATTCTTACAAAACACTGCTTGGGGTTCATGGAGTTTACTTAAACTTAGATCCACTATGAAGAGGAATCATTCTTGGGATAAGAGCCTTATAAAGTTACCTGTCTAAAAGATGTGCTGTTCAATTCCCATGTCACATATTGTTGTGATCGCATCTCTTATACTGTTTAAAAATAAATTTAAAAAACCCCAAACAAACCCAGCATATATTACATTACTTGCATGTATTTTAAAAGAGCATAAAATTTAAAATAAATGCATCAGGAAATTAATATTGCTTATTAAGGAAAGCATCTTTCTCACAGCCCTACATTCACATTAAAATAATCCAAGAATTTGTTAATCACAAACTATTCAGCAGACACAAGAAAGGTAGTTTGACATGCAAAATATTAGGAGTTTGAATGACACGTTTATTGTTAAAAAGTGAATTATCTTCATTTTAAGTGCATATTCCTACATCACAAATCAGATTTAATTTTCCAGCTACAAGAAAACTAACTTTTTTTAAATTCATATTCAGCCTCCTATTATATAGCCCTGATCAATATTGATAAATTCTCCAAGTCTTGCATTTTTTGGTAAAGAAATCTTATACCAATAAAAATAAAGTATGGTAGTGAACCAAAAGCTACAATTTTAAGCTTTGATCAGAAATATCAGCAACTTCTTTGAAATGAATAAGTAGTTCCATCTCTTCAAGCATCCAGGAGACACACTCAATGCATGTATAAAGTATTTGCATTTCTTTTACCTTTAAATTGCTAGCTTCTCCAGTAGATTAGAATATAAGTATGTAGGAATTGAAAGATATGGAAACTCAAGTCCCATGAAGCCATTTTCAAATAAAATTATTTTAATTTATTCAGGATAGAAATGCAAATAAATCATTCAAACGCATACTGAGCACAGAAGACTGCACTGAGACTTCAATATAATTATTATAACTTGGGGAGGAATGGAGAGAAGTATTAGTGTGACAGCTTGGAAAAGAGACCTTCTAAGGATACAGCCACCATATGAGCACTAACAGGGTTGACGCTGCCTTTACATCAATGAGTAGCAACAATAATTTTCAAACTAACATCAGAAAATCCAGCAAAATAATACAACTCTTTCATCAATAAGCCAAATATACAATAATACAGGTTAGCTTAAAGAAAAAAAAAAACAAACTACTATTTTTAATGTAAGAAAGATGAGAGCTGCTAGTATGTCTGTTACTTGAGGCTGAGAAGACCTTGTGTTGGGTACACTGTCTGATCTCTCTCTTATGCACCCTCCTTTTGCCTCATTCTCTTTCCTCTCGGAGACATTTTATGTAAATATAGGAAAGAGGTTTATCAGATGCATCAGGCATTTTACTTCTGTCTAGGATAAAAAGTGACAAGAAATATTTATTTATTCAAACATGTTAAGCTTTATATACATATACAGACAGTGGAAGAACATGCATTTATAATCAGCTAGCAATAAAAATCATTGCGGAGTACACACAGAATGAATATGTTCACACAGACCATCAGTTAATGAAATTAGCTAGATATCCACCGAAATAAAACTAATGAAAATTTAATTACTTAGCATGTATAAGAAAATACCAGGAAATGGATGACCCTTTCCTTTCCCATTTCTGTTGTCATCATAATCCCTTGATTCTCAGAGGTAACAAAAAAATAATCTGCACTTAGATCTTTTGGCATTTCATTATTTAAAATATTTAACAATACTAAAGAAGTATGGAAAAAATTATTTTATTGTTTAAAAACTTGTATTTGAAGAAAACTCAAATTATATTAAAAATTCATTCCAATGTTGATTAGTTTGGATACTAATTAATAGCTATACATCTACCTTAACTAACATTAAAATGGTTTCATTTACTGAACCTCACAGACCTTTTTCTTCTTTTCCTTATTTTTATTTTATCGTGGCAGATGATACGGAAATCCCTCAGCAAACTCTGCCATAAGATCAACATCCTTTCAAATACAGAAAGGGACACGTATCACTTTAAAGGTTGCAAGGAAAGCTAGAAAAAAAGCGATCAGGTAACAGTACACTTCAAAAGATATCCCACACAGGAGGGAATATATTACCAAACAGAATAAAAATCTCAGCTCTTTTCTAAGAACTAGCCTGAGACTAATTCATTTCATCTGGCCTCTGGTCACTAACCATGAATAGATATAATGGGTCTTCTCCCGTACAAATACCAACATACTTGAAATCATTAAAGCATGCCAAAGAGAACACCATATCTGACTTTTACCATCTTCTAAAGCCAAAATGACTTTAGTTTAAGAGTCGTATTTACTCTAAAATGCAGTGTCTTGTTTGGGCATGACATGACAGTGCTCTTTTGAAAGGCTTAATATGGCAGTTCATCATGAAAAGAACCTAAAGAAAATAAAATTACGTCACAATATTCTTCTACTTGTACAATAGGCCAGTCAAAATTTGATGAGACAAAGCAGGTCTGTATGGAATGTAAGTCCTATCAGTCACACTTGATCAAATTTGTAGGAAAAGGCTAATGTTCAAATTTACTGTTCTATCAATGGTAGATGTCATGAGAAAGATAACACTTCTCCCCACCATTCCCAGTGACTTGTTGCTCCCCCAACTGCCATTAGACACTTCCACACCCTCGCCTGTTCTGGTTCACACTGCCACCTCATGGTCGCTGAAGTGGTCAGGGGTTTGGAAATGGTTTGCTGTAAGCATTGGCTTCTGTAAATCAGAAACAAACAAACCCAACAGATCTCACAAATCTGGCTTAATATAGACCTACCCAGAAAACTAAATATATCTAAGAGGAGACAACAACTTCCAACAGGGGAAGATCCTCCTTTACCACATCCTCTTCTTTTGGACCTTCTTCTACCAAAAGGAATACTAACATAGAAGACCTGCAACGTCTACACCTTTCAAGGTATGAGTGGCACTAAGTACTCAAGTAACCATACAGCATAGCTGACATTCAGGAAGGGGTGGTATACAAGGTCTGATAGTGATTTTCAAATTGAACAATCAACTTTAAAAGAGGTTATGAAACTGCTCTGTGTTCAGCTCGAAGGGTAGGGGAAAAACAAGAGGATCTAGCTCTTCAGTATTACACAAATGTCATAGTTGCAGTCTGCCTCTCTAAGAAACATCTCCAAGGAAAATGCAAATCACTTTAAAGGAACTGGAAAATCAAGTTCAATAAAAGCACATAAGGGAACCCTGTAGAATTCAAATGAGGCCCTTTTTGGGAAATTGAAAAGAGGGAGCCAGATCTCACATTGCCCCAGTGAAACAAGCACTTCAGGCAAGCCCTGATATTCCCAGCACTCTGCCATGTCTAGAGCATGTTTTTGGAGCACTTCACCTTGACTTCCTATTGTCAAAAGATGGAAAGACTTGGCAGCTCCTAATTGCATTACCAACTGTTCTACAATTTATTCAGATTATGAATTACAAATAATCTATTCAAGTGGCTTTGGATGATTTTGTAGTGATGCTACAACACAGTAATTTTACTGATTTCAGTTAGTGTGGATTTCCTGAGACATAAGTAATATTCAAACTTGGGTGAGCAAATGGTTTTGCGTATGGTAACATAGTGAGTTTTTTTTAAAAAAGCACAACAAAGAAACTCAAACCGCCCAATGAAATATGTATAATGCTATTTTTAGAAATTTCATCTTAACTGAAGAAGAAATTCAGAAGAAAATACAAATATATTAAGACAATCCAGATTTACTTTTAAATAAGAGTGGTTAAACTAGTTCAACTCTATTATGGATTCTTATTCAGGATTAAATTAATTCCATACATTTTAATTCACTTCCAAACTAAACGAATATACATTAAATTGAAGGAACTAATTTTGAAAGCATTCTGTATAGGGATTTAATGCAATTTAACTAATCCACTTCAAGTTTAGTCAGTGCAGATTAATTTTTGAGTGTCCTTGTGTAAACAAGCCCAAAAGATCTTGGAAATGCTCCCACGCAAAAAGACCTGGATAGCTTTAAGACCACACACTATCATGTATGTAAGACCCTCTATAAAAAAGTATTAGCCTTTATTAGAGCTTTCTCTTTTTTCCTGCTTAAATTTGTTTTAAAAGGAGACATTTGCATTTAAATTATTAAATTTGGATTTTTTTTTCTTTAATAAATCAGTTTCTCTTTGCTGATGATGGTGTAAAAATGGGGACAAGGATGTACTTTTAGACTAATACTAAAAGTAACCGGAGAGGGAGATTTCCAGCTAAGTCTAGAAACAGTCATAATAAACAGGCATTTCTGTATATATGAATATTAATTTTTATATAGGAAAGAAATATAGCATTTTCCAGAACACCACATGGTTTTATTCTTAAAATCTAAGTAGTAGTGTATTATGTGAAATCTGTGGTCATTTTGCTATTTTCAATTTTTAACCCTTATCTACATGTAGGAATAAGCCAATCTTAAACATTACAAAGAAATATATTATTTATTTTCATGCAGAATCTCAAGTAGGTAGTGAAATATTCTAAAATTAGCCACTGCTTACAGGAAACACCAAGACTACCTTGTTTACAATAATTCTGAGGCTGCGTAAAGCAAGGGACAAAGGAGGAACAGAAGTCTGATCTAAACACAGAGGTCCACAGACGTGACCTGACTGTCGGACAACTAAGGCTCAGCTCTCTCCATTTCAGCTGTGTCTACTCTGTTGAAGTCGTGTCTGAAAAACATCCAGTTAAAAACACTAAGAAAGGTTGGGCTCTGCTACAATGTAACCAGGAACAATCCTGAACAGATAACTAAATACTTGGAGATATTGAGTACTTCTCAGTAAGCAAGTCCATAGTTGCTTAAATTTGGTAATAAATTCATTTAATTCTGTTAACAAGAAATCCTGCAAGCTACAGCAGTGCTGCCTCCTCTTGTGTCTCAGCATGGCGTTTCACAACTTCCATCCCCTAAAACGCTGCCTGTTGAGCTGCTCCTGAAAATGTTTTCAAGGGTATTTCTGTCAAAACGTACCAGATGAGCAAAATCCTAATATTTAAACTACTGGTAGCAATCTGATTGGTGTAATAGACCAGAGTGCATTCAGAGAAGGCACTTCAGTACTGCTATGCTCAAAGATATCTGGCAGAAAGAAACATTGAGTTGGAGACCGATAACAGACAGCAACCTCTTCTAGCACAGCTTCCTGATGAATACATCTCAGTCTACAGTCTTAACATTATCAGTGTTAGACCTGGATTTAAGCAAAAACTAGTTAAGTTTCAAACAACTGAGATTCAGTTCAACTGAAAATTATTTCTGAACTTTAATGAAATTGAGTTGTTCCAGCAAAAATGCATGCTAAAAACATTGGAATGCAAAAATTCTTTCTCGTGATGCCTTTTAAGTGAAACATTGAGATACTTCACGTGGTGTTGGAGAAGGAAGTTACTTGAATTTTTAAAAGTTAAGAGTACAATCACTAAATTCAGAAGTCAATTATTTGCTCTAAATCTGGTAAAAATCATCACTTCTTGTTCCTCCTTCCCTTAAAAGTAACCAGCTCCTCTGGCACAAATCATTTACTACAGATATCTTTACTGGTACAGCATACTTCTTTGCTTGTACCCATTCAGATCTGCTGAACAGCACAATCAATGTAAAGCTAATTCTATGTCTAATCTTAATCTCCTCATCAGGTAAGTGGGAAAGGGAGGTAAGTAGATTTCATAGATTTCTAGGTTGGAAAAGACCTCAGAGATCATCGAGTCCAACCGTCCTTAATCCCCATTAAACCATATCCCTAAGTAGATCATCCACCCTATTCTTAAACACATCCAGGGATGGGGACTCAGCCACCTCCCTGGCAGCCTATTCCAGTGGCTGACAACCCTTTCAGAGAAGAAATACTTCCTAACATCCAACCTGAATCTCCCCTGACTAAGCTTGTACCCATTTCCTCTTGTTCTGTCACCCATCACTAATGCAAAAAGCCCTTCCCCTACCTCCCCACCATCCCTTCTCAAGTATTTGTAGGCTGTAATCAGGTCTCCCCTCAGCCTCCTCTTCTCCAGGCTAAACAGCCCCAACTCCCTCAGCCGCTCCTCATAAGTTTTATTTCCCAGCCCCTTGATCAGTTTAGTCGCCCTTCTCTGGACTCGCTCCAGGAGCTCAATATCTCTCTTAAAGAGAGGGGCCCAAAACTGGACACAACATTCCAGGTGCAGCCTCACCAGTGCCAAGTACAGGGGCAAGATCACTTCCCTGTTCCTGCTGGTCACACTATTCTTGATACACGCCAATATCTCATTGGCCTTTTTGGCCACCTGGGCACACTGCTGGCTCATATCAAGCCGGTAGTCAACCAACACCCCCAGGTCCTTCTCCGCCAGGCAGCTCTCCAGCCACTCTTCCCCGAGCCTATAGTGATGCTTGGGGTTTTTATACCCCAAGTGAAGGACTCTTGGCTTTATTAAAGCTCATGCCATTGGCCTCAGCCCAACGATCCAGTCTGTTCAAATCCCTCTGAAGGGCCTCCCTGCCCTCGAGCTGATCGACACAGCCTCCCAGCTTGGTGTCGTCCGCAAATTTACTGAGGGTACATTCAATCCCCTCATCCAGGTCATTGATAAAGATGTTAAACAGAACTGGACCCAGCACTGAGCCCTGGGGAACCCCACTGGTGACCGGCCTCCAGCCGGATTTAGCCCCATTTACCACCACTCTTTGGGCCCGGCCATCCAGCCAGTTTTTAACCCAAAGGAGGGTGTGCCTATCCAGGCCAGCAGTTTTCAGTTTCTTAACCAGAATATTATGAGAAACTGTATCAAAGGCTTTACTGAGGTCAAGTAGCAGATATACAATGCATCATTTCTCTCCTCTACCAGAATCTTAATAAAGGAAACGTTGAAATCTCAACCAAACATTTCCCCTTCCTTCCTTGCTCTCCTGTTTAGGAGCAGGTCATAATTACACTACGGTAAATAAACTGGGAACCATTTTTAGGTCACTGACAAAATATTTAAGTGAGAAAGCCTGGAGCAATCAAATCACAAAGCTTTTCCTACAGCTGGGATGATCTAAATCCAGATACTCATCAGTTTAAGACTGCATATCATGTATATAGCTACTTAAAAATTCATCTGCACAGCTTTATCACTTCTGCTGTCAAAAACTAGTAAATTCTTATAATTTGATTTCAACGTAAAACATCTTGGAATTTGACTACGAGTGTTACTATTTTAAGATCCACTTGTAAATTGAAACTGCAATCATGTTCAGGCAAGGACAGATTTGCAAGTTCTTAAACCACTAGTTGTTTCAGCCAATAATTAAACAGACCAAACAAGTGCAATTTAAAAAAAAAAAGTAAATTAATGCATTTTCAAAGTACTTCTGAAAGTTATTTTCATAATGAAATGCTTCCAAAAAAACTTGTAACCTAAAACTCTGCTTGGCATCAGTTAGTATAAAAAATTACAGGCCACAAAAAGACTGATTAATCTACTTCCTGCAGTTCAAAAAAAAATCTCATGACTCATGAGCATGACAGGTGCAAAAGAACCGAGGAGAAAATGCCACACTACCAATTTCAGACAGCTCATTTAAATATAAATATTTAAGGGGAAAAAAAAAAAAACAAACCATACTTATCCACCCACCACTGAGCTAGTTCAGGTAGCTAGTGCTACCTTCAGAGATAGGCTGGAATTTTTGTGCAGTTTCTCATGGGAGACTTAAATTTATAAGATGATGACAATTTGCATGGTAGACACTGAAGTTGAGCAACTCTGGGAGATCAGAGGAAGCAGAGAAAAAAATCCTTATTGAACGTAAAGAAAAGTTTATGGAGAAAGACATTTAATTCAGAAAATATAATTATTCATGTAATTAAAGCAAATAGTGGTAACGCTAAAAAAAAAGCTAAAACATCAATAGAACATCAAGATCTTAACTAGATCCAGTTATCATAGAAAATGGAAAACACGGATGGGAGAAGGATGTGGAGACATTTAATCACTCAATATGACTGCTTCCTGCCAGCTGTATGTAATTTTTATCGTCTGCCTGTAAAGTAGGCACCTTAATCAATCCTGACTTTCAAAAGCCTTTGCTTAAACCAAGACTTATTTCTGGATCTTCTGCACAACAGTCTTCATCTGACATCATTGCTTAAAAACGTGACCACTGCTTTTTGGGTTTGTACAGCTTGGCTTTTATTACGACAACTTCTAAAAGAGGCTACTTCCTCAAATACACTCCACCTCCTTCCCCCAAGTTTTCCTATAATCGTAACACAAGTCTAGTTACGTAAGTACTAGACGGAATAGCAATTTATACGCACACAGCTAGAATGGTCTGGAGGATGTGTAATTTCACACTGCGCTCCCCAGATGCAGATCCATAGACCCCCATAAATAGAGTTAGGATGATACTGCAGGTTGAAATATTTACCTTCAAGCCACTCAAAGCAGAATTCCCTGTCCCAGGTGGTTCCAAATCAAGTAGACTTGAGCTTCAGTTTCCCACTTCCTAGACGAGTCACCAAGACTCCTAAATACAGTCTGAACACAAGTCCTCAACAGCAGGCTGATGAATTGTGGAAACTGCCAAGCCTCAGAACGGGGTTTTGGTTTTAATACCATCAGTTAAGAAAAAGTGTGGCAAGGAACCCTTCCTAAAATCATACGGGCTGTTGTTTTGATGTTCACTCGCCAGGTAACATTCTGACACACTTCCTATACTTTGTGTAATGTTTTACCCCTACAAACTTACTCCACACAAGTCCTGCTGATCATTATGCCACTAATTTAATTTAAATCATTCTTCCCTTCCTTTGAGTGGGACTGTTTCCAAAGTAAGAGCCCTGTTGTACAAAGATACATAGTCACAACCTAGTTCCTGCCAAATACAGCTGTGAGCACTTATTCTGCGTGCCATTTAGTATTATGTAACCTTCCATTGGCTTACCCACGTGGAGAAATATTAAAATAAATTAACACTTTACTGGTTCTCTAATTGGCAGTGTCTGTTTGAAACAAACATGTTTATCAAACAGTTTGACTGGGAAAATACATTACTGTAGCTGTAGTTACCCAAATTACATGCTGTCTAAAGCAAAAAGGGCAAAAGCCATCTGGCTCCATATAACTTACATTTTCTAGACAGCTTGCAGCTGGTTCTGATTAAGCAGCATCTCAGAACTCCCAGAGATCTATTTTTAACTCTGTAAGTTTATTTTTAGGGCTCACACTTCCAAGCCACATGGTGTTTACATTAATAAATGAACAACCGCCTACAGTTAAGAAAAGCTTTGTGCAATTCTTGTGGCACAGTCGCTGAGCAACATAGATGGATGGTTAAATAAAACATCATGTGTACTAATTAAAGAGACCTTGCCCACCTCCGACCTCTTTACAGGACTGCAGAAAGCATCTCAGAAGAGCTTGAATGGCTAGAAGATGCTAGAGAACAGGATGATTTACTTCAGAAGTAACATTGGGTGGCATGTCCTCGGAAGAGAGTACAATCTTCTGGCCCAACCCTTCCCCAGAAAAGTCTCTTTTTTTTATATGGAATCTGTCAATTACCCAGACAGTTTATCTCTGTATGTTATGCAGCCACATGTATTAGGTAGGGGAAATACTGTACTTGCCATCAAAGAACGTTAATGCTGAACAGGTAAACAGTACAATTTATGCTGACTGAAAGCTGCTACTAAAGCCCTGAAACTGGTAGAACAGTGGATGCTGCAAGTCCAGGAAGCACTAGCAGACCTATTTGCAGTGGAGTTTTTTATTACACACACAGTGTTTTCACATGATTTTTGATGGTAAAATACCAACACATGCCTGTACCATCAAAACATCCTTTTCATAAGGATATTAAATGCTTGCACCAGAAAGGCTCAAGGTAGGACATAGTTTGGGAGGGTTGGCTTTTTGTTTTGTTTTCTTAATGTCTGTATTTTTTTATTCCATGGTACAGCTAAACTGCAACTTCATATTTTTTGGGGGGAAAAAAAACAACACAGTAACCAGCTATAATGAGGTTAAACATAGTTAAGCTAAAGCTAATCCGTGATATGATTTTATAATACTAATTCCATTTTGCATGGACTTGCAACCTATTCTGTTGCAGAATACTGTGCACAGTACCTGCAACCTCCTGCACCTCTGATCCCTTACTCTTTCGAATCAAGGCAGGCAGCTGCAACATCCAGCGTGAGTTGGCAAATGGAGCTGCTAGTGCTCTTAGAGAAGGTATGCTCCCAGAGTTTGGCTCTGGATAAAGTTATACGAGATGGACTATTAATCCTGAAACTAAAAAGTTTTTACTGTTTCCAAAAACACTTCCCAGAGGTAAGAAGATATGAAACATAACAAAAGTAAGTCAGGTATCCCTTTAACAAGCAATTAAAGGAATTTGCTCTTCCATTCCACATCCACTGAGCTACCTTAGTAATATAACAGACTTTAAAACTAGTGGCAGCTAAATACCTTAGAATCCCATCAGTGGGAATGTTTTCAGCGCTACGAAGTATTGACTATCTGTAAAGCATCAGCCGGCTTTGAAACAAGTTTCCATTTCAGCAGCTAGGCACGCAGAGAAGCTGGTCCCAGTTCCCTCATGACGTTGAGGACCAGTGCCAAGCGGAAGGGAGGCTATTTCCCCAGGAAGTTCTTTTAAAAATTTCTTTTCCTTACTCACACTTTAGACACACTTATTCTCATGTATTCTTACATTTCTGCATATGTCTTCTCTCCATATCTTTTTCTTATGTCCTCATTCCTTATTGTTTTATGCCAAGCCCAGCGTTCACCTCGCCCCACCTCCACAGCTTTTAAGGTCTCCACTCTATCTCATTTTCCCTTCTCTGCATTGCCTTCAAGTCACTGTTGGTGTCTTTCTTCCTCATTTCCTCTATATGCAACTGCTGGTTTTGTTTCATTACTGAGTTGATTGGTTGGGGAGTTTCTTACTATTAGTGAAAGAACTATACTATTAAATTCCCATTTATAGACAGATCTGCCTTCCAAAGACAGCTACAGCAGTCATTTTTTAGAGTCTCCCTGCCAGAGAAATGAGTGGTGCCTCCACAAGTCTATAGGTACTCCTAATCAGCTCATCGAAATCAAAATGTTATTTGTCATCTATCACAGTTTCCTTGGACGGTAATGGATTAAGGAGTGCTCACAGGAGTAAACTTTCTTGCATGGTTGGTGAGGGAGGGAAAGTAGACCCTTCAAGTGCATCCAAGGACACAGCATGAAAAGCACTTTCTAGTATACCAGTTTGAAAAGGTAAAACGTTGATGAAGTCACAAAAGTAACACAGGGGACAAGTGATCTAGTATTTCATATAGCAGCACTATGTTTTGAGTTGCATTCCTCTCCTCTTTACAAAACAGCTGAACAGAAAAGATAAAGCACGCATTGGCTATTTCAGGATTTTCCTGTCTTCACTTACATTTACTTGTGAATTTGTGCCCCAAAAAATTGTCTAGGGCAACTGCTGAATGTTTTGATACAGGAAATTGTTATTCATCAGGATCTGAGGCAGCTTTTGAGCAAAATAAGAGTGCTCTCTGCACCCACAGCAACTACCTAAAGCTGAGTTGGGGATATCTAAATGAGCTGTATTCACTTTAAGTCATTAAAGATATATTTCAAGCCTAGAGGAACAGACACAAGCACCTTAGGGAAAGCTGTGAAAGATCTCTGATGTCTATTTTCTTCATGCAGCTTGAAGTGCGTGTATTGTGCGCGGGCCGTTATCACTGGGTACTGCCTCAAAACAGTACTGTCTCAAAATACAGAGCAGCTGTATTTTTCATACTGGTTTATGCTTCTTTTTGCCCCTTCCCCTCTTTTTTTAAGCAGGGATTCTGCTATGGTTTTTCCTATCAATTAGCTTCTCTAGAAATACAGTGCTGGCATCGCCATCAAGACTCAACTCCCTCTATCCTTAAGAAGGAGAACTGGTTAAACGCAGATGGCCTATAAGCTGCATGTTCCAGCAAGACAAAGGATTGCTAATGCTTTCCCAAGTCAGACCTGACCGTTTCCTGAAACGGTTAACATCTTTTTTCCCCCCCTCTGATTAGCAAGTGATGTGAGTCACACAACACAGAGCACACACAGTAACTCACAGGCCTCCATAATTACAGAAAACACGTTCCCTCTACCACACCCCAGATCACTAACCCTTTGTGAATTTCCCGCTCACGTCAGATCATTCTCCATTATCCAGTGTGGGAAGAATCAAGAACACAGACATCATGACACTTGTGTAAATGGATGATAAGGACACTCACTTTTGAAAAACCTGCAAACTCATTTCTGCAGAGGACAGAAGCAGCCTTAAACAGCAGTACATAGAGGAAGCCATGTCTGAGCAGTTGTCAATACAACTGCATTACTCATGCTATGGCAACGTTCTACACTCAAGTATTGAGTGGCACAGAACTTGGTTAATCCATAACATAATCCAAACACTCGAGAGTGACTATGTCTGTAAACTGAGGGTTATTAAGCAGTAAGAGAGTAATAAACAATAATTACTTGCATAATTTTACTTTTATACAACAGAAATTTTCCTTTCAATTTTACTTTCGACACATGCTTTCTGAATAGTAACAACTTAAGCATCAAGGCCAGACAAACCACTGTTTCGGAGCAACACTATCAGGAAATTAGACTTCTTAGCACAAAAAGAACCCTTTAGAGAAAGTTTCAAGAATCAACTATTATGACATAACTTTGGACAGATGAAAGATGTCTCAGATGGAGCAGATATGGAGAACACTTGTGCAGTTTAAAGCAAAGCTGAATGACTCAAAGAGCATACATCATCTGCAGATAAAAGCAAGTTGGGAGAGTTACAGGCACTTTAGAAAAGACAATTAGAAATCTACTTATCTTAATAAACTGAGGGAAAAGCCCAAAATAAATAAAATTAAATGCAAAAGCAAATATAAAGAAATAAATTTGGGGAAGGAAAGCAAAAATAAACAACAACGAACACTAAAAAAACAAGGAACAAATCTCAGAAAAATGAAGCAAAGAATACAAGAGTGGATAACTAACCCTGATTTCACTTCTGCAATAGAGCGTGCTAAAATTTATATTAGTCAATAGTAAAAAGGTGTGCAAAAGATAGTTAACTCGCCAAAACATCAGTAAGAGTGGAAGGTACAGGAGATGGAAGGTACTCCACTATCATCACCCAGAATATAATATACACTTCCAGGTGGCACCTTAAGAATCTAAGGACAATCTGAAAATATGAAGAGATTTAAAAGCATGATCTATGAGAAAAGATTGATGAAATGGATTTTTACAATCTAGTAAAGAAAAGATTGGAAAAATAAACTAGCAAACACTATCCTAGGAGAAGAACACTGAAAAAAGCAAGGAGGGAAAATAGAATGGCAGTGGTCACTAGTTCTCAGGTCCTCAGATCAAACAGCCGTTAACTACAACTACTAACAAAGTGTATTTCAGGTAGGAAATCAGCAATACTAAAATAGGTCAGTGCTTTTTTTTTGGCAGAAACTGTCCAAGTGTTAAACCAAAAACTTTAAACTCAAAATATCCTATGTTTAATGCATGGGAGTTATAGATTTGTGTCAAACCCTCTCAGGTCACCTTCCTTTCTGCCAGAATTTCCAGCCAGAGGCCAGCACCTCTAGGAGACCTAACTGGAACAGACACCGAGTTTGACAACACCAGCACCACACATCACAGCCTCAAGAACTACCGTCTTCACCAAAATTACGCATTATCCTAGGACCCCTGACAGCTGCTCAGCTTTGTCATAACTAAGAAAAATTAAAAAACAAAGAAAAAAGCATTATGTAGGGATTACATTATTTCAAAATCCTCCCCCACAGTGAGCAACAGTCTAAAAGGAGATAATTTGCATTAATCTCTTTCAGACCACATTAAACTTTGAACAAAATTCTCAGTTTACCAATCTTGCATATCTAAACAGCAATGTTAAACAGAAATAGAAAGAATAGGAACCCTATGTTTCTAAGTGCAATCACACATAGAAACAGGTCATCAAGGGGGACTGTGGAATTTGTTAGCTTTTAAGACAAGCATTTGTCTAGTCTTCTTAGAAATGATCAAGTTTTTTTAAAATATGCCCTGAGGCAGGTTCAAACCATGAGTTCTGTTAGTTCAGCAGAACTTGGATCCACCTGACAATGCACACATCATTGCCTGAAGTAAAGTCTTCCCCCCATCCTAAATTAAATCATACCTTGAGGTCTTTTTAGACCTTCATTTGCTAAATGCTACAAAGCAGTACTTAATTTCTAGATTAAGACATTCCAAACACTACAACATTTCAGACTTCATAATGAAATTTTGAAATTGTCACCAGCTTCAAAATTAAGGTGCTACAAAATAGTCCTGTTCTTTGTGAGTTAACTAATCTGCAAATTACCTGTTATAAGTGTTATAATTATCACTGTAGAAACACTTCTGGGCTGCTAGAGAGAAAAATAGGAGGTGGTGTGTGGGTGGGAAAAAATTAAAAGTCGGCAAACACGCTTTTTTTAGGGTATTCAACATAATTCAACATTCACGCAGCTAATTGAATGAAGAAACTAAAAGAAAGTTTTTATTTCTGGTGTCTTGTTTAACTTTCTGTATAATGTAACATTTTAGAAACAGATTGTTACAAAAATGTAAGTGTTATAAATTCACATAGGAAAATATTAATTGCATGATCTTTCAAAAAAGCATATTTCACATACTTCTAATTGCTTTGTGCTGCGTACATCCTTAATGAATATGAAAGGATGCCTTGCGGTCAGATGCTGAAATACCACTTTAAAACTGTTACTCTGCATGACAGATGATGTGACCTTGTTGGTCATTACTTTCAACTATAAAGCTGAAAACCAATGTTCACTGAGCCTCCAAATTCTGCATGGGCAGAACTGGGAACTCTTAACATTTGGAAACTAGAAAGGAACAGTAAAGTGAAGATGTGTTAAATAGTCTTTAATATCTCCAGCTTTACCTAGGGCTAGGTAATCCCACAGTTCTGAAGGCTGACCGTGCTTCTCCTGCTCAAGGATCCCTCGTGATCATTTCTTTCAAAGGTAGTACATTAGTTAAACACTCTTTTCTCTTCCCTCTTCCTTCCTTGCCTTGCCAATACCATTGATCGTGTGGCTATGTAGTAAACCACAATGAGGAACAAATCCAGGCTAAAAATCAACCTTTTTTTCTTGAGAACAGCTGAAATTGGATCAGTTCCCAAATCTCTTTCATCCTGCAGCCACACAAATAAACATACCTGGCATGACTGAGCAGTCAGTGAGAAGAGGAAGAACTGGCAGACAGTCACTAGAGCTGCTTATTTTGGTATTGCCGTTGAAAAAGTCACTTCTCAAAATGTAACCTCCCCTTAGTGGCTTTTTGAATCATGCAGTTCCCCTGCTCACACTCTGCCCCCTTGCTCACCATTCAAAGACGATAGTGAACAACTCCTCACCCCTCACCCCCCAAAAAAAAAAGAAATCTAAGTCCTGGACCGTGTGGAATTGGAGCACAGGATAGCACACAGCAACTGCTGAAATTACATGAGGCAGGGACATTTCTTTAGTTGAGCTGTTTCAGATCCTGACTTGATTTGGAAGTACAGAATATTTTTGTTCCCAGAGGAAATTTGTATACTTAGGGAAGGCTTAAGAGTTTACACTAAAGAGTCTGCATCAAATGAAATCAAGCTCTTCCAAGGCAACACAGGATGCTCCCATTGCATAAGCTTCCAGCAAACACAATGACTTCAGGATTACATACAATAACACAGTAGAAGCAGAGTTGGTTAAATATTTCCTGGGAGACTGGAATCCAAACTTCTAAGTTTGGAGGCTTTCCAAATTTAGTCAGAGTGATGGCAGACTTCTATTTAGTAAAAACACATGAAGATTTTATCATATACTTAGTGACAATTGATGCAACTTCTAGGAAGCTACTGGCATTTATAGCTTGTAAGGATAAACCACAGGAGGAATTAGGCTCCCATTATTATCCAGCATATTCCAGTCGTTAATTATCAACACTGTTGAAAAAAGGAGCCCCATTTCTAATCTGAATTTGTCTAGTTTCAGCTTCCAGCCACAAAATATCATTAAATCTTCCTGTCAGGAGTAAGCATCTTATGTACCAGAAATCTTTTGCACATTGGCACTCATCAATCATGTTGAATCATCAATCACATTGTCTCTTAACCTTTAGCAGGTTAGACTGAATGTCTCAACTCCTGAAGCTTCTTTCAATAAGCTACATTTTCCAGAACCTGTATTATTTCTGTAAACCGTTCTTCAAAGTCCCTTCTGAACTGTCACTATCAGAATTGGAACCAGTACTCCAAGAGCTTTCTTCACCTAGTCTAAACAGAGGCTGAAGGAAAGTTTTACTTCACCCTAACCACGTCTCTTTCCTGTGTTGAAAAGGAAACTAAGACATATTCATACGTGATTAATCCAAAGCTTCTCTCTATTCAATCTCCAATGATGGATCTGGCCACCAAAGCAGAAGCATTACTTTCAGCATTCAGCCCCCATGTCATAATGAAGTCCATGTGCTTAATCAGCTACCACAGGATACTAGCTTCCCTTTTCATGATTCGGAGAGTTTATCATCACTTACAAGTCATAATCAAGCATCCTTGTGTACAATGAGACAGTGAAAAACTGATAGTGGAGAGATATCAATAGAGATCTACCAAGTCAGGGACCTAGAGCACATGGCCTACAAGGGGAAGCTGAGGAAGCAGAGTTTGGTGAGAAAAGCCTAAAGGCGATGGTTTAAGAGCAGCCTGCGACTACTTGAAGGGTACCTGCAAAGATCACACAAGCACATTTTTCTCAGTGTTTTTAGATGACGGTAAAGGGCTCAATAGCCACAAATCTCAACTTGGAGGCACAGGCTTCTCGCAAGGAAGACAGTGCAATACTTGAGCAAGATGCCCAGCGAAAAATCTGCAAGTCTCCAGCCCTCGAGGTTTTCAAGGCTCCTCTAGAGAGCAACGTCTTTATCCTGATCTGGTGTTGGCAACAGTCCTACGGGACCTCTAGAGGTCTCATCTCATCAATAGCCCATGATTCTCCTCTTCTTAAATGCTGCATTGTTACTTTTATTCGATTAAAATGCATATTGGTCAAAAGAACTGACTTTATTAAGTGGGATTATATAACCTTATATAACCAAGTTTATTCCAGTATAACTGGATCCAGTTTATTCCAGTAACTGATCTTAGATTTACCAGAATTAATATTTCTTTTCCTCTAGATAACTGATAAAAATACTGAATAACGTTAAATCAATAATGAATTTCTACAGAAATCTACTAGGAAAGCCTTCAGGGGATAACAATTTTCCCTATGCACAGTGCTTTCTGAGATCTGTTTGCCAGTTTTTACTTCATTTCATGTAATAATTTTGGATAATGTTATTTTTAACAGATTGACACCTACCACAGAAGTCTAATTATATTCCTTAACAATTATCTTTATGGAGAAAGCGTTCTATCATCAAAACCATAAACCATTTGTTTGAAAACTTTTTTCTTAGAACTGTATTAGCTGACATAAGTTATAACACCATATTTTCATTCTCTATAGAATGCAATCTTCTGATTTGCCTTTCGTAAGGTCACTTAAAATGTAAATATACACATTTATCTATTTAAAGTATACGTAGACCTACTTAAAACATAAAATATGGCATTAGCTTTATTTTACAGCATTCTGAAATGTTTTAGAACATTTAAAAATCTGCTTTGCCAATTGTATTAATATTCTTGTATGCAGGTTATTAATTTCTGTATGTTTAGCCTTGCACTGGATACCTAATAAGGTGTTAATAAACACCTGATGTTTAATATCTGAGTCTTGATAGTATACAGCTTATTTTTTTTGTGCTCTGAGATGTAAAATCAAAACCCTAACTTCCCCAACAGCTAACAGAGAAGTATTTCTTGCCTCCTCTACACTGTTACCGTCTTTATGCACACTAAACACCACCACAGGCTAACTGAAAAGACACCACTAAGAATAGATAGTATTTCATTGAGGATGATTCTTTCAACCTGGAACTATGCTTTAGTCCAGTTTGTCCCACAGTCATGCACAACCAGATACTTACCCTGAACCAGTTATATCCTGATACCTAGCAAAATTCAGCACAAACTCAGTTTATATGGACTGAAGATACAGCCTTTGGTAAACAGAAGAAAATAAGGTGTGGAAAATGGTTTACAGAATACTTCTGCATGGAAGCTTAGATATCTCACAGCATGAGAGTTGTTCAGAGTAGGTTGTGGGGTTTTTTTTCTGAGAGCACTTTTTTTTTTTTTCTTTTTAAGAAGTACCAAAGCCCACTAGCTGGGAAACCAAAAGCCCTTTAAGTAATGATCCTGAAGGTGTTAAGCATGACTGTATGGTTAATTTATTCAATTTATATTGCCACATTGATTTAAATTAAATTTAGCTGTGCTTCTTTACTAGACCCCAGTGAAAGTTTAACTGTGCCATCTTGGTTTTATGAACCAAGAGTAAAAATTCTGATAACTCTGAAAGGACAGTGAAATTTTGTGTTTTGTTGACAGACAATAAATTTGATTGCTATTTCTAGAGATACATGTTTTAAGTGTCTAAGTAAACACTGAGGATAAATTGTATACTTATAATGAGAAAAAGTTTGCACCTCTAATTAAAAAAGTCATTCTGAAGAATCTTTACAAGTTTAATAAACCATATTGAAAAAAAATCTTTCAAGATTTATTCCCAGAGAGCTAATTTAGCTGTTAAAGCACTGCTCGAAAACTAAGACCTGCACTTTGGCCTGCACAGCCAACAATACACTTATTTTGAAAGACAAATTCCCAGACAAAAACATCTGGTGGCCCACATTAACACGTGATTCCTGAAAGGAAAAAGTAATAAAATTGTAATGACAGAGAAGTGATCCAAAACTAGTAACTGGCAGAATTAAGTATATGGTTCCTCTCTCTTCCCACCCAGTTTATTAAGAAAAGAAAAATCACTTTCCGATTGACTACAGCAATGGGCAGCTCTTACAAGACACTGAAGATGTGGAAAAATAAGCAATGTTTTTGAAGAGCAGAAAAGTTTGAACAGAGATTTCCAAAATATTATATATCAGACCAGGATTTTAATTCAGTAATTACAGACATAAGAGCGAGCTGATTTCACCCAGGTGCCAGTAAGTAAACTGTACACATTTTGAACTTGTTCTCAGCAGCAGGCACAAGCTGTTACGCTTTTGAAAACCAGCATGATCCCCAGGATGCTCAAAAGTGCTCTCACTCTAATCAATGACAAGCTTCCCACAGCAGCATTTCGCCAGTCTGCCACAGTAGAAGGAAGAAACTGGACAAACTGGATGTGTGTTTTAACACTGGCGGACTGTGATATTGAATGACACCATTTAGCCATAGTTTGTAGCATCTAGAAACTGGCTGGACAGTTTCAACTTCCACGTATATTCCTTTCTTCATCATCTATTACTATCATCCATTAACATTACTTATCCCTCTCCCCTAACAGAAATCATTCTACTGCAAGTGAATCCATGAACAACTTTAAGGGGTTTGGTGTTTTGTTTTTTAACAGAATTTACTTATTTTAACTATTTCAATGCTACTTCTACTTTCAAGGTGAAAAGTAAAAGCATAAAATCTGAAAGTTCTGGGTGACAGAAGAGGGAAAGGGGAGAAGAGATGAGATTTCTCTGGACTTACTCTCCTTCTCAGGCTACAAAATGAAAACCTAGGGTCATCATGCCTCCATGATCTCTATCTTTACTGAAATATTTATAGTCCACCCTCCCCCACAGCTGCTCTTTTTCTTTGAAAAAATCTGGTTAAGAAATACTGTATTAAAATCAACTTTAAATGAAGTAATCTTCTGTTCAGAAGAGTAACTGCCTTTGCAAGGGTTGGAATCTTTGGAGTCTATGCTGGTAAGAACACAGCAGACAATCACCAACTACACCACCATGTTAACAGAAGATATATTTCAAAGTATTAGACACTTAAAGCCAAATAACTCCAAAATACATCTGTGAGCATTAATTCACCACTGGGTGTTATTTAGGTTTTGTTGTTGGTTTGTTTGTGTTTTTTTTTTTAAAAAAAAGTCTCTCTCAAAACAATAGGTTAACTATTCCCTATAAGAGCAAATAAATATTTTTATGCACATAGATCAGTTCAGAACATGCAATGACAACAGGATGCAAACATTTCCTTAATGATCTTACAATTCATAACAAGCAAAGCAAACAACCAAACATCAGCACCTTCCCCTGTTGGGATTCAGCATTTACTTTATAGCTCTACAGATTAGCAAGAGCCTGCTCCCTTAGGGTTGGAACAGTTGAGATCAATTTAATAGGTTACAGTGTTGTTGCAAGTAGATGTTGCTACACTGGAGACCTTGCATTCATTGCATCATACAACATAAGGAAATGGTTATGTGCGTAAGTGCTGTGTGGACAAATCCTATCCAAAGAGGTTCCTCAGATAATATTTGAATAAAAACATGCATCATTCTTGCTAGTTCCCATTGGGTCTTTCAATGGATGTTCTGACAATTTAGGTATGAAAGGAAAGCAATTCTAAAGAAATAAGTATTTTTTCCACTTAGTATATCACATTGAAAAAATATAGACAGATTTAGCATAGCACACAATACTTGGAGCTTTTTACAGCATTTCACAATTTTTTCATTGACAGAACAAGCCATCTATTCAGTAGGCCTATACCATTCATCTACAGAGTAGCACTGCTTTACCAGTTTGCCTCTTGATTTTGTGCCTCCTCTATTTTTTTTTTTAAAGTATACTTATCTTTTGTGTAAACAGCATGTATGGATGTACATACACAAGCTATAAATACATACATGGGCTAGATAACTTGTAAAATAAAAAGTACAACTACCATTCTGTTGTAACCTACAACCATGACCTAAAATATTGATATTTACAATATATTATGGAAACTTTCACAGATCTTACACATAAGACACACAGATGGGTATTGAAATGAGGTAGCATTCTGGTATTGCACAATAGAAAAAGAGTGTTTTTAAATACTGCCTATATTAAATGGGAATAAGTTTCCTGCTTAGAAATTGTTTTAAATTGCCCTAACCGCTGGCTATAACTGAATATAGCAACCTATTCCCTGAAGAAGCACAAGATTCTCAGGAGTAAAAAAGCAAGAGCATAAAACTCCCTACTCTAAGAAAAATTTCCAGCAGGCTTTTGCCATTTAAACTGTGTCATAAACGCAAGAACTGCCTTGCACAGGCTAACCATCACAGGAACAAGCTGCTCACATCAGTGCCAATCCAATTAATTTTTCCTTTGGAATACTAGAGATACTTCCTCAACTACTGCAATGTCTTACAAGTGAAACAAGTACGTCTTAGTATGTATTTCTAATCTTAAGTTAGAAGGGCAGTTCCATCCCGCCTCTATCTCTTCATCTCATTAAGTTCACCTTCATAAAAAACAAACTCCAAGAGAAAGAAAAAGAAGCAATAAAAATTGCAATGGGACAAAGACACATTGAGAACATATAAAAAAATATATGTTTGAAAATGACTGGGAAGGGGGAACTCAGTTATTATGGATGCAATAAGAAAATTCAGATATTTTTATCTTCTAAAAAATCCTAATAATCAAGTGTTAACTGCTCACAGAAACGGGAGGCCTTTCCTACCACTCTATTCCCTATCAGCCTATTACATTGACTGCACTGAAAGCAGAAATGAGTGATTGCTTGTCCTGGTTTCAGCTGGGACAGTTAGTTCCTCTTTTTAGCAGCTAGAAGAGCTCCATGTTTTGGATTTAGTCTGAAATTTGTAACAAGAAGAATGTTGGTAGCGCACTGATGTTTATTAGTTGACACTGAGACTTCAAGGACTTTTCAGCTTCCCATGTTCTTGCCAGTGTGCAGGAGCACAACAGGCTGCGGGGGAGCGTGGCCGGGACAGTGGGTCCACAACTGCCCTTATGGTTTGAACTTAAGGCTTAGGATTGAGGGACAAATTGGCCAATGAAGTATTCCACATCATGTAATATCATGCCAAGTATATAGATGAGGGCTAGCCAGAAAGAAGGGCTTTTGCTCTTCTAGGGGCTCGTGCTCTCACTTTCTTTTTGGGCATCTCATTTGTCCGGGATTGCAGTGTCTGGACTTCGATATCTGTTTCGGGATCATTAGCTGGGATGGGACAGGCCTTGGTCACCAGATGGTCAGCAATTATATTGTGCATCACTCGTTTGGATATATTATTATTATTATTATACACATATATATTCATATATTATTATTATTATAAAATTTTTCATATCTCAATCCATGGGTCTCCTTCCCTTTTCCATCTTTAATTCTCTTCTCCATCCCCTGGGGGTGGGGGAGGGTGAGTGAGCAGCTGTGTGGCGTTTAGTTGCCAGCCAGGCTAAACCGTGACATTACCAAAAGGTGACAGAACACTACAAAAAACACATCTCAGACTCCCTTGATGGAGGGAAAGAAGAGATGCCACAAGGAGACATGCATCCTTCTTTACCCCACAACATTTACTTCAAGCAGGATGCAAGACTAAAGTCCAAATAAAACCTGCCTCATTTCCCTTTCACTGAGGGAAAGAAAAATGAAGATCCCATGGGTAATGTCGTCCTTGAATACTGCAACTCTGCACATGTTACAAAGGTGTTTTGACATGGTTGGTGAAGCAGCTCACAGTTTTCACAGGCAAACTCTAATGATGGTGTAGACTAAGAACTAGATTTAAAGATATTTAGGCACTTAACTTCTACTGAAAGCAATGTTTCTAAAGTGTCTAAATACCTTTACAGGTCATCTGATTATATTAAATGTTTCTCCTTTGCAGGATTTGGAAAGACAGCAACCATGAATGTCTATTTACAATATGTTTCCTCATAGCAATAAGAGCATTGGAAGATTTACCTTCTTTTCGTGAGAGCCAATTCAATTTTTGGCTATTTCCACAGACTATGGCTAACGTAAGATAAGAAATGTTAGAAAGATACCCAACCAACTACAGTATCTTGGAATTCAAACTGCATGTTTAGGAAAGGAACAAGATTATTTCATATTAGTCACCACTGGGATACAGATCAAACAAAGATATGCTTTAAACTGAAATAGGGTAGATTTCAATTAGATACAAGGAAGAAATTTTTTACATTGAGGGTGGTGAGGCACTGGAACAGGTTGCCCAGAGAAGTTGTGGCTGCCCCATCCCTGGAGGTGTTCAAGGCCAGGTTGGATGAGGCTTTGAGCAACCTGATCTAGTGGATGGTGTCCCTGCCTGTGGCAGGGGGGTTGGAACTAGATGGTCTTTAAGGTCGCTTCCAACCCAAATCATTCTATGATTCCAAGATTCTGTGCCTTTCTGCTAAATGCCCCATCATGCTTTGTATGGATAATTCACTGCATGCACTAAATTGCACTGTAAGAAAAAGATGTTGAGTATGAAACACAGCTATGCTTGACTTCATTTAATGTAAAAGCAGTTATTGCCAGTGTTCAACACTACAATCAACAGTTCTTAAAAAATCCTCACTGAATTACATTTCTGCGAGACAGGCATCTAGCAAATTAATACAGCGCACTATTACAGTGTTCTCCCTGATGTTTCTATAGGCTGTTTGCACAAAACCAAAGCAGTCACAAAATAAGCCACCTGTAAAAGGTTAATTTACCAACAGTACTAGAAATAGATACTTCAAGTGTGGGTGAACAAAGCGCGAACCATATGGAACGCTGCACAGATTTGAATTGGGGACTCTCACTCCTCAAAAGAACTGAAGTCAAGGCATGTTCCATATGCAGCATTCTTTGAAAGTTTGAACACTGAGTACAGCTACTAATAGTTCACTTTCTATCAGGTGAACCTGCAGTAACTCATATTGCAGGTATCAGATAAAGCAGGTTCAGAGACCATTGTTAATTACACGTCCTTAAAGGAGAAAGCTTTACAGAGATTTGCCCAATGTGGGCAAATACAATTTTAGAGCTAAAACGAAAAATAACAGAATAACATTTGCACTTTCTTTAAACAAGGAAATCATGAAAAGGCAGATGAGAATTTAATGACTAAATAAAAATATTAAGAATTAAAATTGTTTAAGATGTCTGTCTCACAATTATTCAGTTTCTTAATAAACTATACAAAAATGTTTTAGAAGCCTCACAGGATTATACAGGCTTTATAATTCAGCTGAGATAAGGTATCCCTAAAAAAGTCTTTTTTGCCTGTATAGTCTTTATCCTGTTTTATAAGGCAGTCATATCTTAGGAAGTGCAGCTGGCATATCAGTCACTTGCCAAATCCATTGCACCAACACAAAAAATTCTGTACATCCCAATAGATGACAGTGTTCTGCAGGAGTGAGGTATAAAAATAAACTAACTCACCTGGTGTTGTGGAGCTCATTGCTCTTGATGGAATGGTAATCTGTTGACAGTATAAAGCCAAACTATGGCAGAAGTTGTTCAAATGTTGAGGTTCTTCCAGAAGTGAGAAGAATCTAAATAAAATAAAGAAAAAACATCTTTGACCTATACATTAAAAACATACTATTTTTTTAAGAGATGATAGTTGTGTCAACCACACTTAAACAGAAGAACATCTGAAATATTTCTCAAACTAAAGATTCTTTCTTTCACGTACATTTTTGCTGTAAATTCAAGAGCTGATGAGCACTGAAAACAAGATTAAATCTAAAAATCCTCAAGCTTCAGGGCAGTCCAGACTCAGATAGAAGTTTGCATTACAGTCCATCTACATTCATGTGACAATATTAGAAAGTAAAGGATTAACTGGACCTCTCTCTTTCCATTAAGATCAGGGAATTACACAAACTAGAGTTTGAAAGACTTGAGGAAGAAATAGTTGGATTATATCCTTATGGTTAAGCAGTAGACAATTCATAACTTTACTCTTACTGCAGACAGTTGCAGTCAGCGCTGAAATATGAATGTGCAGAATGAGATTTGCATTCAAAAGCCTTTCTGGAATATCTACTACTTCCTTAATCTCCAATGTTTACTTAATTCAGAATAGGATTTGTTGAAATAATTAGTATGGTTGAATGGATCTCCCACTATTAGCTAATGACATCTCTGACACCACTGAGATAGATCCTAATAGCGTGGGCTGCTCAAAAGCAGGGCAAGGAAGGTTCTGCAATTTGGCTGAATCCTTTCACAGTCTTGTGGCATTCTCAGTTCAATGCAGAAGCATTCCTCTAATATTCCCATCTGCTGAAAGTTTAAAGCTGCAGAGAAGAGGCTTTCAGGGAACTAAAATATATTTTCATTCAAGTATGATATAAACAGCATAATGGGAGAGAGGAGAAGGTTGTAGTGCATTACAACGACTGTGACTATCCTATTCAGCCACTGTTCCTGAAGCATTTAAGTAGTCAAAGATATTCTTAGTGCTGAATATTTTAGCAGCTTTTGTCACTTTTTTTAAACCAACTGCACATTTAGTTTCAAGCTGAGCTCAGCCAAATTTCAGATAGTAGATTACATTTTAACCAAGTATAATCATTTAAGTTTAACACCATTATTGTTCAAGAAAGGGAAATCACACGTTTAGATAAGTTACTTCTGCTTTTATGCCCACTAAAGTAGTTTGCTCAAACAGGCATGATATCTGGAAACATCCAATACTCAGCAGACAGCACCTGTAAAACTAAACTTCATGATACTTCATGAAAGTCTTAATTACTTTCCCTTGCTTACCTCATGCATCAAATTTCATCAAATATCAGATGGAACTGCTATTAAACTGAACAGCCTCTACTGTTAATCTAATCCAAAACCTCTATCTGGGCACTTCTTTATCTTGATTGAGGCAGGCAAGTTACTTCCCCATATAAGTCCAAGATTTATCAACAGAAGTACAACAAAAGCACAATTCAGGCTAACCAAGTTCTAAGAGTATTATTTAATTTCAGAGAGCTCATTACTTTCTTAGCAGCTACACAGGTAGTGAAAAACATTTTCCAGGGAATCCAACATCCATTCATTCAGTATCCAGCCTCAGCTGTGACTACGCGGTATCTCACAAAGTAAAGTAATGGATATAAGTCTTAAACAGGGACTTCACTAGAGTGTGTTTTCAGTAGAGGTTTAAACTAAACATAACAGAAAAGTTTGGACATTAGGATTTGACAGTATTCTAAGAAAAACACTTTTACAATCATCATAACTAAAACTACAGTTTTGTCTAATTTCAGTTCATGGAGACCGTCCCATCAAAGGGGATATTTGAAGCTAGTATGACCAGAAAACATGCAGTCAGTTCAGACTGCACGTTCGACAGCTACAAATGGTTAAGCTTTCACCTCACAAATTTCCACTTTTTCTCCCCCCCAATAAAAATAATCGCAAGTAATTTGGGATAGTCGTGTGAGATAGCAAGCAATCAGCAGATATGCCTGGCATGCTCCTCTCAGTGCAAATACTGCCATTCCACACTCCATCAATACAATGGTCCCACCCATCCTGAACCCCTGGGTTATGGATATCAGCTTTGCTGAAACTCTGTAGCAAGAAGCTGCTCCACAGCTCTCCCATTCTTTTCTGGAGCAAGGAACACGTAAGTGTTCTCCTTGGAGGAGACTCAAGTTAGGGAAGAATTAAACAAGCTAGACATACATATGCCCATGCGACCCGATGGGATGGATGCTCCCATGAGTGCTGAGAGACCTGGCCAGAATCACTGCAAGGCCCCTTTCAGATTACCTTTGAAAGGTCATGATCATCAAAGGAAGGTTCACAAAGACTGTAAGCAAACATTACTCCTGTCTTCAGAAAGGAGAAGGTGAATACAGAGAACTACAGGCCAGTCAGCCTCACCTCAATTTCTAGGAAGGTGATGGAGCAAATAATCCTGGAAAGAATTTCCAAATATGCAAAGGGCAGGAAGGTGATGGGAAATAGCCAGCATACATTTATGAAGGAGAATCACGCCTGGCCAACTTGATAGCCTTCTGCAAAGAAAAGACTAGCAACACAGATGAGGGGAAAGCAGTGGATGTTCTTTATCTTGACTTTAGCAGGGCTTTCAGCACTGTCTCCCACACCATCCTGACAGATAAAAAAATACAGAAATACAGATAGATAAGTAGACAGTGGTCTGGCTGAAAACTGGCTGAGATGCCAGGCTCAAAGAATTGTGACCCGCAGCCCAAAGCCTAGCTGGAGGCCAGTCACTTTAATGGAGCACCCAGGGGTCAATACTGGTGCCAGCACTGCTTTTCATTAAGGACCTGACTGATGGTACGGAGCATACCCTCAGCAATTCGACAGATGATTCGAAATTGGGAGGAGTGGTTGACAGAGCAGATGGTTGTGCTGCCATACAGAGGAACTTCAACAGGCTAGAGAAAATGGGTCTATTGAGTGTATGTAGCAAGGTTTGGGAGGGGTGGAGGGGCTGCAGGGATGGACTCTGTGGGAGAAGGTAAAGGGCTACCATGTGCCAGTCACAGCTGGTCCAGCCAGTCCTGCAACAGCCCCACCACAGGCCAAAGCTTAGCCCGTCACCAAAGTTTGTGGAGTCTCTGTGAAAACATACTCAGGGGCAGAAAACACCAGACAGAAAGAGAAGGGAGGGGGAGAGAAGTGAGAAACAGAAAGAAAACCAAGGTCAGAGGAAAAGAAGGTCCTCCATCACAGAGCAGCTACATAAAGAGCAGCGAAGAAGATGGAGCCAGACTCTTCTCAGTGACACCTAGTGACAAAATAAGAGGCAACATGCACGAACAGAAATATGGGAAATTCTGTTTAAACATCAGGAGGCACTTTTTCACTGTTAGTGAGGCCACACACCTCAAAAAGAGGCTGCCCAGCAAGTTCATTGAGTCTCCATCCTCAGAGACAGTCGTACATCATTTTGGGCAACCTGCTGCAGTTGACCCAACCTTGAGAAGGGGGTAGACTGAGTATCTCCAGAGGTCTCTTACAATCTCAGCTACTCTGTGATTCTGTGATGTGGAAGTTAAGAATTTTTCCCTTTCAAGATCACCATAGATAGCATCAGTACTGAATATTCATTGCTGTTAAACCCACCAAGAATAGCTCCCATATAAGCATTCTGCTGGGATCCCCATAAAAAGGTTTCTGTTAAGGAATTTTGTAAATTCAACTGCACTGGTAGTCTTATATTTTTATGAAGTGGCGGTTGGCATCTTGCCTGATACTCTATTTCCATATATTTCTTGTAAATGCAAAGCTTTCAGTAGCTGAATGTTGTTGTTCAGGTTCAGTTTTAACAATTCCTTGCAAATACGATACAATGCTCGCCTTGTCAAAGCTCACATTTAGAACCATAAAAAATTCCACAGTCGTATACAGAATTATATCCACAACACAGACACTCTCACTCAAATAGACTTCTACTGATAAGCTGACATGCTTCATTTCTTTCCCTTTATTGAAGGAACGTCATAGACAGTATGAACTGCAGTGCCAAATGTTTTTTAATATTAGCACTGAACCAAAACAAAAGAGCAAAATGCAGGCCACAACACATTATAATTTTATGCAGGATACCGTGGTCCTTCAGAAATGCATTTATACTCCACTTCCACCCACAAAAACCAGCACACAGCTCCCAGTCAGTGAAGTCTTGAAGATACTAAGGTACAGCGAGTGCCTTCGGGACTCAGTATAGACTATCTGCATTTCCTATGGTAATCCACTTTAACTGGATAACTCATTAACCAAGTTATTGACTTGGCATATTAGGCTACAGCACAATAGACAGCAAATTAGCATCCATCTTCAGACATATCACTGGCAGTGAAGCTGCTCATCAGTGACCTGCATTTGCTCACCCAGGAACAGTGAAGCTGCTCCCTTTTATTCAAAGGGAATTCAGTAGTTCACATACTGAGATTGATGCAGCTTTGAAACTGCTACAGAAGAACAGCACAAGATGGATGTGGGTCTTCATGCCCAGTGGCCACCATAAAGCTGATGTTTCTCTTGACTATAAATAGGTACAACACTTTCAAACAAAAGTAAGTATTTCAAGTTAATACTATTCCTTTAAACTGGCATCTCTCACTGTGCTGTCCTGAGACTATATTCACTGTCTACCTTTTTTCTATCTTGTGCCTATACTTCAAAATTATTTTGGGAATTCGACTTCTGAAATAGGATGCAGTGAATACAAGTTAACAGAACTCAGATGAAATAGATATTTCTACTGCTATTTCCTCATTCTCCAAGACGAATTTTTCATTAGCACTTTTGAAATGAATCCATAAGCACATGTTTTTCAAAACTATATCCTGGAGGTATCTTCCAGATCTTTCTCTACCAGAGGATCTTTTACCCAACTCCAAAATAACTCTATTTGTAAAGGCGTTTAGAAAATCATTTCGCAAAGACTTTGTGGATAAAAATATAGTATGCTACACTTAATTAAATTCTGAATGAGACACGTTGGCACCCCTAATAACATACTTAGTTCATTCTCTGCTGGATAGATTGTTTTAAAATAGCTTTCAGTTACTTATCAGCAAAATTGTGGTCTTGTAGTTGAGATAAAAATCCTGTAGGCCATTCACCTCAAGCGTCACAAGAAAAGAGTAATCCCTTTTCCTCACAACAGCTTGTGTGCTAAAAAGCTAAGCATTTAAAACAGTGGTATTAGTACAAATTCTGTTGTCCAACAAGCATTTTAGTAAAAAGTACAATTAAAACAAATCTGAAAGGTTAAAACAATAAAAAAAATAAAGAAACAACAACAGTTTACAGGGCATGAAAAACTTGATGGGTTAACAAAAAAAGCCAAATTATTTCAAATTACTGATATTTTACACAAAAATCTTGAATAAGTATTCATATCATATATAATGAAAAATCAGAGGGGGGGAAAAATAAAAAAAGAGATCAAGCTGAAGATCTTCCAAAAAAGCATGGCAATATAAAGCCTGCAAGACAAATTACAGTAAACTTGTACTAAAATCAATTTCACCCACGTAAGCCAAATCCAGAGTGCTAAATCCAATCCTTCTAACCTTATATGAACCTTCGGAATTTGATTAGGAAGTGAACTGGCATATGGAAAAAAAAAAACCAAGACCACGTGTTAAGGCGTATTGATAGGAATTCTAAACACAAAGGACTTAAAGACATCAGCTCAAAAAGCAAACAGCTATATACTCTTATTGCATTTCTATTATATTTGGCTTACAAACATAAAATAAGGTAGACTAAAACCAAGGATATTATGCAGAATAACACTATTAGCCAGTGACCTTTATATGCAAGTAGAGTGCAGATTTACTAGCAGCATTATCAAAGTCTAGTCCAAGAGATATTGAGGTATATAACTGCTTTCAGTGAGAATTTCAAAGTTCCACAGAAAAGCAATGTCTTCAGTATCCTGAGCTCAGTGCAACATTAAATATTTTTTACAATGAGGTGTTCAAGTATCTTATTCTTAATTAGGTAGCTGCTTAACAACTTTCTGAAGCCTGTAACAATTTTGCAGTATATATCCTTGCAGGTTCAGTATTAAAGAACTACTCTAGCAGCAAGTTCTGGACTATCATGCTCTTTGTACTTCCTCACCAAAGTCGTTTTTGACACATAGTGCCTAACGGAAAAGTATGTCTTATGAAGTCTGTAAGGAATCCTCTGCTGTGCTCATAACACACAGCTAGTTAAAAATCACAAATGTTGAAGTATACTAGGTGGTAGGCCACACACAACGTTGTGCAGAAAGGCAATTAGGTTAATACAGTCCCTTCCTTTCTCACCAGGAACACGCTGACTGTATCGTGCTGTGTCTCAGTATCAGCTGCACAACTGCAAAGCCGCCAACCCCTTTTCCCACCTATTTGAATCGGACTGCCTTTGCTGGGTGCAGAAATGAAAGAGTCAAGAAATTCACATTATTTCTTTTTAAAAGTTACATCACTGTACTTTTTCAATTACTCATGCAATATTAAGCAGTTTTTATACCTCATGCATACTGTGAGCATATGACTTAACACAGCTGTAAATGGGAAGGCTCAGGCTTCTGTCTAGTAAGAAAAATTCTCCTTTTTGAAGATTTCTTAAGCAAGGAAAGGAGCCATATAGCCATTTGGTCAATCCTTTTTACAGCCACCATCTACTACAGAGATGAAGCAAATAAGATTTCTAAAAAGCAAGATGAGATGATGTCTTCCATTAAAAAGAAGTCTTAAGTCTCAATCATCAGCATTAAATAATGTGCGGCTAAGCAGCTAGCCGGACTTCTGCTATGCCAATTACAACAAATTGGCACAAGCTTCTGCTCCGTTTCCCAGTGAAGCCAGTTGGAAATTCACTAAAAAAAAAAAAAATTTTTTTTTTTCCATCTCACCATTTTTTTTTTTTAACTTGTTCACCACACAGCTACAGAATTATTTCTATTGCAGGTTAAGTTGCCCTGTTTCCCTCCTCCATAGCAGCCTCTTGGCTGGGCCAAGAGGAGTGCACATCAAGCTATGTCCTCGCAAAGTAGAAATGAGGTACAAGATTCATCCTGCATCAAGGAATACCTCACCAGGTGAGGTGAGGAAAGCATGATGTTTTCACAGCAAAAATAAAACAGGAGACAGTCTAGCGTCTTTATGTCCACATTTTGGGGTTTTTTAATTTTTTTTTTTAATATGCCAAATTTTAATCAGTATTGCTTAAAAATATTTTGTAAACAAAAAGAACTTTTGCTAGGGAAAAACGAATCATAAAATTAGTAGGTCAATGAAGCACAAATTTGACTTCTATCACTTCTGCCACTTGAAGCATTGTACAACATAACCCAGCTGAGACTGTATCACTAATCAATATATACAGGCAGTTCCAGAGAGGAAGAGTTCTCTCCTGCATTCCTGAGTTCTGCCAACGGACCCTGCTGGGAGTCAGGGAAACATAATGGACTTCGCAGATTCTTCACAAAGCCTGATGAAAAGAGGGATAGAAGTATAAGTAGTTAATGCTTCTCTACGCCCTAAGGGTAGCTCACAAGGGAAGATATACTTTCTAAACTGAAGTTTGGTGACAAGCAATGAAAAAAAAAACACACCCAAACAAAACCAAAACAAAATAAACCAAAAAACTACCACATTAGAGAGCTGAAGAAATCCAGTTAAATATAAGGAAAGAAACAAACAAACAAATCTTTTTCACTGGAACAGGTTCACCATCCTTGGAGATACTCAAAACCCAAGTCGACGCGGCCTTGATGAGCCTGTTCTAGGTCACTAATTCAATCCTAATGCACACAGTACAATCTCCAGAGATGCTTTCCAGCCTCAGCCATTCTGTGAGCAGCTCCAAGATACATGAAGAAGCCTTCACAGGCAGTTCAAAAGCGGATATATAGTCCTCTCCCTGCACACAAGGGCACAGAGAAACTTCCACCAAATGAATACAACTGAAGGAAAGCATTTATCTCTTCTGAATTTTTCTTTTTCTCAAAAAGTTGGACAAAATGAGACACTACAAGAAATTATAGAGCCAGATTATTTTGAAGGAAATATCAAATTCTAAACTTCTCTTATTTCACCTCTCTTCCCCAGCACTACCAAAACTAACTCCTGGGAAGAAAAACTCAGACAGAACTCAAGTACCTGATTTAGAAATGTTTTGTATCAGACTATAAGAACATTCTTAAATTTGTTTTTGAAAAATTTTAAGTGGACATCTGTGGAGAGCAAAGACAAATTTAAATTACAGTAGGAGTACAGAGACTTACATGAGCACTGTAAACTCTGCACTACTGATCTAAACTGTCCTTAATTCAGGGGATATTTGAGACTTGAAGCAAGGCTTCATTAATCAATAATTTATTATCAATTACCATCAATAACTTATTCACTGATAATTAAAAAAACCCACACAAAAAATATCCTTCTGAGTTATGTGAAAGGAAACAACTCTGCTGAAACCAACAGAGCATACTCTTACCCATCTCTGCCTGCTGTGTGTCCAAGAACATCTATTTCTCTAAAAACACGATAATTATTTTCATGGGTTAAAATTACTGTTAACAACTCATTACAGTGGAAAGAAGGGAGAGAGATGAACTGTTTATTCCCTGTAGGCATACACACGGAATAAAAATAACACACCACTAACATGCATTCTTAATGAACGGTCTTGCACAAGAAGAAGAAAGTAAACAGGCAAACTTTTACCATTCATGTCATTAAAATATGATTTTTCCTGTGGGTTCAGGTAACTCATCCTAGTTCAGAGCACTAAAACTAGAAACAATCTTTCAAAAGAACAAGAAATAGACAGTAAACAGAGCACTTCTGAAATCCTTTGAGCCTATAATATGTAATCCACAGTACTTCAGCTTTGGTTTATATTTGTGTTTTCACCAGTTGAAAATGAAATTTCTCTCAATCACTCCCCCTTTTTTCTTAAATTGAATCATATTCCAGCTGCTGTTGAACTTTGCTCCACAGTGTGGTAACTAACATATAGAAAGATTTTCTACAAAGTGATAAAGTCAGACTAACAAGAGAATCAACATAGGAGAGGGGCTATAGGTAGAGAAAAGTTGCCAGCAAGTTTAGCAGGAAGTAGAGGCAACCTCTACGTGGAACTTTTTCATAGCTGTGATACATGATATGTTTTCCAGTGTTATTTCATGTATTAAAAGTAGCTGAGTCAAAATTTTCCATTTAAATCTGTGACGGAAAAGTGGGTTTATCTACTTAGCAGCAAAAGGATTTTTCTTGTTTTCATCACCTAGAATCCTTCAGCTTTTGTTGCTTAATTAACAGCCAAGTATTTTTCTTTTCATTGAAAACAAGTTTCAGTCAAGTTTTCCTCAGGAAAAGTGTATGGATGGCCAGAGAACACGTAAGCTAAGTTTTTGTATATAAACTTAACATTGAATTTTGGTGGTGGGTTTTTTTTTTTTTGTTTGGTTGGTTTTTTTTACACTACCTTCTACGTACATTAGGCTCCAATTTTGGCTTTTCCATGTCTAAAGAACTATTACCACAGTCTTTAAGCAGTTATCTGCATTGTTCGACAAGTAAGAAATTTTGTAGAGCTTGTATGAAAAAAAAAAATAAGCCTTTCACTAACACTGCTGCTTTGAAGAACACTTACATTGAATGTCCTTTGATGGTGGATTTATTTACAATAAAGCTTCATTTGTCTTCGCAAGACAAGTTTAGCATCAAAACTGACATTTTTTAAGAGTATGGTTCACCAGGGACTAAATGATACATGAAAGTTTGATTACTACTTTGGCATTTTCAGCAGTGGAATAAAACCCAAGAAAATAGACTTTCTGCACCAGGCAGTTAAACCGGATCGCAGGTAGAAGCCTGAAAATTATTTTCATGAGTGATTAGTTTTCTGTGATTTCACTAATGTCACTGGGGAAAAAAATAAACAAACATTATCTCTAATAATTTATAAGTTAGTATTATAACACATCCTTCATACAGGAACTTGCCAGCTACAATACAAGAGATTTATTAATGCACCTGGCTGATAAATTGAACTCATAAAGCAGAACTTAGGAGAAAATTCTCACCTCTGCTGCAAGTGCATACTGTCATTTAGCAACGGTACTAGGGCAAAATAATGAGAAAAGCTAACGACATTCATAAAAATCATACAAAGTAAGTCTTGTGCAGGAGGCGGGAAAAAAACCCAAACAACACAACCCCCATCCTAACCAAGCTCTTGTCCACTCTCACTCAGTGTCAAGCAAATAAAATACATATATAAAAAAAGTCCCAACACACATTAAGTCAACTGGTTGGTTTTGCCCCCATCAGATGCTATAGATGTACAAAAATATTTGCATCGAAAATAGTTGTGAGTATATCAATTTAATTACAAGGAAGCTTACAGATTTGTAAATCTCAGATATTTATATCAGCTCAGATACCAGTTCCAAGAAAAAAGTTTTACAAATTTACCTAGCAATAAGGTACAGGTAAGTTTCCTCATTTAATAAAATGAATTCTCTATCCATGCACCTTTGCATATAGTTACATACATAGAAAAAAGTAACAGGCTTCTTACAAAGTCACTTGGTTTCTCCTCTTTAGGATTACAACTGTGGCAAGTACTCTAATTTGAAAGATTTCACACACACAGTAAGTTTAGTTTCAACTGTGTAGGCTCATTCTTTCCACACTAGAATTTAGTTTTGAATTCCAGATTTAATATACTCAAAACCTCAAGAAAAATCACAGCTACAACCACCAAGTTTCTTGAAGACTTGAGGTGGGGCAGGGAGAGGGAATACACACATACAACAACAAAAATAATCAAAACCATGCCTATGCCCATGTAAGTAAATTCTACTTGATTCAGGTGAAAACAAAAGCACAAACAAAACCAGGGCTAAAGACGACTCAACACTTGTTCTCACTTAAACAAGCAACCCTGACTGGGTGAAAACAGTTTTAATTCAAACTCAACAGTTCTAGCAAACACCTCAGAAAGAGCACTGCAGAACACTGCACCTGCAATGTTTATATTTATATAAAAAAACCCACACACGTTTAAATATATTGTTCAAATGCACTAAAACCTTGACTTTTTTTTCTTCCTATTCTTTCATCATCAGCAACCTGAATATCTATGGAAGAAACTGCATCTGTGAACAGAGACGTTAAATTCAGTTGGTGCCCCTCAGTTTGTTAAGGATATGAACTTAGAGTGCTCAGATGTGATAAAAAGGTTTTGGTTGGAGTTTTTTTGTTATTCTGTAGGAGGGAACAGGTATGTAGATGTCAACCAGTCAATCACAGAATTCATTTTATGCTTCAATGAGACTGTATTCCTCTTGCTGTTGCCTCTAAAACAGGTAAAGGAATAGCAAAAGCTATTTTCTTACACAAAAGAAAGGAGCATTCATCCCTGTCTTAGCTGGTAGATAATGTAGCACTTAGTCTGTGATTTATCAAAATCTATCATATATTAATCACAAACATTAGACAATGCAATGATTTTAATTACTGCTGCATAACTTTAAGAGGCCAGTAGAATTTGAAACTGAAAGAGAAATATGTCATTGTTAAAAAAAAAAAAAAAAGATTTTCAGGTTGCAAAAGCAATTCTAAATCAAACCATCACCTGCCAAACTAATGTAAACAAAACTAGTGTCAAACAAAATAAGACACTTTGAAAGCCTTTGGGACTCAAAGGAAAACACACAGACGGATTAGCAAAGGCACAGGGGCAGGAAGGGACATAATAAATGGAGGATGTGGAACAGAACTGGGTTTCCAGTGTACTTCTGAGGGAAGCAATGTGACAAGCAACTTCTCTATGTAACTTTTGGCAAGATGCATCTTCCAGTAGTAGGAAAAAAAGAAAAAAAAAATAAACCCAGAGTTACAAACTGTAATTCCTAACACATATATTGGCATGTACTGAACAAACTGGAATTAAGATAAAAGCACAGATGCAAGGTTTGTGAGTACACCAAAAAGGAAAGGTTTAGGAGTTTACAAGATATGCAATACACAATTTAAGTCAACTTTTAGGAAAACTCAAGGTTTAAACTGATAGAAATATAATTTTCACCTTTTTTTCCCCAAAACAGGCAAGAAGTACAAGAGAAAATAATTAAAATTACAGTGTTATGCTTGGATTTACTGCCAAACTCTTGTAGCAAGTAAATCCAGATGCACAAACAGGAATAGATTTTATGCTATTTTTACTGGCAGAGTCACAATAACCTGTCCACAGTCCATGACAGCTCATACAGCTGCAGATTTCCTGCTGTAGACTCCTGACAGCAGATACTTATCTCCTTTTGTATTGTTACAACACCAATCATATTGCAAATGCAACTAGAAACAAATTTCAACAGAAGCTGCATAATTATGTTCGAGGATATTATGCATGCCATACCACAGACTGGTAAATAAATATCCCTTTGAAATATTTTTCCAGTATATCCAGTTTTTTTCAAATTAGTATAAAGATACTACTATATTTTTTATTTTATTTTTAAACTTTAATAGCATGGTAATCAAATTCCTCTTGACTTTAGGACACAGACAACTTGATGGTTAGATTTGTCTAAACAGAGTTACAACAAAGTAAAATCTAACACAAAATTTGAAAGCAAGTATAACAGCAAAAAAAACCAACTCTCTAGCTAGTGGAAAATAACCATCCTAATTAATTACTAAATAAGTAAAATTATTTAATAAAGGCACAGACATCTTAAATGAATGCACAAACATTTACAATGAGAAAGTTCTTTGTTCAACTTCAACTATGCTTTATTGGCAATATAAAATTTGAGCTTAAAACTAGTAATTATAGAACTACATTGTCCCACAGCTGGGAGAAGCTACTTTCCTCATGAACATAAACATCCCTAACCATAAACCTGTGGCTAAAATAGCCTGCGTAAAAGCAGATGAGGTCTCCTGAGAAATGAGTGTAATGATGTCATTTCCTTTCAAAACCCACTCAAATTCCAAGTTAGACAAATCTCAGGTCATTTCAGGCTCAAAAAACAAGAACCAGGCAAATGTAGTATAAGCCTTCTTTTCAGGGATCTCTAGTCTAGCTAAAGATTGAGTAAGACTAAGAGGCAATATCCACAATTTGTGACTAAAGATTTTTCTGATTAATACGTCAGAAATGACTGGAAATAAAAGAATAACAAAAAGTAACCTCCTACTTGCCCACAGAGAGACAGTTATTTAGTATTCAGTTATTTCAGCACTAGTACACTACCTGACTTCCCAGTAAAATGAAGAACTGGTTTCAAAGAATTGATACTATCTTCTACAAGTAAGTTAAAAGAGAACTTATTGCGGCCCTTCAATAAACATAAGAGAGGCTTATAAGAAAGACGAGAGAGGCTTTTTACCAAGACCTATAGTGACAGGATAAGGAGCAATGGTCTTAAACTGAAAGAGGGTAGGTTTAGATTGGACAGAAGGAAGAATTTTTTCACTATGAGGGTGATGAGATACTCGAACAGGTTGCCCAGAGAAGTTATCGATGCGCCATCCCTGGAAGTGTTCAAATTCAGGTTGGATGGGGCTTTGAGCAATCTGATCTAGTGCAAGGCGTCCCTGCCCATGGCAGGAGGGTTGGACTAGATGAATTTTAAAAGGTCCTTTCCAACCCAAATCATTCTACGATTCTAAGTTCACATTTACTTTTTTTTTAATTTCAGTATGCTAAAGGAAAAATTAGTTGATACTTGTGCTAAAAATTTAAAGTTGTTACAGATGTTGATGCAAGGTTTAATACTGATGCAACAGCTAAACACTGACGAAATAGCCATCGGTGTGAAGCAAAGAAAAACCTCAGCACTAGTTTATAGTATTTCTAACACTACTACAAAAAAAAAATACATAAATAATACAGCAAGCGCACAATTGAGTCTAGGGTGACAGAACTTAACAGCACACAGCCTTTTGAATTTCAGGGCTAAGAAAAAGCTCTGCAGATGCTGCAGCTACACATGTATTGCATTAGTCCATTAACATTGCTCAGTTTAATCACCTTACAAAGCTGCTTTTTTTTTTTTTTTGCTTTTAATGCCTAGCAATATCAAAAAGATGCATCCCTCATATCACTGACAAAGCTGGCATGCTCCATTTCCAACCTTCCTTTTTTTCTTTTAGTGTAAGTAGGAAGAAACCAAATTTCTTAGAGGCAGGTAAAAAGACTCAGTTTCCACTAGTCAAGAAAAAATACCCTAAAGCTGAGAAAAAGAATAGGAGACAGAAAAGGGCATGGAAAAAGTTAACAGAATTTGCTGAGCTGCCAGAAGATGATCTAAGAAACTGAGCTTTATCCTAAGACACGCCTTCAGTTAAAATAGTCAAGTATTATGATAAAGAGACAAGGAAAAGAAGCAGTAAGTAAAAGTTATAATGGTGTTCAGAAATGCAGAATTTCCATTCAGAAACAAATGGAAGTATAACAGCTTCAGCTGGGGAGGTGTGGGGTACATGTGTGTGGCAACCACAAGGGAAAAAAAAAAATAAATAAAAAGAGATGCGAGGCAACTCATGCAGTAGGCAAATCAAAGAACCCAAAATTTCATGTACCTTTTTCATGTTTAAATAGAGCAAGATAGCAAACATCTCAATTTTGGCAAGAGGAAAGCATTTTCAGAGGAAGTAGAAAATATATATTAATGTAATAATAAAAGTTTTATCCCGTTGAAATCTATGGTAGTGTTCTGACATTCTGTTGCTTCAGTTTCATAACACTTATTTATTGACATGGTTCAAGTTGTGGACAATAAAGAAAAAGTGGTATCTATTGCCTCTTTCAAAGTTTCATGCTTTTTTACCCTTACCTTAACAAAAATAAGATCTTTACATGCAGACAAAAAATTCAACGTGCCAAGAATCAGGAAAGACTTCTGTGTCTTTGCTCTTTTCCTAATCTTATGACTAACTGTGGTAGGGAAAAGTAACAGATACTGATAGCTCACCGGAAATGTTTGGGGTTTTTTTTCATAATGCACTTCATATAGCAAGATAACTAGGTAAGAAGTTCAGAAAGAAAAATGATAGGCTTTTCTCCAATAATGCGATATCTTTTTCAAGTCAGGAATGTCTGCTAATACTGTCAGTGAGAAAGACACCTTTTCCTCAGGAGGGAGAGGTTTTAGTTACCTATGTTTAGGCATGAAGTCACAATTAAATGCAGGCATCTGCCAAAGAAAATGCATTACAGACTACAGCAGCTGCTTTGATGAAAAATATGTACCATTACTGTTTCCCTGCCACAGCAAAACCTTAGGTAAGAGAGAGGCATTTAAAGCTACAGCTGTGCTTTATCAAATTTACATCAGTCACTCCCATAATAAATACAATCTAGAATTCTAGAGCTTATTTTACAGGTGGAAATGTTATTTCCACTATTAATGTTTAGGATATTAGGGTAAGAAAGAACCTCTTTCTTTCTGATTCTTTTGCAATATATTTTAATCAAAGACATTGGTTGTCTTTGTTATCTCTGGATCACTACCTCAGTCTAAAAGCCACATTATTCAGAGGGCATTTGCATCTTACCTTGTATCAAACTGTAGGTCTTGAATCCATGCAGCCACTCTGCATTCTCAGGAAAGAAAAGTAAAAGCAACACCACAACTTCATTTCAGGTAGACCTACAACTTCATAGATTCTCATCAAGTTCTTCATTCTAAATCATTTTTTATACAAGGAAAAATGTGATGGGTCTATCTCAGCCAGAACTGCATCTCCCACAACATCTGATGCTTACATAAAGCGTATAAAACCACAAAAAGTGCACACAGACATCTCCCAAGTTTACTCTTCCAGTGATTCACAGCTTACGGATTTCCCAAGCCAGAAGTTCCTTGCACTAAGTAGACTTTAAAAGATTTTCTTTTGGTTATAACTTTCACTACTGAATGACAACTCTACAAAAAGTCAAAAAAGCCATTTTTAGATGTGTGTAAATCCCTTCCCTTCCTACAAATGAGGATATTAAACTTGCATGTTGGCTGAAGCAGATATGCACTTAACCTCACCCTGATGGTTGTGTTTAATGTGTTAATGGGATGTACACCTGTCTGCATCCTACTGCAGGTTTCCAGAGCACAAGACTTGAACTCTATCGATACACATTGACACAAACTAATCACTACAAAAGACCTGTAACTATTAATGACTTCGATGGACAAAAGTCTATACTGTCTCTTCACCTCCTCGTAAAAGAAAGATCAGAAAGTGAAAGCTACCTTTCCTCCTACTGCTTACCAGGACAAGAGACTCCTTTTTGTGCCCCTACAAACGTAGAAGGGACTATAACAGCAATTCTGCCAGACAGTTAAGCATTATCCAATGAGTGTTTGCACTGGTCTGCTTCTTTCACATGCTTGCTTTTTTTTTTTCCCCCCTCCCCTCACTGTTTTCTCAAAGATAATAGAGTGTGCCGGTATAAATGATAAAACCAAAAAGCTGCATCTACACATACTTCTAGGTGCATTCAGCAAAATAGCAAAAATAAGAACTGTTTTAAGGTTCACAGAACATTAGGGATTGGAAGGGACCTCAAAGGATCATCTAGTCCAATCCCCCTGCCAGAGCAGGACCACCTAGATCAGATCACACAAGAATGCGCCCAGGCAGGTTTTGAACATCTCCAGAGAAGAAGACTCCAAAACCTCTCTGGGCAGCCTGTTCCAGTGTTCTGTTACCCTTACTGGGAAGAAGTTCTTCCTCATGTTTAAGCGGAACCTCCTATGTTCCAGTTTATATCCATTTCCCCTTGTCCTATCATTGGATGCCACTGAGAAGAGCCTGGCTCCATCCTCATGACAGTCACCCTTTACATATTTATAAACATTAATGAGGTCTCCCCCTCAGTTCCCCCTAAGAATATGAGATTCTATGCACACTAAGAATATGCTATTCCAAAGACCATGTTGTTGGGGGTGGAGAGTTCTCCTAACATTGGAAAGGATGATCTACACAATACATCAGAACTGATTTGCAATCTCTCTTACCGATTGCACACACACAAAAAAAAACCACAGTAACATTTAAGAGAAAAGAGAATTAAGGATTCCTGCTGATAAAAGACACATAATATAACCTGCAAACACAGCTTATGTGAAATTAATCTATGTAACACTAAGACAAAAAAATAAAAGGGAAAACTTGAATTAATTGACACCATACTTTACTCACATCAAGCCAAGGTTTCACTGACACTATTCAGGACCTTAGGTTCCCACTGTGGAAAAAGTTGAAGGGTAGGGAGGAAAGAAATAAAAAAATTCTAACATGTTCTAGAAGTCCTTGTGCCCACAAGCAGAATCTTCCAGCTATAGAAGAAAGCAAAACAGCACAGTTTGCTGACAGAGAGCTTGCAGTCTAGCTGCACGCCCTCTCCAAGTCAGCTGCACCCTACAGTGAAGTGGTAGTTGGGACCCAAAGAAACCAGCACTGTCTCCTGACTGCAAACTGCTCCCAGTGTACCCACGCCCTACCTCTTGTGCATGTTAGACACATGAATATTTTGGTGTGCAGCCAATAACGTGAGGAAGGCTGGTCACCTAATTCTGGCCAGGTGAAAGAAGCAGGTCTGGATAGTTAAGCTGAGAACTCGAAAAATACAACAATAGGACACACAAAGGAAATCAACCTTCAGCACATGCATCTAACAGACTTCTATCTTTCGTCTAGAAAGACATGTTAAAAAACTATTCTCTTTTGGGTTTGCACACCATTCTTGGACAATTTGGTCCAGAAAAAGCAGCACTTAGATATTTGCTTTCTAGGTTAGTCTAGACACTGTGTGGCTCCATCCCTCCATCCCTTTAAATTCACAGGCAGCACTGAGCAAGTAACATTTACATGACTAAAGCTCTCTCTTGTTCAGATGCTTTTACAACTAAAACTCTTCTTCTATACACTGAATGAGTTAAATTTTACTGTCAGTATTTTGGAAAGCTCTTGTGGTTCAGGTCAACTATCTGAAATCCTAAACTTCTTAGTCTATCATTACATCAAGTCAATACCCAAATAACTTGGGGAGTGGAAGAGGAACTCAAGTCTTCAAGGAAAATGAGTGCTATACACAGGTTTCTTTAAAGAAGAAATTACAGGGAATAGCAGCCTTTAGTCTTCAGCAACACATTGGTTTCATATCACTTTCAGGTACCCAATAGCAAGCATTTATTTTGAAACCAAAAATAGTTCTAATGCCATTTCAAGTTTCCTGTGTAAAAGCTCTCTAGAGATTAAGACGCAACAGAACACTGGCCATATTTAGGTCCATATTTAAGCAGTTTTTCTTAACCATTTCCTCTTCTATAGCATTGCCTCCTCTGAAGTTCATCCACTGTAAAAGTCATAGTGGCTTTTTGATCCTCAATCCCGTTCATTTATCCCATACCTCCTAGTCTCTTATCATGTACATGATAGCCTGCTGCAGTCACAGACCTCTTCCAACCTCCAAATTCTTCTGAAAATGCCATTAGGAATGTTCAGTGGAATATCCGCACAAATATGACTAAAGAATAGCTTATAGAGGTCTTTGAGGTTCTTTCAATGACCACAACAGGTACTCCAGAAGTCAGAGCTATGACTAATGCTCCAAGGTGTAGCTGGTCCTCAGTGACTCAGTTACTAACAGTTCCAAATCTTTTTTCAACATCACTTCTTCCAGTGATCAAATCCACTCTGCCTGGGATTGCCACATTGCTCAACTGAACACCAAGTTGGTCAGACAGTTTGCTTTGATTATAGTAGAATAGCAGATAGTCAGACTAAAATTGTGCCACAAGCATAAACAGTGCAGCAGCTTGGGACAAAATAATTTACTCTGGCTCTCCTGTTCAGACACGCTAAATTCATTTTTCATATGTTACTGGTTAATTACATTACTCTTACAAGCTTCAATCATTTGCAGTGCAGTAAATTAAACTCAGTCTCTTCATTTTTATATTCTATTTTCCTGTATCTCCCACACTATACATACTGCCTGTTGCACTGACTTACTTTAGTCCTTCAAAGAAGTTTGCCTAGTATTAATTCAAACTTACTAAGTTTTGGAAAGGGTCAGTATGCTCATTACAAGTTATTCTATTCATAATGCCGTGGTCTTTATCTGCCTTCTGGGACTCATTAGCTGCATTTATACAACTGTGAATACATTTACAATGCACATTCTTTGTAAGATTTAAAGATCTGATCCAACAAGGGCAAACTTAGTTCGAAGTCATACAAAAAACAATCAATGAAACTAATCATGAACATGAAGTTAGGTACATACCTCACTCTTCATTAAAAAAAGGTGCAGCATAATTACAGAAAATAAAAAAAAAAAACAGGCTCTTATTCAATTACAATACTTCACCCTTATTTTGCCCCTAAGTGCTTCTAAAACGAAACAGAAAAGTAATTGCTGACGCACCTGTATTACATAAGAAAAGGAAGGACAAGTTTAATATCTGAAATGCATTGGCTAACAACACCAAAAAGGAAATTATTTAGCCTCAAAAAAAAAAAAATCCAAACAAACTAAACAAACACCATGCTTAAATGCAATTATATAGTACTTAAAAACATAGTTTGTAAACCAACTGTTACAAGTAATGCGATTAGTTTAATAATGAATACTTGAAGGATACATTCAGAACATAGAATAAACCTGAGCCTGTTACTATCAACATCATTAAAGACCTAACCAGTATATCAGGGTTGTATCAAGCTCAGAAACTTCTAAGTTAACACTATGATTAAAAACAAGAGAAAACAAAACCAAAACAAAACAATTTGAGCTGTCAATATACGGAAAAACTCAAGATCAGGTCCTACATTGTAACACATATTTCAAACATACACAAGGCTAAAATGCAGTCTTTTCAGATAAGAGCTATCTTGAACTGGTAACACCTCCAAGTTCAATAGTTCTCTGTACACTCCATCTTACACCAAAGTAACTCTCCTATTAAGCACCTGTACTAAATCTTGACGCTTAATCAGATTCTTCCAGCAAGTCATAGGTTGACATTCCCACAACAATACCTTTCAGAACATTCTTCAAACATAATGAAAAGAAACATTAATGTATCTATCAATAACTTACATTTTCACGCTCATTTGAGATCGATCCTCTCAAAACAGCATCCAAGCCGGCTACGAACAAATCAGCCCTTCTCCTATACAAGTCATCATCCTACTACTCAGCTGCTCCCTCTCATCACCTTAATTTGCTGATCCACTCATCACGCCTTTCTCTCCAGGTGCCAATACTATCATCAATCTTGTGTGTCAGCTTTCCCTCTAAATTTACAAATTTTCTCATATCTTTACCTTTTTCTCTGATCTCACTAGAGAGCCTCAGCAACTACCATGCCAATGTACCTCTTTGTTTACACAACTTTAGTGTTACCCACAATCAACTGACTTTGATATTTTTCTTCTTCAGATCAAGCTTTGACAACTTTCTATAATTCCCTTCTTTACTGGCATGTTCCCACTCCCAGATGATATGCATCCAAACAGTTGAGTGTCCCACGTGTTCGTCCAGCATCACTTTTAACCTGGGCTTCTCTAATCAGGTTGGATAAAGATAATGTTTTGCCTGGTTATCTATGTCAACCAATGTCAATCTACAGCATAGGAATGAATCTGTGTATTTCTGTAATTTCTTTTCAGATATCTATCTACTTTATTTGCTAATAATATAACAAAGATGGTCCTGTTTAGATGTGCTCCCCAGCCATCAATCCAACTATTCTGATTCTTAAAAATCCTGTTTTCAACACTGCCCACTGATGTCACCAAATTCTACGATTTGCCTTCCCCCATCTGGTTTTTTCCTTCCACTACAGCACTTTCACTGTTGCTGAAACACGAGAATGTCAAAGGGTTCCTTCATCTCGAATGAGTCACACATCACTAAAAGCACAATGAAGCTGGTGAAGGGTCTAGAGCACAAGTCTTATGAGGAGCAGCTGAGGGAGCTGGGGTTGTTTAGCCTAGAGAAAAGGAGGCTCAGGGGAGACTTTATTGCTCTCTACAACTACCTGAAAGGGGCTTGTAGAGTGGTGGGTATTGGCCTCTTCTCCCAAATAATAAGCGATAGGAGAAGAGGAAATGGCCTCCAGTTGCACATGGGGAGGTTTAGATCGAATATTAGGAAAAATTTCCTCACCAAAAGGGTTGTCAAGCATTGGAACAGGCTGCCCAGGGAAGTACTTGAGTCACCATCCCTGAAAGTATTTAAAAGACATGTAGATGTGGTGCTTAGGGACATGTTTAGTGGTGAATTTTGCAGTGTTAGGTTAATAGTTGGACTCAATGATCTTAAAATTCCTTTTCAACTCTTTCACAGGACCAAGTCCTAAATCATGACATCGAAATTTGAGAGGAACAAACTTCAAAATATGACTAGATTTAACAGACACATGTATTTCTGTTAACATCAGCTCACAGTATGGATTTGTGTAAGAAATTTAGCTACTGACTATAACTTGCATGCTGCATTCCATTTGCTGCTGCTGTGTGACACCTTTCCTCTGTGCTAGTTAGCATTTAAAATAAACATGAAAATAAATGAAAAAGATTGTACAGACCAGAAATTAAGTTCTGTACATTACTGTGTGTATGTACAAATATATTGTATTCAATAATATTGTAGGTATGGATTGTAATAATGTACTGCATTCTTTATATGACATTATCACACCATATGCTTTAAAAAATAGCAGTTTCAAATTTTTGTTCAGCAAAAGAAGCTTTGGTGAACATTGTTTCAAATACATTTTACTAGTGAGTTCGTTGCTTTCAATAATGTTAATTGATTTTAAAAGAGTATGACGTATTTTAGAAAGAAATAATTTCAGTTTAAAGCCCCATGAAATAAATGAAGTTAAAAAGTACAATATTCAAAACTGCAGGTATCTAAACATTTCTACAGAAAATATTGCGTTTAAGAATTCTAAGATAAAAAGTCTACATAGCTTATAGAAGCACCTGGAGAGAAAAGTGAAATCTCTATGAAAATTTAAGCCACAAACATTGAAAAAGTAATCCCATTCACTGTGACAAGGACTCGCCAGAGGTACAACTGTGATATAAGGACAAAACGCCGTGGAAACTGTGCCAGGGAAGAGTGACCTCAACATGAGTGCTTTTACAATCCATTCAAGAAACTACATAGCAGGAAGGAGAAAAGAGTTGGGAGAAAGAGAAGAATTTCTAAAACAGGTAGTTTGAAAGAGGAATTTGGCAAAGTTGTATTTTTGAAAAAGCATTCATCCAGAAAATTAAAAGCTTACTCGGAGGAAAGGGGTAAAGAAACATTTTTTTTCATCTGTTTGTATGCTTACTGTTAACTTCAGAGCAACTGTAGGTGAATTTTCCCTTACGAATGTGTGAAAACAGTTAAGAGGAATCATGAACTACTATTTATTTTAGAGTCTTAAATGACTTAGATGCATAAGCCTGACTTAAGCCCAGGAAGCTTTGGTCTCCGACTTACCTATGCCCATTTAAAAAGCTGAATCGAGGTTCTTTTTCACATTATAACCTGTCTTCATATCTACATTTGATGGTGTATCTAATCTAACTGAGATCTGACAGAAGGATCCATAAATGCCACAGGAGGAAGGATGAATTGTTATGATAACTCTGACCAGAGAAAAGAAATGTCCTTTTCAAATGATAGCATTCCCCTTAGAATCTGCAGAAAAGCAGCAGTGCTATTAACAAGTTCTTCACTAAGGTCTTTACGGACGTGAGACTCTCTGTAGCACTTGCTGGATAGTTTTGTGTTCACCTACTTCCTCAAATGTTCAACTGGGGAAGAAATATGTTGCTATCATTTAAAAGGCAACTTTCTAGCAAAAACATTCAAGGAAGAAGCTAAAATAAGTTTGTCGCCACATTGCTGAGCCATCATATCTCACTCTCCCCTTAGCAAACTTCTATCAAAGCTTGTGTGTGAAAATCAGAGAAACAGCCACTTCATTTCTAAAGGAAATCCCTTAGCACAAGTCAGAGTGGCACAGATTATATAGCAATGGGGAGATCTGGGAGCCATATATGACCACATTTGGGAGGCCATATGTGGATGTGCAACTGTGCTACCAGTAAAATTTTGTGGTCATATGTCAGGACCATGAATAATAGGGACTCCAGAAGAAGGAAACAGATCTAAGTTGAAGATTAAAAAATTCAGCATCCAGAAATTCCTGGGCCTCATGCAACATCTGCCCCTTCCATGAAGGTCTGTATAAAACATTCACAGGCTGTCACCAACCCTGGTAGTGTATCCTAAGGCCTATCAGTGAAATGCCAGAATAATCTCCAGACAACCCATCCTGCCTCAGGACCTTCTCCCAGACTCATACAAACAGAGTCTAGAAACAAACCCTCAGATCCCTCAGACAAGTTTCCTGGATCTCGCTGACTTCCCCTAAGACACAGGGGAAGAACTAAATCGTGTCTACAGCTACTAAGTTTGCCAGTTGGACAGAAAGGCAGTTCAAGGATAAAGACATAGGCTCTGCCTAGAGGACACGTGCTGTTTTAGATATTTGTTGGATAACCTGCCCAAGCAGTAAAAACATGAAGCTGACACCTGCAGAAGTCCGAACTGTCCCTTCCCACTCATCACTCCAAAACTTGCTCTTAAAGGAAAATCACCTCAGAGAGGCCCAAGTTCTAGCCTAGATACATGTACAGGTAACTTAATCTGATTCAGCAGAAGAAAAAGCCAAATGTCATAGGCCATGTATCCTGCCCAATTGCCAGCCCCCAAAATTGAGGGAATTCAGACCTATCTTACACCCATATCTAACAGGAGGAGAAGATGCGAGCTTTTACATACAACCATCTCCCAGATGCAGGGAGTTACAAGTCCTGCAAAAAAAGGACTTGTAACTCCACCATGAAAGGCAGGCAACAAAGCCCTGCACTGACACACCACTGTGACCTCCTGAGTACAGCTTAAGACTCTTCGTTCTCCCAGCATTCTTGTTCTCTACTGGAACTGCTTGCCTGTGGTTCAGCAGATGCTTAACTACTGAAGAAATGCAATATAGGAGAACTTCTTACACAGCAGGACCTCCTGGTTTGATTTCAGCCCAAACACAGCTGTCCCACTTCTAACATTGCTATGTCAGCTCTCTCCTGGATATGACTGGGACAGATCATCAAGAGAAGCAGCATTGTCATAACCAGAGAGAGCACATGACTGCTAGTTTCAAGTGTCCTCTCCAGTGTGAAGGAGGGAGACTTCAATCAAGAGTGTCTTGATCCACTTACCATTCAGCTTAGTCTAGAAACACACAAAATAAAGACGCAGCATTACCAAGTTGCTTTAAATGATATTTTTCTCTAGTTCTCCTATCCAGGATGTATTTCATAGTCTGCAAAGCCAAAGATCACAACTACTGTCTCCAGACACCTGCTCACTCCTCTGTATCTTAAACATACCAGACGTTGCTTACACCTATTCTCCCAGTCAGGAGCAGGCAAAGGATCAGAATCATGTGGAAAGTTACTGATCTGGAGAATCAGAGACTTGAGGAATAAATAGTAAACCTAAGCTGGTTTTGAATGTGTAACATGGGTGAGACCTGGCCAAAACTGCTGACTCTCCATACTAGGAGCACACACTCACATTGCTGAAGCATACTCCACTGATATCTCTAGTTAGGTCTGGAGCACCAAGTGCTGAAGACATTTGAGAAGGCACTCATGCCTCTCTATTGTCTCCAAGTTTTGTACTCGGCTTGTCCAGAATTGTGTGCTCTGAGCTAGTAATCACTTGTATGCTAAACAATGGTGGGATGCTGCTCAAGTTTCAGTGTTTTCAGTCTGTCAAGCCTGTGTTGCTTTGGTTGTCATCTCCTTCCTGCCATCAAAGTTTGTCTACATGTAGACATTCTCCTGGCCTATAGCTGGAGTTTCATGAAAGACTGACAAGAAGCATTAGAAGTTGCAGGCAGAGCTGAATGGTGGCTGTTGCATGTCTTGTGACTTGGAAGAATCTATCCATTATCCAGAGAGTTTCTGTGATTTGGATGCTGAGCATGGCAGGAATTGTACCAGGAAAAGATGAGCTCTTCTTTTTCCTTCTCTTCCCATGACGAATTTTCCTTCCTGTTTCTGAGTCACTAAGAGGCCTGTAATCCAAAATTCTGCACTGCTCAGGCCAGGAAGAGAGAAAAAATCAGGATAAGGCTTGTCCATGCTGGTTGCCTATGGCTGATAGAGAGCTTTCTGTTTAAAGCTGTGAGACAGACTGGGACTCAGGCTGCAACGGAGACTGGGAAAAAGCTATGGTGAAACATATAGAGAAAGAAAACATCAAGGAGGCACTACAATGTTTAAGGAGGTCTCGTACCAGCACAGAACGTGTCAGTATTGTCTCAGTGTGTGCCCTTTAGTGTGTATAGGTAATACCATTCTGATTACCCACGACTACATGGCTACTAGACCAATATACCGCCAGCTCTTTTCCCTGGGTAAATGCTTCCTCTCATGACAGTTTTAAACAGCTTGTCTACAAGGGGTTTGAGAAGAGACAATGCACACAGGCACCTTGCAATAGTCCTGGACTCCAGACCCTCCTCTACGGGATACAGTGAAAATCACAGTGCAGTAGTCAGAAGATGGAAGGAAAAAAGTAGAAAATGAATTGGATTGCTAGACAATATTGGCAGCATCTTGCATGCTTAAGAATGCTTAGACGTCTAGATGAGCCTAGTGAGAGATGCAATGGCTCGGGATGTAGGCCTGAGCATCTAGAGGACATAAAGTGGTACACACAGGGAAATTAGTCCTATGATCAAGAGCAATTTTGCCACAACTAAATTCAGATTCAAAGTTTTAGAGTGGCATCTAACGTCTCTCTGTGCAGGAAGATGAATCACAGCCTTCATGAGCAATCTTGAACGAAACACAATGTGCTTAGACATAGTCACAGCATTCCACTTTATCTACATAGTATTTATGCCCACCGGACACTGTAATTGGAGGGTTACTGAAATCTGAATAAGATTATAAACAAACATTCTTTCTGCCCGAATCATGCAGAAAATATCCTCCTTTGCTACTAAAACAGCAGACTAAAATTGACTGCATTTAACCTTATTGTAGGGAGAAATGTAGTTTAGCTCTTTCTCTTATAGCTGAGGCCATAGTTTCTTAATACCTCATTATCCTAAAAAAAATCAGGTGTTGAAAGTACCTTTTTTCTTCAGCTTCATTTCAGTTATTCAATTGACTCCAAATTGTCTCCAGTGCTGTAATTACCTTCTATGTGTCAGCAATAAGAAAAAAGGGAAAATATACCCCATTCTATTACAAAATGGCAGATTTTACAACCTTACACAGTATGGAGGGCTCCTCTGTTGATCCTTTTTTGTTCCAGGAATTATGCACTAAATCGTGAATAAATTCTGTTAAGTTATTAAATATAATTTTTTTTTCATTGGGACATAAAAGATGACTCCTTCTAATCAGGAACTCAGCACCAAAATAGAGTGGGCCTTCAAAAAACCAAGAAAAAAAATGAGGCTTCGCTATTATTTGATGCTGTTGCCTATCAAGGCATAAATTACTCAATTCTGTACATCCTATACATTTCCAGCACACTGGGAATACGGCTATTCAAACAACGAAAAAGTGATTTTTAAAATTTTTGTTTTACTTTGAGACTGTCTTTATTAGCTCTTTCAATATTTATCTGACTCATGACGTATCTTACAGCTATGTCAAAGGGATGTTTTCCTTCTGCAGCATATAAAGTGTTGGCATGACCCTTGCTATGACTCTTGATCAAGTGAGAAAGAGAAAAAAAAAATGAGACTCTCTGGAACAGATCCAAGATACCATACCGTTGAGAACAGTTCTGTAGTGACCTCTTCTTGCAGCTTCCAGGGTGAGGTTAGTGGCAGGATGGAGATGAAGAGTTCTTTGATTACATACTCACTTCCTATTGCTCCCCCGTGATACTTCTCTGTCAGCGACACTGGTTGGCTCTGAGTATTTTCTAGTTGTCATCAGCCAATATGATCTTGACTAATCCAGTTGCCTGTGTTAGACTCGTTTGCTTAATAGAAATATTCACTTCCATTTAAAACATTAAGATTTTACTGGCTTTATTCTCATATGCAATTCTTAGGATGAAAGTTATTTTTCCTCCATTTACTACAGAAGCACAATAAAATAAGCACAGCGTCTATTAATTTTCAGATGCATTGCAAAAGAAAAATCAATGTAAAGTGAAATAACAGAATTCCAATTTATTACTATTAGGAAATGAGAACCACAGCACTAAGTAACCTTGCAGTTACCAAACCAAAGAGCATCCTCATCTATTTCAGATTAAAAACCCAATATTTTTCATTCCCTTAAATTTCCCCTTATTTCTTCTGGCAGCACTGTTCTTAGTGCACACAATCAATACATTTTTTAAAGATAGATGCAGAATGAAACATAACTGGTTTCAAGTACCATTTGCCATGTAGTATCAATGCTTACTGCCCATATGCAGAGTATTACTTTCACTTTAAACAATTAACCAACTCAAAAATGGTTAGAATCATATGAATTTCTGATTCGGAGAAAATTATTTCTTTAGCTATCTTCTACACAAAAGTCATACCTACATTTGTAGTTCTAGTGATGTCACAGCCAACACTATTCTATACCAGCATAAACCTAGGGAATTCAGAGGTAGCAGTTATGTTTCAAACCAGAAATACTATTATTACTCTCTTTTCATAACAAAATATGAAACTCCTGTAGTTCTGTATAACATAATAAAGTATTGTAATATATACTGAAATAAAACAGGTGAAAACCTGGAGTTATACACTGATTATTCACATAAACCCTATGTCTTCAATAGTAGTTTCTGACAAAAGCTTCCTGAACGAAATGGCTAATTTTCTTTAAACAGTGCCTCTTTTTCCAGAAACTTAAATTTTACAGAAAAAGTTCCACAGAATTTACACTATGCTTTAGATTTTTAAAAATTACCGAAAGTATGAGAATTCAATTACTATTAAAATACTGAGGACTGGACGAAGATACGCAATTAGATCTAATTGCTAGTTAACACATTTTCAACCTGGTGCAAGTCAGATTCTTATTTTATTTACCTTGATATGTGTCAGCAATATCATCTCTGTCAATATCAGTATAGTTAATTATTCCTTTGCCTAACTGAAGCAGCAACATTAGTGGAAAAAGTCTGCAGATAAGAGAATAATAGCCTGTATACAAAAATCTGACGGATCATTGCTCTGACGTTAGGTAACTGCTTTAAGGATGAAGAGTCATTGCCTTTGCTTTGATTTGCATGCGCTTAGCACATACTCCCCATCCCTTTGTGATGTACAACTTTAAAAAAAATATGAACAAAACAAGATAAATAGATGAAGCCTCAGTTCTGGCTTTAGCAATCTATGCAGCTCTCATTCACTTCAGAATATAACTATATACCATAAATGACAGATTATGGTCTTTTCACTATCTTGATTTTAACATCGCTGGAGCGGGAAGCTATATACTGTTCTTTTTCACAAAGGAGAGTAATATAAAATCACCATATATATACCACAGCAACAGGGACCTGAAAAAGAAGCAATCATATGACGTTTTAAGAGAAATACTTTAGCTTACATATCACATAGCTAATCAATTTCATGCAAGAAAATCACCCTCCATCAGAGTAAGAAAGGAAAATTTAAACTATTTTTTAAATCTAGCTTACTTTTCATTCGTTTTGATTATATTTCTGTGGTCTTAAAAGAGGAAAAATATGCTTTTTCGTTGTCTCTCCTGAAGTACTTAGACTGAAATCACTGCAAAGAATACTTTTTTTTTTTCTTAAAACAATAATGAATTTACTATGTTGCTTCATTATCTGTACAGAAGTGTATTTTTATCTTTCTGACGTTTCTATGCATAAAACCTAAGTTATGGTCCAAAAGTCACCTGAAAAAGACAGACTCCCAATTTCTGTCCTTTCTCCCCACCCAGTCTCTTCTTACAAAGACAGTGACACAAACACTCAACAGAAATTAAAGGAGTCAGGAGAAACGATGCATCCAGACTTCACAGAGGATAAACATCCCAGCAGCTCTCTCCGGAAGTATAGATAAGTATTCTGAGGATAAGTAAATAGGAAGCTGGGGCAGAAATGACACTCAATTTGTCACCACAAAGTCAAGCAGAACTTCCCCATTTTTCACATGCAATGTATATTCTCCATAAAAACTGCAGTGAAATTGTGGAAGCAGCTCTGTTGGTACTTCGTGGCCTAGAGCAAAAGGATTTAATTTGCCAGACACCCAAAAAAATCTCCTATGCATACCAGTACGTTCTGTTTGCGTGTAATTAGAATACACTGAAGAAGCTACAAACTTCTCTTTGGGCATCACTAAGAAAAACTAGTGATGGAGGGGACAGAAGCATGCATATATTCTGATGTTGGGAAAACATACCTAGAGTGCATGCCAAAATCCGTTGAAATTATTTAAAGGTAACTGACAAAAGACAGCAAAGAAGAATTATCAAGAATTACTTTTGATACACTTTTGTAGCTCCTCCACTGCATCGACAGTCTGTCTAAATCATATCAGCCTCTCAGGGCTGCCCTAATGACTAATAAGCATGAAAAGTCTCTTAACTGCTGCTAGCTGCAAACCCAACTTCCATTTCTGCTCCTGGCTGGCCAAGAGACAACCATACTGCAGTCTTCCACTGTGCATGTCTTCAGTAGATCTGAATCCTGAACGAGTCTTTCACAAGCTCTCCTTGTAATCTTCTCTGTTTCTCCCAAAACAAATAGCCCATCGAGAGGTGAAAATCTCATGTGCAAAGGTGACGTCTTGATCTCATTATAGTCAATGGCAAAACTCCTCATAAGTAAATAAAATCCTTGACCTTTCAATCAAGGTCCTAACACCCTTAATATCAGCGTCCTCCTCAGCAAATCATTTAGAAGATGCCCATTCTTATCACCTTCTTTTGAAATCTGCATTTTCTTCATAATCTGAGTCAGTATCAATGACATGCATCACCAAAAGGAAAAGGAATGGCTGAACACCTCTTAGGAGTCCTAAAAGAAGTCTCATCACATTAATAGGCTAGTATTGCTCCAGTCATATGTATCTCACTGAAATGCAGTAAAACCCTAGGGTTACACACCTATTAATCACATTAATCGTGTATCTTTTTCACTAGTTTTTGATGAAAGCTTCTTGATCAAAAAACCACTTAGTGACATCGTTTTCCAATCAAAGGGAAGCTTTGAGCTCTTTTGTTCCAAACAATTAAAAGATAACAATATTCAATAACATTTTCATATCAGGACTTTAACTTCTTTATTTCAGGGAGAGAAAAAAAAATACAGAGTATAGCCATATGGAGTGGGAGACAAGGTATATGTGATGGCATACAATATATATACTTTACGTTCTTCCAAGAGACTTTGTGTAAGAAACCTGAATTTATTGAGAGCAGTTGAACATTCTCTTTGATGTTTACTGCATTCACAGATTTTCATAACAGACTAGTATGTTCAAAATAGGAGAACTAGCACCTCTAAAAGGTTTTACTCAGCTTTTCTTTGTTACATTATGTTCGACAGTGTTCTGTGTTCAGTGCAAACCATCCACCTTCAAGCAAGGAATGTACACACGCAAGAGGAATGGACTGCTAGGCTGCTACTACAGACGGTATCCTTAAATTAAACCTAGATATATCATTTATAAATGAAAATACCTTTCTCTGACTCGTATTTTGATTTAGATTCCGCTCCAAACTATTCAATCTTGTCAGCTCTGTGTCTCTGATTGCCACAGGATGGCATCTTGACTATGTCTTCACTCTGTTGCTGTTGATGAGATTAAACTTCAGTTCCCCTCTTACTTACTACACCCTTCAGTTCCTCCCTACTTACTCTGATTTGTATGGAAGGAAATCTGAGCACACAGAGGTCAAAAAGGATCCTATAGCAACCTCCAGCGAGCTCTCTGGTGTGGATGATGGAGGTCAGCAGGGCAGATGTAAGCCACATTAGAAGACTCTTTATGATCTGTTTCAGATATTGAATATTATTTTTCATTTCAGCTCACCGATCTTTTCATTTATAACATGTTTTCAGAAAATATATAGAGTAACTACTTATATCCCAAATAAAACAACCTCAACTCCAATACAAAATATCAAAATTCCACTTAATTAATAGTATGGCTTATTAATCAATGTTGGTTATATTGTCTATCAAAAGAGGAAACATATAAAATTAAAGTGGTAACTGCATCTGTTGTATATTGTCAGCATATTCATTTAACTTTAAGCTATATAAGAACAATTGAATAGCTATCTATCTAAGAATCAGGTAAAATGCCAATAATTTATACATTTTACACACTAAACACAGTTACTATATGCATGCTGCTTAGTTTCCATTTGAAATTTAGTGTTTCAATTTTTTTCCTTAGAAATCTTTCATTCACACCTGCAGTTCACCCACCTCTTGTCAAAGCAAGGTTTCAGTTCAACAGTTAGGCACCCTGGAGACTTGATGATAACTGTCAAAAACTTGAATAATTAGAATTTTGTATAATTAAAAGCCTAGACATTCAGAACATCTGTGTCATGTAATTTTCTTCATATGCTTCTACAAAGAAGATGTTTTAATGCATGTAAAGTGTTTTAAAATAAAATTCCAATGTCACACTACTTCCCTACTCCAAAATAACCTGATTAAAAACTTTTCTGATAAGAATCATCAAATAAACTGTGTTTCTATGTAAGCTGCAATAACAAATTCTTCAAAACACATAATAGCTTGTATTAATACAATGGTCTCAAGACACTACAGTTCTGTCCAATGCCTTATTCATGGATTTTCAGAATCTTGTGCTATTTACTATTTGCTATATTTACCAATACGATGTTTTAGGGTTCTCCTTTACTCAAGCACTAGACCTCATCTGCAATACTGCATCCAGTTTTGGTGCTCCCAATACGTAAAAGGTGCCTCCTCCTGAGTCCATCAGAAGCCAGCAAGGCAGTCAGGGGCTGGAGCACCTGCCCTGTGAGGAGAAGCTGAGAAAGCTGAGCTCATTCAGGCTGGAGATGAGATGGCTTTAGAGGAGACCTAATATCAGCCTGCCAGTGCATATGAGGAGGTTACCAACAAGATGGAGCCAGGCTCTTCACAGACATGCATGGCACAAGAACAAGAGACAATAGTCATGAATTGAAACTAGGAGGTTATGACTCAGCATAAAGAAGAAAAACTTCTATGAGTATAATTAAGTATTGGGTCTGAGGTTGTGGAATCTCTTTCCTTGGAGGTTTGCCAGACAGAATTGGACAAATGCCTAAGCAACATGGTCTGAATTCTGCGTTGACTCTGCTTTGACCAAGAGGCTGGACTACAGACCTCCTAAGAAAGGTCCCATTCAACTTGAACGTTCCTGTGATTCAGTGTAATCATGAATGTTACAAAAAGTATCAGGAAAACAAACTTCCAGTTTGACCTGAATACATTCTAGGACACATCAGTCAAGCTTTTTAAAAAAGAAATACAGTATTACCACCCTTGGACAAGGCGCTAATGAGATTTCATATGGGCACAGACTACCATTCTGGTCACACTTGCTGAAGAAATGTAAATTCAGTTTGAAAAGGATACAGAGAAGGGCACAAAGATATCTGGAGGAATAGAGATATTCATATATGAAAATAAACCAGAAGGGTAAACTTAGACTGACTAAATGAAGGCTTGAAGGATGTATGATTTCTGTTTGACCAAAAAGTAAAACCAGGAAAGTTATCAGATCTGCATTTAAACAGGTATAAATGGAACATGTACCGATCTATTAGCACACTGAATTAGCCTTCTCATTACAAGTCTGTGAGCATCTTTACATCCCTTCCTGATTTACTTGCAGAGTTTATAGCTGATGATATGCATCAAATCCAACAATAAAATTTTCTTTTAGGGAAAGAAAAAGGGGGAGACATAAAAAGACAAAAACACAGAAAAAGGGAAAGGGAACTGGAAAAGCAAAAGGCAAAACTTCCTCTAGTGGCTAGCCAAGAAGAGAACTGATAGGGTCTCCCCAGTAAGCATCCTCTCCCAGGTGTCCTCTCCAGTGCATCAGATGGTCCTCTATACTACTTTTCCCATAGAAACTATATAGATTTCCTCATGACTCATTCAAATTCCCCATTGCCTGTCCCCACTCATGATGCTATTGGCACTGATTGGAGTAGTCTTTGATCAGAGGCTGGTGTTGCAAGCTAATTGGCTGTTAAGATTTGTATATATTATTTGGTAAGACTTATCAGATACTTGTCTTTCTCCTAAAGCAAACTAAAAGCTACAAAAAACCTTGCAAGAAAAGGATGGCGAAAAACAGTGACTCTTATACTAGCCACAATCACTTCCCATGGGAAGTAACGTAACAGTAGATCAGGGTGTACAGGTGCGAGGCCACGAGAATAACAGTATGAGACCAATAGCATTGGGACAGCAAGGGAAACACTGCCCCAGCAGCTTTGGTGAAAGGTTACAGAGCTGCAAGGGAAAGGCAGAGCGCAGAGCTGCAAATGGAAGATCCTTGGCATTGCAGAAGGTTGAGACATCAAAGGCACCGTGCAGCACACCACCTTCTTTATGAATAAGTTCAGGCTCAAGTCTTCTCTTACTTTGCACTCACACAAGACCAACTTATCCTTCAGCGCCGCCACTTCTCTAGTGGACCGGGTACCACCTTTTCAAGACGCTCATTAGATGAGGCCTTCTTTTCTCTTCCAGGATAAAACAGCATGGCAACAGAAGCTGGACTCAGTAAACATGATGGCAGAGACTCACATGTGCTTAACTTGAGCCAAATACAAGACTCAAGTCCGAACAAAGCCCCAAGAGTGACAGTCATCCGTTCTAAAGAAAGAGCACTCTATATCTTGAATAGAAATTAACTAAAGACTGAGAGTCTCAGAGCAGAAATTGAATGAAGAGATACAGAATCCAGTATTTTCTACTCCAAGACAGAAGAACCAGGGACAAATAAAAGATGTACGTAAGTAGTCATCTTCTTACAGGCACTTCTGAGCGACCACTGAAAAATACTTCATTTCCTCAAACAGTTTACATTTACGCAACAGCTTTAAAACCAAACTACCCTGATAGTAGGTACTACCCAGACATTATAAAGAAACTTCTACAATATATCATCATTTGTGAGTGACAAATGTTAATATTTATATTTAAAAACACCATTCATAAGAAATTACTGGAACATAAGAACAAATATTTGCTCACTACTACCTTCCTAGCTCATAATCTATATAATACATTGAATCAATGCTAAAGACAAGTAAATATCTGATCTTGAAGGCTGTGTAACAAAAGTTTTCGATCACTCTTCTCCAAAAAGGAATTTCTAAATTGCATAATTTCACCCTGCCGATCTTGCCTGTGTTAAGAATGTATGAACAGTAAAACCTAATCAAACCAAATATCTGTTTAGCCCAATATCTTGCCCCCAGATGCCCAACAGCAGATGAGTAAGAAAAAGTGAAGAAGTATAATGCAACCATGTAATGGTACCTCCTTGGAATACTCTGAAGTCTCCAGAATATTTGCAGGTCAGGGACATTCTGACCCAGAACTATCTCTCTGCTTTCTAGCCGTTGGTACGTTTTTTCATCTATGAATTTGTCTAAAATGTTTTTGAACTCATGCTAGCTTTTTGAATTGACAAACCTCTTTGGCAAAAAGTTACAGAACTATGTATTGTATAAAAATGGAGAAGCATGGAGAAGTTTGGATATGTCCCCACAGGAAAGTTAGATCATACTTTTAAGTTGAAAGAAGTTTAAGACGGTTTCAAGGTACAGAAACATTATTTTTGTACAGCAGTTAAACACTGTTTTGTTGCAATTTTTAAGATCCTTGAAGATGAAGCTATGGATCAGAATGTACAAGTAAATTTCATAATATTATAAAAGTTGTTGTAATAAAATCAACACCAGAACAGTCTTACCCAGCATGCACTGATGTTCACAACATAATGCACTCATTCTAAGTATGTTACATTGAATAAGAGATAAATTCTTTGGTCATATACGATCATTCTAATCTAAAAACTCAAAACCAAAAGGAAGAAACGAAAGGTGATTTCATCCAGTAATATTTTAGCTCAAAATGCCTTGCTCACATATTAGTTTCAGTAAACAATGTAACGTTAATGATTCAGCAATGCAACTTTCTCTGAAAAAAATGCTTACCTTGCTGGAAATCGTTACTGAAACCTTGAAGCATGACAAATATCTTTTATCATGGAATAGTCCAATGTTCCGTCTTTACACGAGAGTTATCTTTTTCTTTTTTCTTTTAATTTAACACAACAAATGTATTATGTACCTTCCTACTTAAACGCAGCAACAGAAAGAACATTTTCTTATACACTCTTGAAGAGACTGAAAAATTCTGAAAAATACTAATTCTTTTAATTTGAATTCCTATGGAAAGTTAATTTCACAGAAATATTTTGCATATAGGACACAGCATGTAATCCTCAGTGAATCTGCCCAAACCTCTTCTGTAAAAGGGAAAAAAAACTCACTCCTGATATACGCTAAGCTCTCTCAGCTACATGATTCAGCTATGACTACACTGTGAACCAAAGTACTTTCAATTGCAGTTTGTATACACATACTCAAGGTAGCTTTAAATTAACCAACCTGAATACTGACGAATTTAAAACTACCATAGTACACGCAGACTGGTAAACGTGCTTAATTTACCATTTCGGAGATGTCGAGGCCATATTCCAACTTTTTTGTCATTTTTTTATTGGTTATAGTTGTTTATATAGAACGGGATTTGATTATTTTAACAGCAACCTCTATAGGACTATCTCGGGTAGTGAGATGAGCCATTGAAAATCATTTTCCACTTCAAATGCTTTTTAGAATGTACCTAGTTTTTATAACTGAATCTTTTTTTAATATTACTGTCTATTAAGAAATTAGAAAATATATACGCCATCCAACCACAATATTATCTTTTTTCCCCAGAAAAATTCTAATAGAAACAACTGCACCAAGAATGTATTGAGACTTTCAGTAGTGAAGACACTATTTCACATTTGTTTTTAAACTGCTCTGGGCACAGGAAGACGGCGGTGAACAGAAGACACGCAACAGCTTACAAACTACTATTCCTGTTTCATCCTGTACAGTTCTCCTCATTTGTGGAAAAGCAGGTTAATGGAAAACCAAACACTACTGTTTTCAAAACTGACATTTTAACATCAGGTTGAAAATATTTGAGTATATTACGCATTCACTTAGACTTTGATACCAAAATACAAAGGAATCTGACCCCGAGAACAGTGTTTTGGGTAGGTTTAACTATGGTGCTGCATTTGCATTCACTTGGTCACCAAGAAGTATAATGGCATGTTTTTCTCTTTTTCGGAATTCTGAACTGGCTATGACATTTTCACACAAAACAGCTATTTCAATATTTATATGAAGAAGCTGATGCTAGTGGTAAGTAAATGTGACTGACTGCAGCTTTTCTCTGGGGCCAGGATACGTTTTTTCCCCAATGTTTTGGATTATATCTGCCATTGTAATGAAAAAGAGAGTTAAAATACTGTATCATTTGCAGCATTGACAGTGGAAAGTTATATATAATTGGGACCTACCTATTTTATACAAATAATGATGCAACTTAAGCGTATGAAGGGATGGAGTTTCCTTCGAAGACTGCTCCGGTATTATGACAGAGAACAAGCCTGCATTTTTCTCTGAACAAAGTAGGCGTTCTGCGTACAAAACACATGTGGGCTAGGTCCACTGATACAGGAAGGCACTGGACATGAAAGAAAATTTAGAAACATTCGATGAAAAGATAATGTTAAATACCTTCAATAAATCTAGGGAAGCCGCTGGGGAGCCGGGCAGGGGGACGGAAATGAGAGAGATGAGAGAGGGGAGAGGGCATTTGAAAAACCTAAAGGTGAAATACCTTCCTTTTTTGTTCATGAGTTCTCAGCAGAGGCTTCCAGGCCTCTGTGAGCTTGAAAATTAAATCCTGAATAACTGTCACAAAACTATTCTTCTGTCATAGAAAACAAAACGTCAAGGAACTAAAGCTGACAATGTTGAAAGAGAAATATGTTTAAAATTCCTCGGTTTCTGTGTCGGTGCTGTTTGTGACAGAGATCCTCAACAGCTTTCGCATCAGAAAAGAACATTCATGCATTTTCATATGTCAAAAGGTCTCCACAATTTGCTTCGCTACTTCTTTCTCAATGTTCAGCTTGTTTTAAACATCTCTCCTTCAATTCTCACGTAGTTTAACAGTGGTTTTAGACCTCTTCAGAGCACTTAAAAATACAAACTGCCGCGGGCTCAGCCTACATCTTTCAAAGATGAATATGCATTTTGTGCCTCACAAGTAAAACCTGCTCTCTTTTTTTTCTGTAACGGTGATAAGCACAAATCATAGTACGGTTACTGATTGCTATTATATTCCATTTTAGATCAAAATTCAGACATCTTAGGTGAGTCAAAACAAGCGCACCCTTACGGGAAACTGCCCGTCCGACGCCCAGCGTCGCTAACATGTAAGGTGCCCCGCCGGGATGCATACGCCGCTTTGCCACCGCGAACACAATTACCCAAAACTCTGGCCGCGCACCCGGGCCGGGAGGCCCCCGTACCTGCCCTGCGGCCACCTCCTGCTCCCGGCGGCGGTGCCCGAGGGCAGCTCCCCGCCGCCCGCCCCGTCTCCCACCTGTTCGGCGCCCAAGGGGGCAGCTCCCCCCGCCGCTCTCCCCCAGCTCCCCGCTACCCCGCCGACCGCGGGGAGCCCGCACCCTTCTCTCCGCCCACCCCACGAGCTGCCGTGGGTGCCCCCGCGGCCCGCGACACGGCCGCGGCCGCTCAGGAGGAGCGGGTCGCGCAGGGACGTCCCTCCGGACCGGGCAAAGCACGCGTACGCCAGGCAGGGCGGGCGCACACAACGCGCCTCTTCCACTCACGCTCCCGCGAAACAAAACTTGCCGGGGGGCGGGCGGCCACCCACCACCACCTTGCCCGCCCTGGCACGGCCCAACTTCCCGAAACCTTCCCAAAGGTCCCGAAAAACCCACCCGGAGAAGCTAAGGAGAACGGCCGGGCGACCGGCCCGGCCGGCCCCCGCGGCCCCGCCGGGCGGAGCGGAGCGGCAGCCGGCCGGTGCCACTCACCTTCCCGCGCCTCCGCCTTATCTCTTCGCTCGCGGGCTGCAACTTCCAGTCCTGCCCCCAACTGCCATCTTCCACCGCAGCGGCGGGGGAAGGAGCGGAGCGGGGAGGAGAGGAGCGGAGAGGAAAAGTTGCGGCGGCGGCGGCTGCCGCGGGGATTAGGTGGCCATAGCGCCGGCGGGCGGCAGAGCCGGCCGCGGGGCGAGCCTGAGCCGTGCGCGGCGGGCGGGCGGGGCGGCGGCAGCTGGCGAGGGGCTGCGCGCTGCGATCGCAGCCCGTGGCGACGCGGGGAGGATTTGCTAAAAATAGCGGCTCGCCTCGGCGGGGGGGCGGCGGGGGGGAGAGGCCGCCGGGCTGCGCCGCGCTCCCCGCCGCGGCCGCTGGGGGCCGAGCGGGCCGCGCCGCGCCGCCGCGGGGACGACGCCGAGGGGCGCCTCGCCCAGGCAGAGGGGCGGGCGGGCTGCCCGGGAGGCGTTGCGGGCACGAAACCCGGCGTTCTGCGGCTTCCCGGGCGCGGCTGCCCAGGGCGGGCGGGGACGGGCCGTGCTGCGCTGGGCGCGGCCGGCTGCGGGGGGCGGCGGTGCGCGCACCCTCGGCCGGGCCTCGTCTGCCCGCCCGGCTCGGGGCCGTGCGGGGGCCCGCGGCCGCGGGAGCGCAGCTCTGCGCGCCGGCCACTGGCGGCCAGAGCGGCTCCGCCGCGGGCCCGGGAGGGCAGGGCCCCGGGCGCTCCGGGTCTCTGGCACTCGCCGCGGGGAGAAGGTGTGCGAGCTGCTGCGTGTCCTCGCGTGGTAGGTGTTTCTGCTCCCTCCTCGGGCTGTCACGTCCTGAGGTGAGCACGCGTTTTTCTCCAGCGCTGCTTTCCTCTCGTCGTCTTTTTATCAGTCCTGATATTTCTTGGTATCTTCAGCTAGAGGATGCCCGTCGTTCTGAACCCACGTTGGATCTCTTTGGCTGTTGGATTAACAGGCTCCAGAATTCCCTTTTCCTGATACCGTTTTATACAGCATATGAAGCACTTTAGTCTGTGGAATCTGCCTTAACTGCTTTTATATCTAATCTAAACTTATGGATAGATTCCTTCATTACTTGGGAGAGAAGGGAGCGTCTCCTTTTATTTTTCCCCTTCCAGGTGAAGGTTAGTCTCAAAGCAGTTTAGTTTTGGGAAATCTAAGCAATCAAAAAAAATCGTTAGCTATCTTCCACCTAAAGGCTTTGGAATTTGCATTTGTGTTTATGTGTGTTTCACTTATTACCATACAAGTTTCGTGCCATGTTATACTCGTTTCTTTTTTTTTTTAAGATCGATTGTGCTTACTCTTTCCACGGTATTGCTTTCAGATGTTAGCTTTTCTGAAACAAATGTTTAAAGTTGTTGCTTCCAAGACTGGTGAAGAACTAGCCAAGACCAAAATTTGAAGCTAGTGGCTAAAGAAAGAGGTTTGGAATTTGGGCCTGAACGTCCTTGGTTGCTCAGGTTGCTTGGCTGCTCAGGTTGCTACAGATGAAAACTTAACTGTGGTTAGCAGTGTTTTTTGCGACTCTCCAAATAAATCTGGGTTCCCAAAATTACAAATAAAACTGTGTCTGTGTATGTTTCAACTTGGAGAGGAATCTCATTAGTTTGTTTCAGTTTGTGTTTTAGTTTGGGAGTCAGTTTCAGTGTTATTGCTAGATGTTAAGTCATGGAGGGCCATGCGACAGATCTAAGGCCAAACTGGCTATAGAAATCACACAGCACTGTTTCTCTGACAGATCGGTAGGCTTCAAACTGATACATACTTTTGTTTCATTCTGCACTCTTGTCTTCTGTCTACTCGAAGGAAACATCGGCATTATAATTATATTCTAAAAGGCTAGTCACTAGTCTAATGCCGTGTTGGGAACTCCTGAAATTATACTGGAAAATAACAGGCATCTCTGAGACACCTCCATGTATTGGTTACTGCTGTGCTTGCCCTACTCATTCCCACTCAGTGCTAATAAGTATAATGAAGTAGTGCATGATGGTAATATTCAGGCAGTCTTTATCTTCCTTTTGCTGGATCTAGTATTGCTGTTCCATTACTACAGTATCCACTTATAATCCTACTGACTAAAAAATGATTTATAGACTTGACTGATTTACCAGAGTGAGTATGTGTAGCTCGTCTTTCATATGTAGCATTCCCCATTTTATCACTGTCTTTATGAGTTATCATAAACATTCACTGAAAGTCATGGGGTGAGAAAGAATGTGCTATGCCTGCATTATAAGTTTAGTTTCTAAAACCTGAGATGAGGTGCTGAGATCCTTAAAACATTTTTATACCTAAGAAGAGACTTGCATCATCTTTGCAGCTTCATCTCTGCCACATTGTGAACTGGTGTCTGCTGGCCATTAGGGCTATGATGCCCTTCACATACACTAATTTACAATAATTGAGTTTTTGAATGGAAAAAGCTTGCATATTTGTCACAGAGAACATCAGTAAGGTCATTTTTGGGAGGGCAACAAAAGCTTTTGGAAACCACACTGGAACAGAAAAATTGTTTTCCCTGTAGTTCCTCACTTAAGGTAGTGCCTAGTGAAGGCACTAGGAGAAAAAACATAAACATTATTTTCTTCCCTCTTCCCCCCCAGTCAAATAGAAACACTGAAACTGTTGAAAACATTGAAAAAAACTAATACATACAGAACTCTGTAGCATTAAGTAAACCATTTCTCACATTGACACATATTTTAGTATCATTAATACAGTGGAAAAAGTTCCATGGCTTTGCTGGAAACTACCTTAGGTGTTAAAAAGGCACTGAGGTATAACAGCTCATCAAGCAGTACTTAAGACTCATCAGGCAATGAACAAAAGGAAATGTGTAGGATGTTCTCTGCTGTGTGACCATTAAAATTAGAATGATACTTGGCTATGTCCCTTTCCAATCCAGTTCATAAACCATGGTTTCACAAAAAGTGAAACCCATTGAGATGAACAGAAAAAAATCCCTAACATTTAACAAGACCAAACTGTACTTCCAGTGCACACGTGCTTGTTAACTTGTGGATCCGAATAAGATGGAAATAATGCTTGCCCTTGAAAACCATTGAGGAATGAACAAAAGCTAAGTCTGCCCCATTAGTTGATGTCATATGCCTGCTCTTTGCTGAAACGATCAGTCCTTCGGATGTATTTCTGTTCCTCAACTGCCAGGCAGCAGATCCTTTTCATTATCTCTGGCAGTCAAGAGGCTTCAATTATTCTTCTCGGGTGTAATCTTGTAACCCACCTATGCTTCTAGTCAGATCCAGAGCAGACTGACAAGACGTACTTTGCAGAGATAATTCTTAGATTCAGCTTGAAGTTCAAGGAGGCAGCCACCTACTTGCTGAGTAAGAAGAATAAACACCCCAAAACTTAACTGATGTCTGTTCCTTAAGTTCCTGTCCAGTTTTTAATGGAACTCATGGCTTTGCTTTTTATCTTCAAAGTTCAGAGAAGTTCAAGTCATGCTGTACTCCTCTGTGGAAATCAACACCAGCTGCCTCTCATCTGTCACAGGGCTAGATCCTTCCGATGCTTCAGATCACTTTTTTTTAAATAAAATTAATAGACTTGATACCTAGCATATCACACAGATCATCCATGCACCACATACCTAAAAAATATGGCTCTAGTAACCATCATTGTGCAATTTTCTGTGTATGCTTTAAACATGTATTAATGCTTACAAGAGTGTCTGCTCTTGCGATTATTTGTGTTTTACTAAGAACATTTGCATTAAATCTTCTAAAATTTTAAGATTTATCTTCTGTAAGAGAAACAGCAAATTTGGTGGGGGGAAGGGGTGTAACTTATTTTTGATGTCTGTTAGTTTGACTGAGAATTAGTTAAAAGGTCTTCTTTTGGATACGACTGCTAGCCTTTTAGTAAGTATCTTGCTTAGTGGCTCATAGACATTAAAATTTTACATGTTTCAGATTGGGTATAATTGCCGATTTTGTTTACAAAAAGCATGTGCTATTTTCCTGAAAAAAAGATCAGCAGTTTAGCTGATCAGAGAGTTTTACGCAATTTGTAAATAACCACTTAACTGCTACAGAAGTAGGCAATCTAAATAAATCAACACAGATGCCAACATTTTAAAGATAATAAGGATTTTTGTACTAACATAAAGAAAAAAAAGAATAGTTTTATATACACTTAAATGTCTTATGCAAATGTATTTCCCACATACTGGAGGTAATTTAATGTGTGATTAGCTCTTTCAGTGCCCAGGCTTTCAGGAATGTGTACACATACCTGAATTCGATAGGACTATTCAGGTTGTTAAAATTAAACATGCTATTACTCCTTTTATTTTAGTGCCAGTGGTTAGCCAATATTTGGAAATTTGTGGACTATTTCTCAGAAACAGGACCAAGTCAAATGTTGTTTGATCCCAACCTATTTGCATGCAGAGAACATAAACAAATCCTGTTTCCTTGAACACAGGCAGTCGTGAAACGACTGACTGGACTGGGCTGCTTGCTCGTCATGCCAAGCCTGCACGTAACTGTCCTGCGGCAGCACTGTGCCCCCAAAGTGGTTCTTTCACTCGCCCTAAGGAAAAGGTTTTTAAGTGCCCCCTCATGCTGTGGTGAACTGTGCAGAACTTACAATCATTCATACGAAAAGAATATCTAAGTACAAGGCTTGGATCTCTGTTGAAAGATTTCCCATTAGCTTTTTGTCCTTGCTTTCCTATACTGCCCTTCAGTCTTGATCCTGAATCCTCTTCTGTACTGATCCTAAACACCTCTAACTGTTGCAGTCTTGCCTGCTTTTTGTCCAGATCCTTTTTTCCCATTTTTTCTGCTGCTGAGGTGCCAAATTTCCTAAACGTGTGTTGAAGACATTGACATGTCCCATTATACTGGTGCACGTGACCCCTCAGGTGTCCTAACTCTGCTCTGATCCCTGACCTTGTCCTTTGCTTATTCTGAACCAGGTGTCTCTTCTGAGTCTGTCTGTCTGACTCTGTCTATCCAGAGTCTTGTTCAGGCCAAGCAGCGAGTTCTGTCACTTTATGCCCTGTTTACATATTCCCAGTGTTTTCTTGCTGTCTCCTTGATTTTCTGATGTGCTTGTTTCTTCCTGGCATACGACATGCAGTTCCACCAAAGGAGCACGTTTGTACTCACACCTCATTGTACAAATCTCGGTTTACAGGACTGAGCACCTTTTTCAGCCTTGTCATGCTGATTCTTACTTTGGAAGGTAGTTTCTGTTCTTTGACATTACTGAGTTAGCAGGCATTAAAGTATGCCTTCACTTACCCTGAATAGAAAATGGATTTTATCCAAACAAGGATAGATCATAACTATATCAAGAACTGCCCACAGATCATAAATATATCTAGCTTACAAAATTCCAGATGCATTAGTCTTTGTAAAAGTGCTTAATAATTACAGAAATAAAATGCAAGCCTGGCCTTTGCACTTGGTGTGTCTTATTTGTTGCTCATAATGTGAAGAATGTTGTATGTGAATTTCTTTAGTTCCTAACTGAACTACTCTTTTAAGTTGAGAAGAGGAACTCTCTGAGGAACACCCTGCCATTAAACCTGACCAGATCGTGCTTGTTCGGGTGGATGATTGCATCTAGTTTTGTCATGCGCTTGTTACAATTAACTGCATTAGGAGATAATATGTGATTCTGAATGAAGGAGTGAGCCTGAAATTACACAAATCTTTCTCACTATAATGATTCATCAGGTAGAATTTGTTTCAGCTTTCTGCGTTCTCTTTTTTTTTTACTATTATCCCACGCTCTGTAGTGATGACAGAGTTGTGATGGGGAATAGGCACAAGTTACTGCTGGAAGCCTCTGTCAATATCCTTGATGCAGGCAGCTTGGGCCTGATGATGATTCATTGATGATAAAGCGCAACTGACAGCTCCACGTGAGTATCTGAGCAAGTCATTTTCTAGGTGAGGGGAAAAAAACAATTTGGTGACATTATTATTCCTTCCTGTGATTTCTTACTTCTTGTTCTGAAATATCAATGTTCAGTAGTTTTTCTTGCCTGAGATCCCATAGCTTAGTACCAGAGCAGCATGAACCATGATGTCTGTGGAAAGAGAGCTTTTCCTGCACAGTTCTCAGCTGTGAGGAAAGGTTGTCATTGACTTGGTCTTGGCTTTTCCAACTGGGGGAGATGAGCTGTGTAGATGTTTCTGTTGTCTTGGTTGACTTAAAGATAGATTCCATTGCCATAGCCGCTCCACTGTTAAACAGATAATTACACAGAGAGGATAGTTTTGTAATAACATTTTATATTAACATTAAAATATGTGTTTCTTATTATTAGTTGACTTTCACAACTATGGAAGGCTATTAGTGAAGTAAAACTTGACATACAACTCCTAGGCAGGGGACAATGGAAGAGAGGGGCTTAGTCCCCCTAGTCTTTTATGAACTTTTGCAAACACAGTACGCTCTCCCCACTGACAGGTATTACTGTCAGGCTGTGCAGCAACTCTTTCAATTTAAGGTAGGGCTGCAGGCACCGTGCTATTATCAGCTTCTACTTGGTGATAACCTTATCAGCTCCCTTTTGGTATTCACATATTATCAACCAAATAACACTAGTTTCTGCAAATGACCAGTTCCATTTACATTTCATAATCTGTTGAAAGGAAAAACATTTGTGACTGAGTAAGAGAAGGAAGGAGCTGTCAACTCTGTTTTGTGATTACTGCCCACAAATGTTCTCACATTTTGCTTTAAAAAAGTGTTCTGACAAAAATATTAGCACTAATAGTACAGTATGCATATGTTCTCAGAGTATAAATAGTGCAACTTCATCTCATGAGATGGCTCAGGGCTCTATCCAGTGACTTTAATGAGGTCTGAGGTTGCTCAGCACCTCACAGCAGATGCTCAGCACGCATGAGGAAGGCAACACGCTAAACTTGTAATCACATGAGGTACAAAGCACCATCCACTCTTGTCCAAGCCAACGGGAGTCACAGAGCCTCAGTGCCTGCAGCATCAAGCCTTTCCTTCTCCAATGGGTGTCAAAATCCATCTCTTTCTCTATCACACTGTATCAGCATCCTCCAACAGACTCATCCTACAAACAGCAATCTGTATCAGTATCCTGCTTTCACACAAGATCTGAAACTCATTTGCCCTAACTTGGGTGATTGCATTACCTTCCTGTTCGGGCAACAGAAAGAAATACATCCAGAGAACAACTCTTCACTCAAATGTAGGTGCCGAAAATTAGGTGGGATGGATCCCACCCGAAGTCTCCTCTATCTTTTTTTCACTCTTTACAAGGTTTCTTTTTATTACATGAACTCTTACAGGGGAATTTTTATCACTCAAGTTGACGGAAAAAAGCCCATCTCATTTACAGGAGAGACATGTCCACCCTTTCATAAATTCTGGATTTATAAAGTTAATACTCATTTACAAATGCCCATGCCATCAAGGTGATGTATTGTGTTTGAGATTATCAAATGTGTACTTTTTCTAGGATTGCAGTGGTTTGCAATTTTAACACTACAGGATGAAGCAGACACTGACAATACTAACGCATTCAATTTAGAGACATTGATAGGCTCCTGACAAGTCAGAGTGGCCAAAATGATTTTGGGGGAAAGCAAGAAAAGGGCATTAACAAAGGGTGTCTTTTGCATACAAAAAAATCCCATTAGTAATTAGCCTATTTTAAATATTCCACTCAAATTTTTTGTGTCCTCTACTGTGTTTCATTCTTTTTGATTGTTTGCCACAATTATTATCTCTCTGCTAAAGAAATTCAGGAAATCTTGCTGACAAGAGTCCCGTGTTTAACTTTTATCAGCCTACCATTTCTTTTGCACGTAACGGAATAACTTTGTAGAGGTCGTATGTACTCATTGTACTGCATGAATGCCCAGTTTCTGAAAGATTTCACACAATGTATAGTAGTACCTTGATCACTGAATACCACCTATTCTGTAAGAGTAAAACATTCTGGGTTTTGGAAGATTATGTATTTTTTTTTCAGTGATGATTGTTAAAGAATTATGCCATACAACGTGAAATCTTATGTATATAAGATTTATTATATGTGTATATATTGTATTTATACATAAGTATATGTAAATGTATAATATTTAAGCATGCACTTACAGATATATGCCAGGTTATAGCTGAGAGCTGGCGAGAAAGTCTGTCTCTCTCTGTCTCTGCAAGAAATGAGAAATTTTATGTCAACCTCCTGCAGTCTTTTTCCTGGAAAAAAGGAATTTAGGAGTATAACAAAATTCACCTGTACATAAGCTTTTGAAACTCCTCCTATTCCACTGAGTCACAGTACTAGTATTAATAAGAAGAAAAATAGACAAAGCCTATATATTTCTATATTTTTGTCTTAGTATGTAAGACAGAGGAACAATGATCTCTGCTCTAAATATTTTCTGCATGCAACATAGCTACTAGAGAATATTCAAGTCTTTTAAAAAGTAAGGCTAATAAAATAGCAGTAGAATTATTTGTTATAGAGTTCATTTAACACACACATTTATTTGTGTAAGCCTGTTCAAATGAAACAAGTGTTATGTGTTTTTTTCCTGAGAAATACAACCATGCAACTTAAGTAATCATGCTAACTAAAATTCTAGGAAATCTTAAACTCACCTTTAAAGTTTCATGTTAAGCAAGGATTTATTGATTGGAAAGCTTCTATTTATTTACTGCTATTTCTGAAAATTCAATACATACATTATTTTATGTGAGTATTCAGCCTATATATCACATAAACTGTCAAAGCTATAGCTAAATGTAACAATTATTATCTTACTTATTTGTCAGTGGCATATATATAAGAGAAAATCAAAGTACTCCAGTCATCAGTTTTTGCCTCTACACCTTCCCAAATAAGTCTGGGTTTGTGCAGTTTCTTGAGTAGGGTACAAGGAAGGACACTCATCCATTCTCCAGCAAGCCACATTTTGGCCAATTGCTAAAGCCTTACAAAGGTATTTGTACATTTTTTTTATAGTTGTTTTGTGTTCTGATAGTATGACACCATTAAAATTTTAGAGTACAGACAGTTCTTGGCATAGTAAAAGAATCTATGAAGAAACTACTTCATGATGATGACACAAACCCATTTTTGTCTTCAAAGGTGGTGTTGTGGACTGCTGTACTGGTCAGTGATGACAAACATTTGGTAATCTGCAATTAAAAGTTTTTTTCAGTATTGTATCCTATAAAAATTGTCATGCTCTTGTACTTCTGTGTCTGTGCCTGTACCTGTGGCTGATGTCTGGCAAGCTCTAGTACAAAGCTAAATACTGTTAGCACTGCTGAAACAGAACGATGAAGCATTGTTCCTTGTTGGATGATAAAGAATGAGAAATCCTTATTATCAGTCCATGGAAAAATCATTTCCTTTAGAACCCCGTCAGAACCTCAGTGTCAATCAAATTGTCTAAATGAGGATTATTTTGGTCCATGCGCTGAGATTCTGAAAGCAGAAAAGTACGGTTTTTTAGCAGAAACTGAGGACTGGTGTCAAGTTTAGTATCTTAGTGCTTCTTCATATTACTGACTGGTGGCAACCTCTGATTATTAGTGAAAAAGTGGTCAATAATAGCCCCTTTGAAAATATCCAGAATATGTCAGGTCTACTTGTGTCTCCTTAAACAGTGACTGAACAGAACACTTCAAACATGGTTATCTTTGGCAATCATTAGGTCCAATGAATTTGCTCTTTTCCTGTTGTTCTTGCTGAAACCAAACTTCCTAATTAAATTTTCTGTCTTTTTTTTTTCTCTATTGCTCTTTACCTTCTCATTGAGGTCAGCCAGCATCATGTATAGTTTAAGTTGTCAACCTGTTCCAATACACGGCTCAGATAAGGAATGGCTATTTTATTTTCACCCAGATCCTGAAGAAAACTAACAAGGAACTTGTCAGGATTTGATTGTGTACTGGGAATGAATATCTTACAACCATCCTGTGGATTTTTGGGCCAGTGCTTTGGCCAGTGATGCAGAAGGACATTATCAGCAACTGCAGGTAGTTTTTAATGGTAGGCTGAGAAGCTGAAATACAAAGCAATCTCCAAATCCCAGCTGTGGGCAGCTGGAGGGTGAAGAGTTATGCAGTTGTTGCTTCAATGTGGAGTGCTAGTCTTGTGGTTTACACCAAATCCTTTCCAGTACAGTTAGGTAGAATTAAGCACCCACCAAATCTACAGTTACATGTTTTACTGCCTGACTTCCATGAAATACAGCGACTTAAGATCCAATCGTTTTTGCTCTGGTTTCACAATGCAATTCATGTAGAGCTTGCCAGAGAGCTGATGCGATGGCCGAGGATGTGATTCCTCATGCTGCTGGTTCTTCGCTTTCAGATTTCTTTACCTAATGGAGGGTGCCTTCCAGATACATGGGCCAGGGTCTCCTCGAGGGATGGCAGGGCAGGGCTGTGGCAGCACTGCATCCTACTGCCTTGCTGGGACGGGAACTGACAGCCCCAGAGGGGTCTGAAATGGGGTCCTGGGCAGGCTGGGGTGAGCCCCAGGGGAGGGCAGGCCCGGCCAGTAAGGCTTGGTAGTGCCCCCAGCACCCTGACAATGTAACAGGGCTTCTAGATACTTATCTGTGTCTTCACTTACTTTAGCACTAACTTCAAGGAACTTACATGGTAACTTACCCACATGGGTTAAGTTTCTCCTTTTCACTGAAGAACACTGTTTTGATCCAGATGGCCACTGTCACCACCCTGACACTAACAGCAGTAAAAGTGACAGAATGGCACGATAGCCTTTCCCCTCCCCAGCATCAAGGGCAGTGTTGTTATCTAGGACATGTAGGTCTTTTTAGTGCAAGAATTTGGAGGTTAGGATTTTGAACGGGTGGAGTTTAGAAATACCTATATCTCTGGGCATTGAAAGATCTATTTGCCCTGAAGGAAAGCCATTTACTGAAAGGAGCCTTCAAGTGCTTCCATCTAAACATGGATGTTTTGCTAGTGCATTTTAATTTTTCTCAAGTTTGGTCAATGACTCTCTTACGAATATTATCTGAGAATATGTTACTTATTTTACTCTTGTGGTGCTATCTTTCCCTTTTTTCCCTGTAATTAGAAATACGTGAATACAAATAGGAGAACAACTCTGACAAAACCTCAAACAATTACAATCCTAAAGATTAGTTTTCTGACACTAAAAAGCACTGAAATTGTTGGTACTTCTAATTTTCTGGTAGGCTCCATCACAATCAGAATTACTGCCTAAATCTAGGCCTACACCTAGATGGTGTACTCCCATAACAAACCAATAATGTGACGATTACTTCTGAAGTAGCTAATTCTTTTTTTTTATTCTGAATGCATACATGCAAATATGACATTTCCTTAAAGTTAAAAATACTCAAAAATACTTCTCAAATAGACAAACATTTTGTAATATTTTATTACCAACAAGGTTTCATTAGTTAAAAGATTGAGAGGGAGAGACACTGTCAGGTAGAATTTATTCACACATGGTAAATCAACCTCTAAGTCAAGAAGAGACATAAAAATTCAGCTCAGTAAGGAATTGAACAAATAACAACAAAAAAAAAAAGTTGATATGTTACATTTTAGTAGTTTGTGGGCAAATTAATTATGTATACCTGAAGCATCCTGTAATCTTTTACCCCTTAAGATTTTTTCATACAATTGAATAGAAGGGAAGATGCCTGGGATTATATAGCCCTATTCATGAAGAGCTCCGAGATGCAAGATACCGGTCCCTGTTCTCAAAACAGTATTTGAATAGAGCATAAATGAACCAAGTCTGTTGTTTTCGCAAATGAGGCAATAAATGCTGATGTCTTGGAGCATAGAAACAGCACATTTATTTTCACATTTGTGAAATAGCAAGCATTTATTTAGATGCATGTCATTAGGGCTGAGTGAATGGTCTGTAACCAGACAGAAACAGGAGAGCTATCCATTCAGAATTCAAGGGCTTAAGCTGTATTACTCAAGATAGAATTTCACAAATATTTCTGAATATTTTATGATCTTTAGGAACGAACAGGAGTTCATCTATCTGCTAGTTACATAACACTGTCACTCTTAACGAAAATAGAAAGTACAAAAACTTGAGCTCTGCAAAAGGCATAGCTGCCCACAGTGTTCCAGTTTATGGGTTCAGTCCTCCAACGCAATGAGCGCTTTGGTCCCAGTCCAGCAAACTACACAAATATCTGCTTAACAGTGTGCACGTGAATAATTCCATTATGCTAAACTGCTACTATAGCTAAATAGACGAGTCACAAGGTCCCGATATCCTAGGTGACATCTTTTCTTTACTATCTCTGAAATGTTAGCATTACACTTTCCTAATTCATTGGGGTTTTATACACCACCATTCATAAAAGTTAGTCTATAATCTGCCATATTCAAGTGTGAGAAGACTACAAAACAGGGAAGCTTTTTTTTTCTTTTCTCTTACCAATTTCTTCCAGGAGAAGGTGCTTTCAGGAGCTGGAAGGGATTATTAGAATTTGCAACAGGAGCTAAAGGAGCTATAAGTCCCCTCTCTCCACTAGCTGTATGTAACACCATATATGCTGGACATCACCAAACTGGGAGATGCTGCCTCTCCCTTTCCCACCTCTTTACTGACCTTTGCAGAAAGGGTGAATGCAAAGCTTGTCAGTGTCTGTGCTGGTTAGCAGAGTGAGGCTATAGCAGCCAAAACGACTTATGCTGCACTCATAAATTGCACTGTTGAGGCTGCTCCAGTATGTTCACCCTCAGAGCTTCCAAGAAAGTTCTTTCTGACCCAGCCATGTAGTACTACCTTGTCCATGGCAGTACAAGTCCTCTTCTCTCGTCTCCCCATGCTGTTTGACCTTATAACATCAGAAACAGTTTGAAATTCATGTCAGGTTTGGCCTTTATTGACACCCAGGTAGTTTATCATCACATGAATTGTGCTTAGTGATGCACATTATTATTACTAATACTTATCAACATTTTGCGCATCTCAGATGATGAATGTGGGCTAGTGCATTATCCCATTTTCTGTGTGCATCATGAAGCTACTCCCTTCAATCAGTATTGTTGCAGTCTTTGTTATTTGCTTTCTTGCTTTCTTGCTATCTATCCATCCGTGCATAATATGACACATTTCCTACTCTGATCTCAGTATGAAAACACTAAGAGCTTTAAAAATTTCATACATCTCCAGACCACCGTAGGTTACTTTTTACCTAAAACAATGTTCAGATGGCTGTCACAAAGAAAGTTAAAGTGAAATGTCAAAAACTGTAAGGATGAAAAGCTGCACATGGTAGATACAAGATTCAGCACACGGTAACTCCCTCTTAATAAACAAGCAAAGATCTATTGGAAGGAAAATTTCCCTGCATTTGAAATTTAACTGCCAACCATCCACATCCTACACATAACTGTCAGAAAGGATGTCTAAATCTGTCCTCATTTATAACATGTGTTGTGACAAGATTTGACAGTCTCTGAAAGAGCTATAATTGCCACCTAAACATCCAGCATTTTGTCAACTGCGATCATGTTTAGGGAAAGCATTTATTTCACTTAAAAAAACCTTTGCATTTTTTCTTTCTTCTGAATGAGATGACAGATTTATTTTTTTTTCTTTTCTCATTAGGGGTTGCAAGTCAGATTTAAGAATTTTTTTTGTTCCTTTTTTTCTCTTCAGTATTTTTCTAGTGACAGAAGTTGGAACTTTTCAGATTAAAAGACGAATGATTAGCATGAGGAAACCGATAGCAATTTAACAGAAATACCATAAGACCATCTACCAAGATACTGACTACTGACACCATTGAAAGTTTCTGAATGTTGAGCTGGTTTTGGCAGGCACTCTGCTGAATATCACAACAGGAACTAAGGTGAAAAAGAGGGAAGAGTATCCCAGTATTTGCCATTTTGTTACTCTGAATAAACATTATGTAGTTTTAGTTTGGTCCATATGGTCGTCCTAATGGAACTGTAAACATTGCTGCAGGATGGAGTTGAGAGCTGTTGGCGTAAAAGCAGAAAGAACATTTTGGATGAGGGAAACGAGACCCGTGACTTGGGCACACAGACAGTCTATATCATTGGGACTGCAACTAATGCCTAACTGATTAACTCCCCTGATAGTTCAGAAGTATACAAACTCTTATGGGGCCAAAGAGTTTATGTCTTAATTACTTTCTTGCAATACTGAGCACAAAAAGTCATGGCTACTAGAGCAAACACTCCCCAGCAGTATTGCTTTAATTCACTCTGGCAGCATTCATGGTTCTTCTGTGTTTATTTACTGAAAAACGTCCAGCAATCAAATTTTATTTAAAGGAATGTTCACAAAATTAGACGACAATCTGCACTTCAGAGAGCATTGGTACTAGAACTGATTCTTTTTCATGTAATGGATGCAGCAGGGACATGGAAGCAGGACTGCATTTGAAGAACAGGTCTCCCCAGACCTTAGATTTACTCTTGCTTGCCTGGCCAGCCCTTGCCAGGTGCACTGTTGGTGAGAAGTGTTTGCCACCTGGCATGTCTGCTTTTGAGGAAGAACATGGCAAACTCTTCCTCTGTTGGCTAGAGGGGTCAGTAAGCATACTAAATGTTTCCTCCTGACTGGAGTTTAACTGGGAAATGAAGTGGGAAGCCAAAAGAAAAAGATTCGCTGTACAAGTGAGAGAACAAGTTAGCATTAAGTAACTTTCTCCACCTGTTCAGTCCTAATTACAAGACTCCTATACACTATATTCTTTAACTGCCACTTAAGGCTCTCTTACACTCCAATCAGAGTCAGTATTGAATGCTTCTCACACAGACGATTGTCCATAACGGATGTCCACAGTGACGCCACACTACAAACCTGGATGTCAGATAGGTGGGTCACACTGTGTAGTCAGACCAAAGCTCAGCTTCAGTTCAAACAATAAGTCTTAAAATAATAATCTGACACCCACCAAGTAGCTATTTTAGAAACAGGAAGAAAGAGTCTCACAAACTAATAACTGCTATTAGTCAAATACATTTCCTTAAATATAACTGAAAAGGACAGTCCAACATCCGTGAATATTCCATGGCATTTGATAAGAGATCAGAAGATTCTTAAAGGAATAGAACTAATTCATATATCTATCGGCTTTTACATGTTTACACTGAGATATTGGCAACCAGTACATTTTGTTAGGAGTATCCTTGAACAACGGAAAATTTATTTCAGGAAGCAAGTAAATAAATGGATCGTAGACCTGAATTATTTATCTGGGCATACGAAATTACCACTACCTGTCCTTTTAGATTTGTTTAAAGTTAGTATCTGCCCACGAATCAGACTCAGTTAGAGCAACTAATAATGAGGGGGTTGGGTGGGTTTTTTTTCTGTCTGTGTCAAATTACCTATCTGTTATCTGTCAAGAACTTTCCAGCACTCTCGTGTTCCAGTGAAGTTGCTTGCTTAGCAAGGCTGGTCACCTACCTACATGCTCTTATTCCTCTCTTCTATATAGTGCAATAGAACTTTTGAGTTCTACCCGTAAGCAGCTACTGGGGTCAATGGAGACAATAATAGAAATATAGGACAAATTTAAATGCTGTCATAGTGGTCAGATATCTGGCAGCTTCAAGCACCTTTATAAGTGGAGACAGATGGATGTCTCGGGTTTTGCCAGCTAGTAACACCTTCCAGAAAAACAATAGTTTCGTCTATTAATTTGCACTATGCAATTTTTAAACATTAGCATCCTGATTGATCTAAAAAAAAAAATTATGGGAGAGAGAAGCTGGAAAAGAGAAATGCTAGTGTAATAGACAGGAATGGAAGTACTTTGTGTGTAAGTGAGGGTAAGAAAGAACCACCTAGAACACATGCAGAAACCTTGGCAAGGGAGAAAAAAAACCATACTGGGCTAGGATTCTAGGAAAATGGGCAGGGAGTTCTTGGCAAGGAAGTGGACAGAAGGAGACAGGAGATTTCAGCACCCTTGGACTTCAAGAAGTCTCTGATAAACACAATGCTCAGCACCTTCAGCAGCTGCAATGTAAATGACAGAATGATGTCAGATTTCAAAAAACTCAGAATTTATGGTCATAAGCCTTATCAAGGAGTATTTATAAGGAGAATTGACAGTAAAAAAAAAGATATTTTATGAATTCTAAGTAGGTTGCCTTTCTTTTGAAGGGAAGGAAGGAATGTTCTGCTCTTTACTGGTAAACGATGAACAATTTAAAAAATTGACTGAAGTTTACCTTTCTAATCAGCTGTAACATCTGTGCAGAATAGTTATTAAACAAAGCATTGTTTTTTTCTCTTTTTGTTTTTATGATTCCTTGTATGTATCTACTAATTCAGACAGAATCTCACCCTGCAGTGGAAATAAATCCAGGAGATGACAGTAAACAGGAGTTTTTTCAAGGTTTCTTCTGAGAACATTCCCCGCATGACTCTGTTAAGGTATGCAATTAATATTAAACTGTAGCTGATACTTCCAAGCCTTTCCAGTTGCTAATTTGGCATTCCCCCTGGGGTAACTGTGTCTGGTTAGCTAAGTAGGTAGAAAAATAAACTCTTTGGTGTGTGAGCGTAGGCAGCCAGGTCAAGGAGCACAATTAGAGGAGATCCTGCCTATACTAAAATATCACCCTAACTAGAGCTAAATAAAGGGGTTTGAACTTGAATGGGAGCTTCCGTTAAAATTTTAAGTATGGAGATATGAAAAATTTAAAAGAAACCTTGAAAATATACAGTGAAATTTCCATTCCTTACTCCAGGAGAGTTTTAATGGCTACAGCTGTTGATGGGAGTGGGTACCTATGCTGTTTATGTGCTTATTACTCCGATGTGAGAGACTTTAGTGTCAGTATTTGCATTTAGCTTCTGAGATCGGAAACATATTATGCCATTTCTTCTGAGTGCACCTTTTTCCTTATACTGAACAGCAAGCATTGGGTTATAAAAATAAGACTAAAATAGCTGTTTTGATGCTTAAATGGATGGAGTTGTGCAGCTGTGAATGCTAATCAGTTGCAGGTAAAGAATGCTTCCTCTTGTGGGAGTTGCTAAATGTGCTAGCTGAAGCTAAAAATAACGAGCTGACCTGCCCTCGTCACAATAACATTGTGGAACTTATTTTTCCTTGCATGATTGAAAAGCGGGTGATATAGTCACGCATTTTAAGACAGAAAGAGGTTGATTTGCTCATCTAGAAACTGGCTTAATGCTAGAATACTGTTATTTATGTGTCTGATGTGGGAAGCCTGCTATGCGAATTTGCACGTAAAGATCATTCAAACATAAGAGTCAATTCAGGGATTCTCCAGTTGTTCTTTGTAACAAAACAGCACTGTATTATCCTTGCTTAGCATTCTCTTGTGTTGCCATGATACAAAGATGCTAACTTTAAGTGAAATGGTGCCAGAACGCTAATAGCCATCAGAGCAGCACGGAGGGCCTGGCATTAGCTATCTGCTAGGAGGTCTATGGGAAGGTCTGATTTGATGCCTGTCAGAGGCTGCAGCTAAATGTCCTTGCAAGAAAGCTTCTCCACATGAGATAAAATGCTGATCTTGATGGAAAGGGAGAGAAAGAGACTTGCTCTCTAATCTCCACAAACGTGCTGCAGAAGAGCAAAAGAATTGGGAAATACATAAGAAGGACATCAATAAGATTTTCAGATACAGAATGGGCCAAGAATGGATTAACAAGTAAGAAACTGCATTTAAATTAGAAGTAGTTTAGCTGAAATGTCTATGTTTCTCAAATATGTTTGCCTCACACTCGTTCCCTCATTACAGGATGGCTTAGCTGCTGTTTGAGAAAAGTTTCACCTTCTGTTTGCCCATTTGACTGCAGGGAATGCAGCTGTGGTTGGTTATTGCTCTGAAATACAGCGGAGATGGTACTCTATGACTGTAAAAAGATGACTATTCAAATACACTGGCAACAAATTTGTTTCAAATTCTGTTCTGGAGTTGGTCTCTCTAAGATGAAACTGCATTTCACTGAAAACTAGTTTCGTGGATACCAGAGTTCAGTTCATTATTATCACATGCCCAGGTTTTTATGTGAAATGCGATAAACTGGAAGTGAATATTTTGACACCAGGTGTCAACAACATTAAGTGGAATGCAATTTCTTTCTGTAAAATGCTACGAGTGCTGGAATTTAGAAAATAAATATGCTTCACAGAAAAATAGATCAGCTGTGCCTTGTTATCATTGAGAGAGGTTTTATCTTACTGTTGCTCTCAGAAACCTCTAAAGATGACAATTGCCCAACCTCCTCTGACATCTATTCTAGTACTTAGTAATCCTTACCCCAAGAGTGAACTTGTCTAATTTAAAACCTTCCTCTGCTGCTTTGCAGAAGGGCCGAGGCAGTTCAGTGACTCACTGCCACCTACAAGAGAGGCACTTCCCTATACCTAGCAAAAAAATCCTCAAAGCCACTGACAACATAGCGTTCGTGATGAGCTTCTGGGAACTATCACTGAAAGCTGTGCAGACCTTCAGGTTACAAAGCATAACCCCTACAGCATAGTTGCTTCCAGATTGCCTGCACTCCATTGATATACTAATTCTCTATCTTTGACAAGACAGAACACAATTAATTTACTGATGGCAACATAACCCACCCACCATGGTACATGAAAACAAAGCTGTGGGTAAAACAATGTAAAAAATTACATACCTTTTTTTTAAGCAATTGAGAGACTCAGATTGTGGTTTGAAGGACTCAAAAAGAAAAATTGCATGTAAAATAAACAAAGCATCACTTACAATCATTACATACTGTTCCTTTGGAAAGCTCCATATGGATTTTTCATTGTGTTCCTCAAGTAACTTCCTCATGCTCTAGATTCTCTTTCTCTCTGTTGCTCCATATATTCACATATAGAAAGGAGGCTCCCAATTCCCATTTTGCCTAATATTTTGGATTCACTCAGGCTCCCACATCAATGCCCCAATACATTCTCTTTGAGGTATTTAATATTCCACCTATTAAACATAATAGAAAATATTAATTACAGATACATCTAATTAAGCGTGTTATCTCCGGTGCATTCTTTGCTGGAGAACATATCTTGTTTGGATTCTCTGTCATGAAGGTTATGAGAAAAAGTGCTAGACTTTGTCTTGTCCAGCAATAATTTGAAGAGAAGCTCCTCTTTCACCTGTCCTCCAGGTATGTACACCATCATGCGAGCCCCTTCTCTTACAGTTTAAGCCCCAGACTTCTTGTCCCATCACCTGTGCACATAGAGAATAATTTCTTTCCTCTTTGCAATAGTCTTTTATGTATTTGTCCAGTTGATAAGAGCCAGGGAAGCTTCTAGCAGCTTCTCACAGGAGCCACCTCTGTAGCCCCTCCCCACTACCAAAACCCCACCACACAAACCCAATACCATGAGCTTGCAGACCACAACGATTTCTGACTTTTCCTACTTCGATGTGGGTTTTAACAACTCTTAGACATTTTTTTCCGATAAAAGTCTCTGAGCCATTCAATTTAATTAAGAATCATATTCCATAAAATCAGATATCTTGTACAGAGTAACTATCGAGTCTTCAAATACAAATCCCATGTAAATATAAATCTTCCATCATCTTTCTAGAATTCTACTTGTCTCATACAAAACTCTGTAACTACAACTTTTAATTAAATATAACATGTTCTCCTTGAGTTGAAATTCCTGTCTTTCTGAGAATGTTTCTACACTCTCTTTTGAAGACTGGGATTAAATAAAGTCACTGGCATTTTCATTTTAAAATTTAAAAAGGCAAATGACAATCCTGACCCCTCAGTGGTCAAGCTCTATACTGCTTCATCCATTCAGACTCAATAGCAATTGCTGTTGCCAAACTTATTTGAGATTTCTCAGCAGTGTGAACTCTCTAAGAAATAAGATGGTTCCCAGACTCAAATAGTACTTTCCTGCAAACATGGAAAATATTAAGGGGATTGAATGGAAGAAAATAAAAGGCTGGAGATTTTGCAATTCAAAGTATAATTCCTTGAAAGTGAAGGACTCCCTTTAGAAGTTCCACAGCCAGCTATGATAGTGTTTCACACACAGCACAGAGACTAGCAGGCTTTGATTTATTTATATGAACAAAAACATTTTTTAAAAGCTGGAAACAAGTAACCTTATAGACTAATTAGTCATGCAATACAGCATTGCTCTTCCATAGTTTATTTTCATCAGTCATATTAATCACTGCAGAGCAGATGTATTAAGGGTGACCCAAGGTTAACGGAAAGGATACAAAATAATGAACTGGAGCAGTAGCTGATAACCTGGAGAACTTCTTGATTTATAATTCTGAGAGTCTGTTGTGGGTTTTGGCATCAACTTCATGCAAGTCTATTTCCCTTTAATCAGTCAGTCTCCGATCATGATGATGTTTACTTTGCATTAATTTTATCTGCCTTTGGAGATAATGTAACTGTGATAAGAGCCAATTAGTTTTGCACCATCAAGAAGGACAATGAATTGTGACTTGGCAAAACAAAGATAAAATGAACCATTTGCCTAAATGGTGCCATTCATTGTTGTTTTCTCATAAGGCTGCCTCTGTAATGTTCAGCTCCATGAACAAAATTGCTCAGGTTATGCAAGTTTACCTGAAGTAAAACATGTTCTGAAATGAACACTACACTAATGCAGCAGCACTGCCCAGTAATTCAATGCTCATTTTCCACAAGCCATTAGATGTGTCTAAAGATTGTATTTCACGCACATGAATAAGTGATGCAGTGAGAAGTAAGCTAGCTGTTCAGTTCTTGTGGCGAAGGCTTTTTAAATAAGGAGTAAAATGAGTTGGGTGGGGGATTTTTTTCCACACAGACATAACACCAGTGTCTTTTAAAAAACATTATTGCAAGTCTTTTGCCCAGAAGTAAGTCAAGTTGCACATTGGAGTGAAACAAACTCAAATCACTGGACAGAAAAGTTTGCAAATGTATTTTTTTAATGATAATAACACTTCTCATGAAGGAATCTAACATGCAATTACCTTCATGGAAATATAACTACTGCTGTGATACAGATAAGCTGTTATTCATATTCACAAGAATGAGGCATTTTAGAGGTTATTTTAGGGTAGTGTCATAGACCCAGAGATTTGGTTGATGAAATCACAGTGACCTAAGGATATCTAAGAAAAAAAAAGATCAATCTTAAGAAAAAAAGACCAATCTAAGAAAAATCTAAGGAAAGGAAAAAAATCCCACAAATTAACACTTAAGCAAAACAAGTGTTTTCTCAGATAACTGGTATTAAATACAAATTTAAGAAAGCGAGAAAATGGAAACTAGGCTAATTTGTAGTTATCAGAATAAAAGAACAGAGATATTCAGGGTAAAAGGAACACAAAGTAGATGCAACTAAAAACAGAAGCCAAAGGTAATGAGAAATAATTTTCAAAATTTTCAAATCAGGGGAAACGTGGTCCCCTGATGAAACTGCCAAAAACTGGTGCAAACTGTTTTGGTAAAATACTTAAAAATGTATTTGTCACTGCAAAATGAAGGGACATAGTGGACGTAAAGGTGGCCTGTCTCATGCCTCTAGTCTATGTCTTTCCCTGTCTGGATGGTGGGATAGAGAGTACAGTTGTTGTATCTGAGGAAAGGACAGACCTAGAAGGAACCATAAGTACACTCGAGGAGAAGAGCAGAACTCAAAATCATATTGAGAAATTAGCAGGCAAGCTTGGAAAAAGATGAAATAAAAGTACAAAAGTGAAAATACTATGCTTGGGCAAGAAGGTTGCAAAAACATACGATGTCTAGGTAAAGTTACTTTGAAACAAGAGCTAAAGAGATTTATCCTATTAGAAGGCAAGCATGAGTTAGCGGTTTCATGCTGCTGTGAAAAAGTCAAACATCACACTGGAATCAATTAACAGCTATAGAGACTGCAGGAAACCTGGCATAATACTCCTGCTCTGATCAGATAGATTGATTAAATTAGTTCCCAAGGTTGCCTCTATTCCTCTTTAAAATACTGCCAGGTGCACTGCTACAATATTCGCTTTATTTCAGGACAATAATTTCCATTTACATCTTTGAGATGTTGATTTAAGGCTGAAATTTTCAAAAAGGCCTAAGTACCCATCTACTACAGAATTCAAAAAGGTTTGAATGTCGATGATTACTGAGCAGTTCCTGGAATGCTTGAGAACCTAGTGGGCGCATGATTCCAGAAAAAGAAAGTAATTTTTAAAAGTAAGTCAAAATGTTTTGATAACTAATACTTGAATTAGCTCAGGTATTTTTTCTTAATTACCTTAATTCACAGCCCAGACTCTTTTCTTTTGGGAATCCACATTTTCTTTTCTGTAAGGATAACAACTACATTTTGTTCAGATTTTTCTTTGCTTAAAGCCTGTGTTTCTCCAATAGTTCCCACTGCTTCAGGGAGACATTTCATTCTTTTTATCTTCTGTATCTGTAACAGGGGTTTGGAAATGCTCAAGGCCATCCTTATTAAGTAACTTAATGTCTTGTTTTTTAGAATATTATTGTTGAAAAAAGAATATTCTGGAATTAACCCCTTTTTAAAAGCAAAATTATTTGAGTTTTTATGTATCAGGAACTTGTGTATCTTCAAAATAGCCCTGAGACCAGTAAGAGCTTAAACTTGGGAAGAAAATAGTCACATTCCATAACAATTATTAAATACAAGTTATTAATTGATATTAGAAACCATAGTCAGGAAAAAAAAAAAGATAATTAATCCAGGAAACTATAGAATGGCTTGGGTTGGAAGGGATCTTAAAGATCATCTATTTCCAATCCCCTTGCCATGGGCAGGGACATCTTCCAATCCGGCCTTGAACACTTCCAGGGATGGGGCAGCCACAAATTCTGTGAACAACCTGTTCCAGTGCTTCACCACCCCCAGAATTAAGAATTTCTTCCTAATATCTAATCTAAATCTCCCCTCTTTCAGTTTAAAGCCATTGCCCCTTGTCCTATTACTACACGCCCTTGTAAAAAGTCCCTCTCCAGCTTTCTTGTCAGCCCCCTTTAGGTACTGGAAAACTGCTAGAAGGTCTCCCCAGAGCCTTCTCTTCTCCAGGCTGAACAATCCCAAGTCTCTAAGCCTGTCTTCATAGGAGAGGTGCTCCAGCCCTTGGATTGTCTTTGTGACCCTCCTCTGGACCCGCTCCAACAGCTCCTTGTCCTTCTTACATTGGAGGCCCCAGAGCTGAACGCAGTATTCCAGGTGGGGTCTTACGAGAGCAGAGTAGAGGGGCAGAATTACCTCCCTTGACCTGCTGGCCACACTTCTTTGGATACAGCCCAGGATACAGTTGGCTTTTCTGGGTTGCTATGACAGGCTTTATTCTTACATAGAATATTTTCATCTAGTAGACAGAAACTATTACAGTTTCTTATTTTCATCATAGAGAACATGGGATTACATTCCTAATGCTAAGAGCTGCGATCAGGACAGAAGATAACCATTCCATAGTATAGTGTTTCTATCCTGAAGTTTAAACAAGAGAGAAAGCTGTCTCAGGCTATACACTTCAGTAGGTATTTTTAGAATACAGACTAATTTTTTTTCTAAATTTCAGAGCCATGAAAAATGAGTCTGCTCAAAGAATGAGTTTTCTTAATAGCACATCTGGAAATCTATTTGAGGATGTGCACCTCTGGAAGAATTCTGCAGCATAGGAAAAGGTAACATGGCAGCTATAGTAAATATGTTAAGTACAAGGGGAGAAACAGGGAGACTCATTTTGTTGATTTGAGCTGAGTTTACCTTTCTGACTATTTCTGGGTATTGATGATAAGTTCCTAACATGGGCTTATATAGTAGTGTGAAGTCAGGGAGTTCCCGTGTTAACAGAATATGAGACCTAGGGGAAAAGCAAGACAGTTTAAAATGTAGAAGAATATAAAAATAACCAAGTTACTTTAAAGATAATTGCCTTGCCTAGCAAGCTTCATTTTTAAAAAATTCACTCTGTTCTTCATTTAGTAATGGAAATACTGCAGTTTCAGAAGTTGAATTTCACATTGTTTTGACAAGTCATAATAGTGATAAAACCATAAAATTATTGTAATTAATATTAATATTTAGACTGGTTGTGACCTGTAACTAACTGCTTCAAAATGAGAGTGCGTTAAACAAAACCAGCTCTTGGCCCCTTAACTTCTCTATGAAGAGAATGGTAGGAAAATCCAGTCCATGGTAAATCATGCTTTACCATCATGCTTTCTGCTACAGGGATGAAGTTTCTAGCATGTTCCCATGTAGACACACACCTGCCAAAACTGAAAAAGTACCACCTAGAGCTTGCACTCAGCAGCCTAAACTGTCCCATAGTCTTTTCACAACATGTCTTTTTGAGGAAAAATATTAGATGACAGTATGTATACCTATGTAAGAAGGCATTCATCTAAGGGAGTTAACTGAATTTCTGAATCTGGAAAAAGAGATGGGAGAAGCCCTGGTAACAAAGTTGTTTTGATCCAGAAGCCTGTGAGTTCAGGATTTTTATATTTCCACAACAAAAATAAGAAGAGAAAAAAGGAGCAGTCTCCGAACCTCAGGAGAGTGCTATACCATATGGAAAGCTTTTAAAACCATTGGAACCAAACTGCCAGCCTTTTTTAATGGCACCATTAGAAGAGCCCGTGGTGCTGTCAGTGCTCAGGAGGCACAAGAGCAGGCCTCCATGGCCATGCTGATTGTTCTCGACGTCTGATATTTCAGTTGGTTGTAATGAAAGAGAATGGGGATTTTGAGAAGGGAGATAATTAATGATTGCACATAAGGAGTTTGTGATAAAAGCAGATTGTGTATCTTGTCTTGACTTAAATTCTTCAGTGAGAAAAAAAGATAGAAAAGCTTGCTTTAGGCTTGTTAGAGCTCATTTTAGGCAGAAGTGGTGGAAGACCCTCGTGTCTTGGAGGATGCCTTTTTACATAACTTACATGCATTCTGAATAATTTATATGTGCTCGTAAAGAATAGGGAAAGACTTTTAAACATTCACAGCTGTAATTTAAACAGTGACATATTTTTGCTTAGCAAAGGCTGTGAAAATGGAGACATCGCTGCTCCTTCAGGTGTCTATCACAGACTTGTGTCCTTCCGCTCTGCTCCCACAGTGGAACCATCAGAGTGCAGCACTTGCACGTGGGTCTTAGCTGCTTCTGTCCAAAGTCCATCAGTGTAGCTTAAACCATTATGGTCAGCAGTGTCACATTGGGTAGCAAAGCATGTTCTCATCTGCTGTGGGGGTGAGAACCTTCGGAGAAAGAAGCTAATGAATGGGAATATTCTGTAAACATCTGAACTAGATTTCTTAGGCCATGTTTGGGAAGAGTAAAGCATGGTTTGCAGATCCATCAGGATTTAGTTATCAAGCCTCCACTGACTGGACTTTGCAGGTATCTAACTAATATGACTGTTTGGTGCCCTTGTCTCTCTAGTCCATCTAGATTGTGTACAGTATAGTATGCCTTCAAATAGTGTAATACTTGAAATGAACACATATTACTGTACAAACTTCTTTAATAGAAGATTTCCTTACTTTAAATAAAGCACTTGTGTGCAAGGGTTTCAATTGTCAGAGTTTGACTTGTAAAATGAAAAACAGATATGTGAAATGGCTGGGACTACTTCCCATATTCTTTTGCAGCAATCTATTATATTCCTTAGTCATCACACTCATCTCAATTAGACAAGGGTTTGGGGTTGAATATCTATGAACATATAACACTGCATTTTGAAACAAGAGATACAGCTTCCCCAAAACTTGTTATCTTCATAAAGCTATTTAAGTTATAAATTAGAAACTGTCAGTCTTATCAGCAGAACCCATGTTATGTAACGGGATTGGATCAGCTGCAATGCAGACAGGGACATGGTTCCTTAGACTCTCCGCTAACCCCTAAATGTTTAGTCATTTTGAAAGCAATATTTTACCACGAGAGTTGTAGAACACTGGAACAGGTTGCCCAGAGAGGTGGTGGATGCTCCATCCCTGGAGACGTTCAAGGCCCGGTTGGATGAGGCCCTGAGCAACCTGATCTAGTTGGAGATATCCCTGTTTGTTCCGGGGGGATTGGACTAGATGACCTTTGAAGGTCCCTTCCAGCCCTAACGATTCTATGATTCTATGATTCTATGATTTAGCTTTTGAATAGTTAGCTAATTTTAGCAATACCGAACACCATCCAAAGTATATTAGGCCTGAATTACTGTCCCACAAGAATTTATGACAAGCAAGAAAATAACATTTCACTCTAAGCTGCGGACTGTTCGCAATCGACTCTAAACTGAACAGCTAGCATATGATACACTCTGCATACAGACTAGGTAGAGTATACACACATTTCTTCCAACCTTAGTTAAAGGTGCTAGTTTTAGTGAAGCTAATTTGGTCACAGCTGATGTCACTAAATAGTTTGTCACTGGCATAAATTATAGCAGAATGGGTGTGTTTGCTATTGAGTCAATTAAAAGCAAAACAAAAAAAAATTAGACACTGTTTTCTTCTTGACATTTTTAATTCCTTCACCAGCTTCTACTTTCAAAGTGTATCAAGTGAATACTCCTTAACTTCGAACATTTTTTTTAATTCTACTTCTTGCCTTCCAATTCATTCTAAGGTCCATGCTATGCATTTCTCATTTTTCCTCGGGTAACATCTATTTAGATTATTTCCTTTGGTGAACCATAGCATACTAAGACTTTATTTATATAGTAATTTCTGTCAAAGTAGTGTTTAATCATCTACAGCTTCACACAAAAATGAATTGACCAGACTGATCTATATCTCTTCCAGTTACCAAATGCTTAGTGTTTGAGAATGTATCATACCGTGTGTTGACTTCCCTCCCACAATGAGCAGATGAAATCTGAAGCATTCACCAATTTATTTTTTTCTACTCAGAAGGGAACATTAGATCATCTAGTCTGGTCTTAGCTGTGTGTCACAAGACACACTTTCTGTAAGCAGGTAGTCTCTCGGCCTAAATTTTTTTTTGGTTCATATATTAAATGTCTAGCTTAGCAGACAGACCAGAGTTTGGTCCATCAGCAATAACTATTGGTGTCTTGTTTATGAGAGGTTATGCCCTGTCTCTGCACCTGCCTGTCTTTACATTTTTTATTGATGTTTCCCAATGTAGATGGTTTTGCAAAGAAGCTTTGTAGTGACATTCCCAGCTCATTGGTTTTAAATTTTAATTTTCCAACTGCAAATCACAATTCTTGTTCATTACTGCATTGCAAATGTACATACCTGAAGTATTATGGTATATCATTTGAGACTTATTAAGATTTTTCCACACAGCTCAGGTGTAAGTAGGAGGAAAGTGAAAATCTGTTAAGAGGGAAAGTTTTCCTTGTAAGTAACACCTAATAATATCCACTGAATCTCTCAATTATGAGTTATACTGTCAGTCTCAGACATTACTTCCTGTTAATGAGGGATGTTCATTCCTTTCCCTTGGCTTTCTTTGCATTTGTAACCCAACATCAGAGTCAGTCTGCAAAATGAACCTCTCAGCAGAGAGCGGAGTTACCTGGCTTGACTCTCAGAGGACTCTGCTTTGCACAGGAGGTAGGACTAGAACCCTCCGGGGCTCTTCTCCCTTACAGCCTGAGTTATGTTATGGTCCTATGATTTTCTTCTTCACATGAAAAAAATCCTTTTTACAACCATCAATCCACTGGTGCTTGTATTTGTTTTCATCTCATCATGCCCATCTAAAACCACTTTTGTGGCAAACCTCTATGAGAATGGGCTGAGCATAGCAATGTGTGAAGGGTTGTGGAGCTCAGTAGAAAATATACTTCGCTTAGAACAAGACTTACTTCCATTATGTAGACCAGGCAGATTGCCCCCCTCCCAAATATGTAACTGCATTTAGTGGTATCTGTAGTAAATCTGACCTCTAGAACAAACTGAAGTATAGCTTTCATCTACTATGTCAGTGTAGTACTGCTTATCTGATGATATCATCCTCAAGGGGGGGTGTACACGAGCTGTGGGGACTCCGCCTGTTACATGACAAACATCCACCACTGCAAAAGGCAGAGAGCCAAGTCAAAGAGAGACAAAATGATGCTGAAAGCACTTTACCTTTTGCAAACAGAGCAATCTGCCAATAACTTTTCATCATAATGCCTATATATTGGGACCACTCCTTGCTGCTCCAATCTTGTTTTTATTTATTTTATTTTTGCTTCAAGATATCAGTGATCTCATCAGAGTCCCTCCAGAACTGCTCCACCTGGACTTGACACCAATGCAGTGTTATTATTCCATCACTTAGTGATTATTCATTCCCTCTAAAGAAATTGTTTATAATTCCTGTGTCTTAAAAAGGAAGGAGTTTTACAATGAGTTCAGCAAGTGCAACCAGACAAAACAGTTTACTGTGATCCCACAGGATTGGTGCGAATGGCTTGCAGAAACCCAGAACAAAATGTCACATTGCAACATTACATACTCCAGCAAGGGGCTGCAAACACAAATGCAGGCTGCTTAGGAACCACAACCAACATCAAGTACTTGAGGTAGCAATAGCAAGAATAGAGACAATTTATTCGGTAGCTACTGACTGGTTAGATCCCAAATTTGGAAGAACTGGCCGAGGGTTTCAGGAGTCAGGATCAGACCCTTCTGAACCATCCCCAATTTATAAAGACTCATCTTCAGGAAAGTAACCTCTAAAACCCATTTGCTCAGTCACCTGACTCTAGGAAGAAATATATTTTAAAAAACAGAATAGCTGTTATCACAGCCTGATTTGCTTTCTCTTTCAGCATTTATAACGTTGCATTTACAAAAGCTGGGTGATCAATATGCTGCTGCTAAGCCTGCTTTTTTTTTTTAAAAAGATGGAATAAGCTGCCACCTAGAGTTAAATCCTTGAGGTTAGTATCAGTTATATTTACATTCAAGTCAGACAACTTTAGTATTACAATATTCAGGACCCAATTATCACTAGTGAGCATAGACTTTGAACATTGGTAAAATGAGAGTAGAGATTTGTCATAGATTACAAATCGATTCTGATTACATGCTTAATTTCTTGACAGGTATCAATCTGTTTAAAAATCACTAAGGAACTAGAGATCATTACTAGCATATGTTATTCTCAGCCTAATAATCATGATCAATAGACTGAGCAAGTATTATTGAAAACAAAGTGCTTTTTTTTTTTCTTGAAAATCACTTTCAGTCCATTGGGACTGCATATGTATTAGCAAGTCTCCACAAATTCATTAGCTGGTTTGTTTCATCATAGACACATTTTAAAGCCAGTAAATGTCTACTGTTCTCTATACCTGCTGTAAGAATTCTGCATTTTATTTTCACATTTGTATTTAAACTAAAATATTATTACTTAAACAAGTGTGGTGGCTTCCAGGTACCTACCAAGCTGCTCTCTCACTTCTCCTCCTCAACAAGACATAGGGGAAAAAGATGAAAAATTTGTAGGTGAAGACAAAAGGCACTTTAATCATAGAATCATTTAGGTTAGAAAAGACCTTTAAGATCATTGAATCCAACTGTAAACCTAACACTGCCAAGTCCACCACTAAACCATGTCCCTAAGTGCCACATCCACGTTTCAAATACCTCCAGGGATGGTGACTCAAACACTTCCCTGGGGAGCCTGTTCCAATGCTTTCAGTGAAGAAATATTTCCTAATATCCAATCTAAACCTCCCCATGTTCAACTTACGTGACAGGACAACAGGAAATGGTCTTGTTATTTGGGAGAAGAGACTAACATCCTCCTCACTACAACCTCCTTTCAGCTTGTTGCAGGGAGCAATAAGGTCTCCCCTCAGCCTCCTTTTTTCCAGGCTAAACGACCCCAGTTCCCTCAGCTGCTCCTCATAAGACCTGAAAGAAGCAAAGGCTGCACATGGAAGCAAAGCAAAAAAGAGACTTACTCTCTACTTCCCATCAGCAGGCAATGTCCAGCCACTTCTCAGGAAGCAGGCCCTCAGTATGCACAGCAGTTCCTGCAGAAGACAAATACCTTAATAGCAAGTGCTCCATTTCCATCACCCCCATCCCTTAGCTTTCACTGCTGTGCATGATGTCATATAGTACGGAATGTCCCTTTGGTCAGTTTGGGACAGCTGTTCCAGTCTCCCAACCCCTTGCCCATCCCCAGCCTGCTGGCCTTTTGACAGGGTGGGGTTGAAGACACAGCCTTGATGCTGCACAAGCACTGCTCAGCAATAGCCAAAATATTGGTGTGTTATCAACACCATTCTAGCTACAAATACAAAGCACAGAACTATGGGGGTTGCTATGGGGAAGTTAGTTCCATCCCAGCCAGACCTGGTACAACAAGTGATACCATAAAAGTCAGTAGAGAAAAACCCTCTAAGACTCGTTTTGAAGTTTTAGAAAGCAGGCATTCTTTATCGCAACACTAGAGACAGGATAATTCCTCCAAACATGTCTGCTTTTGGTTGAAATTAGTAGAGTTGATACAAGTCAGTTGTGTACCTCTGTATTAGATTTCAAGGAATGATTATACATATTCATCCCATTTCCAAAAACTGATAATATTTGCATCCTGATTACAAATGAGCCCTAAGTCCTTTGAAGCCTTCTGTGAGGGTCCTTTGGGGTCTTCAGGACCCTCTGGTGGTTGTTTTTTAAATGTCCTTTAGTTGAACTTTCTTTGGAGCTTGTGGTCTGAGGAAGAATCTAGTTGTCCTTTATTTTGATTCTAATAGTTAACCAGTTCTGCCTATTATTCAAGGTCCATCTGGTCCATATTTAGCTCAAAGTGATCAGTTTTCTGAGTTCAAAGTGATTAGTTTTCTGCTTATTAGCATTCTTGAATAATCTATTGTTTAGATATAAAAAGAATAGAGATGGACATATACAAAAAGAGTACTATTCCAAATTTTCAATATCACAAGTAACTTTAAAATGTGGAGAAATCCTGTGTTGTCTTGTAGAAGAGTAATGCCTGTGTTAAGGCAGTTGTGACAGCCAAGGACAGCAGTGGATCCTGCAGGTGGTCATTGCCCAAACAGAGTCCTGTGAACATCTAGCTTCTCCAGACAATGATGGTTTCTGTAATTTGATTTCCTATAACAGTTTACACTTCTTAAAAATCCTCTCTCTAGTATCCTACTAGAGATACAACAAGTAGTACATTACAGATGCATACAAGTCTACAGCAGAAAGGGAAAAGGAATTTAAATCACTGATACCTTCCCTTACACTAACACCTGTCTCTCCTTTCATGTAGGACAGGCTTATTGCATATCCTTTTCCAGCTAGTTTTCCAATACAATGAGATTGACCAAATCATGCTGTATATTCACAAGTCTGGAAGCCTGTCCCCAATGAGATTTTAATGCACTAGCCCCTAAAAACCAAACTGGAAAGAAGATTTCAATTCCTACAAGCTTTGAAGAAATCTATGATTGAGTACAGGGGATAAACCTAAATTAATAGCCACCTATAAAGAAAAGGCTAACAAAATTAAGTCAATTAAGGCAAATCCATAAGAAACTAGGAAGCATTACATTTGCCCTCAGAAATTTGTCTGCTAATTATTTCCTAATCCTTGCCTTTTTTTTAATTAAGAGATTGTGACCACTGAAATGACCTATTAAAATTAAATCCAATCAAGAAATACTCAGCTGTAAGTTATTACACAATATATGCGCTTTGAAAAGTCCAATGTGCACATTGTTTTTTCAAATGAATAAATACCCAATAAAAAATAGTTATCTATAAGAAATGCACTCCAGCAGAGAAGAATCCAGAAACTTTGTACCAGAAAGCAGTAAGTTTCAACAGAAGCTGAAGTGCTCTTAGCAGCAAGCATGTAATCAAGGCTGAAAAGACAGCAAAGATTGTGTTCATATCCTAAGGATCTCCTCTGAGAGCTCATTCCTGGCAAATAAAGGTGGGTACACCTCCAGGTTTATGCAGCTGGTGTTGATGACAGGGATTGAGCTTTTATGACGGGAGCCTCTTTGAGGATGGGTAGAAAGAGATTAGGTTCACCTGACCCATTCTCCATTCACCACAGCATGAGGAATGAAGAGGAGGAAGTAGAAGCCTGTGCACAACTGCAGGACTAAAGTCTGTCTCATCAGGACCAGAGAGATACAGTAGGAGAGCTCACATGGCTGGAGAACTGTCATGGGTAGATACAGGCTTTTAGGAAGGACAGGCTCAGGAGAACAAGGAGAGGGAACTGCTCTTCATGTGGAAGAGCAGCAGGGATGCCTGGAGCTCTGCCCTGGGATGGACAATGAGTCCATCTGAAAGCTTATGGGCCAGGATGGGAGGGCAGGCCAGCATGGGCAATGTTGCAGTGGGTGCCTGCTACAGACTGACTGATCAGGAATGAGTAGATGATGCCTCTTAAGACAACAGAAGCAGCTTCACATTTGCAGTCCCTAATGTTCAACAGGAAGGACTTGAACCAGCTGTTATCTGCTGAACAGACAACAAAGCAGGGCACAAGCAATCCAGGAGGCTTCTGGAGGGCACAGGTGGTCGCTTTGTGACACAAGCAGAATGAGCAAAGCAAGTGCTCTGCTGGACAAACAAGAACTGGTTGGGGAAAACGAAGACTGTGGGTTGCTTTGGCTGCAGTGACCGTGACATTGTGGAGTTCAGGATCCTGAGAGGAGGGAACCAGGCAAATAAGCTTCAGAAGAAGATACTTTGGCCTGTTCCTGGGGTTGGCTGAAAGAATCCCATGAGATAGTCCCAAGAGGAAAGAGGGGTCCAAGAGAGCTGATTGATTTTCAAGAATTCCTCTAGCTGAAAGTTAGGAGGTCAAGCAAAGGCCTGCACGGATGAACAGGGAGCTCCTGACAAAATGTAAACATAAAAAGGAAGTAAAACGGGTAGAAGTAGAGATAGGAGACCCTGGAGCAATACAGAGACACTATCTAAGCACACACAGATGGGGTTAAGAAAGTCAAAGCCCATCTGGAGTTGAATCTGACATAGCACATGAAGGGCAACCAGAAGAGCTCCTGCTGATATATCAGCCACAAAAGTAAAATTTGAAAGTGTGGGCCTCTTGCTGAATGAAATGGGGACCTAATATTGAAGGACATACAAAAGACCAAGATACTAAATGCCTTCTTCACTGGTAAGACTTGTTTAGAGAAATTCCTGGCCCCCTGAGGCCAGTGGGAACATCTACGTCCATGAGGACTGATACGTCCATAGAGGATCATGTTAGGGAACATTTCAGCAAATTGGGCATACGGAAGTCCATGAGACCTGATGGAATGCATCTGGGAGCACTGAGGTAGCTGGACAATGTTGAGGGAGGTGATCCTTACTCTTTGCTCTGCACTGGTGAAGCAGGCACATCTGATGTCCAGTTCTGAGGATAAAGCTCCCCAGAAAAAAAAAAAAAAAGACATGGTCACAGTGGGGCAAGTCCAGTGGAGGGCCACAAAAATGAAGAGACTGGAGCACCTCTCATATGAGAGACAGAGCTGTGACTGTTCAACCTGGAGAAGAGAAAGCTCCGGACTATTTTATCAGCATCTACTCCTTTTTAATGGAATAATGGGACAAATGACTATCCTAGTTAAACACATTTTACTTGATAAAGATGGAAGTCTAATTGACTAAGTGTTAATTGACATCTAAATGATGAGTGAACTGCAGAGGCAGAGCTGTTGGGAAATATAGTAAAGAAATCTTAGCTTTGAGGGCTTGGTCTATCTTATTGGTAAATACAAGATACTGCATTAATTTTAACAACAATCCCATTAATAAGCCTGTCTAGTATACTTACCATAGTCAGATACAGAGGATCCAAAATAATTATGTCATCCTGTCCTCATTAGTAAGTTGTACTTTTTTTGCATTTTTTCAGTGTTTGTGTCTAAAAAATTACATTTGAGCAAGTTATCTTATGGTAAAAAGAAAAAAAAAATCACATACCAGCAAACTTGCACATCTGACTCAAACACAAGGGTTCAAGGTTTCCTTTGTTTCAGTAAGAATAATATTTAAGATCTTCTGGATCTGACCTCTCTGGAATGAATTTTATACTCAAACTTACTGTCTTTGAAATTTGACTTTCTAGTCCAAAGTGAAATGCAAGAAACATTTCACAAAAGTGAAAACTCTTTTTATTTGTATAAAATGTATATCAGTCTAACGCATCACTATAGAAGACATGTATTTTTCCTTTAAAAAAATAATCAGTAACATATATTTAATTAGAAACTTTCACATTGTATTGCAGAAGCACCTAGCAGCTTCACTCTAAATTGCCACTAGGTGTAGGATACAGAGACAGGATAATGTAGTCCCTTTCTCAAATACATCAGCATTTTTTTTCCTCCAGCTTCTTCTGAAGTGTGCTAAATTCTCTTTGACTGTCAATACCCATCTCCTTAGCCATGTCTGTCATTCTGACCAGAATTCATAGATTCATAGATTTCTAGGTTGGAAAAGACCTTAGAGGTCATCCAGTCCAACCGTCCCTAATCTCCCATTAAACCATATCCTTAAGTAGTTCATCCACCCTTTTCTTAAACACATCCAGCGATGGGGACTCAACCACCTCCCTGGGCAGCCTATTCCAGTGGCTGACAACCCTTTCAGAGAAGAAATACTTTCTAACATCCAACCTGTACCTCCCCTGACTAAGCTTATACCCATTTCCTCTTGTCCTATCACCCATCACTAATGTAAAGAGCCCTTCCCCCACCTCCCCACCATCCCTTCTCAAGTATTTGTAGGCCGTAATTCTATGCTCCTCCTCTCAACATGGGGAATTAAACCACAGGGAGTTTGTTTCTATAGTTGGATAGCAACAGCTATTAACTAAAGTAGGTTCTTTGTGCGTATTCACTGTATTGTCACTATATGCTGGGAGCACGTCTCTCTCCTCTGTAATAGCTTACAGCAAGACTCAAATCCACCAGTAAATTCTATTTCAGACAGTAGCGGACACATTATAACCATGTACTTCCCACTACAGAGCTGTTGTGCAGCATTAAGTCTGTCACTAGCACTTTAGAAGCATTCATAGAAGCCATGCTATTATTGTTGCTATCTCATGATCATGGTTTGTGAAGACTTGTCACATCACAAATATTGAAGTAGTAAAAAGTTTGCACAAAGATCATGACAGTCTATTAGATATTCAAAAGGTTGTGTCTATTCACAGTTGTCAATACTGTCTTCTTGCAGTTGAAGTACTGAGTTCTCACAACACAGGGAAACTGCAGTTCAGCATATGTCAAATAATTGTTATCAAGCTATAGTTATGCAGTAATAAACGACTGCTTCCCTACTTTGTAAGTCTGCTCAGCTTTTAAGATTTTCCTGCCTCCCTCATGCACAGCAATTCCTTTCCTTCCCATCCTCTTATTTTGTATAAGTCCAGTGACTTTGAAAAGCAGATTTGGACACATAGTAACAACAGATAAGCCATTTCACACATTAGGCAATGTTTGTTTAGTTTCATTATCACTCACATTCTTTAAATACAGAAGAGGCAACATTATAACAGATATTTCTTGTCTGCAGCATTTAAAAGATTCCGTTCTTCATTCTGAGTATACCTGGAATATTCAGAATCATAGCATCATTTAGTGTTATTTGAAAGGGGCATGGTATGTGATATTTTCCAAAAACTTACAAATACATATTTCGTATTCAAAGTACATTTATCTTCGTAGATTATCCACATCATCAGGTTCCAGACAGTACTTTACTCAGCAACCAAAAGTGACATTTATCATAGCAATCAGTCTTGAAGGCCTCAGATACCTATGACAAACAGTGTGCATACCTGAACTGTCCATAAACTCATGATTCTTCCCTGGAAGCAGGGCATTATAAATTTTTTTCAACTGCTTTCATCTACAGTATTTACAAACAAGTTTCTTCAAGTACTTGTACATTTCTGTGCTTAAGTTCAATGACAGACAACTACCAAAGTATTGAAAAGCATTATGGAAAAGCATACTTTTTCTTCAGACAACTGAATTCCTTCAAAATCTAGGTTTCTAGCTGATAACCTTTCTTGGGTTGATGTGGCAGGGTTCTGGTAGCAGGGGATGGGCTACAGGAGTGGCTTCTGTGACAAGCTGCTAGAAGCTTCCCTGGCTCCAAGTTGGACCCACCTCTGGCCAAGGCTGAGCCCATCAGCACCTCTGTGAATAACATATTTAAGAAACCTGTGCCATATGGAACATGCAGCTGAGAGAGGGGGAAGGTGCATGCAGTTGTCTGCCCTGGGCTGCCCTCACCTGGTTGGGGCAGGGGGCAGCAGCCAGAGCTTGGAGGTCTCTGGAGCTCCCCACTCCTGGAGCACCTGCTGGGCAGAGCTTGTCTCACCGAGGCCACCACAGCTGTAGTGGAAAGAGGAGTGAGATGTGAAACAACTCTGCAGACACCAAGGTCAGCGAAGAAGAGGGAGGAGGTGTGCCGGAGCCAAGATTCCCTTACAGCATATGGTGAGACGGCAGGCTGCTCCCCTGCAGCCATGGAGGTTAACAGTGGAGCAGTCCATGCTGGAGCAAGTGGCTGCACCCAGAGAAGACTGTGACTCCATGGAAAGCCCATGCTGAGACAGTTTGTTGGTGAAGGACTGCACCCTGTGGGAGGCACTTGCACCAGAGAAGTTTATGAAGAACTATCTCCTGTGGGAAGAAGCCCATGTTGGAACAGGGAAGAGTGTGAGGACCCCTCCCCTGCAGAGGAAGGAGCAGCAGAAACAGCATGTGATGAACTGACACAACCCACATTCCTCTGCACTGTTGGGGGGAGGAGGTAGAGCTGGGAAGAAGGGAGGGGTAGGCAAAGGTGTTTTTCAGATCTGGCTTTGTTTCTTGTCATCCTCTCTGATTTGATTGGTAATAAATTAAATGACTTCTCCCCAAGTTGAGTCTGTTTTGCCTGTAACTGTGGTTGGTGGGAGATCCCTCCCTGTCCTTGTCTCAACCCTCTAGCCTTCTGTTATATTTTCTCCTCCCCATCCCACCTCAGCGGGAGAAGTGAGTGAGTAAGCAGCTGTGCTAAACCACAACCTCACCTTTTTTTTTTTTTTAATCTGTGCAGAGCCTGGGCTCTAACTCTATTAGTAGCTCAGGCAGCCTTTGTTCAATAAGCAGCCTGAATGCTTGCAAGATAAGCAATATGAGGCATAAAAATAACTGTAAAGACCCACTTCTAATGTGAATGAACACAACCTGCCACCTCCAGAGTCTGGAATTTTGAACCTCAGTCCCATCTTGGAAAGCAAGAGAAGGGGTGAAATAACCATGTCTCTACCTATCAAACACTATTGCTTTGCTGCAGTTGAGTTGATTCACAAGTCACCTACTTTGCCAACTTCATCTAGGATCACCAAAATCACACAAGCAACCTTGGAGATAGGGCTGCACTGAAGAAGAGATGCTGCTTCCCTCTCAATCTGCCTCTAGCTGCAGAAACCCTCTGTATTGCAATTTCGAAGTCAAATTGCAGAGCTTAACTAAAAGCACCAGTTAATAACCTGCTCTTATTTCTGTTGTCACTGAATAAGCTAATAGATAAAGATAAGTTCACAATGAAGAACACACAGTACCTAAACACACACTAAGTTTTCCTTACAGTCCTTCCTCAGAAATTCTAATACTTTTAATGCATACACCAAGTACTGATAGAGATGTAGGATTAGTTTGGATCAAGTCCTTACTTGAGGAAAGATCTTATGTCTAAATTTCACAAGCTAAGCCAAGTCCTGTTTCTGCAAGTACCGATCAGTAAAGCGTTATTAGTTAATAGCTTATGGTTTCATTTGGTAAAAATTGTATCTTCTGACAAAAAGCAGCTCAAAGCTAAAAAAATAATCTCAAAGTCTGCCTGAGCTGGCACTGAATTGGGGTATAAAGAAGACTGGAAGGTGTAGGCTGAGTTGCAGCCTCGTTTCCCACCCTGCAGCCACACTCGGGCACTGCTGGCCCTGCCGAGCATCACCACAGGGTGCTGGCAGAGACCGCAGCTCTGGTGTGTGTGGCAGGAGGAGAGAAACGGGTCTTAGAAAGAGTCCTTACCAATACCTTCAACTAGAAGTCCTAGAAACAGCAACCGTGTTTTTCTGCCCTTGTCTGGCACTTCATAGATTCAGACATGCTGTTTACAACTGCACAGAGCAAAAAAAAAAAACAGAGCATTGATCTGGAGTTACACCTGTCAATGGATAAACGATGTATCATTATATTTCTTGGATATGCAGCTGTAGTTCTCAGCTGCTCCCCTGACAGCATTCCTTCCACACTTTTCTTGTAACCTTTAGGTTTCCTGCTGAAATGATCCCTCATTGACAGAAATTAGTTCACTAACCCAGAATACCTTTGGCATCTACAAAGCACTTCTGCAGGAAGTAGAGCCCTACTCTCAGAATAGATAATTATGTTCCATGATTTGACTTGCTCTACTGAAGTGGAAAATTCATCTTATGTCCTAGTATAATCCAAAATAAAACATGCACTACATTTTCCAACACTTGCAGAATTACACATGGTAAATAGATCAGCATGACAATTCATAGCTCCAGTATAAAACCAACATCATGTGTCAGATAAGTGAAAAAACACCCAAGACTTCTTAAAATATAACAAAGCATCCAGTACCTTTGATTCTTCTAGCAAAGCATATTCTTGCTTATTTTGCTCATACTGCTTTCCCCACCTCTCCTTCCTCCATTTTCTCGCATGCTACTGTAAAAACTTAGATCAAGCAATAAATCAGTTGCAGATTTTAGACAGGGAACTTGTTTTGTTAGCTCTATTCTGAAGCGTCAAGCAAGAAAGATTCCGAAGAAATAGGCTGGTAGTACACAGGGAAAACTGATAGTTTTGGCATAGTTCTGCATCCATTACGGTCAATGGTAAGGGCCTTAAGTTTCAAATAAGAGACAAGACAAGGTTACACTAAGTTTTCTTCAGTGTTATATTCTTAATAAAACTCAGCAGGTCTGTCCTAGTTTTAGCTGTGACAGAGTTTTTAACAGCTAGAAGAGCTCCGTGTTTTGGTTTTACTCAGAGGCTCACTCTGAGAGAATACTGATACCAAGCTGATGTTTGAGACTCCAAGGACTTTGCAGTGTGCCGGAGTGCAGAAACACGGCGGGATGAGGGGGGAGCATAGCTGGGACAAGGGGAACACGATTCCCCTTGTGATTTGTGGTGAAACTTAAGATTGAGGGCAAACTGGCCAATTAGTATTCCATATCATGCAGCGTCATGCCCAGTATAAAAGTGAGGGTCAGCTGGAAAGAAGGGCTTTTGCGCTTCGGCTCTTTTGCTCTATTGTTTTTCTTTTTCTCTCTCTCCCAGTACTCCCACTCTCAGAGTACTCTCTCTCCCTCTCTATTTCGGGGCCTCGCGTTCGTCCGGGATTGCAGCTTCAGGACGAGACAGGCTTCGCATACGAGGGGGTGGTGAGCACCTACCCTGTGTATTAAGTCATCTGTATTAAATTGTTCTTATCTCAACCCACGGGTTTCCTGTTTATCCTTTAATTCTCTCCCTCATTCCTGGGGGTGGGGGAGGGGAGTAACCAGCTGTGTGGGGAGGTTCAGCCTAACCCACAACAAGGTCCAAAATGAACATTTGTTGTCTCTGGCATATAGAAATACCACATTATACAATCCTCCACAACAAAACATTTTCCACTTTGTTTAAGATACAGTAATAGGCTTGAAAGACCAACAGTCAGTATATTAAGCCAATGCTTAAGTACATAAATGACTAACAGTAACAGCCAGGAAAGAAAAGTAATTGGCTAAGTTTGCTTTTCTGATTAGGAAGAGATCTCCCAATACTCTTCCAAATTAGGAGCACATCCCTCTTCCCATTTTTAATTGGTATAATGAAATCTAACATGAAAACTCACCATATTATCTTTTTATAGATAGACTTTGTGTTTGAAGAAATGGAAGAAATCCAAGCTGGGAAAGTCAAGGTAGTCAACAGGCTGAGTCAGAAGTTGTTAAGGAGCAGCATAAGCAGGGCTGCCTCACAAAAGAAGGGGAGCTGAGGATGGACACAGCATGAGCAGGACCTCACGAACAGGTCACAGTCCAATTACAGTATGGCAAGAGCAGGGACAGCAATGACAACAGGTCCCACCAACTATCCAGCCATCATCAGGCAAGTAACAACTCCAAGTTTAACCCACAAAACCTAAACAAAACAACACCCCAACAAACAGGGCTGAAAAGAAGTACATTTTAACAACAGAGCTTAAACAGAGTATTGATGGCCTGCACCAGAGCTTAAATAGGAGGTCTTGGGCCCAGTGACAGCAGCTGTGTGGGCGGAAGGTCCCAGGTGAGGCTTCTCACAGCAGATGCAGCCTCTTTATGCACTGAGGGCCCCTGATGTGAACCATCTGTCTTCATTCATCAGGAGAATTCCTCTAGTTACAGAATTAGTTACCCTGCTGAAAAAAAAAACAACTAAAAAATATGCCTTGAATGGCCTCAACTGATACAGTTAAACAACTGGATAGCCCCTGACATCCTCTCAGAAGAGCATTGTCCTAAAAAGATAATTGAACATAGATATAGGTTTATAAACATTAGCAACATCAGCTGGGACGCAACAGTGGAGGAAATACTCACTTATTTCCCATTAGTTATGATCTGCATTACAGCAGACAATGCAGTTTTTTAGTCTTCAAGAGACTTTGTACCAAGCAATTGTGATGAATAAAAGATGGTAATTCTGAACACATTTTTATCATGAATTTTATAAGAAGTGTGCTTTTTGGCATTGTTGTCTGTTTGACAGATAGCAAATGTCTTAGATTTATTTTCTGATTTTTAAATAATTTTGTTAATTTATACACCTATTAATAGCTTCCTCATTTGATTGTAGAGGTTTTTATTTCTAATTTTTAGTCAGTTCTTCAGCTAAGCATAAAGGTAGAGCCATCACTGTGGAAGATATAATGCACTAACTTAGGTCTCTCAGGGCTTATCTGGAAAAAGAAAGAAGATAATGTGATTAAGAGAAAATTCAGACAGATTGTTATAAAGTTGGCAAAATAAAGAATCTTAAGGTATTCCTGCACTAATGTTGGAATCTTGGGAGAGCATCTGAAACTACTACAGATTTTCATGAATAAACATAATTATAATGGGTTGACGGAGACAATATAGAACAAGCCTCACAACTGAACATGCTCATCAGTGACACCATGTACTCAAAATCTAAGTATTCTTGGAGCCACACATTAAAGGGTCATCCCTGAACACATATCCAGAGAATACGATCTGACTTAACACGAGGCTCATTCTTCTTCAGCATTGTTGGTCTTCTACTTTTATAGCAGCTCAGATCATAAAATTAACCCCATATCACTTTAGGAGCCAAGGCACTATGCTGAAGCGCATGGGCTTCAAAAAGAACATGCTAAGAATTACTTGCATATAATAACTGCTCATGGTTTTTTATATTAAATCACTATGAAAAAATGTGGAAGAGAGAAGGTAATGTGACGTTTTTAAACTGAATTTGGCGCTTTTTTGTGTGCTTTCCTCATAAAATGAGGGTTATGAAATGGTTCTGCTTCCACAAATTCCCCTTCTGCTAACTTGGGACCTAGTAGCATCAGTGACAACAAAAGCACTGAAGTTTCATGGTTCGTATACGTTCTCAAGTTCAGTGAAAAAAAAATGACACCTAGGAGAGAAAAGAGCTGCTACTAATATTCATTAAAGAAAGACATGAAGAATGCAGACATTTTACATCCTATAAATAGAAGTGTTTGGCTGATCTACATACACTGGCCAGCTGGCCAGCACATGCGTAACGGAGCTAGTCAACCATGTGCTTTGTCTTATACAGCGAGCAAGTGAATAAAGATAGACTTAGGATATGCTGAGTGCTGGAGTATTTGGGTATATTTGCAAATCACAGTGGACATTGGAGATATTGCTAGGGAGGAGGTTGGCAAAGGTCTTGGAGAAGACTAGGGTTCTGCAGTGGGTGTGCTACATGGGCCTGGGGCAACATAGGATCATTGCGAGTGTATATGCAGGACTAAGTCATAAATCCATATGAAACCAAACTTTAAAATTAGTTTCCAGTTTTTAAGATAGCTTATTTTGCTACTTATCATTCATAACTGGGGCTTGAAAGTATTTTTTTTAACTCAAGAATGTTAAGTTTTGTAATTCGAGGTCTTGTGGAAAGACAGGAGCCTCAACCATTTTATTTTGAAATCTCATACCTTAACTGAAATAGCAAGAAGCTGCATCTTTAATAAGATAACTTTTCTCCATTGTGCATTTTAGTCTCTGGATTAAGTAAATATAAATTTAGTTATAAAACAGCTTGCCTACAAATATGTTTTTATGATTGAACTATGGAACGCATTCACAGATACTTAAAGTTTTTAATTAGACTCTGTTTTATATATCATTAGTGGTCTTCCATATGATTTTCTATAGCAAAATATTTTAGAAATTTTCTAAATTTCTAAATAAACATTTATATTCTAAATTTCTAAATAAACCAACATTCCCCAAAAGCTGCATAAAAGATCATAAACTCCATAAAGCTTCTGAATTCTTACTATATATGTACACCACTATACGAAAAAGCTACATAATACACTTTTTTTTTGGCTGCTGTGGCCTTTTAAAGCAATAGTTTCATGCAGAGATGATGATTATTTCCCAAACTGTACTCCATAATTAATTAAAAGAAATAAATAGTTGTCCTTATATTTTCTTAGTCTCTTAGAACCTGGAAAATCTATTGCCAAATCAACGCCCATCAATTAAAATAAAAGTAACAATAAACCAATCTCTTCTCCTCCCACTTTCTATACTAAATGCCGTTTCACAGAGAAGAAAACTTTAGTTCTTCATCAACATTTGAATATATTTGCATATAGAATAAGCAGAAAAGACCAAATTACAACTTACAACACATTTTCATAGTAGAGTTACATCCTATGCCAAATGGAGAATGCCTTTTCTAGGCTACAGCAAACAAGAAAATCTAGAAGTAGTATGAAACTGTAGTATGCTGTGCTATGGGTGTTCTTTATGTTCCCTTTGACTTCTTTGTCCAGTTAAGATACACTATTAATATACAAGGACAATACAAGGACATTCAAAATCATGAGTCAAATCCTGAGATCGGTCTACAAAAACCTGAGACTATTTTTGTAAGTGCAGGGTTGTGAGGTTTTTCATTTCTTTTGATTTGCTTTTTTGACATTACATCACTTCTTCAAGTTTTCACAAAATTAAGAAACTTATCTTTTGTGTGTGTGTATGTTTTTTTAAAGAAAATCAAGATCACGTAAGAATAAGTAAGTTAAGAGCCTTGACAAAAGTACCTGAAACATATGTAAGACTTATGAGAAAGGATAAACTTTTGTACTTCCATTAGTATTTTGCTTGGAAGTATCAGACAAATGGAAAAAAAAAAAAACAAAACACAAAAAAAACAACAGTTGTAAAGTGTCAAGTGGGGCACCTTTGAAGGTGGCTGGCAGCACTAAGTCTCCACTAGTCTGTGAAGATTGGACTGTGATTTCACAGGTGAAAATGGAGTGAGAAGCTTTTGCAAACCTATCTTTAGACATTTCAGTTAGCTATCTGATTTCCAAAAAACATAGGGGAATCCAGAGGGTGGAAGACAGGGTAGCAGGGCTGGAGGTACGTCCATGTAGCAGGTTCTGCCTGCTTGGTGCTGCTGTCTGCAGGCAACAAATATCTGCACAGGCTGGGTGGAGGCATTGGGTATCCTTTAAAACTCTTCAAGTAGTTTCATGAAGCGGGTATTCTAGGGTCTTAGGCCTGCAACATCAAAGGCTACACATGAATAGGACTTGGAAATACTCCCAGGTTGGTAAATAAAGAAGACCTAAACCCAGGCAGCAATGCATGTTGAATGTACCACAACATGCACCATCCAGTTTAGGCACAGGCCAAAGAAAGTCCCTCTTTTCCACATCTGAGATATTTATACCGGGTGTCCTCAAGGTAGATTCTCTAGTGTCTAATAATGTATGCACTTACACTACCACCTTTCCTTTAATCAGGACACTGTTAAGATTTCCTTGTTTTACTTGGCCATCTTCCAAGCCTTGTAGGAACATATTGTTTTTAGAACTCTGGTCCTACATTAATTTGGTTGGAATTAGCCAAAGGGCTCAAAGGTATTAATGGAAAACAGACAGAGAAACATGCATGTGTGGATGCATGCACACTCACACATACGCATATGCGGCCACACACGCAACTCTGTTATCTCATAAAAATCAATCTGAAAATACAATTTAAAAAAAACCCTTCAGCATTAATCTGCAGGTACAACAGCAGATACGTAAGAACAGCTGACTATTTATTTGGCTTGGAAAATTTCCCTATCACTCATGAAAATAAAACTGAAATACAGTATTAAGCTTATATAGGAAAAAGATTATTTTTATAGTCCCAGCAAGATACTTTAACTATATGCAAGTCCTAGCATAATGAAAGATTCCCTATTTGTCAAGTAACATCACAGTGGTCTGTAATAAACACTAATATGATATAGCACGTCAGAAATCAAAGGCTCAATCCTAAAAGACACAGAATAACTCATGGAATCATAATTACTATTTTGATATTATCCAGGCATTTTTTTTAAAACATTTTTTAAAAACACGCAAGCATTTCAAAGTAAACAATTTTCTGAAAAGAAAACAGGAAATAATTCAGATCCCAATCCTTCCTCGTTTTACTTTGTGGCACACTTATTTTTGATGTTATATAAAAAGCACATATTCAACCTACTAATTCCCTCATCACAGTTTTCCTTGAGTACTACTGTCAGCTGTATCATGTTGAAGTGGAAAGAGATTTCTTTTCTATAGGTCTCCTGCTTTGTGCTTAGTATCATATAAGTTATAACATGATTAAAATGTGCAGTCTTTTAAGATGCAAAACTCAAACTTACTCTTTTGCAGAATCAGGTCACGATTATACAGTCAGTTTAATGTGATTAAACCCTGCTGATTAAATACTGCTGCCAAATGGGTGGCATGCGCTCTTGAATTTGCCTGACTGTGCCTGCTTGAAAGCCTCAGTGCTTGCACCAGCACAAGAAAGATGCTGAGAGTGAACAACTGGGTGCACAGGAGGACAGAGCCAATTTATGTCAGGTTAACGCGAGCGTGTAGCCATTGCTGCTGGCCTCTTACTTGCAAGTTTGCAGTAGGGATGCAGTTTGACTTATTTCTGAGAAGCATTTCAGACAGTTGAGATACTTAAGACAAGCGTTTCCTTGTAACTGTTGTCATTTTTAACTAAATAACTTACAAATGTTTGTTATGAAAACAGTACATTTTATTAGTTTGACCATTGGATTTTAATGTGAAACCTGTCAATCAATGCAAATGCCTACAAACCTCAAACTGACATTAGAATTTATGATCTGCATGACAAGCTGTGTTTTCCCTTGTTCTTCTTGGAAAGGCATACCCCAAACACTTGTGAGTGAGTGAAGAGCTGAAACCTACAGCATCCTTAATAATCTAGAAATACATAAAAACTGGAACCATAAGTAATTTTGGGTTTATGTCACTCGCAACAGTAAGTATAGCCTACATATTAAACTGAGACTACTGGAAAATATACAAGGGAGCATGTAGCCTACTCTGTGCCTAAATCCTAAAAATTACAGTTGGCAATCACAGTAGTAGGCCTATGCACCTGAACCAACAAATGTTATCTTAAAAACAGCTCAACTCTTAAAATCAAATGTCATTCCTAATTGGAAAACAAATCACAAAGTGCCACTCAAATGATTTCATTCTGTATGTTTAAAAAGATTTTTTTTTTCCACATTCCTTTTGCAATCTTTTAATCAGTAGCTGTGTACTTTACATACATACGAGAATGTTAACTACAAAGAAAAAAAAAAAGAAAATGTTCTGTGAAAATAGATGTAATTTTGCTTTCTCTAGCTCCAGTGCAGCAATCGAATCCATTCTGGATTCATTCCAATTCATTGTAATTCATTCCACAATTGATCTTTCTTGGACATAATATAAAGATTTAAGAAGGCGTTTACAAAGCTATGACAGATTCTATGTAACTAGCCCAGTCCTGGCTATGTACATCCCAATGAATTAACGCAATTCTACTCACAGCTCTTACCTAAGATAAGAGAAGAAAGGTATTTTTTCTTATTATCCAAGAAATAAATGTCCTTGGGAGCAAAGTTCTGTCTCTTTATAGTTATTTTTGGGTACTGATGCTAAAGTGATAAAGAGGTATTCTGAGCTCTGGAAATCTCCAGATTTTGGAAGCAGAATGCTGATGACTTGTCCTTTGAAATATTAATCTGCTTGTTAAGCACTGTTTGGAATAAAGCTACCAAATTCCAATCAGCTGGCAAGTGTCAGAAGATGTGTAAATGTATTTTGGTCACAATCCTACAGACACTTAAACATGTTTGCCTTTAGTTCTGTGCATAGAGTGATTATAACAGTTATTCCAGTAGCGAAGTTAACAGATAAAAAAGTTTTTTGAAGTATTTAATCTTTAGGAGCAGCAAAGATGGAGGTTTTTGAACCAAGAGGTGTCTGTATCACAAACCAGAAATGCATCTTCTGTACTTCCCTGGTTTTCTAAGGCTTTAGGATTCACATATGTAAGCAATTCTGTGTCAAGAGGAAGGATTAAATTTGCTTCCCTAGAGCAGAATCTTTCATCATCACATGGCTCGGACACATGAGTCCACAGATGGCATCTTTAGGTCAAACAGCAAAACCAACCACAGGACCTGCTATAATGATGAACTTCAATGTATATTCGATATGCTTATTTAAAGCTATTTCATATTTATTGAAAAGCTATACAGTTTAAAGTTACAGAGCAGACATTTCCTTTCCCCATTAGTGAGAATGACTGATATATTAGATCCAGAAGTGCTTTTGGTAGCTACCATCAGCCTTATCCCAGAGCGCCTTTCCTGTCGGAGACAGAAGCTCTTTGGCTTAAGGGAGAAGATGGACGAGGCCTGGCAGCTTGCTCTCTCCCCTGGGACTGTATCCTCTCCAGGTGCAAAGTAGAAGACATCAGCCCATATATTCATGCTCAGCTGTGAGAAACAAAGGCATTTCTGTAAGGAATGTGGAGATGTTGCCACACTAGGGGCCTAGGAGCAGAAAGAAGGAGGGAAGCATATTCCCAGTATGAAGAGGAGGAACAGAAGTAAAGAAGTATTAAGTCCAGATATTGCAAGGCGAAGCAAAGAAAAAAAAGGCACTGAGTGAGCAGAAACAGTACAGATGGATGAAGCTGAATACGAGGGGATTTTGAAGGGCAGATGTTTACTTTCCACAGCTGGATGTCGATCGGGCTGTGATTTAAAAAAAATAATTGCACAACAAGTATACTGTTCTAACTTGGTTCTATTTCTTTCCCAATAAATTTTCTAACTGCCTGTTTATTGGACTGTTCCAGGAAGGTGCAAGAAAGATCTAGTGCAGTTGATTATGTTTTGTAACTGGAAAATCTCAGTTCCAACCTCACTCTTTGTCACTGTTGTCAGATAATTTGGAGCTTAAATTAGAGAACTAGCTGCTGTTTGGGTTTTAACTCTGAAACACTTGAAGATATTAAATAAGATTTTAATTGCATCTTGTATTGAGGAAGAACTTGAGGTAGCTAACATTGTTATCAACTGGCAAGTTTATAATTGAATGGTATGAACAAAAATTCAAAATAACAATGTTAAAAGCAGTCATGTATCAGAGTTGGACAGAACACAATCTTTCTCCTTTTCTTTTTTCACCTTCAAAGCACTGGTGAGTTTGGAGTAAATCAGGCTTTTTCCAGTTGTTATTTTGTATATCAAAAATGAAATGGTGATCCTTGTGGGAATCTAGCAAGAATAGGTTTATAAAAGTCTGTTGATCAATCTGCGTAAGTCCAACACCTCTTATCGGTATGATGACTAAGCAGATCTAAATTTCAACTTCAAATGCATTGCAGATCCTGTGCATAGCTGTTTAAGAGAATTTAGCTTAGTCTGTAATTTGCAATCTCAACTTTGACTCCAGAGTAGTCTGGGTCAAGTGATGTTTATATTCAGTGTTTCCAAATAAAATCTATGTGATTGTATTGTTGGTTTAATGTGAGGACATAATTTGACTGCAGCATCTATACTGCTTATAATATGAGGCATGAATAAGCCTGAAGTACTGTATGTTCAGCCTGAAGAAAAAGTGATACACTCTGTTAAATCCATTGACATCAAGGAGGAACAGAAAGACAACAAACATGCATTTTAGGCTTAGAAATCCTTTTTCAAGTTGGCATTCAAAGCGGAATTATTCAAGAGGAACGGGATTATCAGGAAATATGGGATTTAATATGGAGAATTTCAACGTCCTACTTTATGATATGCTTTTGCTGCAAGGATTAATACTCAGGTATTTGAGTTACTCTGCAAAGCCTATCTAAGCGTATGCCTTACTGATCCCTTCATAACCTTAGATGTATTTCTGGTGTCCTCATGTCAGCAGCAGTGGCATACGTTGTTCCAATTCTTTCACAATAAACTGTTGAGAAACCTCCTGTCTTCTGGAAACTGCATGTAATTACGAGAACAGACAAGTGGCAATTAGTGCTGCTGGTAAAGTGAAGGAAGAACCCACAGAGGAAAGCCGGGCTCCACCTCACACCTCCCTAGGTGTGTCTAGGTGGCACAGGTTGATAGATGAGATGCTCTTGTGCATTAGGGAAAGGGGAGTGCTGGCAACACATCAGCAGGAGTTGAAGTTTAGAGTGTAATGATCCTTAATTTAATCCTAAACGCTTTGCAATGGTCTTGCAGAAGGTATCCTACCTAGAGGGAGTGTTACAATCAGAAAAATATATTTTCTCAAAAAGTAACATTAAAAACAAAACTTGTGAAAAACTTGAGGAGAAAAACAGAATCTCAATGATAAACCAAACAAACCATAGAAAGAGGTATCAAATCTTTAGTCAAGGAAAAATTTCATATATAAAATCCACCCAGTTAAAGATTCTTCATAATTGCGCCTCTGACTATGCTCCTAACTATGAGGAAAAGGAGTGCCTGAGGAACAGGTTTTTCTGGTGAAGGAGGAACCTGGTAGTCCTTGTAATACATGACAAACAATTTGGAGTTGACATAAGACCAGTTTTTAACCCTCCTTCAGGGGAACAGCAACTGACTTGTGTTGAAGTACATAGGAGAGAGTATTCTGGGTCTGTTTTCAACAAAACTAGGGCAAATATCATCATTCAACTATGCAATGATTTTTGTATTCCTCTATATTGTCCTCTTCCTAATGCATTACAAGCAGCATTTCATTTCAGGAGTTTGGATTTCCCATGGCTTTTTTCATGATTAAATTAAATCTCTACACTTTGTAGGTTTTTTTTTTTCATCAGTCTTTGTTATGAACAAACTGTTATAAGTGGGCAGCAAAATAAGCGACGAGAAGAATGAAGGCAATTTGCAAAGTGACCTCAAAGGTCTAAGCAGCGAGAGCTTTGAGAGCATATATAATACTAATAAACGCCTTCACCCAGAGAGAAGACACAAACAGCAGTGACACAATGGAAGAAAAGTGTAATAAGCCCTCCAGTATTCTCACAGTTTTTGCCAAGTCCTACAAATTTATTGTAATTTACAATATTTAGCTTCTTTCTTAAAGTTTCTGGAGCCATGCCATTAAATGCAAGAAGAAACAAGAAAAAAGAGTTTGTAGCCTTTACGATTGCAAAAGAAAGCCTAAAAATATGACTTGAGTGCTTCTTAGAGGTTCAGGAAACAGGGAAAATGTAAACAACTTTCATTTCCAATGTCATGATTTTTAGAGCTTGGCTAATGGCTCTGAACACCTGGGGTTGCTAATACTGCAGACAGAATTTATTTTACTCTTAGCTATTCCATTTGTCTCATTTTCTCCCTCCCTGTCTGCCCCCATAAGCAGATTAACTGTCTTAGAAAACTTGTTAATTATGGATTACGCATTTAGGATTCAGTGGAAAACATCACTTAAAGAAAAAAAAAAAGAGAAAAAAGTTTTAGAATCACTTCTAATTTCCCTCACTCTCCCAAGATAATGCATTGAACTACAAGAATATTTATCCTATGCTCAGCTTTTGGTTTTTAAATACATTTCCTAACTAAAGAACCTCTCATCATGTGTTAAACTCAATAGTTAGTCAGATTTTTCAGACTTTTCAGGATGAAATCTGCATCTGGGTTTATGTAAAGAGGACACCATCAATCCCAATTTTGCAGAATACAAATATGGTAATTGCAGCTAATTTTTTAATGAATAGTGAATAGTTTTGCTTCCTACTTATCTTCCTTTTGCTAGCTGTAAGTCTTATTAAGTTTGGATTAATGTTTTGGATATAACCCATTTGCATTCTCTGTGTCATTGGATATCTTCACTTTGGTCTTAAGTCACCGGCAAAGTTCAGTACCATCATAACATTTATCACAGTATCAGTATCACTGTAATCACTATCAAAGCAGTATGTAACCTGAAAATTCAGGCCCACACTTCACCTGCTCGTGACACACCTAATGCCTGGAAGGATAACCATGATATAATGACACAAACACATTCTTCTTACCGAAAAGTAAACTGAGTCCTCTGGGTCTCTATCACTGAACAAAACTACAACTCACACACTCAAATTGTTTGCAATATGTTCTAAAAACAGCCATATGTATGCTCAAGAAGATACCAAAAGGAGGTACTTTTCAGATCTGTGGGCCCATCACTTAGGCTGATCTACCTGCCAGACGCACTCAGAAGTTCAAATCTCAGAAGAGAAACCATCCAAACGCTTTTGCAACAAGTAGTTGCTGTATTCAGGCCAAGCATGGGTAACAGAAAATACTCTGAAGAGCAACAGAAATATCTTCAAACCAGAGATACATTCTTATGACTCCTGACCCACTCGGAAGGAGGGAATGGGATCATTGGGTATACTGCAGAACAAGCATTCCATTTAACAGTTTTGTCTTCAAATTAGTGTATGATACAGATAAAGAATTGCATTGGTTGCTTCCAAATGAATTTTAAGAATTATGGTGACTCTATTCGAATAGAGTTTTGTATTCTATCTTGCTCCCCTCTGTAGCAGCAGTGTGCAAATAGCATAGGAAGCCTTCTGTTTGTGTTCATTATAGTCACACAAAATCCATGCCCAGAAGCTAAGGCAGCTGATGGCTAACATCTGTTTTACAATTCTGATATTACTCTAGTCATGTTGTTATAGACTTCTGAAAGAGACATCATCATAATTTTGAGACAGTTTCCTTTGTATTAAGAAACATAGTTTATCTTTATTCTGACACTTGCTTAGACAACTAGAATTTGCTAAGGCAAACAGTGTCTGTCCTTGCTGGAAACAGCTGTTTGAAGAGCAGAAAGTTCACTACAGCGAAGAACAGTAAGCTGGCAAAAGCTTTAAAAGAAATTTCACCCTCCAATAAACAATTCTGAGAACATGAACAATGGGCAGATATTACATCCTGATTGTGAAGGCTGAAGCAGGAATTACACCTGATGCTTCTTCAGTAATTATTTATCTAATGCCCTATATTGACGTCATATTGTCTAGAGTGGCCCTTTCACATACACTCTTGCATTTTCTGTCTGTGCTGCATCTCAGGTGAATGCTGAGAAATCAGAAAGTGAAAGGTTCTTGAATTGGAAATTATAGAGCTGTGATCCTGATGAGAAGCAAAACTTCTGATCAGGCAGTTCACAACAAAGATCTTGAAATAGGCAACATTCCGAAATAAGACAATATTGAAATTTCACACATGAAAACCACTCTGAGTTCCCCTTTCAATCATGTTGCTGCACAGACTTTTTGGGTTACCTGACCTTACTTGAAATGCAATGGAATTCACAGAATCAGAGTCGTAGAATCATAGATTCATAGAATGGTTTGGGTTGGAAGGGATCTTTAAAGGTCAGCTAGTCCAAACCCCCTGCAATAAGCAGAGATATATTCACCTACATCAGGTTGCTCAGAGCCCCATTCAACCTGACCTTGAATGTTTCCAGGTATGGGGCTCTAGGCAAACTGTTCCAGTGTTTCATCACCCTCATCATAAAAAACTTCTTCTTTAACTCTAGTCAAAGATTCTTCCTTATATCGAATTCAAACATAAATATAGAGAATTGCTTTTAAACAGTGAGACTGAACATTTGAAACATTTAATGACTACACATTGTTCAGACCTCCTCCCCCCACCTTCTTTCCCCTAAAAAAAAATCCCAAATCAAACAACCCTAAGCAAACTCCAACCATACTGCCAGTCTGAGCTATGAACAACTTAAACAACAAAAGAATAGAAGCCAAACTCTGCTTTGTGTTGGTTGGTTAAGGACAATCAGAGCTAATTTATAGTATATAGAAACAATTTTGTAAAAGATCTTTTCTAGACTGTAGAGAAAGGTATAAAAATTCAGGCTTGTTGACGAAGTTACAAACAGTCTAGTAGCCATTCTAGTGAAACTGCTTAGTAAAGAAAAATCAGTCTGTTGTTCGGTCAGTCTGTTCCTCCCCCAACCCTGCCTGTTGTTTCCCCTTTCCTTAGTCTTCATTTTTCTTCTTGTATACGTCAAGAGCACATATCCTTTTCCCCTCCAAATGCAGGCTACTGCTAATTCAGAAGTTATCCTGATGGCAATTAGGTCACCAATTTCATTTTTCATAAGCTGGTGAGTTAACAGTTATTTAGGTTGTGGGGCTGCCCTCCTTTCAGTGCTGAAAAATAATGTGTGCTCTTTTGTGTGTCGCTGCAAGTTGGCACAGTTGCTCTTTTATTGCTAAATCTTGCCTATGCCCTTCTTCCGTGTGTGCTGTGTCTGCCCCCTCACAACTGTATTTTTGTCTCTGAGCCTGCCTCCCAACTTAGTGCGCTCACTATGCTTTATGTTACTTCTGGACGGAGAGCCCGTTGGTGCTATCCCTATCTCCTCCTGCTCTATTTAAGATTTTAATGCTGCATTCACCCCTAATTTCATTAGATACCTTTGGCAGCTTCCATTGTCCACAGTGGGATTTCAAAATGTGGTTCTAGACCATGAGACAAGTTTCTTTGCTTATAGCCACTGAAAACTGTAATAATTTCAAAGAATACTAAGATGTTTGGCAACAGGTAGGAGATGTCTTACAAATATGAAGGTATTTGCAGCCATCAGTGTTCAGGTACTCCTTCTAGTTGAATTAAGCATTTGTCTAGGCCTATGGGAAAGAAAATTATCTGAATATTTTAAGGACAGGGTCCAAAAACTTTCTGCCAGGTTTGCATTTGACTACAGATATATGCACTTGCCCAAACACAGTTCTTCGCAGAGTGCTTGTGAGTTTGTGGAAGTGACAAGAAAAATAACGAGCATGCTGCTCTGCCTGGATGAGCACGGTGCTAACACGGCTGCACCGCTTCCGTTAAGTGCACTGGCTCATTGCGCTGCCAGTCCCAAGCTGTATGTGTAACGAACGCGCAAAGATAAAATGTAAGGAATATGACTCTCTTACGGATGACTCATCGAGTCTAATAGCATTAGTGTCACTTGAAGATGGGCTCAGGGAAACAAATAAGTGTTCAAGTGCTTCTGGCCTACCATTGATAATCCTTTCAATCACAGTTGAAGCTTTGTTTCCGGACCTGCTTACACTAATTTAGAAACACTCTCCTCCCCAGGAAAAAAAAAATTGTACATACAATTTTTCAGTTTATTACAAGAATGGGAACAGACAACAAAACTGTTTAATTCTTCCGCAATGGGCAGCTTTCTTTTCTCTTCCTCCTTCATGCCACTCCCAGTAGACTAGTTTTTTCAAGAAGTCCCTAGCATCTTTTTCCAAGCTGCTGCCTCTTCTCACCTCTCCTTTATGATGCTGCTCCTCTTCTGCCTTGAGTCTCTGTGTGGTTCCGTCCTTCCTCACAGCCTCATTCCTGCTCTTGCAATTACACTACCTTTCCCTTTTGAAGTTGAGATGGTATTAACCAAAAAATAGAACAACAGATCACAACATTAATAACTTTTGAAACCATATTAAGGCTATGATGACAGGTGTAAAACCACAGAACATTTTTCAGTAAAAGTATTGATAGGTTTATTCCAGCAGTACAAGAACAGTACAATTCCAGCTTCCCAGACTAGTATGCTGTTGGGCTGCCAAATCCCAAGCAGAAGTAGAGGTAAATTCAAGTTCAAGTACAAAGTATTAATTGTGACTTCATCTTGCTGTGAGATTTGCATAAGATTTGCTCTTCAAGTTTTCAAAGGTGATTACTTTTTTTGAAAACCTTACGTTATGCGTCTAAACATGCAAGGTAAAGAAACAGCATGTCAAGAGACAGCTTCTTTGCTAGAGCATCATCTTGGGTGTTATATATATATACAATCATCTATATATATTCATAAATATCATGAGACTTTTACTTCCTGTTTACCCTTTGTATTTTATAAGCTGGGTAATTTATCTTATCAGTTCATGATACTGTGCCTTGCCTAGAGAATGTATTTATGACTAAGTGACATGGCAAACAGTAAGCGTTTTAAGTATTTTGATTCTGTTTCCTACCTAGCTAAGTAAGTGTTGAGGTTTTTGCATAATTACACAACTGATGATTTCCTGATCATTCTGCTACCTTATGGGTCCCTTCAGGGTTTCTTCTACCACAGACCTGAGCACAGGGCATTATTTGGCTGAATTTAAGTGTGACGAAAGTCACAAACAGAGAACCACAGTGGTGTGTATATATTACTGTCTTCCAAATAAGCATCTACAGAATGCTGTAAATAAAAGTTAAGGAACCAGAGCAATACAATAATATTTCACAACCCATTGCTCAATGTTTTTGAACAATTTTTAATTTATCGAGATGGTGAAATACCATGTGCAAGACCAATGCATTGTTCTGGAATTGTTAAACCTATTATACTAGGTTTAATAATATTTAAAATAGAGTTGTGTGTGCTGTGAGATTTGGATTTTCTCTGAGGGATCAACTTGGAGGAAAGAGTAATGCTAACATGAAACATTCAAAAATACAGACTCAGAAGTACAGAGTTTAACAGATACTTTAAAAAGTTGAAATTCTGGATTATTTAGAAAAGTCAAATAAATGGTTATGAATATTCAGAGTCTGCTTTTTTTTGATTCACATGACTAACAGCTGGGTCTCTGACAGGGGAAAAACAGTTTTATGAGTAAAACCGAAACTCAGTAACACTCACAAATAAAACTAAGAAGTGGGCAACCCTGAAGTGCTAAGTATTTAACCATCCCTGGGAAAATTAGAGAACTTCAACAAAACCACCAGCTGTGGAGCTGCCTAATGTCCTTTGCACCTCTACAAGATAAGGGTCTTTGCTTTTACTCGGGAGAAAATACACTGTAATTGAAGGTTGTTTTTCTTCACGTTGTAGGTGTGTTGCTTTTCCTCCATTTTCACTGCTAACCATTACTACTTCTTTGGTGTGCGTTTTGTGTTATTGGCAATGCAGAAAAAATACCACTTTGTTTCTACTCTCCTAGCGCACCTAAGGTTAACTTTGTAACTTTAAAGACTATTTAAAAAGCAAGCAAACAGAAGAGAAACCCCACAGAACGGTGTTTAAAAGAAAAGCAACAAGTTTCAGACAGGAACTTTCAGTGTATTCAAATACTGAGCCGTGGGAGTACGTTGCCTCGTGAGACACGGCTCCGGTTCCCAGATGTGTTTTGGTTCCACAATTTACATCGCGGCTTAACCACGCTGCAGGTAACAGGCTTATAGATGCCTCTTTATTAACATCTCAAGCAGGGAAAGACATGCAGTGCTGCATATGTTGCTGGTGGATGAGAGGCATGCTGCTTGGGCAGAAATTTAAAATACTTCAGTTATCACCATGAGAAGAGCTGCCTGCACCGACCAGCTCAGAGACGGCGCCCAGCGTCTCAAGGCAGCCGGGGCTGAAAAAACCCAGACCCGCAGCAGAGAGGCTTTGACAACATTTTAAGTTCTGCTACCCTCGACTTCTTCCTTCGGGCTGCGCAGTGTTTCAGGGCCGCTGACACCGCGGAACGCGCTCGGCCTCCGGATTCAGCAGGCCGCGGGGCCCCGGCGACTCCGCAGCCGCCACGCTGCAGCCCTGGGGCCGGGCGGCGGCGGCGGGCCGCCCGCGCTCGGTATGGCCCACCCAGCCCAGGTAGGCAGCGGCGCGACCCGGGGCGGCGCGTCAGAGCAGAGCAGGCCATGTCACGGCGGGGCGGGGCGGGGAGCGGAGTGACCGGCCCCGGCAGGGGCGGCCCCGCGTCCGCAGCCCCAATGGGCGGGCGCGGCGGGCGGGGACCGGCGGCGGCGCTGCACGTAGCTTTCCCAAGATGGCGGCCGCTTTGGAGCGAGCTGCGAGGGCGGCTGCGGGGCCGGGGGCGGCGGGCGGCCGCTGAGGAGGGCGGCAGGGGGCTGGCGGCGCTCGCCTCGCCTCGCCGCGCTGCCCCGCAGGGCCGGGGGAGCTTTCCGCGCGGCCGCGAGTCTTCACCATGCTGCGGGGCTAGAGCCGCCGAGGCGCCGCAGCGCAGCGGGGTAATAATGTTAGCAGAGGTAAGAGCCCTGCCGCGGCTGCTGGCGTGCGGCAGGGGAGAGGAGCGGAGCGAGCAGCTCTCCGTCCGCCTGAGCGAGCGGCTGCGCGCCGCCACCCGCGCTGGAGACGAGGCTCTGCCCTCCGCCGGCGCCTCCGAGCTGCCGAGGTAGGGGCCGAGGAGGGCAGCGCGCCGGGCCCCCCTTATCACCCGGCCCTCCTGCCCGGCCCGCCGCTCTTTCCCCGTCGGGGGCCGGCAGGGCGTTACGTGACGGGGCCGCTGCACCGCCGTGGCGGAGCCCGGCCCGCCTTGCCCGCTCCGTGCGGCAGCCGGCCGGGGCGCGCCCACCGTCCCCCTCAATCTGCCGGCGGTGGGGCTTTCCCGCCCGGCGAGGGGTCTCGGGGCCGCTGCGCCGCGGCGGGCCCGTTTCTGGCGGAGCGCACCTGGTGAGGAGCGAGGCCTGCCCGGGCCCTAGGCCCGCCGGGGAGATGTCCGCGCCCGGGCCCCGAACGCGGGCGCCGACTCCAGCCCCGCCGGCCTCCTCCTCTGCGGTAGCTTCCTAAAGGCTCCGTGTTGCTTTCCTAAACGGCGTAAACCGAATAGCTTCGCTGTTGCAGGAGTTTGTGGTTATAGGTCATTGGTAGAAGCCAGCTGCCTCGGTTCGCCCCTCCTTGGCGGGGGGTTTGTGTCCCGGAGCAGCGGCACGGCCAGGCTGTGAGGCGAGGGGTATTTCGGGATCAGTGTGGGCTGGAAATGGCCACTGTGTCGAAACGCGCTCTCAGGGGGGGATCGGACAGTGTTTTCTAGTTGCTGGAAATTAGACTTTCCACCCTACAAAGACTGATTGATTTTCTATTTTTAGTATGTACGACAAGGTGTCTGGCGTGCAGTTACTTCTCCAACATGATGATTGCGTTACCTGTGATAAGTGTTTTATAGTTTACCGTTTTATCCTGTGGTGAAGGTTATTTGTCGAAAACTAAATTGTCTTAAATCGTAAGCATCTTGAAGTTGAAGGCTTCCTTTTTGACACCTGAAAAAATTTAGCTATGCTTTCCTGAGATAGCTAAAAAAGTATCTTGCAGCTTTCAGTTTGCATCAGTTCAAAGTTTCAGGGCGTTAGGAAAGTGGTTCTGTACTGCCATGAGCTCTTAGATTTCCCTGGGAGGGTAAAACTTGCCGAGTGAGTTAAACTTGGAAAAAATACATGACCTGTTTTTGTGTGAAGGGTATCTGGTGGGTGGTCAGGCTTAATAATCTGTATTAAATAGTGTTGGCGAGTGTGCTGCGTAAGTATTAACCATAGTAATTTAGATTATTTTAAGGGTGGTGTAGAATGTTCTGGGTCAGTGCCTCATGGCTGTTTGTTCTGCTTGATGATAGCTGTGTGTGCCTATCCAGGACGCTTTAATGTCTTGGAATTGAATTTTTTTTTTTTCTAATAGCACTAGTGTAGCAGCATGGATGATACTTGCTCTGTTGCCTTTTTTTCCCTAGCATTTATGTGTATGATGACCGGTTATGATACTTAGCCTTGGTGTGTAGAGGACTGGGTTCTGATGTCCTTTGCTTTTATTTCCTGTATGTAAAATATTTGTAGACAAGATGCTTCGGAGTGAAGTATTTCAGGGTTGATCTCTGCCAAGGAGATAACTTAAAGTTTTTAGGGGCATCTAGCAAAGTTGCCAGGCTTTGCTTGCCTGCCTGAGAAGCAGTTGTGGAGCGTTCTTCAAACAACTAGACAGCTCTTCGCTGTTGGAGGACCCAGCTGACATGTGAACTGAAAGCAGTCCTTTCCAGTGTGCTTTTTTGGGTGTTCCGATGGTGACTTGATAGCTAAAACACCTTGTGAAAACTGCATGCAGTCACACCCATGAACCCTTTCCACACTTTGTAGGAAGATGCATATTGCCTCAAGCCTACTTATACATGTATAGCATGCTTTAAACAATCAAATCTTTTTTTTTTTTTTGTGTGGCAGACTGACATTAGAGTAGGGCAGTAGTGAAAACTCCACGTTTGTAGGCTGCCTAAATTTATTTTAATAACTTTGAGGAAGGGGAACACCAGACAGCCAGTAAGTCTGTTGGTATTTTTCCTCTCTCAAAATAACTATTTTATTTAAGAACATTTAGTGAAATAAGATAAAAAATTTGCTGGGTATTTGTGGACTTGTGTGGTTTTCTTTGATCTAGAATGGCCAAGATCACTGTCATTTCTTTTTGATCCATTAAAAATTTAGAAATGTTTCCCCCACTGTAACTGTTACTTATATAATTTAACAATGTAGTCAATATTATTCTTAAAAATATTTAAGCATGAAGGAAAGGCAGAATCTGGTTCTACGTGTATTTTTATCATGCAGTTAAAACATAACTTACAGTTTCTCAAGTTCAGTTTCCTGCATCCTTTGACCGTATCCATATATGCAGACCCCAGCAGATTCAGTACAGTTTTGTGTGGATGCAGTTAGGATTAGGACCTCATAATCAGTAATTTCAGGGGAAGATCGTGCTTCCCGTCAGGAAAAAATACCGAGTGTGTTTTTGTTTAGCCCTCACTGCAGGTCGTCTTATTTTAGTTGCATCAGAAATCATGTTGTTGAATGCCAAGCACACGTACTGATTTACCAACTTAGCAAACGCTGTTCCCCAGATTTTCATTATCTTGGTCTTCGGAACTTGTTTCTGTGGTCATGTTGAATACGTTCTGTCTGCACGTGTGCAGAGTCCTGCTGCAGTGAGCATTTCCTTAGTCTGTTGGATTGGCCTTTCTGTGTCTTTTCACTTGTTCCCCTTTTCTTGTTCATCAGATGTCTCCTTTGCTTTTCAAGACCCAGTGCAGCCTCTTTCCGTGTTACGTACTGTTTCAGCACTTCTCGTCTGATGAGGCTGTGATGGACACAAGTTGCAGTAGTCCCTCTCTTGCGTTTTCAGACAACTGTCTTCGCCATTCTTGACTCTTAGTGGTAGCAACTGTAATGCTTTGACCACAGCGAGGCAGCTGGTGTTTTACAACTCTGGCTCTTGCTGGTCAATAGTGTCTTAAATTCTGATGGGATCAAACATTAAATAGGATTTCAGTGGGACTTAGTTTACAAGAAGTTTTAGAATGTCTTTCAGATTGATGGCCTGTACTGTCTGCATTTGCAGCCTGTGTTGTCTCCAAAGAAGGCGCTTTAGAAAAAGTGAAAAGTAGATTTCTTTTTCCAATTTTTTTTCCTCCAGTTGCTCATTAAATGCTTTGAAATGCGTAGTAAGACGCTTCTGAATTTATCAGCAGCTAAATTTTGACAGCTGTCAGCTTAGCAAGAGTACTTTGTTGCAGCTAGTGACAGTTGAGAAAGTTTTTGAAATCTGACAAAGTAGGAAAGCTTTTTTTCCTTGTCCGCAACTGAAAATGAACCATACAGAATGAGCTCTGATGTGTTGGTATTTCTTGTTATTGCAACCAATTCACTAACTACATGTAGTATTCCTTTCTGTTATATGTGCTACTATTGATTTATAAGGGACGTTTTACAAACTTTTTTGTTAAACTTCTGTAGCTACTAACCTATTTAGAACTGGTTTTGAGCAAAACCAAGCAAATTAGCCTGATTTTTAAGAATAAAGGTTGACTCAGCAGCTTGTTTAACTTGCTTTAGAATAATAATGAATTAGACTTACTGAAACAGTAGCACGTTGTAATGTATATGATAGTCCAGCTTTGAAAGATGCAGGACCCAGTTAACTGCTTGATATACTATAGCATTGTTAATTTTTTCTGTTGATACATGACTGTGGAAGATTGCTCTGATGCTTCATGTGGCTGCACTATGTTTGCTGATAGAGCTTCAAGCATGTAGACAGTTATTCAGAGGGTGGAGAGAAATTAGTGTTCTGTCCTTTTGTGGAACTTGTATGCTGGGGCTTTGCCTTGGTGCCAGTGTTCTGCCAGATGAGACCTAGCTGGAGGATCAGTTGCAAGCCCTTGGGAGGTAAAAAGCTCTCTTTCTCCTTCCATGTATTCTGTTAACAAAGTCCATGCTATCGCTGGTGTACTTTGTGTTCCTAATTGTTACTATGACAGCTCTTTTACTAACTCCATATTCTGTGCATGTCAACTAAATTGTGTGAGGAATGGAAAAATTAGGAAAATTAACCTTTTACAAAGAACCGATATCATGTGTTCCTAGTGTTTGTTTTGAAATGCTTGCTTGCTATTAGTAAAAGCTAGAGCCTAAACGCTCAGGACTATTCTTGGAGTGTACAGTTGTGCCTGAAGTGCTGAGGCTGAATGCAGAGCTCTGCAACAGCTCTAAAATGTCAGCCTGGACCGTTCCCCAAAACAGTGTGAAAAAGGAAGAGTGTTAAGTTCCCTAGTTCAATAAAATGTAATAGGTTGTCTGGTTAGATAGCTGAAGGAGCTCCAAATGTTGATTTCCTCTGTCTGGTTGCACTCGATGGAATTATCTCTGTTTGAAATATGTTTGTCCCTTTTTCCCCACCCTTACAAAGATGACAAAGCATTTGAACTAGCATTAGGAGCGTTGCTGTTATTAGAAACAAGAAACCATTTGTGTTGCATGTAAGTTACTGGTGACAATATTTTGAAGTCCCATTAGCACTTTTCACCACTGCTTGGCTGAGAGTACCAAGGCTGGAATAATAGGAAAAATCAATTGCAGTTGGCACTTGCAGCTACATGAGAGAGAAACTTCAAGAAGTACAAGGCATCGTGATCTTGGGCTTAATTGTTTGTTCTTCTCTTCTCCTTTCCCCGGTAAGTAAAGTCTGATTTCTGAATTGGAAAAAATGAGACATTTCATGATGCAAACATATTGAAATGTTTTAACACGAGTACCCTAACCTTGTTTACAGAATTTCTGTAGTATTACACCTTAAAATGATGACTGCGTGATTGTGACCATAGGTATGAGGTGAAACAGGCATTTGTTTTTAATGTGAGTAACCATAGATTATAGGTATGTTCAACTAGGGAACTCCTTTTCTAACTGCCATTCGTTCTGGAAAAGAAATCGATTCCTATCCTGGTTTGGGAATATCTGTCAAAGATTTTATTCTTGCTCTGAAGCAGAAGCAGCTGTAAAATCGTCAGAGAGGGAAGGCAGATTTCAGAAGTTACAGTGTTGATTTGCTTTCTGTTTCTATGTGGAAGAGGGTGTGATCTCAGTGTTGCAGTTAGTCAAATTTATTCTTGTATTTTAACATTGGCATTTTACAAACATTTAAAAAGCCCCACAAATTTTTAACTGGTTTTGTGCAAGCGGGATTCTCTGAAAATCCAGGGATTTCCCAGAACAAAATACAGAGTTTGACCACTGCAGTTAGTTCAGTAGTTATTTTGAAGCTGTTTCAGCAGTGGCCCTTAATCTTCTTGAGTCCTGCAGCTCTGCGTATTTTCTTGGACAATAAGTACAAGATCTGCTAAGACCAGTTTGATTTTAACCTCCTCAGTTACTCAGGCCACCAGTTCCCAGCAGGAGGAGGAGAAAACCCATCTACGCTTGCTTAAGTCCCTTTGTGCATCTAATGACCTTTTTGATGTCCTATCTGTGCCTTGATTTGGTTGAAAGCATTTTTGATAATCAGGAATAGCAAATATTAAGAACTGGTTTTAATTTCACAGGTGGAAATGGTGCAATGTTTATTCAAGTGAGAGGTGATATGACCTAATTAAAAGTTCACAGGTACCTGTTGTCTGTAACACTGATGTCTGAAATGCTTAATTCAGTATACCATTGCAGTTGAAGTTTTGGGTAGGAAGATGAGCTTTACACATTTTATTTCCAAGAACATTCATTAATTCGGGGTCTTACTTTGAAAGAGTATTAGCTGCTTAAATGCAGCTGTGGTTTTGTTAATTTTCTTTTTCATGTCTGTTCCTCTGCCCTTCTTCACTAAGTCCCATGCTTCTGGGAGAAACGAGGTGATCCCAGTTCTATTTCAATCAAATCTGTTCTTCTCAGAATGCTATTATTTCATAACTATTGCTATTTTCAGATCAAATATTCCTATTCTTCAGTATATTTTTGCAATTCTAAGAAATAACTTTTCTCAGCCCTTGTGCTACTGCCTCTGAGGGAGTGTAGGTTAGGCTATCTCTTGTGACCTAAGGGGATGAACTTGAGCAGGAAGTTTGAATTGCTACATATCCTGTAGGATGCTCTGCATTTCCACTCTTCCTGTCGGTGCTGTCAGACAAGGCCAAGTAAAAAATACTCTGGAAGTTCACTGTGAAATTCTTGCCGTATTTAACCAACTGATTATGCAACAGCGCCTCAGACTTGGGATAATTTTTCTCATAGCCCTTAATCGGTACCAGAAGCAATGGGAAAGAATGTACCTGATGTTCCCAGTCATCCTGTGTTGAGGATTTGTCATTCCAGACTGCACGCATGAGTTAAAAATCCGATGGTGTACGTGCTTTAAGAAATAAATACCCAACCGATGTAACTGTAGAAAGAGTGATTGCTTTGAAGTTTTGCTGATGATCAGAATAATCTTGGAACTGTTTGACTTGGAGACACGATGAAGCCTTGCTTGTTGCCATGCTGCTATTCTAACAACTGCTGCTGCAGGCTGAGGAGAGATGTCTCTGGTGAGTTTCAGGTCCTTTCTTCTGTGCAAGGCCTGGCACCTCTTCACTTAAACCTTTGCATTCCATGTCCTTTTTAATATCTCAAAACTTTGCTTATTTTCAGTTTTCCCAAATGTGTTAGTATTTTATAACGATACATCTTACTTGATCATTCCTGCTGTGATCTGTGAATGCATCTGTTCCTCCAGGAAAACTTACAAGTAAGGTTTGCTAGCTCCACTTCGGTTAAGTTTCTTTTTTGTTCTTGATGTTCTTGAGCAAGTGGCAAGGATTGAGGTTTTTAGATATCTTCTGCAAACTTGCCCTGAGAGCTGGATACTCAAATGACTTAGTTTCCTCTATAATTAGTTTCAGCCTATAATCTTGAAGTATTAGTGGCAAGAATTGATGCACCACTTCTGTGGTTTCTTTCTCACCTCCTCCTTCCCCCTCCAAATTCATTGAAATGTCTTGGAAATATTTCATGCCTTGATGTTTGAGACTGAAGTGTTCCACCAAGTTCATAGAACTGTCCCTCTGTGTAAACTTTATTTGGGATGTTCACACTTGCTTTCCCTCTTCAGCCTCACAGTGGGCAGGAGGTAGTATATGCATCTGGGAGGTATCCAAGCAAGTAGTTGGCACAGTAACTCTGGGCTCAGGCTTTTTGTGAGGAAGGAGTGGAAGACTACTTGAGTATCCGAGATGAATCTTTTAGCCTCAACAGGCTTGTGACTTCTGTAGAGAAGCCGGATGGACAGAAGTTATGGAGCAGAGACTTGGAAGAAATTGTAGGAGGCTCCACTCTGCTTAGACGTCTGTTTGCTTCTGAGCTATGCACTGCAGCCCCTGTCAGCAGCGTTGCATAGAAAACCACTTGGATAAAACTTGTGAAGTTTCTAAGGGCTTGCAGAGACAGCAGGCAGAATGGTTTTCTTAGTAACAGTATGCCAGAGAAGGCAAAAGGGCACAGGGGACCATGAAAGAGATGCAGAGTAACCATGCTTTCCAAAAGGAAAGGTGAGCCAAAGATCTCTTGGAAGTGAGTGGGTAAAGCAGACAAGTTATAAGGACTGAAGGACACATTGGGAAAGGGGATATTAAACATGGGAAAGGGAAAGATTTGGAATGCTTTTATTAATATTCCCATTGCATTTATCACACTGGAAAAAGGCAATATTTAAACACTTTTTTTTTTCTCCTCCTAAGTAAAGGCATTTTTTGCCATACCCTAAGTGCTTTTTTTGTTGGCATTGTCCATTCTGCCAAGAGTTAGGCATCAACGTTCATTAAAGAAATTGCAGTCTTTGGTATCGTGGACTACTGAATAATTCAGAGACACAGAACTAATCTCTTTCTCTTGCTTTATTTTGTGCAGTTGAATGATATTGTGTCCAGAAAAAACAGTTGCAAGGAACTGAAAGTTTTGAGGCTTACTCTAGCTTTATGAAGGTTTTAGTCATTTTGTGTAACATCTGTTTTAATGGTTATTTTGCCTTCATCCTGTAAGCACGCTTCATAGGAAATTTGGCCTTGTAAGAGTTGAGATGTACTCTCAGAGACTACTGGGAATTTGTAGTGAAATAGTGCTTGTATCAGTTTCTCTGTGTTTTGTAACTGGAGAAAACTTGTGGCACTTAAAGAACTGCAGCAAGTTTAAACTTAAGAAGCAAACAGTGGAGTAACATCACAATCTTCAGAGGAAGGTGCCAGTATTCTGTCAGTGGATTTAAGTTTCTTCTTGAAAATGCACTGTATTTGCAACTTGAGATCTATTTGTTGTTTGGCTCCTGGAAGCTGCTTCTTTGCGATGCGTACTCTGAGGTTTCTCTATTTTTACCTCCGTTTCATTTTTGCAGTTTGTTAATTATGATGCTGGTTAAAAAGTACTACACCTTTTGAAAAGATTGGGGAACTATCAGTAAATTTTTGAGAAGAGAAATTAGATATCGTGAAGGGATGATCATTGCAAGTAGGAGTCCAAACTGAAACTAGATTCATGGTGCTGGCAGTGATTGAGGTCTTGGAATTAGAAGAACAAAACAATCTCCCAAAGTATTAAAATCAATGAATAATGTTGGTAGATGTTTCTTCAGATTCCAGTGTTTAGGCAGCAGATGCCCTTTATTATATTAGTTAGTGGTAGCTGTATAGGAGACTATTGCTCTTGCTTATTTTTGGGGATAAAGATGGGCAAGAGTGGAGGAGAGGGGTGATACTTGTAAAAGTTGTGTTACTTCCCAGTCAGAATATTAATTGGGAACACCAATAAAGTTTTTAAATGTACTCTTCCCTTGGTGGCCAATGTAGCCAGTATGTGTCTTCAATATATGGTCGTATTTTGTTTGGGCACAAAATCCCTTGTGGTGGAATTGGATATTGTACATTGATTTCCAATGTAGAAATTAATTTTTAGTTTTGTTGGGCATGTCTTTTACTGAAGGACTCCTTCTGGCAGCTCTGATAGATAATGTGAATTTTGCTTCTTCCACTTGTATTCCTTCACATTTGTGACCTGACCTAATAAGGAAATTAGAATCTCTCTTTATATTTAGTCCAGTTTTGGATAAAAATATTCTAAAGTTATGTTGCTAACTTAATATTCTTGAAGTAACTTTTTCATCTGGATGAGGAGTATTGCTTATTTGGGAACTTTTAGATTGTGGTGTGTACTTATAAAATAATAAAATACTGCAGTAAAATACTATACTGCATCCAAAGCAGTTTCATTTTAAAATTGAGATAGCTTTGTAGTTCAGAGGGCTCTGAAAATTCTGCTGCAAGTAGCCGATAACAGATACAATATTACCAGTAGATTAAAGAAATAAACAAATATCTCAGGTGACTAATTTTATAGCCTGAGGAAACCAGGGTACTAAAAGATTATTCAGAAGTTAATGACTAAATCTGTCTTTTGTGTGTGTATACATAATATTTGTGTATATATGAAATATATATAAACACATGTAATAAGTTTAATTCTAAGTAAAAAAATCACACACATCCTGTAGATATGTCATTGAAACATGGTTTAATCAGTCTTTTTAGAAGAAACTACTGGTTTTTAAGGAATTGCTTAAGAATAATTATTTGCTTATAGATACTTCTAAGCAAGTCATCGAGTGGTAGAAACAAAAATTTTATCTTTTCTGGTATAAATTTGAAGGTAATTTGTCTGCTGTTTCACACACGATGAGTTGTTTATGGAAAAAGCAAAAAATAATCATGCATGGTTAGGATTGGAAGGGACCTCAAAGATCATCTAGTCCCAACCCCCCTGCCATGGGCAGGACACCCTCCACTCTACCAGGTTGCCTAAAGCCTCATCCAACCTGGCCTTGAACACTTCTGTGGATGGGCATCCATAACTTCTCTGGCAACCTGTTCCAGTGCCTCACCACCCTCATTGTAAAGAATTTATTTCTTATATCTAATCTAAATCTTCCCTCTTTCAGTTTAAGCCATTGCCCCTTGTTCCTATCGCTACACTCTCTTGTAAAAATCTCCTCTCCAGCTTTCTTGTAGGCTGCTTTTAGGTACTGGAAGACTGCTATAAGATCACCCCGGAGCCTTCTCTTCTCCAGGCTGAACAACCCCCAACTCTCTCAGCCTATCTTCGTAGCAGAGGTGCTCCAGCCCTCGGATCATCTTCATGGCCCTCCTCTGGACCTGCTCCAACAGCTCCGTGTCCTTCTTTTGTTGGAGGCCCCAGAGCTGAACACGGTACTTCAGATGGCGTCTTGTTAGAGTGGAGTAGAGGGGCAGAATCACCTCCCTTGACCTGTTGGTCACGCTTCTTTTGATGCAGCCCAGGATATGACAAGAAAAAGCCCAATAACTGCTGCTGCAGTGTACAGTTCTAAAATGTTCGTTAATTCTGTGGAATTTATCTTATGTTATACCTTCATGTCGTGACAGCTCTTTATTTGCAAGCACTAAGCACTTTGACTTGTTTCACTTTTTATTTTTGTGAGACGCTTACTGTTTGAAGTTTTCTGAGATTTCCTAAAATAGATACTATATCATGTGTGTGTTTTCCCCTCTTCCTCTATTTCTTTTTTAGCTAATTCAATCAGTTTAAGATTATGCAAACTATTTTGCACGCAGCAGCAGCTTTGAAATTGTGTGGTATCTCCATAGAAGTAGTAATGGATTTATTTTATGAAAGTAATCATTTTTCATCAGACGTCTTATAACCTATCTTTTTCCATTTTCTTCTCCCTTTAAAGAAAATTGACAGAATGGGTTGTCTTTGAACAGAATTCTATGTGCCAAACCATTTTTATATATGTATGTATATATAATCTTTATATATATTTTCTTAGTAAGTGTGAGCTGATCTAGGTAATGGCATAAATTGGGCAGTATAGTAGAGATTTGAGTTCAAGGCATAGGCAGCTGCTTATTTCTTGGCAGAAAATGATGCTCAGTTGAAGTTACCACTTGCATGGAACAGCTTTAAGTTTTTGTCTTAAAACTAAGAAATTCTTTTCTACCTTCAAAAAGCATAACTGTTAAGTTATGAAGATATCTTTTTTAAAAAGTGTCTTGTGCAACTGTTTGCAGAAGCCCTGAGCTCTGCCTACAAGTTTTTAATTAGACAACATAGAGTCAGCCTACTAGATCCGACTCTTATGGAAAGAGACTGATTTAATGTATTTCTGTCAAGATAAATATTAGAAATCTTAAGTGATAGAAATTGATCTAGAAGCAAATTTTATGATTCTTTAAATTAATTTAGTGAGACCAAACTTCTTGAACAGTGAAAGAATGAAAACATTGGTAAAAGAAACTTTTAAATAACTCCTTGCTTGCAGTTTTAGGCAAGAAAGTAAAAAAATTTAAAATGCTACTTGAGCTGGTAATCACAAATGAAATATGCAATAACAGTTTCTTAACTAAAGAATGTGTGAATTCATTGTTTTTAGGCCATTTAGGAGAACAGACTTTTTTTTCTTGATAAAGATTCTGGGGTCTTCCTCCTCTCTTCTCTTTGCCAGTGTTTCACATTAGCAAAACTTGAAATAGGTGTAATCTGTTTATCCAGAGGCTGAACATAGAAACAGTCTAGATTATCTTATTGGCTTCAGTTCAAGCTAGAGTTAGAGGGATTATTTTATTTTCTCCTTTTGGGTCACCTTAGGTGATCCTGTCAAGCAATAAGCCTGGCCCTATTTGGACCTAAGGTGATCCAAAATGCTTTGATCCTTTTTGTCCGTTTTCTGTCCACATGGCTAAACTAGCTTAGATGCAAGTCAATATGGATTGTTACAAAGGAAAAGGATGTCTTTCTTTGAAATTATATTAGAAATGAGTTTGAGTCTTTCACTTCTGTATTTAAGAAAGTAGCTGGAAGTGAGCTTGCATCTCCTGTTTCTCATCATTGCTCAAGTGCTTCTTTTAAACTTGACCAAAACTCCTTATCTTTTAAACTAGAATACAATTCAGAGTGGGTTTTAGTGCAAGCATGTGATCAGAAGGATTGTGTGTGTTTGTGAAGGTGGCCTCTTGTTTTTAATAGTAAGATAAATAACTTATTCCACTTTCAAAATAAGGTTACATAAAAAGAGGCTTCCTGTCCCTTGCTGATAGTTCTACTGTATAATGAAATAGCTTTTAGTGCTGAGAATAAATGTTAGTAAAATGAAGGTCGGTTTAAAATTAAAAAATCCACTTCCTAATTTCATGTTGTGATCAGCAGTGCTCGCAGAACAGGTGTGAGAGAGGAGAAAAAAAAATATCTTGACTCTGAATTTTACAGGCTGAATTTTACTCTGTTTTTTCACTTGAAAATAAAGGTTTTGGTGTTGAACATATTTGCCATTTCTGGTAGAACAATTATCAGTGTTAATCAGAAGACTTATTTTTCTTCATCAGCTTTATTGCACAAACCAATTGTAGCAAAATATGCAACATAATTTTTCTATTTTTATTTCAGTAGTAATACTCTGACTATAGCAAACAAGCAGGTTTTATTTTAGTAGTGGATTTTGTTATTCTTTGGATAAATACAGAAACTGAAGTAATGTGTGCACAATAGCTTTTAAACTTTTTGGTTACAGTGCTTTAATGTTATGTACTTTAAGAAAATGTTAGCGTATATTTTCGTTTAAAGGTTTACACTTTTATAAATGAACTTCATGAATTGTTGAAACAGTGCAGTGATTGTGGATTTAGAATATAAATGAAAAGTTATTGCCTGTCCATAAGAGCTTTGTTAGAGCACCTTATGTAACTGTGGGGGAGGGGAGGGGAAAGTGATCCCAAAAGCTTTTCTGTCTCATGCAGTGTGAGAAGCAGCAGGAAAATCCAAGATAAATATAGTTAGATGTGATTGCGCTTGAATTAATCCAGCTGTTAACCAATTAAGCCATTTGACATACAGTGTGCGTTGGGTGGAAGAGAAGGAGGTGAGAGAGGGAGGGGACAGATGGACTTTTGCTTAGCAGAGGAGTTTCAGGCCTCTGTAACCAGGAGGGATCAGCAGGTATACTGCACTTACCCAGAAGAAACTTCATTGACTTGGCTTCTTAAAACTTAAAAATTAATTGTGTGATTATTTATTTTTATTATTTAAAAGATTATTAGTCTATATTTGTATACTTTAATATTTTAGGCTTGCTTTGGAAAATAAAATCTAAACTTAGAACAATAAAACCAAAATAGACTATATAAAGTGTCTTTAAAAAAAAGAAAATCCCAAGAGTTTTCTTGAGTACTGCAGTAATTTGTTGTGCAGATTCACTAAAACTGTTTTTACATTGTCTGAAGTAGGAATGGAGCTTAGGGTTTTGCTTTTTCTTGCCTAAGAAAGAAAAAGCCCTTCCTTGGGCTAAGGAAGGAAAAAGGCAAAAAGATAAGAAGGAAGAGGTTAAAAAGAGACCTTTAGTGATGTTAGGAAACAAGGATATGCAGAACTCTTTTCAAAACCTGGCTTGACAGTCTTTCACTTGATTGCTGTAACTTTGGCAGATAGGAGAATGTAACTACAAAGATGTTAATGGTTTATTTCACAATTGTTAAATATTTCTCCTAGTAGTGTAACATAACAATTTCACTGCAGATGAAATTGGCACTCCAGTTGATGCAGCTTTCCAATTTTACTTGTCATGCTAGTGAAAAGACAGTAATTTGAATCCTGAAATAATGTTTTTAATCACTTGACAAAAATGACACTCACCTTAATTATAGAAAGGTTTCCACGTGAACACATTCCGTTGACACTCAAAATGAAAGCCAAATTAAAAGGTAGATTGTAGAATTAACAAAATTAAACTTGATATCTACTGTATATGTAATCCTTGACAATTTTTTTTTTTAATGTGAGCCCTGAGATGTCATTAAATATATTTGACAAAACATATTTAAAAAACCCACAACAGTTTAAACTACCAAAATGACAAAGAATAGTTTGCTTATCACTGTATAGTTAGGGACAGGTCACCTACTGTCATTTAAAAAATATTAATGGACAAATGTAACTGGACATACACAGGGAAGGAATTGTGGGTGAAGAAGCATGTTTTTGTTTTTAAATGACACTTATTTCAATGTTCAGATTATTCTCTTGCAGCTACTGAATTTGAGAACAATTACAAATAGCAACCCTCAGAAGTGGTATGGGCCTTTTGAATGCTACAGATGTAAGATTTAAGTAGTATTCTGCTGAAGCTTTAAAATTGATAACTGGATGCTTCTAGAGACCAGCCTTCCTGTGGGAATGGTCCTGGTTTCCCCTCCTGCCCCGTCTTCAAACTTGAAAGCAGAATTACTCTGAGCGTGTGGGTGAAGATTTGTCTTAAAGACGGGATGGAGGCAAAGTTCTGAAAGCTTGTCAGATAGATCAAGCAAAAAAAAAAAAAACTATTGAAGCTACTTGAAAGTATAGTAAGACATAGTTGTGTTTGTTACTGGAGTAAATTATTGCTGTTGTGGTTGGTACATTAAATCCTTGCCACGCTCCCATTGATTTGTCTGCAAAATACTTCAGCTAATTCATAACTAGTAAATTATATTATGCATAATTGCATGCATACTAAATTACAGTGGTATTTTTCTTCCTTTAAACTTTTGATTTAAGACTGCGTGGCCTTAGTACAGTTTCTAGGCAGTGAATCTCGTGAATTTACATGATGTGACCGTTCATACAGGAGCTTAAGTTGTGTAGTCAGTCTTAGCTCAGCATTGTTAGCCATGACAGTGTGCAACAGGGATCATCAAAATGCTGCATTAATTAGAAAGCAGAAGCCAAAGAAAGGAAAAGCAGATGTACATAAGAAAGCAAATTCTTTATGTACTAATTCTAGTATTTGGCTGTATACTGTGGAAAAAATATTCAGTGGGAAAAGGAGACAAAACCTAGTCAAAAAACCCCAACCAAACGGGTGTCATTGAGAAGTCTTATTATCTGTAACAGCCGAATCAAGCTCATGTGAATATTCACCTTGATGTGTCTCTTCTACCTGATGAGGCTCTTCATTGTGCTCTTTGGGCCAACAGGCAGCCCTTTGCTGCAATTGCAGTTTATTTTGCTAAAGCAGTTCCATACTGTGGGGAGAAAATTATTGTGTGTGAACATGATTCTACATCAGCCCCTTACTAATACTAATAATATGACCTTACTAATACACTGCAGAACTCTTTTTGAAGACTCGAGACATGAAAAGATAAGAAGTGGTGATGGTAGGGTGAAAATACGGCATCTGTAGTGATGGTAAGCAAAAGTGGTTAAAACTGATGAGGTGGAATGGTGATTCATCTTCCAGATGTGTGTATGGACACGATATATACCCATATGTGCCTACCGCAGGATTGAGGCCTATATTCTTTTTTAGCATTTAGGTAACTGTTCCTAGTTACTTGAAATTCAGTGAATAGTACGATGACAGTTCAGTTTGGAAGTTTGCCCTCCCAGCACAGGGCATGTCAGCTTCTTTTAAAGGGTTTGGATAGCTGCTACTTAAATACCAGCATTATACCATCTCTTCAGAAGACTGACTTGTTCTTTCTGTCAAGTGACAAGCATTCACCCTGCAGTTAAATTTAGTAAGGCTAGACACAGAGCTTCAGTAAATCTGTGGCTATTCTAAAAAATACTGTTAGAAATAAAACTTATTTGTAAGTAATGAGGTTTGAATTTAAATACCTGAGCTAGTTCCGCAGTACTGACCAGCTGCATGGTCATATATTTGTGTAACATTTGGACTTTTTTTTGCTTTTTATAGTTGATTTTTGACATGGTAAAGCAACTTTAAACAAAGTTTTCAATTTTGTCTGGGAGTCATACTGCTGAAGTCCTTTTGAAAAGTGTCAAGTTACGGGAAGCTTTATTTACAGTCAGCCTAAATGGAACCTTGCTGGTGATCAGATCTCTTTGAATGACTCAAAGTCTGTAAGATTATAAACCACTCATCTAAAGTGTACAAGAATTGGACCAGTATCTGTTGTACTTACTGCAGTGTACCAAGTTGTACGAGTTTTAAGAAATCCTATTAAAATACCAGATGAGATTTGAATCTCTGTAGCCATATGCTAAATTGCAAAACTAGAGCATAGGACAAAAGGTCATTGTTTATCTATTAGAGTTATAGAACTTTCTTTGTTAATTATGCATTCATCCAACTCTGAATATGCATCCTGCTATCTAGTTTAATTAAGTTTTGTTAAGTCATTTAGTGCACTTATATTTGAAGCTTAAACTTTTTTGAATAATGCTATTAAGCGTACTGATTTTTTGACAGAAAAAGACAGTGATTAAATGTGATCTGTGTGCGTATCTTCCTGTTGCTTTTAGTGCTCTGCAGAAGTGTTAAATGTATTTCTGAGGGCATGAATATGAGGAATCTTTGTGTATTGAAATGTAAATGTATAATGAGAGCTTGTCTCTTTTTTAGTTAATTGTTGTATTTGTGCCAGTTTTTTTTAGATTGGTTGTCCCCCTCCTTGTCTGTCTCCTCCCCACTCCCAAGCAGTTTATCTACTGCATTTACTTATAATAAATCAACAGTCTTGTACTCAGCTGTGGCCAATATTTTTTTTTTTTAATTATAGCACTGTTCTTCAGTGTTTTAGCTGTGTGGATTGTATGGTTAATATCATCTAATAAAGTGCTTCCTCAGCTTAAAGAGAAATGAATCACTTGCAATCTAGTTTTTTGAATTGCAGCACTTTAATTAAACATAAGTATGTGGACAAGTGTAATTTTTTCCAGCCTCAAACACCAAGAGAAAAACCAGTATAGCTTCTTCAACCATTGCTAAGAAACTTTAATGAGGAAGAAAGTAGGATTTCATCTCTATGTTCCATTAAACTTGTAATAAAATAGGAAGAATTAAATTATTCTGATTACAATTTGCATCTATGAAACAGTCTCTCCTTAGAGCTCTGATTTTGCTTTTGGGCAGACTGATGTCTTGCTCAGAAAAGAAAAGAAGCTGCTTTATGTAGGCGCCTTATTTTATATTATTGTTTATAGGAATTTTAGAAATTTTTTGTCAGGAAGTTGATTTTTCTGAATCCTATGCCTAAGATGGAAAGTTGAAATCTAATTAGTCCCTTTAGAGAAATAAGAGCTGTAGGCAAGCTTCCCCTGTCCTCTGTATTAAAAGCTAAAAAAGGGCTCTGTGCAAATATGGTGTTCGATCTCTGCTTGTTTTCTAATGTCAAACTGCAAGACGAGTTTATTTAAATACTTTCTTAGTGTTACTTGTTGACATAGCAGTTGTCTGAGTTACCATCAGGGTGTCATTTGATCACTGGTAGGAAAGGTGTAAATTAGACAATAAAAAAGAAAAGTTGAGAACCTTAGAGCTAGAACAGTTGTGGTGACCTATAAATACTTGTCAGCATTGGTTTCCCACTCCTGAGACTTGGCTGAAACATGCTTTCCATATAGAACTGGAGACTAGATTGAATTAAATTTATATAATCTTTGTTGACTGCATTGCAGTATTGTGAAGGTCTAAAACTGTTGTAGGTCAGTTCAATCAGGTTTCCACTGCCTTGCTTTTTAGATTACTCTGCATATATGTACATATATGTACATACACACATCTACCCATCTAGATAGATCAAGTGTGTGTGTATATATGTGTATATGAACGCGCTTATACTGTAACCTGCATGGGCACAATAACATGAGTCATACTCCAGGGGAATCCACCAGCAGACGTGAAGTTTTTCCTGCTGCACTGTGTAAGCCATCAGCCCCCAAATCCCACCAGCCCCACAGATGCTTTTGAGGTTGACTTTAGCTGCACCATGGGCTTTCCAAACAACCCTTGTCTCCCTCCACTGCTGAAGTGTGAGTCCTGCCTGCTAAGCCAGATCTCTTCTAGGAACATGATAATGCCTGCCTGGAGAAAACGTTAATCTGGGTTCTCTCTTTTTATATATTAAATTTCCTGATTTTAAAACAGAATTGTATTTAGATTTTTCAAAAAATTGTTTGAGTGTTCATGATTTCTGTGGTAAGAATGGTTGGAAGAAGTAATTAGTTTCTTAAGTTTCCCTGTCTTTTATTTAAAGGGAAGAGTAAACATAAACTTGCACCAAATATTTGGTGCACCTGCTGACTTGTGTGTGATGACTGGAGAAAGGGATGCTTTTTTGGTCTTGCAGCCGCTTTGATGTAGGGAAGATATGGTGTTGCTTGCTGTGGAAAATTACACATCTAGTTGTGTAAAATGAGGTTATATTAATCTCTCCCTGTTCTGCTACAAAACCTGCATTTTTCTTGGAAGTAGTGGAGAATTTCACAGGGGGGGAAAAGGAGAACTCAAGAAACAGAAAAGCACGAAATAAGAATAGAGAAGAAAAGAAATGACACTTTAAGGGATGATAGCTGCATCTGAAGTGAGATATGAGTAATAATATTTGAAAGAAAAATGCTCTGATGTTGGGTAAACTGGACTACTAGCCCACAATATAACTTTTAAAAAATTAAGATAACTTTTATTTCATTAAGGAAAACTTACTTTGTATCTAGTTAAAATGTATCAAGCTTTGTAGAAAGCTAAAAATATTGCTTTGGAGACTTAAAGTTGTACAAATATCGTATTAATTATTCCTTTTCTATGTGTTCTTGTTTACAGACCAGTCTTTCCATATGGGGATGGGGAAGTCTTGGCGTTGTGCTTTTTCTAGTAACTTTTGGACCCTTCGCTATATTTTACTTTGCATTTTATATCCTCTGCTTTGTGGGTGGGTAAGTATACTACTTAATGTTGTGTATAATTTACTATGGAAGGAAAATTTTAATGTGTATATTAGCAAATCGTTTGCTCTGAAAATCTAAAGCGACTTGTATGTAATGAATATTTCCACATTTGAGCAGCTCTTTGAGCCAAGTTTTTTTTCTTGAAATCTCAATTTTGTCAAAATATTTTTTTTCTGCTATTGAATAGTGCCTGTGCTACCTTTGCCTAAGCAAAAAAAAAATAATTTCTGATTTAAAAAAAAAAGTAGCTATTTATAATGAGTGGAGGACAAATACTCACATAAAACCAGTGTTAACTTGAGTTCATACTTTCTATTCCCTTGTCTATTCTTTTGGTAGGTACTTTCTAAGTAATTATGTCCCCTTTCCTTATCACAGTCTAATTTTCCTGTCCAAGATTCTTCATTCATGAGGAAAGTGAGTGGGTGTTTTCCTGGGTGTGTGGAAATGTTATACATCTTGCTACATCTTGAACAAGTAGATCGGTTCAGCAGCTGTAGGATGTTTCATACTTATCTGTAGACAGGAAGGAGCAAACAGGTGAAGTTTTTATAGTATGTTAGCACCATTATTACATTGTAGATTATGATGTCTGCCTTGTAATCATTAAAACTTCTATGTTAATGTGAAGTCTGAATGTGTTAGTGGGATATTTCTCATTCATGAGATTAATCTACAGGACAGTAACCATTTCTAGGCTCTCCAAGACCTGCTTGGCTTCTAATGGGGTGCTTGGGCTATCTTTAATACTTTTTTGCCTTCCTTTGAAACACCCTTTATATTTCTTATTGGATACAGTGCAGAATGTGTGTATATTCCTGTATGTCTCATCAAAAAATGAATAGAGTTAGTGGCTAGAATTAGAGTGGCTACGCATGGGTTTTAGCTGTATTAAACTTGGAATTCCATCTCTGAGAAAGCAGAATAGTCAGTCTACTAGAACGAGGATTCAGTTACAGTAAAACTAACATTTAAGTGAATGCTTTTGTCTTGATACATTTATATTTTGCTGGTTGTTTGTCCAGGGCAAAAGACAGAGTTCGTCCAAAGGGCAAGAGTTTGTCCATTTACCGTTTGTAATTACCACTTCCTTAGTGTTTGCAGTATGAAAAATAATGTGGGATATAATATTCTTAAAAGATGATCCTTCCTTCTTGCTCAATTTCAGTTTGCTTGGCTTTCAAAGCTAACAGTCGAAGCAGTCTCTCATGGAGTGTGTCTGAGGTCAGCTACAGTTTGCCTCTGTGAGGCTGCCTCTGACGCCTGAGCTCACTGGTTCTCAAGTCAGCTCTGATACCTCTTTGCTGTGATTCTTTTGCTGCTTGGTTCATTTTGTAGCTAGTCTGTGAACATTGATCTACTTAAGAAAAAATTAATCTTGTGGAGTGTATCTGTTAAAGCAGAATTTATATACGTCTTCCTGTTGTGTGTTTACTTACGTAGATAGATATGAAGTCTCAGCCTTGCCAGCTAGAATGTCATTTACTTCATTACTTTAACATATACATCTTCTTGGCTAAAGCTGTGATCTAGCCCTTTTTTACACTGTTAATCTGAAACTGTCTTGATTTCACTGGGATGGAATCACAGAATCAATTTTCTGTTCAGAGAAGCTACATTTCTAAAGTAAGCTGCATTTTTAAAAAGGCTGCAGCACCCAATTCAGTGATAACAAAATTGATAAGACACTTTGTTTTATTATGTAGCCAGCAGGTATCTGTAGTGCTCAAGAACTTTTCAACTTATTTTTGATAATGACCCAGATGTCCAAGAACCTGAGGGAGCATGGCCAGGGTGACTGACACCTAAATTGGCAAATGGGTATTCCATACTATGTAATGTCATGCTCACTATAAATTGGAAACTTTGTGGGAGACGGGCTTGCTCTTGCTTTCCTCTCTTCCTTGACGGTCACTGTCCCTGGAGAGTTTCACCTGTCATTCTGCTCCCAAGGTCTTCTCTCTCTCTCCCTCTCCCCGCCCCTGCCCCGGGATTGCAGTTTTGGGACTTTCGCACTCTGGGATTGCTGGCCAGGAATGGGCTAGACATTGGTCAAGGGTTGGTGAGCAGCTGCACTGTGCATCACTTGTCTATATATATTATTACTATCATTACTATTTTCCTTTTAATTTTATTTTAATTACTAAATAGGTAACCCATAGGTCTTCCTTCCTTGTCCTGATTCCACTCCGAGTGAGCAGAGATCATTAGGTAATAGAACAGCTGGCTATTTTTTAGCCCCAGATACAGGCTAAACGTAGGCACACACCTAGTTTAAATTTTAACATTCAGCATACAGATTTGTGAGTGCAATTATATGTCATAAGATCATTTACGTAAATTAAGAATATAAAATGTAGTTTTGGTTCATGATTATAATATTTTCCTTAATACTTACTGTACCCTTATCCGGAGCAAAATAACAGTTTTGGACATGGATTTTTGTGGTAGAACTTTATGTTGAAAATTGGAGTTCTTGCCCAATTTGTCACGCAGTTTTCAAACTTTTTATACTTGCTCACAAACAGTGACCTGTATCCATAGTTTCTGACTTCCATTAGCCCGGAGTTCACTTCTGTCCTGTTTTGCACTTCTAACAAAAGAAAGTGTTGAATCGTAGCCGGTTGCACCCTTAGTATTGACCTAAATGTTTAAAGTATGTGCCAGTGAGTTGTGAAGGAAGACAATGTGGATACCATGGCTGTATCAACATAACTGATCTGGTCATCAGTTTCACTTCCGTTACATGCTATTTAATAATTTCTTTTTGATTTACTCTTAACTGTTTTTCTCGCACAGATAGCTTGAAGTAAGTGTACTGCTGTGTGCATGGAAGGATACTGAAACCAGTTGTGTGTGTGAATAAAAGCTTTAAATCAGAAGCTGTCTTCATTTAGATTTGTTTTGCTTCAAGGCTGATTTATAAAATAGTAGCTTTTTTCTGTTTTATAGTACATGCGTCTTCAATTTGAGAACTGGTAACACATGGCTTAGGGAACTGAGCGCTTTCCACCAAAAGCAGGAGGCAAAAGATACCTTGTTTTTAACCTCTGTAGCCAAGACTATTATAAGGTGTTAATGAAATATTTTTTGCCTCTACTTCAAATATTGGTGCAAACCCCTTAACCTCAATGCTGGACCTGTCTTACTGTCTGCTTGTTCTTTGTACCATGTATATTTCTTGTATTACTCTCTTCTTTACCTTTTTCAATCTTAAGGAAGTAGACTAGAAACAATGTGAATTGTGGCTCTGCCAACAGCCTTAGGCTTCCAGAGCTGTGAGAACTGAAATTTCTTGGACTGTCAGTTGCTTTGCTGTTTAAAGGAATTTGCTGTATTGTCAAAAAAATGTAATTATTGATAGTTTATCGCATCCATACGTATGTGACTGGCTGCCTACACTGATGATTCTGACTGCTGACCAAATCAGGAACTGTTCTGAAGCTGCTTTTTGACTTTCATGAAGCATTTAGCTAAGGCTGTTACTTTTCAGACTGGATAGAATGGTAAATCTGTAGACTTCATTTTTCTGTCACCTTTGTTCTGTTGTTAAATCTGTCCCTCTGAAAAGTTGGTCTTCCAATAGCTTTTGGAAAAACTTAACAACAAAAAATTAAGTAAAATACAATCTTTTCCTGCTCTATTCATTTAGAGAAAAGACTAAAATGATTTCTCACTTACTGTGCTGAATATCCTCTTGATGAATTAGATGAGCATTTGCATCAAATGATCAGGCAATCTATACCTCTCTAATGCGCACAAGATTTTAAATTAGAGATTAAAATCTGTTTCTGCTGTAGAGGCAGAAGCTTCTAGCATTTCTAGCTTAAAAATGAAAATCCTTAGAGGCATCTAGGAAAAGGAGCATATACTTCAATTATTTTGGTAGCATATTAGTATTTTTAATAAGTCATTAACTTTAGAAATGTCAAAACATTTGAGAGAAAACAGAAGTATAATCTATAGCTAGTTATTTACAAAATATCAATCCTTTTGAATAAAAGAAAGGAAGGACCTCTTCCCTCCCGACCCACCCCTGCCAAGTTGCTAATACATGTTTGACATTAAAACTGGTTTTTGACAAAAAAAACCCCACAGTTTGGGGATACTGTTTTCTTTAAATGAAGACTGAGGTTTCTAATAGGAAAGTGGTAGGTAATAAAAAGAAACCCCAAACTGTTTAATAATTAAAAAAAACCCCAGCAAAACACCTCCCTTCCCAAACCAAAACGTTAGTTAACTTTTAGGCAATGTGAAACTAATACTGAATTTTTTTCTAAGCAAGTTTTGGTCCTTAAACTGAATTATGATGCTACTAGAACCATTGTTGTTATGATTTTAAAGCTGTCTGGAAATTTCTGGAACAGAAGAGTAATTAAACCTGCTTTTATTTTTTGTCCTTATATGGAGAAAGTACATGTAAAGATGGCTGTAAGAGAACCGAATTATCAAGTGAAATTTTCTTAGGCATTATCAAGTTATTGATAATAATTTTGTGTAGTGCTTTTTTTTTTTGGAGTTGTTCAAGTATAAATGACCGGATCTCTGCTTCTGAATTACTGAGCCTCTGGAGTACTTAAAAAGAATGGTTCCCAGTTTGGGAATTAAGACCTTCAAATGGCGTATTTTACTTTGGTTAAGAATTTTATTCTAATCATATAAAAGCAACAGCAATCTATATTAATAGTGACTTCCTGTGGTCACAAATATTGGCCAGCTGGCCTTTAGAATGAATGCTTTGAAATTTATGTTAAAAGCTACGCGTGCTTAGTCATGCCAAGGCTAGTCTGAGCAGCAGTAACTTCATGTTCTCTTTTTTTTAATGCTTGTTTTAATGCTTGACTTTTCAAAGGCCACATACTTTGGTTATGCTGTAATTGGCACAGCCTTTAGGTTTTCATCTATTACTTAGTAAAACCAGCTTTATGTGTTTTTGTGCCCTTATGTCATAAGCTGTAAGTAAATTATTGCTGTTGTAGCAAGGTTGGTAATGTAAGTAATGGTTGGTTTTTCCCTTATGCCTTCATTATATAAAGAAAATAATAATAAAATTAACTGCTGTTCTGCTTAACTGTAAGTCATAATTTAAATATCATTGTAGAATTGTGGGGGAAGAAGATAATGAATTTCTTATATAATGCACTAAATGGTCCAGGAGTGCATCTATTTAGATTTTATATGCTGAATTAATTAAAAACAAAATAACAGCAAACCCCCCCAAAAAAACCCAAAAATTAACACCCTAAAGAAAAATCACAACCCCAAAAAATCCCAACACCTTGTGTTTGACTTCACTTACCCCCTAGACTTTTTCCTGGACTCTGTTCTTATGCAGCTTGTCAGGACTACTGTGGGTTTTTTTTTTTTGTTTTTTTTTTTTTTTTCGTTCCAGCTTAAAATGAGTTCCCAGTTGAAATTTTTTTACTTCTTGTTTAAACATAAGCAGTTGGTAGTTACGTACTACACTTACTACATCAGTTTCTTCCTGTTTTGTGTTTTTGTGGCTTATGCCACAATGCAGTGGCCTAAATGTATGTCTACAGAGTATATTTCTTCATAGTGTTGAAGTAAAAGAATCTTTGTATCAGTACTGCCAGAGCAGCTTATCTATGTACCCCTCTTTCACAGGTTCTTCTCATGCAGTAGACTGTGTGGTATAGACTGTGCTATATAGATCCACTGTGTGATAGGAATACAGCAAGACTGATAAGAGAAGACTGAGAAACTTCATACTCAGTATTGTGGCAGTTATTTTGGGCAGCATGCTACACTGTGAAAGAGCACTGTACTAGGAGAGTGAACAGTGAGAATTAGCATATATTGTCATTTTATAACTTACTGTGAAATATTTTCTAGAAGAAGAGGAAAAGATGACTATTGTTCTAACTGGTCTGTCTTTTTCCATTTTAGGGGTTTCGTGGTTACTCTTTTATTTGGAAAAAGCAACTCAGAAAAATACCTTGAGCAGTGTGAACATTCGTTTCTTCCTTGTACATCAGTTGGGATCCCTAAGGTAAGGAGAGTTTACTGGTCTTAACTTCTAGATCAGGTTTTATAACTTTGAAAATTAGAGTAACACTAACAATCAGTTTTTCAAGGTTAGAGAGCCTGTTCTTATGTTTTGAGTCAGCTGCAATGTGGAAGTGAAATGCAAGATTTTTCCTTTTTGAAATACAAGCTTTTTAAGCATTTATGGAAAGTTCGTTTCAAGTATTGTTTTCTGGCTTTATTTTGAGAAAGGAGGTAGACGTAACTGGCTAATATTATCTGTGACAGAAGTACTAAACATTTCTTCTAGACTCCTTGTGGTGGTGTTTTTTTTGTTCGGAGGTAGTGTAGCTCCTTCTTGCTTTTTCTTGGAAGATTGGCATGACTGTTTAGGATCTTCTGTCACTGGATCTGTAGTCTCTCCAGATATGATACTTTTGATTGTTTGTGGTCAGAAAGTTGCTTGCCTAAGAAGATTAAACTGTTAATAAAGTCTATAACTTACAGTACTTCAGGGATGGAGGAGTTATCTTTGACTGTCTTTAAGACCAGCAATAACACTGGAAATGCATACATAAATGTGGAGCAGCAGTGGGAATCCCCTTTTCACTCTTTTCTTTTTTTTCTGAATTGTTAACAGACACAGCATTTGGTTGATGAGCCTAAATTCAGAGTTCCTAATTGGATAAATCTACATCTGTGTAGTACAGAAGAAATTCTAATAGCCAAGAGGTAGAATTTCTAGGAATTCCTGGTTTATGAACTAATATATCTTGGCAGCTCAGAAATTTAGATGTATCTTGGCCTGAGTGTTTGTGCTCATAGGAATGAAAACTTTGACTGAAACATCCTGCCCTTTCTTAGCTGTCAGGTCACTACACTTCATGATGTCTTTGAAAAGGGATGCGTTCAACTTTCTTATCAGTAGCACATAAAAAGAAATTTATTTTGTGATTCAGCGGTGTGTTTCTAATCACAGAACTTACTGTGTGACTGGTTCTCAGTTGTTTAAGTGGTCTTTTCGCTTAAGTCTCTTTGTCCTCTGTTGAGATAAATCTGCCACTTCAGTGTGTTCTAAACCGTAAAGTCAAGTCATTGGTCCAAATAAAAAATGTGAAGTTTAAGGCCGGAAAATGGCAAGTCAGCAATCAAATAATGATTCTGTTCCATTAACGAAACCTCATTTCAGGGGACTAAGGTTCTTGGTGCAATAGACTTTAGTGTTTATAATATGTGTATTGTGGAATGTTGCTGGTGTGTTGTGTTTTGAGAGCAGATTTACAAGAAGTTTTTCTGTCTTTTAAATTCTACATTGCTGAAGCTTTTTTTATGTTAATGTTACTACTTCGAGCTCATTACATATGTATGCTCTCTGTTTGCTTTCTAAAAGAATAAAATGGGGGATTTTTTTTCCATAATTCTTGCAAATTCACTAGTTTGACTTCCAATTTGAGCTTGGTTTATTGACACATCACTTTTCTCAACTGACCTGTCTGACTAACCTCTGGATTTAATTTTTGTAGTATGAAAGTATTATTTTTATCTGGCTTACCAAATGCTGTGTGAAGTTGTTCTCCATCTAAAATCTGTGTATCTTCTACAATAGTATTTTGTATTTTTTTTTTTGCTGCTGCATTAAAATAACATTAACTAGTTTAGCTGAGCTTTTTCAGTAGTAGTGCAAGAAGAGATGAGAAATGAATCCTAATCAAAACAAATGTGTGGTTGGCTTGGGGTTGTATTGCCGTTTCTGTATTAAATTTCTGGCTGACTTGATCTTTACTAAAAAGTAGTATTTTTAACTCGAAGTTGTTTTCATGTTTGAAACCATTGTGGCCCTAAGTGGTCTTGAACAATGAATGTTGTTTCAAGTGGCTAAGTGTATAGGTTATGCTTCTTCCATGAACCAAGTACAAACTGAATTAACCTCAGTATTAAATTCTTTGTGATACTGTATTTTGAGAAGAAATCTGATGATTTAGGTTCTTTTTAAGAAACTCTTCTCCAAAGGCAATCAGAGTTTTATTGGTTTTTTTTTTTGTTTGTTTGTTTGTTTTTTTTATTGTTGTTGTTTGGGGATTTTTTTTTTTTTAGGCCAAGATGAATGTTCAGATGCTTGACTTTTTAAGAAATTAGTTATAATTCAGAGCACCAAAATTGTGGATGACAATAATGTGTAGAATGTATGAGACTCTAAGTTGCGACACAGGATTTGGTGCAGATAGGTTTCCTTGGTTGCTACTTATTATACTTATTAGTAAATATATATTGAATGCTTCACATTAAGGAGAAATAATTATGTAAGTTTGATGGAAGATTATTTACCTTTCTGCTATTTTTTTTTGCTTGCGTACATACAGGGACGTTTACAAATTAGGATTAGACTTGCTTTTCCTTTTGGAAGTCTGTTTTATAAAACTTCGGTGTCAGGAATGTACTTGATGATGCCATAATGTACTGGCTCTGTAAGATAACACAGCTGTGTATCGTTAAGTGTATGAGAGATACTTAAGGACAGTCATGTAGAATGCAAACACTGAACATGAGTTTATAGTTTTTTCGTTATGGTTTTTGGCAGTTCTGTGTTTCTGCTAGTCATAACTTTCTCACTAGATAGAAGAGTAAAATAACTGGATTTTTTTTTTTGAACAATAGTGTAGACTGTTGCATTATTCTTTCTGTGAAATAAAGGGGTTATTCCAGATTTCATCCTAAGTTTGTAGAAAGACACTATATTAGTCCATTGAGAGAAGCACTGATAAGGGGTATTCTTTTTCAGTATGTTGCTTAATTCCTGGAGTTAATGGCTCTGAGTTGCAAGTCCTATAAAACAATTTTTTACCCCCTCATCAATTACTTTTAAAGACTCATCTGTCAAGTAGCAATGGTGAAAAAGAGTGATTTCTCTTCTGGCATATTGAATAAACCAAGATCATAGAATCATAGAATGGTTAGGGTTGGAAGGGACCTCAAAGATCTTCTAGTTCCAACCCCCTGCCATGGGCAGGGAAATCCTCCACTACACCAGGTTGCCCAAAGCCTCATCCAACCTGGCCTTGAACACCTCCAGGGATGGGGCATCCACAACTTCTCTGAGCAACCTGTTCCAGTACCTCACCACCCTCAATGTAAAGAATTTCTTTGTTGTATCTAACCTAATCTGCCCTCTTTCAGTTTAAATCCATTGCCCCTTGTCCTATCGCTACACACCCTTGTAAAAAGTCCCTCTCCAGCTTTCCTGTAGGCCCCCTTTAGGTACTGGAAAGCTGCTATAATATCACCCCGGAGCCTTCTCTTCTCCAGGCTGAACAGCCCCAACCTCTCTCAGACTGTCTTCGTAGCAGAGGTGCTCCAGCCCTCTTATCATCTTCGTGGCCCTCCTCTGGACTCGTTCTAGTAGCTCCATGTCCTTCTTGTGTTGGGGACTCCAGAGCTGAACACAGTATTTCAGGTGGGGTCTCACGAGAGCTGAGTAGAGGGGCAGAATCACTTCCCTCAACCTGCTGGCCACGCTCCTTTTGATACAGCCCAGGATATGGTTGGCTTTCTGGGCTGCCGGCGCACCTTGCCGGCTCATGTTGAGTTTTTCATTCACCAGCACTCCCAAGTCCTTTTCCTCAGGGCTGCTCTCAATCCATTCTCCTCCCAGCCTGTGCTTGTGCTTGGTATTGCCCCGACCCACGTGCAGGACCTTGCACTTGGCCTTGTGAACTTCATGAGGTTCTCACAGGCCCATCTCTCCAGCCTGTCAAGGTCCCTCTGGATGGCATCCCTTCCCTCCAGCGTGTCCACAACACCACACAACTTGGTGTCATCAGATGGATAAAGAAACTGAGAAGAAAAAAAAAACAAAACAAACCAGCTGAACAGTTACCTGCCTGAGGTTGCACAAAAAGTTTATGATCAAATATGGAACTGGAGTTCTGCCCACAGACTACCTTGTGCTGCTGTTGTCTCACCTCCCTCCTTTTATAACTATTTGAGTTTTATTTCCTTCTGATCTAGTATTTTAGCAACCTTGCTCCTTTACAGTAAGCAAGAAGTAGGTTTTCAGGTTAGTTCCTCACCTCATTATTTACTATATAGTGAAAATTACAGATATTATTGTTGCCCAGAGAGGTTGTAGATGCTCCATCCCTGGAAGCGTTCAAGGTCAGGTTAGACAGGACTCAGAGCAACCTGATCTAGTTAAAGATGTCCCAGCTCATTGTAGGAGGGTTGAACTAAGATGACCATTAACAGTCCCTTCTAATCCGAACCATTCTATAATTCTAAGATTATATTTTATCTACTGTAGAATAACAGGGAAAATGTTGTGTAAATTTGTTACTGGAAGTACACAGATATCATGAACACTAGAGCTGATTTTAATTTTAGCCAAACCTGCAAAGTTATACTTCCTATTCTTTTTGAAGTGCATAGAAGAAATGAAACGTGAAGCCAGACCTATTAAGATTGACAGAAGACTGACAGGTGCAAATATAATTGATGAGCCTTTGCAACAGGTAAGTTCTAACCAGGGACTCTAAGTTATTTCATTTTTGCAAGTACTGACTGTAATATCTAAGTAGTTGAGAGATAAATAGAAGTTGAGGAATTTTTCATATTTGAGAGTGGTAAGTGAAAAAAACATTGAGGAGGCCCAGGATATTTGGCAATGTTTGAGTCTGTTTTCTGGTATTAAAGTTTCTCAACCATCGTGGTGTGAATGCATGTAAACCAATATGAGAGAGAGGTTCAGTATGTGTATTATGTTGTTTCACTCACAGTTCATGATGGTAGGGCAAGTATGGTTCACTGTGTTAACCTTTAGAAGACTACTGTTGCATTATCAGCCACAAAAAGCTGTTTATATTTTTGTTGTCTTTAGTTCAGCTTTCATTTTCTTCTTTTCCAATTTCAGGTAATCCAGTTTCCTACCGGAGAAGACTATGTGCAGTATTGGTATTACACACTAAGTGATGATGAATCGTTTCTTGCTGGAAATCAGGCAGGCTCTGCAGTATGCACTTGTTCAGTTTTCTGCCAGGTAGGATTATTTGTGTTTACATCAATACACTGTCTAAGCAAGTACAGATACCTCTGTGGGTTGTGTGGTAGTAGATAAATGATAAAGTTTATCTATTGGCCTAATTCTTTGCATCTGCAGAAAGAACATGTAAAATTTGGGGATCATAATCTAAGAACTACAGTCTTTTGCTGATCCTTAAGGAATGATCAGAGATAATGCTTGTAGTCATGGTCTTTTGCAAAATAGCCTTTTCAAAATTTTGATTAATGTCTAAAATTACTGAGTAGCTGTTTTCTGCAACTTAAGCATTGAGCTGCATGAATCATCACCACCTCATATGCAGGGCTTTTATGTTTCCCAACGTAAGTCAATCTTGAAAGCCTTCCACTCAAGTATCTGTATCAGATCAGATCACTTTTAAAAGTGGTCTTGCTCTTCAGTATGTAAGAACACATGAACATTTTCAAAGGAGTAGTAATCTAGGGAACAAAATGATGTCACATGTAATCCTTTTTAAAAAATAGTTATTTGGTTCAGAACAAATGGATAGTTTGTAATGGTCCCATGTTTTTCTGCTGTTGCTTAATCAAGTAGCAGGAAATCAGGGAACTTGGCTGGGAAATTCTTATCTTCTTAGTATGTGGATTTCTTAGCCAAGATACCACGTACCTTTATATCCAGCTTCTTTATTAAGTAATGATTTCAGATATTTATCTCACTGTGCTGTTGTTACCCGTTTCAGAAGAGATTGTGGGTCACCTCAGTATGATAAAATTCTTTGTGGTTTTGAGGTGTGTTATCCCTTTGCTCTTTTGACTTGAAAATGCAAGTCGGTGTGCTTTTCTGGCAAGAAAGGTCAAAGATGGAGAGCTAGGTTTAATCTTAAGAAAAATTCATTATAAGGAAATCTTAATTGATTGTGAAATACAGAATTCCTAGGAAACAGTGTTGGAAATACTGAAAACATGACAGCAAGGAATCCTGTTACTTACATGAAATGGACCTGGCTGCCAGCTGTGGTGGTTTTGTCAATTTGGTGAAGCTACTTCATTGAACAGAATCAAGCACAGGGTTTGGTGTGTGTGGTTTCCCCCCCTTTCCCCCTCCCGGCTTGAATGTTGTGTGTTTGAAATAATGATGTAAGGCTGCCACCTAGTGTATTTCTGGGATTTGTTGATTGTGGCAGATGGTGAAGTGCAGCTCACTTATTTCCACACAAAGATTTGCAGACTTCCCTCTCTGAGTTCCTTATTCTTTTATCTCTTTTGAGGGGAAATAAGAGCAGGTGAGGGAATAACACAAAAATGAACTGGTGTAGAAGGGTTCTGCTATAGCAAAGTATATCTTTTTCATACGACTAATGAAATGGTTTTATGCAAATCTAACAGTGACTATTTTCTGACGCAAATCTATGTGCATTGTTGAGATTCGCACTACCAACCTCTCATATAGGCTCTGGAATCAGTTGTTGATAATACGAGATTGCTTGTAGTTCAAAGAAAACGTATGTTTTCTCACTCATGCATATACTGCAAGTTCAGACGAAAATTCTTCTATTTAGGTGCCTTCCAGAAGGACAGAAAGTATGACTGGAAGAGACCTGGGGAGTATTTTAGTTTTAGGTTGTAGATGCTCAATAACTGTTTATATCAGGGTTTTTACAGATATTTGACAATCTCCATGAATCGAACACTATTTCCAGATATTAATGTTGACCTTAAAGTAAATAAAGCATAAATATTAATGTGTGTACGAGAGGGGTGTTTTACAATATTTTTTTGTTTCAGTGACTCGGTGGTTAGGAGACTGATTACTTCTTTGCTTTGCCATGTTTACTATCAGTGTGTTTCTTGGCAGCGATGAAGGAGAAGTAGAAATTTATTATTGCTCCTTGTATTCAGGCTAAAATAATTAATTTTCATGGATATTCTTTCTGATAGGTCAACGGAAACAGACTGGCAGGCCTTATTTCACAACACGACTTGTTGATGACTTTGGCACTCATCTTCGAGTTTTCAGAAAAGCTCAGCAAAGATAGCAGAGAAAGGCGATCAGATGAAAGGTAATCTAATGATCTAAATATTTTTTACTTTAACTCTGAGTACGGCAGGTATCTTACATGTGTGAATATAATTAGCTTTATTTTATAATTCAAGTTTACTCTCAAGTTTCTGATCTTTACAAAAAAGTATGTTTATTTTTTATTTTCTTTTGTATAGATCAAGCTGAGGAACTTGTAGATACATTCTTTGAGGTTGAAGTTGAAATGGAAAAAGAAGCTGTCGTGATCTAGTCTGCACTTCTCCCAAAGATGAAGAAGGTCTCTCAATATTATCTTCTGAAGTTATTTCAGTATATATAGCAGACTAAATTAAAATACTAACAATTGTGTTAACAATATGAAATACACTGAAATCTTAGCACCGCGACTTTTAAAGGTGTGCTATCATTAGGTACAAATGTAGCTATTCGTCTTTTCACTGGAAGATTTTTAAGGTAGAAATATATTTTCTGAGGGGCAGGGATGGCTTTGCAGATTGTTACTGCTTTTTTTGTTAGAGCTGACTTCCTTATTGCTAATCCATAGTCTTCATTATAAAAATAAATTATCTTTTTGGGCAAACAAATGTGAAGGAGGAGGAAAAAGCCCTTGTATGTGTTAAATGTGGAAAATACATTGGAGTTTTTTGGGTTCTTGGAATTTGACTTTCTTTTGTCTTGGTTTTGAGACCCTAGATGTGTCTCAAGTTTACATCAATGCTGCTATATTGGTCTGAAAGGTGTTAGCGTGATACTTGGACTATAAGAATATATATGACTATATATTGAATTTCATTTAAGGATTTATCGGTTGGTTTTTATGGTATAAGATGTGAAACAACATAATAGGAAATTGTGCTGAGGGTTTTTTTGGGTTTTGTGAGGTTTTTGATGTATTTCGTTCTCTTTATTTTGTTCTCCCTCCCTAGGATTCCTAAGGGATCTGTGTGAGGTTTTACTGTATATATGCTACCTCCTGGAGACTTCCAGAACAAGATCATGCGATAACTTTGTTCAGGGTAGGTGTGGACTCTAGAAGCTATCCCATTCTTTGGTTTAGTGCCATCAAAAATTTTAGATCTGAGCTGCTCTTCTTACTTTATTTTGTAAACTAATCTCATTTAATATTAGGTTATTTAAAATTCAATACAATCTTGAAAACTATTTAATAGCAGAGAACAGTTGTGTGAAACGTTTTTGAAGTTTCTTTTAACTCTAGCAACATTAGAAAGCATGATATAATGGAGGTCGTTTTTTCTTGAGATATTAATATCTTATACTTTTAATTGGAAGGGAATGTGCTAGTGCCTTTTGAATGTTTTCTTGTAGTTACACGTTTTTTATTTGTGATTTTTAAATTGTTGCAGTTGTATTAGCTTTATGGATAAATGTATAAAATTATTTATTATATTTGTTTTTCAGGAAATCCTCTCCCGAGGAATTCTTCTTCCATTAATAACCAGCTCAGTGATCCTGATTATATTAATCAGTATGTCATATGGATGGTAAGACTTATTATGTTTAAAAGGAATGATATTTCCAGAATATGTTCATATAAAGCTTTAGTCGTGGTTTCCTGTAATCGCGACAGATAGGTATCTAGTAGAAAAGTTACCAATGAATGTATTGGCAGAGATAGTGAACTTCTTGCTGCTGTACCAAATTTTTTTTTTTATATAATAAATATATATGTGTATACACACACGCATACACACTCTTATCTGTATTATCTTTACTCTGTGATGTGGTTATTCAGCAAAAGTTGGCTGGCTAAGGACAGGTGTATGGCAAAGTGTAAAGCGAGTCCTCTCGCTGTTTACTTAGCTGTTAGGAAGTATGGCAGTAACCTCGGAAGTTTTTTTTTCCTTGACCCTTTTTCAGTGTCCTTTAAGCTTAAGAGGCCTCCAGAATTAAAAGTAGTAAGATTTTTTTTTTTTTTCCCCTCTGCTTAGGAAGCTCAGGGTGGGTTTTTAGGGATATTTGTGGTAATCTCTTAATAATTTAACTGAGTGGGAAGAAACCAAGTCTTTACTTCAGTATTTTTGCAAAACAAGTTGAAACTTACTCTTATAGTCCTTTGTAGGTCATGAGTCAAGTTTTTTTTTTTTTCCTTTCCCCACATTCTCTCTGCACTTCCATATATTTTAGTGTCAGAGTCTACATTTAGTACTACGCTGAAAACACCCTCAGAGTTAAACAGTAAAGATTCTTATGTATGGAATGAACTCAAGTGTACCTGTACAATGTTTCAGTCACTCCAGCCACCTCCATTTTATGTAAAAGCTTTGCATGCTGCTTTTCTACAGGAGCCTGGCTTTGATATGAGAAAGTACTGCTGCTCATATGGACCAGCTTTTCAATTTTTGTTTCCCCTTTCCTCCTACGCGGTGTTCTTTATTTGTAACTTGGCCTCATTCTTTATTTACTGAGCACTGGCCCCCGACTGCATCCAAAGATAGAATTCTGAGGTTTCTTGGTAAAGCTTTCTGTTATGATGGTGATGTCCCAAATATTAATTTTCGTAATTGCCTTTCTGAGATGAGGAAGTAAATGTGCTGGGGGAAAGATAAGGAAGAATAAATGCCTTCAAAAATTTAACACCAAGTCTTATGAAATGAAGATTGTTGCAGAAATTAAGGTCAAAGTAGCGATGACTCTAATTCCGTTCATTTTGAAACCTTTGACATAAAATCAGATTTCAATGAAAAAGACTTGATTTCTGAAAACGAGAAGTGTATTTCCCATGTTTCTAGGCACACCTTAGTTCAATTCTTATTCTCTGCAATAAAATGCAAGCTTCAATATAAATTAGAAGTTAATTCAAACTTGTCTCTTCACTGTGAAATTCACATTTTTACAGAATGTTGTGAAGTTCAAGTACTTTTGTTTTTTAAAAGCAGATTTCTAGGAAGATTTCCCACTAACTTTGGTTGAAGGTGTCCATTCTTCATTCTCTGCTTGTGCACTCATATCAGTGCACTTCTGCAGTAGAGACCAAGTGCTACATTAGCATATCAAAATGAGCATTTATGGAGGATGTGGATGAAGTGATGTTTTTTTGGCTTCAAACAGTAAAGACAGCACTAGAACTCAACCCTCTGCACCTGCATGCACATTCTGTAAGCTGCCAGCCTCCATGCTGCATTCATAACACAGTTTCCAGTGATATCTGCAGCACAGGAGGCTTGCTTCACTTGCACGAATTCCTTTGACTCCCACAGCGGGTTCAACCTGTGCCAATGCTGGAAAATAGTATGTATGAAGTAGCTTAATAGTATTTACAAGGAGTATCTGAATTAGGGTTTTAGAGAGGATGTTAATTTCAGTCATTTTTTTTTTTTCTGAAGTAGGTTAAATTTCATGTAGGATGTTTTGATTCTTTTTGTAATTCTGTATTTTAAGAAGCCATTACGTTTGGAGCATGTACACTTGCAAGGGACCTTGGCAAAGCTGAAGCCTTTTCAGTGGGTCTCCCCAGTTTCTGCTTACTTAGCTAAGGTAATAGCAGAAGGTGGTGAATTGAGTGTTTGGACAAGATTTTATAAGTAGGTTGACACCGCTTTCCATGTTAGCTTTCTTGTGCTTCCTGAAAACAGAAAATGATGATGTGAAATAGGTTTTGACTGCATGCATGCTTCCTCTTCCTTGGTCCACATACCATTTTAGTATCCAGAGGAGGGCTAAGAAGCATCAAAATATTTTCAAAATGCCACTTTGCAGTGCTGTGTCAAAAGAGGTCATTTAATGAAAAATCACATCATCTGCTTTTATGTGTTTTGCATTATCGATGCTGTAAAATTTTCTATTGCAGATTCGTGATTCCAACTGTAACTATGAGGCCTTTATGAATATTATTAAATTAAGTGATAATGTAGGAGAGTTGGAAGCAGTGAAAGATAAAGCAAGTGAAGAACTGCAATATCTTCGATCTCTAGATACAGCAGGAGATGGTTAGTACTGTATTGTGTTACAAAATATGAAATGCATTTGCCAGCATGATCTCTGAAGAACATTCAAAAAATTTGGAAGATACTTTGTCATTAAAAAAAAATAAATTGTTAAAACTGGAATCTTCGTATGTGTTGAAAAACAGGTTCTTTTCCCCTTTTTTTTTTTTTTTTAATATAGACTAATTGGTTAGATGTATACTTCCACTGAATTGAAACTTGCCTGACTGGGGTTCCAAATTTCATTAATACTTTAGGTATTAGTGGGTAGGTCAGTTACCAGTTGATCTGAAAAAGGAAGGAGAAAATATCTCTTGTTCAGTTTCATCAGTAAGATATGAAACTGTAAAAAAAACCCTTTTCTTTAAGCTGTTGTTTTTTGTATGTGGTATGTCATTTGTATACTTTTAGAGCATTTCAGAACAAGAGTTAATTACTCATCTGCATTGCTTAATCTTGTTTGGTTTTACTTTCAGATATCAACACTATAAAAAATCAAATAAACAGTTAGATTATATGTTATTAAAGTATGTGATTCAAGAATTCAGAGATTGCAGTCAGGAAAAGTAAGTATTTTAGAATTATTTTAGTCTGAAGAGTGAAGTTGCAACTTGTAGCTTTTTAATTCTTGTCTTTTGAAACAACCACTGGAATTATGCATTAATCGACGGAAGTGAGTCTTGTATTTGCAGTTTGAGTATGGAAAAAATCTTTTGAAGGTTCACATGTTTAGAGTTTTTGGATTCGGCTTTTAGCAGTTTAGGTGATGTCGTACATCTTTAAAACTATTCTTACTTTCTCAGTTGTCGGCCAGCAACTACACTCCACACGTCCAGCTCACTCCCCCCCAGGGGATGGAAAGAAGATTAAAGGGGAAAAAGGGAAGAAGATCCCTGGTTGAGATAGCTCAATGTAATACTACTACTACTACTATGACTATATGAATATATACATACGTATAATGATAACAAGATGTACAAACAAGTTGATACACAGTGTAATTGCACACACCCCTTGACCAAGGCCTGTCCTGGACTGACGATCCCGAAACAGGTAAGTCCCGACACTGCAATCCTGGACGAGTGAGAGGCCTGAAAGGAGAATGAGAGAGAGCACTCTGAGAGTGAGAGCCCCAAAAGAGCGAAGGTCCTTTCCAGTTAGCTCTCATCTTTATACTGGGCATGACATAACATGAGACAGGCTAGTTCATTGGCCAGTTTGGCCCTCAATCTTAAGTCTTAAGTTCAAACCATAAGGGGAGTTGTAGACCCTTTGTCCCGGCCATGCTCCCCCCCAGCCTGTTGTGTTCCTGCACACTGGCAAAAACATGGCAGCTGAAAAGTCCTTGAAACCTCAGTGCGAACTACAAACTTCAGCGTGCTGTCAACATTCTTCTCATAACAAATTCCAGGCTAAAACCAGAACACAGAGCTCTTCTAGCTGCTAAAAAGAACTAACTCTGTCCCAGCTGAAACCAGGACATCAACACAAGAGTTAAACCAAAGTATTACATAGATGAAAAGCATCTTTGCCTTTATACACCTAAATTCAGTTCTTTTTTGCTGCTTCAGTGCATACCTTGTGTGCCTCAGGCTTAGTCTTTGGGAGAGATCTGTTTCCTTGTTCATAAAGCTAACACTTGCTGATTATTTTGCAGTACCTTGTAGAGTCCATGTATTGCCTCTTGTCAGACATGTTTACCTCTTCAGTTCAATGAAAAGCCTAAGGCAAACTGGATGTTAAATTTGAGAACTTAATGTTGTTCTGTTTCCTTATTTTATATATTGTTTTATATTTTAAGACTGACTCAGTACATCAAGTAGTTTCTTTACTCTCTTAGTTGGACCTAGGTGTTGCTCCAAGATTACATTATCTTGTGCATATTGACCATTAAAGTGTTTAAGTATTCTACAGCTGGATCCATAAGCATTACTGTAATACCAAAAACATCTTTCAACAGAAGAAGGTGAGCAGAGATGAATTTCAGTTGTGTTGGCCTGTACCATAATGTCATCAAATCTGAAATTAGTTAATCTTGTTATTCATGCTGCTGTCCTCTGTTCCTGAGTGATTTGGGGTTAATTTGACCTATGTCGTATTACACTAAAGGCAGTGTTGAAAGCCAGCTTCCAGATAGCAGAAATCATTCCATTTTGAAGGCAAATAGTTAGGAGAACATGAACCTTATGATCTTGAGCTTCACTGGTAGTGATCGCGAAAATAACTGACCTGTGAGAGGCTGATTTATTATCTATAATGTAAATTACATTTTATGACGTCTACTTTGTGGTAAGCACAAATTTTGAAAGCTAATTTAAAAAAAAAAATCTGTGAACATGCTGAACTGTGTCTTACAGGAAATAGATACTGTGAAACTGGCAGCAAACTTTGGAAAACTTTGCACAGTCCCTCTGGACCATATTCTGGTAGACAATGTTGCACTACAGTTTTTTATGGGTAAGTGTTAATTTATCTGATTATTATTTTTTTTTATAATGAATATGCTAACTCACAAGACTGCATACTTGAAATTGCTAAATGTAGATGTCTGCTGAGGGCTAAATGTGTATAAGCCCTTTGGCAGAGGGAGCTAAAACCTTTTTTGCAAATCAGTCCGTAATTAACTGTTCAGAGCACTGTACTTAGTACTTCTGAAAGCTTGTATCAAGCTTGCTTCAATACTGATCTCTCTGTTAGACTGATCTCGCAATATTTCTTACTCTATCACTTCATAAGTTCATTCTGTTTAGAACAGAATGATTGCAAGAATAATTGGAATGACTCTGAACTTTTATCATAATCATTAGTCTTTTGCTAATCTCACTGAAGGTAATGACTATGGATGTTAGATTGAAGTTTAGAAGATTACAAGGCTACTGAAAGTTGTTTGTGAAGCTAAAATACAGCAGTAATTTGTGTACAATTTTAGGTTGATCATATAATCAGGTGTTAGATGGATTAAAGTATAATTAATCTTTAATACTTCCTAATGCTTGTCTTTTTTTCTGTGAATTAGTTGAGCTGCTGCTTATCATCATGAAGAATATCAATCAGTTTTGTTGGTGATGATAGTCCTTTTATTGCGGTAGATGCACGTGATTTGTTAGAATTTCAGTTTGAACTTCCTCTCAACTTGTATTGTGCTGTACAAGCCCGTTATATCTACACAATAATGATGGATTCACTTTTTACATGAGTATTTTAGGATTCAGTGCTTAGTTCCTAGACTTTGCTCCTGATTTTGTTTACTGATTATCATCAGTATGTATGTAGCATTTTTCATTTTTTGACTCTAGATGACAAATATTCCAGATATGTAACGAGATCCTGGAGTTCTATTTGTAGCTAACATAGAGAATTCTCATTCTAAGATGCACAACAGTAACTATGGTTATTTGGTGGCTGGTTTCTGTAGATTACATGCAGCAGACTGGTGGCCAAGCACATCTGTTTTTCTGGATGACAGTGGAAGGATACAGGGTTACGGCACAGCAACAGCTGGAGGTACTTCAAAGCCGGCAGAAAGATGGAAAACATCAGACTAATCAAACCAAGGGTCTATTAAGAGCAGCTGCATTTGGAGTTTATGAGCAATATTTATCAGAAAAGGTAGGAATAACTTCTTTCTGCATTGTTTGGAATTTTTTCTTTGTACAGATGCTTCTGTGGTAGTTATGGCTATGTTAATATGAAATTCGTGTGATGTAGCACAACTTGTTTTACAAGTTAAGATTTAAGCTGTTACTTATGTATCTTCTCTCTCTTTATGTCAAGCAGTAAGAAAAAGTCTTCCTCTTATCCCTTTTTCCCCCTCGCCATTTAAAAAAGGCTCGTACTGGCATTGACCGTGCTGTCAGATGCACTGAATGTGTTCCTCAGAAGCTGACTTTCTAGAATAGACAAAAACTAGAGAAAATGTGAAGACAGAATAAGAAATTCTGTCCCTTTGTGTATGCTGTGCTTTTCCTTCCTTTTACCCTGCCCTCACCTCTCGTTAAGAAGGAATGTTTTTAAAATAGCGCAACCCAATATTTGTACAAACTTGGATTAAAATTGAGTTTTCAAACGAAATAACTTTGTGCCTCTCTACAAATTGTCTCTATAAAGCACTCAAATATCACTGTTGGGTATCTTTCAATAGGCTAAGCTTGAATGCTTCCAGTAGTCTTGTAGTAATGGAGTCTGCTGTGAAAGAAAACACTTGTCAACTTGTGTTAACAACGCATCTTTGTTCCGAATCTATATATGCATAAAAATCACCTCTCAACTCATTCAAAAGCTTTCATCAACAAATTATCCCTCAAATATCTTTCAATGCTTCTCTTTCCGCATCATTTCTTTCACTTTGGTTTTTCACCTTGATAGTCTGTTAGTGTGGTGGTCTGATGGGTTTTTGAGCTGACTGAATGCTCACCAGTTTGAAGTCAGAAGCCACCTAACACCAGAGCTATTCCAAAGCCGATGAACTCAGCCTCTCAGCTATGCTGTCAAGTGAGCTATGTAGAGTTTGGTTCTGTGCTGGCTCCCTTTCTCTGTTGCAGAAAATGGAGAAAGCGTGTGAACTTGAGCCCATCTAAAAAAATGCTTAATGGGCAGTGGTTTGAAATATGTCATACCAAGGGATGACTGGGAATCTGACGGCTGATGTAGTTAGTATGCTGGTAACTGTAATTGAGTCTGCATAAAAAACTACCATGATTACAGCTACTGGTAATCTCTCCAGAAATTGGCAGAGTTAAACTGCTGGCCTTTCCTCAGATGCTTCAGGACTTCATCCATTTGCTTTCTTACTGGCTTTTTCTTAATTTCTGAATCTAGATCTTTCTATTCATAAATAAAGAAAATCTGGTTTTAAGACTGAGTAAATCTGTTTTCAGTATTGCTTCAAAATAACGTGCTTGAATCATTTTTGAGGTGATTCTGAGTATTTAATCCTGAAACTTCTGAGTTTTAATACAAACCCTGAACTTAATTGTAGGGGAGGAGGGAGTCTGACTGTTGTGTGTTCTAGACAGTTCTTGAAATACTCATCAAGAAGAAATTTATTTTACTTAAAGAATTGCAGAATTGTATTGGATTTTATTTGTGAAAATAAAAGCTTTTTTTATTTTTATGCTGCAAAAGTTGATTTAGGTCTCTCTGACAGGCATCTCCGAGAGTTAATATTGATGACAACTTAGTAGCAAAACTGGCAGAAACGCTGAACCATGAGGATCCAACACCTGAAATCTTTGATGACATTCAGAGAAAGGTATACTGTATTCATCTTGTATTTCATAAGAACTGTTAATGCTGTAGAGTATTAAACATCACTACAGCCATTGAAAAAAGAGGAAGGAACTCAAATGTCTGAAACCTAAAACCTATTTTACCATTTTCCTATTCTATAAAAATCATTCTTTAAATTGCCAACTTCTGCTTAGCCATACATAGCCCATGGTTTTCAAAGCAATAGACAGAAATATAAAATTTCTGTCCTGTATAAAATTCATTATGAAACACAACTTAGAATTATGGGATTATTTGTGTTTATGTATCAATTTAAGAAAAGTGCGTGTGTAGAATAACTAAGTGGTACAATTTTGGTCCAGTTTTAGCTTTTTCGAAGGTGAGCGTAAGCATGTTACCGTATTAAATTCTGTATCTCTTTCCAGAAGTCAAATTGACCATTCTGTTTCTGCAAGCCTGAACAATATAGCACTCAGAAGCAGCAAGTCCTGAAGATAAAAGTCTTTTTACTACCTGCATATATAGACTCTTACTTGAGTCTAATGCACATGTTTTAAAAAAAAATATTTTAAATTCTAGCAGTAAATTATATACACAGTCTGAGAGGTTTTTATTTTAGATCATTAACTAAATGTTCTCATTCATACTAAAAATTGCTGATATGAGCTGTAGAGCTTAGAATTACTCCACTATGCTTGAGGCCCACATTTAAGACTAATAAAAACACCTTGTGAAATCTGTATTGCCCAAAGTAGGTTACAAGGGTCTTGTGTGTGACTTCTGCAGAAGAGCATAAATTTCTCATGTGTTACAAAAGAAATTGACTTCTTCAGACCTGCCTGAAGACTTTTTTCATTCTTACCAGGTGATAGCACTTTGTACAAAGTGTTCAAAGAAAAAAGAAAATAATCATTAAAATATTCTAGAGTTGACATGAATATCCAAACATAAATTATTTCCCACTACATATAGGTACATACGTGTATATGTATATACTCTGACTGTGTAAGCTATATAAATGGCTCTTTGAAGTGGTGTGGTTAATCTGTGTGCAGTAGGGTTATACTGTATTGGCTGAACTTGACATTTTCAAGAAAGTAGTGTGTAGTGTCTTCCCTCCCTTCCTTTCTCTCTTCTCACCTCTCCCCCTAAGTGCTCACAGGTCTACCTTTGTAGTTACCAACAAAGGAAGTCTCTGAGAGATAACCTGGTGTGAAATAGGTAAAGAAATATGTTTATAATGCAATTAGAAGGATTAAGAGGAAAAGAAGGAAACATTTACAGTTAACGTGCTACTTCCCTTCCTGTGCATGTCTCACTAGTTAGAAAAGTATTTTCTGACACTGTATTATACTTCTAGCACAATTAATTGTCATAACCTTTCCGTTAAGAGTAAGCGTGAATTGAAATTTCACAAGCTTGCATTAAGGTTTTAAAGGAAGCACAGTTTGAATAGAATGCACAGATACATGTTGATCAAGTAGAGTTTATGAAAGCTTGTCTGATTAGTTAAAAAATTTAATAAGTGTTTCTAAGATTGGCATCCTTATTTCAATAAGGTGTACGAATTGATGCTGCGAGATGAAAGATTCTACCCCTCGTTCAAACAGAATGTGTTGTATGTGCGTATGTTAGCTGAGCTGGATATGCTGAAGGATCCGAGTTTCAGAGGATCGGATGATGGTGAAGGAGGTGAGCTCTGTACCTGTAAGGGGAATTTCCTGGCACTGTTCTTTATTCTACTTTAAAATGAAAATAAGAAAATTATTCACACTGTTTTTGAGAAATCAAAAAGCTCCTGTACTATCTGTGATTTTTAAGTTAATGTTTCCTCCTTGTGCTTTTTTTGTAAATTGTTTTGGGAGTCAAATAATTTTTTCTATAGTAGCTTTATTAATCTCAGGTACTTCTTTGTCAAGTCTTGGTAACAAGTGTATTGCTAAAATAAATGTGCAACTCTTTCCCATTTTTATTCAAAAATATTTGAAGTTCTTCAACATGTTGGATTGTTTTAGTACATAACTATATTCTTCATCTGGAAATTGAAAGTACATAGGAGATTTGGCTTTTTAAAGCAATTAAAATAATTGTTGTTGTTAGCTGAGGTACAAATCTGATGGAAATCGTTTAACTATTAAACTGACTTCCTAATGAAGCAATTAATTGTGGTGATACAAGCTTAGAAAGGAATGTTTTCTGGAGTATTTATTTCATATCTATAGCTGTATAAACTTACATACATTTTCCTTTAGGCGTCTGTTGGAAACTTGAAGTACTTATATGTTGGGCAGAACATTTTGCCCAATGCCACATTTGTCCATTATTTTCCATTTTTATTTCTTGTCTGTGGCTCTCCATTGGAGAAAAATCTTCTAACCTATTTTTTCCTTTTCCCTTCCTCACTGGTCCCAGAATCTTTTAATGGGTCTCCTACTGGCAGCATAAATCTGGTAAGTGCTTGGATTTTTTTTTAAATTATTATTATTATTTCTTCCCAAGAGTATGGAGTTATAAAATAGTTTAAATTATGTACATTTGAGGTTTTAGTTCATTGCAGTTTAATTTCTTTAAAAGTTCTTGAATCAAATTGAAACACATATAAGGTATCAATCTCTAAGATAAAACCATCCCTTTTGTACTTTCCCCTGTGTTTAATGAAATTTCTCATTGTTTCTCACAATCACAGTAATAATCTATAGTTAATTTATGCTAAGCATACTTTGGAGTTGGGTAATTATAGATGAAAACAAATCCTTTGAAATCTTGAAGGATTACATTCAAATACTGTAAATGAGGTATTTAATTAGATTTTTATAGGAAGATTTTTTTTATTAGGGCTTGACTTGGAAACATAAAAGTATCTGGAGTTTATCTATTCAAAATCTTTGTTTTCTAATCTGACCAATTTCAAGTTCAATTTCTGATATATTTTTTAAGCAATTCTTGACTGAATCAGTTTGTCAGAACCTTTTCTTTGTTACATGAATGTACCTAAATATATGCTTCTGTGTGTACAATTGTTTGCATATGTGCGAATACAACTGTATACTTCTATCAGACTTTTTCCAAGTAATCTGAATTTAATGTGTTTTAAACTGAAAATCAAGTCACAGTTATTCAAAATTTTTATGATTTTTCCTTTTTAATGTATTTCCTCTCCACCCTCTTACTTGCTTCTTCAGACTACATGTAGCTGAGCCACAAGATACGCAAAGTTCAATTGTACGTAGGAGAGTATTTTTCCAAATCTTTTAGTTTTAGAAAGGTTTGCAGTCTGCATGCACTTTTCCTGGCTTATGTGATTCATAGGCCTGTCTGATTCATGGAAGATGCTGTAGCTCCTTAAAGAGTTCCAGTGCATTGGTTAGATCATGCTTGCAAGCAGACGAGTAGAGTTTATTCTGTAAAGGAATACATTTAATGTAAATGTCAATGTGTTTCCCTGTGGGGGTTGTTTGTTTGTGGGATTTGTTTGCTTTGGTATTTTTCTAAACTGGAATTTGTTTTCCTATTGTTTTCCTCTTGTTTACATTTTTTAAATACAAAGAAAAGGGAAAGTGGTCAGCTGATACAATTTACACAAACTCCTGCTAGATACAGAAAGAAAACTTAATTTATCCATATTTTTTATAAATTTACATAAAATTCTAGTAACGTTTTACAAGAGATTCTTTTAATTGGCCAATCTTTTAAAATGTCTCAAGTACTTTTTGTAACAATCTTTTGACATAAAGTCGCATTTTATAATTGAGAATTTGCCATTGCAGTGGCTCGTCTGGCTAGTGGTTATCTGCTGCTTAGTTTCACGTCACCTTTCCAAACTAAGCGAGAAAGTCTTAAAACCTTCATCAAGCACTGTACTTTTAGCTAATGACAGTTCATTAAATAAGATGGAATTGTGGTGTGATGTTTTTGCCTTTTAATTAACTTTTCAAATATATTAGTGCATATTAAATACAAATTGCCCGTTGTATTATCTGTTTCAGCCATTTCAGTTACTTGTATTAATTGTTGCTGTATGATGCCTTGCCGTAGCAGTTGAGTGTTTCCATTATAAAATACATCGCCTGCAGTTCATAATTTCAATGTAAGAATGCATTTTAGGATTACGTGGAAGAGGGGCTCAAAACTCTTTGGAGGAAGAGTTATTTTCCAAAAATACCTTCTTAATTTCTGCATTTTAATTTGAGACATTAGTCTACTATATTAAACCAGTAGGACGTATTTTGAGGGTATGAAACCATTGTAGGATATTTATAGACTCTTGTAGATTTCATCCAAGTGACATAATGTGAGCTTTACATACTGCTTTTGCACTGAGTAAATAAAAGGAGTTACACAGGTGTTACGTTTACAAGACCTTGAATGGCAGCGGAAAGAGCTGGGTTGAACTTCTGGCAGTCATGAGTATATGTCAGTCTGAACCTCGTGCAGTGATCATGAAGAAAACGAAACTGTTAACGGTGGCAGTGAAGGGAGGCAGGAATAACAGTAGCTTAATATCAGTGTTTCATAGCAAACAAAATATTAGAGCAGTTAATTATTACTTGTCTTCTTTAATAATTTCCTTTCCATCATACTGTTAAACAAATCCTAGAGCTCTCAGAATATCAAGCGCTTATCCAAGATTCCACAAATTCCTGCTGTTCTTCAGTCTCATGTGATATTCTGCTCTTAAATTTGGACACTGCAGTGTAGAGTACACCTTACGGGGTTATTGCTGTCCAAGGGTGACTTGGTTAGGAACGGACCAGGTCAGAGAAAGTCTAGCCTATATCCAACAATGACCAAAAGCAAGTGTCTGATGAAGATTATGGGCACAGTCCACTTACAGTGGTGCTTTACGAGAATACTCTCCAGCATCCAGTAACTTAGAGATATTTTTGCATGAATTCGTCAGTTCTACCATTGAACAGATACAGACTTTTATCACTATAACATGCAGTGGCAGAACAGATTTCCCAAAGGGACTCTTCTTTCTTCTACTTTTTTTTAAATCTGGGACTTTTGTACTGGAAGGCTACAATCTGTTATCGTAAGATATTTAAGAGGTTCCTCACTGCAGTACATGTTAAAGCATAGTAAGTGTGTTTAGACCTTTTTAGCGATGCTATTTATTCAGTATCTAGACTTTACAATAGAAACATTATTTCCCTCATCTTCCATAGTGGATATTTAGGCAGATCGAGGTGGCTGAGGCAGAGAAGAGACGTTCCCACTAGAGAGCTTGAGAAGGAAGGAGTGGAGTATTATGTTGGAATGTCGAGAATCTTTATCATTAAAGATTCAGATGAGAAGGGGCAAGAGGAGAGTCTTTAAATAATTTACGTTTTCAAGTCCAACCTATCTTTTGATTGTAATCACATAGGATTGGCTTATATTTAAAGAAACAGAGGAGTTTAGAAACTTGATTGGCTTATATTGAGATTTTAATTTGACACAGGTTTGGCACTGCTTCCCAGTAAGTCCAATTCTAGTTAACTTTTTGTGGCAGCTCACTATTAAACTGGCTTGGTTAAATTATAAAAGGTAGCTGATAGCTGCATATTGATTCTGAATATGTATCTTTGAAGAGTTTTAGAATTTGGGTGTAAAATACATAAAGTATGTGGGATCCCAGTGCCTATGAGTTCTTCTTAAGTAGCACCATCTTTTTTTTTAACCTAGTAATTTAAGATTAGGATCACACTTGTAGTGGCCTATGTTCTATTTCTTTCAGTTATGTATCCAAGTTTTTCACCCAACAGTCTTGCAGAGCTTTATTATGTTAAATCTTAGTAGTCAGATGTATTACTCTTAAGTAATTGCAGAGCTTCTTTAAAAGATCTATTAGGCTTCTTTTGATCACAGTAATTACTGAATATGGAGACAGGGCATGAGTCAGCCCCGTCATTTTTTACGAGGTAAAACGTTTCTGAGAAAAGTGTTTGCTTTTTTTACATGCAGCAGAGAAGTTATTCAAGTTTTACCGCACTGTAACTTGTGTAGTGTTTTACGTCAGTTAAAAGAAAACGGAATGGTATAAAGATAATACAAAAGATTTGTTATACAACATCTGTATCTCTGCAGTTGTGTCGGGTTTGTTTGGTTTTTTTTAATGCTCAGTAAAAGACTATTTTTACTTGTATTTCTATTAGAGTTAAGATATGAAATGTGGCAAATATGTTAGAGGGATCACAAAACTGTGTGGAACTGGTAAGAGAAATGAAGGGCCCTACGCTCTGTGTAAAGGGAAGGCTGGGAAGGCTTTAATAACCAGGTAATACAAATACTTGCATCGTTACAGTGCATTAAGCTATTCTATTAGTGTAGTGAACTGAAAGTTTGAAAATAGTAATAGATTAATCAAAAAGCATCTCTCAAATGCTTATTGTCTCTTGCCCATTTCTTCCTTCCCCTGTCTCTTCTCCACCCTGCAGTCCTTAGATGACCTTTCAAATGTCCCTTCTGATGAGACATTTCAACTCCATGCATACATCTCAGATACTGGTAAGTGAATCTGTTATGATGGCTACTTACTTCTTTTCCGCCATTTATTTTGAGTTTTTCAGTATTACAGGCCCTTGAAATCCTAATCCTTTCATTTCTATAAAGTCGTAAAACATTTGAATTCATATTTCCCATGAAGTCCTTGTAATGGAAATCCTTACAGATTTGGTGCTGTAGGTTGTATATTATATATCTATACTTAAAATCTGATCTAAATTTTGTTGTGGGGTTTTTTTTTTCTCTCTCTGGAAGATCATTCATTAAACTTAGTATTGAGTAGCATTTATTTTAACAGTTATTTAAAGAATGAATTCTGAAAGCCATCTCTTCTTTTTCTGGTCACACAATTCTCATTCTTGACTGCTTACTTCTATTGCTATAATATTTTTCCCTATTTTTTGTGCTTCCTTATTGACTTAGCTTAATTTAAAGTAGTGACTTCAGTCTTTACACTAGTCGCGTTTTTTGTTATCTTTTGAAAAAAATCGCCTAGTAATAAATTAAGAATTTTTATTATGTGAGAGTAAATAATGAAAACTTCTTAGGTATTATTTGCAAATATTCTAGTTAGATGAGATTGTGCTGGGTAATTAAATCATTAATTGATCTTCAGATACTTTTTTTAGTGGATTTTACTATGTAATAGACTAATATCTATGCATTTAATATAGCAGACACATGAGCTGTGAGCAAGAATTCAACTACTTGACATCTTAATTAAACTCTGTTACTCCAACCTAGTGTGAGAGCATGGTGCAATCCAAGTCTCATGTAGTCATGTAGTAATTTAAAAATTCAGTATCACAATTTTACTTTAAAATGATATGTGATACTTTTTTTGATCTCAGAAAAAAGGTAAACTTAAAATCACACAAATTATGTTAAATTTATAATCTTGATGGCAACGTGTATTGATAACTATTAGCTTATCTCTGTGAATCTGTAATACTCCAGTTGAACTAGGGGATATGTACAGGTTCATGTTGTAAGATAGGATTAAACTGGATGTCTTCTTCCTCTTCACCTCATGTTTCAACAAGAAATACAAGTTCCTGCTTTCTGAATGCTACAGGCAGTAGGTGCATCTTGCATCTGTGTGCAGACTCTTTTCCTCAGCTGAGTACTACCCTTTACTGTGCTTGTGGGGTGCATACAAGATCTTTTCCTTACTCTTTGAGGATTCGCCTTTCTTCTGTTGCAAAATAAATGCTGATGAAGAGGTTATGACATAAGGGGTGGTGGGGACAACACCTTTCTTTTTCTGCCACTTCTGTTCTGAAGCGATTACTCCTAAAGTGCAGCTCAGCAGTGGCCCTGAGATGTGGTCTGTTGGCTGCACAGCAGAGTGGTCGATGTGAGTTTAGAGGGTAGGGCTTGCTGAGCATCTGTGGGGCTGGGGTTCACCGGCTCCATTCTCTGGACAGTCTTCTGGCAGCATCCTGACTGCCCACTCTTTTCTCTTGGGGTTTGGCACTCAAATTCTTCTTGGCAAAGAAAAGACGCTCCATGCCTACTGTGCACCTTGCCAGTGAGTAATTCTTACATTGTCAGCAGCTAACCCTGTCCTAGATGTGTTCTCTGGATGCTTAGACCTTGACATTAGAATAGAGATATAATAGAGACAAGTCAAGGCTGGAAGCACAACAGAGGTTGGAGCTGATGATTTGTCAGTACAAGTGTATTTTTATGGAGCATGAGTGCATTGAAAAACTCACAGAATTTGATTTAAAAGTATTTTCATCTAGCCACTGGAAAATTGTGATCACTGCGTATTGGTTCAATACTTAAAAGATACAACATGTTACCAGTTTAAACAATGTGCAGTGTAAACAATATTGGTTCTAGTTATTCTGTAGATGTGATGAAAGTTTTTGAAACAAACTCTGTACTGGGAGAATTCTGTGATGGAGGAATGTCCAAGGCATCTTAAATACTCAGTGGAGAACAAAAGGATGTTTGCTTCTGTTTAAGATAGCTGTCTGTGTTCGTTCCATTTGTAAATTGACTTCTCCATGAAACATGTGCGTGCGCCTGTGCTTACGCACACAATGCACTGTAGATACAAACACACACATACAGAATACATACGTGTGTATATGTAGTTTCTGTTGACTTAAATAGTGGGGAGTTATTTTCTATCTTACAGTTAATAATGATCGGCTGATGTTAGTAACAAAACCTAATGGTTGCAGCTTCCTAGCACTGTCTTGTATTTGCAGATTTTTTTTTTTATGGAAAAACTTTTGCAATATGATTAGAGTACTTCGCAGACTGGAATTTCTTCTGGTTTCACAGTTGTCTTTCACTTCAGCTTGAGTTCTTTAGGTCAAAATTATTTTTTATAAGATCTGTTCACTGTTCTTAAAAGTTGAAACCTTTTCTGTTCTTTGTTTTGCATGTCAGTGAAACTTGTCTAACTTCAAGGCTGCTTAATCTCTCTGTTTAACTTTACATAGTAACTTTCTAGAGGGTATCACTCGTACAGTGTTTTGGATAAAGGGATGGCTTACTCTTCTGCTTTGCATGTCCATTTTTGTGTCTCAAGTCTGTCATTTCAGACATTTCTTCACTTCACGTTTGTGTCCTTTCGTCTTCCTCCTTTGTTTGTTCCTTTTTTGTTTTTGTTTTTAAACTACTAGTCTATGCTGACTGTGACCCATATGCTGTGGCAGGAGTGTGTAATGACCATGGCAAGACGTACGCACTGTATGCTATCACAGTCCATCGGCGAAATCCAAACAGCGAAGAGACATGGAAGACATATCGACGCTATAGTGACTTCCATGACTTTCACATGAGGATCACTGAGCAGGTAATTAATCTCATAAAAGTCTTTTATGATTTCTTTGAAAGGTGCTTTTTCTGTGTGATGGTATGGCATGAGCATTGACTTTCTCAAAGTGACTTAAATGTGGAGTTACGGCACTATGTTATCTTTCATTAAAGTGTACTTTTTTTACTGTTTATATCATACGTTATTTGTACTGAGCAGTTTACAAGTGCACATTTAGATAGTTTAGTGCCCGATATAACTTCTCTAACAAAAGGAAATGGAACTTAGAAGGCTTCCCCCCCACCTTCCTCTTTGCTTAATCTTGCTTTAAAATGTTTGTATGGAAGTGCTATTGGTCTTGAACAGTGACGTATTTCATTTGTTGTATTTGTCACAGAGATTAAGAAAGAAAAACTGAGCTTGGGAAATGGGTATTTAGATTTAAAGTGAAATGTTAAGGATTGGTGGGATCTCAAAAGGGACAGGTGTTGGCAGTTCAGTGTACTGCTAGACAATCTGCCTTTTATTGCTTTACTCGTATTCTCAGACTCTTACCCTCCTAAAATGAAAGAAGAAAAAGAGAGACTTATAATTCACCAGCTGGTACAAAGTAGAACCTGCTGACATGAAAAAGTGTTGAAAATTCAGTGCTTTTAAAAGAGGAGAGTGAGATGCTTTTAAACCAAGCCTTTGGAGAAGTCAGGTTTGACTGCATAACCTTTGAACTAGTGAGAAGTGTTGGATTGTATCCCTTTACTCTGTTGCTAGTAGAGAGGTATAGAGAACAAATCTCGTGCGGGTAGGTTAGTATTGTAAAGTCCCAACAGTAGTGAAAATGGAAAAGGCTTTACTAAAAGAGCAAATATCATGTTGAAAATTTATATTCATTATAAACAAAGTCTTATTTTCCTTTGAATTTCTGATTATCTTAGTGTGCTGTCAATAAATTTGAAATACTAGGGGTTTTACTCTTCTTCAAACTGTTTGGTTTTGTTTGCTTTTTTTTAAATTATGTCACTGTTTTGAAGAATCCCTGACCAGTTGAAACAAGTATGAGTACCCGCATCTTATAGTGAGTTAATGTTCTGCTGATATGGGGCAATCATTTAAAACTGACCTAGCAGTAAATGACTAGAAAAAAATGGCAGAAGCAAAAATTTTCAAAATAGGAAAGTTCAGAAATTTTCTATTGCTAAATGTGAGTTTGTTGGATTTGCAAAGAATGGATACCTTATCCTAGAACACTAAGATTGCAAGGAAGTAAAGAAATTCCTGTGCTTAATTGTAGCACCTCAAAAGCTCCCAATAATTCTGCTTTGTTTTGACAATAAAATAGACGTTCCTACTGAGTTTTCAGGCATAGGAATGTCACTGATACACTGAACACCCTTCTTGTGTGCTTGTCTGATATATTTTTGTTGACATTAAGGTGAAAGTTAGAATCTTTTATTTAGAATTGATAGGAGGGGCAGGGATTATTTTTTACGTTTTTCAGAGAAAATAGGTACTTGATCCAAAATGGAATTGAAGTTAGCTGTGTATAGTATCTGTACAAGCTTTTTTCCTTGAAGTACTGAATAGATTCACACCAGTTTCTTTAGTCAGTAATGCAATAAATCTAATTTGAAGTCGATATCTATATTTAAAATAAAGGCTGTTCTTTGCTTACATTGCTTATGTTTAGATACAAGTATCCAAATAAAAACTAGACCTTCTTCTGTTCAGTTATTTTCTCATGTGGCCTATTTGCAAGAGAATGGGATTTGTAAAGTTGGAAATAGTTATTCTTTGGTGCTTCCTACAGGCCATAAATGTTATAGGAACTTTGTGACTTTCCAAAGTTTTACGATGTCTTTGCAAAAAGATACTTTGCAGGGCCTGAATGGGATCAATATTTCATTAAATGTGTCATTTTCTGTTCTTCTCTGGAGAGAAAAGGACACGGCCTCTTTCCTGTTTGTTTCTTAAAGCCTAGATACTATACTTTTCTCTCTGTACCGCTTTAAGAATATTATTTATTATTTACAGGAAGCCTGGATTCTATCTGTGGATAGTCCTGATTCTTTGAGTTTTATTCTTGTCACTTTTTTTATTTTTGTGCATTGTAGCAAATATGTTAGGGCTCTTCTTTCCCTGCTGCTTCCCTGGAACATCAATTCTTTCTGTAAAACTGGAACAGTGGAAGACATGTCAGCCAATGCCAATCACTGTTATTACCTGAAGAAAAGGCAAAGATGATGGCATATCAAGCGTGGTATGATAACCTACGAGTAAACTGAGGGCTGCCATCCACTCCAAGGATAAAAACTTAATCATTTCCTTAGTAGGTTTGATTAGGAGAGGAAAAGGGAAGATGTTTTGGAAACATTTGCAAGTTTTCTTGAGCCTCATAACCTTACTAACTTCTCCCCAAATAATAAAGATAAATATTCAGCCTAAACCTTTTTTGAGCAGATGTGATGACAGGAGTAATTTGCACACTATACTAATCTGCATTTCAAAAGTGAGTATCGTGTGTGTTCAGAAATTAAATTTTGTCATTGACAGTCTCCTGAGAATTTTCGTGCATTTGTTCTTGACAGTATACGTTTTGTTTTGGCATCTCCAAGGAATCTGAGTTCCAGGCTTGATGCAGAAATTATTTGTCAGGTGATGTATGATAGATAAGAATAGGTGAATATAATGACCTCTATAATTTCTTAGCTTGTATGGTGATTCGAAAATCTTTTGAAAACAGAACAAAAAAAAACTTCTCTTTTTTCTAGTTTGAAAACCTCGCAAGTATACTGAAACTTCCTGGCAAAAAGACATTTAACAACATGGACAGAGAATTTTTGGAAAAAAGGAAAAAAGATTTAAATGCATATTTGCAGGTAGGCTGTTAATTTTTTTTGGTTGTGTTCTTGGTTGGAATTCTTTTTTTCTGAGGTATAAAATTTGCTAGCCTGAAGTTGTTGTACAACTGTTGTAGGTGGCATACAATCCTAAATACTATACTGTAAGAACTTAATATTATCTAATAAGTTTGCCTTTTCTTTACTATTTTGTTTTATTCTCAGCCCGTTCTCTCTCAGCTCCTCTGAGCTGGTGAGCTTTCAGTTGTGCTGATTTTAAGCTCTATGTCACTTAACTTTCTTCTGTTACACTCATGTTTGTGGTTACTTTCTCTTGTGCTGTTGCATAAGGATTGCTCTGGCACCCACTCTGGCAGTGTAGCACAACCACACAGCTTCTCTGTTCAGATAAGGCCTCTATCAGCCCAACTAAAGGAATTCATTTTTTTTAAGTCATAGAGACTTTCTGATCATTTAGCACTAAAATGTGTTGACCAACTCAATGAACATATTAACATATGATACTAAAATAAGATATTAACAATATATAATGAAGTGAAATTTGATTCTTCTGTTCAGAGTGCTAATGTATTTTCCTTTGAGATGTGTGCCCCATTTTTAATAGCAATATTTTTTTCAGTCACAGCTATTATGTTGGGGTTTTTTTTGAGTTTTAGAAGCAGTTCAAGTAGTCATAAACGTGTATATTTTTCTGTGAGATGCTCTAGTTAATGTACTAGTTAAAATTACAGGAATTGCCAATTAGCACATTGTTTTGATCTTGAGAATAGCCTAATGTTGGAATAAAATTTAGAGAATGAATGAGAAAATACATTGCAAGACGTAATGTCTTTGTGCATGGTAAACTTTTACTAGGCTGAATGGTATGGCCTTTTTCGTTATTTATTAAAAAGCACCTTTTAAAAAATTATTTTATTCAGCTTTTGTTAAATCCCGAGGTGATGAAAGCTTCTCCAGCATTAGCCCATTATGTGTATGACTTCCTGGAGAATAAAGCCTACAGCAAAGGGAAGGGGGATTTTGCACGGAAGGTAAGAGTGTTTTGCACTGTCAAGGGAACTTTGATACTTTGTGAGTGGCAAAATACCCGAGGACATATGGAACAGAAAATTTACTGGGTTTACAACAAGTAAATTTATTTGTATGGTAAGGAAATAAAATTTTCAAATCAGACACAGTGTATTGCACCAAGACTACTTTAAAACTGTGTTTATTGCAAATTGCTTTGTCAGATATCTGTGATTTTTTTTTTTGTAGTCTTGTTCCTTCCAATTTCTTTTTTCAGTTCTTTACTCTGTATTTGCTGCTGTTACCATGCTCTCCACTCTTCAGCCCAAAAGGTGAAATGCATTTCCCTTCAAAAGCAGCTGTTTGTATTTAGCCATTGTAACCATTCAGTCATTGGTCAAATTTGAAGCTCTGAGCTGTGCATCCTTTTTGTTAAGCCACCAGAACTCTCTTCAGACAAGTGATTCTTTGTTCAGTTGACCAGTTTGGGCATCTGCTTTGCAAATATAGCTATTTCTATACTTTTAGAGATTTTGATACAAAAAAACATCTGCAAGTGTATTGTCACTTCAGGTTGTTGTTCCTTAAATATTTAACAGTGAAACAGTTAAATATTTATCAAGATTTATGTAATGACTAAGATTTGATTTCCTGCTTACCAGGTTCTTCATAAACTTACTTTTTTAAAGGCATCACATGCCTATTTGTGCCTCTGTTGGAACTGAATTTAGAGGAAATACTGAAAGAAAAATTGTAACAGTTTCTATAGAACTACTTTGTTTTTAATTATAATTGCCACCATGTTAAAGCTTATTACTCCAGTGCTGTTTAAAAGATGAAGAGTTGAAAGCAGTAGTGAAACATCTGGTAGGAGGAAGCTTGGAAGGGAGAAATGGCATTGAATGGAGAAGAAAAGGAAAATAAATTCAAGATAAGAAAAGCTGAGGAATGGGAAATGGAAATAACTCAGGAAAAAGATCTGTTGAAAGATGTAAATAGCTACAGTAGGGCTGTAAGGAACAAGAAATATATATGAAAGTGAAGCTAAAACTTGATTGTGCATTCTGTAATGAAGTTAAGCAATTTGAGTTGTTATATTATTGTTCCTCGAAACTGTGTGATACTTCTCATAGTGTATTAATATACTGGTGTCCTCATAGATTATACAATTCTGGTTAAACATCTTCCCCTTCAGATGGACACATTTGTAAACCCACTGCGTAACTCTATGAGAAATGTATCAAATGCAGTCAAGTCTCTCCCTGACAGCCTGGCAGAGGGAATGACTAAAATGTCAGACAACATGGGTAGAATGTCAGAGAGATTGGGACAAGACATAAAGCAATCATTTTTCAAGGTAAGAAAATATTTGGTAGTTAATACATACTAGTGAATGAATAGGAGATTAGCTATCGACTCCCCTAAACTTCTATTGTCTACTGTAATGAAGAATCAAGTCATTAGACAGGAAAGCAATCTGGTTTTTCCCTACACGCTTTTAATAAGGTTCAGCAGTCGTCATACTACAAACATGGAGTTCTCTTTGCTGTTAAGTAAAACGTTTTAAGATGGCATCTACAGACCGTTACAGTGCTCCTTCTGCACATAATTTGGTGCAGCAACTTGAGAAGAGTATGAGAGTCACTGATGTACTTACTTTTTTACCAACCATTCTCATAAAGCTAGTTTGCTGCATCTGCTGCTTTCATTAGGAAAAAACACATGTATTTTAAAACTTAAAATAAGGAGATGGCCTCTTTTCTGCTTATTCTTTGCTGAATTCTGGTTTTAATTAAATTTTCTTTCTATCTTTCCTGCCATCTTTCCTCATCTCTTACATTCCTAAAATATAATACCTTAGAGGTAGGGAATGGTAGCGTAGCATGACATGTTATCTAGAAGTCCTGTGAAAGTAGCAATCTTCCCAACATGTCCGTCTTACCTTCCTTTCCCTTACCTTACCTTCCTTTCCCTTATCTCCTCATCTTCCTGTGTGTAGCTGTAAGGTCTGTGACCAGGGATTGTTCCATTTTGTGTTACCAAAACAGTTATATGTGGCAGATGTTGAACAGCAACTGAGATGAGTTAACCCTTAAACCATGAAAGCGAATAATAAATCTGTGGTGTGGGCTTTTTTTTGTGTTTTTTTTTATTTTTTTTTTTTCCATTACTTGTGAGAGAAAATAACTGGATATGAACTTTCTCATGCTGGTAACTTCCCTGATGTATGGCTAAAAATACATCTGCAGTTATACTCACTGGGAAGTCTGTGACTAGGCAGGATTTAAGATCAAGAGGAAGTATCAGAAGAAATATCAGTCCCATATGAATTTAGATGTTTTTCAGTTGAAGCATTAGACACTTGAGAAAATGTATATAGATTGTCTTAAAGGTATTGGTAACTTTGATAGCTGTAGGAGAATACCCACAGGCTTGACTTGTTGTAAGATAAAAGAACTACTGTATATTTATCTGTGGTAGTATGCAACTGACTTTTGACCCAATGTTCTAAAGTATTTTTTTCCTTCATAAACAATACCTTTTTTCATTGTAGGTGCCTCCTTTGATACAGAAAACCTATTCAGATCCTGACCATTGCCGTGTTGCAGCACCAATTGATGACAATGTGAGTCTGACATTTGTTCTTTCAAAGTTGACTCCTCTAAAATCAAATTAATAAATTACTTATTTTATGTTAAACTATGTATTTATTATTTTCTGATATTATACCAGGTACTTATAAAACAGTTCTTAAGTTCTTTTTAAAAAGAAACTTACATGCTTCCTTCTAGAATTAATGTCTTTGTTAGGACTAAAACGGTTTGCACAACAGTGGAATAACTTACAGCGTACATGCTACTGTGTTTTGTGAGTCAGGGGCCTGTTGTTTTTTTTTCCCCCCTCTTTCCTCCTGTTAAAAGATAGTGTGGTGCCAGACTGTTAGCATCATTCCAGTTGACATTTTAAGAATTCTGATTTTTGATGGAACCTTCTACGGGGCGTTTGTTTAATGGATCAGAAATAGTTTGCTATTATTTTTATGGAAAAAACCTCCAGAATACATTCCTAAATGATAAACTTTTAGTATGCAGCTACCTAAAAATATATAAAATAGTAATATTATAAACTCGGAAGCGAAGTTTAAGCTCTTGACATTATCACAAGCTATGGTATTTTGCTATTGTTTGCATTGAAACATTGATCATACATATGAAAACAATTGGAAAAACCTTTTATCTTTAAGTAGGACAGAAAGGCCATAAGATTGCCAGTGATTATATGCGATTTGCTTTGGTCATAACTCTGCACCTGTTCTGCCCTTCATGTTCCAGATTTTTTGATCAGATCAAAGATTTCCAGTTTGTCTTCCTGTGCATAACTGCTATGATGGCTTGGTAGATGTATTTTGCTCAAATAACATAGCCTTGAGTTCTTCTGGGTTTTATTTTCCCCCATTATTTTTCACTATATTAAACTGTATCTAAATTTGTAATTACAAGTGTATATTTTTGATACTTCTGAGCCTTCTGTTCTGCACAGGCAAAACAAAATAATATCGTTCAAGTATATGAGCAACTTCTCTGCAAATATTTCATTGATCTTCTGTTAAATGAATAGAAGCTACAATTCTTGATAGCTTCTAATTTAACATACCAAGTGTTTCTGAAAGGCAGATTTCAGATGTTTTAAAACCTTTCAACTCTCAACTGGTCTTTTAAGTAGTCAATAAATTAGACTAAAAATATGGCAGTTTGAATGGAATTTTACTTTCCTTGTTTCTGAAACATGGAGAAGCAGTACTGTAAAAGTCAGGCATGGATCTATAGAATTCCCAACTGAAAGATGAATCTGTGTTTCAGTTCTATATGAAGATGTACTTGTGTAGTCCACTAAAAAAAAGGTCCACATAGCTGTGAGATCTTGCTACTTCTTCCAGTTTAGGATTAACAATATAATGCAAACTACTACTTTTGTAGGTAGAGCTGTATCGGATTTAAAATACAAAACAAAATTCTGTATACTATGCTTAGAATGTATAAGTCCTTATAAAAATAAAACCCAGAGAAAGTGCATTCAGTCTTCCAATAAATTGTGCTGAAGATATAGTAAGATTTTAATTTTAACTTCCTATTTTATAAAGTTTTAATAATAAATACAAATTTTAAATAATGAATCAAAGTCAATTTGATTTGTTGTATTTGAGATAAATGTTTGTAGTCTCTTGTGCAATACAACTGTGACTCCGAATGCTAGCTTTTTATGCAGTAGTTGAACAATACGTAGGCTTGTATTCTGGCATATAAGATGAACATGAGAAGCTGCTGTTATTTCTGTAAGAGAAATATTAATAACAGTTAAGATGAAAATATAATACTTTAATACTACAGAATTTAGTAAACTCAAATTTTAATATTTGAAAAAATGCTGACAGTTACTGCAAGTGTACACCATCCATCTTGAAAAACTTATACATGAATCTGAAACTTTAAAAACTTCTATTATATCCTCTGTTTTAGGATTTCTATAAAAGTTGGGTTTTGTAAGCCGATTTGTGTAACTTCTTCTATTAAATAGTAAAATGATGGTGCTTTTCTTAATCTACAAGCATAAAAGCACTCAATAGCCATGCAGATTGGAATGATATCTAAATAAAAGGTAGTTCATTGCAGTGAAGTGTCATTGTTCTCAAGAGGTTCTGAATTTGGTGCAGTGCAACCTTAAGAAAAAGATGCCAAAGAAAAGCTCCTTCCAGAGTTTTCATGTTAGGCAGTTGGAAGCACTACTACCAAAGGAAGAGGTCAAGTACAAGCTCTCTCTTTAGGACGTATTTATTTGTGTTACCTTTGTTCAACTTTGGTGAAATAACTGTTTCTTTTTGTCTTATTTTAAAAATTCAATGGATTTAAGCCTAGTTAATTTTTAATTCTCAATCTTTCCTTGCTATTAGTGATGTTATAGAATATTTTGGGAACATTTTTTTATTACAGTTAAACATAGAGGAGGGTGTTTCTGTCATTGTTCTGCTTATACTGAAGCATTTGACCTGTGAAGTAGCTACTAAAACGGTAGCTTTCTTGAACTGAAATAAAAGCTTACTGATTATACTTTCACTCACTTGATCAGGTGGATGACAATATTCCGCTGAGAGTAATGCTCCTCCTTATGGATGAAGTCTTTGATTTAAAGGAAAGAAATCAGTGGTTAAGAAGAAATATAAAAAATCTACTTCAGCAACTTATTAGAGCAACGTATGGTGACACAATTAATAGGTACTGCTTTTCTTATATAGTGCGATCATGTGAGTGAGACTATGTAGACTGTGTCTATAAATGTTTTTTGATATTACTAAATTACTGTGGTTTGGAACTGCATGCATCTCCCTTTGAAGAAAATAAATAGGCAAATGTGGTGTAAAATGGAAATAAAAACACAAAACATTGCTGAAAGACCAATTCCAGCAACTCTTATATTCCAGAGAACTTCCAAAAGAACTTTTGCATGTCAACAAGATTTCATGTTTCTGTAAATGTAACTTAATACTGATGGTGTCTATGCATTTTACCCTGTGTTTTACACTATACTTTTTGTTGTTAATACTATTTATTACTTTCGGCACTCTTTCTGTTTACATCTCTTTGATGCCATGAATGATATGCTGGCACTACCAAATTATGTGAACTGTACTGAGTTGCTGTGTCTAGTTTTTGCTCTCACGCTTTAAAAGATGGAGAGTGGGGAAAGGAAAGGACTGTTACGGAGTCTGTTCTGCCCCTGTCATGTTCTCTGTAAGTCACATGCCCTTTTTCATGCAAATGCAGAGCAAATTAGTGGTGCTAAAGGGATAATGTTTCTTGCCCTCAGCTTAGAAATCTACTGTTTCCAGGCTTTTCTTTCTAATAATTTGTTTCTGAAATGTAAATAAAAATACAGAACAAAATAATTTCTAGAAACAGGATTGGCACTAAATTGTCACTTTAGATTAGTGCCATGAATCAAAAACTTAATTTCTGGCAGGTGAGAAGCAGGTTCCTATTACTTTTCAGGATATTCCTCACTGTATCATTACTTTTTACCCTTCGCAAGTATATTTTTAATGTTTTCATCATCACTGTTAAACGTATAAACAGTTCTTGTGGTACCAGTACTGATTCCACCATGTAATAATAATAGCACTATGTCTTTTTCAAATAATTTCTCGTGGCCCGGTGATAATTATCTTTAGACCTGTGTTTCCAAAAACATGCTGCCCTGTTGAACAACTCTGAATACTTCTTGCTGTTTTCGGATTCTAGTATAGCCAGCTGAGTTTTGTGCACAGGCTACTGCTTTCTTATTGCAGAGATGTGTGCAGAACTATTCTACTGCTGCATTTGGAGCTATTCCGGGTGCTCACAGCTTCCGCTGTCTGACTTCGTCAGTCATACCTTGTCCTAGCAGATTCTTGGGGTTTAATGGCATTCTGCAGCAAAATTGTGTTTTCATGTTTCTTAGACGACTAAATTCGAATTATGTTTAGGGAAGTAGTCTGGGAATTATGGTGATACCCAGATGCATATATCATTTCTGTAAACATACTAGATTTGGATATTGAGCTGTGCGTATGTGTTTATGAATGAAAGTTAAAGTTTATGATCAGTCTGTATCTCATGCTAAAGATTATAATGTAACTACATACATAAGTATGATAATTTGAGATTTTTAGTAAATTCTTTGTTTAAGGAAGCCAAACTTGAAGAGTGCTCCATGAAGAGCAGTGGTTTACCAGCAGAACGTTTATCTAATGCTGATGGGAGATGCAATATCAATTTTTCAGCCTGCTTAGTCGTCGTACATTTACGCAAAAAGAAAAAGGCTTTAGCTTTAAGTGTGATCAATGAGCTTAGATTTTTATCTTGAGGATCAGTGTGTGCCTTCCTAGAGTGCAGTTTTGTAGAACCTATTTATGAAATTCGAGAAAGCTGAAATCGTGCTCTGTTTGCCCTGGAGTGTTCTTTAAGATGCTACAATTATTTGTTCTGTTTTAAATATTAAATGAGAGACTTATCGCTTTGATTTTAGAAAAATAGTTGATCACGTTGATTGGATGACATCTCCTGAGCAAGTAGCAGATGCAGTGAAACGCTTCAGGTATGTCTTTTATCGTAATTGTCAAATATGAAGTACTCGTCAATTGAGGGCTAGAGCACCTCTGCTATATAGACAGGCTGAGGAAGTTGGGGCTGTTCAGCCTGGAGAAGAGAAGGCTCCGGGGTGATCTTATCGTAGCCTTCCAGTACCTAAAGGGGGCCTACAGGAAAGCTGGAGAGGGACTTTTTATAAGGGCATGTAGTGATAGGACAAGGGGTAGTGGCTTTAAACTGAAAGAGGGCAGATTTAGATTAGGTATAAGAAAGAAATTCTTTACAATGAGGGTGGTGAGGCAGTGGAACAGGTTGCCCAGAGAAGTTGTGGATGCCCCATCCCTGGAAGTGTTCAAGGCCAGGTTGGATGAGGCTTTGGGCAACCTGGTGTAGTGGAGAGTTTCCCTGCCCATGGCAGGGGGGTTGGAACTAGGTGATCTTTGAGGTCCCTTCCAACCCTAACCATTCACTCCTTTTTACGTGTATTAAGAGAGAGAAAGTAATTGTTAAATGAAGAATATATTTGAGTTTTCTCCTCTTCCTTAAAAAGTTCTTTGTTAACCAGTCTAGAAGAGCTAGAGTATGGGTATACTTATGAATTTCATCATGTTACTGGATGAATTGTCCTGTTTACCTTGATGAAGGCATGTACAAGTCTTGCCTTAAAAGGCAAACAATTATTACTAAAAAAACCCCTAGCGCTAAGCTAGTACGTTTAACATGTGGGCAGATAAACAGAACTGAAGTACCAGTTTGAAAATGTCAAAGGCTCTGTCATTCCATTTCCTAAAAGTCTTAATGGCTTCTGCAGTATTGTTTCAAGAGCTCTCTGATCCTTGCTTTTTTTTTTTTATAGAGTGAAAGAAATAACGTAGGATAGCCTATTAGCCAAAAGATCATACTGAACGAATATTGTTATTCTTCAATAAAACCGAGTAAGAATGTGCGCATCTTACTCAGAAAATGGCATTCACTGAGGCAAAATAGCTTTTCGGATGCATGACTTTTGTGTTGGGCATTTTACTACACTGAAACTATTTCATCTCAGCTTTAGCTTGTTGATAGGTTAGCTACTATCAGACATCTAATTAAGCAATTAATAGACCTAAGCCTAGAGTCTCTCAGTGGCAATAAGGCTGCTTGGTAAAAGCAAATCGTAGATACGTTTTATGTATCTGTGGTATTTGAATGTTTTTGTTGTGTAATATTTTCTTAAAATTTTCTTTCATCTGATTCTTAAACTAAGAAAGTATATGGTAGTTACTAATAGATGGAGTATATTGTACTTCTTGCTTTTGATTTCTTTTTCACCTTTTCCATTTTCTGATGTTTGAAGTGTGTGTTAGGTTGTGTGCGAATTACCTTCTTCCATTTATTTTATGAGATAGCTTTCAGGGATTAAAAAGAGCCTTTCACTTGATAAAATTTTAATGTATTTTGACAGATTTGCTTTTGTTACAGAGATGCTTTTTGGCCCAATGGCATTTTAGCAGAGACTGTTCCACGGAGGGACAAAGCTATTAGAATGAGAACAAGAGTGGCAGGGAAGACCAAATTACTGGAGGTAATGCCAGGTGAGTGAGCCTGGGATTGAAGCCTAATAATCCTTGCCATATATTGTTACCACAGTTAATGTCAGTATTCTTGTCGATTGCTGAAATGTTGAAAAGAAATGTTGACATAGGAACTGTATTTAAATAATATTTATATTTAAATTAAATTTAATTATTAAAGCATTGAACATTTTCACATGTTCTGTGACCTTGCAAAATCATGTGTGACAGCACAAATAATTTCTGCTGTGAGAGAAGTTTTAGTTTAGCCATGTTATGTATAATAGAGGCACTGTTACTTCAAATTCCAAGCTGTGTAATTTGAAAGACTTAATATTCAGCTTAAATTTGTTTTTAACACAGAAGCAGAATTAACTTAAACTTTTGTGTAACTTTCATTTTTGTAGATGAACTGAAGCACATTATAGGTGCTGAGACAACACGGAAAGGCATTCTTCGGGTCTTTGAAATGTTCCAGCACACTCAACTGAATAAGAGAATGGTGTATGTATTTCTGGAGAGATTCCTAGAAACCTTGTTTCCACAAAATAAGTTCCATGAGCTCTTCAACAAACTGCATTCACGGTCAAAGCAGATGCAGAGGTATAAGCAGAGACTACATTCTTCTCAAGCGCCTTCCTTACAGAAGAGGTGACACTTCAAACGTATTAAGCTGGTGTATGTTTGTCCAGGAGTAATTACTTGGGCAGATTCTCTGGGGCTTCAAACTCACATGCTGTTATTTCTGCACCAGTCTTCTAGTGTCACATATTAGATTATTAATGCATCTGTAAGACCTGTGGATCTTCTCATCTTCACTTGTAATTCAACCACTACCAGAAGGGTTTATGTGTCTTAAATGATTTGGTGCGTCTTCATGCAACATTGAGAAGAATACTGGCCCAATATATAAGAATGCTGATTCCTTCCGTTCCTGAGTCGATGTTTTGCCAGCGATGAAAAGTGCCAGACTGTTCAAGTAAAGCACAACTGTGGTGATACAATGGAAGAAAAGGATGTTTTGGCACTGGGAGATGTGTGCAATGTGTGAGAATCGGGTGGAATTGTTTTACATTATGACTGTTGAGGCTCTGTAGGGCTCTTTTAACATTCCTGTAAAGGCTGAGCTAACAGGAAACGCGGTCTGTGGAACAGCAGGTTCATAGGAGAGGGGAGAAATAGTTATAGCCCCATCATAAAAGTACACTTATTCAAGAAAATTGAGGTAATGTGGCTCGTATGCCCCACTTATTTCAACTTTCATGTTTTGAAAAATAAACTAACATTAGATCTAATGGCAGTTTCAGTAAAGGCAGAGGTGCAGTAGAAATAAACCCATTATTCTGTAGCTTTAAGGGCCATGTTCTGCTCTTATGGCACCTGGCATACATTTTGCCTGTAACTTCAGTGGAGAAGGGGCATCATATTTATGTTCAATTGACGTATTTGAAGGAAGGGGGTACATGTTTCAAAGAGGAGAGACATCATGTTAGAAGATGAGGAAATTGCACTAAGACAGTTTACACACAACTCCCCATTCAAATTTGAAACTTTTTTTGGGTGTAAAAGACTGTACTACTTAATTGAAAGATTCCTTACCTTTTAGTGTATAAGCCTCATATGGAAAAATATTAGAATTAGTTGGTTTCTCGCAGGTAAAGGATTTCATTAGTCATATGCAAACACTTGGAAACTCCTGAATGCATCTCAGTGTATATATGAAAATAAAAAGGAGATAAAACTACAATATTTTTTTAAATATTTTTTTTATTTTTTGCATAGTGTAAAATTTTAATAAAAACTTGACATCAAGGCCCCACATCCATCTGTTTAGTTTCATTGATAAATTTCTGTTCAATTAAAAAGAAAATAACAACTGAATAATCCCGTTTGGCCACAGCATATCTCAGTTTGTGTTTTCTTTTTCATAGTCCCCTACTGTTTGAGCACCACTATCCAGGTGAATAGAAAGTAATCCTATAGAGTCCGTTGGCTTTGTTTTTCTGAACGCTAAACACAAGGTAAAGTACAGCTGGTGATCAAGGATCCTTACAGTAATTTGTGTCTTAATGGGAACAATGATTTTATGTGAGGGAGGAACACAGACCTTTCATGAAAGCGTTCTAAGAGCAGATAGAAGGCTCTCGGAGTACCTAGTTAAATTGACTGAAGCCTCTATATAGATCATTTTTTCTCATGGACTCTATTAATGCAATGTAGCCTTTTATCATACTACTTAATGATGATCATATTGTACTGTTAACATTCTCATACAGTATGCATGGGCTCAAGTGCACTTGTTTTGTTGGGTTTTTTTTCTTTATTGCAGAACTAAATACTGTAAATGAAATCCCTTTCTTTTATAATCCCTAGGAAGACATGTTGGTAAATATGTAAGAACCCTTCCCTCTTCCTCTCTGCAGGTTCTGTAGAAGCGTGATGATTAAGTGCTGTTGAATTTATCGAAATTCTTGAGTTCTGTGTGAAGTAATCACCATAGCCAGTTCCTATTGTTTACATGCCTGTATCTTCCTCTGATGTCAGGATGCTCAAGCAGACCTGACATCTGACTGATGAAAGATAGTTCAGCAGTTGTTTGTGGCGATATAGTAACTATATCGTTGGTCTTACCAAGTCTAATTTATGTCTTTTAAATCACTGAATATATTACAAATATGAAAGTGGAAAGTTCAAATGCTTTTTTTGTCAAATCTGCGGAACCTTTTATCGATCTGTAGGTACCATGAAAAATTTCAAGAGAACAATGATCATGTGCAAATTTGGGATTTTTTTTTTTATCTGGTACATTTCTGTACAAAAATAAAATAATATCTCTAGGAATGTGAACTGAACGTAATACACCATGTTTATCAGTAGTTTTACTTATTGAATTTATTACATATATATACCTATACACACATTTATATACCTGTGTGTGCATATGTATATATGTATTGAAGTTTTGTCTTCTGTATTTAATTACAGAATGTGGCTTCGTAATTCAGTGGTGCCTGTTGGCTGGCAAGAATAATCAGAAGGGAATATTTTTTGTTAAAAAGAGTTTGGACGTGTCTTTATTTAAATGGTTTTCCTGTTGACAATTTCAAATACCTGCTCTGCCAACCCATGCAGCCTATTATCCTGGAAAGTCTCTAAAACTGAATGTTAATATACAGCACTTAAGTGTCTGAGTGTATCTTCTGGCCTTTGGGTGCTGTGACTGGCCGCTGAAAATTGTGCCATTGTCAACAAATGCACTTGTTTTAGCCTTAATTATTTTTAAGAGAAAATGAGCAATTGAATTTTTCATTTGGTTCATCCTCAAGCTTGTGCTGCTGGTGTTTGCTAGAACTAAACAGTAAATTTTAAGTGCTACCAGAATGTGTACCAAAATAAAAATATATGAATTCCACAATCTAAATTTTAATTTTGTGCAATATTTTCATTTAATGCATGTGTATTTGAATAACTGTAAAATAAATGAATTTTTAATGTTTTGAAGTCTAGGTTGAAAATGTCTTCTCAGCTGAACAATTTTGCATTCTGTTGTTGTGTTAGTTTATTTAAGGACTTGTTTTAGAAGTCTTATTTGTTACTCCTTTGTTAATTCCCTTGTTGTCAGTGATCCTTGCTCATCTGAGCAAAGCTCATCTATTACAAGGGAAAAATCTGAAGAGCACATCTCATGAATATAGCTGTTATAAATTACTTGTGCATATCATTGTACAGTAAGTGTCAGCTGTGTGCCTAATTGTTCTATTGATGCTTTTTCCCCTCCCTTCCCCCTCCTCTTGTTTCCGTAACAAAGAATGAACATGAAGCAGGCTGCTGTGGTCGCTTCTACTGAATGGCAGAGGACTCTGAATTTTTTTTGGAGTTTGCATTTATGTTCTGTCCAATAGAAAGCTAAAAAATTACACTAATAAAGTATTAACAGGATTATTGTGAGTCTCTGTTTATTTTTAAAATAACTTTCTCCCTACCGGATACAAATGTTCCTCAAGTCTGGGGGGGGAAGGGGGGGAAATCACTAAAGATAAAAATACTGTTGTTAAGTGCTGTTTAAATAAAACAGTCATTCCTTAATATTTTTTAAGCAGTTTATAAGCTGGTTTTGCTTTTAATAAATTAATCTCTACATTTGTCTTCAACCAGTATTTGCAGAGTGTCCTGTATTTTAAAAGGACACATGCAGAAACAGTAGGGTTGTATGCTGTAGGAGTTTTTTTCTTTAATATTGTTGTGGTTTTTCACTCTTTGGCTTTTCCCCCCTGGGTTTATTTTAGCAGCAGCTGGATCTACCATGGGAGCACAATTGTTACCCTTGATATATTTATTCCAGCTGTTTCACATTCATCAAAAAGATGTCCCAGGCTACAGAGATGTTAGTTCTTTGACCCTAGGGTGAAGTGTTTACCATACCAACTTACACACTTTTGCTACAGGATATAGACACATCTCAGGAATTTCACTAGCTGCTTGTAAGTTCTTATTTGTTGAAGCTGTTATCCTAGGATAATTTAATGGTGAGAAATTCACTCTATTATAAACTTATTTTAAAAGAAGTCTTAAAAATATCTGCCATTTGCTAAGTGAGAGTAATATGGGTCTGTGGCTTATTTAACTCTCCAGTCTATCACATTATCTGATTTATATTGGTTTCGATGTCTAGTGAATGTGTGAGGATTGCAAAAGTTAATAATCAGCATCACCCTGCATTGGTTTAACTACAAATTTCATGATTTATCTCTTGGAAGAGAGGAAGACTGTATAATGAAAACAATGCATTCACTTTAGTTACATATTTGGAAAGGAATTAAGCTTTATTTTCATGAGGCATTTGAAACATCTATGCCACTGCATTCTCCCCTACGCGCGTGCACACACACGTTTGAATACTTTCATATTTGAGTGTCTCAAATAACCATTTCCCATGCTGTGTCTCTTTGCATTACTGTGGCATGTTGGGGTTTGGATAATCTGCATGGGTCACTTAAATTATTTGATATCTGGTTCAGAAGGGGCTAACTGGATTTCTTCTTTGACATTTTAGCATTGAAGTAGTACATCAATTAATTCTGAGGTTGGGCTTAAGTAGAGAACTAGACTATGTTCAATTTGTTGTAATCAAGAGCTACTTGTTGGGAGTACGGAATGTAGCTTTCGCAAACAGACTTGCTTTTTCTTACCATAACAGTTTTAAAAGTGAGTCCTGGGTAGTCTTTTGAGTCTGTGTTGTGAATTTTCTTAGCTTGAGATCTAGAAACATGCTAATTCTGAATCAAATTGAGAGATACTGATGGAATTTTCTATAACTGACTTACTGGAGTTCTATGTAAGAGATTCTGATAAAGTTGTGAGAATTGAGAACACTCTTCGTTGTTTAGAACATGAGGAAGATGGTTGTGTGAGTTAGCTAGCTATTCCATGCACAGAATAGCCAGTATTTGAAAGAAACTTACTTTTCTTGTTCTGTTTCTCAAAATGGCCAACTAGTACTAGAGTAATTTCTTTGCACAACTCGTCTCATGTTAGCAAGCTACAGGTTTCTTATTTGTCAGTTTGAAGGTGAAGTTAGAATTTTATTATCAAAGACAACGTTTTCCTTTTTGTTTTCAAGGACTTCAAACAAAATAATTCCTTTATAGTCTGTTTTGAAGATTGGTTTCACACCTTACCTACTCGGTTTTATATCATCTAGGTTGATTTAAATCACTGGCTTGCTAGTAATCCCTAACATCATTCTTGCAAACAAACAACACCTCATTATACCTAATGTAAAAACACAAGAGATATTTTGGGGACAAAAGGATAGGAACTTCAGTCAACAGTCTGCTCTCTTGCGCGATTGTGTCAATGCAAAGTGAAACTGGAATGTCATGCAACTGAGAATTCACTAGTGTTGCTGACTTTGTGCAGTGCCATATAAAGGAAACACGGGCCCAAGGTTCTGCTGTATATAATATGTATAAAAAGAAAACTAAGATATTTTTCTTATATGTGGGTTCGAACTGGTGCTGAGGCTTCCAGTTAACAATTGCGCTAAATGTCTAAGGCTAAATTAGCCTGCTGTTCTGCTAATAAGATAAATGCAGCCTGCAAAAGTGGGGTTTTATTGACAAGGGTTCTTTAGAACCAAGACACGGGCTGTCACCAGTGAAAGAACTCAGTGAAGCACCTTGAATGATTCCAAGTCATTCTGCATATAAACATTTGCTGTTTCACTTGCTACAGAATCCATCCTTTTTTTTTCTTTTTTTTTTTCCCCTGCTGTAGTACTGATTACTGATAAGTCTCTCAGAGTGTGTCGTCTTGAGCTATAAGAAATGCAGTAATATGCAGTAGATGGCTGTTTGTGCAGGTGGACTCTTCTGTCTTGACAGTATTGGAGGTAGGAGCAAAGTTCATACTGATGCTATAGACGACATTAGGTAGTATTCTTTCCAAATAAACCAGTAATTTATTGAAGTAAGAATACATAAAGACAATTACTTAAGCAGTGGTTTGATTTCTTAAGTAAAATTTTTAGTAGCATGGTACTTCATACGGCAAGACTTTTCTTGTGGCTACTATGGTTCAAACACTCAATCACATAGTAATTACAGCAGGTTATCAGAACAGATCATCACTAGCTTGTATGAACTAGAGTGGAGGTGGGTACAAGACAGGAAAGCATTTGTCAACATTTTTATGACTGTGATGGGAAAGTGAAACTTCTGCATTTTTATCCAACTCACCAACAGAAAAAAAAAGAAACTGAATAAAGAAAAATTGATTCAAGTGGTATGTAAAGCAATGCCACTGTCAAGAACCTGACTCTTTAATCTTGTATGAAAATATGGTTTTTCTCTCTGCACTTACTGCCACTGTTGATTGAGCACTGGTTGAAACGATTCATTATTTACTTGCTGGGTGGAAGAGTATGGCATGACTATTTCGTCTCTAAAATGTAATTCACTACAATTTATTGACAACAGTTTTATATATGAATTCTACAATTTTCTTTATAATCGAGTTTCTTGTAATCAAGGGAAGAATTTGAGGGAATCGATAGAGGCAACTAGCAGAGTGAGATCTTATATGTGGCTAGTTTGAGTCTTTGTGTTGCTAGGATTTGTGTGATCTGAAGTCTCTGGGACAGACCATGTTGTCTTCTCTCCATTCTATCTTGAATATTGAATTGAGAATACTGGGTAATAAAGGATGTTGTAATACAAATTGCAGAGGTTTATTGTAGTCTGAAAATGTGGAGCAGGAGGGATTACTTTGTTTTACTTTTTGCCTACTTTAATTTTTTGAAAAAGGGAATTGACCTTGGGCAGTTATCGACAAAAAATGATGTCAGTATCAGATGTACTGCACGCATGGTCATTTGACTCAAGGCCTAGTGTCATTCCTGTCATTTCTATATAATACTAGGGGGTCACATTTCTAATTCACTAGAATATTGCTGGAGAGAAAATGAAATAGAAACATGGCTGAATTCAGCTGGCTAAATCATATCAGCATTAGTTTTAGCTTCTAATCCAGAGCTAGAATATTGCTCTCTGCAGTGATCTGTTTGAGGGGAGACAGAAGAACCAGAGTAGCTCTTGCAAACTTTGTGTAAGAGAAGATGACGCAGTATTAGTGAAGGCACAGTCCTCGCCCTACCACACCATGCACTGCCTCGGCATTCTCTGTCCATTCTGGTCATGTCTTCTATGCAAAGGGAGAAGACAACAGTTACACCCTTCACTGTAAATGGTGTAAGAAAATGTGGTTGGGTTATATCCTATATGCCAGGTATCTACTAAATCCATAGTTAAGAAAACTGGATTGCTAATTCATATCTAAATAAAATGATAGTCAGCTCTCCATGTTGAGAAGTTGTCCTTCAATGCGTATAATAGAAGTGTGCACTTTTGTGGCCACCATAACACTTTTTCTTTTAGTGTTATGGACTAGAATCAATGAGAATCTGTAAGAAACCACCTTTTAATTTTTAAAATTATTTTAACTGGAAACTATTGTGCTGATGAAATATTTTATGCTGAGTCAAGTGATCGTTTACTGAACTGAAAGAGATGTGCTCTCATAATGGGTCCATTAACCAGTTTGTTCAGAAAATAAACTGTAGAACTTTATACCCATTTAGTACCAGCGTGTGAAGTACAATATTTTCGCTGTTTCCATTAACTTAGAGACTGAATAAACTGAAAAGAAAGCAGTGCAGAACAAAAATTGGTGAGAAATAATCCTCAACCTTCAGATTATTTTGCAAGCTTACACAAAAAAAAAAACACACCAACCTCCCTTCCTATCCCAACACTTTAAGATTTCACACTGCTTACACCAATTACACTGTAAATAATTGAACTTTGCAGATTGTGAATGGCAGTTTGTCTACTGGTCTATTAACTTTTTGTGCACCTCTAGTATTGCGTGCATGTGTGGTTCTGAGAGAAGCATTTCACATTAAGCGTTTCACGTCAGAGAAATACTATTTCCCCAAGGAAAGACTCGTTTCCTTTCCCATAACTGTGTATTTTACCACAGATTGAAAGAATTACTCTCGAAAGAAACTGCATGGTCTTTGGTAAACTGCTTTTGTGACCACACAAAAAAATTAGTTAAATGTCTGTTGGCTAGTCAGCTAATGATAATACCTGAGATTTTCAACATTTGCTTACTGTACCATGTCAAGCTAAAAAATCAATTCTAGTGTTGAGTTTTTTTAATGTGTTTGAAGCAAAACAGACATTTCTAGTCTTGCTTGTTCTTAGTAGGTTTTGCTGCAGCAGTTAGTGTTTACTCAGTGTAGGAGTATGTATGTGAGATTGGTTTTTTTGCTAAACTACCTGAACTTACAAAAAAATTTAAAACCTTTCCAAATACATTTAAACTAGATAAAACACTATTTAGAACACTCTTCAATGAATGATTGCAGTCAATATTTACAGCTTTCTATTCCTTGGATAAGTTTGCTATGAGCATAACCAGGATAGTACGCTTCTAAACCAAATTTATTTGAAGGAGATTGCGTACTGCAAGTTACATTGAATGACACTTGTGGTAAAGTACTCATGGACAGGCAATGATGTTACTGAGAGCAATTAGAAGAAGTGGGATAGAGGACCTGAAACTCCAAATGTAACCCGCCTTGAATTGTAGAGGTTAAAAAGAAGTCAGGCAGTGGAGTTCTTGGATCTAACCCCTTTTCCATCTGTCCTCCTGTCCATCCTTCCCACTCCCTGCAGAGTGTTTTGGTTATGGTTTATGACTTCAAAATTCAAGGAGCCTGTCTTTTGGCTTGATTTGCTGCTGACATGTCACAAGAATAGTCGGTTTGTATGAGATGAAAACAAATACTTTGAAATATTATGAATTTTGATCCAAAATTTCATGACAGTGAGTTCCAGACCTCTGTTCTCATTTAATCTAACCCTGAACTCGCATTCCCAGTCAACATTCCTCTCTCTTACAAAGCGTTTTATGTGCTGTGGTTTTTATCAGTGTGCAATGGGGCAATAGTGCCTAAGATCTGCCTGATATAAAGGAAGTGATTGTATATGTCAGTATGAGCAGTGCCTGCGGTAACGGAGCTGCAATGGGGGAAAACTGACACTCAGCAGGTGTGCAAGGGAATAAGCAAAAACATTTTATTATGATAATGATCATGAAACTGAAGGCCAGAGAATGTGAACTATTTCTAAGGCCCCTGACATTTTCATCAAGTGGTCTTATGGTACGTGCTTGCCATCATCTGTTCAGCTGTGGAGAATTTTGAGGAAGAAAAAAAAAAAGTTAATTCTGTGCCACTGTGTTTACAGAGTCCCAAAACTTCATGTTATCATGTAAAGTCAGTGAGCTTAAAACGAGCAGAAGGTGTATCTGAAGTATTTTCTCCCAAAGCACTTGGGATCTGTGTGTTGTAGCACATTTTGGGTTGTTCAGGGGTGGTTCATGTTTCGCAGTCAGGTTTGGGGGGCAGCGGTGAGGTGTTACTGAGCCCACAGGACAGGCTCATTATTTGCTGCAGCCAAGCGTGATCAGATGGGTATATCCTTACATAGCCAGTGGTAAGCTCCACCAAAATAGTTTGTTCTGCTAATTCTGGTGATTTGGGGGAAAGAGAGAAACATCTGCTTGTGGCCACAAACCCTACTTAACAGACCTGCAGATCCTTTTTCTCGAAATGAGACTTTTCTGCAGTTTTTTCGGGGCTGGGGTGTACAAGGAGGTTGTCCTGGATTTAGCAGTTAGACCTGGCACATCCTCTATTCCATATTACTCTACCAGAGAGTTTTGTTTGTGTCGGGGGCCTCCTTGGCACCTGAATTGGCTCAAGGGAAATGACCAGTTTGTTTGCAGGTTGATTTTCTGAAAATCTGCAGTAGCTTCTCCTCTAGGAGAGAAGCTCAGCGTAGGACCCAGTTGTGTGGAGCTTGCACTGAGCAGGCGAAGCCTTGAGAACCTCTGGTGAGCCCTTCAGCTAAGAGGTCCTTCAGCACAGGAGCCTCCATATTCGAGCTGGACAGCGTGCTGGAAAGAGTGGAAAAAGTCTTGTTTCCCCACCATGCAGTGTGACCAGCTATAGCTCCCGTGGAGGAGCGATGTCCAGCTGTAGTGGTATCGGGGTGATCTGAGCCCTCCCAGATAAACCCTCTCTTTCAATGAGCCCCAAATGGAGCTGATACAAAGTCATAGTCCTGCACAGTAACAGCATGAGTCTCTGCAGGGACCAACTGGGCCCACTGCATTGCACTTCAGTCCTTCCCAGGAACTTCAGGATAGTGCCCATGGGTTTCAGCTTATTCTCTAAACAACATCTATTAAGACAGCCTTGAATTATGCAGATAACTAAATCTGTAATTTTGCCAGTCTGGTGCTACTTTAAAGCCCTGTGTTAGTGCTAATTATTGAACTAATTAAAAAAACAAACCAAACCAAACAAAAACCCACCATTGATCTGATGGACAGTCACCCAACATATACATATATTTTGCCTTACTGTGTATCAGTCTAACCAACCCAGTTCCACAGTAGTTGGACACTTTTACCTCTTGGAAAAAAAAACCTTTCTAGCTACAGGTGTTTTTCTTTTTCTGTAGGGGGGTTCTGGAAGTCACAGAAGCATGAATCTATCCTAATTCAGCTTAGCTGCTAATCACATAGAGAGAAAGGAAGTGTGACTGAGTATTGAGTAAATGTCAGTTGGCACCTGTTTTCACAATCTCAATTTGTTTTTCTTCTCACACCATATTACACCTCTTAATTTAATTTGTGACTGGCCTTTTCTCCTCCCAGCTGTCCGGGGCTGCAGCGCACACGTTCCAGCTGGTGTTACCAGGGGCTTTGCTCAGCCAAGGACTGAGCTGAGCAAATTACCCAAGTCCCCCGCAGCCACCCGGGGCTCGGGGCTCTCTCTCTGCCTTATCTCACTTACAGGCTGGTAATTTGATTCCCCGGACCTGAAATGAGTATGCATATTTCAAATACCTTTAAAAGTCCTTTCCCATCCTAACTATGTTGTTTCGGGATTAAAATGGATTTTAAGTAACAGAGTGGCCCATTCAGCAGCTTTGCAATAATTACAGTGCTAATGTTGATTTAAGTTTGTTTTTTTGAACAGAAAAGTTCCTAATGTATTTGCAGAAGGGTAGGCTGCCTGGCAGTTGTACTGTGACTGTGTCACGTGTAAGGCCTGCGTTCTCCTTCCCTCCATGTGCAAGCACACAAAAAGCAGCAGGGCTGGAGAAATCCAACATCCCACTCCTGTGTCCCAGAAAAGTTTAAGGCAGTCCCAGAGTGACGTTCAGAGAAGTAGCAAATTTTATTTCTTGGACCTCAGCTATGATAGCTTAATCCTTCCTCTCTAGAACAGCTATCTTCAAAAATAAGATGCATGGCTGTCTGGCAAAATTAACAGACAGACTGAAAGATGATGAATTTGCAAGATACAGAAGCCGGTGTTATCTCCAGAGCTTCCCTTTGTAGAGGATCTCAGTGTTCCAGATTGAGAAAGAAGAACATTGCCCAGCCCTGTTCTCTCTCTGAGCAAATGGTTTCTTGTCTTCTGTCAGCTCTGTGAATTTGTAAAAATTAGAGTTTGTATGTGGTGGTACGTATTGTTCAATAGGCTGTTGATTTGCTATACAGAAACTATTTTAATTACCAGCTCTCACTATCACTGAAACCTGTTAGCTCAGGATACTTCCATGCTGATAAGCTTATGGTCTTAGAAACGTCGGTATTACTAGTTTGCTATTATTGTTGCAAGAATATGACTGCTGTTATCGAATTTTGCCATTTTAATTGGGAAAAAGCCCTGTATAGTACTGTATTCTATATGTTAAATATTTATCCTTTTCCCCTCTGTAAGTTATTCCAGAGAGTGAGTATGTTAACAGTTGTCTTTGAATAATAAGTTAAATTGAAAATGTACTTTGAAAATGGGTCTTAAACTGAGGAGGTGCATGAGGTATTTTTTGTGGCTAACAGAATAACAATTTTGGTCAGTGCAGTCTGTGGTTGCAGATGGTGTTGGCAGAGCAGGCATCAGACACATGATGATGTAGGTGGAAAGGGCAAAGACCGGGATGGAAGCTGTGGCTGAGCTGTCAGCCCTGCCAGCTCACAGGGACTGTATAGGAAGCTCTAGAAACTCTCTCCCCCAACCTCAGAATGATTGCCTTGTTGCTATTAAGGATGGCCTGATATCCTACTTAGTTTCAGCAAGTAGTTATCTCTGCCCTTCCATTTGGTTTTCTTGACTCCATGTATCTGTAAAAGCTCCTGGTGGGCAAGAGAGCTGACATCTATTAAAATGTTACCCTCATTCTGCACAGATTTCAGGGATGTAGGGCTGATATTTGAGAAGAAACAGCTTTTAGTCTTCAGGTTTTGATTTTTTTAGTTAGTCTCTGCTTGCACATGATGACTAAAGAGGAAGTTTTTAGAAAAGTCACTCTTGTCGCAGCTGGTTACTGCTGAAGCTTGACACTTAATGCGTGTCAAGGCTACCATCCCACAGGCTATTGTAGCTTGCTTTTTCCCCTGGCCTTGGTAAGTGATATCTTACCTCTCCAGAGGGCTGTCACAAAGATCATATATTTAACTTAGGCTATTATAATTTCTGCTTTGCTACTGTAGCTGTTTTCAGAGTACATGGTCTTTTTACTTCCCCAGAACCTATAGAATTAGTAATTGTAAAAGGAAAATTAAGCTGCAGAGAGATCCCGTAACAGTCTTGAAAGTGCTCTTTACCAGTTGTTAGCATGAGGTATTACCTCTCCCCTCCGGTTTTGATTTGCAGTAAACTCCTTTTTTTGTTTCCCAAGAAACTCTCCCAGCTGTACGGCTTTATGCTACTCTTAGACCTACTTTCTGTGTACAGCAAATGTTTCTTCAAGCAAGTCTGGAGCAAAGTGGCTAGTGCCCAGGTGAAGTCCAGTGGCTGCTGCTGCAACGGGTAGGAGACCCGGGTCTGCCCATGGCATCACCTTCCTAACTCCCTCATGCAATGTGTGAGATCCATCTACAGAGGAGAACGCTTCGTTTTGCTGATGTTAGCTCTCCATGTAGTCCCTGATATTTGACAATATTATGCCAGTGAAATTGGAAGCTTCTCTATGTTTTGAATTTCCATGTGTTCTTTTTCCTTCCTCCTAGTCTTGCAGGTTTGCCGTAAGGTTGGCTGTTTTTTGGTTCATTTGCCTGTTTTTACTTATGTTTTGTGCTGGTTGCCACTATTTCCAGTCAAAAATATGCTGATGGTAAGGCCTTATTTTGACAGATTTCCAGCTAAAGTCAGAAAGTGAAAAGTTTGTATAAAATGCTGGAAGGGATTTCTGACATGCTGGCAGTCTTGCCTCTCCCTTGCCTCGCTTTTCCATGTTTATTTTAACGCTTACATTGAACTCTGCCCTTTCAAAAAGGTATCAGAGGGCTGATATGGCAAATATTTTACTTGTGTGCCTATTGCTGATGACAGAAATGTCAGATAAAACTCCAGCATGTGTGGGTTAATCTATGGAGGCCGAAGAATTTCTCTTTCATTCTCCCTGGTGAAGGAAGATCCTTCTCAAGATTGTCACACTGAGACAGAGAAAATAAAAGTGAAGCTTGAAAGAAAAGTAAACATTGGGGAAATACGTTTGCCTAATTAGCACTGGTGAGAGCAGGCTGACTGAGCTTCCTAAGATCCTTGTGTCTCCTGGTGAACTTTTATTTTCTAAGTGCAGAGAATTCTGTAATAAAAACCAAAGATTAAGGCACTTGGCTCCAAAGTAGGACTACTTAAAAGTAAGTCTTCTCCCTTCCTGTGGCAAAAGGGGAGGTTGCTATTCTGTGTATTTCAGCCCCAGCACATCTGAAAAGTCATGATGGATAACATGCAAATCTGTAAGAAGCGGTGCGTCCTTTCCTGCGAGGGATAGGGAGAAGAGGAATTCGGTGGAACATTTCTCTTGACAGGAGCCAAATGTTCAGTCAAGAGAAGCAAGAAGGTTTCCCAGTTGAAAGTGCAGCAATAGTCGTACAGAAGAAAATACAGAGATTTATTTTATCAGCTCTGAATAATTTACCCCGAATAAATCAATAAAATGAGACTTCTGAAAGAATTGCCTCTCTGTTCCAGAAGGTCCCTACTGCATAGATACCACAGTGTCTGTATGAATTTTTCTGAGATTAACACTCCTGTCCTGTGTTTCTTAAATGCTCATACACAGCTCCACTGCCCATCTCGGCGTGGTGGGGGAAGAACGCAGCAGACCTTTTACCATGCAGTGAAAAAAGGGCAATGAGGCTGGTGAAGGGTCTGCAGCACAAGTCTTATGAGGAGCAGCTGAGAGAACTGGGGTTATTAAGCCTGGAGAAAAGGAGGCTGAGGAGAGACCTTATTGCTCTCTACAACCACCTGAAAGGAGGTTGCAGTGAGGTGGGGTGTGGTCTCTTCTCCCAAGTAACAAGTGATAGGACAAGCGGAAATGGCCTCGAGTTGTGCCATGGGAGATTTAAATTGGATATTAGGAAAAATTTCTTTACTGAAAGGGTTGTCAAGCATTGGAACAGGCTGCCCAGGGAAGTGGTGGGAGTCACCATCCCTGGAGGTATTTAAAAGATGTGTAGATGTGGCGCTCAGGGACATGGTTTAGTGGTGGACTTGGCAGTGTTCAGTTTGCAGTTGGACTTGATGATCTTAAAGGTCTTTTCCAACCTAAATGATTCTATGATTCTCTGAAAATTATCTGAAGCCTCTGCTGCTGAAAGAGATTCTCTGGGCAGTCCCTGTTTGTTCTTGCCCTGCTATCTGCTTAAAGGACAACATGGAGTACCCCAGCCGTGAAGTGTCTGCGCGACTTCACTGCCTTCCCTGTCTGTCTATGCCCACCAGGACCTTTCTGCATGGCTGAAAATTAAAATTAGTGTTTAAGGTCTTTTGTTGGCTGTACCTGACAACTGCTGTACAGCGGGGAGCATTTCCATTCAAGCTATCTTTGTTAAACGAGCCCCCTCTGCCTCTTACTGTTCAAGGTTTGTAAAGATGCGTGTTTAGATTAGACGTGCTTCACTACCAAATCTACTTGTTAAAGGAAACTCTGCTGCCTCAGGTTTTTATGGCTGACTACCTTAACTAAAGCATGCATGCAGCTTTCCCTGAAGGAACATCTTTTCCAGAGCAATTGTGACTTTGCTTTTGGCTGCCGTCTCCTGCAAGAGTATCATGGTGCATAACCAAGGTAGGGAATATGCAACTGTAGTTGTTGCCGATCTTGTACTTGTACTTGGTACTGGCAAGCTCTCTGACAAATGATCTGTTCAGGTAAGCACTTTTCTCCCAGTGTTCATTGCCAAATCAGACAGTTAAGAACCAACATTTGGGTGCCTTAAGACAGAAACCCGTTCTGTCCTTCTTCAGCTAAAAGTGCTATTAATAACTGTAAGTGTACTTATTAATAAGCTAATATTTTATATAAAGAACCTCTTAAATAAGTAACACTTAAGCTAATGCATATCCAGCATTTACTGAAAAATGTCCAAGGCTTTCCAGGTGCAAGTATACCTAATCTAAAGGCACTGAAATATGATATAATGATGCTGTTTTTCATGTTTGAAACGTGCAGACACTGTGTGTACCCCAAACTGGAGATGAGTAAAATGTCTTAGTAATCATGCATACCACATTTTACAGATGAAATACTTGATTTTGCAAAGATTTTCTTGACTGCCTCCTTCATGGTATTCACTCTCTTTGATGACATAAAATGGCCTTTTCTCTTGTGCATCTCCACACTCCAGAGTTAAGGGGGGCAGAGAAGAAAGTGATGGTTACACGAAATTTTGTGAGAGATGTGCACTGTCACCATACAGTCTAGGTCATGCTGTTGCTCTTCCTTCTTGCTGTTTTTCATAAGGCCTATAAGGGTTTGAGAGCGTTACCATCAGTGCCTCAGCAGGTGCTGTGCCTGCTGCATCACAGCAGGTCTATGTTTCACACATGTGCCGTAATTCCGGGGTGAAACGGAGCTGCCGGGGGTGATCTGGGTTTCGGGGCATCCCTTTGTTCCCCCCCTACATGGGCTGTTGGGCAGCACAGCTCGGCACAGGGAGCACTTTGAAGAGAGAGCAGGGCAGCGGCTCGCTGAGCAGAAGTAAGGGAAGGAGAAACAGTTCTCAAGTCTAGAAATGTTTTTGTGGTCCGTTTCCAACTCCTCTATAATTTCAGTCACGCTGTGTTCGCTTCAGGGACACACAGAAAACTGTCAGAAATTCTTCTCCATCCCTTCCCCGTAACCCATGACGCTCTTCTAGCAGTGAGGAAAGAGACAGCTTCTGTCACATGTTAATGTGCTGCGCTGTTAGTGACAGTCTCTTCTTGATAGCTCAGCAGAATGCTTCTAAAAAGTGCTATTTTATTTAAACATCAATGTGATGCAATGGGGATGCAATAAATGTAAGGGGAGAATTTTTATTGTCTTTTTTGGAAAGCTTAGCACCATGGTGGTGTCCCCCAGTGCTTCCCCTGGCAGAGTCATGGCTGCAGGGCTTTCTGGCTACGCAGAAAATAAGTGTGCTGCTACTTTTTTCTTTTCTTGTATTTACCAAGAAGGAGGGGTGCTGGCAGCAGCCGTAACAAGCTTCAGCAGAGGGCATTTCCCTATGAGCTGATGACTGACTGGTTTTAATGACCCTCGGCTTTTCTCTGGGTCATTAACTCTTCTAGGTAGTTATTAATCCCCAGGAAATGTCCTGGGTCTCCTCAGTGTTCAGTGCTTAAAGACAAGACAGTCTCTTGCAGATATTTTTCCTACGCAGCATCCAAAACACACATTCAACTAAATATTTTTTTTTTCCCTTTCCAGATGTTCCAGTGTTTTTCAGTCTCCTGGAGAAATCTTCTCTTATCTTAGTGATTTATTTTGGCCTTATGTTGGGTTGGGTGGCTGCTGCTATTACATGTCTGCAAGAGATTGAATGTTTCCACACGCTTTGGTCTAGGGGTCTTCACTCTCACTTCATTAAGCTAACTGCAAATGTCTGTGCACAACATAATAATTGTTGTGCTCTGGAACGTATAATTTATTGGCCTAATTCTTACTTTCCGTCCTTTACAGTTACTGTGCTGTACTGATGCCCAGAGAAACAGCCGCTCACAGAGGACGGAGAGACTGATGTTCTCACAGACACTAGCACAAACACGTCCTCTACACGTTAACAATTAATGACGTATTTTCAGAGCCAGGGGATGAGGACCTCTGTGGTTCAGCAGCCACAGCATGGCTTGAATAGATGATGCCTCAAAGAACCAGAAATACTTTTATTTTACTTTTGTGTGCTCATATTTCCTTTAAAATATGACCGCCCAAAGTATCAGGGAGAGACTTTGAAAAATTCATGCGATGATGAAAAACCGTCTGCTGCAAGGCACTGCTGAGTCTCGGAGAAAACAACTTGTTTTGGCTGCCACCTTGTAGGTGCAGATGTACATTAGCGCACCAAAAGCCTGACTCAGCACATGTCCAAGGTATGACAATGGGAAATCCTGCCAACGGGCACTTTATGGGACGCTGCTGAGAACCCTCAGCTTCCGGTGCTGTTTGTGGACAAGCTCTTCCTTTAGCCTTAAACATTTTGAAATCTTTAACATTGGAAGTAGTTTGTTACTACCTGACTAGGCAACGGTATAGATTCATCTCTGGGTTTTACACACAGCTTGCAAGAGGGAGTTCTTTTTCAAGAGAACCTTGTTCTGGAGAATGTTTCTGGGGTGCAAAATACCAAACTATGTGAAGTATTGCGCGTCTTACATAATACAATCTCTCCAAAAGCACACTCACTCGCAAAAATTATAACCAGGCCTGCGGCTGTGACGCCCGTGAACGTCCCCAGTAAAACTCTTTTCTGTGACACCCTTTTGTGTCTGGCTGCGTCCCTGTCTGCATCTAGGACCTTGGAAGGGCTGAATGGTCAAACTATCCCAAAATGCACAGAAAAGCACTGGAAGAAGAGTAGCCCTGAGGAGTGAAAATAGTCTCAGACTCGAGTTTCCTCCAGTTCAAAAGGGATCCTAAAATTTGCCTCAGCAAATCTCTCATTTGCTTCACAGATTTTTCCTGAGACCAAGGTGTTTCAGGTGGGGTTAGATCCTGTGCAAGAAATAGCTCCTTCCCCTCTGTTCATAGGAAATTATTCCCATTTTCTCTGCAAACCAGGGTTGAATTGCTTTGTAGTGTATTCATTTATTTTCCAAATACCTTTTTGTGTGTGTATTCAGACAGCTATTTCTTATGTATTACTGCAGGTTCTTCCAGGAAGCAAAAGTTACAACACCTGTCCCTTACAGAGCTCCCTTGTGCTCACCTTGTGAGGTAGACAAATTGCACTTCCAGTAAAGAAACAAAAGCATTCTATTCAACGTACTTCCACTTAAAAAGTTCTGCCTATAAAAATAGATATAGGCCTATGATCAGTTTCTCAGTCCTAAAAAGTAATTATAAATAAAAGTACAGTTCCAAATAATTCTGCGTTACCAAGAACAACTTTTTAAAAATGATGTTGTCTTCAGTCAAACTGCTCAACTTTGTAATATCTTTGTCTCTAGGGGTAAGTGTGTTTTTTTTTTTTTTCCTTCTATTTTGATTTTGTTCCTATAATAAGCCTGTAGCTTTGGGTTTAAAATCATGTTGTTTTTCTTTATTTGTTCCATAGGTCACAGTCCTGCTGCAGGAGTCTGGCTGGGAATGGCACAAACATGAAACAAGATTGCCACCTTCTGGGAAGGTCTTTGAAACTGAGCTTAATGAGGTGCGTTGCAGTTTGGGGTTCATTTTTTTAACAGATCTAAGATGACAGTAAATATCAGTATCTGCTTTTCCAGCCACGTGTTAACTAACTGCATGACTAGTCGAAGATGGGGTTCCCCTGCTGTGATGAGTCCGTGATACCCCAGGGAGAGACATGCAGGGAAGATGCTGCAATCACAGGGAGCATGTCCACCACCTTTAGGCAGACCTGAGCACCCTAGAAAGCCCTGGAATACAGAGGGGCATACATAATAAACAATTTAAAGATATTAGGTAATTATAGGTGTGGGAAGTGCAACCAGTTAGAGCTGTCTTTGCCACTTTAAAAATGGAAAAAGAATTGTACTGCCTCAAATATTCCTGTGGAAATAAGAAAAGACATGTATTTCATATTCAATCTCTTTAAACTATCTCTTGGAAAATCAATTGATGAGCAAGGTGGATGTTTACCAGTTATACTTCGTTTTCAGAATTTCTTTTTAATTCTGCAGATTAATGCCTGGAAATGAATCTAGCAAATATTGGTTTAAGCACTGTGATAATATCTCAGTGTTTGGTGTATGGCTGTACAGGTAAACACTTGCAGATCTATTCAACTCCAAACCAAAGGTGACTTTCTTAAAAAGCAGAAGCTGCAACATCAGAACTGAATCAGTTCCCTGATTTGGTAGTCTAGTATTTTTCGAGTGGAGCAAGCAAAGCCACATTTACTCTCCTGCAGATACTCTTTTTAAAGATATATATTAACAGTTGGCATAAATGGGAGCAATGCTCCCATTTCTGGGAGTTGGACTGAACCGACTGACTCGTTTAGTGGAGGTCATTACTAGTGTTTTGCAGCTGTTTCAGTTACATCACTGACAAGAAGACTTTAGACTCTCAACCATGAAGAGATTGTAGAGTAATGCACTAACTCCTATTGAACAGTTTGAAGAAAACGAGGCCACAGGCTTCATGACACAGAATTTTATAAACAAACTCTATTTAATAATTTTAAAGGAAATATTTTTCAAAGCTGCTTGGCTGGCATCAGTGTACCTGGAGAGCCTCGCTGCGGCTTCTCTCCTTGGTGGGTGCTTTTGCCTTGGCAATGTGTGTGGGTGACAGTGTCCGGTCCTCTCCCCTCTTGCCGAATGACATTCGTGCTCTTTCTTGGCTGCTGGTTCTCACTCTGACTGATCTCTCCCCTGGGACGCTAGTAACAGAGATAAGCAGCATGTTTGGCTCTTTGCACTTTCTGTAGGTCTTGCATAAAACATAAACTGGTCTTCCTGACCTCTCGTCTTGAAGGACCACACTTGCTGTCAGCTGTTTTCTACCATTCAAATGACACTTGAAATCGCACTTTTGCCATACCATCATAGTGCAAAATTATTTATGAAGGCTGAAGTTGCTTCACTGATCTTTATTCAACTGTAAGGGAGGAGCAGACAGACTGTATGGAGATTATATAGCCATACATCCAAACTAAGGATAAACCCACTTATCCAATGTATATGAGAAGTGGGTAAATGCTGTATCATCCAAACAAAAACCAGGAAGACTCTGTTTACCTTAACTGATCTCTGAATATGTTAGCACATTGTATTTTGTTTTAACCTCATGTGTTTATTTTGCACCAGTACAAATAATTATATGTGATGCTTACAATATGCCACTTCAAGTAAACTGAACTCATTACTATATGCAACTGACTGAAGTCCTCTCGTGATGTTACTCTGCAATAAGGAAAAGCTGTAAAAGAAAATCCATTCATGAAAGAAACTTTTTCAGTGTCTATTTTGTTACAGATGTCCAGAAAACAGAGGTAGAAATAATCCTGAGAGTGCTTACTACTTGCTGCTTATCGACGAAACAGAGAAAAGGAAAATTTCCAAGGTTTTGGAAACTGGACCCTTACATGACTTTGGTTTTACCAAACGTTTCTGAAAACTGAGATAGCCTCCTGCAGTGCATATAACATGTGGAAGGTGCTGGGTAATGTGCTGTCTGAAAGTACTCTCAGTGTTGAGAAGATCGAGCGCGGTACTCTAAAATATGTTTAAGTTAATTCACTAAATGTATAAAATAAGCACTTTTAAAAATCTCGCCTTGAAAAAAAATCAGTTGAGCTAACTCTTCATTGCAGATATTTGAATTTTTTTAGAAAAGTAAAAATCCTCATCTTAGTTTTGTGTGATCAAGCATTTGGTCGAGGCAATGCAATGAGCCCCTGACGCAGCAAGAAACAGAACAAAACAATGCCCAAGTCCCATGTTTAATGAGCTGGTGCTGCGTCGGAGGCTGTCAAGGCTCTCCAGTGGTTTATGGGACAGGGATATCCAGTCACACTATGCCTGCAAGGTCCTGGTTGTTGGGTTAACTTCACACCGACTCACTTGGGTACAGCTGGTTGTGTGGAGATACAGCAGGATGAGGCTCACATACATTGTTTCCTTCCCAAAGCCGAGTCAAATAGCTAAAGGGTAGATATATCTGCCATTATTTATCTGCTGGGAGTTGGATTGAACCGACTGACTCATTTAATGGAGGTTGTTACTAGTGTTTTGCAGCTGTTTCAGTTATATCACTGACAAGAAGACTTTAGACTCTCAACCATGAAGAGCTTGTAGAGTAATGCACTAACTCCTACTAAACTGTGCTTTTCTTCTTTTCACAGGATTTTCTTGGTAAAACAGCAAAATGAAAGTGTGTGCCTGGAGACAGACCTATAGCACTAAGCATCAGTGCTGAAAATTCGAGCAGAGCTGCCAACTAATTAACACATCGAAGCAGCTCAGCTTTCCTGCAGAGTTACAGCTGCGGAAGGACTATTCAGGGAGCTCGTTGTGAGCACAGTGGTGCTCTGTGCCTTTTTCTAAACTTCTGATATGTGAGCAAGTGACAAATTGGAAGAAGAAAAACATTCAAATAAATACTTTTAAAGGACCTCTAGAATTACTCAGAAGCACCCATTCCCATGAATATTAATATATGATTAAAGAAAAAGGCCCTGTGTGGAAATACTGGAAATATGTTTAATATAGAAGGGATGATTTAAGAGGGATTTTCATCTCTAATATCTATGATTCTGACACCTTCAGTCGGCTTTAGCCCATCTCCTGTTTCATCACCTGAGATTCAGATTTTCAGAAGTAGCCAAACTGGTAAGTGCCTTTGAAAACATAATCCTAAAGGCTTCTTGGTCATTCAGAAACCCAGTGCATGATTTATTCTCTGAGCAAGGCTAGAGTTTGTCCTGTGGCAAGTCCGGGACACACGTGTGAATAGACCTTTCTTTTCTGTGATGCATCAGTCAGACATGAATTGTGGCCTTCATAAGCCCTTGCAAGAGCTTGTGCTCCTCCCTCACTACTGGGTGCCTGTCAGATCTGCCCTGACACTCTGGCCTCTCCCCTTCAGGTATCACCTACAGCAGCCTCTAACATTAGCTCTATTTTGTAGCTAGACCACAGACCACCTAAAACTGTTCCTTGTGCATACAGGCCCTTTCTCCTGTGGAAGTGGAAAGGAGCTTTATAGCAGAACCGGTCCGTGACTTTTACATCAAGGAGAAGACTCCCAAGAGGAGCTGGCACTGGTGTTTCACGGGCAACACAACCAGGTCTTCGCTTGGACTGAAGAGTGCTACAGCTATTTCTTATTTTTTGCTTTCCTTTGCCTTTTCCTTCTCCGTGGCCTGGTGCTAGGGACAGACCGTGCCAGCTCCTGGCTGCACTGACCACGTCCATAGCCTGTGGACAACCTGCAAGGGTCTCCAGGAGAAGTAATCTACTAAATGTGCTGGAGAAATGGTGCAGGGATGCAGCAGGGACTGCTGATTTCCTTTGTCATCCAAGCAAAATCAGCTTTTTCTTTCCACCTTTCTCTCTCTAATCAGCCTTGTGAATCGTTGCCCTACTGACCGGACTAACATTAGAGCCAAGACCAGGTGTCAGAGCGTTTTACTGCACGGTCAGTCATGCCATGCTTTACTGAAAAACCCTTGGGCTGGCACATCTGCCCTCTCTGTGAGAGTATGATCCTCAGTGGAAAGCTCTGGGTGTTGTGTCCCCCATTACGAACTCTTCAGATTAAGAAAACTCAGGCTCTAACTTCAGTTCCCCTCATTTTCACATTGTTTTCCCAACAAAGATCAGCAAACCTATACTACACGAGCTATTGCTTTAAGTTTTAGTAATTAATAACCAAATGGCTACAAAAAGAATGAGTATAATGTATCGATATTACAGCTCAGGCTCTGCAACCGAACATTTAGAAATGGGTAAAATTTTCTGCTGCTTCAGAATATTTTTTTCCCCCTCCTTCAATATTTTCTTCACAGGAAACTTGTGCAAAGCATAAAGAGTTTAGGTGAAGTTTCAGACACACATTAGTTGTTCCTTCCCCCCCTCTCCTTGCTGTGTCTTTTGTTTATGTGGCTATATCACCATTCAGAGCATTATAAATGTAAAGTGATTTATGCATGTGCTGCATTTTGTGGCTTTCATTTCCACAGCCTTTCTGAAAAAGTGCTTTCCCACTCAAGATGACAAAACATGCCTAGTTAAAACCCAGAAGAGCTCTTAAAGAAAGCTTAAAAACAGTGTTGCTTTTCAGACAGACATCTGCAACAACTATACGAGACAGTGCCGACGAGCTTTACAATCGTCGGCATCGGTCTGACGGACTCATGGTGCCACCTAGTGCATAAGGAAGAATTAACAAATTTCTATAACCCTCCGCGGAAGGAAAGTACAACTTCTACAATTAATATCGTCAAGTGTAAAAGAGTAGCTTTAAGAAGTAAATATATTTTCCTTGGATTTCAAGCCTGAAATGCTTGGACTTTGAATAACCGACTGTACTTATACTGCTGTCAAAAGGCTTGTCTATGTGGCAAAGTATTGCTGCAAGGTGATATACATCACATCACAGATTTTTTTTTTCAGATGTGTAATTTCTCGTAAAGCCAATATGAGTTATTTTTCGTGACTTCTTTGAGAAGTTTCTCATTCTGTATCTGTACAAACTTGTTTTATGCTTAAACATGCACACAGGAGTAATGTGCATTTAATGCTGTTCCTGAGTGACATTTTCACTGTCAGGGTTTAAGAATACGACCAGAGGAAATCAACTGAAGATGGACTTTTTTTTTTTTTTATTTTAAGAAAAAGAAACTTTGAGATCTAAGGTTTTGATTCAAAATATTAAGCTGTATGTTGTATTTATCATCTTCAAGGTGATCTGGAGGAATGCTTTCTGTTTCTTGAGGGACTGTTTTTAACATGATGAAATCCTGAGTGATTTCAGGCACTGTCTTCACTACTAATGACATGCTCAGCTTGTAGGGTAAACAGAAACTGAGCTTCTCCATCGTAGCCTGATAGTGTATCTTTGCACAAAGAAGTGCATTGTAAAGTGTTAGGTCTTACAGACGTGCAGAATATATATATACAGGATGCTCAGTGTCCTGCCTTTATTGTATATCACAACTTGGGTGAATGCAAACAGGTTTTTGAAGGTATTAGTTTTAAAACATGCACATACACACACACAAAAGAGCTATTCAAGTAACATGGAAGGAAAAGCAAGAAAATAAAAGATTGCCTCTATATTTGCCTCTTTCTTTCTCTCTTTCTTTCTCTCTTTCGTTCTCTCTTTCGTTCTCTCTTTCGTTCTCTCTTTCGTTCTCTCTTTCGTTCTTTCTTTCTTTCTTTCTTTCTTTCTTTCTTTCTTTTCTTTTTCTTCTATTTAAGCAGTCTGAAACACATATTTGACATCAAAATAGTTACTGGAAACGAGAACACTTACCATTAATAACCTTAACGCATCACATTGCTTGATTCCTGCTTTGATGTATTTGTCTTTTGCAAGGAGAGAGATTCTTAAAGAAGAAATTCTTTGTAGTTTCACTCTATTTGTTTGAATTATTTAGGAAAATATTTTCTGTATTTCTTTCTTGCAGTTTTTATTGATTTTGGTAGCAATTGCTGTCATTCCCCTTCTTATACCCTTGTTCATATGTGAGGAAGGCCCTGCCTGTAATTGAGTGCAAATTAAAGCTCCCTCGTGGCCTGACACATGCTGACTGGACCCTGTTGTGGGATGGCTCTGATTTAGTTGTGTGTTATTATTATACGTTATTGTTATATATTATTATTGTTCTATTTTTTCCCCTCCCCTAGTCTGAATGGATCCCTTCGGTTAGATTTACTGGGATGTAAAGGTCTGTGATTGCTCTGCTTGGCAGGGCTTTCTCCACCAGAAATAATGGAGCAGACTCTATTCCAAGCATCTCAAAAAGCACTTCCAGGCTGGGTGAACTCCTTGAATGGGGCCACAGCAAATCGTTGTAGAAAGGAAATGCAATTAGGGAAACATCAGCCTGAGCACCTAGATGCAAGTCTTCAGGAAAACCAACCAACAACAGATGCACAGTCTGTTACTGACCTCCAAGGTCGAAAACTTGCACATTTAAGAGAAAAATGCTTTGGTGACTAATGCAGTCCTTTAAGTAACATCCTTTCCCAGCCCAGAAGAGTGGCCGTTTCAGCTTCATCAGAAAATGGCCTCTGAATTGTATTGTAGCCCTGATAACTAACCCATTCAAAGTAGAAACAAATTCTACAACCTTCAAAAGAGTCTCTGATCTTTTATCTTTATCCATACTGGGCTGTGGGTGAAAAAGCATCAGCACTCTTGGCACGCTAAAAACAGGGAGAGAGAGCTTACATTGGTGCAACAATAAGCATGCTGGCGGGTATTTTTTTCCAAGAGGTCATTCTGTTTAATGCACTAAATCATAATCCTACCAGGATAAATTTCAGATAAAAATTCAAAAAGTGGGAATCCAGAGTTCAGGTGGCTTGTTGTTATCTTAATAATACTCCCTTGTGAATAATGTGCATTTATTTTGCTTTCTGTGCACTCTGTCTTTCAATTTCTGTTTGATTAGGCATTGGCAGGCTATCTTTTTGGAAGAGAGAGGAAAAAGACTCTCAATAAGCTTTCAAGGCTATTTGATTTTTTTTTGACCTTTCCAGCTGAGATGGCTATCTTTGATCTTAAACAGCTGAAGTCAGATGGCAACTAGTGACTGCAGTCATTCTTTGCTATGAAAAATATACTGAGGGTCGTGTATGTTCATCACCGATTTTGGGCTAGTGTAGGCATCTTGCTTCAGTACAGTTCAGACAGTCTGAATCAGAAGCCCGAATTTTCCGATGCAATATAGATGGATATAGACACTGACTACGCACAGCCACAAATCACATTTACGCTGACGTGGCTGCAAGGAAAATTCATCCTGCTTCCTTAACTTTGACTTGTGTGCTAGTTACAGTGGAGATTTCTGTGTGCCTTTCTTGTTTATATGCAGTCCATGTTTCTTTTCTGAATGAAGGAACAGGATCATATTTTTGAGTGTTGCGTTTACTTGTTTGCTCTGCTGAAGATGGTGTTGACAGTGGAAGCATGTATAGTTTAGACTGACTTCCCTGAGCTGCTCTTACTAATCTGGGCTTATGTTTTGGCATCCAGTAAGTGCCATTTCATACATGGCATTTGTTATAATTCTCAGTGACTCTTGCTGAGGCATTCAAGAGATACTCCCACTGTACTAGCAGTTGCAGAGAGATGCCGGGAACATCAGCCATGAGCTGACTGGCTGATGCCATGTCCGTGCTGATACCATGTTCATGCCTTCCTACACCAGCTGATGGCTGAAAGAGAATGCCTTTTTCCACTGCTAGATGGCATTGTGTCTTAAGGAAGGAAATGCTGTATGACTCAGTGGTCAGTTTTATCAGCACATCTTATCATTATGTTCTAGCAGCTATTTCTTTTTTTAAAAAAGTTTTGCATCTTTTTTTTTTTTTTCAGAATTTTTGTATTCTCATTCAGAATGGCTGTTCAGTTAAAGGAGGTGTGTTATTGCTATGCCTCACAACATGGGAGAAACCACATCTCAGATGCTTTATTTATAATCACTTCTTTGTAAAGTTAACTTGCGGCCTTAAGTTTGAAGCTTGGCTATCTGATGATGTGCTAGTGAGTAGATTTGTACTCTTGAAAAGTTTTCATTCTGTTGCAGAACAATTCAAAAAAGATGCCTGTTTGAGAAGTTTACTGGGTGGAAAAGATGGCTTGGGTACCAGAACACGTGCCTTCAAAGAGAAGTCACCCACTCACACATGTAGTAAGCTCTTGCAGGCTAATGTAGAAATGTATCTAGCTCCAATTTAACCTTGCTTCATTTTGGGGGGAGAGGGGGAGAGAAAGAAAAAGTTACACGAGGAGCAAAGAAGGAAATTTATGATTTCAACTGACAGAGGCTTGGCACAGTAGCCTAACTTCAAAGTGTACTAATACTCTCCAGAGATCAGTAAACATGATTAATATGTAGTCTGTGGGATATTTTTTTGTGTGTATGTGAAGTTGCATAGACTTCTAAAAACAAAAACAACTTTTATATTTAACATCTAATGCATTCCATCTGGTGGAGTGTATATCAATATGTTCTTATTAAGGGCTAGATTAGGGACATAGCGCACATGCTGAGTAGTAACTTAGTCTGCAAATAGTGCAATAGCACTGTTCTAATGAGGAAATCATCAGCATATGAGTTTAAATCTCCCGTATCAGTATGTTTAGAAAAGCAGCATCATGCTGCTCCGGGTTTTCTCTTTCTTGCCGTACCTATTGGCCTCATTTAACAGGAAGCCTGGGAAACCATGAAGCTCTGATACTGATTTTTATGCTGTGGTGTGTCTGCTCTGTGTCAGACTACGTGATCTGTTCTACTCATGCCAGCGTGACTTCAGTGGAAATTCTTTCCTAGCATCCACTCTTCCTTTGTGTATCTTAATTTAGCTTAATGAGTGATACATCTTCCCATGAGTGGATACTATGAGCCTAGAGCGGTGCACTGATGGGTCTTGTGTCTCATTTGGTGATTGTACTCTGATTCAGGTGTCCTGAGTCATGTGTTCGTACACCTTTGCTTCCTTTAAATGTCAAAATTTCTGAGTTTTGTGCATTTGTATTGTGTAGAATTTGGATATTTTTTTTTACAAGGGTGTGTAGCGATAGAACAAGGGGCAATGGATTTAAACTGAAAGAGAGGAGATTTCGATTAGATATAAGGAAGAAATTTTTTACATTGAGGGTGGTGAGGCACTGGAACAGGTTGCCCAGAGAAGTTGTGGATGCCCCATCCCTGGAAGTGTTCAAGGCCAAGCTGGATGAGGCTTTGGGCAACCTGGTGTAGTGGAGGATTTCTCTGCTCATGGCAGGGGGGTTGGAACTAGATGATCTTTGAGGCCCCTTCCAACCCTAACCATTCTATGATTCTATGACATCTGTAGGGCAGTTGAACTCCAGTCCTTGTCCCATCTAGCAAACAGCATAATCTGAGCTGTTCCATTATTGCTGGCCTTTCAGCTGGTACAGAAACCTGGTGTTTGTAAATGACCACGTCATTTTCCTTTTAAAATTGGAGGAGAAGGCAATACGTTTCACATATTTTCTTCCTTCTTTCATTTCTCCCTGAAATTATTCCTACCAAAGCTATATCGTCTCTTAAATTGTAAAGTTTCCCTGTTCCTCCTCCTCTTCTCTGCAGCTGTTGAACAGTTGGCAGCCAGCTGTAGCTTAAAAGGAGAACTTTGAGTGCATTAGAGATTTTTCTGCTGGCATCACTGCCAGCTCTGTCTGCAGCCCCACTCGGGTTTGCCAGGCTTTGTGCAGCATGTGTGTGCTCCCACTGCCCTCTCTGATGCAATCGCTCTGAGTCTGGAGAACACAGCCTTTTCCTGCTGTTGTACAAACTACTTTGACCAGCCTGTGTTGGCTGTCCTTTTGTCCACAGGCATTGCCTGTCATGGTCTGTGAGTAAATACAGTTAAAGGTACCTTAATTTTCGTCATTTAACTTGCTTCGCCTTTGGGAAAAGTGGCTATCAAATGTATGACATAAACTTGTGAAAACCAAACAGTGAAATACTGCGGACCGAAGCCTGCTAAATACTTGAATGCAATGTGCAAAGAGTTACCTTGATATGTAGTATGGATTCTCCCCTTCATCTCAAAAGTTAAGGTAAATTTTCATCCTTGCTGATAGGAATGGGGTGCAACTAATGTCTACATCAGCGATAAAGACAGGATCATCTCCCTTCTGGCACTACTATTTAAACCAAAACATTTTGAGGTGTAAACCTACAGCTATGTCTGTGGGTGCTCAAGAGAAGCAGAGGAGGTGGTTTTTATGAGGGCTTCAGTCTGTTCTTCGCCTGTACCTTGCTCTGTTGGGCCAGTTAGTCAGGGTGGGAAGACTGGGATATGGCCATCGCAGAAGAGGTACCACTCTCTGAACTTCGGTTGTCCACTTGGGAATGGGCCACGGGCACCCTGGAGGTCAGAGCTCTCCCATTCTGACTTTTATACCTACATTACCAAGGGAAGACATTCAGGGCTGATTTTCTGGAGAAAAAATTCTGAAGAGCGGGATTGCTGTGAAACATGACTTTCTTGCAAGACGAAGAGAAATTACTTAGGGTGTTTCCAATGCTGTGGAGTTACCAGTATTTGTGAGGATTTAACTGACGTTAGTGAGGTATTATGTTGGGATTTTTATTTCTGATCCATGGCATGAACTTAGAATAACAAAAGCACTAAGTACTTGAAGGGATTTGGGTTTGCTACAGTTTATTTCATTTTGAGCCAATTGTTGAAATTTGTAACTACATATTTTCAATGTATTTTTATTGTCCTGTAATTTGACCACAGATCAGAATAAGAAACCCTGTTATACAACGTTCTTGGCAGCATGTCTGTACTGGAAATCTGTTTAAGATCCATTCAGTGTGCTGAAATCTTATGAAAGTTGGGTGCTTTACTCAATAACAACAGATGATTAACTCAAACTTATATATGCAACCTTTTCAATCCAGTTGCCTTGCTTGGGATTGCACAAGCAACAGAATGCATCAGGTTTTCACTCAACATACTGTGTGACCAATGTGTAGAATGTGAATATTTAGGGTTTCCACTGGGAACATTGAGCTTTAGTGTGGAAATTTTAATCCTTTCTAAAGGCTGATTCAATTCATATTCCATCAAAACCGAAGCGATTAGGCATACAATATTTGTGTGATCAATAGATTCTTTGATGGAATTCTTCTCTTGAGGATGAAATTAAAAGCCTCAGGGCACTATTAGATGGGGAGAGAGCAAGCAGTGACGTTCTCTATAACCGCCAGGAATCTTTTAGCTTGAAATCCACTCCCCTTTGCCATCTGCTATACTAATCTTGATCTGAAACGTCTTAAACCATCCCAGGTTGCAAAGAGTTAATTAAACATTAAGATGTTTTCATTAAGGCTTCCCCCCCCCCCCCTCTGGAATTCAAAGTACTCTATCAAAGAGAAATACCACAATGAGCTAAATATTTTGGAAGATATTTCTCCTCTGGGAGAGAGACATTTACAGAAATTCCGGATATGAAAATGTCAAATGTTACTCATCCTCTCTGTGTTTTTTTTTTCTCTTTTTGAAGTATGTTTGCTTCCACTTGGTAGCTGAGGGTGTCACTGCTTGTTACTTGATATGTGGAACTGGGGCACACACAAAAGGATGACTAATCCCATTTACTGGAATTTTACAGTTTTCATCAAGGCCACAGTTTCCATTTCAAGCTTTATAGTAAAAGAAAAACACCAACTGGCAAACTGACTTCTGTTATTTTTGTAGTAAATTAATATGGATTACTACTAGAGTTAAAGGGTCCTTTTTGAAGACTGCTTCTTGAATTCAAAAGAAACTTTCATTTAAGTGTTTTATGAGGGGCAATTTATAGTAAATCTATATATCATACAGAAGGCTTGCTGTCCTTCTCTGAGCAATGCCAGCCAGGACATTGTGTCCTTTTGCGAATACACAGGCTCACTCTCTCTCTTGGTCTCAGGCTCCCTCTCTCTTTTTCTCTTTAATTTTGTGATTTCTAGACCAAAGGTTTACATCTAGGCTGAAATAAAATTCTTGTTATAGCCATGTGTCTCTCATAGTTATCAGTGAAAAATATGTGTGTCCCTTGTACCTTGAATAATGTTTGCTTAATGTTCAGCAGATCTCAAGGGAAGGAAAACCTCATAGTTGCTGTCTTAAGCTGTTCTTTGCAAAAGCCTTTTCTTCTTTCAGTTTCGCTAATGCTTCTACTGCAGTGGTGTTTCTAGAGCCTTAGCAAGGGCAGCCATTGCAATTCTTCAAAAAATGGTCTGAGCTTATTGTGACAAATCTGATTATCATTTTTGAAAAAAAGAAAATCTAATTCGTAGCTAGCCATCTGCTTGCATTTCAGATCTAAGCCCCTTTTATTTAAATCACTGTGCTGGTCTCTCCTCACTGGTCTCAGATCGTTCCTGCTGCTTTTCCCTCTTTCCCTTGTTCCAGTGAGAACATGTTACGTCTCCTTCTATTTTACGCTCTCCATAATATACCTCCTTCACAGTGGGTTGGTACAAGAGGGCACAGCCTTGGGAATAACAACACAAATATAAGTACTTTAAAATAAGATTAGATTTATATAAAAATAAAAATCAGAGTTGCCTATTTGATGCTTTAAGGCAAATCCTACAGTACATGATATTTCTGAAACTCCCAGCTGCTGGGTGTTTGTCACCTGAGGACCTGATCTTCTGGATGAGGCTAGAGGACCTAACCAAATCAATTCTAAGGAATGGAAAACACAAGTCTGGAAATTTCATGGATTTTACACCAACTCCGTGATCAATCCTTATTATATGAGATCTTTTTTAATGCTCCATTGATTTTTTTATTTCCTCTTGTCTTCTGGAAAGTATGTCTGCCTGGCAAAGTGTCCCTAGCTCCTTTCTGTGATGTGAGTACAATTTATTTTTGGGACTGGTAGAGTCCTCTTTTGGAAAAAGGAACTAGTAAAACACAGAGGATAAAGGAAATAAATAAATGAATAATTGGGTTAGTCGGCATAGGGAGAACTATTTCTGTTGTGAATTTAGCAGACTCTTAAAGACTGAAATCCCCTCTTGCTGGCAGCACTGGGATGATTTTCAGTTTCTTGAGACTGGATGCAGGTTTTGGCCATGTGCTGGTTCCACGTCGAGACCAGACAGGCCAATTGTGCAGCCTGAACTGCTCCGGAGATCGAAAATCTGGGATGTCCCCACGTCAGATACATCTGGGCAGAGCCTATCTGCATAAGCAGTAGATCAGGCCAGGATTTGCCACGTTGTGGTGCCCAGCCTGCCCCATCTCTTAGGGGCGAGGGCTTGGTGGTAGCAGCACTCTGTGTTGCGCTCGGGGCTGAGTCGGTGCCAGCCAGCCTGGTGGGCTTGGGCACAATTTTCAGTCCTCTACAAGTACAACCGAGCCCACCTGACTAGTGTTGTGTTTTGATAGTTGTAATGGCTCTTTCTCATATAATACAATTTCCTCTCCCACATGATCTTGTGTCCAAACTAAAGGTCAGACCTTCATCTGGTTTAAATCATCATGGCTGTGCTGATTTCATGCTTACGTACACTAACTAATGACATGGAAATTTACAGCTAGCACTGTTGCACAAATGGATGGATACTCATGGCACCAGGGTCATCAATGGCAACGTGAGTAAGGACGTTGAGACATTTTGGAGCTCCTACTCGTGACGTCCATAGCTGAGAATTTGGAAAATCACCCTGCTGTACTCTTTGTGGGGGCCTGAGGCTCTGCTTTCAGTTAGATTTCAGCTTTTTATAATAAACTGTCTCTACTCCTACGCCATTCCTGCACAAGCTATTCTTCAGCGTAGCGCTGCTAATGAACGAAACATGGCCATCCTCAGATCCCAGAACTTAGTTGTAAAACTTGTATTTGCTTAAATGGCAACAAATCTCAAAGCCCTTCTTGTTTGTAAGCCTAGAGAGACATAAGGGAGCATTCTAGCGACAGCATATTGTAGGCGGCCTCCGAAACTACTGTTGATGCTGTTGTAACTCCCTTCTGAGTTAAGCACTGAGAGAGCTGCAGATGAAACTGGGAGCTTTGCCACAACAGTGGATTGTCAGCAGCTGAGCTGCTGTCTAGAAATAGAAAATGTATTTTTCACTCCTGCTATTCTCCTCTAATGGATTTTGAGGGTTTTTTCCCCCCCGTTTCACCTGCCTGACCAAGCTAGAAGTCTGTATATTCTCCCTTAAAGACTTTTAGTATTAACACAAGTGTCACTCTCAAAATACAGCAATATTCTTAGAGAGGATTTGAAAAAGAAGAAATTTTTATCCAGCAAAAATACGTTCTTTTTTTTTTTTTTTTTCCCATCCGTGAAATATGAATCAAGGTATGATACTCCTGCCATCCTACACTTGAGTACTCTTTTAAGGAAGAAAACAGATATGACCAGATTAATTACCTAGCAATAGACTCATTCTTTTAAAGAGAATATAGCTATAGCTATGACAATACTTTGCAGGTATTTTAACACCAGAAGTCTGTCAGGAATAGGTGCCCCAAAGCCGATTTGTACTGATTCATGCTTGTTCCACATGTTCCTCTACGGAGAAGCTTTTCCCCTTTCCTAGCTTTTTCCAGAAGGTGTCACTGTAAGGCAGTGATGGTCAAAAAGTCTGCAGATTTAAAAATGAGTGAAAAGGGCTTCATTGCTCTGATTTTCTTGCAATGATAATTTAACTCCTAATAAATCAACATCAACAGTTTGAAACATTAGACTAGGAACAAGAAATGAGAGCATCAAAGTTTCTTCGTAATTTGAATTTACAGTCTGTCTGAGAACATGTAATCCCAAAGAAAATTCAGCTGCTCAGGCCATTAGTTTGATAGGTAAGAGTGTGAAATTACCAAAACAAACGAGCAGTTTTAAAACTTGATCTTTTAATGCTCATACTCTGTGTGTGCGCACAGGGGTACATCTGAGAAGCACATGTGCGCACCAGTGGGTGCAACTTCATAGTGAAAAGCCGCAAAAAAAACCCCCTGTTTTTCCAGATATTCAGTGAGATGTGGTTTGTTTGCAGACTTCATCTTCCACAGGGCTGTGGGTCTCAGCACAATGCACAGGAAGCCATTACGAAATGAGTGGGTGACAGAAATTTGGGAAATGTTGATGTGGGTAAGAACTGGAACAGTGTTGCAAGGGTGGACGAGCATGAGGGCTTCACCATCTGAAGAGGATATACATATTAAAATGAAATGCAGAGGCTCACACCTAGATGCAATATTATAGAATCACGGAATGGTTTGGGTTGGAAGGGACCTCAATGATCATCTAGTTCCAACCCCCCTGCCATGGGCAGGGAAACCCCCCACCACACCAGGTTGCCCAAAGCCTCATCTGACCTGGCCTTGAACACTTCCAAGGATGAGGCATCCGCAACTTCTCTGGGCAACCTGTTCCACTGCCTCACCACCCTCAGAGTGAAAATTTTTTTTCTTATATCCAATCTAAATATTCACTCTTTCAGTTTAAATCCTTTGCCCCTTGTCCTATCACTACATGCCCTTGTAAAAAGTCCCTCTCCAGCTTTCCTGTAGGCCCTTTTTAAGTACTGGAAGGCTGCAATAAGATGACCCTGGAGCCTCCTCTTCTCTAGGCTGAACAGCCCCAACTCTCTCAGCCTGTCAGTAAGCCAGAAGTGCATTGGTAGGCAGCAAGTGAAGAGAAGAAAACTTGAATTATGGTGGTTACTGAGTTGCTGATACAATCTGTCATTGAAAAATGTTAAGTATGGCCTAGAATAAAACAGAAGAGTTGTTTCCAGTGAAACCAGAAGGGCTTTAGCAGCTCTGAGGTGAGGTCGGATGAGCACTCACCTGGAAGGCTGCATCTGGCTCTGGTTCTTTGCCTTGAAAGTTGGTGAGTGTGGACTGGAAGTGGAAAAGGACCAGCATGCTCATGGAAGCCAACTGTAGCATGCCAGAAACATGATCTAAGGTGCAAGAAAATGGCAGCACAGACCTAGTAGGGGGAAGTGGACATTTGAACTGGAAGGTAGAGGGATGGAGTCTGGGGACAAAACCTCCTTTATTTACTGTAAAACTATCTATAGACTATATCATGACCTTAATTATAACACAAGACTGGAGTTAACAGTTCAGGAAAGCTCGTGTCCTTCCTTTGTCTCCAAGAGATAATCATGTGCAAATGCTAGATCATCCATTCCTCTCCCACCCACACTCTGCATGGGGTGGATCCATAGAATGAATCACAGAATCATAGAATGGTTAGAGTTGGAAGGAACCTCAAAGATCATCTAGTTCCAACCCCCTGCCATGGGCAGGGACACCCTCCACTACACCAGGTTGCCCAAAGCCTCATCCAACCTGGCCTTGAACACTTCCAGGGATGGGGCATCTACAACTTCTCTGGGCAACCTGTTCCAGTACCTCACCACCCTCTGAGTGAAAAATTTCTTCCTTAGATCTAATCTAAATCTGCCCTCTTTCAATTTAAATCCATTGCCCCTTGTCCTATCACTACATGTCCTTGTAAAAAGCCCCTCTCCAGCTTTCCTGTAGGCCCCCTTTAGGTACTGGAAGGCTGCTATAAGATCACCCTGGAGCCTTCTCTTCTCCAGGCTGAACAGCCTCAACTCCCTCTGTCTTCACAGGAGAGGTGTTCCAGCCCTCTGATCATCTTTGTGGCTCCAGCAGCTCCATGTCCTTCTTGTGTTGGGGACTCCAGAGCTGAACGTAGTATTCCAGGTGGGATCTCATGAGAGCAGAGTAGAGGGGCACAATCACCCTCCTTGACCTGCTGGCCATGCTTCTTTTGATACAGCCCAGGATACGGTTGGCTTTCTGGGCTGCCATTGCCCATTGCCGGCTCATGTTGAGCTTCTCATCCACCAGCACTCCCAAGTCCTTTTCCTCAGGGCTGCTCTCAATCCGTTCTCCGCCCAGCCTGTACTTGTGCATGGGATTGCCCCAACCCACGTGCAGGACCTTGCACTTGGCCTTGTTGAACTTCGTGAGGTTCTCACAGGCCCACCTCTCAAGCCTGTCGAGGTCCCTCTGGACGGCATCCCTTCCCTCCAGCGTATCCACAACACCACACAGCTTGGTGTCATCTGCAAACTTGCTGAGGGTGCACTCGATCCCGCTGTACATGTCTCCAACAAAGATGTTAAATAACACTGGCCCCAGACCCAGAAGTGGTGCTACGTGACACAACATCTGTGTTGATACCACGAGTATAAACTACCACATAATGTTCTTGAGGAGGTGGGAGAGAAGAGCAGCCTTTCTGCTGCAGGCCCTGTGTGGATATCGGTGCAGTACTGGTTTAGCAACAAGGAGACAAGATCTCTGGGCTTCGGCCAGTCTAGCAGACTGCCTGATGCTTGTTTTGAAATGAGTTTGTAAGATAGGACAATCTCTTTGCTGTGGTCAAGGTATTCTTCCTAGAAGAGCTGTCTTATGAGAAACCACTCTGGCAGGAGCAGTTTTGGGGCAGGGGTAAGTGAGTGAGCTCATGGGACTCTCTTGAGTCCAGAGGGGAGACAGACACCTGTGAAGCTTGCAGTGCCCATAGCAGTCCTGGTTCCACTTTGTGCAAGCTTGGTTTGTGGGCCCTTTGAAGTGAAAAGCTGACCTGAAAAAGGGGCACAAAATCATAATTCTTCTGCAATTCCTGCTTCGCCAGGACAGCCATCAGAGTGCAGAGAGGAAGGGAGAGCAGGAGGCAGGCAACACGAGCATCTGAGGTATGTCCCTGAAGGACCCTACCAGGGCAGACTTTCAAGTTCTCATTTTTACAGCACGTTCTTAGCAACAAATTTTCTATTTAACCGATGTGTTGACAAATCAATCCTGATCTGAATTTGTACATTACTTTGATTCTTCAGGCAAGTCTTGGATATGTAGCCAGATTCTTAATATAGAAGCAACTGGAAGTAGGTCATTTCCGCCCTTCAAATACCATTAAAAACTCCACTATGCTATGGAAGAAAGTGAAAAGTTTTCCCTGTCTTTTCATCTTCCTAGGTTTCTGCTGTGCAAAGCACTCTATGAAAATAAATTGGCATCAAATAAAAATTGTTATTTCCTTTTTCCTTCTATTTTACTCTTCATCAGAACAGTCTTAATGAAATCCATCTATTTAGTTTGTGGGATTCTAGTAACGTACCTTCTCATTATACCATAAATAATGGCGAAGTAAGAATCTTACGACTATTACTTTTAAATCAAAGTTATGGGTTTTCTAATGGATTCCATAATACAGATTTCAAAGTTTACAGTAGTTTAACCATAGACAAACATTGTATCCTTCCCTCTTTTGTAATTCAGCTGCTCTTTATTTTCTTCTGCAGCTTCATATGGTTTAAACATCTGGACCTTCCAAGCCGTTCCATGCCTGCTTGCCTTATTAGAGGTTTTGGTGCTGGAGCCTCTGACTGAATGCCAGAGTCCTTCCCTTTGTGTTCCTCAGTGACGTACACAAGAACTTTGAGGTGGTGTAAGAACAGAGGGATTCGTGGCTAATAAATACTTCATCTAAATGGGTGACTGTTTGAGCTGGGCTGTTAGCTTAATTCTAACCATAAGGAGCAATAACCGCAGCATATTTTGGGTGGGAGAAGACATCAATCACTGTCACTTTTCAGCAGAGGAAAATGAGCAGAGAGGGAAGAAGCTGGGGTAGATTTTAGCTTTTGGGAACTGGGGTGTAAGCTTTTCATCCGAGTTAATTCTCTTCTGGGTTGCTGGTGTTCCTAAATGCCATCTTAACAAATTTTACTTTAGTGGCAGCTTTGCTCCTGTCCTTATGTGAAATAGGATAATTAATGTGTGTGTTCTGACTAAGGCCAGCTACAGATATTTTATTGGATTGTGTTAGATCATAGAAATGTGTTATTCCTATGGAATATGTTGAATAAGAATGTTATTCAATTGTGTTAGATCATAGGAAGTCCCTCACTCATATTGCTCTCTGGGTACATAGGTGGTTTTTCCACAGTAACTCCTTTGAGGTGCCAGAATTGACCTCTGTTGTGCTTTGAAATTTATTTCAAATTATTCAGCTTAGGGAGAAGTCTTGTGACTTTTGTCACAAGTTAACATGCTGTCATATCAGGCATCCCATAATTTCAGAAGCTTCTTTCTCGTGGTCATTTTAAGCTTCATTTACATCCCCATTAGTAGGCAATGAGAAGATTTGCTTTTAAATGTCACAGTAGGTTTATCAGTGCAAGTGATTTTTGACAGAATTCTTTCTGATGTGGAAATTATTTGCTCTCTTTAGTAAGTTTTCCATTCACTGTTTTATGTGTTGAGGATGAGCTCCTGGCCCTGCAGATGCCAGCGGAAGTTTTGCCTTTGACTCCAGAATTTCAGGATATCACCTTCAGCCTTCAATGCAGTCTGTCTCCCCACAAACTTAATTTCCCCGACAACTTCCTCAGCATTTCTATGATTATTAAAAACTTCATTGACACTGTCCCTTCTTGTTTGTTTTTTAGACACTATGTGCACTCAGGGAAATCTTATTTTCATCGGCAGCATCACTACTGTCACTGACATGGGGAAGGGGCAGCTCTGACGCTGCTTCGCTGTCTGTGCCCATTACCAGTGGAGGAAAGAGATCTCCTATATGTCTTATTCATTTAGAGGGGAGGCTTTTTCGATTGTAAAGCTTCAATCTCAAATATATTCACCATAGATGTTTTTTTTTCTTGCAGACATATTCTGCCACTTTGAGGCAACTGAGTTTTTGTAAATAAAATGCATTTTCCTCTTTATTCTAGAAAACTACTGCCATTGAGATGAGTTGCTACTTCTTTTAAATCTCTCCCACTGCCTAATTTGTTTGAGAGCCAACTGACTCATATAACTATACATAAATGAGAATGAAACGAGAAGGGGATTTATTCTGTATTTTCTCCTAATCATTATTATTCTGTCCATGTCAGCTTCAGATTTACATCAGAGACAATTTTAAATAGAAGGAAAACTGACAAAATCCATCAGGATCTACTAATTAAACTCTTTCAATCTGTTATACTGTTTTCCCCTCTTTTATTATAACTTCTCAAGTTTTAGTGACCTGATCAGATTGGAAATGTCTTGTTTGTACCTTTTGTAAAAGCATGGATGACATTCTTGTACTGAAATGGTCATAACCAGTTTTGCCATTCACTTCAGTGGAGCTAAGTATTTTTTTCTGCACCAAAAGAAAAACCTTAATACCTTTTGTTAGTGCTTTTTATTTACAAAAGAAAAAAATTGAAGAAAGATACTTACAGCTTTTAAAGACAATAAAAATATATGGTTTCATAATGTCATTTTACCCCTCAAAAATAATTTTCTAAATAGAGCTTTTTAATTGAAAAAGGTTTTTTTTAACTTCTAATTTCAGCCTGACTGTTAAAAATGTGATTGATTGTTTCTTACATTTTGTTGCACTTTTTTTTTTTCTTTTCCACTACCATTTCTTTGAATCTTGTTTCTGTTTTCAGTTTAGTTGAGGTTCATTTTGTCTTCTTATTGGTTTCCATTTTTATTTACTATATATATGTATATATGCATATATATTGTTTTCTTTTGCTCTTTATATCTCTCCACCATGAGAGGTCTCCATTCCCTTCCCTCCGCTATCATCTCTACTGTCCTTAATTACACTGACTCTCTGTTACTGGGGAGGTGACTGGAACCTCAAAATATGTTTAGAAGCATCCTTTTACTTCTCTTTTCTGACAAGCTGAGACCCTTAGTACCACCATCTAGCATGCAGCTGCTAAGGAAGGAAGATAATTCACCAGGCAGCTAAAGGCCTGACGGTAATACCTATTAAATGGAAATGAACAGTGTAAAGTGCAACTCCTGAGCTGGTGTTAATAATGTAGGTGTTGGAGAAAGAGAAGAAGGTCAACCATTGCACTTGGCCTTAGTAATGGAGACACAGAGTAGGGTGGAGCTCCAGTGGACAGCTGGTGTGTGGAAATCAGTAGAAGCCTGGGAGAATATTGCATGGTTTTACTGGGCCTTTCTTAACACATCTGTGTACGCAGAACCTGTAATTTGCTTTGATAACTGCAAAGCTTTAGATAAATGCATGAAGGCTAAAATTAGCCATAGTAGCTGAACTGCAATTTTGGAGCACATGTAGAGGACGGAGAGTAGAAATCTGATCCAACCCCTGGGAGCATACCTGGTGCAACATCTCCCAGCGATGACTGGCAAAAAGAGATTCTTGATTGCTTGAGATGATGACTGGGTGTGCAGCAGAAGCTTGTCTGGTTTGACTAATTTCCTGTCAGTAGCCTGCCTTCTGCCTAATGTTGTTTGGGCGGTCAAGAAATTGAACTTCCCTTTGCCTTGGTTCTTTGTAAGTTTTTTTCTAGGCGTGTGATTTCTAGGGTTCCTAATACATAGTAATCTTGCAGGATCGATATTAACAAGCTGGTGGGTGTGTTTTTGGGAGAAAGGGATTGAGTAGCCTTTTGAATAATAGCCAGATGTTAGAAGACTTTTTCAGAAACTGGGAGATTCTGATCCTAAGCACTTTTCAACTCGAAAGGGTTTTAACAACGCTGTACACATAAAGTGGTTAATCTGCACTCGGAAGAGTGCTCTAGTGGTCTTCTCTCATGTATCCTAAAACAGACTGCCCTCTTCTATCATTGGTGTTTTGCTTTATGCAAGTTACCTAAATATTTTTTGAAGTACAGAAAAAATTACTTTCCAGCCTAATAATTAGGTCCATTGCCTTGGAAGATGAGAAATCAGATTTTCGATCTGTGATTATTTCCAATTATTACCTTGTGTTTTATCGTAAAGTGAGGAAAATGAATGAGAAATTGAGGGTACCCTCTCCAATACCATATGCAGCTTGGTTGTTCAGACAGTTATTAAGGAACTAGATGATGTAGATTTAAAAGTCCTTAATAAAGGGAACTGAAGTCCCTATAGGTGTGGGCATTATTTTACTTGTTGAGCTCTATCGTGGTTGCCAGCCGGCAACTAAATGCCACACAGCCTCCCCAAACCCCCGGGGATGGGGAAGAGAATTAAAGGGGAAAAGGAAAAGAGATACCTGGGTTGAGATAAGAACAATTTAGTACTACTATTGCTAATATATGAATATATACGTATGTACAATGATAATAATATATGCAAACAAGTGATGCACAGTGTAATTTCTCACTGCCCAGTGACCAAGGCCTGGCCCAGCCCCACGGTCCTGAAACAGAGGAGTCTCAACACCACAATCCCGGATGAGCAAAAGGCCCAAAAAGAGAGTGAGATAGAGAGAGCACTTCGAGAGTCCGAGAGTGAGAGCCCCTGGAAAAGCAAAAGCCCTTCTTTCCGATCAACCTCATCTATATATTGGGCATGACACTGCATGATATGGAATACTCCATTGGCCAATTTGTCCCTCTATCCTAAGTCTACATTCAAATCATAAGGGCAGTTGTGGGCCCTTTGTCCCAGCCATGCTCCCCCCCAGCCTGTTGTGCTCCTGCACACTGGTGAGAACACGGGAAACTGAAAGTCCTTGAGTCCCAGTGCCAACTGTAAACATCAGTGCGCTATTGATACTCTTCTCACAAGGAGTCCCAGACTAAAACCAAAACACGGAGCTCTTCTGGCTGTTAAAAAGAAGAACCAACTCTGTCCCAGCTGAAACCAGAACAAGCTATTAGGGGAAAGCGTTAATCATTCTCTTTAAATTTACTTTTTGGTTTTGAGGCTCTTACTACAGATACTTTGAAGGAAGTAGTCTTTCTCTAAATCAAACTTTCTTTTCAGTTTGTAACACCTTCTTTTTAAAACATTTTTTTTTCTCTCAGCAGAACAGCATTTTTATTTCTAACCACTCTGCTCTGTTTTGTTTCCTTCAAATCAGTCATCAAACTGAGAAAAGCAATTAGTTGAACTTTTCTGCTTACCTGTTTAAGTTATTCACTTCTTGCCATGACAAGTGAAATGAAGAATAACTGCTTTAAAAAATGTTGTGCCTCTCTCCTGGTACAAAAAATAGAAGTGGCTGACTAGACTAAGTCTGCTTTTATTCTTGAAATAGTTCCTGACTAGGAATATTGGTTGATGTGTTTGCCACTGAAGACTAAATATCTCCATGTCTACAATGTAAAACAAACACCCTCCCTCCCAACACCCAGATCCCCTCATGGGCATTATTACTGACCAGGCACGGACAAAACGCGTCAGCCCTGAGAAATGCTGTGGGAAAATAACTGAAATTGGGGAAAATTGGAGAAATATGGCTTTGCAAAACTTAGCTCAAAGGCTGCAATATTAGAGCAACTTTGAAGTGAAACACAGTTGCTGCTTCCAGGACGGACATGGCCTGCTGGACACAGCTGCTGCTCCCAGGAACAATCAAGGCTTACACAATATCCTTGAAATGGGGAGTAGAGTGATATGGAAATATCACGGCTCAACCCCTGTTACAAACAAGGTCCACACAATATCCTTGAAATGGGGAGTAGAGTGATACGGAGGTACCATGGCTCATCCCTGTTATCAGGGATGAGGGAGCGCTTGGTGAAAGACAAATCACAACTGCTGCCTTAGCAGTAATGGCGAACTAGCTAATAAATCACACCTCCACCCCTCACGAGAGAAATTTTCACCAATCCTAATAAAATGATGTATGACTAGAGTCACTCGAGCTCCACCTAAAAGTAAAGAAAAAATATAAAATGGCAAAAGACAAAGGGGATGCTAGGGAGAAACCAAAACCCCCCATCGGAACGTCTGAGATCAGTCGACGGGCTGAACCTCTCTTCTCCCCCCCATAGGGACGCCAATTGGGTAAGAGCTCTGTGTTATGCACACTTAGTTACTAACACCTTGCTAGCTATTTAGTATTATCACTGATCAGTAATAGTTTTATATTATCACTGCAGTATTTTAATTAAAGTTACTTTCGTAGTCAGTCACTATCACCAGCTATCCTTGAACCCGTATTCTGTCACAAATAAAATATATATGTATGTTTCCGGAAACTTTTGACTTGTTATAAGGAATTTGGCCCATAGTATTACTAGTGTCGGTCCCTAATAAGTGGGCGAACCACCCTCCGATTCACCGAGCTGCCAAGGGGCGGCAGGGGGAGTCGGGCCCAAGGGTCTCGCCTGACTTGGGAGCTGGTATACTGGCCAAATTACCTCCTGTTTGTCTATTAGTGCCGGTCCCACGATAAGCCAGACAAACAACCCTCTGATTCACTGGGCTGCTAAGGGAAGGCAGAGGGAGTTGGACCCGAGGGTCTCGCCTGACTTGGAACACTGATAGACTGGTCTTTTGACCTCAAAACGTGACAAATGCAACTGATTATGGCAAAAGGGGAATCAAAACCACGTACCTACAAGTTGTCTGGAAACACTTTTGATACGTCGCTAATCCTGAAGGCTACTTGTTTTGACATATCTCCCATAAGTGACCATTCCTCACCCTTTCCAACTGGTTTATTAAAACTATTTGGCGGTGTAATCTTGACAGTCTTTCAATTCAGTGTTGGTAGTTTCAGAAGCACCATTTCACTTAAAATAACAAGGAAATTGATCTTGGCATCCGAATCACTTCTGCCTATTCCAAACGGGATCTTTTCAAATGACTACTTCAACTAATTCTCTTGTAATTCATGTGAGTTACTACATATCTTTTAATCCTGTTAAGAAGAGAATAGTGATTATTTAGTTAAGGAGCTCACTGGAAAAATGATCTAAAGTGTGCTCTGACTCATTAAACAAAGCCCATAATTGAATTATGTAACACTTGGGAGAAACTTCTGTGCTTGTTCCAGCGGGTCAGCAAAGAATATCAGTTTCAAACTTATTTAACTTTGACTACAAGCACGAAAAGGGATATTATTCTTTCAGTGTTTCTTACTTTTCTCCATGTTACCACTGAATTTATTTAAAAATCCGGTATTGAATGAATTCTAAAAAAAAATATTGTCATCTGCTCGTAATTCTTTTGAGCAAAATGTAGCATCTGTCAACTAATGTTGATGACACAGATTGTTTATTGACCTACTGATCAGATGTAGTCCAGCACTTAGTGCATTTGAAAATCAAACTTTTATTGTATTTTTCTTTTGAATATATAAACTTAATTGCCTTTGAATATATAAACTGATGTACTGTTGATCTCTCAAAACTCATTCCCTCCAATTCCTTAAAGACATTGCTTGTTCTACTGAAAAGCCAAGCCTACCTGCCTTTTCACCAAGCATCCAGCAAAAGTCAAGATAACAGAGTCAGCAAAAGTCAATATACCTGAGGAATATTTCTGAGGAATGGTGGAAATCTGCAGTGCAGTTGTGAGTGTGTCTGTTGAAAAGATCTGACTAGTCTTGCAGGAAGTTTTATTTACTTATCTAGTAACAAATTAAAAACCAAACCCTGTTTTTAATTTTGCTTTTCCCGTAAGAATATTGTAGCATCAAGTGACAGGATAGACCATGATGACTGCTGCTTTAAATGTCTATTTTCAACATTACAAAAGTTGTAGGATTTTCTTTTTATTCATTTCTTAATTCTGAAAATGTTTCTGGAATATTGAGCACTTTACTGAACTTTACCTTCATAGGCAAAAGGGAAATTCAAACCCAGGGTTAATACTATAGTTAATGGTTAGCTATACATCTTCAGCAATATTATATTAAGTATATGAAAGCAAAACAGTATTCAAACTAGCAAAAACCATAACAAAAATTTTCACACACCCCTTCTCTCAGTGCTTTGAAAGGGCAGTTTCATAAAGCTGAAAGCAATTAAGAGCTAAATCATTTGGGAGAAAGCATTTAAACAGAAAAATGTGAATGATAATTGGGAGCTGTTTAGGAATATTTTACCAAATGCTCCAAAAGCCACAATTGAAAGAGAAGGCCGTATTGTTTTTTTTTAAAAAAAATACCACCCAAACAAAACGAAACAAAACCCTGGCTCAAAGGGAAAGTGGAAACAGATATGAAACACAAAAGAAAACAAAACAGGAAAAATGTAAATTTACATAAAAATGAAAGAAAGGCAAATTTGGTAGTAGTACAAGTTAGTAGGTAGGAAACATTCAACATTTGTTAAGGAAAAAACCAAAAAAAGCACACAGAGATCTTCAGTTCTCAGTGTAAGAGGGAGATTTTAAAATATACTTGTGTTGCTTCATTGCTAAAAGAAAGGGGTAGAATTGTCTATAATGACATAAAGGGGTAGAACTGCTAAGTAGTCATGTCCTGAATACAAAGAAAGAGCCAAGAGATATATTCGCGCCAGTCATCCAGTATTTAAGGACATGGAACACATGCCATTCAAACTATGTATAACAAAATCAGCTAGCTTGATAAATCTCTCTAAATATTTACCCTCATCTAGAGGTGGGAAAAATTAATCCTATATCAATATTTTAAGAGACCAAGAGGGTGACCCCAATAGCTGAACGAATTTTGGGAAGGTGCTGAAGAATTTTTACATGAAAAATTAAGGGAGGGTCCTAGCATCAGTATCAATTGACATAGGTTTACAGAAAACAGCTTCTGACATCTTATTTTTAAAAAATTGAGTAAGTTTGACTGGCAAAGACAATGGCACCGAAGTGTTTTGGTATTTGGGATTCTGGTCAAGATATGAAAGGGACAATCTGTAATATAGCAGAGATTAAAACCTCAGCATGAGATCTCAAATTGTAAGCATCTCAGGGAGCTGTCATTAATAAAAGGATAGGTTGTTCTTGGCCTTTACATTGGTAACTTTTTCATCACTGATACAAAAGAAAATATAAGAATTATTTCTGATAAGGTTTTCAGAGGACACTGAGACTGGGCATGAAGGAAATTGTACAATAAGAAGGGCTCAGAGTACTGATTCAGAGAGAGAGAATGATTTATTTTCATATGGGAAAGTCATTCATCCAAGAAGAAAAAGTTAGAGCAATGCTGTGAGCTAAAATGACTAAAAGAGGAGCTAATGACTGTGCAAAAGTGGTGATAATCCTGTAAGCGGGCTTGGAGGACGGCTCTTCTGAGAAGTTTGGTTTTGGCTTTTCGGTATACCAACTGAAAAAATCATTAGCATGGCCAGCAAGTATAGTCTTGGGTTATCTATTGCTGCAATTCAAGGCAAGCCTGTTTTGGGAATTAATTCCGGGAAGTCCTGTAGTCTGTGAGAGGGTCAGGCTAGATGGTCCCTTACAATCTGTGAAGCTGTAAAGAAAGAAATGACCATTCAAACCAGGAAATCACACGGGGAGGGGAAGAGATCTACCCAGGTCTGAAAATATTGCTGCAGATGTCATAACTCTCATAACATTTGGAGACTTTTACACTAATGTAATCCATCTCTGCAAAAATGACACATCTGTTTCAACTTTCTGTTCCTTATATTATCTTTGTAACATCACTGTAGACTCCATCTGGAACTAAAATTTTCTTTAATTTTTTTAAAGCAGCATTGCTGATAAAATCTGGCATTGTAATGATTTGAAGGCAAGGATAAGCCTGGAAAATGGAACATTTTCTGTTTCCTGCCTGTGTAACTATGGTCCTTCCCTCTCCGCAGGCACGCATGGTAAAGATATATACAAATATGAATGCATTCATGCTGCATCTATACTGTGAAGAAAAAAAAAACAATTAGACTAAGAAAATAGATCCTTATTTTGTATTAATAACATGTGTAGTAATCCTAAAACAAAAATTAAAATGTATATTTGGAGAAGTATTTTAAACATTAATAGGCATGATTTCTAACTTCACAGTATTAATAGTTGTTTTGCTGTTCCTTATTTTTATTACTTATGTTTTAAAAATCTCCCTTGGCTTTGTAGTCAATTCAGGCTGCTAGGGCTTAGTCTTGTCTTACTGCAGTTTAAAGGAATTTTGCCATTGACTTCAGTAAGAGCCAGCACTACTTTTACTTTTGATTTGCAGTCTCTTTTAATTTCCTTTACTGTATGCATAAGCCCAGGGGTAATACTCCCAATTCTGTTATGGAAAAATCCTTTTTAAATGTCATCATTTAACTATTTCAGTGTAAGTGTGAATTAATATTTTTTATGTTTTAACTGTTAATACTGAGGGGAACTATTAAACCGTATCCTCAAGCTGTTTATATATGCATTTAACGAGGGAAATATGTATTTGGAAATCTAAAAACATTCTTGGTTAATAATGAGTGATCTTTGGTGTGTCTTATTGTGCTAGGAATAACGAATAAATGCGATTACTGGAAAACCTCTTTAGTCTCGTATTATGTCTCCCCTAGAGGTCCCAGTACCAAAGCCTACTGGAGTCAATGGAGGCTTGGAGTGCAAGCATTCTTCCAGTGCCTTTGGTTTAGCAATAACATTTATTAATCTCCAGTTGCTAGACTAGGGTGGATATCTTTCCAGGAAAAAATGAGCACTAATGTTTTGCTCAGGAAAAAGGAGGAAAAGAAAAGACATTTTAAAAAAAAATTATATTTTAAAGCAATAAATCCCTTGAATCCCTTTTAAAATGACAGTGAGCTAATCAGGAGGGTTTTCTGGTAACTTACCAGTCTCTCTGTGTCTTTTTCCTAACTAACTAGTCAGGCACTTCAGGCTTTTTGCTGGACAGGAAAGGAAAGAATAAGTAATACCAATCATATGACAAAAGTTTGAACATGGAGTAAAAGGGGCCAACTCCAAGGAGGACTGAAGACCACTTCTTGTCCAGGTTCATAGCTTAGTTTAATTTAGATAAGTTTTATGGAGGAAAAGAACGGAAATACTTTGCAGTGTCACATGTGGTTATAATGGAGCTATCTCTGGACTTCTCTTTCTTCTTTTGTTCCTTTGTGCTCCTGTTTCCTGCCTCAAGTTTGAGAAGGAAATGCACTGTAGCTCCCACACAATGACCAAGTCCTTCACAGCATGCGGGAAAGGTCTGAGAACTTGTTAATGGCAGTGGCTTGGAAATATCCTTTCTCTAAGAGTTGGCAAGACATAACTCATCCTTATGACTTCACTCCTGTTTTTTCCCAGTGACTTCTCTGTGTGACGACAATGTTCAATAGGCATTTTTTCTGGTAAGAGCAAACTAGCATCTTGAAGTCATCTTCATTCTTAAAATTTTCTGTCAAAGACAGAGAGGATTTTTAAGTGCTTTTCCTGTGCCCTAACTAAACAAATACTGAGCCAATAATAATGTCATCAATCCCTTCTGTCCATCCACGACTGGTATTTTCACTCTCTCCCTCCCCCTGTCCTAGATATCTACTTGTCTAATCTGTACAGCTATCTATCATTCTAACCTAGATAGGTAACTAAGAAAATGAAATCACAATGGGAGGAGCTATTTTACCAGCTTTAAAACATCACAGAGAGCAGTTCATGCTACAATTCATGGGGGCTATTAAACCCTTAAAAAGTCTGTCTTTCAGGGAAGACTAACCATAGAAGATAAAGTTCCAAATTCTTTTCAAAGACAAAAAGAATTCAAGAAGTAACCCTTCAAAGACCGTGAAGATTTCTGTTGACTTTGGAGGACACTGGACCAGCTCTCTGGCCACATCATGCAGTCTTGACTGTCAAGTAATACTGATAAATAGTCATAATAGTGTTGAAGACTGCTCAAGTGAACAAGGCAAAGTGTGTGTTTTTGCATACATGTAACACCAATCCTGTATGTTAACAACTTCTCAGTAATCAAGAATGTTGTGTGATTCCCTGGTAAGTTGTTGTGCATACACATTCTTAATTTTTTTAAGTTTTTTATTAATAATATTACTAAGAATCGTAGAATCATAGAATCATTTGCTTGGAAGAGACCCTCAAGATCATCGAGTCCAACCATTAGATCATCGAGTCCAACCATTAAGAGATCCAGGCCAACACAGTAAGCCTCCAGTAAACAAACAGGAGTTGTCAATGTATGAAAATTGTATCTTACCAGAACTGGAGTTTAAGCTAAAGAGGAAAAATCTTAAGGCTAGTATTTAGTAATACTTATAAAGATTTTAAAAAACTCAGTTGGAAAAAAATTGCGTACTCAATGGTTTAGTCTTTTGTTATCAATTCAAACCAGGCTCAGACTGAAAGTCTGAATGTTGTCTACATGGAGTAAATAAATTGAGTCTGTAGTAATAAGATAGTTGCAGAGATGGGTCCATCACAAAACCTGCCCTCATAGCTAGTGCAGTTTTCAGTAGAGGAATCTGCTTCTGTTCTCGTGTAGAGAAAATAAGTTGTCATTTCAACTCAAAAGGAGTTAAATCAAGAATTGCCATTTTAACTCCCCTTTGGCCAGATGTAAAACATTAGGTAGCCTGTCAGAGCTGGAATTGCAGGTCAATAGGGTCTGGCTGAGTGCACTGAGCTCTATTTGCAACAAAGCATTTATTACCATATTAGTGAAAGTTTGTTGTGAGCACAAACGACAATATAACTCAGGTTTTGATTCACAGTTTATGTTAAGACCCCTTTGAACCTTCCTAGGAGAGAGATAGAAAAATCAAAGTGAAGAGAACTAGAATTGAACTGAGTATATCTTACATTACTACTTTGTGCTGTTCAAGCAAAGAAAAGTGTACTCACTGCAAGTGGAAATCTGTTGTCTTTAATCAGGGCTCATACATATGAATTTTCTGTAAAGCTCTTTGTAATTTCCTCTGTTTGAACTCAAGAAATCACATAAAAGAAATTTATTACATTTGCTGGAGGCCATTTCTTATCTACGAAATTAAACAATCTGAAAATGTTAATTGATTTTAGAATTTAAGCAAAATTGACCCATGCATTATTACTTTTGTACAGTCCTGATGATGTTGAGCTGGCTTGGGCATTATATTAAATTATCTGTTTGCCTTTATTTTCTTTCACCACAGAAATGGAACTGACAACTCGATGTAAGATTTTCCCACTTGCAGAAAGGACAAAGAAACGATCCATAAAGTTTAAGTTTATTTTTGATTTATTTAACAGCTTTTTCTGTTTTTAAAAAAAAGTTAGTTTAAAAATAAGAATATTTTCTGAGCAAAATGCCAGAAATGCTTTTCTTTTTGAAATGTTTTGTCAGGCTACACACAAGTTTGTAAATGCAGAGGGTGACTTAACAGTGAAGTGTATGTTTAGGTTCGTACACACGCTTCAGTCCCAGCGTGCCAATTTTCCTCATGTTTTTCCTCCCAAACCAAGAACACCATGTTCTGTTTGAAAGATTGAAGTTGATAAGGCATAAAGACGTCTCTTTCAATAGATACTGAACCTACAGGTTCACTGATTTTGTGATTTAATCCTACTTTGGAAATTTTCAGAAGTCATCAGCTATGAAAATGATCACAAGCAAGAGATGTAGCATTACACAGAAAGGTTTCTTGTTTAAAATGAATAAGAATGGTCAGTCAAGTATTGCCTTAGTAACATTCAGCTCTGAAGGGCCAGCAAACCATGACGAGATTTCACAGATATTGCAAAATTAATTTTTACTAAAGTAACAATAATAATAAATAGCTCATCAAAATAACTTCTTAAAACATGAATTTTTGTGATAATGAAGCTCATACCAGTGGAAACATATTAGACACTCACCACAGAGTAAAATATGAAGATATTGGCACAGAAAAATAAAAATAAAAGACTGAAAAAGAAAAGCCCTCATCTAATGCCCTGTTCTGCTGTTGGACCACAGGAAAATCTCAGCTCCAGTAAAATCACTGGGGTTTTTTTACTGAATTCAGTTAATCCTGCTTTGGTTTTTATTTTCTTTTTCCAATGCATGATGCATGAATAACTTAAATCTGTGTCTTTACATGCATTCAGTAAGAAATAATGACAGCAGCTAACCCGCTGATGTTGATTAGTCAGCTGATTATATGCGTGGACAAAAATTACACAAAAAAGAAACTAAAAACACCTAATGACTTCAGGAGCTTTTTAAATCAGGAAATGCAGATTTGGATGTATTTCTTTAATTAAATAGGCTCACATACTCCTAAATATATAAGCTCTTCAAGTGTTTTAAGTCTTTGAATATCACTCTATATGTAGAGTTTCAGCCATGATTCTAGATTTCCTCTGCCTATGTATATAAAAGCCAGAACACTAACATTGTGTTCATAACACTTCTGGGTGTTTGTCTATGTTTTGTACAGCATATAGTCAAACATAGCCAGGTCAGAGTGTAAGAAGATCGGCTGTCTTCCTTTTTATATCTTGTATGGCAGGATGGGCACAGTATGAGTTTTGCTGGTTGCTTTTTCATGTTTCTTCCAAAAAGCACTGCTTCTCCTGTAGTCTTCTGAAGATAAATGACTTGCATTTCCAAAGTTTTGGGCTTATTACTGTTTGACAGTGGATAGAAGACACTATTGCATATGATTTTTTTCTTCACAGTAGTCTTTCTCAGTTCTTCAAAGTGTTTTCTTTGGAGCCTGCTGCTAACTCAGAGGAAGCCAGGCAGTTAACCAAGACCTGATCCAGTATCCTTCAGATTCCTTGTGCAAGTAAGTGCTGTTGCTTATGCTTGTACTACTATGATACATCACAATGAGCTCTGGACAAGAAAAGGAACAGAAAGAAGAGTATTTATTTCTATCAGCTCTAAACATGACGTTGTCTGGTGAAATTTTTTGTTACCTTCAGTCTTAAGAAACTTTAAATAGCTTGTAAAGGTAATGAATAGGAGAGACTTTCATTGGAGATGTATTATGTGGTTAAACTACATACCCCGTTACAAAGGTGTTGGCTGTAATGGAGACCTCATGTCATGTCATAGCTGTTTGAATATTCTCAGTAGTAGATTTTCTGTCCTCTCACAGCCCCTGTCCAGAAGTCACCCCTCAGATGTTATCCCAGGGGGAATGATAGGATCCGTCATTTCAAGGGTCATGGCTGGTAATTCCTTTCCAAGGTCAGCATATCTCCTTTCTGCCTGTTATCAGGATGTCAATCTCACAACCCATTCACTAGTGAAGCAGAGGAAAAATAGTCAGCACTATCATTTCTGTTTACATCTGGAGTTAACTTCTAAAACAAGTCTCCTGTTATGCCCACTTTCTGGAGTTTTTTTTCTCCGAGACCACATTAAAATGTGGACCGAACTGGACAGCTTTCAAATCAGAAGATGAGATCCAGTCACGTTCCTCATGTGCTCACACCACTTCTGACCTGTTGGGCCAGTCTAGAACTAGTCTGCAGTAAAATCCGCTGTAATGAGTGAAGTGGAGAAGCTGGGTCCTCAGGAACAACTTCTTCTGTCTAAAGATATGCTCCTATTACAATCCACTACTTGCTAGTGCAGATACAGACAGTATCTCAGTTTCTTGTTGTGAACTTAGATATACATTGGTGTTTGCTGGAAACCAGTAACTAAGCAGATATGCAAGATGGTATCTTCTATGCACAACTTTCCTCCAGAGCTTGACCCTACTGTATCCACCATCTAAGCATGGATGTTTCCCTCCTTGGCAGCTTCTCGTGACTCAAAGTGAAGGCTGCGGCTTCCTTCCTGTGTGACAGCAGACTGACCAGCTGCCACACCTCTTTGCTGATGGATTGAAGTGTTTTCAGGCCTGAAGTTACATTCCCTGCAGCTGCTACTGATGTATACAATTTTTACTAGGCAAGAATAAAGGGATTTAAGGAAAGAAAGAATAAAAGTGAATTATCAAAGGAAATCCTGCTATTGGTTTCCACTACTTCCTTCTATTGTTGAATGTCGCAGATGCTGAAGTAAATTTCTGAGACGGGAATCCCACATTAACTATTGTCATCAATGTTTGGTCATGGCCAGCAGTTAAATCATTCTTCCTTCTCATTTGAACAGCCAGAGCATACAGTGATATTTCAGACATTTTTCTGGTTAAGCATACATAGTACTTCCCACAGGTCACTGTCCTCTAAAATGGGCCAAAAAGACAGAAACAAAAATGTTGAACCTTCCATAAATTCTTCCGCAGCTCCTATGGAATTGCGTAGACTATGATGATTGTCAAAGCAAACAACTTATATAAGTGCCATTTCCCCCCCCTCCTTCCTTGTGTTTTTAGATTAATTTCTGTGGAACATAATTGAATTCCTCCATGATACTGTTGATTTTGTCCCTGAGGAGTTGTCTAGGATATTTCTGAGAATCCTTTCCAATCTTGAAATGTTTCTCAAATCACTATACCCTGAAGGCACAAATGCAGAGAATGGGGCAGTTTCTGTTTTTAAATGTGGTGATTAAAAGAAGGTTTTGAAACCTCATTGTGAATCAGTTTTAACAGTGGTATGTCTGTAAAGAGAATCCGTGTCCTCCTCCACTGACCAGGCATGGCATTATCCTTGCTAGCTTGATTGCATTTTATCTGTGTGAACATGCATATCCTTTAGTGGGTGAATGTGGGTCCTGAATATTCACTCTGATCTGCAGTTCTGCTCACAAAAGGCTCAAAAACAATCCCAGTGAGAAACCACCTGAAGAAAGAATCCAACTCATAGGGTTAGCTGTTAATACTTGTTAACACACTGCAGATGCGATAAGTGGAAGAATAGAAAGACGAGCAGCAACCCTACTTGTAAAGTGCTATAACTGTCAGTGTCTTTAATAAGTTTGTTACTTAAGAGAGGGACAGAATCTAAAAACTGTCTGAACATGGCCTGTAGAGTTTTCCTTCTGAGGACAGTCTCCTAGCTGCGGCAAATCCACCGGTCCTCTGCCTCCCACCGCTCCCTCCCCTACGGCAATAGGCAGCGTGTGGACGCGCAGGGGACCCAGCTGTGACAGGACATATCGTGAGCAGCTACAAGCTCCACCTATGCCAATCTCAGCCTTGTGGCTGAAATTACTCAAGACGTTGGCATTGCTGGAAAAGTTAGCTTTAGAAGTTTCCAGTCCCCTGCTCTGCCCTGGCGCCTCATATCCCCCATGCTAGTTTACCATACCCTCAGGTTGCACTTCTGTGACAAATTAAACCAATCTGAGTCAGCGCAGCCTCGGTCTCATCTTAATACTTTGATCTAGCTCCCCCACTGCCTCTCTTGTACTACCCCTGGCACTGAGGATGCCAGGAAACCCTACAGAAAGCAGAAAGCCCTAATAGGTTTCTGTAAAGCCCTTTGAACCATCTCTGAGTCACTGGGAACCGACAGCGTCTGCATAAGAGGGGTGGAGATCGCAAGAGAAAGAGAGGGAGGATGGTGGCAGAGCCAGTTTAGATTGGTTTAAGCTGTTAAGAAACCTCATACTCCTTGCACAAGAGCAGCAGCATGTGGGGCTACTCAGTGAGCTGAATTACTGAAATGATCTACATTTAAAGAAAAACCAAACATAAACAAAGTAAAGAAAACCTCCTTCTCATAAAGGATTGCATTGGTGTGGCTGAAGGGGCAGCAAACTACAGCGGAGTATCTGTTCGTGTGGGATTACTATGACGCTCGGTCCATCCTATAAATTCCATCCCATAAATTCACTCCAGAACTAAGCAGTGAATGGAATATGTAAGATTAGAAAAAAAGAGCTAGAAGGCCTTCTTTAAACTGAAAGTGATAGATTCTGATCTGAGTTGGAGGTGCTTCATTAGAATATCCAGTTTAAATAGCCTGTTCAAAGTTATTGAATATATATGTAGAAACTCTCCACTTCGGTTCAGTCAATGAAAACCTGTTGTGCCTTTCAGGAAAGATATTTAACTTTCCAAAATGTGTTTGCCAGAAATATTGGAATATAAATCATCCCAACAGAGTGGTTTGAACAAATTAAAACCAGTCTGTTAGAGTGACAGCATGCTTATTTAACTAGAGATACAGTAATGGGCTTTTTGATGTTGTTCTAATTGAATCAACTTCCCCAAGTTATTTTCTAAATTTCATTTTAATGTCTTCAATTATATTTTTGTGTCTCATTGAAATAAAATCATATTTATTTTATATTTTTAGTTGAAATACCACCTGTCCTAAAATATTTTTATATAAAATATTTGTAATTTTGACAGAATTTTAGGCACTGGGTCATGATGGTTATTTATTTATGTGATGGACAGCAGAGCTTTCTTCCTTATCAAGCATACAGATAATCTGAGCGGCTGAAGAAATGTTTTGTTCCTCTTTCTTTTGGACATCTCTATGTGAGGATAACATTGCATGTTAAAAAGCTGTCTCCGTAGTTAAATAGATCTTTTAACATTGTATACTTCCCAGGACAGAGACTATAGCAGGATTGTCTTTAGTAATGTGCAACATCTTGTCCTTTTGCTGTTTATTAAAGAAGGACATGAGGACATAGCATCCGGCTTTCTGGGTGCCTATTTACAGATTTTATCCCTGTTTTTTAAGGATCTGTGCATCTCTCCTGGTCTCATTTGTTTTGTTCCTTTAGTACCCACATCACACGGTCTTTTAATTTCCACAGCACCCAAATGAACCTTCAGGAGGTAAAACTACTGCGCAGTACCTGTCCTTTAACTGTGTTGTTTTGGTTAGTTCGTATGCCATTATTTCTTTAGCGCAGCCATGCCTTTGTGTTTCTGCATATAAACCTTAAAGCAGAGTTGTCTTTCTTTCATAGAACAGTGTGGTTATAACACCTCTACTCCCATTGGAACTGACAGCACCACTGTATAAGACGTGGACATAAAAATTCAAATAATTTCATGCCTTGCATCTTTTTCTTTAGGAAAAATAATCTATGGTCAGAATAGATCACTCAAGATGCAAGTAGCATCTTTAAAAGAAGACGCACTATCTAAAATGAGCAGAAGAGTGGTGTGACTGGTTCACACACACTGCAAGGATGTCTTCAGAGCTCTAAAAAAACTGGGTTTCATCACAGGGCACAGCTATGTCCCAAATCACTTCCCTCCTCTGCTCAGATGACTTCAAAGAAATCAATTAAATTCAAAAGTCAGCCCTGTGGCGCAGTGAGCTGGAACTGATGCCATTTACTGAGATTTATGGTTATATCTGGGAAAAAAGAAGTCTTTCTGTTCTCTGTCTTAAATGAAGCAAGAACTAACCTTATAGACAGCCTTATAAAGGGCTGTGGGTGCTGGCTTCAGAATTCTACTTTCTTTGGTGGGGAAAAAATGGAAGAAGAAATCCTTAGTGGAGGTGATGGAGAATGTGAGCATTTGGGTGTTTTGTATTACATACTTCTGTTTCTTGTCAAACCCTCCTTGTTCCTGTTCTATTCATAGGTTACTTTACAGGAAAACAAGCTGTAATAGTTAGCATCTGAGGAATCCATAGGCAAAATAGACTTTAAAGGCTCTCTTGGGCCAAATCCCAAAATGTAAAATTAATTATGCTAATTTGAATTAATGCACTTTGACAATGAGATTCAGAGTTGCAACAGTTTAAGTGGCTTAAAAAACAGAAGCTGGTTTTCAGAGTTTCTGAATTTCTGCTGTTCCCAGTGAATTCAGCAAGAAAACAGAGCACTTGAGAAGTAAAGATTTTCCCCACACCCATCCCCAGTTCATCCCCTGTGCTTAGCTCACAGTCTGTGCTTTAAACTTTTAAAATATTGGATAGAAATCACACTGGATAAGCTAAATGGCCAAAGCTTCAGGAGAAGAGCTTAACAGGCCACTGGGTAGATCCCAAATCAAGGAATATATCTTTCTGTGTCAGAGATTGGTAGTTGTGCTCTCTCCCATTCCGCTGAGACAATTTGTTGGATGACAAAGAAGGAGCCCTTACAGAGAATCACGCTATAGAAAGACAGTGCCTGCCCAGAAGCAGTGGAGAGTCATTGGTTTATTTTATCTTCCTTTAGTATTGCAATATTAAAGAGGATCTTCACTATCTCTTTAATGTGTATTTTCTGTGACTGTGTATGGCATCTCTAGAGCTAATGTCAGTGACTACAGTAGTCTTCAAATGCATTCCTGAAAACTATCCTTCTCGTGTTTGACATAAAATTGTCATTCTTAATGTCAATTCTTAATCTTTGTATTATTGTAATTATGAATTATTAAGAGTATGATTAATATATTTTTCAAAGTTGCTGCTATCCTGAAATATAGAAGAGTGTTAAAAAAATTACTCTGATAGGAAGTTATTTTAAGGCACAATAAAACTACTTCATTTCCTTTTATGTTGTCGTATTTTGCTTTTAAATCATATTTGCTGGCAGTCCTTAAGATTTATTCTGGGAATTTTTTGATTAGAAACAACAAAGACAAGATGGTAGCGCTCAGTCTCACAATGCAGAGCCAAAACTGTGCCAGCCACAGATGCATGAGCTTTTCCAAATTTAGCTTTTAAAGTGCTTGAGAATAGGCAGTGGAGAATGCAGTCTCTGAAGTTCGACAAGACAGGCAGTTGCTTGAACAAAAATTCCTTATGCTGATTGTGAAATCGGAGCTTAGTGTGCTGTCCTCTAATTTGCCAGAAGTGGCAGTAAGGATCTTTGTTTCTTAAGTAAACTACCTGTGATTTGGCTGAACTGAAATCTGCAAAAATAACAATAAAGGTGTTCCCAACAACAAGAAATTTGCAGCAGGACCCTTTGAGGCTGTGCTGGGTACCAGTGTATATGGGCATGTAGCTGTGGACGAGCGTACGCCTGCACGCACTGTGAAAGGGGGAAGTGTTCCGAAACAATCTTCAGATGTAGCACTTCTTATGATGTTTAAATATTTACGTACAGTGAGGCTGTGTTTTCTACCTGCAGTTATAACCCAGCAGGGTTACAAGGGTAACAAAACACACAAGCAATACGTTTTCTGTGGTGCTTTGACCCAGAGGCCTCTGTTGCCTGCTCCAGCTTTTACTGATGCTGACTAAACCTCACTGCTAATTCTGATGTATTAACTTGAATAAAGGGATGGAAATCTCATCCCTAAAGACTAACAGATGAAACTCCTAGATTGAACTGTTCAGTTTTTTATTGAATTTGAGCTCCAGTGATATTTTTCTAAAAAACACTTGCCAGACTATGCATATATCTAAATGTACACATACATATTTCACATCCTGAATTTTGATCTCTGAAGTATGGCATATATTTTGCTCCAAAAGAGGAGGAAATTAGTCGATGATGTTTTGATGTTTAGAAGATTAGCTACCAAACTCTGGTTTTAGTTAAGCCACTAATGAAGGAATTATTTCTAGATTTTTCATCAAAGTATTTTGGAGTGAGTGCCCAGAAGGTATAGTAATGTCTTTTTTTTTTTTTTTTTAGTAAACAGTCTTCTTTCCTTGAAATTGCAAAGTCTGACAAGTCTTTAAGATCTTCAGTTCCTGCAACACCACCGTGTCCCAAAGCTTTGTGTATTCTATGGCTCCCATGGTTGATATTGGTAGCAGAAGTGATGTGAACAGTTCTTGATGAATGGTTTTTGTCAGAAAAATAACGAAGTACTGCAGAGCTGGTTAATATCACTAAACAGCTACTCTTCAAAGATAATATAAAACAACTCTTCATGCTCAGTGAAATATTCTTAGCACCAAAAAAAAGGTCTTGTTAACATTAGTACCTGACTATGTGAAAGATCCAAGCAGCAGTGATAATCCACCTATTAAAAAAATCATTGTTACTCAAAAACCAGGTACGTGGATTTTGTGAATGCCTCTCTGAAATTTAGAAAAAAAAAAAAATGAAGAAACGATGTTGAGAAATTTCATTTTTAACTAGAAATTGTAATTAGTTTGACGTCTGAGTCCTGAATACAATGTCTGTCTTTTCAACATAGGATTTTTCGCATTTTATTGGGCAATTTTCTACTTTTTTACACATGATCTAATACTGTATCCCTTGTTTCAGGGAGTGGTATCTAGCCATATAAATAGCTAGGATTAACTGCATGCCTAAATACTGAAGTGGGACTACTTGCATAAGGAGCTACCACTCAGTGGGAATAAAACAGAATTGAGTGTAGAATTATTTGTTTGTTACTCATCAGGCAGAATTACTTGACCACCCAAAAGAAGTCCCTGAGGCAGTATCTGAAGCCAGCAGTAAAAAAAACTCAAACAAACCAAACAGATTATGCTCTTGCAAGTGGTCTTTACAGTGTTTTTTTTTCCTATAGTTTTGTTCCGGACAATTTTTTTACAGTTTTTTAATGACATGGTTAAGAAGAGAGCATTTGAACTTAATTAGCGATGTAAGATAATACATATAATTACAGTATAAAGAGAAGCTAAAATATCTTGGTACATACAAGTGGCTGTATTTATTACCACAGTAATTAACCCACATATAAAAGGACTTTTAGAACCAAATTCTTGAAGCTAGTGACAAATTTGGATAGCTTTCTTAAACTATAAGAACTTCACTGACGCCAGCTGATTTCCTCTGAAGTCAATGGAAATTTTCCCTGCAACTTCAGTGGAAGTAAACAATGAGATAGTTTGGATAACAAAATGAAAAAGTCGCCATTAGTGAGTCACAAAATCTGGAATCAAATTCCAAGGGACCCTCCAAGTCCTTCAGTCTCCATGTAAGTGTACAAAGAACAATTTTTTTACTTTTTTCTTTTCTAGGAGAACGCTGAGATAGAGAGCATGTTTTCTGATACAGTATGTGCCCATCTGTGAACCATTAAGCAAATGTCCATGCTGTTGTACCCAGAGCTCAGATTCGGCATTCCAGCCTTTCTGAGCCTGATGTGTCCCATATATGGCCAGAGATGTGGGTTTTCAAAGCCTAGAGTGGTGCAGAGAAAATTTATGGTTGTCTAAATTGTATCTCTTTTGTATTAAAAGAGCTAGGAACAAATTTTACAGTTTTTATACAGTAAATGTTTTCCTAAGAAGTTTTTCAACAACCTGAACAAAGAAAAACTACAGTTCATAAAATTTTGAGAGTATTCCTTGGAATAAGCATACACATATAACTTGGGATTAGAGTGATTAACAACAACGTAATCTTTCAGAGTGAGAGATCCTTTCTTTGCAAGCTATAATGAGAAAACATTTTCCCACACAAGATCCCTTGTTGCTTAAAGGGTGAAAAGTGCTCACATCAGGATAGAAGACAGGAGAAAACATGACTGGCATGGAGTTAACCCCCTGTGAAAATACTATGGGAAAGGCCACTTCAATAAGTGCACAACTGTGCAAATAAGGATTTCATCCACTAGTCTGCCATGGTTTCTCGGAATACAACGACAGTTCAGTTTGAATGTATTGTGCATACATCCGAGTTCTGCATACTGGCTGTCAGGACACTCTCTTCAGACAAAGCCTTATTGTTTATTAAAATGTTTCATAAGTCCTTGTTGTTGGAGCAACAAACCTCTCCTCCCCACGAAAACCAGATCCCCTTCAGAGCACAATTTGGAAGGCATGTCCTTGTTAATTTAAAGTACAGAATAGCCTCTCTGTGGTCTGTGCTAAAATCCATCTGAATGTAATGTCTTTCCCCTAAGCTTAAATGGGCAATGGTGTTTTGCGTCAAAATAAAAGCGTACACTGACCCTGACCCTCTGCTCTGGCTAAGACATTTTCTGTCTACAAGTGGAGGAGAACGTAGAATGAAAAAATATTTTAGTCTACTTCTTAGTCTCCTCTTTTTTTTGTCTATAATATAGGTAAGAATAACCTAATTCAGGGCTTTGTTAAATTTTGCTTAGCTGTGTCTTCTCCAGAAGACGTTGAAGCAGAGAAATAACCCTCACACTTTGTATCTACCTTAAGTGCGATCATTGCATGCCTTCTATACTGGGGCTGCAAGGTGGATGAAACAGAGATATTGTGCTCCTTCTTATTTATGTGGGATTTTGTTCCTTTGAAGCACCAGAAATGCTAGAGAAGCTGTAGTATAGCAGATTTAACTCACATTTTCTGGGTTCTAATCTTTTAAGCAAAAATTCAAAGCATTCAGTTTCAAGCAGGGATGTTATTTAGTCATAAGTTTTCTGTAATTAACAAAGATTCTTAAGACTACTTGCATCATTCCGAATGCATGAAAACTGCATTTGTATTTCTACTTACAGTAGTTAGATACATTAACTCACATATATTAGACTTACAAGCTTGTAACCATAGGTAAATGAAAGTTATTCATGCATAAAATTGTTTTACGGGGAATCAGAAGCTGTAGAGTGGCTAAGATGTCTTTTATTTATTGTTGCTAAACAAAACCACAAGTCTGTATCGAATCACAGCCCACTGACCCCCTTACTACTTACCAAGAGAATTATAAGCACTGCTCTAGCCCATGAGTTAAACAGGTCCCTTACTGGTGAAGAAGCGGAACGTATTTCTTGGGTAAATGGCATTGTAATTTTAAATGTTACAAACATTTTAGTGGTATTTAAAATAATGTCGTTTTCCTAAGAAAACAATTGGGTTCTCGATTTCACTGTTTTCTAAAGTCTTCTGATCCAAAACAATACTGTAGGTGACTGGGGCTATATCATACCCTGTCATTTCCTTGAGATTGGAATCATTACTCAAGAAAATACAACTTCCTTTCTTTTCTTTTTTTGGGGGAGAGGTGGTTTTGAGGTGGGAAAAAGATGACAAATAAAATCCCTCAGTGTCCCATACCATATGTTTTAAACCAAAGACTTAAACAAAAAGATATAGCACGACAGGATAAAGAACTGAAAATATAACAATAAAATGCATCTTGGATAAATATGCAAAAGAGATTGTTCTGTCCTTTCTTCTAAAAAAGAGTATTTTAAATGTAAATATAAACCAGAGTTTTTCTTCTCAAAAACCTCAAACCCCAATGCAAGCACATTCCAAAACAACTCCTGGAGTGAATAGCCTGACATAAACAACGATGGCCCACAAAAAGCATTTTTGGACCATTGATGAACTTTCCGTTTTTCTTCACACTGACAGCTCAGGAGACCTTCCAAGTGTGTGGGTACATGCAACATATCAGTTAAAGCAGGAATGGTGTCATGTATCCTATCAAAATGAGAACATGGTAACATAAGCTCCCTATGATCACTCACAGGGCTGTATGGAAAATGTCCATCACTGAAAGCTTTCCACATCTCAACACAGCTTACTCCGGTAGTGCTGCGTGACCTTCCAATACAGCAAATGGGTGAGGGACCGGTTGCTAGTGTGGGAAAGAAATGCACTGTGCTCCTTGGTGAACTGCTAGAAGGCAAAAAGGGAAGATTACCTATGGGTTGAGTTTTTTTTAAAATTTCCTGTCTCTCAAATGTAGGATCACTGTCTGCTGTTTGCTTTTGTGCCAAAACTTAAATAGTTTTTGATTGAAACTAATAGTTTTCCCCCAAACCTTTTGCCTGTGCCTTGCCGAAGGCTGTTCATCTCACCCATTTTACTTTGAAGGCTTAATCATCTGAGCATTAAACTCTCGATGTTTTGCTGAACTGGGGTTTGTTTAGCTCTCTTTTTATTCATCCTTCTTTTAGTAATATTCCAGGATAGAGGTGAGTGTACATGTGCGTGAGTAAGTATCTGGGTAAACTGGGTGTGGGAAGCACATGATCTCCTGGTCTCCATAGCAAAACCGTGCTTTTTTGGTTTTAGTAACTTTCCTCTTGGAAGCAAATAAAAGTCTTGTTCAAAGAATGCCCTTCCTGCCCAGCAAACCACGACTGGACAACACTCCTCCTCACCCTCTTAGCATGGACCTGAAGAGATTTTGCCTTTGTTTTGGGCTTTTGATATAAACTGTAGTGTTTCTGCCTTTGTTTGGGGATCCAGCCACTCCTGCCACAGTTCCTTCTTCCACTCCATGCCTGTTTTCCTCCTGACCTTTGCCAGGCCAAAGGAAGGACAGGAAGGGAGAGAAGAGAGACCTGCATACCCAGAAAACATTTAATAAATCACCATAGCTTTGTTTTCTGCATTGTTTCTACACAAACACCCACAAAATGAGAATCCTCTCAGCACACACCACCACGGGAATCTCCGGCTCCTGTACAGTGTATACAAATCAACACAGAGGCCTCTTTAAATTGGGTTTCTTTACTTAAAGGAAAATGAAGCTCCATAAATGGTCTATTTCACAATCATTTAACATCTGCCCCTGCAAAAAAGAAAAAAAAAATCTCACACAACAAGCTTTTTTCTTTTCAAAGTTAAGCATATCTGATGAACAAAGGAAGCTTTCTCTGAGCTCCTTTTGTGCAAATGTAATTTAAAACTTTTTTTAGTGAACATTTTCAAGCGAATTCCTTGTATATGGGAAGGCTTGTGAAAATGCAGTAAGAAATTAGTATTTACTGATGAGTTTAATAAATGAAAAATAAAGTTCCAACCTAAAAGGAATTTTAGGTCATAACCTCAAATTATGCAATCTGAGCATACCTTCAACTGAAGTACTGAAAGAGTCATGTACATGTCCAAAACAAACAGCATAAAATGCCTTCATGTTTCCTCTTCTCTTTTCCATTCACTGATTCATTCTTGATGATTGGCACAGCTACGACATCACTGCTTTGCCCTGCCTGGTACCATTCCTTCCCCCTCCCAGGTACCATTCCTTCCCCCTCCATGCTGGTGATCGTGCCTGTTCAAACAGAGCTCCGTATGCTTTATTGTAATTAATGATGACAGTTTTTCAAAGAGAAGGAGAGCCTGGAGGATGGGCTGGTCTACAGCCTTTGACTCTAAAGCCTTTTGGACTATTTACTCAGGACATTTTTTTCCACTTACATATCTACCAGAAGGGTGAGTCATGCTCACATGCATGTCCATAACATTGCGTAGGTAAGCCGTCTCATTAAGCTCAGTATGGCAAAGTACGTATAGAAGCTTTCAGACTAAGGATGTGGGACCGGAAACCTTCATGGCTACCAACATGACTACTCATTTCAATATCTATCTGTATAGCTTGTACTAGAATAAGGCTCTTGTGTTATCTGGGGCTTCCAGGTGTTACTGCAAATCAGACAGTAAAGAGCATGGACATATCCTGGTCTGTCCTAATAAAAGAGAAAGAGAACAACTCACTGCTCTATCAGCTCAGAGCCAATCTCCTATTTCTGGCTGAATATGTATTTCCTATTCATATGAAAATGGTCTGTCAAGGCCATATGTTCCTAACACGTGTTGCTTCTCAATGTACTTGTCAAAAAACAGGGCCACGTTTGAATCTAAGAGGTGCTGAGCAGTTTCTTCAAGGTTTGAAGCAATTTTATGAAATGCTGAGGATAATATTGTTGCCAGATCTCAAGATAATGCAGAATCAAATCATGACATCTAGACTCTTCTTCCTCCAAAGTCACTGGAGAAGCATATTGTGATTCAGGTACTAGAGGAGTATGCTGCAAGTTTTCCACCTCTGTCTAAACCAAGGAATTTCAACCTGGTGACACCATGTCAGGTACACGTAGCATTTAGCTTATTGCAGCGTTTCTGCAACTCGGTTTGAAACTTGAGGTTGCTACAGTTTTGTTTGTTGTACAGAACTGTGGGAAGGGAATTGAAGAACATATGAAATATTTACTATAGGCTTTACTAGAAATTTAACTTTATATTAGGCTCTCTTTTCTGAATCGTATCAGATTATAAGGGGGCTAAAGGTCCAATCTCCCACTTTAAGAGATACAGAACATGAATATTTCAGCCCAATCTATTTTATGCATATACAGGCTAGGACTCAGAGGTGGTGAAACCAAACAGAGAGAATCTTTTTTTTTTTCTCAGGAATGTCATCCTGCATTGCAATGCCTGCCTTACAGCAAGCCTTTCTGCCTCAAGATTTAAATTCCTATTACAGATATGAAAGCAGAAAGCAAACTCCCCTGCATGCAATGGAATTCCTAAAAGTTTGGCATTCCTAACTACAAACGTGCAGCATTTCTTCAAGGACTGGAATCATCCCACACACCAGAAGAAGAAAACATTTTGAAACTTTATATTATGATTAATAATAGCATTAGGTGACACTAACATTAAGAGAATTGTGTTCAAGTCTTTTTTTTTCTTTGTATTTTTATACCTGGAATTTAAGAAAATTTTTAATCAGAAATACCTAGACTCTTGAGGAGAAAGTGAATGATTTCTTAAATGAGAGGAAATTTTTGTTTATCATCTCTGAGAACAAAACGGCAGATCTCTGTTATGATGGCTGATTAGGATGAGCAACAAATAAAAACCTGGAAGAAATAAGATTATTTCTAGAATGTCTGCAAGACAGGAATGGAAATGGAAAGGCAAAGGCAAAGAAATTCTTTTTCACTGGCCCGTTACTGCACAAAGTCAGGTCCAGCACAATCCTGGCACCCTTTCTCTGAGATCAAGGGTATGGGGATTTGAACAAGCTATGACCACACCAGCCAATAACGTAGTGTAGCTGTAAAGAAAAACCTGTTGCATTCCTTGACTCGAGCTACAGTGAGCAAGCGCAGCTACTACCCTTCCCTCATCTCTCTGGCACAATGCGATGCCAATACCTATACGTCTGCACCTTGTAAGCAGAGGTGGGCATCATCCTACCTGTTCACTCGCCAACAAAACCACAAAGTTTTACTCCAAAGAATGTTGTTATAGAAGATGCAGTGTCACTATTTACAACTTTCAGAACATTTATGCTAAGAATAGGCAGGGAAGCAGAAGTTTTGCCCTAGCCAAAAAGAATCAGTGTCTTTTTCATGTCATCTGTCAGCTTAGTTCTACCCTCTTCACCACACAAATACATTCATTAAAGAGCAACTTGTTCATTTACTTCCTTTAGAATTATTCTCAGTTATCAGTGACAGAAAACCCAAATTATTTTTTGCCTAATGAAATTGCAGCTGCTGCCTGGGGCATTAACATACAGATGGCTTGAGTATTCAGAAGTGAAGTGCCACATCAGCTGCTGAGAAATCTTATTAGATATACTTAGAACAAATTCTCTTTGAAAAGAAGCCATGCAGTAACAGAGGAATATTATTTGTAATATCTACTATGATTCTTTTCTTGGAGTCAGATTTGATAGACTCTTGCTCTATGACACATTCCAGAAAAGCATATTTGTTCTGCTTGACTTATTTATAATGAGAAATACATAGGGGTGTTATATTTTTGTAATGATCACTTTGTAATAAAGCGCTACATAACTTCACTGGTCTCAGCCTTCAAATATGGAAACAGCAATACATTCATGATTCATTTCCTTTTCTGTGATTAATGCAAAGAAGACATTCACTTACTAGATTGTATCTGTGTGAACTAGGGAAAGGAGAAAGTTGCATTTCACTGTACTGTGTCCTGAGTCAGAAGGACTATGTTAATCTGAAACTTTATAAATACATAAAGCACTTAAAATTTCCAGTGATATCTGCAACAGAATGGAAAAAAATCTTCTCTCAGAACCCTCTCAGCACTGCTACCTTCTGTTTCCAGGTTCAACAAATACTTTTCTTTTATTCTACTTTCATGCTTGTCTAGAGACCCCAAAGAAGGAACTTTGTGTTGGGGATTAGGACATGCTCTGTCCAAAAAGTAGATGAAGAGGAGAACATCGTACAGTAGCATTAGCACAACCTGGTCATAGTGGTTGCACCCTGTTTTTCTCTCATTACAGTTTCAGGGCTGATGTTTTCCTTGCTACATGCTACGTAGCTCTTTCTCTTCTGCTTTTCAAGACACACATGTGCTTGAACTCATTACTGGCATACAGAAATGTAAATTTCTTTCTGTGGGGCTACATCCTAATAATAGAGGCTAAGACTTCAAAATTTTCAATGGCATGTCATACAGTTGTATGATTTTAAAATCAGTGTCTTTGTAACATGAATGTTCCTGACAGAACAGTCTGATTCGAAAAAAGCACTCATTCTGCAAATAATATAGAGGTTCTGTTCACCTACCTGGTCCCATCCTTTCCCTATCACTCCAACATCTGTTTCTCTTCGTAAAAATCTGTCCTCATTTATGCTTACGTTCTCTAATATATTGTTATAATAATATAACCACATAACATAGTAGTATTCAGTTATAGTGCTACATCAACTAGAAAGGTTTTTTGTGAGAAAATACAAATTTTCTGAGCAGCAGAGAAATGAAGAACACAAGCTCACTTCAAAGAAAGTAGCTTTTTGATTTGTTAGCTATGCATATCTACTAGTACATTTAATGATTTATTTCTTAATTTTTATAGCCTGGCGTTAGAATGACTTGTTTAGCGAGCCAGCATTTAATTGTTCCCAAAGTTACACCAAAGTTAGTTCAAAGAATACTGAATATCCTAGTATTCAATAGAAAATTTGAAAGTACTTAACAGAAGACACATCTTGGCTGAAAAAAAAAATATGTTCATTTGAACAAATACCTATTTGCTGCTTATCTTCTCATTGGTTCTGGATGAAAAATTTGTGCTGTTATGTTCAAGCAGAAAATCATATAGGTTTAGTAAACTGAAAAGAAAAGATTTAAAAATAATTGGGGGGAAAAAAAGTTTAATTTGAATAGATTTTTTTAGTGGATGAGGAGTTTCAGTTTAAATTTAGCATTTTATTCAGAAGTATCCTGCGCTTCTATAAATGACTGAGACTGTGTACACACAGGCTTTCCTGGATGTGATGTTTGTTTGCAGATGCCAAAATGTCCTTCAGACAAATATCTAAACCGATATTATAGAAAGTGGATGCAAAACTAACTCCTGCTGTCAAGGACAGCCAGCTGGCCCACATGTGTTCAAGCCAGAGAGAGATTCAGGCTTGAGAGAAGCTGAAGGCTGTGAACAACTTCAAAATTCGTCTGAGAGTGGTTTTGTTTAGCAATTAAAGAGTTTAAGATTTGTGCTTTTGTTTGGATTTTAATATGTCCATGAGGTAACTCAGCCTGGAGTGTCAGGAGAGAGTCAAGGCACTCTGTGAAAGCCCAGTGAAGTTTAAATGGTTTTAAGCACAAAAGCAGTGAAGGTGATCAGGACACAGAGGCTGAGATAAGGTTTTGGTTTGGAGGACTCTCTATTCCTGGCATAGAAATAGGTCGAGTTTTGGGAGAGGGTGAGCACCGAGAACTCCAGCTGCAGGAAACAGCCACCAGCCCTTGAGCAGATCAGGCCCATAAAGCACGGCAAGCTGTGCTGCTGGGTTTTGTGCCAATAGTAGCAGAAGTCTAAAAATATCGATGTCTGTATTTTTCTGCTGATTTTGCCATTGAAGCCTCCTGCAAACACAATTATTTAAATCTCCATGTCTTGCTTTCCGATGTAAAAAAAGGGCACCAAATTTTTAAGGTGCAGCAATCCTGAGATCGGTTGGCGGTACTATAACACATGTCAGAGAGTATTTTGCTGAGAGCCCACTGGCAGGAGTGTCGTCTGAGAAAGTGTAAGGGTGGCAGAGATGATCAGACCTGGCAATTCATTTGCTTCTACCTCGTGAAAACTTCTTGCCAGTTTTAGAGCTCTACATGTGAGGTGATATTGAACAAGCCACAAATTGCCTTTTCAAAAATCAGATACTTTTCTGCAATCTCTTTTCAGTGTCACAGCATTTTGTAGTTGTTTTTAGTCCTGTTATCAAATAAATATCGATTTTTCTGCTAAACTCTGCAACAACCATGGTCTAAAACACAGCGATTTAAATGTAGCTCTTGTCCAACATAGTTTACTTTAGTTCCCAGGCCCAAATCGAACTAACATTTCTCTATAGCAGGGTTCCCTGCTTTAAGCGAGAACTCCAAAATCACTTGGAATTGGCAATGACATTGAATAGAAACCACTGAAAAAATGAAAAAGTTGTGGATTTACTTAGCTGGATGGTGTTATTCAAGCTGGCTGCAAAAAATTCTGTCACTGGTGGCACTGCAGGAGAAGGAATGTCTGTGATGTTAATATTTTTAATACAGCCACTTTTCAGCTGCAGAGAACCTTGGAGAGCAGCTCCCCTGTGTCTTGGATTTGCATGTCAGGAATAAGCTGACCAGAATCTCACTGACTGAATCTAAAAATTTCTTGCCGATGAGCTTCTGAAAGAACTTTTACAGTATGTGAACCTGTTGCTATAAATTCTAAAACATTCAACATTTCTCCCTACAAATTCGTATTAAATTACAGAAATGTAATGTTTTCACCTTCATGCAGTTATTTTATATTTATAATTGCTCCCCATAGACTCCTAAAAAAAAAAAAAAGAGAGAAAAAAGAAAAAAGAAAAAAAAGAGCAAGAATGGACTGTGGAAAAAAGATTTACATTGCTTGTGGGTCAAAGTAACTACTTAAATTTTTTACTGGAAATGCGTTTGCATTTTATGCTCTCAATGCTTATTTAACATTGCTCTTCATTTTCTTAATAATCATTGTTATGTGAACAATGTTTAAATTTTTTCTTTTTGCAACTTCGCATGTTTTCAAAGCTGTGGCTTTAAAAAAAGAGATTGTGGAAAAAAAAGCAAAATTGTGAAGGGAACTATCTTTTATTACATTGATAATAACAAATTTTAGTTTTCTAGATATTGTAATGCATTTGGGAGCTTGCAGACAGTAAGCTCAAGTAGACTAGTTCATTTCTGTCACAACTAGTCATGTTTAGACTTAAACTTTTCTCTGTCCTTTTAAAAATCTCTCACTACTCCATTTCTTTTAAAATTGTCCCTTTTACACACCTACTGAAATGATCTAGGAGGTGTTTTGAGTGTGTCTGATCTCCTGCTTACACAAGCTTCAAAGCAAGGAGAAATTGTTTCTCCATAATCTTCAGCCAGCTCTGTGACTTCTGGGATCAGTCCCTCTCCTACCTGATGATCTGATATTCTCTCCATATCTAACATTTGCCCTACCCCCATTCCTACTCTATGTAGTTTGCCTTGGACTGCTACATGCCATTCTCATTTTCTGCTACATGCCATCCACTCACTTTCCCTCTGGCTGCAAAGCCAGGTTTAGTGAGCTTTGTGAGATCTATTTAATTACTAAAGAACTATGCAGTCCAGCAGTAAATGTAATATGCATTCCAGAAGACCTACAAACAAGTTTTAGTTGGCACTCACAGCAATGAGGTAAGAGAATAAAATGAGTTTGTGGTCATATAACCAGACCACCAGCAGAGATTTATGAGAAAGCTAGACCCATTTTCATTAGGAAAAATGCAAAAAGCTTACACGAGAGCCATCATTCTGGTCTTTTGTGAATGACAAGCTGTAATTATGTAAACTATAACTATGACTTTTTCTTAGTTTTATTCTTGCATTTTAATATCACTACATGAAACAAAAAGATGAATTTGCTTGAGATTGCTCAAAGTATGTCTTTATTAAAGAACGATTATTCCCAAAAAACCTGCAGGAGATCAGACTTGATAATCAGCATGGTCTCCTTTAACTTAAAAATTGGTCCATGCCATTCTATAAATCTGTGCAGTATCTTTATGTTTTTAAGGCTGATTTCTAAGTAAGTAAAACTGTAGGGTTTACAAATTGAACCCTCCGGCTTCTGTAAGTAGGGAATTTAGATCTTCATAATTTCTCTGAAACAGTTATGTCCTAAGGAGTGATTTCATATTTGATTTTTACAGTAATCTTATGCTAGGATGAACTGTTGCTTATGCTGATTGGAGGTGATTTCTTATGATTTAGGAGCCAAATGTAATTTTTCAGCCAGGCAGTGTGGTATTACCAGTGATGAGAGCAAACTCTTGCTTTTGGAACTTGCTCAAAAGATGACGAATTTGATAAAAGGTGTCCTAGATACCACAGTCTCTGGTTTTTGATTACATCAGCAATGTTATGGCTAGATTGAAATAATTCGATGACATGTTAGAAAGCTGAAAATACCACTAAAGAAGTTGGTATGTTTATGTGGCGTACTACCATATCTTGTTCCGTCAATAGTAACCAGCTTGGGGCTCAGTAGAAAGGTAGCTGGATAAGCATGATGTGATATCTGAACTGATTAGCCTCAAGATTGAGTTGTCTGGCAGTGGTGAATTTGTCTTTGCTTTCATAGAATCATAGAATGGTTTGGGTTGGAAGGGACCTTAAAGATCATCTAGTTCCAATCCCCCTGCCACAGGCAGGGACACCTTACACTAGACCAGTTTGCTCAAAGCATCATCCAACCCTGCCTTCAACATTTTTAGGGATGGGGCATCCACAACTTCTCTGGGCAACTTGTTCCAGTGCTTCCCTGCCCTCAGAGTGAAGAATTTCTTCCTTAGATCTAATCTAAATCTACTTTCTTTCAGTTTAAAACCATTTCCCCTTGTCCTATCACTACACGCCCCTGTAAAAAGTCCCTCTCCAGCTTTCTTGTAGGCTCGTTTAGGTACTGGAAGGCTGCTAGAAGGTCTCCCCGGAGCCTTTTATTCTCCAGACTGAACAGCCCCAACTCTCTCAGCCTGTCTTCAAACAACAGTGCATATAACTGCAGAGGAAGGGACAAACAATGACTGGAAGGAATATATCTCTCTCGTTGAGGCTATTTTATTTTAATTAAACATTTGTTGTCTCATGAAAATGACTGCTATAATGATGCTCAATGTCACAAAACTCAGAGAAAGCGGAAATCTGGATTTAATTCTCTCCGTCAAAAATCATTTAGGTAGTTCTACAAGATGGAACAGGTTCAAGAACAGGGACTGAAAAAATCTTGTAAGGAAGACTTACATACAGGATGGTACAGTGCTTGCTCCGAAGGTATGCTTTTCTGGCAGAGCAGGAGAGCAGTGGCATGGGTGAGTGATTTAGACCTTTGGCTGCTGGATAAAAGACTTATTATCAAATCCAGCTTTAGGTACATGCTATTTGTATGTCTGAATGCTGTGCAGCTCAGGACTCTAGAAGCACTGGCAGTGGCGGTATAAGTTTCTACCAGAAGTGTAGGGGTGAGTCTGGTACTTCAGAAGCGTGTGGATGCTCTACACTGGTGTCGTAGATCTGTGGTGGAAATACCAGCTACACACACACGTAGGGTAAATCAGGATTTAATTCATCTATCTAACACTTCAGGAAGGGTGCAGACCTACTACGCAAACACATGCTATCCTGCCACACGGTGAGAGGATTTGCTAAAGCTGCCCCACCCCAGCACAGCCTCCTCCTCCATTCAGAACACTTCTGTGGGATCAAATCTGATGGGCAGGGCAGGTGTCACACAGACCTGGACAGGCCCAGAAAAAGCACACGTGACTGGAGAGCTGTATGAGCTCATATAGATGTGTATGAGCTCATATAGATGTGTATGAACTTCTGGTGCCTCCCAGACAAGTCTCTACTGAGGGCGAGCTTTAAGGTTCCGAATTTTGGAAATAGGCATATCCCAGGCCTAGCTACAGGAAATACCGTTAAAATGTGGTAGTAATAATTTAAGAAAGCTCAATGCAAACCCTGATGGGAGGAGAAGATGATTTCATTTGAAATTAAAACTGAAGTAAAACTATTTTGCCCATTTATACAGTCACTCCCACACCAAGACGTGTGGGAGTGACTACCACTACTATACAGGTAGTCCATTCAACATGCAGGCACCAAGACACTTGTATCCAGGTGGTCTGTTCAGAACTCTTTGTGATTACTTGAGATAAAGGATGTCAACTGCTGGGCCCTCCTTATATCCTTGGGTTCTCTTTGGGTTGGCAGCCATCTCTTGCTTTAGGCTATGCTCTTTCGAACCTCTCCATCCCATCCCATCCCATCCCATCCCATCCCATCCCATCCCACCTCACCTCTGTCATCAGGACTTGCTCACTGTACTTGGTCTTCTGAACTAAGTGTCCTAAAAAGCTATGAGTAGATGGGTGCAAGGCTCTTGGTGACCTGCTTAGTCAGATGCCATCAGCATACAATATTCATATAACATTTCTCCTGTGGCTTTTTCCTCTGGTGCTTTCACATTCTTACGAGTTGGATCTTTTAGTGTAACTTGGTATGTTCATGAGTGCGACTGGTAACTTAACAAAGCCGCAGCTTCATGAAAGAAAAAAATGGAATTTTTCCAACTGACATTTCAAAGTAAGAATTCTTGGGTCTTGCTCATGTAAATTCCTTGCTTTTCAGAATCCTAATGAGCTGCTATAAGCTGAGGCACTTATTTGAACTGCTTTTCTTGAAGAAAACATAGAAAAATGCATTGTCAATCAAAAGCAAAAAAAGTGAAATCTTAAGACATTGCTGTTTAAAAATTACATCCTTGTCATGACTAATAATTAATTTCAATTATTTATCTACCAGAAAAAATGAGTAGTCCTCAAAATTTGTGGTAATGCAATGACTGTCTCTTTCTTTAATGTTATTCTGTGCTTCAGGCCAAGGAACTAACATTTATTTTGAAAACAGACCTTACTTCCTTGAGTTGTCCTTGGAAGACAGTCCCTGGAAGAATTAGCTTTTTGAATACTTAAAGTGTTTCTTAAATCTTTAATTGTTTCCTTACACTTCTGTCCCCATATGTGATCTGTGGTTTTACTTCTCTTATTTACATTAGCCAGAGAACAGATTTTATTTTCTGAGTTCATTCATTTATGTAGCTTTGGGCAAATTTAACTGTATAGCTCTGCAAACTGACCCTAGGAAACATCATGGAAATTATTAATCTAAAATGTACTAGCCCTGATCTGCTCATTTAAAGATTAGTGAGTAATCCCATCAAAGTCCTAAAGCTAAATGTGGTTGTAAACATTACTTGTAGGAGTAAAACTCGCTGATTCCTTATCTTAATTTCTGAAGGTGGCATTTCCTCTCCCCTTTTTTTTCCCTCTTGATATTAGAGCTGTGTCCTCAGCTGGTGTAAACTGAAATCCTTCTGTAAAGTCAGAATTGGACTAATTTAGATCAGCTGAGCCACTCCGCCCCCTTTATGTACAGGCTTTGTGCTCACTCTCTGTGCTTCCTGTTGCGCCCTCCTTTGCCGGTGGCCTCCAAAAGCTCACTAAAAGCTATTTAAGTTTAACTTTTGTTACTTTGTTCACATAAAAATCTTTGTGGAGGAATTTAATTAACATAAATGAGAAAAATCTGAGACCTCCTGTCTAGAAGAAACACCTTTATGTCAAGTTTCAAGCAGAGCAGCATATATCAAACTTTGTTTTCATCTTCTAAACGTGGGGTCTAGCAACGATCTTGGTTTCTACCAGACCATGGTTCCATGGTCAGTAACATAAACTTTTACTTTTCTGGATAGCTTAGTATCATAAATTTGGTGGAGACATGTCAAATGAATTCCAGACTCTTTACTTGCCCTCCTGGCAAGCTGGGATGCCCACTCTGTGTCCCACGGGGTTGGTTTGGGATGGCTTGCTTGAGGCTCACCCTTATAGTTTGAACTTCAGCTGCTTACCTGCATGGAGTCCAAAGTAAAAGTCTGGGACTATTATCCCATTGTTGGCAGGATAACATGATATCTGCTCATCAAAATAATATCAGTGGTGTATTATTTTAAGGTGTTTGGGGAAATGGAAATTAAGAGCATACAGAAGATGCAATTGCATGCACACACTGCCAGGTGGTCTCCTGCTGAATACATGAAAATTCTGGCTTCGTCTCAGTCTTGCACATAAGCTTCGAAGAAAGACTGGTGCAAGACATGCAAAGAAAGTTTTCAGGACAGGAAAGGGGAATTCTCTGGAAATCTGTCCAAAACTCAGTGAAATGAGCAACCTACACAATGTGTATTAAGAAGACAGTATCTGAGGCTGAAAAACAGAACTTATGCTAATCTGTTGATCAGCACTTTTAAAAGGTTAGCCAGAAAGGCATTTGAAGAGATGACATCTGCTGTTTGAGAAGCACATTATCCCTTGCTATCATCTGCTGTTTGAGAAGCACATTATCTCCTAGCTGATGAACATGCAGACCGCAACAGGCTTTGGCTGTGTGATGTTACCACTGACAGGAGAGACATTTTTTCATCCACCTAGGTCCTCCTTGCATCTAAATTAGATGGGATCGGGTACTGTTCTTTAGAGTGTAAGTTGTGCTTTATGGTACACTAGCTGATGTGGGTGCCAAGGCAGTGTTATTCCAGCCCAGGGCTGGTAATGGGCAAGCAGAGCCAGCCAGGTCAGGGGCCAGCGGTCGAATGGATGGACAGCCAGACACAGTAGAATTCCAGAGACAAGGCTGTCCCCCCACACCTTGTCCCCAGACAATAACTGCAGCAATGTGGCACAGGCCTGTACATGTAACTTAGGGCTCCAGTGCCCTGCACTGAGTCTTCAAACCAGCAGCTTCCTCTGGCTCCCCTGTGGCATCTTCCACAGAAATCCTCATCTTCCTTCTCTTTAGCAGAAGAGGTGAGTCACTCTTGAACAGTTGATGCTCCAGAGGTTCCCTGTCGCATTTTGAGATTTCAGCTTTGCCTGGCTAGAAGGAGTGATCACACTTCTCCTAGCAGGAAGGGGATTTCAGGCCAATCAGGGTTCTGTTGCCAAAAGAGTTGTTAAGTGACAAGCAGCTGCTACTAGAGCTGGTTAAAAGAAAACATCCAAATATTTGTGACAAACGAATCAGTGATTTTTTTTTTTCAAAAATTATGGATAGGTTTGTGTGCAATATATTTATCTAGAATATATAAATGTATGTCCATATACATATATATTACAGACTATATTATAAAGATGCATATTTCTGTCTTTGTAAAACACTTCATTTTAAATTACACAGCCATATTTAACAGTGGGGGAGAGAAACCAGTGCTGAAGAATTTTCTGATATATTTAATTTTGTTGTAATTTAAAGAACGTAGAAAATGCATCTAGTTTGTCTGCTTTCTGTGTAATATTTCAGGAATAGTAAAATTGTATATTTAATTTTGTCACCTTGCCAACACTTTCATTCCTTGTAGAGTGCTGGAGGGAATAGTTGCTTATGGATTGCTGACCCTCATAACGTCCCAGCCTTACACAATGTAGTTTCCTGTGTTTGTGGGCCAGCTGACCTTGATTGCAGAGAGCTACAGACTGGTTTAATGGCACACGAGGTATGGTTTAGCATAACTTTCAAAGCAAAATAAATACTAATATTTTGCTCAGTGGCATTCTTCTCTTTCAATCCATTTGATAAATGCTTAAAAAGAGTAGGAATTTTAAAATCAAACTTGTTTGCCAAAAATATCTGTAAAACGAAGGTTTGTGGACTGGTTATCAGCTCAAAATATCCAAGATGATTCAGAAATATTTTTATAAATGGAAGCAATTACTATATTGAGTTTGTTTGGATTTTTATGATATCTTATGATTTCAGTGTATGACATTGGATGGCTGTTAATTGTTCACTAAAAACACCATGATGACTGAAAGTTTAGTAAGTGTTAGTAACAATTCACTAAGTTTTTATGATGCACTGATAATTTCCTAGTTCTGTTGCTCTAAGAGACAGTACTGTTCTTCAGTTCCATTAAGTCTCCCATCCAGATCTTTTTTCTTCATGATAGACATAACACTGGATTTTCAAATGCATGCTTCTTCCCTGTTGAATTCACTTCTGTAGAACAAGCTCAGAAAGAAGAGATCCCAAATAACTCTGAGGCTAAATTTTGTAATATGTTATTCTCAAAATACTTAAAAAAAAAACCCAAAACACTCTACTACAGAGAAATTTAGATTGGTCAGCTGACAATAAATAGTCTGAAAAAATATCAAAAGTTTGTTGGGTAAATTATTCATGGCTTTGAATATAAAATGGAAAATGTTGGCTTGTGGTAATGTAACTATAATCAGCTGCCTTGGCTTGTCAGAAATGCCTTTAATCTATCTTCTTAAAGTCTATCTTTTTCCCCCAAAAAATGAGGCTTGAGAAACAGATAAACTTTAAACTACTTTACAGGAAAAAAATTCTTATCATTAGCAGAAGTCGTACTTAGTTTAAGGAAGGTCAAAGACTTCTAGAATTGAAATATATCTTGTCCTGTTTGGAGGTAAAATACCTTCAGCCTTTTGCTGTATAACTTTTGCTCTTATCAGTTAGAAAAACCACAACCATAGGGGAGGTGATCGTATGTGTCAGACTGTTTCTAAATTATATGACTTCCTTGTAGCTGTACGTAGACAAGCTCTGAATCTTTCCACTCAAGTTGATAGTTTCTTCTGTGGGAAACAACAAGCAAGCTTGTTTGCTCGAAACTAGAAATTGAATTGTCTTGCTCTGGTCAGATTTCAGAATCATTTAGCCACTTTTCAGAATTGTAGCCATAGTCCTTTTCCCAGACTTCATCAAAGACACAGCCCTTGAAAATGGTGATAACCATTATCTGCTGTAAGAGTGAGCAGCCACAGTGAGGTTATATGTGACGTTACATCCTTTGATGTCTGATGACATGAGGCCTAATATAAAATAAGATAGAGAGGCGGTTCATGCCATTTTACTGCTTTTATATATTTAAATTAGGGGATTTGTTTCTCCTCACTTTGGGTGAGTTAGATAGGTAGCCTGTGCTACACGTCTTGGTGTCCTGCCTTGGTACTCACTGGAGGAAGCAGACAAACGACATTGTTTCTGGAACTAGTGGCTTACAGGTCCTAGCTTGAGATGAAGTGAAGCCTTTGGGGGTAAGGAGCTCTTCATTAATTAGGACAGTGACTTCACCTAAAAGCTAGTTTTTGGATAGTGAAAGTTACATGGGATAAATCCCATTTTCCATGGCAAGGTCTGAAGGTAGAAGCTGCACAAGAATCATTTTCTATGAAAGAAATGCTAAGGGAATTATCATCCCAGAGCACCATAGCTTGAATCCTTGCTCTCACAGATAATGTGCATTTTTGTCCCTGACCGTGACGTTGCCTTTGTTAAAGTTTTTGGATTTTAACATCCGCTTTCTGAAATGATAATAACAGCATGTGTGACAATAACTTCTGATTTTCTGTACTGTTCAAGTAATCTTACGCTGCTAATGTGGCCTTTCATGAGACAGGGATGTAGAAGTAAAATAAGATTGCATAGCACCCTAAATTTTAAAAATATCAAGGGGGAAAACCAGAACTATTCTAAACATTTACCTCAAACACTTGAAAGTTTAGTTATAACATTTAGATGGGCTATTTCATAATCATACTTGAGGGCTGGCTGCTTCCTATCATTTCTTGCCAGGGATGCACAGTTCCCTGTCTTCTGTGCTGAGGACAAGCTATGCAGACAGGCATGACAAGTCTACTGCACTTTTGACCTGCTGGTTGCCTTTATTTCCTGTCTACCTGGATTAATATTGATTTGTTTGCACAAGACTTCATGTACAATAAAATAAATACAATCTCACAGCATACCTTCTGCCTGTGATGAGGTGGAATAATTAACAAACATTTGTCCTCCATTCTTCTATATAGCTTTTACGTGGAGGAGATGTTGAATAGATGTAAAACAGAAGAACAACACCATAGGTCTCTCTGTTCTAGGTCATTTGGCTTTCAGACTCTGAAGCTGGCTTCTCTTGGCAAGGTCTGATGCCTTTCAGTGGAAGGCAGGAGGAAATGAAAACAACCCTATGGAAAAAGAAAAGAGGAATTTTTCCTCCCTTGCTGGATTATATTCCCTTAGGGCTCAGCAGAAGTCTGTACTGCATACTGAATATGCAATAGATGGTTCTGCTATTGCTAATTCTGTGGTAATAGCCCAGCAAGATAAAAAAGCTAATAGGCTGCCCATGTGTTTAAAACAGTCTTGCAAAAACACATTTTTAAAATAAATGTATTCCAGAAGATGGACTGGAAAGAGACGTTTTTTATATCCTAATTGAAAAAAAAAAAAGCCACATTAAAATTGATGTGAGTTTCTCTACTGGATTCATTTAGAGTAGACTTTTAAGAAGCAGTTCTTGAGAACTGTTCAGGCAATGTCTAGCGTCAATGCAGAAGCAGGTTTGTGGCAAATCCAGGTATCTGCGCAGCATCTGTTTTTTCACAAGTGTGACAGAGCCTAATGAACAGCTACTGAATAATGAGTGCCTACATAATTCTACTGGTCGACTTCATTACATATGAATGTACTAAAATGTTTGTTATATTTTCTACCTAAAATTCTGATATTAATAGGTCTTCTGCTACTTGTCTATCTCAAGAAATATCAGCGATACTACCTACTTTTGGCAGTTTCCATCTACTTCTGTGATATCGGCTGTTAAAGATTCTTCACCGGTTTTTGCATTCCTTCTGTGTGTTGCCTTCCCTACAAGCCATATGTTTCTTGTAAATGCTTCTGCTAACTTTTTCTTGACGCCTTCTTCCTCTTGTTTCCGTGTGGCAGCACACAGACTATTCCCTGTTCTTTTTTACCTTTCAGTTACAACAATCTCTAGCTCTCTTTATTTCTACAGTCCTTCCACTCCTCTGCCTGTAGTTTCTGAAGGTGCTTTCTGTTAATTTTTCTCTGTAGACCTCACTTTCCATGACTTTTTATTGTGCAAGACATTGTGTACAACAAAATTGCTAGTTGTGGTTGGCTAAATATAATCCACTACATGCGGAATTTCTGTAGAAAAGACAGGCTAAGCAATGGCTGACATTAAAGTGTCTAATAGTTGTAAGAATGGCGTTAAAACAAATGCTTTGTTTGGATGTCTGTGCAGACAGGGTTTTCTTAGAAAGTATTTTATACTTACATATATAAACAAAGTGGTAATCCTCTCCTAATTTTTATTCTGTAGTTAAAGGTCCAGAGTTCTCCTCGCAGTACTGAAATGAATCTGCAAATACTGTGCACACATATTTCCATCAGTTGTGGACAAAATAAATGAGAACAAAAAAAAGTAGTCAGGATCAGAACTGCAGATATTCTTCCCACAATTCAGCCCACAGTTTTGTCAGTGTGGCATTATGAATGTGTAAGTGCAAGCTAATGCTTTCCAATATATCAGAGCAAATATTGACTCTGTTCTAAAGGGAACAGAGGAATACTGCACCAAAGTAGCAGGTGAGAGGACTGTATAACTTCAGCAACTTGTTAAACAACAGACCATATTTTCAGAAAGCTTAATCTGCCTTCGATCAAAATGTCTCAAGAAAAATTTTGAATTGCACAGTTTCTCTGATTTTATAGGTTGCATTAATACAATATTCTAATTTTGAACTAACTACCAGATACAACAGGAGGATAATGACATTTTTAAAGATATCTTAATAAGTTACTACATAGAAGGCTAAAAATCAGGTATAATGTTAAAAAGGAGAACTTCATACTGCATGTGCTGTACATGCAAACTTTTCTTGTGCATTCTGAAGGTCAGATAAGGTATTTCTTTTCGCAAGGTGACCTGACCATATGAGGAGATGATCCTTTCATATTTAAGTAACAAAATTTGCAGATGATATTATTCTGTGATCAATTTATCATGATGTTTGAGTGGCTTTGGGACATCCTGATAGCTGAAAGATTATTATTAATGGATACATTTAAAATAAATCTTTACGAACGCACTTACATTTCATAAGTTCATTTGCTATGTCATTAGTCTGTGTTATTTACAGTCACACAGCTAGATTGCTCATCATCTTCCCAGTTAAACAAATGAATATAATTTATTTTTAATTTGAACCATTCTAACATTTTGTTTTAAATAACAACTTTTTGATCTCTGAGTACATTCATAGCATGCTAACAAAAAGAAAACTGTTACTCTACAAAAATGAAATGCGGTTAGGTTTTCTCATACGGATGCAATAAAGAACACTTCTAGTGTCTTGACATTGAACAGCTGAACAGTTTTTGACAGGAAAAAAACCTTTAGTTTAGTCTGAGCTTTGGCAGTACTACAAGTTATTAAATACTCGAAGTAATCCAGTAAGTGAAGCTTTGTTATAAGCAGGTCGCTTCAAAGTATATTATCTCCACAGTTACCGAAATTTTCATTATGTCAGTATTTTTTCTATTGGGATGTACTGCTTACTTCTTAATTTTTATATTGTTTCTGGGACAGATTGATGGCCTTTTGGAAGTTTTCTGGGTTTTTTTGTTTGTTTTCTCCTCTTTTCTTTTACAAGTAGGATGAACTTGTTCTGAAAAATAGAATGTCCTGGTAAAAATAAAAAAATTTCAGAGCTGCTGTTCAAATCAACAATACTTATACTCACTTTTTTTTTTTTAATATTGAGTTTTACCTAGCTCTCTCATTTCCTTATTGTGCAAAAATAGTAATGTGTCACTGTGCATATGCTACCTTAGCTACCCTTTGGTCTTCCATTACCACAGCACAAGAGTCTATCAATCTTAATGTACTTTTGCTGCAGTTCTGAATCACTGCCTCCAAGGGCAGATGAGGAAATCAGGACACTGGTGCGAGAGCCCACGGCGCACAGCACAGGCACACGGGGATGCCCAAGGGAATTACAGACAGGAGAGCTCTGACAATGCCCCGGGGACGGCTCCAGCGCTGCATGTTAGCACAGTCATTGCACTTCCAGGATCATAGAATCATAGAATGGTTTGGGTTAGAAGGGACTTCAAAATCATCTAGTTCCAACTCCCCTGCCATGGGCAGGGACACCGTCCACTACACCAGGTTGCTCAAAGCATCATCCAACCTGGCCTTGAACACTTCCAGGGATGGGGCATCTACAACTTCTCTGGGCAACCTGTTCCAGTGCCTCACCAGCCTCAGAATGAAGAATTTCTTCCTTATATCTAATCTAAATCTCCCTTCTTTCAGTTTAAATCCATTGCCCCTTGTCCTATCACTACATGTCCTTGTAAAAAGTCCCTCTCCAGCTTTCCTGAAGGCCGCTTTAAGTACTGGAAAGCTGCAATAAGATCACCCCGGAGCCTTCTCTTCTCCAGGCTGAACAGCCCCAACTCTCTCAGACTGTTTTCATAGGAGAGATGCTCCAGCTCTCGGATCATCTTCGTGGCCCTCCTCTGGGTTCGCTCCAGCAGCTCCATGTCCTTCTTGTGTTGGGGACTCCGGAGCTGAATGCAGTATTCCAGGTGGGGTCTCACTAGAGCAGAGTAGAGGGGCACAATCACCTCCCTCGACCTGCTGGCCTCGCTTCTTTGGATGCAGCCCGGGATACAACTGGCTTTCTGGGCTGCCATTGCACATTGCTGGCTCATATTGAGCTTCTCATCCACCAGCACTCCCAAGCACTTTTCCTCAGGGCTGCTCTCAATCCATTCTCCACCCAGCCTGTACTTGTGATGGGAATGCCCCGACCCACGTGCAGGACCTTGCACTTGGCCTTGTTGAACTTCATGAGGTTCTCACAGGCCCACCTCTCCAGCCTGTCAAGGTCCCTCTGGATGGCATCCCTTCTCTCCAGTGTGTCCACAACACCACACAGCTTGGTGTCATCTGCAAACTTGCTGAGGGTGCACTTGATCCCACTGTCCATGTCACCAACAAGGATGTTAAATAGCACCAGCCCCAGTACTGACCCCTGAGGAACACCACTCATCACTGGCCTCCACTTGGACATTGAACCGTTGACCACAACTCTTTTGAGTGCAACCATCCAGCCAATTCCTTATCCATCGAGTGGTCCATCCATCAAATCCCTGTCTCTCCAGTTTAGAGACAAGGATGTTGTGCGATACAGTATCAAATGCTTTGGACAAGTCCAGGTAGACAATGTCAGTTGCTCTTCCCTTACGTATCAATGCTGTAACCTCATCATAGAAGGCCACCAAATTAGTCAGGCAGGATTTGCCCTTAGTGAAGCCATGTTGGCTGTCACCAATCACCTCCTTATTTTCTATGTGCCTTAGCATAGTCACCAGGAGGATCTTGCTGGGCACAGAGCTGAGACTGACTGGCCTGTAGTTCCCTGGGTCTTCTTTTTTTTCCCCTTTTTAAAGATGGGGGTTATGTTTCCCCTTTTCCAGTCAGTGGGAACTTCACCAGACTGCCACGACTTCTCAGATATGATGGATAATGGCTTAGCAACTTCATCTGCCAGCTCCCCCAGGACCCGCGGATGCATCTCATCAGGTCCCATGGACTTGTGCACCTTCAGGTTCTTTAGATGTTCTTGAACTTGATCTTCTCCTACAGTAGACAGTTCTTCATTCTCCCAGTCCCTGCCTTTGCCTTCTGTGACTTGGGCTGTGCAGCTGGAGCTCTTGCCAGTGAAGACTGAGGCAAAGAAGTCATAGATTACTTCAGCCTTCTCCATATCCCAGGTAGCCAGGTCCCCCGTTTCCTTCCGTAGAGGGCCGACATTTTCCCTAGATCTCTTTTTATCACTGACATATCTATAGAAGTTTTTCTTGTGGCCCTTGATGTCCCTGGCCACATTTAACTCTATCAGGGCTTTGGCTTTCCTAACCTGATCTCTGGTTGCTTGGACAATATCTCTGTATTCTCCCCAGCCTACCTGTCCTTGCTTCCACCATCTGTAGGCCTCCATTTTGTGTCCGAGTTGGTCCAGGAGCTCCTTGTTCATCCAAGTAGGCCTTCTGGTGTTCCTACCTGACTTTCTCTTTATTAGAATGTGAGAAAACTGTAGCTGATGTACATAGGTGATAAGAGTAATGAATCATATTCAATGTGAAATGTCCAAATCACAGTGCCAATATATTTTACCAAGTCCTTTCAGATATGGCTGTGTTTCCTTAATGTAGAATGAATTTATTCCATGAAAAACATTTTTTTCCCTAGTAATTGCAGTTATTTTATTTCTGTCATGCGGAAATGTAATATGAGGTGGCATTGAAGGTAAAACAAGGAAAAGGTGAGGAATGATAACTTTAGAATTCCAGCAATGTTTGGTGAAAAGTGGGAAATAGGCTGGAGGGTGATGGAAAGATTTTCCAGAAAATGGTAATTTTTCAGAAAAAAATTAGTATCCACCATTATGTATTTTGCTCATATTTCATAGAATCTGATTTGGTTTATCCTACATACAAATATAATCTGCAAAACCAGTAATTGAATAATTTTTTTAATGAATGAGAGTGTACACAGTGAAATAACCAGTGCTGAAGCTTACTGAAAACAACTGAACTATTGTGAGTCATCTTATAAATGACAAGGTTTGTATAAGGTCATTTTACATCATATTACAAAATAACACACAAGTTAAGTCATTCTGGCAGTCATTTATGATAAGAGATTTGTTTCTTGAACTTTATTAGTTTTTAACATTACCTACATTGCCATGGATATAACACATGGATTTTTCAAATATTTCTCTGGGATAGATAATTTTAACTTTTCTATTCATTAGAATAATAATTTTTTTTTTGTACAATGAACTGTTTTGTACAAGCCCCACCTAAGGACTCTTATTGTGTAACAGACTATGCAATTTTATACAGATAGTCTTTAAGGACATTATTTATTTTTTTTTTTAATTGCCATGCTCATAGTGTAAAGTTATTGTTTTTTCTTGACATTCAAAAGGGAACGGTATTAGCTTTCCGGAGCTGAGCTAAAAGAGTCTATATTAAGTTGTAATTGTAACCATTTGGAAAAAATCAAGTAGATACCAAGTAGAGGTGCAGAAGCTTTTGCAAATACATCTATATTTTAAGGCAGCTGTTTGTGTTTTCTGTTATTTTTAACACATATTCATGAGGAAAATATTTACTAATTTTTAAATTCTTAACGGTTTTAATGAGGGAGCTAAGCATTACTCACAGTACCACAAATATAAGGTTTGAATATTACAAAGGAAGATATCACTGCAAGTAGCTCTTCTGTCAAATATCTGGTAGGTGATAAATTGTGAGACTGGTTAGAAGTTAACAGAGCTGAGGTTTACAGCAGTCATGACCAGAGTTGAGGGATGCGGATCTCAGTTGTGCAAAGGAGGGTGCAGGAGAGGAAAGTGAGCCTTTGTACTGAGCTGTGAGACTGGTGCCAGGTTACAAAGGTCAAGTATTTAATAGCACTCTGTCATTTTACAGCTTTATTCCACGTATGAAGGCAGTCTAGGAATCCAGCTTAGATAAGGAAAAGGCAGAAATACATATTTTGCTGCGCTTTGATTTTGAATCTGTTTTATGTTTCTTTACTATAATATGAGAGCCTTGAGGAGTACTATGTTCCCAACTCAACAACCTAACATACAGCTGTGACCTAAACATCCATACTGCAGCGTGCTGTATTGAAGGAAAAGAGGAGAAATCAGTTCCAGTTACCACAGTTGCTCTGAACTCTCTGGTTGTGGGCTCAGAGCCATTTCTCTATTCTGATTAAAAATTTGCTCAAATCTGCAGGAATGTTAGTGTTTTGTAGGAACTCTTCCATGCACTCAGTTAATTTCTGGTTATAAAAATACAGTTCTTCATCAAACATTATTTAAATTGTATCATAATTTATTATTTAAAACTCTGTTTAAGATGTTTAAAAGCTCCTACCCGTTTCTCCCCAGCTATGAGAAAACCCACATAGTAAGAGTTGTATCAGGTCTAGAGAAAGGAAATAAATATTTAGACCCTCAATTTACAGGTATAAAAATAGTACTGTCACAGGTGACATTTCTCTGAAGACCAGCCCACATGTTGGAATGTGTGAATGAGGATGGAGCAGCAAAATCTTGCAGAGAATCATAGAATCATAGAATGGTTTGGGTTGGAAGCAACCTTAAAGATCACCTAGTTCCAAGCCCTCTGCCATGGTCAGGGGCACCTTCCACTAGACCAGGTTGCTCAAAGCCTCACCCAGCCTGGCCTTCAACATTTTCAGGGATCATGAAAACTCCATAGGGAGTGTACACCCTCCATCCCCCCTGGTGGGATTACAACGGTCCCATCGTATAAAGATAGGTCACATGTTCATATGGGCCAGGACCAATAATTCCTTTGTATTTTTTGCATTACCTAACTTAATGGAGCTTCATGCTAGCTGAGTCTTTTCCAGATTACTGAAATATAAATATTTAGTCACAAGTAAAATAACTCTAGTATGATATAATGTTAAAATACACGTGCTTTTGTATCAGTTCCTCAAAAACACGACAACAGATGATCTGTAACACGGGTCACATCTATGAGCAGCAGGACACAGCTCTGTGTAAATATTCATTATTTGTGCAGGGGCAAACTGGCAAAACTGCTGTTCTTCATGCAATATGGACAAATATTATTAATCCATACTTCCAATTAATCTACATTTTGTTCCACTAAGTTTATCGACATATTCTACAACCATAGTTGGTTTTCTACAGTAACCTAACCTGTACCAATACATCTACTCAGAGAAATGAGTCTTTACTCAATCTTACTATAGATCAATCTGTGGAGAAGGAAGAGAGAAGATGAGAGAGGAAAGTGCAGCTGTCTCGAGGGCTTAGGACTCTATTTGCCTTATTGGGGTTGATGTAATTTACTTGGGGTTGCTATCTGCTAAAACCACTTCAACCCTCAGACTAGAACATGGTTGTTAATAAAATTCCATGAAACACATCTGAAATGGTCATGAAATAAGTTAACAGAAAATGTCTCCATGTGGGGGCAATTAAAACATTTTGCGAGAGTCCTTTTTTTTTCCTTGATAAAAATGGACTACTGCAGAAAAGCTAATACTGAGAAGTATCGTCATGTGACATTTTAAGGGAAAAGTGTGTTCATCAACTAAATTTCAATGTCTTAAAGCTTGTCTAGATTTAAACTTTCTCAGGGGTCTACAGAAACAAGTAATTTATGTTTATGTAAGGAGGAAGGGATTCTTTGCACAAGTACAGCAGTAATAGCTCTGGTATGTACTTCGAGGTCTGCAAAATTGCTTTTTCTGGGGAAAGCAGTTGATGAAATTTCCACAGCTAAGGCCAATTTGCACAATCCAAGTCAATGTTCTGGGGTATTCTCTGAGGGCTAAAGGGCTGAATACACCCACCGTACCTCCTCCCACCAGCAGCAGTCACGGAGCCCCAGGGTGATTGGAGTCCTCTCTTAACAAGTCCTCTGAAGTCATATCACTTCTGAACACATTCTTATTCCCCATTCTTGCAGTTATAATTTATAACATTTCTATCTAATCCTAATCATATTTTATTTTTCAATAACAAAAAGACAAAATGCAAATTTATTTCCAGGGAATCAAAGGAAAATTTGCATTATTTTTAGGGTGTCGGCAAGTTTTTACACAGTGGGTGTGGATATTTTTTGCAGAATTTTGCATTACATCCCTCACATTCAGTACACAGGGGGAAAGGAGGCGAAGTATACAACTTCTCTCCCCACTGCATAGCATTAAAAAACAAATAATATACCTCCTTTTTTTTGGCTTTGCATTAAGGGTTCAGCTTTTGCCCTACATATTGTCCAACAATCTGCTAAAAATTTCCAGCAACTACATTCTTCAGTGACGCCAAGTACAGTATGAAGTTTTCCAAAAGGTGAATGAAACAATCCATTGAAAATGTCAGTCAGAAGCCAGAGTATAATTTTATTTATTTTTTTGATCCTTGTTCAGAATTCATATGATTAGCATGTGGCAAACTGTAAAATGAAGTGGAACAAAAGTGCCTGAAATAAATTTCACCTTGACCTGATTTCCACTTGACTGAATTTGTTGTAGTAAGCTGGTGACACATAGTGGATAAACAGTAACACATGTCTGCGTTTGAAAAGGGAGAACAGATGGTAAACACACTGATATAAGGGCTGTTACACAAGAGCTCTGTCTATAATTCAGAAAGTTGAATCCCCTGAAAACCGAACAGGTTTGATAAGGGAAAGGGATTCATTGACAAGAAGGAGTCCAGCGGGCACAACTGAAGGAGATAAGGCTTGCCACTCCTTGGTGGGTTTTGCTCCGAAAACGCATCTGGCCACATCTGTCTTCTTTTGTAAAACTGCTGTCAGAGGTGTTAGTTGCAGAGAGACTTGTTCGGAAAGACACATCCTCAGAGGATACCTCTGCTGATCCACTGATTGAACTCATGTCACTGTCCTCAAAAAAACCCTCTGGCGCGTCAGTAAAATTCATGCTTTTTACGGTTTGGTAAATATTTTGACCTTCCAAAGACGTTGATTTACTGGATCTTGACTTCTGCAGTGTGGATTGCCTGATTCTGCTGGTGACTACCAGCTGACCATGAGCACCGTGTTGGGTAAAGTTGTCTAAGCTGAGTTTGAGAAGGCAGCTGTCTTTGAATATCTTTACTGTCCACGTGTCCACTGATGTACAGGAAGCGTTACTGTCCTCATTTCACATATTGGTACCAATTAATTTGTCCAGTGGTCACCTGGGGTAATGAGCAGAGGTCTCTCAGGTCCTAAGCAAATTTCCTGCACACTGAACTACATACTGTCAGAAATGCTCTGGAAGGATTTGGGCAAGATGCACTTGAAAAGGAAAGGAGTTACTCAGCTTCACAAGGTGGTTGAAATATTCATAGTCAGTAAGAGAAAAGAGAAAGACAAGAGGAATACTGCATTCAGCTCCGGAGTCCCCAACATAAGAAGGACATGGAGCTACTGGAGCAGGTCTAGAGGAGGGCCACGAAGATGATCCAAGGGCTGGAGCATCTCTGCTATGAAAACAGGCTGAGAGAGTTGGGACTGTTCAGCCTGGAGAAGAGAAGGCTCCAGGGTGATCTTATTGCAGCTTTCCAGTACTTAAAGGGAAAGTACAGCCACAGGAAAGCTGGAGAGGGACTTTTTACAAGGGTATGTAGTGATAAGACAAGGGGAAATGGCTTTAAACTGAAAGAGGGCAGATTTAGATTAGATGTAAGGAAGAAATTTTTCACTCAGAGGCTGGTGAGGCACTGGAACAGGTTGCCCAGAGAAGTTGTAGATGCCCCATCCCTGGAAGTGTTCAAGGCCAGGTTGGATGACGCTTTGAGCAACATGGTGTAGGGAGGGTTTCCCTGCCCATGGCAGCGGGGTTGGAACTAGATGATCTTTAAGGTCCCTTCCAACCCTAACCATTCTATGATTCTATGATTCTATGAGAAAGATGAAAATTCAAATAAGAGGTCATTAGCCAATGGTGGTGGTGGTGGTATAAGCTCCTAGCCCACACTCCAGTTGTAATTCAAGAAATCTAAGTTTAAAAAATCTATGTACATGAAAATATAGCTTTATTTATTATTATTATTTATTTATTATTTACAAGCACATGTTTTATCTTGTTTAAGAACTTAATTTTTGCTTCAGCAAAATATATCTAATAAGAAAGACAGGTAATAGGTAATTCAGCAGAAAATAATTTCTGTAGATTACAAAGGTTTTCATTTTCAAAACTATTCAAAGGAGTTTTATTAAAATGTAATTCATGGTATAACAGTTATTCTATTTTAAATTTAGTTTCTACTGTTAAAAACATACCTAGAGAGTGTTATTTGTAAACCATGCTTTTTCAATCAAGTCTTGGCAGGCGATTGTAAATTTAAAATTGAAGTTGTTCTGTTTAAGGACTCCCAGAAAACAGAGATGGAGTGAAAAATTAGGTGCTGAAGTCAGGCTTGTTGAATGCTCAGCTTGTATCTGTTTTCAAGAATTAACAATGCCAAAGCCATTTCACTTGTGACTTGTTTAACAGCTGTCTGCAATTGGAGATCCAAATTTAGTCTCTTATCACATCTTTCACTCAAGGGTCTACTTATTCCCTTAGAACAAAAGTGATCCAAGCCAACAATTTTTCCCGATAATGCAAGGTTTTCTTTTTAGCTAAAGCAAGGACCTTGCAGGTATCCCTGCCAAATAAAAGACATGTCTTTACGTCTCACCAATGTGTCTGAAATTTCTTTAGTCTTTACAGCTCCAAGGCTAAAGGATTTGTGGCCTTGACACTCGCAAAGCCTGAGTAGAGGTGCTGTTCTGTTTTCCTCCCAAACGGTGCTCCTTTCCACTCAAATGGTGGAAAAAGTCCCTTTGACTACCCTACACCTTCATCCCTGGCCTCTAGTTGACATCTCCCCATGTTGATTTTATGTATGACCTGGAGGACTCCAGGGAAGGCCGAAGTGCCCAGAATATGGCACAGCTCTGTACTTCCTGGTGAATTTGCAGAGGGAAATTAAAATGTGCCTCTCTGTGCAGTTCTTGTGCTACAGTCTGCCTACCCTGTGCACCTGCATCATCTTCTATTTTAGCTTCGTCAATAATCAGTCCAGCCCATGTGCTCTGAACCCGACTTGCTCGGTGAACCAAAGGACACAAAAGTGGGAAAACTGCATGAGTTATTTTAAAAGTGCCCTCTTAATCTAAACTGAATCAGATAAGCGTTAGTTGTAGCTATAACCACATATCCAACATGCAAATAATGAATATCAAAGAGCTTATTGGCAATTCTTTTTCTGAAATGCATTTGTACAGAGAAAGTGCTAAATGGAAAAACAAATCAATACAAATCTCAGTCTGTTTCTGAAGGATTTAGGGACACAAGGAATACTGACTTGTTGGGTATTACATATGCAAGAAATCAATTCATTTTCATCAGTAAAGCAGTTGGCATATCATAAAAATCCAAATTTCTCTTTCTCACTCACCTGGGAGATACAGGTGAATATTTAAACCGCTAATGTATAAATTACATAGCTCTAATATCATCTCTAAAAGCAATTGCTAAAAACTGGACGTCTGAGAACCAAGTAAGCATTTTTATTCAAGGAAGAAATTAAGTAACATTTAAGTCTTCCAAGATAGAAGCATTTTCTCCAAGGTCAGTGTCGACAGAAGAGATAGCCTCTAAGTTTGAAAATACAGAGGGTTTCTGGAATCAGACATGTATTTAAGAATTGTAATATGGTGTCACATTTCTGTTACAGCATATTAACCTGAACATATTATTACAGTCATGCCTTTATTTTGTGAACCTGGAAATATGTTGTAATTTTTTTTTCATCAAGTGACATTTAAGAGAAAGGATCACTGAGGTTACCTGAGTGCTGCTCTTTCTGAACCACTTATTAGTTCTGTCTCTAAAGGTCACCAATAAAGGGTAAAGTTCCTGGCTTTCTGCTTTTAAGAGTATTTTTCTCCCTCATTTTTACTTAATGGAGGATATTTCAAGTTTCTGTATCCCAACACAGGGGCTTAAAAAAGCATGGCAAGATAAATGACTGTCGAGTCCACCATGTGTTTTGTAGATGGACCATATTATTAGTGTATCATGTAGATTGTTATCAGTTGCCCATAACAGACATAATATTGAGTGGCATTTTTTTCCTGTTCAGTACTGGCAGATTCCATCTCTGTATCATATGTCTCTATGGCTAGGTTGAATCAGCTACCATTTCAGGCATAAGGTTATCGTAAGAAATATTGCAGAATTCATATGTGGCCACATGAGGACCATGTTTAATTTTCAATTAACTACCTCATCTCTAACGTTTGTTGATTTGTAATGGGAATCCAGTCTGGACAGAGAGGGAAGGCAGAGTTCACAAAACATTGCATAGCAGCATGCAGCAATATCTGGTGTGCAGGAATAACAGTCCTTTTGTGAAGTATACCAGGCAAAAGGCAGAACCAGTGTAAGATGGTTCCGATTGAGATTATAAAAATTATGACCAGGCAGTAAGCTGTGGCTTTGAAAGGAACTGGGACAATTCTGGAGGCTGGGCAGAGGTAGAAACTCTCCATGTCTGTACATTTCAGTCCAGGTCTCATCTGCATGGAATCGCTTCTTCCTGACCAACTTAAGCAGCTGCTTGTGACTCCAAGTTACTTTTTTATTACCTACAGACTGCTGAGGCGAGGAAAGACTTTGCTACCTGAGCAGCAGTGAGTTGGCTGCTTGGAGAGCTGAGATGGTAAATAGGAGATTTCCAAATTTTCCTTTGAAGTCAAGTACGGTTGGGATAAATTTTGTCACTGATACTCTTGTATCACTACCATTATATGTAAATGACACTATCAGAATTTTAAAAATAACAAATGATAGATCAAGTCACAAAACAACCATTAAAACCTCTGCCAGTTCCTCATTTGATCTATGGAAAATACTTCATTGACTTTCCACTTTTTTCAAATAAAGCTAGTTGATAAAAGTAGTTCATTTCTTTTCTATTTTCAAGATAGCTCACACTCCAGCTCAGCAAATGTCTGCATGCAAATATAACATACATATGGCTTTCCATGAATGAAGCAAGTCATTAGCAAAGCATCCAAGAAAGGTTCAACAGCTGGTTACTTGTTGGATACTTACTACATCCACACCACAGTACACCAAGAGATGTATTGAATATCTTATATTTCAGTAGTTCAGACATGCCCAAAAGATTATCACCTTTGCAATTACGGGGTCAGATCAAGAGGCCATTTAACACCAAATTCTGAATAGTAATTTTTATAACCATATATCGTGGACATATCTCTAAAGGTTCGTGGAGTATATCACTAACAACATTCACTAAGCTCAAGCACCAGGAGCATGTGAGCTGTCAATATGTAGCTTGAAGTCAGCTTCTGCAACAAGTTTCATTTACAGGAGCTTTTAAGAGTCTGCTTCATGCCTACTAGTGAAAAATGTGAAATAAAGGGTTAAAAAGTGACTGTGTGGAAAGAAAAAAATACATAGTCATGTGGTGTCAAAATATTCAACACATTTATAAAACAACCAAAAATGGCTTTATTCCATGTTACCATGCCTGGGATCCTTGAAATACTTAGGAAAGTCTATTTTACAATTAAAAACAATTGGATAACTTTTCTTTTTCTAATAAATTGCTTTTATTTTTTAGACATTTGCATACTGCAGTCCATGTATAATGAGAGCTATCACTTACAAAAGAAAAAGAAATGATCTTCAGCCTGCAGAAAACAATATAGATTTACTGTAAACAACAACTTTGCTTGGATGAAAACAAAACAAGTTCAATATGTCTTCAAGATCAACTGTTATTTTTTTAACTGCTCTTCAGGTGAGGACACACTTGCCTGCTAGATGATGACCTGTGAACTTGGAAATAAATATTGTGCCATTAGATATTTCACTATGACATCTACGTATACTCTATTTAAAGAAAACATGTGTTGCGAGAAATATACTACCATTCTAAATGTTTTCCCTCCTTCCCTTTCTCTTCTACTGGATCTCTGCTTTACATGCTTTACTAATACTCTGTTAACATGCTAGGTAAAATGTGTGTCATAATTGCAGAGGAAATGAAACTCATTCAAAAATAAAACCCAATTAAAAACCTGAGTGTCTCAGTGGAAAAGATATGGAGGATAACACTGGAAAAAGTTCAGTGTGTAAGAATTGGGTATCTTGACAAATGAAGGAAACAGGAATGCCTGTAACATGTGACAGGTCAAATGTAAACAGGAAATCATGAGAGAAAAAAAAAAAATTTGAAGAGGCTCTTTCAAAAGATATTGAAGCTGTTAGTAAAATCTCTACATCAGAAAAGAAAACCAGCTAGGGAATCAGTGGGACCATATATCAATGAACGTTTAAAACAAAGTACTTGGGGATGATAAGACCATAACAGAGAAGCTCAATGAATCTTTGAATCAGACCTAACCACTGAACACTCTGAGGAGAAGCCTATATTTAATATTTATTTTTGTAGCAGATGAGTCAGAAGAGTATGAAGTACATGTACAGGAGTTATTAGATGAAATAGGCATTCAAGATCTCAATAGGACTGCATGAATACTGAAGGAAATCAAATGTGAAATTTCAGACCAGCTGGCCAGGTTGTGCTGTCTATCATCACAAACTGCTACTCTGCCAAAAGACTGGAGACTTGCTATTGTATTTGCCATCTAGAAACAAGGCTTTGGGGGAGATCCTGGAAACTGCAGACCAATGAGTATGTCTTCCTTCCATGATAAGATGGGACCATCTGTAATAGAGAGTAAGATGGAGGAGTGTGTGAATAAGTAAAGGCTGTTGGAAAGGAGTCAGCATGGTTTGTGTAAAAGGCAGCCTCACTACATCAGCCAGTTGACATTCTCTGAATGTGTCGATAAGCATGTGAGTAAAGAAAAGACACTGGAAATCCAAAACTTAGATATTCAAAGAGGTTCCATATCAAAGATTACTGAAGAAGCTAAGTTGCCATGAGGTTGGGGCAAATATAACCTTCGGCCCAGGGGTTCAGCTGCCTGTGATTCAGGTTTCATGCATCACAACTATGTAACCTTAGCTCAGTTTGGCTAAGATTGTTGTTAGAAGTGAGAGAAAGCACATGAACTGAAGGCATTCCAGATAAGAAAAGTAGAAAGAGCAAATGGATGAGATAGCAATTGCTGAGATAGTAACCATTAGGAGCTCAAGTATTCAAGAGGGAAAATACTGACATGAAAAGGTGTAACTTTCTTAAACAAAAAAACCCCACAGATTCATAAGATGGTAAAATCAGTAGGATTAGTGACCGGTGCATCCCAAGGGGGAGTGGAGACATGACTGGTGGCATCTGGGCCAGGAGAGGCTCAATGAGTGTCTTGTTGGTGCGTAGTGTATTTTACTGTGTCTATTAGTCAATAAATAATTGACATGTACTTTCAAGTTTTGCAGAACTTCCTTGTGTATGGGAAAAGTTGCTGATGTCAAAGTAGTCAGAAGAGCAAAGGTTACAGGAAGGTTATTTTATGGACTGAAAAAGGCTTAAGGACAGAAAGAAAAGGGACCTTAGTGGTCACTTCTCAGAAGAATTACTAGTGGCATCTACTTTACTATTACTATAGAAACAAGTTTTATTCAACATCTTCATCAATACCCTGGAGGAAATACTAAGCTCTTTTATGTAGTCAGTTGCCATATTCATGGTGATGAACTCCAGAGGGACCTTGCAAAATTGAGTGAGCCGCTGAAGCGAGAGCGGATGTAGATAAATGCAGGGTAATGCTCCTAAGGACAGATATACAATGCTGAGTTTGGAAGTGAAAGCTACAACTGAGGAAACAGGTTCTTCAGTCACCACTTAAAATTCCCTGCAATCTTTGCTTAATTTGCAAAGACAGTCAAAAAAGCCAAGAAGGTTTGGTCGAGTAATGAGAGGAAGACTGGAGAAGTAATTGTGCCATTGTACAAAATCGTGAACACCCTTGTCTTGATTATTACGTGCAGCTCTGGTCTTCAAGACACTGGGACAATGAAGTCAAAGGTGCAGACTTAACTAAAACACTTCAAGGATACAGCAGCTGCCTTCCACAGAAGGACTAAGCCAGCTGTGATTCCAGCCCTCAGAGCAGAAGGCTGAGGTGGGATATGATCAAAGTTTATACAATTGTGAAAAGAGTAGATAAACAAAATGTGGAACAGTTCACCAAATCTCACAGTAAAAGGACAAGTCAGAGTAGGAAACCAGTAAAGGGAAATGGATACCAAAATTAAAATAGATATGTACAATAATGCAACAATTCTGAGTGCTGGGGGAAAGTGAAAAGGGCATAGCATAGAAAATATCCACATTAAAGTGTCTGATTGTCTACTCCTTCTGATTTCTGAGCCCCAGATGGAGTGGCCATAATGTTTTTTAGGAATTCAGTTTGGGGAATTCCATGTTAACACAAGAATGGGATTCACACAGTGAAGCTGTGTAGATGGCTCATGAGATTTTCATCTTGTAGCTTTATTACATCATGGTTTTCCAGGAGAAAACAGAGATGTTTAGGACCACTAAACCCAAACATCTAACACAGTTTTCTAGTATGGAATCCCTCCTACCTTTTCTGATAAATTCAGTACTACTGAGTGCTGTTATGGAGGTCTTCTACATTATTGACTGCATTTTATCATATGTAATATTCTTCAGAAAATCTGTATAAAAAGTTATAAGTGATTATCCAATAGAATCACAGTAAGTTCCTTGTTGTGGCTTTACCTTGATGCCTATGTTCAAAAAGATAACTCAAAAGAGAAGAAGGAAAAAATGCTATGCCTGAAAGTTATTTGGATAGATTTTTGAGAGATTTATTGCAACACCACATAAACGCCTAAGAATCATGTCTGCAGGAAATTAGCTATGCATTCCAAGGGACATTTTAAGTGGAAATTCGGAACTTACTCTTCTCTAATCTGCTCTATGAAAACACAAGACTAGAGAAACTTCCTGTCTTTCATCCAGTCCACTTAAATAGAAAAAGTACTTGACAAAGGATATCTTATTTAATCTTCATATGCAGTAAAAGTTCTTTCAGTGTCTGTCAAAGGTCTAATTAGCAGTTTGATTGTATCTCTGAGTCATTAGGGTAGATTTATAAAGGCAATTTTAAAAGAGGAGCTTGGTGTGGTCCCTCAGAGGTCTTTTTCTGTTTCTGGGAACACTTGATTTGAATTTAATGGCTCCTATAATGCTCAGCTGGTGTCCCAATCCTTTGCAATAAAACACATAAGCATGTATCTTGCTTGTGTATCTATAATGATGGAAGAGGGGCTAAATGAAGTAAGAATAAGTTATGTTTGACGGTATATCAGTGTTGGGAGTATTGAAAAGGGAAAAATTTAAGGTGACAGTTCTACCATAGTTGTTTCACCTGAGTACTCACTGATACTGCCTCTTCATCTTACCCACGTGCTTCAGAAGAGCCCTGACCTCAACAGCCTGCAATGCCTCAGCCTCCACTGCCCCTGGTTCAGAACAATGACGGGGCTCTCTGCGCATCACTCACCACTGCGAGACAGACTTCACACCCCCATTGCCTCCCCTGCTGGAAGACACTCTGTCCCCTCCCCAGCAAAGTACTGGAGAGGACTAGCTCTCCTCGACGTCTGGGATCACTGGTGTCTCTGGGTCATGGAAGGGAAGTGTGTGAGGAGAGGGAATTATCGTAAGGAGGCAATTTTGCATGTTGTCGTGCAGCTTGCCAAAGAAGCGTGCGGCAGAGCAGAATAGATCTGTAAATGTGATTAGCAGAAAAGATAATTTTCTCCTTCTGCAATCTTCTGAAGCATCTCTTCTCCTGAAACATCTCTCCTGCTCCCTAGAATATTTTCCAAAAGATTTAATACTATAATAACAGATTATAGTACTGAGTTGCTTTTTATAGATCTCAGAATTGGGGAAGGCTCATATGACACTGCAAATTAATTTTGATTAGAGACTTGACTGACTGACTATAAAATGGAATGATATCTGCAAATCTTTATTATTGTAAGGATCAATTGTGGCTCCTACCTTGGGGATAGAGGGGCTCGTTTCCTACCAGAAATACATAACTTGGTAAAATCTTTCTGGGTCTTATTTCCCCCTTCACCTAAGTGCAGATGGTACATATCCTTACATGAAGTCTGCCACCACAAGCCATGGAATTGGGAACTGGGAAGCATATTACACCTGCATGTCAGCCCTACATAGGCAGTTCCTTGGCTCACCCTGAGATCAGAGACAGGCATGTGGCAACCCAGGTAGCGTGCAGAAAAAGGCATGTAGGAGACAGAATATCTTTACTTCTGTTTTCTGACATATAAGGTCTAAATACGTTTGTCTTGTACTATCTTGCTAATGCTTTCCTAATTGCTCTGCACAATATTGTTATCTTACATTCTCATTAAACGATACACATGCACGCACAATTCTCTTACAATTATTTTTGAGATCTCTCCCAGCTAAAAAGCATTTAGAGGTGCCACAAATAAAGATTGTGTCCAGTACAAGGTAAACTAAGTAACTACATGTTACATTCACTGCAATTGAGTTTTTCTCCAGTGTCTTACCATAAATCCTTTTCTTTGCTTTAATACTTCCTTATTATCAGTCTCTGTTAGAGTACATGCCAATGGTATAACTGAGATCAACATAAGTCACACAGCTTGCAAAATAAAGTTAAGAACATTCTTCAGATACTGGACTCCTGTAGTCATGCTTTGGAAGAAAAAGCAGCATTCAACAGAGAAAATAGAAAATAGTTGCCACAACTGTATAAATGCATGAGTTGTCTAAGCTGGTTTGGGGTGATTTCAAGCAATCATTGTCTTCTTTGTCACCTTTGTAAGTGGCATTCCTCAGGGGTCAGTATTGGGGCTGGTGCTGTTTAACATCCTTGTTGGCAACATGGACAGTGGGATCGAGTGCACCCTCAGCAAGTTTGCTGACAACACTAAGCTGTGTGGTGTGATTGGCACTCTGGAGGGAAGCGATGCTACCCAGAAGGACCATGACAGGCTTGAGAGGTGAGCCTATGCGAACCTCGTGGAGTTCAACAAGGCCAAGTGCAAGGTCCTGCACATGGGACAGGGCAATTCCAAGCACAAATACAGGCTGGGCAGAGAAGGGATCAAGAGCAGCACAGAGGAGAAGGACTTGGGGATGGTGGTTGATGAGAAGCTCAAAATGAGCCAGCAATTGTTGCTCACCAGCCTGGGCTGCAGCTCCAAGGATGCCATTGCATCTTCCACAGCCAGGAGGAAATGGCCCGCCTTTTGTAGGCAGGGTCTAAACCTTAGTTAATTATATTCAATTCAAGCCAGCTGGGTAATAATAATTGGATGCCATAAGCAATGTGTGCTTGCAGCCCAGAAAGTTGACCACAACTTGGGCTGCATCAAAAGAAGTGTAGCCAGCAGGTTGAGGGAGATGATTCTGTCCCTCTACTCTGCTCTAGTGAGACCCCACCTGGAATACTGTGTTCAGCTCTTCCAACATAAGAAGGACATGGAACTGTTGGAGTCCAGAGGAGGGTCAAAAAGATGATCTGAGGGCTCCTCTCCTATGAAGACAGGCTGAGAGAGTTGGGGCTGTTCAGCCTGGAGAAGAGAAGGCTCCAGGGAGACCTTCTAGAAACCTTCCAGTACCTAAAGGGGGCCTATAAGAAAACTGGAGAAGGACTTTTTGCAAGGGCATGTAGTGATAGGAAAAGGGGCAATTGCTTTAAACCAAAAGAGGGTAGATTTAGATTAGATCTAAGAAAGAAATTCTTCACTCTGATGGCAGGGAAGCACTGGAATAGGTTTCCCAGAAAAGTTCTAGCTGCCCCATCCCTGGAAGTGTCCAAGGCCAGGTTGGATGAGGCTTTGATGAGAGTTGGATGAGACCTGATTTAAGGCAACATGTCCCTGCCCCTGCCCATGGCAGGGACATTGGAACTAGATGATCCTTAAGGTCCCTTCCAACCCAAAGCATTTTGTGATTCTATGATTCTTTTTTTGATAATATATGTCTTGTCAAGACAAACTGTTAATTTGTTGCAGTCATTTTCACCACTCTGGAGACAGGAACACATAGGAATATAGGCTCTAAAGCAACCTTGGCATGACGTAATTGCCAAGGTCCATATGTGGCAGGTTAAAATCAGAAGGTTTATATTTGCTACTGAGCAAACCTTCAAGTTAGTTATCACTAATGAAAACCATTCCTGTTAACAGTGAGATTTCACAGATATGTCCTGAGGCTGCCCGGATGAGCTGGATGGATTGTGTAAAATGGTAGTCCAAGACTTCCTCTATGGAGCTGACTGTTGAATGCCCACACCACATGTGCAGTAGTGGTGTGTTATGAAGCACTAGCAGAGATGGGAAAAGATTGGATCCGAAGGTTTATGATATAACGCACGATTAAGTATAGCTGGCTATCATCCAGCTTTGTGTGCGACAATCAGCAGCAAGCTAGAATGGCTGAGTAACAGATGGCTGGTACGGGTGTTAGAAAGGTTTGTGTTTAGGCACCCCATGCTGAGCCAGCTAATCTACTTCACAAATGTCCTTGCTTTTGCAGCTGTTTTCTTTAGATGTCCTTGAAAATTCAAAGTCTGATCCAGGGCTACTCCTAGATACACCTAATATGACTTCTATTTCATGTTGCTTTCACAGAGTGATAAAACTGGTGTTCAGTATAAGCACTGTGAAGAAGTAGTATGGTGGTTGTATTTGGCTAAAACCTGTCACTAGTCCTAGCATAAGACCAGATTGTTCATCTCAGCAATCAGAGTTATATCTAAGATGCTCTGACAGAGCACTTATATCATGAAATTTATTTTTTTCTACATAACTTTAAAGAAAGTGATATATTTAATCAGACAGTGTGAGACTAACAGATTTGTTGGCTAAGACAACTGATATCAAATTCAGCATCCCATCAGGATCTCAGGGTTTCTGCAGGAAACAAAAGTTAAAGTAAGATTTTAAGCAATGAGGCAAAAGTAGCAAACAGTAAGTCAATCAGGTAGTTGTACCTGAAATGTTAAAAAGGGATACTCTTCCTAGGATAGCTCTAACATGTTAGGGCATTTCTAGATAAAAGGCATTGTCCAAACAAAGAAAAAATATCTATAGCCTGTGAAGCTAGGTTCAGCTAGAGGTGTTGGTGCAAGGAGGGCAGTGCTTGCATTGCCAAAGACGGCCTGTCTTAAGGGAGGAGAGCTCCATATGCAGTGGTATTTTAAGAAGCTTTATTCCAGCATGTAACTGTCAAAGTGCTAAGGTATTTTTGAGAAAGGGCATGCCAGACTGTAGGTACATGCAAATACTGGCTGCTACTTATCCATTCAGATATCAAAAGGCTGTGGAAATGGCATTAGCACTAGTGAATAAAATCTGCAGAGATTCTCGAGTCAGTTAAATTTAAACACAGATCTGAAAACTGTGAGGTTGTATGGACCCTGGATTTGCAAGGCTGTGCTTGGATAGTGGAAACATTAACCATAATCATAGAGTTTTAACTGCCTGTTAAGCGTTGTGCTCCTTTTTTTCTAGATGGTTTATAGAAAACAGGCCCGTGATACATTAATGTAGTCCAGTACTTACATTTGGGCATATGCTAAAAATATCTGCCTTAATTTCCTTCTGGAAAGCCTCCAGAGAAACAAATACAAAATTTAAGAGACTTGTAAGATAGGGCTTCTAAGTATCTTATTTTTTCTACATTTTTTTTCTACTGAAAATTGGAAGTATTGCTACAGGATTTTCCAGTCAAGAGAGAAAATATCGTAAAATAGAGAATAATACGAACAGAATATGTTCCAGCTAGCAAATTTTAGAGAAACTGTAGTTTCTTTTCAGGGCTGTGCTGAGTATGGCTCTTCCTTGGTAACTGAAAGAAAGGCTACTGTGGGGCTTGGAACACTCAAAAAAGTGATTTGGGCAGGAATTGAATTATGATAAGGTGAAACACTTCCATAAAAGACTGCATACATATCAATGTTTTGTTTTTCATCATTGATAATCTATTAAGTTATTTCTTTTTGTTTGAATAGATGATTCAAGTGTGTCTTTTTTAGACCTACAGGACAAAAAATGAAACTAAACTGGATTTATCTTTCACCAGAACTAATGAATTGAGCTTGATTTTTAGGTAGCTGGAAGATAGAGCTAAGTCTATGCTGCCACAAATAAAACCCCAAGTTTAATGCCAATTCAGATGATCTGTGTGGAAAGATGTTGCTTAATATTGTTTTCCTCAACTGTATATGCAGAAAAGAAGCTTCTCAGTTGGAGAATAGAGAAGTAGGGAAAGAAGGCAGCTTCAGAAAAGCTTGCAAAAGCCTGTCTGGAGACAGTGGGCTTTGGGGTGGAGGTGTTGGCTGAAGGCTAAGAAAGTGTTTGTTTCATCGTATGTCCAAGAGAGAGGATTTTGTACATTTTTGCCATATGCCTCAGCCTCAGAACTTGGTAGGAGGCAAGGACTTTTTCTGCTGTTCCAACCACATTAGAGGTGCACATTTCTACAACATTTGTGCTTTCCGGTGCTAGAATTTAGCAATATTGTTTCTATTCTAACTAGAGCTCCTTCAAAGATGCACAGGTCTAGCCCATTTTTACTTCTAGTTGCAATATGCCAGCAAAAACAGCTATTGGTTAACCACTCTGGCTAGAAGGGCTACTGCTCTACCTTTGTAATAACATTTTTGCACATCTTTCACCATGTGTCTAGCAAACTGCACCCATTCTTGAAACCCTAAGAAAGGTAGCAGTTGTCTAAGTGTCTTTGAATAACCCAGTACAGCGGAGGAAAGTAAATAATATTAACTTTTTATTATGACAACTTTTATTAACTTTTTATTATGATTTTATTTGTCCAATTGGATGGACAAATAAATGAAATTCCAGTTTTCTAAGCCAAATCAGAAGACAGGCTTTGTATAAAGTAACTATTTAGCTGCTGATCAAGATGAAATCATCACCCTTAGCTTAGAAAGGAGCTGTCCAGATAGTGGAGCCTTGACAACTGATACGTCCCTTCCTTTCATAGGTTTATATTCTACATGTTACTAAATTTCTGGACAACTCAGTATATCTTTTCTAGTCTCCCTCCTTGTTGCCATTATGGCCCTGGTGAAGACAATGTCCTCTAAAGTTGCAAGGAGACGATGAGTGTCTTCTGATGACTTAGCCACCAGCAGGTCCAACATGTCAGAGCTGTAAATAAGCCAAATGAACCAATTACATCTCTTGTCCTATGGAAAAATGCATGAAATTCCTGAAGTCAAGAGTTATTAGAGTGTCAGCTTAAAATCTCCTCTGAAGAATGACAGTATTCCCAAGTCAAGCTGGATAGATACAAAAAGACTCCAAAGGAGGTGTAATACTAAATAGTTATTAACACCCCTTTTTGCAGAGTGTTTTTTATTCTTTTCTATTTCTACCAGATATTGATAACACAGATAAGGTCTAAGTCTGGGAAGTTTTTCTTTCAAAAGAGAAGAAAGCTCTAGCATGAGGATGAAAGAAATCTTAAATGTTGACGTTTTTTGATCCGGGATCTACATGAAACCCTGTGGCAGACCACGAGGATGAATCCAGATTTCCTAACTCCTGTCTAAGGCTCCAGCACCTAACTATCTATTCACTTTCACATTTTTCTTGAAGCTATGGCCCTGCCAGATGCTGCTTAAAGTGTGAGAATCACAGGCAGAGGTGGTATGGCTATTCTCAAGCAGCCTATATAAGCAGCCTGTGGACCAGGGTGGAATGGGTTTAGCTTAAAATCTTTGGAATTTTAGGGATAGACCAGAGAGAGCACAATTAGTGCAGCGTTACTGGGACTCATTAGCACGCTGTGTTGTTAATCTGCCAGGCATAAAATCCACTTTATTGTTGGGAGTTCATAATTCCACAAAATCCCCGACAATTTTTTGGTTTTAACATCTGAAGGGACCTTGGTGTTTACGGCACAGGTTTGTTCATGATCTACTAAGAAATTCACCCCCCTGAGGCATGTTACTGGCAGGTATGACCTTTTGGGGAAGCTGTTAGTCTGGCTTAATGCTTTGTTTATTTCTTCTTCAAAGTTAAAAAGTAAGTAACACAGAAGGCAGTCTGCCTTCTCTGGTATTAGAAGATGTTATTTTGATTCTTTGCCATGGACAGTTGGTTTATGGCAACTCTCGCAGCGTTTGCCTTACCAGCACACATTTTCAGAAACTAAGGGGTTTTTGCAGCACCTGAAATATAATTGGAAAACAATGAGAGTGTTTACACAGTAATTTTTGTTCAGATTAGGAATGTTGAAGTCAGTCGCCTGATTGTCTCCTCTTGCTGTACTTTGGTGAGCAGTGTTTCTAGGGCTTCTGAAACTAGATTCCTTTTGGATGAAACTAACCAATTGTATGTTCCAGGAGCAGAGCTGATGTGGTCCCATCGTCACTGGGCATTCAGTACACTGAACAAGGATAGAGATAGCCTGAAATAAAGGGGCAACGGATTTAAACTGAAAGAGGGCAGATTTAGGTTAGATATAAGAAAGAAATTTTTCACTCTGAGAGTGGTGAGGCACTGGAACAGGTTGCCCAGAGAAGTTGTGGATGCCACATCCCTGCAGTGTTCAAGGCCAGGTTGGATGAGGCTTTGGGCAACCTGGTGTAGTGGAGGATTTCCCTGCCCATGGCAGGGGGTTGGAACTAGATGATCTTTAAGGTCCCTTCCAACCCTAACCATTCTATGATTCTATGATTCTATGTAACGTGGGCATCACATCCTTAGCACCAGATGAGGGGACCAGTGATTCAACAGATCCACACTTATTGATCTGTAGTATGTCCTAATATTGGAATAATCAATATGTCCCTTACAAGACTCTAATGTTAACTGAACTGATATACACAAAACGTAGATTCGTAACTTCTAAGAGAGAGTGACTTCCATTTTAGCTGGGTATCAGAATACATTCAGGATGCAAAAGTCTGAGTTTTGCTGAAGTATTTCATGTATTAGAAGCACAGATCTGGGTCACAATAAATAATGACTACTGGTATGTGGTAAAAACTGTACAGTAGACAGCTAGGCTACAGCATGGTAGATAGGATTATGTTTATAGCTACGAATAAATAGTAGCTCTGATAATTCCATTGCCGATTACCTACTTTATGAAAGCCATTGCACCTTAAAGTAGGATTGGAAACACAGAGTAGGCAAATATGAATTAAAAATAAAGACTCTCCTTTTCTCTGTGACCGTCTGGATTAATTTGCCTTGGAGTATGATAAACTAGTCACACTTTTCTTTCTTTACAACAAAACTTTGTGCCTTTTAAAGGATTTTACATACTTCAGAGATACAGTGATATACTGCTGAGAACAATTATAGAATACAAGTTGAGGACTTGTATTATCAGAGATCGTCCAAATGGTTCCTTGGGATCTTAGTATCTATGAAAATGTTTTCTAGTTTTCCATCAAGTATGGAGGTCTCAAAACATCATGTTATCTCAGCACTTGCCTGAAATTACAAGGTTAAGATTAATGAAGAGAAAATCATACATACAAAACATACCAACCTCCTTATCCTGCTTTTAGAATATGGCAGAGAGATAACTGGAATAAACACTACATGTTCTGTATTTCTTCATATATACGTTATGTAAAGTAAAATCTGTTAAAATCTAATTTGCTCTTCTTCCCAGGTCTTTTTTTATCAGCTAAGTAAGTTGTGCTTTGTGCAGAGACTTCTCTATAGGGTGGTAGTCATTCTTGGAGTTCCAGCAGTAACCAGGACCCCATGGTTAAACAACTCCTATACCACTAACTTCAGTGTAAATAGATTAGTGAAAAAAATCATAGCAGAAGAAATAAATCAATCGGATTAAGTGATGCATGTAGGATTGCATAGAGGATCTACTGAAGAGCCAGAGACACTCCTGATAGTATTTTGATAAATTGCCATTTTTACTGTGCATGAAGCGGCTGTGGGACTATCAGAGACATCTCTTTTGATAGTAGTATGTTTTAAAGAAAGTGAGATGACATAAAATAGTATCTCTCTTAATTTCAATTCAAGGGTAGAGCTTCCAGCATGCCCACCTCTGCCTCCTGGAAAAAAAAAAAATTCAATATGGACTACTACTGCTCATTGAAGAAATTCTTCACTATGAGGGTGGTGAGGCACTGGAACAGGTTGCTCAGAGTAGTTGTGGCTGCCCCATCCCCGGAAGTGTCCAAGGCCAGGTTGGGCGAGGCTTTGAGCAATCTGATCTAGGGCAACTCCCTGCCCATGGCAGAGGGGTTGGAACTAGGTGATCTTTAAGGTCCCTTCCAACCCAAACCATTCTATGGTTCTATGATTAAGATGTCCATGATTGAAGTTCTGAAATTCTCTGAGAATTGGGGTTTTTTTCCAGATTACAAAGTTTTGCTTTGACTCATATGAAAGCTAACAGAACACAAACAAAAGCATTTACTCTAATAAATTGGTATTTACTTAGAAAACTGTTTAATAAACTCTGTGCAATTGCCTGCACAGTAGTAGCTGGAAGGAAAACAGTAATGTCTCTGCACATGCAATAACAGTAATCAGCTGAACACGGTTTCTGTTCAACACTTGTCTCTCAGACTCCTCAGTCTTATGCCCCATCAACATCTGCCTTAGTTCAATACTCCTTGGACCTAAGAACTGTATTAAGTTTTCTTTAGATTTGCTTCTATACTCCTAAATTTTCTTGTAACATGACAGGATTACACTATTTGTATACAAAGGTGAGATTGTATTATTTGAGTTTTATCAATTGTGTCTGATATTCTTTGAGGAAAATCTACTAAATTGATCCTTACTCTTGTCCTCCCAAACTCCCATTCCACCTGTCTCTCCTCCAGGTTATGCACGCTGTTTTGTGCCACCTAAAATAAGTTTGCTATCTCAGAGAACTCACAATCAAACTTGTGTGGTATCTGTATACATATGCAGTGGGTGTTTGCATGATTTTCTCCTGGATGCTTCGATGTAGCAGTGATCAATCAGTCAAACTATCAATGATGTCCTTATCTCCTTACCTGTATTTTTGCCAGTCATTCCCAATTCATTTGGACATTGATCTTGGACTGGAAATTCAGAGCACAAATGTATCATCTCCTTTCTCCTGACAGCTGATAATGTAACCAGATCATACAGAAACAGGTCATGATTGGGCACTTCCTTAGAGAAAAATCTCTACATAAATACCCAGGCAGCCACAGGATTTTGGGCCCAGCCCTTCAAAACATCAAGGGGCAGATTTGGCTGTTGCAACAGCCTCAGGGACCCCGTCGTGCTCAGTGAGGATTTCACATCTCCACGTGTTTATCCATGGTGATTCTATTTTTCCTTCCTTGTATTTATGAAAATAGAGCTTAAAGCTACGTTTCCAAGGATAGTACCTTCTCAGTTTTTTGACACACATAGGTCATGACATTTGTGTTTCTGTGTAACCCAAGCCTAATCAGTAATACGTGCAAAGCAAGGGATAACTGCTAGAGCAGGGAGAGCTATTATCAGTGAGCAATTGACTCAGCAGACATATCTCTATTTTCTCTTTGTGAGTTACCTATTGGTCCCCAATGGATGGTTCCCAAACCCACAGAAGTGTTTTTAATGACCACTGCATACCTCTGACATGAGCACTTCTGTAAGATCATGGTCATGATAGCTTCTCATCCCATAAATAACTTTGCAGATAAAATGAACGTGAAGTTTCACAGAAAGTGAATGAAAAGTGACTTTAAGTCCAAATGACTCAATTGCCTGTATTCAACCAAGTTTCCACAACTGTTTATTTATCATGTTTTCTACCTACAGAATACTAAAATAAATATACAAGGATCATGCAGAACTTATTTACTTCTACAAGAGCTGGAATGTTATCAAGTTGCAAATGTCCATGCCTACACACAGTACTAGAAAGGCTAATGTCCTTTTGTAGTGAAGTAATACAATTAAATGTTCCTATTGTGGCTAAATCTTACAAGCTATATTTTTAAAACATATTTCAGGGTGGTTCTTTGACTTTTGAAACACAAAAGCTAGTGTCAATGGCACTGCCTTTATCCTACAAAGTAGCATTGGACACAGCGGGCATACTTAATGAAACATTAGTGCTTGTCACAGTGGAAAGCTTTTTATTTCACAGTTGAACTAAATTCCTTACTCTACTCAACTCATACAGTAAAAAATAGTAGATCTGTTTTCAGGATATGGTACCAGTTTGGAGCCAAAGCTGTGACATCAGGAAGTTGAGATTTCTGCAATATTATGTTCTCTATTTTTCTTCTGTCTGTCTCTCCTCTTTCACTCTCTGTCTCTCTGCCCTCCCCCCACAGAATCTCTTATATGGGAGAGTAAGGATAATAGAAATAAATGGTAGCAAATGAAAACAGCACAACTAACCACAAATGTGGTTGATTAGAAAATTAGAGAAAAGTGTCCTACTCTCAGGAGACTTCTGTTCTTGGAAAACAGTGGGGAAGCAGGAGACTGTAGCATGTTTGTTATTCAATGTCTCCATTTATTACATTAAAATAACTATCCCATTTTTGTTTGTGCTTCAAGTCCAAAGGATAGCAGAGTACAGTGAATGAAACATCCAACGTACAATCAAATATACAAGCCAAGTCGGCCATTAATAGTTCACTCTCAAGCATCTGGATCCTCAATATACAGTTATACAAGTTGAATTAGTACGGTTGTTTACTCACATTCTTCCGGAGCCTTTTCAGCCATCAGCCCTTTGCAATAATATTACACCCAGCCAGGCTGGAGTCTGGTGACTGGTTATTCCTACGCAATCCTAAAACAAACTCCTGAATAAAAAAATAAAAATACAGTATCATTCCTCTTTACTTGCATCAGAGATGTAAGTAATGTAATTTAAAGTCTATTTAACCTTGAGTTATCTGGTCCTTGTTAGATATACTAAATACAGTAGAAAGGTGGCTAGTAGAGCAATGGTTTGAAAATATATTGATATTTCAATTTTTAACCCTATAGACTTATCTAAATACAACCTATGTTCAAAATGTGAGTTTTACTTGGAAGCAAAACTGAAATGCGTTCTCCACCTGTAGAACTTAAATTATTTTTTCCTGAATCTTTCAAAAATACCACCCTTATGGGTGAAATTGAGTCAAGCAGCTTTGTCCAGCCTGAGAACTACAGTTGCAAAGCCTCCACATGAAAATTCAGTCACTGATTCAGCTCCTTTTTATTTTATTGTCCATTTTCTCTCCACAGAGAGAGAGGTTTCTGCAAGGCTGTGTAAAGGCTGTTATTTCAATGGGCTCTCCAACTACCAGGAAAATATCAGTTCAGGTGTTAGGAAGCACTTACACTAAAATCCTTCACGTTTCTCCGGAAGATCCTATCCTCTTAAAGGCGTATTACAATTATTTGAAAACCAGAAAAAGTCAGGATCATGTGATTTAGTTCCCAGTGAAATTAAAATCTGAGATCCATAACAATCATCTGAAGACCATGCTTTTAGAATACCCGAATGTCACTCTATGTCAGTATCACATTATACACTTTGATCTATAAAAGGAGATAAGATGTTTCAATCAGCACTGAATAGCAGCTGTCTTTAATGACTTTAAAGATAGAATAGACTATTTCAACTATTATAGAGTCATCTTTTAACATCTCAGTATTAGGAGTGGTAAGCAGTAAGATATATAGTATGGTAAGAGGTGACGTTAAAACATTTCTCTCAATGCAGAAACAAAAATAGCATCTGAGATGAAGTCTGGAGATTCTGAAAAAAATCTTCATTCTGAAACAACACTTGTAAAATCTTATTTTTGTTTTCTTATTTCTCATGAAGCTTCTTTTTTTTTTAATAAAAATTATGGAAAATTCAAAGTTTCCCATGAGATAAAAATCCCAAATTTTGACCAGATGTGCTTGGGAATCATGACAGATAGACAGTTGAATGTCAGCACCCATTTCAACATTGTAGGTAAGACAGCAAATATGAACATAGGCAAAAGCGTATTAAAGTTGCTGTGGTGTTAGAGAGGTTAAGACTGCAGTGCTATAACCTTTAGTTTTATATATGTTAGAAGACAAAGTTCAGAAAACTGCTTCTTGTGAGGACCATAATCATAGCAATCTATTGATTTAGTTCAAAGCAAAAGTTAAAAGTTCATTTAGTTACACATGTCCATGAAAACTGGGTTTTCAGTTTGGGGATCTCCAATACAGCTGATGAAAGCTTACCGAGCTCACATGGCTGCAAGGGGAAGCTTGAACAATTCAGAGATAAGGTGAAGAATTTTGTAGATAAAACTAGTTATTTCACTGGAAAAATTTGCTTTTGGTGCAGCCTCAGTAATATCTAAAAAAGATTTGGAAATCTTGAAAGAAATTCCGCACCCTCTGGGTACATTTCAGGCACACGGAGAACACTGAGAACCCTTGCTATCCTGCTAATCCCCAAATTCATGAGGGGTTTCAGATCACTCAGAGGACACTGGAGTAGTCACAGAAAGAATTTGTTTTCACTGGGGACTGGCTTGAACTATAGTTAGTGACAACAGAAATATCATGCTCTTCCCCTGCTTTAGTCTTCAATTTTTGTCCCTGAAGGAAGAAAATATATTTATTCTCATCAGATTTGTTCACCGCCTTTCTATGTCACTTATGATAGGATTCAAATGTTTGTTTTTTTCTTGAAAGCTTCCTATTTCCCCCCTCCCTCCCTCATACTTCACGTTTTTTGACAGCCCAAGCACAGCACTTTCTTCATCCTCTTTCCTTTTATCCTGCTTCAGCTCTCTCCTTTTCTCTATGTTTTCCTTTGTACTTGAAGGAAAAAAAAAAGCACACAAAACACAAACCTTCCTCTTGTTTGCAGTCATGTTCTCCAGAATGAAGATTATGGCTATTTCTTTTTTTTTTTATGAATTATTGCAGCTCTGCACAGTGTAATGCATTTGTCACCTACACCAATTTCCTGAACAGAGACACAAATATTGTTTTTTTTTTTATGATACAAAGCATCATCCTAATGACATTTCTTCCCAGAATGAAAGGGAGAGAGACAGAGGGAGAGAGGGGGACAATTTTCTGTTTTCCTGCTTCCAGCTTTATCTACTTTAGGATCAACCATTCAATCCAAGCTTAATGAAGTAATTAGGTCAGTGTGAGGCAGTTTCCCAAGGGCAGAGCCTTTTGGAAATTTCTGTTCTTTCTTAAATGCAGAGATGTTATCCAATGTAGCATAGTTCCTACAAACAATGTTGTACAGTGCACATTTAATCTGTATACAACACAGCATCACAACAAGTCATGATTATTCAAATGAAACCTGGTGATATTTCAATGTCTCTCCCATTTTTCTTCTCCCTCTTATTTTTCAGGACCCAAATAGCTATTTTTTCTTGTAAATATTCTCATTCTTTATTGCTACCAGCAACCCATGAATTTTTCTCAAAGATGAGGAGATTGTGCATTGCAGCTAAGTACTTTTCCACTGTTTAAATGAGGACATTGTAGCAGCAAGCCACCGTAATATCTACACAACCATATGCACAAAGTTGTATCTGTACAGTATATGACAAAAAAGTCCATATGTAACTCACAATGCTATTATTATATTTTCCTATTAATAAATGATGCAAACCTCCTGTGACATTCTATACATTGCATTTCTGATATAACTGTGTCATTGTTTAGTTGACATCAGTTACAGTCAAATACTCTTTCTGTCCAAACTAGAAATGCTGGAGTGAAAAAGATACTCCTATGTCAGTTTAGCTATAAAGATTAATTGCTGGAAAGCCATAAAATACTTCTGTGCTAATCAGTTTAAGCAGCAATAATCTCTTTCTGGAACTAGAAATTCATTAATTAATCATCCCAAATGTAAATGCAGTCTAGGCAGAAAAATCAATAAAAACCCCAACCATTCCTTTAAGGTCAGATGTTATCAACCAAAACTCTGCTGTTTTACTTATGCAAGACTGCATATCCAGTTAGAGATAAGGCAACCACTGCTGAAAAACAACTTAGCATATGTGATGATGAATTTTCATAAAGACCTGAAAACAAGTCTTTTCAGTTTTACTGAACTTGCTTTTGTCCTCATTCTTCTCACAGCATTACAGCCTCGTTTTGCACTGCCCACTCATAAGCAGAGAAGTAAGTAGGATTTTCGTTTAGCATAAGGCAAAACGTCAGTTTTGATCGTTACTGAATTTGTAGTCTTAACAGTTATTATTTTACAGAAGGACCTAAGAGATTTTCCTAAGTATGGACATAACTTCCAGATGGCGAAAAGTTTCAATATGTTCTAGGAATTCATGAATGATTGAGCAATAAGTAATTAACAGTTTGTGATAAGAAAGGAAGGGGTGGGAATTCTTAAAGAAGAGATAAGAGATGTAAAATCAGCTAAAGGCATTATTTTCCACACATGATTACAATGTGGTTCTCAGTAACACAAGATGCACTTGGTATTGAATTCTAAATTGCTACCAAATTTAAATAAATAAAAAAGATTTATCTTACAGAAGAATTTTGAAAGAAAAATCCGTCAGTAACTATTAAGCACTATTAAGTGCCCCAAAGACAGGCTGTTGCAGGTACATGAGACGTATTCTTACAGTTTTCATGCATTCTTTCCCTGAATATCTGCTTCAGACCTTTGACAGAGGCAAGATCTTTGGCCTTTAGTCTGTCTTTAACATGAGTATTTCTTATTTTCTGCCTTAGCTTTTGTATTGTATGAGTCAGTCGTCTGTAATTCTGTCAGCAGATGGCATTACTCAATATGACCCATGAATGTAAACAGAACAAAAGGGAGTTAATTGTTTCAGAAAAGGAAGTCTTCATCAGATCATGATAACAAGGTAATCCAATTTATTTTCATTTTGGAAATTCCACTCTGAAAGTTGGGCAAAAGAATAAAAATGGTTCTCAAATATATCCCTTAAAGCATGACATAATGTGATGCAAGAAACTAATTTGCTAGAAAAAATATGAATTGTGAGTGCAGTATTGAACTCAGATCTTTCCTTAAAGTGCAAACGTCTCCAAACTCCGTCTCTCAGGGCCATAATAAAAGATTCAACTATTGAAAAGAATCTGCATTGTCAAATAGTCTATTATCATTAAAAGGTAATATTAAAGAATCCAGCTTAGAAGGCTAGTGACTAGTTTCACCATCTTCACTCATTTTGCAAATATCTTGCTGTATGAACACATTGATGAAATGTGTGTGCCTGCTTCTCCTGATAATGATGTTGGAAGAATTTGTTGTTTCTTCAGAGATAATTCTGATTATCAATGGGGAATGACCACGTGAGGTGGGAGAGATAATCTTTTGGGAGCTTTTATTCTTTTCAACAATGCCGATAAAGGTTTTGTGAATATGTTAATTCCCAAAAAGCAGACCAAAGTGAAGACCAGAAACTGAATGTCATCTGAACTGTGTGAAAGACTGCATTCAGATCAGGGTTAAGAGTGTGGCTCACCTCTGCCTATACTGGATAAGAAAATTTGAGGATTTTGAAAGAGAGAAAAGGAAAATGTATAACCGACCAAACCCCTGGTTATGTAGATTACTCGCCAAGTGAAGTCATTGCTCTTTGTGAATCATTCCTCCACATTCTGATCTCTTCAGAAAGGTCATGAACCTTCTCAGCAAATGTGCAGGTTACCTACAAATTTACAGGCTTTCATAAACCGCTTTTTGTTGATCACAATATTCTTATAATAAACTTAAATTGGCTTTCAATCTGTGTGTCATCTTATTTAAGTTGCATATTTGGGAATATTTACAAATACAGGGAATGTGGTTGACATCATGTTGAACATTGACACTGGTTAAACCATTTCAGATATCGAACCTAGATACCATTTCTCTTCCTTTTCCTTTTCCTCTCCCCACCCCCAGAAGGCTTTTACCTTTCTCCCTTAGACCATGAGGAAAAGATAATCCTTCCTTTAGTTTGTTGAAACACACTTAAGCCCCACACCCAAATTGAGACAATGCAGATGGTGAAAATACTCATTCATGTGTAGCTACATCTAGTGTAAAAGCAATACAGAGCAATCCCTTCAAAAAAATACGCTACTAAGAAGATACACTCGTATCTCATGGTCCAAAATCATCTGCTGGGGGAATGTTTCCAAGTAGCATTTTTTTCTTATAAAAAGACCTTACTGAAAATTTAACAAAAAAATTTTTAAAGAATTGACTTAAATTACGCTGTTTATTTTTCCAAATGTTTTTGGTGAACGAGGATGTTCAACATAAGATAATTAAAAGAATTATAGGTGAAAACTTTATACGACAAATTATTAACATACAGTCATGTTTAAAGGAAGAAAAACTCTGATAAGTTAGCTGTTCTTTAAGCTGGAGCACTGCAGCTATTCAGAATGTAATTTACATCACTTAAAATTCCATTTGCAAACCCAAATGTATTTAAGAATGCAGCTGGGCAGGATGATTTCAGAGTTCATTTGTTCAACTGTAAAAATTTGTAACTCTTATTTTTCAGGAATTTATTTCTGAAAAGTCTTTAACTTTATGTCTACCAGCGAGATAAAACTTTTCTTAGATTAGCATAATGAAAAGAATTGCTGTTGTATTTGTATTTTTGCTTTGAAAAAAAGTGCAGTTTATTAAGACAATCATTTTATGCATGTTTTGCTATAACTGGAAATGCATTGAAAACTTTTGTTGCTCCTACTTCTGTACACTTTTAGGAAAGTAATTTTATAGAAATCTTCCTCATCAAGAAACATCTGAGAAAACAAATTCCATTCAAACATCTGCAGCATTTCTGTGTATTCATAATTTGGCAGATCTTCCAAGGGTGATTTTCATAACGTGCTTAGCACCACCCTCAGGAAATCTTTAAGATGTCTCCCCTGAAACTAGAGAAATGTCATATCGCTACTTTTTGAAATGCTTGCTTATTCCTTTCTACCAGGGAAAGCAAATTATATACAACATATGAACAAGCATGAGAACTCATGCATATTCCAAGCTAAAAGAAACTTATAGCCCACCCCTCAAAAAAAGTATTACCGCAATGAGTAAGATGAGCAGCAGGTGAGAAAAAGATGTATGGGGGGAAATTGCAGATTATAGCTACCCATAGCTAATTGCTGTTTAGATGAAACATGTGCATCTGTTTTCAGCAATTAGAGTGGAGATCAATAGAAAACATATATATTTAATTAGACATATGATTCATTTTACTGTAATTGGAACCCCATGTCACTTCTGGCTTTCCATATGCAGTATGCTCTGAATTGTTTTCTGGCGTTATTTGCATCATATGGAAGGTGAAGCTCAGACACCAGCTGATACTCAGATGTCGTTGTCTTTTGGTGCTCTTAAATACAGGCATTTACGGAGACTTAACCAGACCAGAAGCCAATAAAACTTTGATTTTGGATGTCATTTAACCCTTTCCCTGATGACTGACCACACTGCATGTCTTGTAGCAACAGCAGCTGTTAATACCACATCTGTTCACCAGTGTTCAGGCTTACCAGTACTTTGAAGAAAACTGTTTCCCAAATCTCTAAAAATTAAAGAAATGTTTATTTCAACCCTTCTGAGACACAGATACATTCAGAAAAAGGAAGAATGGTAGTGCAGTTATGCTGTTTTACTCACTGAATGCCTCTTAGTGATGTTGGTTTAAAAAAACAGAAAGGAGGAATAGAAACAGAAAAATTCTGTCAGCAAAGTCCAAATTGACAATCTCACCCCAGCTCCTCGAATTTGCCCATTAACATAATATCTGGTTACTTTAAGTCAGTCTCCTATATATTAAACTGCACATGAGGGGAAGCTTCCTCTGCAGTGTTCAAGAGCAGATATAAAACCATCAGAATTTTAGAGGGAATTAGTAAAGCTTCTTATTCTCAGTATTCAAACTGTATGTATATATGTGATAATATAAAATATGATCATAAACATTTCAAGTGTTTAACTCTGATGTCTAACTTAGAGTATTTTATATGGCAAATTAAATATTCCAATATTACTCACCAGATTTTTTAGTAATTCAGGAGATATAAAATGAATGAAACAGGAACAATTTAATGAAAATCACAACTTTCACATCGTTCTTGATCAGAATACTTCACATTGGAAACATCTGTCTGGTTCAGGCTAGAGGATCTGTTTTAAGCAGAAATCCTAATTAACAGACAGAGCAAGAAAGCTCTGCTAGAGAGGGTAAGGGAAATGGCAGAAGGAAAGCTTCATCAACAGCAGTTGACAACTATTCCTTAGACTTTCATGTTAAAAATTCTGTGCTTGGTCTAATAAAGGATGTAGACACCAAAAAGTATGGCAGTGAGAGTATTCTTTGAAAGGATGAATGGGTACCTTTGACATCTATCTGTGAAATAATCCTGTAGCTAAAGCTTACAAACAGGAACTAAGAGCTGAAGTAAATCAGATCTTCTGTCTGGGTGAAAGATTTCAAAACCACATATCAGGAGAGCAACTTTGCAAACAAATTATGGGATATTCTGGGTGAGGGAACTTTCCAGTTCTCTTGTTTTATGCTCTGATAATGTCAGGAAAGGGTTGCTGTTTCATGGGAAGAGAAATATGGCAAAAGAATTGAAGTGCTGAATCTTACTTTTGGATCCCTTATTTGTAGCTGCATTTACATTTTTTAAGGTGAGATGTTCAATGTGCATAAACTGCCTTTGTTTCCAGGATTTTGTTTCAGGAACGGGAACCTTTGAACCAAATGCTCTAAGCACTGGACTCAATATTTCCTTCCAATGCTCTTCACTAGAATATTTGATCATATGAACCAAGAATACACTTCTTAGGGAAACATTCTAAACTATATAGTAGGCATCATCGTTGCTTTTTTGTGAAGTCTAGTCCTGCCAGAGAAGGAGGTGTGAGAAATCATTCTTCTCAGGAATCTTATACAGAAAAATCTCTCTATATAATTAATTTCAGGAGAAATTAGACAGAACACTCTTCAAAATAGAGGAAGGTTGGATTTTGAGTGTCTGAAGAACATTAAAATTAAAGAGTAAAGGATTTGTGAATTTAGAGGCAAGTTTATCCGGAGTTTCTAGATTGCCATCTTAGGTATAGGTCCTGAAACTCTATCAAAAATTGCAGTCCTTCAAAAAAAACTTCAAAAAACTCCTTCAAAAACTGCAGTCCTTTTCTTCTTAGGCACATCCCTCTGCAATTGTATAAGGTTCCTAAGATGGTTTCAGGTTCCCTCTTCCCTGTCTTTGTTCACTCCATATTGGTAAAGGAGTCCATTGATCCAAGGACTCACTGGTCCTAAGGCAATAGCTGTATGAAGACACACTTCTGGTAGACAAGACATTAATTTGTATTAATTTGTTTTGTCGTAAAGTTGCTCTTTGTCTTAATTCTATAAATGGGCTCAGAAAAGAGTAGACAGGGAGCAAGAATTAGAAATGCCAAGGAACATCACTTAGTTCCTTTCTCATGCACTGCTGCAAAGATTCACTTTGTCCTGACTAATATTTTTTTTCCTTCCTGACTCTTTAAAGTGAAACTGTCCAGATCAAAAGTATTATTCTTGGACTGATGCCTGTGAATATTGTTGGTAATTTCCCCAATTAATGGGAACTTTTAAAGTATTTTTGCCATTGAGCAAATTTCCATCACTACCTCTGTTTTACAAAGGAAAATTTCTTTCACTGGTATCTGAATTTTTGCTCACCTCATGCTGCAGCCTCAGATATTCTTGTTGGACAGAGGCATGGGCATGGACTGCACTGAAGGCCATAAAAAAAAAAAAATCCCTCTAGAAATCTATTAAAAGTGAAATTGTGTGTGTAAAGTTTTTGGGTTTTTTTCAGAGTTGGCAGAAGCGCAGCTGGTTTGGCCAGGGGACAGAGAGAGCCGTGCTGAACTAGGTGATGTCCATCTGCGCCTTAAGAAAAGGACAGTTCGCATGACAGTTCCAGTCCACTTTGCAAGAGACATCAACAGTTGATTTCCTCCTTCCTCGCTTTGTTCAAAATTGTTGTACAATTCAGGATAGCCTGAGCCTTTTTGGCTGACAAGGTCAGGTTTAATGCAAGAGCCACTTGGACTACCTTTGCACCAAGAGCACATTCCCACTCAGAATCTGTTGGGCTTCCTAGCTACATCTTGACCATACAGCAGGATGCAACCCACAACTGATGGACATGAGAAAAAAGCATATTCACCTCAAGATACGTAAGTGAAAGTGTTAGTCCTATCTCTCACTGAGCCTGCAGCTATCTCATTTGCATTGATAAAGGCACTGTGTAGCATTGGTCGTTGTTTTAATAGCAGGCCATGGAGGAAGACCACAGGGCAATGTCTGTGTGAATGGCTCTGCCAGGATCTGTCTTAGTACTTGCCAAGAGCCCTTGTCCTCCAACCAGGAGTTAAATAAGCACCAGACTGATCCAACACCTTCTGCACATTACCACCCATATGGAGATTATGCCTCCGTTCAGGCTGAAAGGATTACTCTTTACCTTGGCCTCTGCCACGGAGCAGATGTTGGCAAATATTGGCTTTTTTGTTTGTGTCTAGTACTGCTCTTAAGAATAAAAGAGAAGATAATTTCAAATAAAACGCTTTAGCTCCATCTTGGGATTTTTTTTACACTTTATGTGTGATTTTAGCATTTTATGAGGAGTGATGAGCCTATTTTCTGGCATCAAGAGGATAGGTGCAGACCAGGTTGATGTTTATGGACAAAACTGCACTGCCTAGAGAGCAGAGATCCGTGCTAGAAAATGCAAATCTACTGCTGCCACTTCAGTGAAAAGCCCACTGCTTGTAGCCATCTCACTAGCAACTTCTCTAAAGACTTAGCTGCTCTGGGGAAATGGAAGAACATCATCTCTTCCCAGCCTGCAGTTATTTAAATGCTCCAGTGTCAACCAATATTAGCCTGCTTTTATGTTTTCCTCCGTTAGACAGCTGCTGGCTCTGCCTTTATGGGAAAGCCACCCTTGAAGTCACTTGACCTCTTGGTGCCTTAGTCAACACAGATGGAACATTGAATAAAACCAGGATGTTGCTTGAAATCATATGACTCATTTGAGCTAGGGAGTGAGGGCATTTTTGGGAGCTGTTTTTCTTTCTCCTTGGGTAAATAAGAGTTTTATTTATCTAATTATAAGCAAAGGTGTATAGATTTTGTTTTGCAAGTACGTATTTTCACAGTTCAGCAGTCATGTTTAAAAGGTCAACAGCTGTACAAGAAAAAGTAGCATACATTTTGATCTGAAGCAATACCCTGTATTTCTTGTATTCAGATACCAGAATCACTGCATGGGAAGCACTGGCATATAGATTATATCTGCTTTATATATCCAGAATTTAATTTGCTTTAAAATTCTATTTAGAAGTGTAACAAAATTCTTGTTACATGTAAAACAATTCAATAAATTGGAAATACAATTTTTTTTCGAGAGACAAAATACCACAACCTATAGCTATGACTTTTTTGCTATCATGACCCAGCAGCCTCCCCAAAGATCTGCCAACAATTGCCTGGGGGTCACGAGCTTGTTTCCTTCCCTTTTTTCTGGCCTTCTGCCAAAGCAGATTTGTTCAGACATTAAAACTGGCTCTACTTGCTGCTTCAATATACTAACAATACCTAATCATCCTACTCGGTCAAATCGTGGAGTGGATTTATTGAAGTGTCATAGGAAGTAGGACTAAAGATTCCATGTTGCTTTACAAGTGGGTAGAGTATAAAAAATATGGAGCTATGAAATCAAGAACTGATGGCAACACAGGTGGAAGCAGTGAAGCTTGAAACCTTGATCTGGAAAAATGCACACGTTATCTATTAATCTGTCAGAAGGATAGTGTTTAACTATTTTTATTACATCTGTTTGATTGATTTCAGTTAGATTCTCCATGATAATGTATTATATCTTACTGAAAAGAAGAGGCATTTAAATATTGAATTGATGTGAAGCTGTCAAATGGTGAGCAATTCCAGAAGGCTGACCCATTTGTTTAGATGCTTGTAATGCAGATTGAGAAGTTCTGGAGGAGCATCACCAGAATTCTAGCACAACCTCATCGTTATGTATCTGGACACAGAATATCTCTGCTTGCAATAGAAGATCAAAGTGGTTTTGATGGGAATTCAATGTTCTACTGTCGTTTGTTATTACAGTGCACTGCTAGACAGTGTATGATAGGAAGTTTTCCTTTCATGATCCCATGCAAGCACTTTCTTTAGCTTTGGTGAAGGGAGCCTTCATGCGTTGCCCAGCCAGCAACTAAATGCCACACAGCTGCTTGCTCACCCTCCCCCACTCCTGGGAAATGGAGAAGAGGATTAAAGGGGAAAAGGAAAGGAGACTCATGGGTTGAGATAAGAGCAATTTTGTTATTATAATAATAAATTAATAATGATAAAATAATAATATATGAAAAATATATGTGTGTATGAAGGTAATAATATATACAAACAGGTGATGCACAGTGTAATTGCTCACCACTTGGTGATCAACACCTATCCCATCTTGGCCAATGATCCTGAAACACAGAAGACCCTACACAATCCCAGATGAATGAAAGACCTGAAAAAAGAGAAAGAGATGGAACTCTGAGAGACTAAGAGTCCAAAAGAGCCCTTGGAAGAAGAGTTCAAAACTTCCTGGTCATCCTCATCTATATACTGCGCATGACATTGCATGATATGGAATACTCCCATTGTCCAATTTAGCCCTTAGTACCAAATCTAAGTTCAAATCATAAGCTAGAAGTTGTGTGCCCTTTGTCCCAGCCTGCTGTGCTCCTGCACACTGGCAAGAACATGGCAAGCTGAAATGTCCTTGATGTCTCAGTGCCAGCTACAAACACCAGTGCACTATTAAGATTCTTGCTACAAATCTCAGACTAAATCCAAAACACAGAGCTCTTCTAGCTGCTACAAAGTAAAACTAACTCTGTCCCAGTCAAAACCAGAACACTTCACCTCATCACTCCTGATATTTTCATTTAGGTTTCACATTTGATTTCAAGATTGGAATAGGTTACATTGAAACCATGCAATATTTACAGCTTCACATGACTTTTGGGATCACCAATACATTATGAAAAGTTTGTGAGCTTGAGTGAGTCAGTTGACAGCCCTGGTCTGCACTATCTTCTGAACAGTAAAGATGGAATCAGGATGATCTCAGAATCTTAAAATGCCTCTGATGCTGTGGCTCTCTTAAAACTCTGACATCCATTTATTGGGAGAAATAAACTCTGTAATAATGGCAGTAACATAAGTGGCTGCACATACAGTATGAGAAAACTACATTTACTGGATGACCTGAAAGTCCATAAAAACAGCACAGCAGAAACAGATGCGTCAGTGAATCAGAAAACAAAGAGCAATGGTTAATTCCAGAAGAGAGGATACATGAGCTATTTAAACAAATGGTCGGAAGCCCAAATTTTAAGACAAAACCTTTGCAGAAAGGGTGACATTAGTTATCACAGCTATAAAGTAGAGGGTGATTTCTACTCACAGGTGGTGTTGATGGTCTCACTGAGAAGGGACTCACCCACTGATAGGGACAAAGCACAGGCTTGCAGCTGGTGCATATGCCAAGTTCACATCACAAGCTCAGGAGTCTTGTGAAGTATTTTCATCTCTCCACATTCCTTCAGGGGAGATGTGACTCAGGATGGAGTTGTGCCTAAACACCACAATTAATCTCCGTGTTAACATGACATAATCTTCAAGTTAAATGTACTCACAACATAAGTTGTATGGATAAGGCTGTGTACACTTACAGTGTACTCTGCTGAATCCCAGCTTGTCTCAATTAGTGATGTGTCCTGTTAAGTACCCTATACATAAGGCAAATAAAATTATATTGACCACGATCATGTTTGGTTTGCAACCCCTTGCCTATTGTGAAGTGCTGGTAGATCTGTGTAATTCAGAGATATCTCTCTTGACCTACTTCAGTGATAACTGCTTTTTGTTCCATGCTTTGATAAACATTATTTCACATCTGGAAGACAGTCCCACATATTTGAGTATCTGTAACAGATGTTCTGTATATAATTTAAAAATAGTTTTTAAGTGAAAGTTTAAAGAGTTGCTGCATATTGCTTTTATTGTTGTTCTTACTGAAAACAAATAATTTGTAAGTTTGCTTCCTCCACCATTACAGCAGTAAAAATGCACAATGAACTCTAGTCGAGTATAACAGAGGTTTCCACCCAGCAGAAGTCACTTTAATGAAGTTTATTGAATAGCAATGTTATCAATCATTGATGCAAAATCTTGATGCAGAACTGCCCCTCCAACCCTATATTAGAAAGAATTATCTCATACTGAATCTCCTTGTAAGTTATAAAAAGGGTATATACTTCTCATAGAATGTAGGTAGCCAAAAGTTACTATTTATCAACAAATTTCATAAGTGACTTAAACTCTGATATTAATACTGTTACAACAAGGATTATTTTGTATGGAGACATGCACTCTCTAAGCATAAAACTTCCATTTGCCTCCATTGATATTGTCTCTCACCAACTTTAAAATCTCTGTTTTCATGATTTTTCTTCAGTTCCTAGTGAGACATAACAGAAATCAATGCAGCGGATGATGTCAGTAGGCCTTTATGCTTGAAATCTCAAGGATATGGGAAGCATGGGAATGGCAGTATTATCACAGACCTACTTGGCTCTCCGCAAACCAGCTGAATCACACTAGTCAGTGGCACTGTTGCACCTCTTCTGTGCATTTAAAAAGAGTTTCAATCCTCAGTATGCTCTAGATAGTACACAGTTTAAGTGGATGTGAATTCTTAAGGAAATCCATTCTCACCCAATAGTGTAAAAGTAGAGAAAAAAGCCTCACTGCTCAGTAAGTGTTAAAAGTGACTAAGCTCTGTTACCTAAACATAAAGTAAGTTTGTTCTCTTGACCTGCATCTCTGTCACCAACCAAAAGTATGTCTGCAGAAACTACTGGTTCATAAAGTTGCTGACTTGTTCATTGAATTAGCCAAAGGGATTCTGAGCTTTACTGTTAATCCGACTGAAATAGTGATTCACAATCCAAATATTCACTTCCTCAAAAACTGTAAGGAAAAAAAAAGAGAGACCTTCGTTTTGCAACAATAATAGCACAAATACATACTGGAAAGTTTATGACATTATAAATCACTGTTATAAAAGAGGTTTTTTTTGGAACAGTTATAAAACAAATTAATGAAAGAAGATAAATAGAATGATTTGTATGCTCATGTGAACTCTGCTAGGCTACTTATGAAGTGAATGAGAATTAGTGGTTTGTAAGAAGTCTTTGCTTTCTTAGCTATAAAGTTTTGGTGTTTGAAGGAAAAGTCTGATTGAAAATAATGACCTCATCTACTGATTTACAATTGACCATTCTGTTATTAGGGATATAACGAGGCTTTCTGCTAATTAGAGCTTATTTGGGCTCATTATGTAGAGACTGACATTTCCCATAAAATAAAAGGGAATGCTGGAGACATGTAAGTCTCAGCTAAAGTCTGGCATTCTAGCATCATTTGAGGACTATAATTTCGAAAAATAACTGAAGACCGCATGGACTGTGAAGAGGAGGAAGCAGACAGTATAAAGGCTGGGCACTGTGCCACTGTAAATACAGAAGTGTTTGCCATCCATCACATCACTGGTCTGGGCAATACCCAGTTATGCCTCCAGGCCAAACTCAAAATCAGGTTTTGTGGCTCTCGAAAACAATTAACTGAATCTGGTATTTGTTCAATCCTTTATTGCTTATGGAACTTATGTGAAATGTATCCATAGATCAACTACATATACTGGCTGGCATTCTTGTAAACCTAAAGAAAGTACAGAAAGTGTTCAGATTAAAGAGCAATAATACTGAAAAACATTTCTTCCTAAATGTGGGATCATAGAGAGTTAAGAAAGCAGTATTTGATCCTGAAATATTGCAAAGAACCCTTTAGAATAATTATTAAAATTACTATTTTTCTGTTTCTGCTTTCATAGGCTTTTGACACATTTGCAAAGGTTCTGCAAGTACAGTGAAGTCAGTGAAGCTTCCTAGGTATAACTGAGACTGAGAATATATCTTTCTGAGCTTTGTCTTTCTTCCTCTTTTGAGAGTAAACATAGACACCTGCAATTATGAAAAATTCCTCTCGAACCATTTGTATTTTCAAATGTTATTGTAATATTTGCAAAAAACTTCTGTGCAGTTTTGGGCTTTGCTCTGTTCTGATGCTTGAAGAGTGGTGCATACATAAGGTACAAATGTATCTCTTGTGGCTTCCTTCTGAGCAAAACAATGATTAACCATACATTCCTTTTCCTAACTGTGTAAAATATCTTGGCAGCTTTCCCACCTTTAAGTGTTTGTATGTGTCTCAGTGGAGGCATGTGGTCTGACAGCACCTTTTAATATTAATACAAACCTTGCCATAGCAACATGAGTGTTGCCACAAAAAGGTCACTCAAGTCACTTAGAGAAATAATTTGCATTACTATAGGGAAATTTCCAGATTAAGCTCAGCTTCCCAAAATTGTTGTAAGACATACAATTGTTTCAGTCGCAAACTCTGGCTCAGTTTTGCATTCCCCATCCATTTGCAAGGAAACATGGCTTCATTTTTCATCAGATCTTAACAGCAAGAAGTGAGAATACACAGGACTCCAGCTTTAATTGCCAGTAATTTGCAGCACTTATGAGTCATTTATGGTGAAGACAGAGAATCAACCCCCTTAACCAATAAGGTCTGTAGCCCCAGACCCTCAATAGATGTTCTTTCTCCTCATGGCAACTCTCAGGAAAGAGTCTCCTAAGGGTGGTAAACCTCCTCCAAGTGCTCAGGGCTTCAGGGAGGAGATGGAGGAAAGAGCTCAGCCCTCAGAGCCACTTCAGTCAGATGCAGGAACCAACTGGCTGCAATCGTCAGTACTTAAGGCTGATCTGTCTGATACATTGTAGGACACAGAAGAGAAAATTAATAAGAAATGGAAACCAAAATGTGCACTAGCAAATCTACCAGTGCAGACCTGAGATGTGGTTCAGGCAACCGACAGTTTTTATAACCTCTAAGTGCACCTGACCTTCTCCTTGTACAAAAGCAGGGGACTGATGTTCTCCTATGTGAGTCTCACCATCATTTTCTTTACAAGAGCATTAATTACAGCGGCAGAGGAGAGCCCAGGTACATAACAAACAGTTCATATGGTATTTCTTTTAATCTGGCCCTTCACTTCCTCTCTGTTCTGTAAATCACCGGCCTGAGATTTTCCACAGGAAAAGTTGAAGTTAATAGGTAAAACCCTTGACCTGAAGAAAATAATGCTGAAACTCTCCAACCCCATGCTAATAATTCCTACAGAACTCTGTGGTTCCTGAGTTCAGGCCAGCAGACAGCCAGAAACACCATGAGAAGCCATCTCTGGTTAGGTCACGCTGCCATCCCTTCTTCAGACCGCACTGTGACTCCACAGGCTAAAGTAAATTGCAAGGCAACATTCACAGCGCCCTTGTCTTAAATTTGCCCATGTATTAAAAACAGGAACAGAGGACATATCAAAAACCACAGGTAGAGGAGGGGACTCCAGCTGAGTCTGAGCTCAGCTACGCTGAGGAAACAATTCTTTTCATGCTTTTTTTTGAGAACACTAAAGAAGAAGCAACAGGCTTCTGTTTTTAAAAGAGATGCAACGTACAATTTACTTTTTTTTTTTTTTTAAAGCTTGGTAAACCCAAATCCCCTCAAAAACATCTTTCCGAAAGAAACTATGGGCTCTTCAGAGCATCTCTACTTTGGATTGGTGCTTGAAGATGCAAAACGTCATTACCTTTTGAAGTAATTTGTCATCTGAATTTTTTGAAGTAATTACTCATCATTTGTCAAGGAAAGAACTGAGGAAAATGTATAGGATGTATCTGGTACTTTGGGCAAACATGAAAATATTTATCAGGAACAAAAGGAACCACAGAGCTTACTTTTATCATGTGCTCAAGGATCACAAAAAATATTTCACAAGAATCAAATACCTGGAACGGGTGTGGCTGATCCGAAGCAGCATGAAAAGACAAGAAAATTCATCCCTGCTGGGATCTTAAACTGCTGCTTGATTAATATTTTTTATGATGATGACAATATCTTTGCTGAAGCTGAGGGAAGATGCTACGAGTGGCAGCTATGAGATGATAATGTACAGAAAGTCTGTCCCCATTGCTGTTGGCAACAACAGAAGAGCCAACTGTGAAAGCATTAGTATCCCTGTGAAGATGTGGAGACCACTTCCTTTGAGGGACCTTGGAGCTGAAAATTGTCCCAAAGGGATCCTCAAATAGCTAGAAGAAGGTATCATCCTGGACGAGCTACATCTCAAAGTTTTGTCCTAAAAAACAAGCAAGCTAGAAAGTGACTGAGCTGTGATGAAGTTAAGGCTGCCAACTGAAGCATGCAAAAGAGCAATCTTAACAACCACCACCATCCCCTATGTATATATGGCAATAGGGATTTTAACTAACTGATTTAATTGCTTCCAAGACCTGCTGACTTGTTAAGTGTACAGGATGGTGATGAAACAGTTCTGCTGAAGAAGTCCAGGTCCTCCAATATCCTGTCAGTTAAGACTTGGAGGCATAATGCTATAGCCCGCTGTGTGCTTTCACTGAGCTGGGAAATATACAGATGCTATCTCACTTAGGCACTATATTCCTAAGGATAACAGGAAAAAGCAAGAAAAAAAATTCAATTCTTTCTTGACTAGCATTTAAATGTTTTGAAGTAAACACAGTTGGGGATCACACACTAAACACATAGAGAAAACAAATTTTTAAATACCTGCTTGTTAGGTACACCCCATCCATACTGAGCATTGGACAAGGCAAGAGTGACCTGGGATCTTGCCTTAATGCGTATGCACAAAACAGCTTTGTTATTGTCATAAAGACAGTCCCTATGTCTACTATTTCCTAATTTCTGAATTATATGACTTTTAATATTGTGCTTTTTTGAGACAGACTGTATGTGTATGGTTTCAACATATGGTAGCCAAAGAATTCAAACGAGGGGATCCAGTTTTTCTATAAACCTGCTGAGAATTTTTCACTTCCTTGAAAACCACAAGGGTTCTTGCCAGAGTTTAAAAGGTTTTTTGTTTCAGTGTAGATTTCTCACTAAAGCAAGTGACTGCAAATCAAGACACTTTTCTTCTGTTATAGATTCAAGCTAGGAAAGTTTGGAGAGATCGATTAAACTTAACCTTTCTGTCCAGTCAGCTCATACTCCTTCCTGACTTACCTGTGATGCTTAAAATGTTCAGGGCCTAAATTCTTGCATGTTTCTGTCTAAATCCTGACATCATAAAACATTTAAATGTGTAACTCATGACAAAGCTTTAGCACGTTGCAGAAATATGTCAGTAGGCCTTCCCTCTCAACTCTTTTTAGGATCCCATGGGACATCTTTCAAGCAAAACACACTGACTAAAGCCCATGTCTTGCCCGGTCCTTCATCACTAAGAAGTCAATGTTGAGAGAGCTTAGGCAGGATGGGGATCTGGAGAAGAGAAGGCTCCGGGGTGATCTTATAGCAGCTTTCAATACCTAAAGGGGGCCTACAGGAAAGCTGGAGAGGGACTTTTTACAAGGGTGTGTAGTGATAGGACAAGGGGCAATGGATTTAAACTGAAAGAGGGGAGATTTAGGTTAGATATAAGAAAGAAATTCTTTACATTGAGGGTGGTGAGGTATTGGAACAGGTTGCCCAGAGAAGTTGTGGATGCCCCATCCCTGGAGATGTTCAAGGACAGGTTGGATGAGGCTTTGCGCAACCTGGTGTAGTGGAGGATTTCCCTGCCCATGGCAGGGAGTTTGGAACTAGACGATCTTTGAGGTCCCTTCCAACCCTAACCATTCTATGATTCTATGATTCTATGATTCTATGATCTGTGTGTGGGAATTAAACCTAGATCTTCTAACCACTGCAAAGCTAGAGACATTCTGGTTCTGATATGCCCTCAGTCTCTCTTGTCCTACTGTGCAAAAAAACACTTAAATATTCACTGAGCTTGGACAGAGTGTGAAAATCACTATATTTAGATCCCAACCTCTGCTCATACAGCTACTAATGTGTGTAAAGTGGATCACCTTCAACAAACAAAGCCTTTGCTTAGCTTATTCTGTGGTCTAAGTGTAAGGGAGCTCTCTTGGGAGGAAAGCAATTTTATTTCAGAGCCTTTCTCTAAATCAGATGTAAGGAGGACTTGAATGTAAGGATTCAATACTTTTATTTCAGCTATGATGACAGTCTTCCTCTCTTGGCTTTTTTTAACAACACTTTTGCATCTACCCTACTTGTGAAAATGATTTGTGTCTGTGAAGTATATGTTAAAGGAATCCTCTGTCCCTCTACTTAAAAATTTGCAGACGAACCACCTTTTAGAAAAGAATTAAATCCTGCTCTTGCCTGGGAATTCCCTGTTGTCCAGCTTAACTTGCCTCGCATATGTCTGGCTGTCTTTTCTGAGCCTCCTGGGCTTCAGATATTTAAATGCACTCTATGAGTTGCCTGGCACTAATTTAGCTGTTGAGACTTACCCATTTGTGCAACTGGGACTCAATTCTCCCATATGCACTCAGGCCAGACAGGAGGCAGGGTGATGGCTCTAGTGCCTCTTTGGAGGTTGCAGGGACAGCAAAGGTGACACTGCCTCCTCGGTGGGGTAGAAAGCCAGGAGGGGGAAAGTGCTGGGAGCCCCAGGGCCAGAGGGTAGCACCAGGTCAGGCACAGCCCACCCCTTCCTCTGACAGCACCTGAGGCAGAGTCCAGCCCTGTAACATCAGGTGATTGTGCAAAAGCTGAGTAGAAAACATACGGAAAGAATGAAATCAGGGAATCTTGTAAAAAGACTGAATTTAGGAAGATGAAAAACATGGAGAACAACCTGAGAGGTTTAGACTGAAGCAAAAGCTGTGGGTATTGTCAAGCTATGGGTATTATCCTTGGCCAAGATTTGAAGTATGAGATAGTTGCTAGCAACACTACGGCTAACCAATATCAGATTGGTACACCTGCAATATTTTCATTTTAGAAGGTCTGATTTTAAGAAATGGATTGAAGTTAGACTTCCAGAACTTCTTGCACTTGAGAAATACTACTGAAAACAGCTTGTGTTCCTCAAAATTTTTATTCACACTTTTCTCTTCTGTTCCCATCCCTTCACATTCGCATAAGAAAATGTGGCCTCCTAGGTTGTGTACTAAGCAGAAGCTTCAGCTCAGCCCAAGTAAACTCTGCGAGGATATTACCTCCATTTGCTATTGCTCATTCTCTTTATCTGAAGAGAGAGAGGAATGTGTCTTGCCCTCGTGAATATCCTCACCATAGTACAGCAGAAAGCCAGCAGAACACTTGTTTAACCAGCGCAGCTAAGCTGTTCTCAAAACACGTTGCTGACCCGTCAGTTATGGCAGCATGACTTGCATCTTTTATTGTGATCACAAGGAAAAACAAGAGCTGGCAAAGGTAGTGTGGATGATGTCCATGGCACAGCTGTAAGCACAGCCACCACAAGTGTCCGTGAATGTTTTATTTTGCGTGCATACTGTAAATACGAGTGAAGAAGTTTCTGTCTTTGAATACAATTGTCAGTCATCCTTCAAAGCATAAAAATGTTGTGAGATGGAGTAAATTGCAAGCATGCAATTAATTGAATTGGGTTTTGCAGCTGAGCTGGTTATTGGATTTCATCTGTGCTTGTATTGCACAGGCTTTTTTATTTTGCTTCCTGTTCTGTGTTTGTTTTATGAGGTATAAATATATCACAGGAAGGCTATTGTCAAGGGACACATGAAACTAGCATTTTCTGATTAATAAATTAAGAATCAATAGTGGGTTACACCTAATCTTTCTGAGAATCCAGTTTGGAGCTTTTAAAGTTGGTAAGTGCACATCATCAGTGAATAAAGCTAACAATGATTCACTCTCCTTAAATGAGTTATGTTTCTCTTCTGTAGGCAAATTTAAGAATTTTATTTATATAACCAGAAAAACTATGGGATATTAGTTATGCAAAAAAGATTAGTGTTTGATAAAGTACCGCACACAAATTAAACGAGTGAATAGATAAAAGAACATGCTTTAAAAAAAACACAGATAAAACCCCAGAAACTTTTAAAATTGAAATACTGTATTCAGGCCCAAACAAATTTTAGCCCTGTTCTGTAATGGCCTTAAAAAAGACTGGGTAGTGTCAACACTGAGCTTTGAGCTAGTGCACCTGAAATGTAGTAAATACGTTTTGCTATTATCTGTACCTGTCCGAACTTGCAGTACTATGCCAGGGCTGCTCTCCACACTAGTATGTCTGATGTCTTTGCTTTGAAACAACCAGCCTGCATTGTAGGAAATAAATAAGTCTGTGGCACACCTACTTAATTTTTTTTGTTATGCTTGTGTTATCAGAGCAGGAATGTACACATTGCAACCTCTCCTGTTTTCTGTTAATGTAGAGTGACTATAGAACTCTTTCTGGATTACTCTGCAATCTGCAAGAACAGTAGGTATACAGTAGGTATAAAGTATTACCTATCAAACCCAGTGTATTTATCGTGTAAGCAGTGAGTGCTTACATGATAGCCATGCTCTCTTAGTTATCTAAAACCCTTCTAAATGTTTTAAAGACCATTTCATACAGTTCCCCACCCATATATATATAAAAAAATAAATAATATCAGCAGATGATATGTAGCAGCTGTGTTTTTAGCAGGTCTGGGCACTGAAAAGCACCAAAGATAATGGTTTATGAGACTCAAACTAATTCTTCACTTAAAAGCACAGTGGGAATTTTATTACTCAATGCAACTAAAATGAAAACTTTTGCTTCAATAACATAATTGGAAACATCAGAAAAAATAAACAAGTTAGTCATCTATAATGAATGCAAGCCATTTTTGATCCTCAGTTTGACAGTTCCAGGAGTATGTTTCATTCTGATACAAATTACCCAGGGACACCTAATTTTTTATACTGTAGTGGTTTTTTAGCTCATTAAAAATAAACATTAATAATCACTTCCCATATTGAAAGCCGACTATTTCTTTTTGCTTTGTAGCCAAATCATTAGCCGTGATAGAACTTTACCATTTATTTATGCTGTTGTCCTTTTGTTGAATTAATATTACCTCATTACCTTAATAATAAGTATATTTCTCAAAGGGCATTTTATTTTTTATATGCTATCTATCTGCCACTTCTTCAGCAATCATATTACTGTACACACACTTGAGAGAATTCTAATAAACTGAGCTTAATTTTTCATGTGTGGAATATACAAAAGAGTAGTTTAACCACAGTAGACAGACACCAGGTGTGCATAAGTGTTTGGGCTCTTGTAAAATTACTTTTCAGCTCTCCTAGGAATTGTCAGAGCCTCTTCCATTTACATTTGTAACCCTTTAGAGCCGGGACTAAATTTCACCAGTAATAATTTCTCCGCATTGGTGAGCTTGTGATTCCCCTGGTAGTGGTGTGCAATGAGTTCCGCCCAGGTTATACTTTAGCCACAGAGCACCCTGAAACCTCCTCTCTTCCCCTTGTCAATCAGGCAAGAGGACTTGCTCTCCCCTCTCCTAATTCCTACAAATGTGCTCTGGGACTGGCAGATGATTGGGTACAGAGAGCTGGAAGATGTTCAGACAGAGAAAAAAGGGCAGGGTCAGTTTATCACATTGTCAGCAGCTGATGTAGAGCTTGTTCTTGCCCAAGAAATTCTGTGTTCCCTGTAAAGTACAGGCATATTACTAAATATAATGAAAAAAAAAAATCTTTGCAATGGCATATGATGCATAAAACACATATTATTGAGCTTCCATCACAAAAAATCTTAAGCTCTGCATCTTCTCTCAGATAACATCTGTCCTTCATTATCGTCACATTCAGGCTGCTCTCTGATGTGTTTGTGAATAGTTCTTTTTTTTTTTCTTTGATAATCCTAGCACTACAGGACTCTCACTTACATTAGAACACAAGGGTTCTTTTTGTTGAATTACTTGTACCGAGTCTTTCAGAGTCATGTTTTTAATGAAAGTTTCCATAGATGGTGGATTTTATTTGGATGGCATTATACTTCCATAAAACCCAGTAGGTCTTTATTGTTTCCATATATACCTCTTACAGTTGTTTTTTGAGCTGGTCACAGGAAAAGTTGATGTCATGTAAAACTTCTATGAAGGGACTCTCCCAAAATTTTTTGGCTCATCACAGAAATATAATAGAGAAGAAAAGTGTGAACATTCAGAGAAATTTTTACTAACCTACCTTTCTCATATTGAGGTACAAGGCTCAGCTTAGCTGTTCCTGGCCATGCTTACGCTCACATGAGCCACAGAAAAAACAATGAGTGTGGTACTCCCTCTAGCCATGGTTAATTTTAGTGCTAGATTTTAAATTCACCTGTAGTATCTGCAGATCTCTATACATAAAACTTTCAGGCACCTACATATAGAAAGTTCTGGGACAGCGTATACCACTAGCATTACAGATACAAGTCTTCCTAACTTCCTATTCCCTTGATTAAACTGAGAATAAATTGTATCTTTAGTTTCAGTTTAGCAGTGTCAAGTATGTAGGATCTCAAACTTCATGTAACTGGAGAAGATATGAAGGTGTTACTGCTTTCCGAACTTTGTGAAGATACAAAAATAGCTACATGATACAATTTTAATGCTATTAGGCAAGGGTAAGAATTTTCCGTAGTAACTTAGGGAGAGGGGCTGGATTCATCTCATATGACTTTAGGCATGTAAGTAACAGTCACTGCATGTACGCTAATTGCCTAGGCTTCCTCTGCAGGCACTAGAAAGAGATAAGAACATCTACGGGGCAATTTTTCTCACCTAACAGTCCTCAGCAGCCTTTGGATCCATATAGCTGTCACAATTGTGGGAATAAAATTGTGGTAGGCACCCTTAAAAATGTACTCATACCACCTATGTTGCCACAAAGCAAGGGAGTCTGTGCTTAGATATACTTGAAAACCCATCCTTCTTATAGACATCAGTGGATGGATAGCATCGTCCACAATATGATGGAATAAGTGACATGAATGAGGCAATAACTGAAAGAAATGTTAAGCATATCTTCTCCCTATCCTTGAGACTATGTTATATATACTTCAGCAGGAGAGTGCATGGTACTTAGCAAGCATAAGAGAGCTCTCAGGGAATTTACCATCTAAGGTTATTTGTCAGTGCCTTACATGAAACTACTAAACTTGGCAGGATCCATATTCTTTTCTAATGTTACGAGGGATAAAATAAGCAGCCAGGGATCCCACAGACTGAGTAATGCTAAAAGAAGGTGTTTTATACTGTAAATCTGGCATCCTCTACTTCTGTATCTTGAAAGTCGAGATGCATCTGGTCTCAAGATGGCCTGAAGTGGAAGTGGACATCATGGTCATGTATAAAATTCCTCTATCTCAGCTTGAGAACTTGGCTGCTCTGAAGCCGCAGGTGGTCCTCTGCTGGGGACACTGCCTCTTGCCAGGAGCTCTTAGCCGAGATGGGAGAAAAGAAAGCTCCAGAGTTTCCTGGTTTTTTGAACTAAAGTGTCAATGACCATTATTTATTAACTGACAAAGGGGCCTTTTTTCCCTCGCTTTTAATTAGAAACTACAACAACTTGCTTTTCAAAGCTGAAAATACTTGAAATGATCCCAAGTAATATTCTAAAACCACTAACCTAAAGCTGGCAGTTAGAAACCTAATGAAATCCGATCGACTGGCTGAGCCCTCCTTTTCCTACACACATACTCACATGTACACACACACTCCTCTTGCCCCATTCCCACAAAAAAAGACCCCAGACAGGGTGACCACGTTCCTTTTGAACAGCCACCTACATTTGTTACACAGCAGACGTCTTGGGATCCATCCATGAGAGATTACACGTGCTGCTTCGAGAAGCAAAACCTCCCTCACAAAACCTCCCAAAGCAGACTAAGAAAAGCACATTAATTTCACAGGCTATTTTTAATTTCATTCCAGGCTCATCGCAGGCCTTTATAATCCTCTTCTGTGGGCAATATCTTCATGGTTTGAGCTTCTCTTCGGAGGGGTAGATTTAGCATTTGTCGTGGGAGGGGGGAAAAGCTAAATGAAGCTGCGCTGAGCTGCAGCAGCTGCTCCATGGCAGGCTCTCCCCTTCCCTGTTTAGCACAATTGCTATTCCAGCACAGGCTTCTGCAGCACACACACACACACACCGGGTCACAAGATGTGAGGTTTTCTTTTTTAATGGCAGAGTTTGACAGACAGCTCGCTGCCGAGGTTCAGCCAGATACAGCCGGTCGAAGCGATGCTGCTCATTTACATCTGTCTCCCATGCACTGAATTCTGTCAGGTTTTATTTGTCATGGATGGAGCTAATTGTGAAATGCTCAATACTGAGAGGATATGGAAGATATAACATAAAACAAGCATCTGTTCTATGAGAAAAAAATGAAATGCTGACACAAAGCTGGCCTAAAGCTCAAGCAGTTTCAATGTCTGCATAGGCCCTGTGTGTTTGAGTGCTCCAGGATTATTTAGTCTGTTCCATCCAGTGCTCTTAGCAAGTTCCTCTGCCATAGCCTGCCCATAGAAACAGCTTCTGAGCCTGTTTTTGCACTGTGGCATCGCAAGAGGTGCTTGAAGATTGTAGTAGGACACAGGTGAGTAAGACTATGCCACAGAGGTATAAAAAGTGATAAGGCTAGAGATGGTGTATGGGTGAAAGGGTTTGAGGAAGAGGGACTTGTTGGGAGCGGGCAGAAGTTGGGGAGGCTGGAGTTGCGTCAGTCACGAAACAACATAGAAAAATACTTTCTAAATGTGAAGTAGGGACTTCTTTCTTGAATTTTGCTTAAAGCATGTCTGTATCACCTCAAGCTTATCTAGTATGGACGGCCTATGCTCCTTTTGCAGAGGAATGCCTGTCTGCAACATGCTTCCTTAAACTGGGGTCAGATCATCTGTGTGTCATCCCGTTGTTCCTCTTCAGCAACAGCAGCCTCACTAGCTGGTTAGCCGGTCACAGATCCTTCACGATATATTTACCAACAAGTGGAAAACAATTTTTAAGAGACTTTTCTGAAGACATTATGATACGTAGCAGCTCCCACAGGGAAAATACCTCATCTTTCTGAAAGCATGGAGAAAAACCTTCTCTATAGACCTTCAGTCAACAACCGCCTGTAGGAAATCATGGTTTGTAGGAATATATAAAAGTTGCATGTGGCACTTCTCACACGGAATAAAGACCTTTTCCAAAAGCACAGTACTTATTAGAAATCATGTTTCATTTCCTTTTGCACAGAGTTTTATCATTTGTTGTTATATCTATGCTTGATTATGTTACGTTTGATGTCTCTGTCCGTGAAAGTAAATCTCAAATGAGAAACTTTCAAGGATACCCATACTCTATGCTCTGGAGTATACTTTTTGCTATGCCAGCCTATAGGCATAGAATCATAAATGTTTGCAAAATATTCACACCACACCACACAATGCATGTGCCAAGACATACACTTAAATCCTATTGATTCAAGTGAGACTTCAGTGCTATAAGTTAAATACACGGTGAAACCTTTTGGGAAGTGATGCCTTAAATACTAATTAAAGCCTACCTCTTTCATATCAAAAGGCCATAATAATTTGGAGATAGTGACACCACTTCTGAGTACTTTGATGTGTGCAGCAAAGTCCTCCTTGTTGTCTGCTGCACATCTGTTTATCTCCTCACCCCAGTTGCACTCCATGCGAGCATGTGGGCTCTCTGAAGTCTTACTTATTTAGGTGGGATGCAGCAGAAATGCAGTCCTGACCCATCAGAAAGGCTAAAAACATTTAAACTCTTGAGTTGAGAAACTGTACCAGATGTGAAGAGGAAAAATTGCAGCTAATTGCAGAAAACTGACTGCCAGCAATCCATGGGAAGATGCAGAGCTCAAACAGGAAATCTCACAAACTTCAGGACCAGAAAAAATTCCTCTAGCCCATGGTGTCTTTAGTGTCTTTAAACCCAAGCTCTAGTCCTTTTAATGTCAAGTTAGCTTCGTCTTTGCTTCTTTTGTGTGTATCATTCTTTGCTACTTTTTTTTTCACAATCCCCTTCCCATCCTCCTCCTTACCTCCAAAAATATACAAGTAAATAAACAAGCAGTGACTGTGACCTCTCTCTGACTTTGTTCTGCTTTCAACAGATACATGGTGCAGGTTGATGCTTGAGCAGAATTCGTGATTTTAATCCTCTTGAAACAAATGTTTCCTTGTTTTTGTCACCTGGAGCCTTAGGATAAACTTAGGAACAAGAACATGCTGTCTGTATTTGTTTGCATTGTTTTCAAGATCTTTATGTCTATTTGGTTTTATTTGTATATAGCATATTTTTCACTACCAAAAAGAGAAGGTGGAGTCTCTGTGGAGTCGTAGCTATCTGTGGGAAATCACTAATTTTTCTGTGCTTCAGAAATTTGGAATTGTCTTCCATGTTGAGGGAGTCAAACCCCTTCAGCAGATCAGCTTCACCGTTTTTCTGAACAGAAAAGGCAATATTATACTGTTTTTTCTTCTGTCTTTGAGAGGTCATCATATGAAGCATGTAGAAACAACATACTTTTTTCTTAATTTCCTCATCTTTTTATGTCAGTAATTTTAATTCTCCATCCTTTCCGTTCATATCATTTCTCTTACGACTGCAGTTTGAGAAGAAGAAAATCTGCCTAGTCTGCCAAAAATATGTGAAATTCTACCATGCCCATAGAAGAGCAGCTTTTTCACATCGATGAAGAACTTGACACATAGTAGGTAGACATTGTGAAAGGAGGTTGCTGTTTATACCCGCAGCACACCAAATCTGTGTGACTGAGCACAGGGCTATGAGTATTTCTATTCCACAGCATTCAGAACTCTAAATGCAATAGGTAACTAGTTTTGGACATTTTGCCAGACATTTTCCTAAGGAACTTATGGATTTGCCCGGAAAAAGTGAACCGGATTGCCAGACTACATCAATTAGCACTTTCTGAAATCCTGTGTTGGGCTCCACATTGTAAACGTGTGCTTGCAGGTTCCACTGTAAAACAATGGAAGATCAGGTCTCAGTTGTCAATATTTACATTTCCTTGTCTACATTAGAAATTCATAACATATTAATTTAGAGCATGCTAATGTAGGTGTCCAATGCGTACCGATTTCTTTGGGCCCATAAACACAATTTCTTGTTTTTAAGAAATCAGAAGAAGGATTAAAGAAGTAAAAACGAATAGATGTACTTTGAATTTTCCCATGCTTTAGTAGTTGAAGAAAGAGTTTTAAATGCATAGTTATTCCTGGGGCTTGCAATACCAAGTCTGAGATCAAGTGATTTAAAAGAACATAAAATTTATTGGAACCATGTTTAGCGTGTTCTTAAAAATCAAAATTTTGGCATATACACTCAGATGATTTTTGTGGGAAATTAATGCCTACTGCTAATAGCTGGATTCAATTTCTAAGAATTACACAAGCAGCAATCTTCTGATAAAGATCACTTGTGAATTTATCATATGGCACAGATTCAAATTTGATCAGGTTCCCTAGTGTCTTCATTTGCATTAGTGAGAGCTAATTCCGAATTAAGGGGCTTAGTTGCAAATTTCTGAAGGACAGAGATGATGTTGATTATGACATGAACAAAGCCTAGGATTTTTGAAGAACTTAGGGGCATTAAAGACAAAGCTTGTGGTGGAATGCAGACACCTAAAGCTCCTAAAGCTTATTTATATTATGACTAAAAGATGTTTTCTTACAGAGTTACCTCCTTCCAGAAACATCGTGCTAACTATTAGTTAGGTTTTAACCAGAGACTTCTATTGTAGGCTGGAAAATGAGAAATGCATGAACCATATGCAGCATCTTCTTTCTGGGATCCCCAGCCAAAAGCCATTAACAGAAATGTCAGGCATGGCAGTATGAAGAATTAACCTACAAGGGAAAAGCTCCATGTTTCACATAAAGCTGTCTTAATAGGTCATGGACAGGAGCAGAACAGGGACAGCTGAGAAGATGCAAACTCAAGGTAGCGGTTAGTGGGTGCATATGTCAGCTTCTGCCACCCCAGTAATGGTGTAATGGTCTCAGCTATTAGAAAATGTTTCTGATCTTCCACCAAGAACTGCCTCAACAAAACCTCAGGAAGAGATGATGCTACTAAGCACCATGCAGCTGATGGCTCACTCCTCCCCTGCACAGTGGGATAGGGAGGAGAAAATATAACAAAAGGCTCATGGGTCGAGACAAAGACAGGGAGAGATCACTCAACAGTTATGGTCACAGGCAAAGCAGACCCGACTTGGAGAAAAAGTCAATTTAATTTATTAGCAATTACATCAGAGTAGGATAATGAAAAACAAAGTCAGATCTTAAAAACACGTTGTCCTCACCCTTCCCTTCTTCCCATGCTCAACTGTGCTCCTGATTTCTTTACCTCCTCCCACCAGCCATGCAGTGGGACGGGGAATAGGGGTTGCAGTCAGTTCATCACATGTTTCTGCTGCTCCTTCCTCCTCAGGGGGAGGACTCCTCACACTCTTCCCCTGCTCCAGTGTGGGGTCCCTCCCACGGGAGACAGCCCTCCATGAACTTCTCTGACAGGAGTCCTTCCTGTGGGCTGCAGTTCTTTCCAACCTGCTCAAGCATGGGCCCCTCCTTCAGGGTGCAGTCCTTCAGGAGCAGACTGCTTCAGTGCAGGCATCCATCCCATGGAGTCACAGCCCTCTTTGAGTGCAGCCACCTGCTGCGGTGTGGAGTCCTCCACAACCACAGGTCTTCACAGACTGCTCCGCCATTAACCTTCATGACTGCAGGAGGACAGCCTGCTGTCTCACCAGTGGCTGCAGGGGAACCTCATCTCCAGCACACCTCTTCCCACTCCTTCTTCACCAACCTTGGTGTCTGCAGAGCTATTTCTCTCAGATCCCACTCCCTGAGTCTCTATTTAGGGGGATTAGGGCCCTTGGCTGTTTCTGCCAGTCTGTGAGGAACTGCTCCCTGGTGCAGCAAGGCCAGTGGAATGCCTACATCTCCTCACTCTCTTCAATGCAGGTCCCACATGGCACAGGTGTTTTTCATTTCTTAAATACATTATTCACAAAGGTGTTGATGGGCTCGTCCCTGGCCAGAGGCGAGTCTGGCTTGGAGCCGGGGAAGCTTCTAGCAGCTTCTCACAGGGGCCACCCCTGTAGCTCCTCCCTCACTACAAAAACCTGCCACAGAAACCCAACACAGATGGGAATGAGAAAAATAGTTTAAACATGAGGGAGAGTATGGTGGAAAGTCTTTCCATTTTACCTTTTCCTTTTGACATACCCTCGTTGAATCCTCAAGCTTCCCCATAAAGTGTTGCTTTCAGTTGAAAACATGTCACTCTGTAATCCTGTATTTTGGGAATAGAAAAAAAAAAAGTGCTAATTTTAACCAGTTTCAAAAATCAAGCTGCAGTGTTTCTACCTTGCGTGTTACTGTCTGCAGCAGAGTTCAGCACGTCAGTTTGTGATACCATCCACAGCAATAAAACACCATTCTCCTCAGCTGTGCTGGCCGGGGCACCGGGAGTTGTAAGGTTAATTAGGCATCGGTATTTGAACCTGATGATTGCTAGCAGTGTCCATGGATGAAAAAGATTAAAAGTACTAAGTAGCTCTTTCAGTTGCTCCCCCAGATCCCGGGTAGCCAAGAAGAGCAACTGCTTGGTGAAGTTCAAGGTCAGGCATTTCAATCAAACATGGTGATTTAAAGTAAAGAGGAAACATGTCTCTGGTAGGAGAATGAGTCTGGTGATGGGAAACAGGAGTGTCACCTGAGTCTTCCTACTGCCATATAGTACAACGATAATTTTTGAGGTGGACAAGCTGTGCAGTGCAATAATGCTTATTGAATTAATTTTATTTGTGAGATTTAATGAGATGTCATACGTAAACTTATGAGTTCCCATAAAAAAGCAAGCTTTTTTAGTTGTAACTAATTGCAGAGCATAAACTTGAGGTTCTGGTCCAGATCATGAAGAAGTTATTAATATGACATTCACCAGATGGCTGAGTGCCCATCTCCATGCAGTCACAAGCGATGGTCAGAAATCCTCAGAGCAAAAGTAGAAGTGGGAATGAATGCCACAGTCAGGTTGACTCTGGTTACTCTATATGTGTCAGCTCAGGCCAGATTGTTGTGCCAACCATCACAGTGTATTTTCCCTCGTCAAGGGTTGCTAGCAGTAGCATCTTTATGAACCGATCTGGTCTGTGTTACTGATTGAAGGAACGGACAGGCACCACCAATGTTTTAGACACGTTTTTAGATCACACTTGGCAGAAATCAAAATGGTTAACATACACACTCTCACTTCAGATTATGTTTCAAATTGAACTGACACCTCTCTCTTTTCATTTGCTTTCAAATCAAGTGATAAAACATTGACATGCCTCAAATGAGCAGCTGGCTAGCCCTATTATTTTTCTTGAGATGAAAAAAAACCACAAAACAAAAGCCAATAGCCAAAACAGAACTAGTTGAGTTGCAATACAGACTTAGTTTTTGGCTGTAAACCCTACTTGTGGTGTACTATAGTGTTCATAATTATTCTGCCCTGTGGATAAGACAAAAATGAATATGGTTGTTCTAAAGTATATACACACAAAAAAAGCCCCAAACCTTATGCATTTTGAATGTGTTTGTGCTTATCTAACCATAACAGTTAAAACTATTTTGGCAGTGTAACAATGCATTATATAGTTTATTGCTTTTTGTTTTGGAAAATGAAAGCTGCTAAGATATTGTGGTTTGGAAGCTGTCTGCAGAGCATGTACAGTGTTTCTCACAGGCGTACACTTTCACCGTATTTTTGTTTTGTCAATGGATTACAGACATCTCATACAGTTAGACTTTTATGTACCTTTTTAAAGCCCCTTAAAAAGTGTAGGTAGACTCTCAGCTGGTTTAATTTGAGTCACTCTTATGATATCAGGAGAGTTATGTATTATATCATAATAAAATTAATAATAATGTATTATACCATCCCAGGTGCTGTTGGATTTTATGCCTATTAATTACAGCTTTTGATTCCTTACTTAATCGCTAAATCTGTATTCCTCTTACCTTAAATAAGGTCTCCTATCTAAAAAAAGATATGCCTTTGTGAGATTTATTGAATAAATAAAAGAGAATAAAATTCCACAATCTTTTTTTATTGTGTGCAGTGCTGGACCCCAAGACATATATAGAAACAGTAAACGGAAAAAGAGGTGAACAGAGCAGAGGAATTCAAGGAGAAATGACGTGAGAGGTGTGTGGTGGGAGCTGATTCTGATGAGAGTGCAACAGCAACAACAAAACCAGCTTTTATACTGAGGAAGGATCACAATGTCCATGGCACATGGCTTAGCTTAATTTTTCAGGACACTGAGTGTAGAGAGAGAGATGATGAGGGATAGTGTCATGATGGAGCTAGAGCTTAACACTTACTTTGGTTTGAGAAGACTGAGTAGCTTTACACATATGGACATTGGGGCAGTCAGAGTTGTACCGGAGTCCTGCTTTGCCTGGAGATCTGGCAAAGATCAGACACCAGAAAGATCTGGCACCAGACCCCTGGTGGCCTGGGGTTTCCAATGGTGTGTTAATGGATGATAAATGCTGTTCACACCAGTACTTTCACCTCTTGCAATTGTGTTCTAATTACCTCTGATGTCTTCAAAGTAGGATTTATCTTGCACTCAGTGTGCAGAGTGGTGATGGGAGACTCCTTGTCTATTTTGCTCAAAATGAATCCAAGTGTGGTGAGATGCCAAGGATTACTAGGGGAAAAATAAGATGTTTCAGTCCAAAAGTTATAGTGGAGGTACAAACTCTGTCAGGTCTCCACAGGCCAGATCTCTTCATTTCCCAGCATGATCCCAGTTGTAATCCCTAACTTGAGATACACAAATTTAGTTTGGGAAATGTTTCACAGATTTCTGAATTTCCTCCTCTTTGTGAATAAAATGGTGAGCTGCCATTTAAGCCCATCTCAGTGTCTTTTTCATTCTCTTTCCCTCCCGCTTGTTTAACACTGTCAGAGGAACGGTAGCTTGAGCAAGAAATAGCTGACAGTTTTTAAAAGGAATAAAAAAGTTCTTTGTTCACTTTTATCTCAGGACAGAAAGACTGGTGAAAGTACAAGGAAATAAATGACTAACTTATTAAAGAGCTTGTCAAAGAGAATGGGCTCCCATTCTGCATAGTCCAATGTATGAGCTGAGAGGAAGTGGGGAAATATTTTTCTAGTGGAAAAATACTGTCTCCAGGGTAGTCATGAGAGTGAGCAGAAGCTGAGCAGTGCCCAGGTGCCAGCCTCCTCCCACCGCAGCCGTGTCTCGCAGGCAGCTTGCCTGGCTGCGCCTGCCAACACACTCACCACCAAGCATGCCTGGGCAGGCACCCCAGATTACAGGCTCCAGGTATGCCTGGGGCCACGTCTGCAGGCACACGGTACATGGAGAGGAGTCTGGCCATGCAGAAAGCCTGGTCCTAGTGCGGTGGAGACATGGCCAGAAACTCAGAGCTTGAGGTATCACTGTTTTGAGTGAGGATACAGGTCTTAAAGACTATGACACATGGAGAATACAGACTGAATTTTATATGTGGTTAAGTAAAGCATCTACTTAATAACATAATCAAGCAGCTATCTCAGTGACTGTACACACAGTGGTTGTTATAACACTGTTCGTTTGTTATTGCCTTCTGTTACTGTAGTTGTGCATTGACATACGATAAAGATACGTGGGTGTAATAAATATCAGGGTGTTCTCATCTATGGTATGCCACTGAGGGGAGTAAAATCAATAAAAAAGAGATAAACAAGAGATAAAAAAGGAAATGAGTCTTAGAGAGTGAAGTTATAAATCAACATCATGTAAAATGCCAGTCAGGTTTATTTGGTGCTTCTACTGCAAAAATAAATAACCATAGGAATTGGCTTGCATGGGACCTAATAGCAGGTAGGTTTCCTAATGGCACCTTTGCCTTCACTGCCAAGGTCTGCCAACACAATTATGCTCTGACACTTACTAAGGGTGTCTTTTTTTGTGTTAATCTTGTTACAAGCACCCTGGCATCTGCACTGGAGCTCCCTGGCAGTGCCCGGGGGACAGCAGACACCTGGTGATGGGATCCAGTGTGGCCGGTGGCCAGGAGAGACACTGGCCTCACAGCAGCACCTGCAGGCCATGCTGCCGGGCAGAGTCATCCTCTCTTTTGCAAGAACGCCCTTCTCCCTGTCTCTACCATAGTGCAGCTGTGCGATTCCCCCGGATCTGTACTGGATACTAGTCCAGGTGGGGACCTCATACTCCTATGAGCTGGATGCAAAGTTATTCCCGACACCTCTTCCAGGGACCACAGCCTGCCTGCTCGCTGACTAGGAAAGGGAAGTGTAGGTCTAGGTTCCCATTGCAGTGAAAGAGGAAAGCGTCTCTGGTGTTTGGGTGCCTGCAGGCTGCTGCGGTAGCTCTGTGGTGGTGTTTGGTGTCTTTATTTCGCATTCACCAAACAAATTCTGCTCCAGACCCTCCGCTTGAATCCAGGGTCTGGCTGCATTCGACCTGCTTAGGGTGCAATAACTGATGCACAGAATTATCCCTTCCCATTGTAACATGGGTCTTTGCCTCTCTGTCTGCTTATATTCCTTTATTCCACCTCTGGCGGACTCTGTCCCTTCATCTGGCCCCTAAACTTAACACCCTCTTCTGACCCACAGGCCTGTTCCCTCCCTGGCAGGTCCCAGTCCTTGCAGTGAGCACCTTGTCCAAACCCGGCCTTTCCTCCCATTCTCCCTCCCCAGGGCCTTTCTTGGCCACACACCACACCTATGGCTGATCCACCTCAGATTATTCCCCAAGTATCTCCCAGTTTTCTCTAAGGCTGCAGTAGGGATCCCTCCATGATCTCTCAGTCTCGGTGACAACTGCTGCTCTTCCCCAGAGCTGTGGGACAAGCATTAGTTTCCAGAAGAAAGGGTTGATTTTATGTGGGAACTGCAGATTTTTTAATATTTTTGTTTGCTTGTTTGTTTGTTTGTTTCTACATTGTTACCTTCCTGAAAGTCTGCTCCGCGAAGGGACGGCAGGTAACGCGTGACAGTGTATTGCGTAACCTGGTGTGATTATATGTTTGCTCTGGTAAACAAACAGGGCGCAGAACCCAGCCAGTTCCCAGATTTCATACTTTCCCCAAATGTTTTCACAGGAAAGAATTCACATTTTGCTTCCTCTGTTGTTGCAAAGGTTCAAAGCATTCATACTTGGCATATGGTTTTATTTTGTTTTGAGTTTTATTTATCCTTGTTTTCCCTGAACATAGAAGCCACCGTAACTAAGCTGTACTGTAATTCAAATACATGTTTTGCTACATAGTGAAAAATGAAAAGCAAATTTAAACAAAAAGTAAATGAACTTGGCACTGAACCACAGCATATTTCCAAATGGATCCATTACTGCCCCACAGAATCATTACATTGCCTGCGTGGTGGGATAAAATGAGAATTACCTCTATGAACATTTTTTAGCAAAACAAAAATGGAGACTACGCAAATGTATTTATATATGTATATATACATAAATATGTATAATGTAATATTGGCTAATATCACTTGAACTTTATTTCTCTATATAATATCCTTGATTACACAGTCATTACCTTTGATTTATGCCAGTATAAGTGAGAGAAGGACCATGCCCTACCACGTACAGGCAATGATACCATCATGTTCTCAAACATAACCTCTGTAACAAGCATGTTTTCAATGCTGTACTTCATATTTATTTCTGTTGTGATATTTTTTCCTCTTAAAAAATGATTCCTTTGTGGGAAGGAGGATTGAACTTATTTAAAAAGCAGTTGAAATTTTCAAATGTAGAAAAAACATTGATTTGCTATCATTTTTTAGTATACATTTATACTAAACAGATAATTTTGTCAAAAAGTCATATTTCTGATTTTTTTTTTTTTGAAACAAACCGAACATGGCATGAAAAACCCCAAAGAAGATCAGAATACACAATGCTACATTACATTCCACCTGAGATTCAAAAAACAACAGAAAAGGAAATCTTCTTTCTGTGAAGGAGTGAATTCCATACATTAGGAAGATAATACTTTTCTATCTAAAATAGCATTGGACATGAGATTTATTAGTGCCGGCAGATGTCAGTCATTCATCCTATTTGTTATTACTCCTTTGAAGCCAAATGCTCAATGTAGGTTAATGGAATTCCTACCAGTCACAAAAAAAACCCACTGTTCCAACTGAAGAAGAAAATGTTGGCAAAAATATGGGAGAGTCATAGTTAATGTCATGGAGAACAATGAGTTTTTCAATTAAAAAAAAAGGGAGTTTCTGCACAGCGGTAATTTTATATCCCCCATTTAAAATGAAATAATGATCAAACAATTTGCTGTGCAGATGCATTCTCGCTGCATTAATTGTGGTAGAGGAACAAGTTCTAACAATATGGTGATTAAAATCAATCATATTTCAATCCAGAGCTAAAAAAGACTGGAAGGTTCCAGTAGATAAGTACTGTGAGTCAGCGCCTTTCATCTTTCTATAGCTGGCTTGAAGCATCCCAGGTCAGTAGTAACCGAAAGTTTTTATTGTCCTCAATAAAGATTTTCTGAAGTCTGTTTTCTAAACGAAATGAAGCAGCAGTTTCAGTTCCATGGGTGAGTAAACCTCTCACTGTCATTGGGGTCTTTGCGGGCTGTCCCAGCACATCAAGCAAGAGTTTAGCTTTCGGGACCGTGCATTTACTTCTCACCCCTAGAAACATTCCCCTGGAGGACAGGTTTGGGAAAGCTTACTGTGGGAAAGTCTGAAGGACAGACAGCATTAAAGTTACCCATGCTAAATTAACATGTAAAATATACCAATTGTTTCAAATAATTATTCTTTTTCATTTGACCTGTTGAGACTTGCTGCAGACCTGTTACAGACCTGCTGAGCATCTTTAGAGGCTGCAGGAAATGTACTGTAAATCACATGCTGAATGATCTTAACGTGAAACCAGAGATCAGAGGAAGACTCTGCTTTATCTTCACCTTCTGCACTAATTCTGTTGATGGGTCTTTTGTAAGTGAGTTATATTAACACTCAGTGAGAACCTGGTACTACTTGTTTCTAAATTTGAACGAGTCAGGAAAAACTCTACAGTAAAGTTAGAGAAAAAGCTTTGCCTTCTTTCTTTATTAGTATAAATGATTTTGCTCTGAGTCAACACAAACCTCAGAGCTGCAAGACTTACAGGAAATGATAAGTAGGCCTCTGCTTTGTGTGTAGGCGGAAAACGCAGGAGGGAAACCCCCTTTAATTTATTTGTATGAACGATAGCATGTCTCTCTACCATGTTGCACAGTGCTTGAGGTAGTCCTGTTGAGGAGCTGATATTCTAGTTGTGGAAATGACACTCTGTAGTGAATCTAAGTAGATCTACTAAACTGGTGGCTGAAAGGAACGAACAGTTGGTGGGAGGGCAGGAGCACGGCACATCCCTGTGCAAATAGATGCAGGACTCTTGCCTGAAAGAAATATAGCCTTCAACATGGTAGACTGGCTGAAACAACTTTTTCACTTTGTCTTGAAACACTCAGCCCTATCTAGATGTTATTCCTTCTGCTGAGAGCTTCCCTGTGGGACTGTCCAGGCAATAGATGAGTTAATGAGCTAAATTTGTGAAACTGGAGCATGCAGTTAATGCCACAGAGACATCTCAGGTCAGATTCCTCCTGCCTCTTTGAGTGGCCTTTACAGATATGTAAAAACAATTTGAGGTGAGAGGGAATTATTTTCTAACTGTCCTGAAACTAATCAGTTAAATTTTTGGACAGCAGATTGGACTGCATGCCTGATAGTCATTTATTCTCTTCTAGCTTCAGATTCTGTAAATATCTTCCCAATCAAAACCAGCCCGTATTCCCAGAGATCCCAAGATGCTTTCAAAGAATCACTGAAAACATCACTGGTGGCATGGACTGCTTATGACCCTCTGCCCTCCAATTACAGCCTGAATATGACTCTACAGGAATTTCCCATGTGCAGAGAAAACCAAAATGTTCTAGAGCAGACTGGCCACTTGTCCTCTTGCTTTTATGTCCCTGTCACATAAAGTGCACTGAGACCAAAAAGAATGGAGCATAGGAAGTTAACTCTGTAACTGGTGATGTCTTTTGCAAGTATTATAGGCAGGAGTCTTAGAGACAGATTTTTGCTTTTGCTCTTGAACAGGGGTAAAAGAATATGTTGGACAAGAGAATCTACTTGACTATTTTCAGAGTATAAAATGTATTTTTGAAGAGTTGGGAAAGGAGTAATAATAATTCTAGATTCAGGAAATTAAATCTTTTAGAGTATAATCAAAGCCCTGAAAGTCTTGAAAAACAAAGAAGTTTAAGAATATAAGCCAAATAGATGCACAAACATTTTTTGAAAGTTGCCACTCATGCTACCGAGGAGGATGAGAAAATCAGAGTCACTTTGCACACATGACAATGCCATTTTCTAGTCAGAAACTGCAACTCCCTGAAGACTTTTTACTCTGAAGGCAGGAGCCTGAAGATGATTTTCCATGGTGTCCACAAATAAAGCTTAAGCTTGGTCAAGAATAAGTTTGATTATAAGAAAGTTGACTAGAAGGCAATCAGAGAAATTAAAAGGACATACATTAGAAGTGCTCATTCTGCAAATGAACCCCGTTTTGAACTCTAATGTATTCTGTTTTGGCTATAGTGTTGTGTGCAAGCTTGATTTGTAATGTTTTATGTACATGTAATGGTAGGTTAAAGTTACATGTTTATTAAAAGAAAAGCTACAGGGCTTAGCCAATATATGATCATCCTAGATAAAAGCTGATTCATTTTGGCCCAGCGGCAGAATCACTGGAATAAATCCTACTAAGCACTAAAATCAGAGAGAATCAAAGCTACAAATCTGGCATGCAAGAGCTTTAATCTAGAAGCACTATATACATTGTATTATAGTTTGGATTTTAATGTACTCATTGCTTGAGGAAAAACCATCTGCTTTGTATTATGCCTGTGGTGCAGAGTACATTGATTTCATCACATCTCTGTACAGAATAACAATAAATGGACTGTGAACCATTCTTCAAATAACTTCTTTAAGAATATAACAACTGGTATAATATTTCAAGGTATGAAAACATAAAGAGAATGAAGCACAATAAATGTAAAAATATACGTTGAGAACATGTTTGAGAACCATCTCGGTCATCTTCCACTTATTTTGTTCTTCATTTTGACAGTTGCCTATCTTCAGCTATCACTGAAGAAATTGATTCTAAACTTTCACTTTGTTCCACTTTAGAGATACTGTATTATATTGGGAAGAGATATTGATCTTCTGCAATATGAAAGCTGCAAGGCATGTCTTGTGTCTTTTTTTTTATTATTTCTACAAGAAAGTTATTACTTACAACATTAAGGAAAAATTTAGCAGAACTTCAGATTTTCAAGAATAGATTAAGGCAGAAAATATTTTCTCAGCTTTATAAACAGCTGGGGTTAGAAAAAGATGTTAGGTTGCTTTCTGGAACAGGACTTCCAGAGCAAAATTAAAAAATCAAAAGCACAGTGCTTGCAAGTGTTTTGCAAAATAAGTTGGCAACGTGTTTTAACATAGAAGCAAATCTAGCTATCTGGAACTTTCAGAAAAGGCAGAATAGATGTGATGATGGGCATAATGTTAGACAAGCTATGTCATTGCCCAAACATTATCTACATTACAGAGTGACATACATGGTTATTATAGTCACCGGCCGGCACAAAGAATGTTCAAAGGATGAGGTAAAGTGGTGAAAATAAATACAGTCAATAGCACAGTTACCCACTGCTTTGATGAACGATGTGTGGTTGCTCCATGCAGTACAAAGCAATAGCATTATAGCAGGAACTCACCCAGAAAAAAATATCAGATCGGAGCCTGAAACTTCTGTGGCAGTCAAAACAGTACTGAGCTGGACCTAAGTGACTGCATTATGTGAGGGACAAGCCCTTAAGTCCTGTTATTCTGTCACTGTGTGATCTGGATTCCCCTGCTTTGGAGGATAAATGATCATTGACAGACTATGATTAGTCCAGTAATTAGAAAACTAGTCCCAGTCATCAGAAAAATTCAATGGTGTTTGATAACTTTGTGTGCGGGATGATATGACCAGATTCCTTTAACACTGAAGGGTTAGCTCCGGTCACCCAGAAGTCCTCCTCAACCAGTATTGAAGAGCCGTTCCGTTTGTGCTAGATCAGACTCCAGTACCTGAATCACTCTCCAGACTTCACTGACTGCAGGTTGAGGTCTTTGTTGACAGTAATAATGGAAGCACTGACTCCAAGCCCACAAGTAGATTCTAAAATTAGATGTCTTCACTTGGTGCTGACTCCCCACCCTTTCACTCTGCTATTGTTTCTGTTGCACTTTTTCAATAATATGAGTCAAGACAGCACTAAGTTATGACCATGCAGACCAGCTAGCATGGATCATTCTGATTCATCCATGACCCTGTAAATCAAAAAAAGTTTCAAACACTCAGTAAAATGGTCTCAGATGCTGAGGTCTGCATACAGGGAATATGAAAACATTTTTTTTGTCTCAATCTTAATTAAAATAAAAGGCCTTATATTTAAGTGGGGAACTAGAGAGCAGTTATGTTTTATCACTGGGGGAGTCTCCAGTGCTTTGGGTCAGCCTCATTACATGACTCAGTGCTTCACAAGAGAGCAACACGGACTTCAGGTTCCTCATTTCCATAAAGATTTAGTCATAATTATGGAGGGAGGTGAACGGCTCTGTTTGGAACAAAACTTGCTTCTGCAAAGGCAGTAAAAGAAAAACAAGCAACCTTTTTCATGGGAGCCCGCTCATTCTCCCTGCTCAGACCAGAAAGGTCCATCACTAACAGTTGTGTGGTGTTGCTTAGTGCCTGAGCCATTCCAGGTCATTAATACCTGCCCCTTCTCCTGCCTGATTTCATGAATTGGCATTAACAATGTCTGTCTACGCGGTCTTGAAAACCAGAAAGTTTAGACATAAACTCGAGCAATCCTGACTTCAGCAGTGATATGCCAGAGTGGGTCTATGCTGTCTTCTTTGCTAGAGAAAAAAGGGGATGGGGAATAGGCAACAATAAGGGGATGACACCAGCACACTTGAACACAGGGATTTTTTCCAATTTTTTCCAGTCCTCTCTCATCACTCACCTCTGCTGAAAATCTCCTCTTGCTCAAGCACCACAGCACCCCTGCCCCAGTCCTGCTGTGCATGTCCTCATAACCACAGTCTCAGGTGCTTGGCAACTCAATTTCTACCTGTTTTTGGAAGTTCCACTGCCAGCCTCTGTGCCCTGATGGCACATGTGCTGGCCCATGACTGTCTGGTGCTGCTGTCCAGCAGCTTCTCTGGCTGGGCCTGACTGTCTCGACAGAAAGGTTCAAAGCACTTCTGTGAGTACATCAAATGAGCTACATTTCTTTGAATCTATTTTGACATATTGGTGAAGACAGAAAAAGCAGGAAATGTCTAGCAAAGAAATGAAGTATAGGAAATAGGACCCCAAATCAGTCTACATTTACATTTACTAGTTTACATTTTATTTTTAGCCTGGGGTTGAAAATGAGGTTAATGCAGGAGATCATAGAATCATAGAATATCTCAAGTTGGAAGAGACCCATAAGGATCATGTAATACTCTAGACATTCATTCTTCCATTTGTTGGCAATGCACACTTCTTCCACTGCAGTAGGCAGAGGAAATGACCATACATTTTTAGTTCCGTTTTTGGTATCTAAAAGAAGACTACGAAACTAAATGAAATTATGCTAGCACTTTGCCTGATGTGACACTGTATATTTTCTTTTCTTCCTCAATGTAAGTCAGTAGCTCTCAGCAGACAGCAGAATCCAAATAAATAGAATAAATCATGATAAACAGATTCAAATAGAAGAGGGGGCTTTCACAAAACTAATCAGAGCCACAGGGAAAGACTGCTAAGTGAGTCAAGAGGATGAAAGCAAAATATTATGTTATCATTATACTAAACACAAAGAAGGAGTATAAAGACCTGCCTGACCCTACTGAGCATCTGTTGGGACCCAGATGTCGGAATACATCTGTGATGTCTAGAGTTTGGCACACATGGTCAGTGGCAGCATGACTTCAAAGGACAGCCATTCTGTTTGTAGGACCTCAAGGAAAATGTGTCATAGAAAAAAAGCCTTAAGTAAATGACCTTTCTGGCAAAAATCATGTCGGTATTTCAGGTAAATCAGACTGTGTTTAAAAAAAAAAAACGCAGTAAAACCTTAATGAATGCCTCTGCATTTGGCATAAAGCCAAAGAAAAATGCTGTACCACTGCTTTTCAGAGAAAGTGAAGTTATTATTGATGGGTGGAGGATAATTATTATGCACTTCTTTGAAGCAAAATTTTTTCAAAGCCAATTTAAAGCATCAGGTAAATTGCATATGTTTTAAAAATAAAATACCTCTTTTATTTACAATACACACATTTGGCCGGGGGGAAATATATAAAAGGAGCAGGTTTATTAGAAGAAGTGACAGAAAGGTTTTCTAAAGATCAGGACTCTATGAATTACAATAATTTTTTTAGTGGCTCTTACTGCATGTATTCCAGCAAGCTGATTTCTGTGTGTACAGGTGTGTATGTGCATGTGTGATTAGATAGATAGATAGATAGATAGATAGATAGATAGATAGATCGATCGATCGATCGATCGATCTATCTATCACACTGGTATCACACTACCTGGAACTTCTCTGCTCATATTTTAATTTTGTTTAGAGTAAAATCTTCTCTTGGATAGATAATCTGAATGATTTAATCACTTAAAACAGCTAATATGAGGACGTATTATGCATATGTCCCAGGTGAGCCTTTCCACATAGTTCTCTGAGTTTTTGAGTCACATATCATCCAGTTTGTAAAACTGTGCAGAACTGTCCATGGAATTTTTGGCCTGGTCAGCAGCTTGTTTTTGGCCAATTACCTCATCTGCAAACAGAAAGATTCTTCAGACTGAGAAACAGGAGATAAGAGGGGAGCAGTTATGGCAGAGCTTCTATGGGAGAAGTGGATGCATCATCTATGAAAAACATTTAGCGCTGTTCCAGCCAGATGATGCTACCCAGATACATGCAATGCATATGCTTGAGGGATTACAATCAGCTTTAAAAGTCTTTGCTTCAAAAATATCTCTTCAGAAATGTTCTTCCTCCCTCACCAGGCCAGAGACTTGGAGGAAGAAGAATTAGCATAGAAAACTGAGCTGAGTGCCAGCAGTTCCAGCAGAGCTCAACTGTATCTGCCTTTCGTGTCTGCCTAAGGCAGCCTGGACCGATCGCTGTAACACCCAGTTGTACTGGCAAACAGCCCGCACCGTGTCACTGTAAAAGATTTCTGGTCGACTTTCTTATCCCCTGTCACAGAGAGGGGACCAGGCAAGATGCCACAGGCAGCAGCAAATGGATGATTCCCAAGGTCTTTTGCTTACAGAATGCTTACAAGCAGGATGGAACCTCACTAAATGTGTTGGATAATGGATCACAATGGTTTTATATTGGAGTTTGAGCACCAGAGGCCAGAACTGATGTGCTATCATGTGGTCACATTTGGACAAAAGCAGTGCATTTTATTTAGTGAGATGAGATTGGCAGTTGTTTGCACGTAAAAATGCTAGTTGCTTCTGCACTCCAGATCTTCAGTGATAACAATTAACTTTTTTAAATTTTGAAAAGTTTTTTCAGTAGAACGTTAACCAGTTATGAGCACAAAAGGACTATGACTCGGTGATGGATTAGAAAGATAAGATGTTACTAAATTCAGTTTTGCCCTCCTAATTACCAGGTTTCTGAGATGGTAGGTAATTCAAATTTTTTGCTTATTAACGTGCTAAACAAATCCACATGTTGATCATGTCAGACTGCAAAAGGGATGTAATTCCTTACTATTTTTTTTTCCTACTAAGTGTTCCTCAACAACGTGAGGATGCCCCAGTGTGGCAGTGATTCATATGCCTGGTGTAGGCAGCAATCTCTTCTGGCCTACCAGCTGCTGCTCTAAAAGGTTGTAAGATTGCTTATGTAGATGCTTTGGATAGCCTATAGCTAAAATAGCTCTAGATGTCTATGTTTAGGTCCCTGAATATCTTCCAGTGTGTTATTCACTGATGTGGGTAGGAGATTGAATTTACGAGCTCAGAATTTCAAGATTTATTGGTATAACCACTAGTTCTGTATACCCTGAGTAATTAAATGGCTGATCTTGATCTTATTACACCTTACTCATGCTCCTGATATTCTATAAAATACGGAAGAAAGCTACATCTAGCACCTCATCTGGTAATAGACCCTTTCCTTTTGCAACGGAGAAGTATTTCAAATAGCCACTCTTCATTCCTCAGAGTTAAGAGTAAAATGGATGATGACATTATCGCTGAGTGAGAAGGAAAAGATGCGTACCAGTAAGACTGTGTCAGTAGATTGCTAATACAGCAAAGGTTTCAATTTCTCAGAGAAGGGCAGGGATTACATTCTTTGAAACTACACAGATGCTGAGGAGAGGCTGAGTAGCAGAGGAAAAAATAGAAAGAAGGAAAACCACAAAGGCTGATATGTCCACCTGTAGGAAAGATAATATTACAAAAGGTGTCTAAAAAATAAAGAACCAAGTTATTTCTATTGCCTCAACAACTTCAAATAGCATATCATCATTTACAAAAAATGTCTGTCTAATGGACCAAGTAGTGGCAAGACTGAAATGTGGAAAGAGCCCTGGTTTTGTTCTAATGTGATATTTTCTATCTTCTCTGCTTCGGTGTCAAAAATGTTGTAGCATAGATGAGAAAACTAAGGTCTAAAAAAACCACAACAATCAGCGCTTTCCAAGCTTGATCCATATTCATTTTTAAAATGGACAGAAGAACTTTTCTGTGTTTTATATGAATGACAATCGTCTCCAGCTTCAGAGGCAGCAACAACTACTGCTGGGAAGGGAGTAAAATTAGGAGACCCAGAGGTGACATTCAGAGCCTGAGACTGCCAGAGCTGTTTTAGGTGTATGCGGAGAGTACATGGTCTGTATTTTTCTACATGGATAGGCAGAAGTAATCTCTTTCCTGAGGCATATAGTTTCTAAGTAAGGTAGGCCACTTCTAAACTCACCTGTCAGCTTTAAACAAGCTAATTTTCCTACTTTGCAGACTGAACAAAATCCACTGTGACTGGACCTCCAGGTAAGGAAGAACAGTCTGGGTACAGACACAGACATGAACAGAGAGGAAGACAGAAAGTCAGTGGGTAAATTTATACTGTATGTTTGGTTGGTTGGTCTTCCCATAGGCCAAAAGGATTCCACAAAACGTTGTCAGAAATATTTAGAAGCAGTAAACACAGGATTTATATGCAATTTCTGTAAAGAATCTCAGATAGTTAATGCTGCAGTTAGTCAAGTTTCATGAGATAAAACAATATTGTGAGCAAAGGAATATGTACGTTCAGCTATGAGAACATCTTGATGATAGCTGAGAACACCCACTGCAACCTGAGATATGATGCACAAGGGCTGTCAGCTAGGGAGTAAACACCTTCTCTTTCCAATTTTTCTGGATGGATTTTGAAATGTTTGGGTGAGTCACTTCCAAAGGTTTTGTATGATTTTCAAAAATACATGAAACCAAAAAGAAACAGCAAATTGGCAGGCAGCTAGGAGTCCTTTAAAAACTCACAGGCAAACAGCCACTCTTGGGCTGTGCACAGACATTTTTCCTATAGAATGAAAGGCTCCAGTCACGGACTAAGCAGAGTCATGAATAAAAGATGGGAGAAATCCATTAAGTCATATAGATTGTTCCCAGAGTACAAGCTAGCTCAGTCTAGGTCTGAGTGCCCCACACAATGGCACCTCTAACTAACCCCCAAGGGACCATCACTGGATCTCCAATTCCTCCCCCGACCTGCCTTAGTATTTTGGTCTATCTTTCTTCCACAATTTTATCTAACAGTTTCCTGCTGCATCCTCTTCTGCTGGAACAGTTCTCCCTTTCCTTTTCGTCTTTGTTGTTTGGGAAATGCAGACTGTCACCTCTTTCAAAGTATGAAGAAAACAATTCTTAGTGATGGAGAAAGAGACAATAGATAAGACATTTGACATGAGTTCGCAATATAATGTGCAGTAAAACCAAGCGAATACAAATCCGGCATGCATAGAGAATTTTCTCATATAAAGAAGGAGGCAAGAGTATCTATGTCTCTAACATGATGAACAATTGATTCAACTAATGTCTCTTTGTCCAGCACTGACATAATGGACTGCATTCAGTTTCAGAAAAAAATAAAAACCAAACCCCTCAAAAAAAAAACCAGCTTGCTAAAATGAAAATATTTTGAAAACACAATAATAAAAACAGGCTTGTGTTACAAGGGAAAGGATTGAGGATTCTTATTGAAGGATTTGCTTTCTTTTCAAGAAAAAATAATATCTGGTCACCTGTCACTTCTGCTGCATTCGTCTATTTCTTTTGACTTGTCTCTTCATACCAACCATTTTATTGCATGTTGTATGGAAACACCAGTCCCTGAATACATACTGTTTAACCACAAAACGAAAAAGGGCAATAGTCAAGAAATACTTAGTTGTGCGGCTGTCTGGGAGAGAGTATCTTGAGATAACTAGGTAAAGAGACTAGTAGAAGGAAATGAAGAGCAGGAAAAGATAGGATGAATGAAGGGAAATCTTTCTCCAAGGGAGAGCTTGTACAGACTGACCGTGCTCCTGAGTGAATAGGATTTACCACAGTTGCCCTAGTCAGACAGACAAAGCTTCTGTATAACAACAAGGAATCCTGTTCTGTCAGTGAGAGGAGAGAGATGATGTAAGAGGTCTTTGCATCATTCTGTGATTCACTAGTAATATTTCTGTTTACTGATGCAGTTGATTAAAGTTAGTCAAGTGATGTACTGGTACTAAAGGCTTTGCTGTGAAATCACAATTTTGAAGGTTCCTGACTGATAAGCAGAGATTAAACAGTCTGATCACAAGCTGTAGAAAGCCATAGGTCACAGCTTGTGTATGCAGCTCCCCAGGAAACACTCCAGTAGAACGATCATAAGACTTTACACGAGCAGAGTAACGAGCACAATATAGTTGCAATCCACAGCACTCGATTATTTTAGTTTCTAGTGTGTCTAAAAAGCAAGTTTTGAGACATTAAGAATTGGAAAAATCAGAACAGGATACAAATTATCTTGCAAGGACAAAAATGTTAGCCTAAAGATCTCTTTAATGTGATCTTAACATCACTGTACTGACATTCATCTGATACGAACAATTTTGTTTAGGCAAACTAACAAAAAAAAAAAATCTTAAAAGCCACAGAGCCTGCACTGTGGTTGCAAATGAGCATGATCCCAGAAGCAGATAAGTAGCTGATTTGCTCCCAAATGCGCAGGATCTTAAAATACATTCACAGAGGGTGAGACTTTTTTAATCTCCAGCCAAGTGTTACTATTTTCCCTCCTTCTGCTACTAGGCAAAATGTGCCTGGACATTTTACAGTGTGTAATAAATTAAAGAGCAGCAAAGGGACTTTTCCTCTTTATTATAGCAATCTACACCAAAACCACAGTCTGATTTTATATTGTAAATAAAACAATATATCTGGTTTCTAATTCCAGCAAGCTGAGCAGCTTGTTGTTAATGTGGCTCTGAAAAAGCATCTCATGCACGATTTAAGAAGCTGAGTGTAAGTAATTGTATCTGAAATTATACTACTAAAAATATAGTATGGTAAATGAAAGGTCAAATACTGGTTCTTGAGGGATGGAAGGAGGTCCTTCATCACTTGTTGCATGCTATTTTTAAAGTAGTGTTTCTCAAATTTTGGGTTATAGCTATGAACCTATAAAAGGCCTCAAAGATGTGATGGGTGGAAGAAGTATGTCGAAGTTCTATTCCCCTAATGTGTGGAGTGACAAGGGAACATGAGTGGGCTGTAATACCTGGCTAGGTATGTTTATCTTAGCCAGGGAATTGCTACCTACCTCTCACTGCTGGCAGCGGCTCAGTTCCTCCTGGGCAGAAGAATTGACTCAGGGCTGCATGAAGGCTGACAGGCCAAAAAGTTGAGAAAGACTGCTTTGAGGGAAGATATGACTCAGAAGCGACGAGCAATGAGAGTGCTGAACTATTTCCTTGAGTCTGGCACTCGGCCGAGTCCCTGTTCCCAGCACACAGGGGGCAGAGGAGGAATGGGGATGACAGGGGACACACCCAAGACAGGTATCCTACTTGCCAACTCTGCTGTGAGACTGATGGCCAAGGGCTAGAAAAAGATCAGTCTCTCCACTAAAGGTGAATAAAGGACTATTATGCAAAAATTATCTGTATGCTGCAAAGTAAGAAAAGCTGTTTAAGCTAACACACAGAAATATGTATGTTAGATGTCTGCACTATTTTCAGTGTTACCTGCTCCAAGTTGCCATAGCAGGAACCACTCACCAACGTGCCACAGTGAAAAGCAAAATATGGAGAGCAGTGAGAAGTCGCAAAGACCAGGAACAAAGAAGCGCGGCAAAGCTACAAAAAGCACATAACACAAGCAACTTAGCAGCTGTTCAGATTGGGTCATGTTACCCAACAGGTTTTATCAATTGAGGGCTGCTACTTCAGTGAGATTGCAAAGTGGACAAGAGTTGACCCAACAGTTGCCACATCAGAGAAAAACAGACTCTAAAATAGTTTGGTATTTGCTTTAGGCATTAGGCGCTATAAATCATCCTGTTTACCCAACTTGTTGGAATTTTCTTACCCCCTACTTAAATAACAACTGTTAAGTGATCTGTGTTTGCAAGCAGGGAAGTCAGCTCATTTTGAGCATCAAGTAATTCAGATTAGTTATTCCAAGCTCCTGGGTGGGAGCTCAAATGGTGTGTTTGTTGCAAGGCTCTACATTTGAATGCAGTCCTTCCTGCCGCCAGTCAAGCCCTGGCAGAGGGTTGTACTAGAACCAGGAGGCTATCGCATAAAAGGGAGAGTCACCAGTTTTCCCACAATTGCCTCAGACAAGTCTGATCTAGGAGCTTACAGTCAGCTCTGGGCTCTGTGGCGTGAGCAGCACTTCGCAATATGTTTTTTCCCGCACTACCTATAGAGGGTTTGAGAGCCTTGGCAGCAATTTGGAGTCAAATCTTCCTTTACATGTCCTGTTAGCAACTTCAGCTGCTGTGCAGCATTGCAGCAGGAGTCTGGCTACCTTGTTTCCTGAGTAAACAAGCAGCCTCTCCAGCAATGAAGCAACCATTCTTGGTACACAGACTCCCACAGGCTATCTAAACTCCTCATCTGTCTTTGCCATGTGATGCCAAAAATTATTTGAACAGACATTCATACTATACTTTGGCCCTTTTTGCAGAAGCTACTCCGCTGTCTTTATTAGGAAGCAGTAGAGGCTACAAATAACATTTATAGCATCTCAATTATAAGCTTAAATTGGTCTTACTCTGCTTATTCTACTATTGGAGCAGATTCTATACAAGGTTTATACAGCTCCTGAGAGTAGGCAGGCAAGCATGTCCATTAATACATGAATACCCTACTTTTAAAAATAGATAAAGGCACTGAAAAATGTTCCAGTGGTGCATTCACTCAGATCACCATCTTTTGCCACGTTTCACTTTTGTCCAAATTTTATCATTAGAGAGCAACCGGCATGCTGGCTTCAAAACACTAGGAACTTCCACAAGTTTTGACATCACAGTTGAATCAGAAAATCTGTCTCATTCTCATCTTTATCAAGAAACATTTTAAATGCTGGTTTTAGATGTTTGCAAAACAAGGAGGGAATGGAACCAAATTGAATTTGACTTCACACAATCATACCTGGGGGGAAAAGCATGACTTTAGAAGCACATTAATGAGGTTTACCTACATTCTTTTAACTGATCATTTCCATATTTCTGCTGCTTAACAACAATATTCTTGATCTGAAGTTCCTGCCATTGTTGTTTTACCTAGCAATATTAAAATTGAAGCATTAAGTTAGCAAAACTTTTCTTTGCCTGAGAATTTCCTTTTATTTATTTTATTAAGAGCTATTGAAGGACTGAAAGTAGACTCGAGCCATAAAGCTAACTACATAAAAGTTTATACGCTGATTATAAGTCTAGGTCTGAAGTTTAATGCAGACCCTTCTTTATATTGAATGAAGTGTCACAGGCTCTTATTAGCTTTCCAAGGTTTGATTAGGTGCCAGTGTAATTAAAACATTTGTTGGCACATGATCGCGCACCTTCATGATCCCAGGCTGCTTCGTGTGTGTGCACGTGCATGCTACACAGCAATGCTACTACCACCCACCATGGACTCACAAATGCTATACCACGTTGTCCAGTAATTATAGGCACTTCTGAAAGCAGAGGACAGTTCTATTTTTCATAACGATTGGCACTAGTGTGAAGCCCTGACCATCTCTTAGCATTGTATTTGAAGCTTTACTGGTAGAAAGTCATTATCCTTTTCAGTTCCATCTATGACTTGGAAGAGCAATTTGCAGCTTACTTAGAAACAGGTCTCAGAGACGCTGATCATTATGATGTTGATGAGAACTTGGAACATAGCTGCTTTAAAAAAACACATATAGCAGCATGGACAGCTAAAATCAAAGGGAGTAATCTCTCTGATAAGGCCATCTACAGCATATTTCAGCTACAGAGATCCTTCATCTACTGCAGATGTATGAAGGTCAGGCCAGGTTTGTTTTTCTTTTGGGCTTTTACATTTAAACCTCTGCCCAGAGTTGGTGACATTTCTCCCCTCGAGAGACTGAAAAAGACGCCAGTGAAGGGCAGAACGAGTTCCATAATTGCTGGGCCACAGCCAGCCCTGGGCACCCAGCACCTCCCACTGAAGAAGTCAGTTGTCTTAGGTGAATGTCCTAGCTCCTGGGCAAAAGTATGCATCCCTTACTCTCTCACTTTCTCTGTTATTCATGAACTATTTGTACCAAGTGGAACAATTTGAGAGAAGAGTTTGTTTCATTTCAGGATATCCTATGAACCACTTTAGAGACCTTGATTTCATTCTCATCCTAACTCCAAACAAGGTAGAGGAGGGAGCTAACTTCTGTGTTTAGCTTGCGAGTTAGTTCATTTTGAGAGAAGACTTTGTGGCTGGTTTCTGTTGGACAAATTTGTTCAGTATGTTCACAAACCACTTACTGGTTTGGGCTCCATAGAGACGCAGGAAACACCTGGTATGCAACTTCTTGAGGGCTTGGTAGCTAAATAGCTCAGTGTTGCCAGAAACTGAGTGGTTATGGAAGAATAAAGGTAGTTGGCAACTGAGTAAAGACTTTGAAGATTTAAATTTTGCTCTTAAAAAAATTATGGATGCTGATTCAGAAACTAGAAAAGAATACAAATACCCTCAGACATCTTCCAAGCACATTAAGGGTGAGACCATCCTTTTTTTCCTGTACTTTCCTCTCAAAATTTCACTGATAGTGTCACAAAGTAAATTCAACAGTTTCTCCTAATTTAGCTCTAACTTTTATCAGCAAAGAGTCAAGTTCCTCTGGCTCATACCACCTACCAGCAGATGCCCACTATTCCATGTTAAGAGGGAAGTCTTCATGTCAGCAAAAAGGGGAAAATTTGATCAAAAATTTTTCTTTTCCCATGTCATTCTGTAAACACAGAAGGAACTGTTATATTGAATATTATTATGCAGTATAAAGATTCCAATTAGTCCCAACATCCCTCAGGCTTCCTCTTGTTTTTATAATTTATTTTTTTTATAATGAACCTTCTCAAACTTATTTGTATGTGTCTTAGACATCTGGTTAGTTATGATAACACACAATCTTCATAACAGTGTCAAAAATATGTTGAAGTTATTAATTTCTGAATATTTCTTATACTTTTACTTGTAGCCAGGCTGGATTCAAGAGAAGATAAGAGTCTGCTGGCTTCAGCATAAATTATAAAAACCACAGTAACTTTAATGTTGAGGAACCTCTTCCTTTCTCAAAGACTGGCTACTTTGGAAACTAAGTTGTATATGGCTTTGATTAATGCTAATAACATTGCCTGCTGGACCTTGACTAGAAAGATTAGGTTATAAAGAACCACCTCATTTTCCCATGAACTGATCACATCTTCGATTTCAGATTTTTGGTTGAATCTGAAAATTTTGCACTTCGCTGCTGATGCCTTACTATTATGGTCTTCTCTACGTGTCAGGAGATAAGAGGATTTATAAAAATGTATGTTCACCACAAAAAAATCAATGCACCAGAACTTGCTTGAGAGAAAGAATGGAAGATTTTCTGGAGAGTTGGCCTAGATTCCCTGGTAAGCAAAATGAATATTGCTCACTAGACGTAACAGCAATGAAAGGCGGGGGGAGAATGGACAGTGGCCCATGCTGTATATCATTAAACAGTCAGATTATGTGGCTAGAGAATGGGTGGAATTTCATTATTAGTTTTAGATGTCAACTTGTATTCTGGATGTCTGAAGCTGTTTTGGTCTAGTGTTACTTGTTTAGCACTAGAAGTGTCAGCTTGCAGGGAAGGATGCCTAGGCAGAGAGTGAAGGCAGCAGGAAGATCATTGGACAACTTAATCAATGGACAGAATATTATAAGTAGAATCAGGCTCTTATTCTAGATAGTAACTTTAACCTAACTTAATAAGCCAGTTCTCAGGTGAACAAAATCACCTGAGAATAAAACAGCTCTTAGTTTAAGTGTGTGTGTGGGAAATGTGGTTGCTCTGTAGGAAAACACATCTCCAAAAGAGTTATTTGCAAAAGCCTCCTTCTGACAGACCCTCAAGTAAGATGATGACTTCTATCAATGAACTGCCTGAGCTTATGACACAATAGACTGCTGCAGGTTAGGTACCACCACGGTTGTTAACTTTCATGTTGAATTAGAAATGGACATGGAAGTCCATAAAACAAAGAAAATGGCTGAGTCCAGAAGAAAGTATCTCCTTCCTTCAAACAAAACTGGACAGTGAGGTCTTATGTTTCTGAGAAGAGGTTGATATGTGGCTTGAAGGCATCCTTTTAACAAATGCAACAGACTACAAAAAGGATGGCCTGTGTTGCTTATATTCTTGCCTGATTATTTCTAGATGTTATTTAACAGATTTGCAGCCTTGTTGAATTACTCTTGTATCTTAGCTTGTCTGTTTGTGCTACGCAAGAAGAGTAAATAAGACGACCTACATACAGAGTTCATAGCCCAGTACTGATCTTGGGTGAGATGTGTCTTCATATATTACAACATAATAGCATAGTTGAAACCAATTAAATTCTTGTCCATCATGTCACTAAACCAAAGAACTACTGTAAATTTGGTAAACTGCATAGGAGATAACAGTGGAACATTTGATTCAGCATTACAACTGATTTTAAAAGATCATCATGCAAACCCAATATAGCACACAGGAAACAGTAATATCAGTAATTAGAAATAAACAAAAAGAATTGTTTTCTTAACTTAAAATCACTATTTATGAAATAGTAATAAAGAGTAAATAGGTTATCAATGGCCAACTACAAATCTTGAAACAGAAAATGCTTCTTATTTTTAGCAGCGTCTATACAGAAATCTATTCCTCCTCAGCACTGTCCACCTGTGGATTTACTGTCACTAGGCAAAGAATATAGAAGCCTTCCAACTGCTAATCGTGGCTTACTATTTACAAAGTTTATTTATAAACTTATTTTCATGCAAGTATCGAATACTAATTCCATGGACAAATACACATTTGTTCACCACTCTAAATCATATACATTGTATTTGCATCTAATATTCAGAGAAGTGCAAAGTCCACAGTGACGTAAATAACAATAGTTTTGTAAACTATTAGACCACGAGCTCTCAAAAGATATTAGTAACTGTATGATAACGTATCATTTTGAATACTGCTGAAATCAAACATGTCTGCAGTAAAAGAACATACATTTCGGCTACATTCAAGTGATTATTTTATTACCATATATTATGTCTTACAAACTTTACTGGAGATGAGCAAGAGCACTACAAAACCATACCTTAACGCAAGAGGTGCATAGAATGGTATGTGCAGGCATAGCAAAGGAGAGGTAAGAACTGGAAAGAAAAACGAGCTAAGAAAACTTGTACAAAAATGGATAGTAATACTGACTAACATTGGGTTATAATCTTACTTATAAGAGATCTGAAGGGCTAATAGAGATCCAATTTCATAACATCTGTGCACTGTAGGTACAGTTTGGTGCAGATCAAGAGTGCGCTAACACGGTCAATGTTGTACACATAAGAACGCACAAAATACGCTTATATGCATATAAACAACTAATTTGTTAACAGTAAGTAGGGCAGCACAGTTTTAGTACTGCCTCCTTGGCACTTAGTGATAGGACAACATGTATTTGGTTTAACTAAATTCATAAGCAGGATATATACTGGTTTGTAAGATGTAAAACATACATTATCCCTTTGAACCTTCCGGTTTTACAGCATTTCTCTAATTTTCAAGTTCAAATACAAACATGATACACTAGCTAGATATGGAAGACGTTTCAGATATTGGCTTAAAACAAGACCTTCAATAAAAAAAAAAAAGACAGAATCACAAATTAATTCAAATCATATTAAGTCTGTTACTGATGTCTTGTGCTGAAAACAAAATCTGAAACGTTAAAAAAAAAAGCAACCTTGTAATGCAACCCACGATGTCTTTATGGGCTTTTCCTGAACAGTAATTGCTTCCTTAATGTCCCTTTCTTATATGGTAATTTCACTTAAAAGAACTGCTGAAGCTATTCATCTGAAAAATTGTAACTGAACTAGATGTGTGGCCTAGCATATGGTATCATACAGAATAGAAGAAAATATGCTCCTCTTCAAAGAAAGCATGTCTCCACTATGAAAAGATTCCAATTTTAAGTGATTGTCCTTGTATTAAACAACATTAACAACCATGTGGAGGGAGCCAATTTACTTTTGTCTCTTTTAAAGAAGTTGGTTAAACTGCCATTTTATATTACATATAACAAATGCAATGAAATTGCTCTTAATGGTAACGATATAACACTTTAAAATTAACTGGTTTAAAATATTTTACAAAGACATTTTATTATATATGAACTATACAACACACAAGTATGAAATATTTTGAACATATACACATTTCCATATTTTTCACGTAGATCATTATTTTGCACCAAACATTGGTATCTGCAATTCTAACAATCTTCTCAGATAAAAACAAAACGAAAACCCAGAATGTTTTGTGGATGTGTTTTTTTTTTTTCCCCTGAAAATAAAACCTATTACAAGGAGAATTTCTCTAATGATTCTTTCCCCAATTTCATATTTTGCACAAAGCTTTTCAAATGGATCAACATACATAAAAAGAATAACCTCTCTGTACTTTCCAGTGCAATTTGCTAGGGATAAAGTTTAAAACAAAACCGACCTTTTCCCCACTACTAACATTAAAAACTGCAGTCAAAGTAAACGTGAATACTCATCACTATTGAGACTCCTTTCCTCCTTGTTTAAAATGCAATCCTTTTCAATATCCATTTTAATGAAAGTATTTGCATAGAGCAGCCTTGTATTATTTCTAAAGAACATTATGAGCGTTTTAACACAAGATAAGGCACATGTTTTCCAACATTAATAATCTAAAACTAATCCTGAGGATTTGCTCCTCCCCTTCAGCAAAATCTGCTTTTTCAATATACCCTGTATTACCTGAAGAAAGCAGAAAAGCAGTATAGAATAAACCAAACTCTTCAGCTGAACAAAATTCAGAACATTAATAACTTTTGTAATAGTGTAACAAATTCACAGATAAAAAATTAAGTCGTTCTTTAAACAAATTAGATTTAGGGGAAAAAAAGATACAGCCAGTAGCACTGTAGATGTTAGATAAAATTCACATAATATGCATGACATTTATAGTGAGTTTTGCTAAAATAAGCTCCCATCAGAAACAAGGTAGCTAAATTGTGAGGCACTTAAGGTTGACAAGAAAAGGAGGAATGCAAGGGGTCTGTTTCATAGAAAACCTGAAGTTGCATATCATATCCTTGTATTAAGCCTTCTATTAAAGTGCTAGAAATGGAGACTTAAAACAAAAGGATTTAAATATAAAATAAGTGATTAAAGAGCTTAGTATGCATTAAAATTAAGTGCTTTCCATTCTCATTAATTCAGAGCTTTTTAATAGTTTTTAAAAAATAAAGTCTGGAAATAATCCATGTGTGAAATCATCTTTGTTGTGCCATTGATGCTATTTGTAAAGTGCCCAATTATTTTTCTAAACAACAAAACCATTTGCCTTATCTTATGTTGTATAGCATGACAGTCTGTAGCACATATGTAATCCATACTGCAATGACAGTCAATCTGATGGAAAACAGCACGTGCATACTTTTAGTCAGAAGTCTTAATTCCACCCGTCACTCTAAAAAGCCAGGTCTTGGACTACATATCCACCAGTATATAGTGCAACCAACCTCATATCCTCAAAATGTAATTTAGCTGGCAAAGTCCGATGATGAAAGATGGACTTATCAAGCTTTTCCTCAGAGCAGCCTGACGCCCAGACAAAATCACAGATGGAGCTCTAGATCTGAATCACATAAATCCACTAGATGCCAAATCTGAGAAGGATCTGGGTTCTGTCGGATGATGAAGAGGCTGAAGAAGTGTAGCAGTCTGTACATTACTGATCACATCTAACTGAGAGGGATATGCTTCATTTACATTTCCTCCATTGAAACCGTTTTGGAACTGGCAGGAAAAAAGAAAACAAATGGTTAGTATGGGAAACCAATTTATTAGTAAGTTTTTAAAAATCCTCCTAAAGACACAGATTAGATGAAATCATCTTCAAATATAATGAATAGCTTTTAAAGTTGTTTGGTTTTGTGTTTTTTTTTTAATGATGAATGATGAGAAGTTAACTTGCATTAAAGTAGGGTCTGAATCATGAATGAAACCCATGTTGAAGTCAGTGGGAGTCCTACTACCGGCTAAGTAAAGAAATATCACTACTATCTAAAGTGTAATACAGTTTCCATTTGTAGAAAGTACAGTCTGAATGAGCACTCCCAATTTCCACATCCAGCTGTTACATTTTAAAAGCAACCTATTTACATATTTTCGTGTCTGCAATGGGATCCAGACTTTACAGCTCTTCCAGAAATGCACATGCAGTCCTATTCATTAGCTGAAGCGTATGGCATTCAATCCACAGGCTGAGCTGTGCTAGGGTGGGCTTTTTCGACAAAGTCTTCAATATTGACAATGCCAAGTAAGAGCAATGAATGTCTTTCATCAGTCTTGACATAATTGTTCGTAGGATTATTTTAATCATCTGATGTAATTCTTCCTGTCATGCTATGGAAAAGTCACTTTATCTACAAAATACTCCATTCAGTCATGCAAAGAAAATATAACAAAATATTTTAAACATTTCCATCATCTCTTCGGGAGTTGCTTGCATCATAAGTACTCATTCATTCAAGGTTTGTCTTTAAAACGTATCTTACACATTCAGTCATCTATCAAAATATGCTGGTTTTCAGAAACTTTTTTCCTTCTACACAAACAGTGAAATTTGACTAACTGTGCACAGTTCTTCTAAGTCACTATAGCCCTGTGAATTTTGTTTTTAATCAAAATTATCATACTTTTAAAGACAGCTACAATAACATAAGCTAGTATTACTTCTGACAGAAGCAGATTATTTCAATATTCTTCATTAACAAGATGAGCATGCTCATTAAAATTTCTAAGAAAGTTCTCAACACAGAATCTAGTAATTAGCAAGTTTGCTCCTGTTTAATAAAGTATACTGACCTTAAACAAGCAATCAAATTAGCTAGGGTCTTTCTGCCCTTCTCCATCACCGAAAGCATTTTTAGACGACGTTGGCTAAGATCCTACTGCAATTACAAGTTAGGCAGAAGGACAAGGCAGTTGACCACAATAGACCCTTCTGGCTTTCTAATCCTCTAGTCTTTTCACGTAGAAATCAATGGGAGTTAGTAGGCTGACAGCAATCCAGGCTTGCACAGTAACGTCTGTCCTCTCTAGATTCCAACCACTGGTAGGGACATCAGTGTGCTAAATCCAGCCACAAAGACTGCCCTACTTTGGTTTGGCTGTGTGAACGTAGGCTCAGACAGTAGTATCCTATCTGCTTAGTCACATCCTTACTCAAGTTACCAATAAGCGATAAAAATCAAACCTTAAGGTTATTATCATAAGCAGTGACACGTTCTCCCATTTACAATAAAGAAATGTATATTATTTGCCATCATGGCGTTGGGACAGGTGATATTTTGCAAGATTACTTCAAGTGCAGTAGCTATACTTCTGACTTACTAGTTTGCATAGGTTCACATATTTTAAGGTTCTTAACTCCTCTGATACAAGACTAATTACAATCTCTACAATATAAGCATATACAAATATAGGGTTGTCTTTCCTTGAAGCAATGACATTTCTAGGTAAAAAACGGTTGTACATTAAAACAATTCTCAATATAACAACTTTTATAGACTTGCCTTCAATCTATAAAAATATTAATTGGCAGATGTGACTAGAGGTCAAACCTGAGGACAGTCTGATACAAGAGATGTCATTGTGTTGTTTTTTTTTCATGTGAACAGTATATTTGCAGTATGGGCTGCAAAAGTCAATGCTATTTGGTTAAGGAACAAGCAGTCTCTTCCCACCCGCCACTGTGCCCATTTGGCACATGTAAGGTTTGGACCCACAAGGACTTGGAGATCAGCTTTCTATGATCACTCTTTTACAAAAAGGTTAGGGGGAATAATCCTTCCTTATCTCAGCAAGAAGCATGCTTCTCTTTTAAGCTCATTTGGACAAGTGTTCAGCAGTTCTTTTCAGTGGTAAACAGGAGCTAATGTGCACAAGGGTAACAGCAGTTCTGCACTGGGCTTCTGCTTGTGCAACACTATCCAGATCCACACAGCATGGGTACACTATAACAAGAGAGGCTGAATTTGCCTCCAAACAAGGTAAGGACAACTTTTCAGAAAGTGGTCTTTGCTCATTTTTCATGACAAACAAGCTAAACACAGTACTATTATTGCAGCATAGCATTCTAGTAAATATGAAGTAACAGATGTATTCATTTACAGCATTCAGAGATGCTTAGTCATTCAACTTTTTACAGATAGTCAAGAAGAAACAGTAAGCAAGGAAATAATAATAATGGAGCATAACAAAAATGATTAAGGGAGCACAACAACAAAGACATCAACAAAATAAACGTATTTGAAACCATCTGTTAAAAAGAAAAAAATGCAATTGCTTATGCGTTGGCTGTTCAGAAGTGATGCACCACACCAGTATAGCTTTTGTGAAAAGAACAATTTTATACTATTATAGGGACGAACTTGGACGACTCTGAAACTGCTTTGCAACCCTGTTGTCAGGCACTATGAAGGACTAATAATCCTGACCACAGCCAGGCGACACAGCCTAGCACTGTGCAAGCCTGTGCATTGCAGTTTGCCAAAGTCACGTCATGCTACTTCAGCCCCTGGGCACTCGGGCAGAAGCTATTCATCTTGCTGAACTGTTGTACTGGGGCTGGCTGAGACGGAGTTAATTTTCCCCACAGCAGCCCTCCTTGTGCTGTCCTTTGTATTGGTAGCTAGGAAGGAGCTGTTGCTGTTAACACAGCAGTGTTTTGGGTACTGCTGAGCAGGATGGGCACAGCATCCAGGCTGTCTCTCTAGCATTCCCCCCTCCCCAGCAGGCTGGGAGTGGGCAAGATCTTGGGAGGGGACACAGCCAGGACAGCTGACCCAAACTGACCAAAGGGATATTCCATACCGTGTGACGTCTGCTCAGCAACAGAAGCTAAGAGAAAGGAGGAGGAAGGCAGGGGGCATTTGTTATTTACGACACGTCTTCCGGAGCAACCACTACGCATACTGAAGCTCTGCTTCCTGGGAAGCGGCTGGACATCATCTGCTCATGGGAAGTTGAGAATAAATCTCTTTGTTTTCCTTTGCTTCCACGCGTGGCCTTTGCTTTGCTTTTAATAAAGTGCCTTTATCTTGATCCATCTTATTTGCTGCCCCTCTGTCACTGCACTGAGGAGCGCAGTGACAGAGCAGCTTGCTGGGCACTTGTCATCCAGCCAAGGTCAACCCACAACTGTCCTATATTTTAGCTCAATTTCATAATTCTGCAATTATATTTTTTTGACCAGTGAAACAATTTTTAAAAGGATGTGTTTTGTACTTGCATTAAGCCTACCGAAAAACTGGGTATGTTACTTGCACTCCTCACCTCTGTCTCGTGTAGGTTAAATGCCAATTAATACTTTAATTCTGTAAATGCTTATGCATGTGCACAAGCATTTGTAGGATAAGTACTTTAGAACATTAACTCACTGAGGTAAAAAAAAAGAAAAAAGAATTGTAGCTCTGTACTTGAGCATTAACAGAAATAAATGGTACAATTTAAAGTACTTCAATAAAGGTTATTCAGAATCAGGAACTGCCTTAGTAATTGAATTTTTTTATTTCTAAGTTAATTTTACCAATGAAGAACTGTGCTTAAAACTGTAGTCTGTGCTACAGCCAGGCTCCTCTCTTCTACAGTTTTTGTTGTGCATTCTCCTTGGCACAATGTGAAAAAGGTCAAATTTATCTACTGTGAATATAATTTACTCTTGCTCTTTTGTCTTCAGCAGACAATTTAGACAGCAGCTTGAGGAACAAGCTGACTTTCACTTATGGTAATATCTAAAAATATTTTTGCAGTATCATCATGCATAGAAATGCAACAGTTCATAATATTTTATGCTATTTATGTGATATTATAACCTGATACTTTAAGCAATCCTAAAATAATCAAAGTGTCCAAGTAGCCAGAGAACACTAACATTTTGAAACCAAGATATTTTTCTGGATCCTTACAACATACTTCATGAAAATTAACGTGCCAGACAATATAACTGACATCATTCTACTCCTCTAAAAAAGGTATACAAGCAAATTCCAAGCTCTTGACCAAATCTGCTTTTCCTTTGCTCCTACTGGAAAAATTACAGGTAGGTACAACAGACTAGTTCACTCACTCTTGCTTTAATGCTGCCAAAGAGAGCTACCAGGATCTGGATACATTTACGTAAAAACTTGACCAAATGCAACTCTCTTCAGTCTAATGAGCAAATAAAGCAAGGACATTCCCATGCTGCTAAACCCATTAGTTTCAAACTCCGCGATTCAATTACAACGAACTGTATCCTGTAGCCATTCAAAACAATAAAAACACGATTCAAAACGTAAGCAATATAACAACGCTGTTTACCTTACCTTGTTCAACAATGTTTGTTGACTTGCCATCATAGGATCATTTTGCATTTGATCCACGCAGCTGGGCTGTGCCTCTGGCATGCACTGGTACATAGATACAGCACCTGCATAGCACGTTTGAGGAGTGAGCATAACTGACTCAGAGTTTATCCCACACTCATGATTTTCAGGGACTTGCTGCAAACAACTAAGAAAATCCTCCAAGTTGGAAGAAGCAGAATAGGTCGATCTGTCAAAACCCACTACAGGGAAATCCACTTGACCAAAATTAGAAAGCTGTGGCGTCATCGTTGTGGGTTGCTTGTAAGGAATAAACTCTTGCCTACACACATAAGGGGAAGTGTCTACTTCTGATTTGTTATAGAACTCTGATGTAGTGGCATGCATGCCGGGGAATACATATTGCTGGGGCTGCTGCTGGGAGCAACTAAGAGGCATACTGGTGCCAGAGTTCCAATTTGTGAACATCCCATTGACTTGCATATGTTTCATCTTTTGACAGAGCTGCTGCTGCTGCTGTTGTTGGTGCTGCTGTTGCTGCTCCACGAGTTGTTTCTGGTGCTGATGAAGTTGGTGTGTATCTAACTCTTGCTGTACCAAGCAACCTTCATTCTGAACCAGGGGCTGCTGCTGGTTACAGCCTGAATATAAGAAATCAGACTTACTTAAGGAGTCCTGAACATAAGTCAGGATTTCATCAGTGATATCTATGTCCCCAATATCATCCACACCAGATAATTCAGTTTTAAAAAACTCCTCATCCTGCTGAATACACTTTAGATCTTCAAAGTCAATACCCAGATTTTTCATGATGCTGTACAAATCACTGGTTTTGTTATCTTGAAAGAGTGCTGCACTGTCTTCAGGAAGTGGAATAGTACTGTCCTGGGAACACTCCATTAGCTCCCGTTTGAGAATGTTGTGATTTCCAGCAGGCAGTAGATTATCCATCCAGCCACTGCTAACACCACCGCCCAGTTCATCTCTGCTGTCTGCGAAGAAGTTCCGCTCAAAGGAAAGTTTATGTGATGCTGGAGGGCAGAGATACACAGACTCATCTTGCCTTAACATGACACCTAGGAGGGAGTTTGGATCCACAGAATCACTGTGTAACATTGCTTTGGCTTCTTTCCCCGTCGTGCTTTTATTCTTCAGCTGAGAGGGATCCATAAGGCTCGACGCAGGGAAAGATACCTCATATAATACAGCCTCACCAGTGGCAAACATGAAGGGCAACTTCATGTTACGCTTCCGTAGATGTTCTGCCCCTTCTTCGTCTCTGAAGATAAATCACATATATAGCATAATACTGCAGTGCTAAATGGTTACTGTAATCTTTTTGTTCTCTGGAATTAATATTAAAAAAATGAACTACGCTATTTGTAGGCATTTTTCAAATTCCTAACTATTCCCAGCTCAACTTGGCTGAGTTAAACCAAGAGGCAGATTATGAAATAAGGAGCTTATGACTGTAATACCACCTTTACATATTACATTTGTAATTAAATCTAGATAGCATACACCATTTTCTGTGCATTACGAGCTGAAATGAAAGTAAGTGGGCTTTGTTCCATGCATTATGTTTTTCTTGCCATAGCAAGTAAATGAATACTTTAATACTGAAATATCTCTTTTTCTCCATTTTACAGACTCCTTAGCAAAAATTATTTAACCTGTATAATAATGCTGAATTCTGTATTAAGTAAAATTTAGTTCAGCACCATAAAGGACTTAATTTCTTTATGGTATCTATTGTTTCTTCTACACAACTGCAGTTGGATTTCTTAATCTTTGCTAACGGAGATACTGAATTAAAAATACGTTGGATGGAATAACTTGGTGCTTGTACTGCTGCCCTTATTCTTTATATGAAATCAAAACGTCTAAAGTTTTACAAATAAAGGACTATGCCACATAAGTACTGAAACATAATTCTTTTCAATGTTTGTTAGCAAATTGAAAGAGGTTTTCTTTCTGCAGTTCAAGATTTAAAGCGAGTTTATTTAAAAATAAAGAATTTATTTCTGAATATGAAGAAGCTCAAAAGTTTTCGGTTTTTGAAGTATACTGTTTTATGCGATTATGACTTACGTAAGAGCTCTTTGCGTGGCAATGATGTAATCCGGCCTTCCATTTTTGTAGACAAGACGTGCATTTGCCTGTACCCAGGCCCATCGATTTTCTTTGGTTAGAAGTCTAAATACAGTCATTCCACTCTCACCTGTCTTCATCACTAGAGTTAAAGAGTAAGCATTCTGTTTACTGTTTAGTGAACAAAAAAAAGGAAAAATCTGGCATGTCATGAAAGTAATCCCATTTGTAGACAAATTCTACAGATCTCATGTCCTCAATCACTCATTTCTGTGTGGCACTAATGTATTCCTAGTGAAACAGGATGATCCAAGATGCCTACTTTAATTTACTGGTAACATAAAAGCCAAAACTGCAAGCAATTGTAAGATATCCACTACAGATTGGCAACATCCTATACGGAGTGTCGTCCATTATTTCTGCAATAACAGAAATCAATAACTACTAGAACAAGTAAATGACAAAAGCATGTCTCTTTTACATCCAAAAAGCGACTATTACTCAAGAAACTAGAAAACACATTAGCTCTGAATCCAATCCTTTCACATTTTGACTGGTTAATGCAGAGGTACTTCAAAATCCATTATTTTTCACTCCCACTATCACTTCACTAGCAATGCTTGATAAACATACTACATATTCATTGTACATTGCTGAAAACACTGCATTTCTAGACAGAAAAATTACATTTTAAAATATTAGGAAAGTTTTCAGAATCCTAACCAAAAATAATCTGTGCTACAAGACCTCTGTTTTATCTTAGCATCAGAAATGGAGCAGAACTGGTTTTAAGACAAAATTTCAAACCAAAATTTCAAACCAAAGTTTAATCCCATTCTATTGTGGAAATATTTTCTTTCTTATTCCATACCAAACAAACAAAAGCACTGATAGGCAACAGTAACTGAGCTACACCTGAAACAGAAAACTTGCTTAATATAGGTTGAGAACTAACCTACTGTGGGGGGTTATTTAATTGTATGTAAGGGGACAAAAAAAAAAAAAAGTTTTTCTTGCAAAGTCAGTAGAAAAGAAGCAGCATCAAAATATCCTGGAGATGTTCCTGTAACTTCCAAAACCAAGTATGTTTCAGTTAACAAAAAAGTAAAGAAAGAAGTCCACTAAATAGTTACATATCAGATAGCTGACACTTATTTCCTTAGCTTAAAACATTGTACTATATAAAAGTTGTTACTTAAATCAAACCAAACTGCCAAGAATCAAAACCAGAAATGTACAGGACACTAGCGTTCTAAATCAGAGATTAATTTCTGTTACAAATCTTACACTGGCATCAAAAGAAAATGCTTTATTTAAATTCCTCATAGAAAAGCTATCTTTGAAATAGTCTCTTTTTCCAAAGTTAGCTGTTGAAATCACAGAAGTTGAGTTGAGCAGAGAAGTGAGAAGAGCAAGATGTGACAGAAACTGGAATACATCACCTAAAAGGGTCTAGATAGAAATATTAAATATCTCTTCATCCAATATAAGTTTTTATAGGCAGGGAAAGATGAAATGAAATAGTGCACATGAAATGAATAGTGTTCTCTTTGTTAATGATCTTTTTTTAAAAAAAAAAAAAAAAAACAAAAAAGAGTACTTCATAGTATTTCTTCAGTATGAATACAATCCATGCTTTGAGTTTTCAGCCCTTCTTAGGGAATGAAGCTTACTTCGGACATGATTTTCAGCACAATAAAGCATATCAGCTGCATGAATAAACTGGTATCCTGTTCCTCTCATACACAGCTCTGCTTCAGTGTATCCCAGGACAATCTTTCCTCTGCAAGGTAAAAAAAAACAACATTGCAACATTGCTGATGAACCAACTCACAGAATGAATGGCAGGCAAGTTAATTACAGCTAGAACATTTCAGGCGTAAATGCTAACTACACGTTGTTGCAATATCAATTGTGTGTGGAAGCATGACAGTTCTAATAAAAAAAACAGTTATCAAATCATAAAATTTTTACTAGTCCCCCAAGTTGCCTTCAGTGACTAGAAATGGGTTCATAAAAACTATAAGATCATTAAAAAAGTATGTCTACAGTTCAGCCAGACCTTTAATTCCATACTTGTGAGCATTTTCACTCATAGCGGGCAGCTCCCATTTGTTGCAATGAAAGACACTGTTTGTCTTGCCCTGTTTCATAGCACGTACCCATAGGGGCTTACTTGTAGAATTAAGTAGGGTCTTAACTTTAGTTTCCAAAACTTCTTGCCTAAATTAGTATTTTTAGTAGCTTAAAATTCAAAACAGGGCATAGCTCAGAACTACATCTCTTTTGCTATTGAGTGGTTTGGGACTCTGTGTTTGCATTAAAGCTTTTTAAGATACACCTCAGAAGTACTGACAATAGAGTCATGTTTGACTATGGTAGCTAAAATTAATTTACTAGAGGTCAGGGAGATGAAGAACTTAACAGCATTTGTGTAAGCACTATGAGATACATGATAGAATGAAATAGTCCAAAACAGACTGAAAGAGAATTTGGAACAAAGAAATGGATATCCAAAGATGGGCGGCGGGGGAGTAAGAATGGGGAACAATATATGCAAAAGTGTAAAACATGACAAAAATTGAAGGTTTCAAGTGAAGCACAATGAAAAAAAAGCAAACACAGGAAAAATATGTCTGTGTTAACATTTTGTTAACTTTTACTCATATCAGTTTATAGAACCCAAGAAAAACATTTTGATTTATCAGTAGACAGAATATCAAGTAATTTCACTTCACATTATTCTGTAAGTAAGCATGGAAATCCACGAGAGAGATTCCACCAAAAATGAATCCGAAAACATCAGCAGTCAAAAATAGGAAGGAGGGGGAAAAGGAAGGAACGAGGCCAGAGGCTTTTCTTTTGATAAAGTAGCATCTTGATGGGCTTCCTGCCATGTTGGTGCCTAATTATGTTATGTGGATCTACTAATGCAATAGTGTTTCCAGTTTTTATACAGGGAAAAGAATGGTTTGGAAATGAGTAAAAGTCATAGCATAAAAAAGGACTTCATTTGTTTAATTTGAGGTAAATAACATTTCCACTGTATTTTACATCTATTTGAACTGAAAGAGAAAATATGTATGTAGAACAAATTGAAGCACTTGTTCTATCAGTTCTAAAACCAAATTTCAACCACATTCAACATTAAGCTTTTCTTCTTCCCTAATTCATTAGTATTCTTGGGTTTTTTTGTTTGTTTTGGGGAGTTTGTTGGGAGTCAGAAAGGAATATGTCCTTTCAAGGAAGTACACCACGACAATCCCATTTCTTTCTACTTACTAGCAGGGCTGGAGAGAAAAATATTAACAGTTCCTAAACAATCATCAGTATTGACTGAAACAGTAGCCAGCTTTATATTTCAAATACATACTTGCAACCTATCTTATCAGGAAATTATTAGAGTATTATGCAGAACAATTTACACCTACTTTGCATCACAGCCAGTAGGTGTGAAATCCAGTTTGTGTTTAGTTCTGAAGATGAAGTTTTTGGTTCGTATCTCAAGGATAGATGGTGGCTGCAGGGGAGTAGCTACTGCAAACAGAGCGAGCTGGGGAGACAAAGTAGCACCATCCTTCCCTTTCTTGTTTTGTCCATGGAGAAACTTTAATCGCCCTTGAAAATTCATAGCCTTAGGATTAGGAAAAAAGTAATTGTTATATGTTGGAGATATTTAAGAATAAGATATTTCTGTTATGATGTAAAAACATCTATTTATTTTTTTAAAGATTCATCAGATTCAAGCTTTGTAGTGTGGCATGTACAAAAGTTACATAACAAGTACAGTATACTGCTGTTATAACCCTGAGTGTGTCACGTTCAGATCTACTAATAAACTCACTGGAAAAAGAACTAATGGGAAGGTTGCTTTGTAAAAAAAAAATCCCACAAAAAACAACACACAACCCCAAACATGTAATAGCAAATGTCAACTGAATCTTCTAATATTCTAATGAACATGGCATTATACATATATACAATTAACATGACATTATTTCTCTTGCATTTCTGTCAGTCATTAGAATAAAGTATGCAAATGTGTAGAATTGCAAAGTCCTATAGAAACAATTCCATTTGTAAGAAGTCACAGGTGATAAACCTGTATTTCTTTTTAAATCTATAGCATTGACAAACAAAAAAAATGTATCAAAAAGAGCAAGCACAGACTTTCCCAAGTAAGGGAAAACTATGGTTCTGTTAATTATTATGACTTACTGCATCTCAAGATACTTCAGGGTACTCTCAAGTACCTCAAGGTACTTTACAAAACAGATGCTTATTTGCATTTTACTGAGGAAACTGGGCCATGAGAAATGAGAGAACTTGCACCTGGTTGTGACAACATGTTGAAGGGGACACATTTAGTGTCACTAACTGAAACATACTGACTCAAGCAGCTCAGATATCTATGGAAACTTAACAAAGTAAGTTGTTGGACGTATTGTAAGGATAATGCAGATTTCCAACTCGCAAGCATGCGCGGAAGTTTTTACATAACTCCATACTCACCAGGAACCCAGATGAATTATCCAGGAGGCATCGTAACCTGCAGATGAAATTCCTTTCCATAAAGGAAGAATTCTCGGGAGGAAGTTGGTCAGGGTTATAATAGGTTGCTGGCTGCGAAAAGCCATTATCTCCTACAGGAAAGGATTATTTATAAGGATTATTTTTAGAAGAACACCTAGTGAAGTCTATCTATAACAAATCATCTTCCGTCTCATAAACAAAGCATTAGGTCATGACCTGAGCAAGAACAATGTAAACTGGAAACATCCTCAGTACCTACATCAATTGTAACACTAGGTTAAGTATCAGTTCTTCTGATGGGATTGTTTTTCAGGCTATGGCATTTGAAAACTGCATGCAACTTAATTTTTTTTAGGTGGTGTTTTTTGGTGTTTTGTTTTGGTGTTTTGTTTGTTTTGGTTTTTAATTTATTAATTATGTTTGACCACAATATAGATTCTGAATTAGTTGCAGAGAGCAGAGTTCTCAGCAGAGAGCACAGCCACATTTCTGCAACAACAGGATCTGCAAAAGGCATAGTAACTATAGGAACTGAGTACTCAGAAGCTCAGTAGATGGATTAAAACTGTGAAATTGTTACTTTCCAGACAGCCAGGTGAAAGCTGTAGCAATAAATAAAAAACAAGCATCTTTAGGGAACCACTACACTAAATCAATGTGAGTACTTTCTCTAATGGATGCAAAAAAACCTTACTGAACACTGAAAATATTTCTGGGCTGTGCTGTTAAAGAAAATACCATAGTTACCTCTCCAGAGGAACCTGGAGCACTTGTGTTTTGTGGGTTTTGTTTGTTTTTTTAAAAAAACACAAACAAGACAAATTAAAAACATGATTAACAAATAGGATAACAACATGATATTCTTCTGCCACTTCAGGACAAGCATGTGATGCTAAGTGGCATTTAGAAAGCAGACTTTAACGTTTGAGTTAATTAAAAACAGAAGGTAAATCAATAAACTTCTGATAGAATACATATGTTCTGCATAAGACTACGTATACAGAGATACCAGAGCATGTCTACTCACAGCATTCTTTGTAATACATATAAAAACCTGCAAACCGGTTGCTCCCTAGGAATTCATACACACAGAAAATGAAGAAGAAACAGTATAAAATGCTCTTTTAGAGTGCTAAATGCTCTGTAATTTAAAAAATAGTCCATATATTCTGAGAGAACTGATTGCCATGTACAGACAAAAGAAGAATACAGAGTAAGAAAGAATTCATATTGACCTTCTAGACTTGGAGACAAAGTCAGGGAGAGAACGTCACTTAATCACACATCACATTATGTTCTCTGGAACATAATTCTCTCTCTTCCACAGCTGGAAAAATTTACAGTTAGGCTAGGTAGTTTGTACAATGGCAAATCAAATCCAAAGGAAAACAAATCAGTTCATGACCAAAATCAGTTCCATTTAATCTCCTATTAATTCAAGGGACTGAACTGGAGTCACATGAGATTGCTGATGGCTCACCAAGAGGCCTTGCAACCCAAGGCCATATAAATCCAGCAAGAATGCTGATTTATCCAGCTTTTCAGATAAAATTAGGAGATATCTTTTTTTTTTTTCTTCTTAAAAGAACTGCTATGCAAGGTCAATTTTTGCTGAACAAACTTCAAGATATGGAGGAAAAAGAAAGGGCCTTAGCTGACAGTGTGTATGAAAAGGGACAATTTGAAATTACAGCCATCTGCAGAACTGTGTATCGGCCAAAGCCACCATTATGAGGTGAGCCTACAGTTACAGAAACTCAGATACTTGTAGTCCAAGATAGTTGTCACCTAACTTGGGTATTAGAAAATTAAGCATCCACACTTGTCATATGGATGGTTCTCAACAGACTAAAAAAAAACCCCTACTTCCTTGCTACTATCCTACTGCTGCAGATTATTTTGGTGAAAGTTTTCAATGCTGGTGAAAATTTTCAATGCTTCTGAGGCAGTGCTTCTCCCGAAGGTGCCAAAACAGGTTAAATGCTCACTGAAGAAGTAATAATTATGAAGAAAGGGCATCAAAGAAACAGCTTGCAAATCCCAAATCATCTTTCAAAAATGCCAGCTCTGACATTCTTGAGAATTCCTGCATATACATTACTTGAGGTCTCCTCAAAATGGTTAATACACTTTATTTTTAATAAAATGTATTAATAATTTATTTTTCACAAGTATCAACACCAAGGAAGCCACTAATTTTTTTTTTTTTCCCCCTCAAGCAATCTCTATATTTGTGTTCCTTTTCTATTGTCACAACTGTATTCCTGCAAGACCAACTACTACTGAGAAAGGTGCCAGCTAGTGAGGCCAAAAGAAAATTGGTATCAATAGTTGGCTACTGTCAGAAGAAGAGCTGACTGGAAGAGCTGCTGGCCAGCCAGGAGCATACTGAGAGCACCGACTGGCTTAGGGTGCCTCAAATGCCCTGTGTGTGTTTGTTCAGTCAATTCTTTCACGGAGAGTAATGAGACTGTGGGCAACTTCTTGGAGGGGACGTAAACAAAGACTTTAATCCTCAGTAGCAGGCAACTCAAAGGGCTTTGATTAAGTGCTCAAACTCAGGTAAATCTTGTGGCTGAGGAGTGCCTAGTGAGTGTAGCTCTAGTATCCACTAAGGAGTGTAAGGCTTTCTGCTGGTATCCTTGGCACTGGAGGGCATGCCCTTCGGCATTTCTGCCACAGGACCAACTCGGTATTATTATTTTGGTAAATACAGAGCTGAAATTTGAATGCAGGTATTTTATCTGGGTTGTCTCAAGCGTCTGTCAATTTCCTTAGTAAAACCAGCAGTTCCCAAGAGCTAACAAGGCTTTGGTGGAAGAAGCAATGCAGTCTGTAGCTTGCAAGAGGTGGGGAACAGAACTCAAAACAAGAGGGAATGAGCTTCGAGTTCAAGCCTCCCACATTTGTGAAAGGAATACTGCTGCACTTTCTCAGGCAGACAGGAGGCAGAGAGGTTTTAGTGCCAGGATCTTGGAGGAGTGACTCACTGTAAGAAGGCAGAGTCTTACAGAGCGTCAGCAATCCCTGGAGCAAAATTACCAGTTGACACTACAGGGAGTAGAACTCATATCCCTAATGAAGTCCACATTGGAGCTCATCAACACCATGCAGTGATGAGCAGAACATGCTGTGCATTAAGTCCTTTTCTTTCTCTTTACGCTCAAGGCCATGCATGGTTGCACAAGCAAGCAAACTTTAAAAGATAACCCAAACTTGAAGCTGCAAAACAGGTATTTGTGACTGAAAAAAATCAGAACTTTACAAACTTCTCTGGGAATATGAAAGGGCTGGGAGGAGTGTCTGGGAAGCACAGTAAACAGGTGAGGTTACCAATGATCTAGGGGCATACCAGAATATTGAGTGAGAAGCGACCAGTCCAGGCTAACTGAAGCAGAATTAGTTCCCAGACTCAGGCTGGAATCTGTGCTTAAGCCACAGCACAATTATGTCTATAAATATCTACATAATGCAAGCTGAATGCATGAAAAAGGAAATGGATTAAAGGAGCAAAAATGGGGAGAATCCTTATGATCATAGCATTATCCTTGGTTATAAATCCGAATTCAGTTTAAAAAGCCTCAATGTCCAAGCATTTTACGCTACTTAAGGCCCCAAAATAATTAGCAGCTTCTATTAAGCTAGGAACACAAGGTACAAACCAAATGATTGTTTGTAATCCTGTTCAACCCTTCATTCAGTCAAACCTGATGCCAAGTCAACCTGGCATCACAATTTTCAAACACAATCTTTCGTAAATTCATATGCACTTGCTTAAGCGCTACAGCACACCGTTTCACTCTGAAGCAAACAGTAAGCCACCACATAAAAACCTGTTTTCTGAGTGCCAGCAGCACTGGCTGCTACACCAAATTGTAATATTAACCAGTTCTGTAGCATGTTTTCAACCAGATTATGTAGATTGGTCCATACATGATATAACAATGTCGAACACTAAATGAAAAATTGAAATATACTGAGCTGTGAGCCAAACAAGTAAATAACATTTGCTGGGTTTTATTTCTCTATCACATCATGGCATTTCCATACTATAAAATATTAAATGGGAAACTGTTTTAAATCAAATTGGTTTATGCATTCATAAATTCAAAAATAATATGGACGTTTTCTGGATTAAAAAAAAATTATCTATAACCAAGTAACTTAATGGAGCTTTACCCACATATTTAAACAACTGTTGTGCAAAATGGAGCATTATAGTTGTCTCAATAGATTTGTCATCATTATCAGGCAGGCATACACTTCCTATATTACACATAACTATCTGTACCAACATATCCCTGTTCTGATATGTAAGCAATGTGTTTTTCAAAACAGCAGGTCACTTAAGCATCAGTCAACAACATGTGACAATCTGATGCTCTAACAAGCACACTGTTAGGTCTTAAAGGCTCATCTATTTAATCTTTTATTCCTTTTCCCAAGAGATGTACTGGTCTATGTGGCAGCCTGCATATAACAATGACAGATGTGGAAGAGTAAAACTCTTTCACAACCAGGAATGCATTATTCCATATATTAACACTGTATCTAACACATCCTTCATCATGGAACGGATCCACTAGCCTGAAGAGCTTAAAGAAGCTGTCATACCCAATTGCACGCTGCCTTCCTATGCTAATAAATTTGATGTTGTGATCTAGAGAGATCATTACTTTACAGAAATCACTTTCTCATTCAAACAGTGATTAAAGATGAGCTGCATAATTGAGGGTCAACACAGAAAAATCAAACTTCCTTGTTTCTTATGTCACCAAAAGCAACTGTCCACTTCTCACTGCCCTGTCTGCAACACAAACAGGCGGATTACCACAGGACTACTGATCAGACATGTGAGACATTCAGTCATTTACACTCCAAATTGAAATCTTCCAATTTAAAGCAAAATTAGTATTTTAATGGTGCTGTGCTATGAATAGCAGTACTTATTTGCAGTGCAAAAAAATAGTCATTCCCACTGTTGGCTAAACATATTCATAACATTCAAATAAATTTAAAAGATGTTATTCCTTCCTTTGTTCAGGTAAAAGAATCTAAACTTTTTTACATACAAAATTTAAAAATCCCAACTAATCCGACAGACAAACACATAAGTTGGCTGCGTTCTCACCTTGTACGTTTGGTCCAGAATCTGCAGATTGGGCAGGATTTAATGCCCAATGTAGCTGTCGTTGAAACTCAGGTCTGTCTTCTGTGTGAATCAATTCAAATACGCTCTGGTGTATAATATCAGACTACGTAAAAAAGGAAAAAGGCGAGAAAGAAAGAGTAAGACACTTACATAACACTATTATAGAAGTCGTCTGGTTGACAACACTGCTACGGACATATCAAAATCCCTTTTCCTCGGCAATAAAAACATACATTTGCATGCATGTGGGAAAGCTTCGTGAAACAATTTTTTGCAGCACAGAGAAGAATTCAGTCATACCCATGATTGCAAACATGAGAAACAACAATAAAAAATTATTACCTTTGAAAAAAATGACATTATGTCAAGTACTACTTTACCTGCTTTTATGTAAGAAAGCCTGGAACCGTCATGCTTAGGTTTTGTTTAAATAATTTAATTTTACAGACAGGTAAACAAAGTACTTGCCAGCTAGTACTTGCACCTGACCTATTCTAGGTGCTACAGGAATACAAAAGAAGCCAAAGACCCTGAACAAAACAACTCCCAAAACTAAGCCAAGTAGATTATGAACATTGGCTTTGTTTGCCTGAAAGCTTTGTCGGTCCTTAAGGATGCACTAAAATCTGTAATTAATAAGCTCTCATATCAGCACCAACTGCGTGGTTAGGAATGTGATCTAAACGGCAAAGCTGCAACAGCCAGGATCAGTGGTCAAAAGAAATTACAGGGAAAAAAGCCACACAAAACATTCACAAGAGGCCTTTAGTCAATTTAGAAGACTTAATTGCCTGTTTTCTGCATGGATCAAAAACCCAACCATCATATAAACAGAAGATATTTGAAATAAAACATAGATCTAAAGAAATTAAGATGAGCTGGCAAAAGCAGAGCTCAAATTTTGCTTCAATGAATTTCATAAAAGAACCTGTATTTTCCAGAAAAAAAATGCCAGAAATGATAATTTTTGTAACTAAGATTTCACTTCTTATATCATGCACTTGATCTATCCACATTACTATACAAATTTTATGCCCAATTTGTTTTCCAAGCGTTTTTCTTCATTTCCCAACACAGAAGGAATCTGTAACCCCAGGAATAACAACGTTTTGTTTGGAATAGTTTCATTTACACAAACATTCCCTCATGTCTTATCAGTTAGCTAAAATTGCAGACCAAGCAGAGTTTCTCCCTATTTTCAGACAGTAACTTAATCTATCATCATCCAGTACCCAAAGATATAAATTGATAACTATAACTAAGCTTCTATTATCTTAACATAAACTAATCCCAGGAGTTCTCTAAGGAACACAACATGTGCCCACTGAGTCTTGGTCTTTACTACTTTGGTACCTGGCTCACAAGCCCAAGGAATTTACCCATAAATGATCTGCACCAATAATTGTAAATAACAAATGCTTATTTTGAAATAAATAAGTAAACAAAGTATATATGAGTGAGAGAACACTAAAATTCTAAAAATACTAAAATCACTTAGTTGATACTTAAAACCTCAAGGCATATGGAGTTAATTTTGTATGAAAGGTTTCTATTAAAATAATTACCTTCCCATTGAATTATGTCTCACCATCATAAACTAGGTAACACCACAGTATACATTTCAAACAGTTGTTTCAGTAAAGACTAATTAAGTGTGAAAATTTCCTATCTTGCCTAACTCAACTTTGGAAATTATATTCCTGTTGTGCTTGGCCTGAGGTCTCATTTCAGCTATGTAAACTGATAGAAAAGTAATACAGTTTCAAAGTAATTCGACCCGAAGTACCTAACTGAGATTTTTATTAGACAAACTATCAGACCCTAAATATGAACACTGATGCCCTCTGAAATTAAGCAAAACCTCTGCAAAAAAAATAGATAAAAATATAAACTTACTTGTTGGAACCCCAAGTAGTCTTGGATAGTTGAAGAGACGTAAAAAACCAAAGCATCGGCAGTAACAACTAAGACAAAACCATTTAATGCCTGGAGAGGAAACACACACCAATCTGTCAGCTTCAGAGACAAAATTCCAGATAATTATTGTGGCTGTAAGTCTACCTACACCCTAGTCTCCCAATAAAATGTGAACCATGCAAAAACTTATTATCTAACAGCACAAACAGAAGGATTCTTCATTGCATCTCTCTAGAGCATACATGGCAGAATGAAGAAAACTGAATTTAATGAAAAAAAAAAAAGCTTTTTTTTTTTAAATTCAGCGGAGAAGGCAAAGTCTGTTGATGACTTTTACTTACTCTTAATTGTAGGAGATGAGGGACAGCAGTATGAACAACTATAGGTTTATCTAATATCAACCATAGCTCACAATGCTCACGTGGCTCAAGCCTTCGGTACACCCAGCTGCCCGCAGCACAAACGGGAGCCATGTCACAAACCCATTCCCCAAATCTGTTCTATTCATAGCCCAGACAGGTCTAAGTGGACAGGAAGTCAACCAATCGAGATCCCCTATACAGTCCAAAAAACCATTTTATAGCTTACTTAAAATAGAAAGCTTCTGCACAAGCAGACTATTGCAAGTAAACATGTTTTTGAACATAAAGGAGCAGACTAAGCGGCTCCTTACCCAAAGTCACGCAAAGGGCATTTATCTGAACTCCCAATCAATACGGCTCAAGGCAATTGTTGTGATAGCAAACAGTACATTTGTGACTTGGCAGCTCATCTGAAAGGTGCTGATGTACGTCCATGGATTTCAGTCAAGATTTAACAAAAGGCTGTCTCGAGGGACTGGATTAAGTATATTGTGCCACTTAATTTCCTCAGATGCATTCAAAGTCAAATTTGGCCAGCATACTCAAAACAGTTTTTAAACCTCCTTATTATGCAAAATTATCGTTAACTAATAGAAAACTTGAAGGGAAGGATATTCAATATCTTTCTTTAACAACAATATAATATATTTCTATTATGAAACAATGTCATTCTTCCACAAACATTAATTCCCATATTCCCACACTACGGTAACCACCATAGTTGCTTTTCCATATTTTGCAAAGATATGGTTTTACTATTTCTTCTTCTTTTACTAATACAGTCTAATTAACTCCAAGTTAAAGATCTGATTTAAATGACTGGTATTAAAATGTTAGGAACCACCTATTTAACATGTAGACATTTATTAATCTGTTCTCATAAACAGTTGTGAGCTCTATAAAATATCCCTATATAAATTTAGTGAACTTTACCTGAAAACAGTATGAGCTAAACCCAAAAAGTAATCATCTGAAATTAAATAGTGTAGCCAACTCAAGAAATCTTGAGTAGTTACATAAAAATCTTTGGTTTTGATGAAGTTCATACTATTTCCAAGGGAGCAGAATGCCCCAATGGCAGGTGCTTGTGTTCTCTGCTGACCTATTCTGCAGGGCATTTCACCTTAAGTGGTTGACATAAAACTTCTGTGAGCTGCACAGTGTCTAGTTCTGGCTCACATGTTAAAATCAGTTATTCTGCTCTGTTTCATACAAAGCCATGGCAAGGTTCTTTTTTGTCCAGTCTGTGACAAAGGCAAATGGCTCTTCTACCTGGAATTCAATCACATTTTACAGTGGGCTCCGGTATGTAGTTCATTTTGAAACAGGATTGTTACTGCAGAAAACAGATGTCATCTGTAAGCCAGAAGTTCTGTAAAATACAAATTTTTTTACCCAGAAGTCTACTGTGGCAAATTACTGGAAGTTGAAACATGCAAGTATCCAGCATATACCAATAAATGGGAGATAGATTCTGAAAGAGGTTTTGGCGAAACACAATCCTAACATGATTATTTTTAAAGGCATAATAAAACTTCTCAGTGAGTTTATTGTTCTGGAGATAATATTTGTGCTTCTACAAAAATATTCTCAATATTCCTAATACAAATGCAAGTACAAAACCGTTCATTACTGGTGAGAATTAAGATGTTTTAAAAATTTTTTAGAAGCTGACATTTGACTTGCACTTCGTATCATAAACTCACTTAGTCTGTACTAGATTATGTATTTAAAATAAGACTTTGAAGTAATTTAAATAATTTTTTAAAAAGGAGATATAGCTTAATTTTTAAGAAGGCACATCTATGTCTTTGATCTCTGTTTCCACAAAATATTGAATTGGTAAGACAGTTTCTACACTGAAAATTAAAGACATCAGAATTTTGTTATGAAACAAGAAAAAACATCTGATGAACAAATAAAACCAAATATAAAAAATATGGTATATGTTCATACCACTTTTGCAAAAAATAGAGAAAGAATAAAAAGGAAATGTTCATCATCAGTTACAGTTTATGGAAACCTGTGTGACAGAAAAGACTTCTGAGCTTAGGCAGAAGGGAAGGTTGTTACTATTTACATCTTACTGATGTTCAGTATCTTCTAGAAAATTCCCCCTTTCATCACTTATTTCTTGCATTCCCTAAGAAAACTATCTGGAAAGTCATTTTCTTTTTTTTTTTTTTTAATATAAAATATTTAAACCCCAAGAAATTCAGTTCATTTACTCACTTCCCAAGGGGGTAGAATTTACAGTAATAAATATATCATCTGTTTCATTTTCACACTGGAAAGTAGTTTGCTATAGCAATTTCATCATATAACTTCCAATTAAAAGTTTAAAAGTAACTAAATTTCACATCAAATAGATGCCTCCAATATAAACCATATAATGTACCTTTTTAGATAATTTCTGTTTAAAGAAAGCTGTTCGCCTGCAGTAACTCCATAACAGTTCTTTATCATGCTTTAATGAAGTTAGCAAATTACATACGTGTCCTAGTTTTTTAGTTCATTAGGAAACAACTTTCCAGTAGCATTAATCTACAGTAATTGTTCTGTGGGATTCTTAGAACCCATTTTCATTTCTATCATTTGAAAAGTTAAATTAATTTTGTTCTAAGGAAATCATTGGCTTTGACTGACCTAATGATTTGTCACTTCTGATACATCAGTGGGAAACCTGTGTACAAGATAAATTACCCATATGTTTCAAATGGAGCTGCAGGTCACAGTAAAATCTATTTTGTGAAACGAATTAGAACATTGGAATATTTATATTAGTAATTTAATATCTTTATTAAGAACAGACGCAAAGAGATGGGGAAAAAAAACTCTAAGAAATTACTCAGAAAGTTAAGAGGATCCTGTAGTCTAACACCTGCTCTTCAAAGTCATTACTACCACCAGAGAAAAGTGCAAGAGCTGTATAACAGTAAGTTGTAGAAAAAGAGGAAAGAATTTGACAATAAGAAAACTTCCTTTTTCAATCTCATCAGTGAATAACTGGCATGTTAAATACAACAATCTTTTTTTTTTTTTCCTTCAAATGTAGATCTTCGTATCACACATCTACTGCAAAAAATACCTGAAGTAAGAGTTCTCCTTCCAGGATCTGCATCCCTTCTCCATGTTTTGTTGTTCTACAGTTTTCCTGAATGCCATTTCTTTCTGGTCTTGTAGAGTTAGAAGATTTTAATGCAACTGGAAAAAGATTTAAAAAAGTTGAGTGATCTTTGAAAGGCTCACTAGAAATGTATGTGATGATGTGCTATTTTGTGTAAGAAAAAAATTATATTTTAAAAATGCTTTTAAAGTCAATCCAACAAGACTTCTGTTTCTGTGTCAGACTTTTCCCTTAACTTTAGAGATAACCCCCAAATTTGTCATCCATCTCTTACAAAATAGTTGCACAACAGAAGCAATATTATTGAAATCTATCCAAATTTCACTATTTTATTCCTTTTTTCCTTCTTCTCTTTACTATAAGGATCACTTTTAGTTTGTCGCTCTTGATAATAAAGGACATTTTTGTTTTCATACAACAACCTCCTATAACCTGATAACAACTCTGCTTTAAGGTATGACGACACTTAAACTGATTTTTATCTCATCTAATTTCAGACAACATCAAGCTATGGTATCTTAGATATAAGTCTGCTCTAGACCTAAAACTCTCTTTAGAGAAAAAGAAAGGCACAGGAACCCTAAATGCATATTACACATTAAAGAAAACAGAGAGCTGTTTCAAACAAAAAAGCTTTTTTTTTTTCCTACCACAGTTAAATTTTAACCATTTAAACAATTAAGTAAATTTTCCAATTTCAGATAAAATACTATAACCTTGAATCATCGTTGTTTAGGTCACAAATAACCAATTGAAAGAAAAAAAATCACTCAATGAATAAGGGATGAAGAATCAGACCAAATGGCTACAAAGTACCTGAAAGATATACTACCTCCCATGTCTGCACTGTCTTCTATTAAACAGGATGCTGTCAAGTAAAATTAGACACTCAAAGATTATCCATAACTCAGAATGTGCCTACTTTCCACATAGTTCTAAAAAGAAAAAAAAAAGTCTCCAAATCTGAAATTAGTCTGAGTGGGTCTAGCGTCTAAACAGCATAAAATTACTTGAGTAATTACATCTTAAACCTTTACCATAAAGCTAAACACCACCTCCTTCAACCTCAAAATTGCTAAGTTGCAAAGCAAGGGAAATTTACAAAAGCAACTGCATTTCTGTAAAATACCAACAGTTTATCTCATAACAATGAGATATTCACCCTAAATTCCAAATGTTTTTTCAACCTGCTGAAAACCTTCATTTTTCAGCTTCTCAGAACTTTAGTCAAGAACCCTAAAGAACTCACTTTTCAACTAGGTTAAATGATATTTTACATTAAGTATATTAACTGAAGATAAATTATGCCTTTCTGGTTTTTTTTAAGCTATCACTACAGCTAATAACTTTCAAGACAGACAGTTTTCATTAAAATATCCCTCAAAGGCATAACAGAGAAAAAACATGTTCTAAAAATGCATTAACTGATTAATCAGCCAGGAATTTATCTGAGCGTTTGCTTTAAAATTAAAATCTCAATGCTTTTCCTATCAGATAGTGAAAAAGTTCTGTAATAGGCCACACAGAGTTGCATTTGCAAATTCATTTTAAATTCAAGTGAGTGGAAGATGTAGCAATATTTTTTTTTTCTAAGCATTCTTTTAAAAGGATATCTAGAGCATTCACTAAAAACCCCTAAAACCTACTACCCACTGGCAGTAGAATAAAATTTATTATCCTTTTAATTTGTATTGTATGACTATTGAGAAAGTCCAAATTTGGCTTTGGAAGTTGCAAGTAAAGATATCTAATCCTGCTTGCCATTCTGAAAAATATCATATATGATTACATACAGGCATTTTTTTCTTTTATAATGATCAAATAACGAATGAGGGAGAGTAATTACAGGCAGTTGACTAGTGAATGATGTTCTGCTCTACCTCTGTCAAGTAACAGCTCTAGAGCCTAAGCACAGCCTACACACTAGTATGGCTATATTCTTCCTAACTTTCAAAGCATGCATATAGGTATAAGTGAAGTTGCACATTTAGCTGAATTGGAACCTACACCTTTTGCAGAAATCAGGATGTGGATGAAATCAAACTGTTGTAAACTGAGACAGATAAAAATTGCTGACAATCTAGGGTAAAAAAAAAAAAAGGAAGATACAGTGAAAATTGCAGCTTTATACATCATTAGCTGTGTACAGCTCCTAAAAAAAAACAAACCCCAGTTTACCTTGCTCTGACAGATGTGTCACAGGCCTGCTAGTACCTGCTGCAAGCCACCTAGTTACTGGAGTTTCTCCCTCAACGCCCATAGGTAGGGTGAAGAGATCATGCTACAGGGGACTTCACATTCTGAGACTTTGGAAATGTATCACTACGTGACAGCTCTAAAACACCCACACACGTTTAAAGACAAAGTTGGAAAAAGGTTAACTGTTTCATCTATGTAAAGGAAAATTTTTATCATCATATTATTCTCAGTTAATAAAGGGGCATCAAAACTGAAGTTCAGATGTTGCTTAGGTAGGTGTGGTCTTCCTTTGGTTTCATAAAAGTAAATTACATATATTGAATAAAATCGAAATTTTGTTCAGTTGGTACTAGAAAAGGCCAATTTTACAAAAATCAAAAGTCAAATCAGCTAGAAGAATATAAAATCGCAACAACAGAACTGGTTTGTTGTTAGGTGAAAGTGAGAAAAGTATAGATAATAACGTAGGAAAAAAAAAACAGGAAAGATGACCAAATCTTTCTATTTAATACTTCTGAGAATAACAAGTGAGATATTCACATTTCATGATGAAAGTCCTTTTAGTCCAGAGCAAAATAGATGTGACTCAATATGGCTATTTTAGATCAACAAGACTTGATAAATTTTAGTCAAGCTTTTAAAAACAGCTTGTTGAATTTCCTACTGGGGAGACAAGACAATGGAATGGATAATACAGAACTTTGAATAATAAATATTTAAAAGAAGGTAGTATTCAAATAAATCAGTATTCAAACTAAGTATAAACTTTTATTAAAGAAATTATAAACGTAACCTGTAAAGTTTACAATGTTAATATAACTAACTGAGGTTTAATATAACTGAGGTTTAATATAACTGAGGTATGATAATTACCAGCCCTCTGTGATTAAACTTCTTTATCAACACACTTCAACCAAACATCAAAAAAAATTGCTAGTAAGATTTTAAGTCGACACAAATACAAGAGTCACATAGAGAGACAACACAGGTCCCTGACACTGAGCAACCCCGGCTACCTGGGTGCGAACTTGCAACTTGTGGTTCGGTACAGCCAAACTGAAGGCCACCAGATCCCAACAACGACTGGTCTTACAGTACAGGAAAGCCATCTTGCAAAGCAGTAATTCCGAAAAGACTTAGTCACAGCACACAATCCTTTGGCCTCAGAAATAGCAGCTAGAAATACAGTAACACATGATAAGAAGAACTAAAGCTACAAAGGGTAACTCATCCAAAGGTAATATAACAGTCAGCATCACCTAGTTTAAAATCATCCTTGTATTCCGCTACTTCTCATAGTCCATGTTACTCATGTAGTCAGACAAAATACTCCCAATAGTTCATTGCCTTATAATCTTTGAACCTCTGAATTAAGTACAACACATGAGCCTATCGTCTTTTCATTTTCAGCCACAGGAAATTAAAACATGAATACTCCCATAGAGTGAAAAGAAAAAATCTCTATACATATTCTAAAAGACATAATAAAATTGCTTCTCAGAACTGCCCATGAGTAATGTTAAAGCAAAAATAATAAAGCACAGTTGTTTATACCTGTAAAAAAAAAAATATATATACTTTTTTTTTTTTGCTACACGGTTTCAGCCAGAGGGCTAGATTGTAAGCAAATGCTTTCCAAGTAGGTTAATGATTGTCATTTAATCCTATGTCTGGCAACAAGCATCATTTCCATTGCCTGGACTTTCCTGATTTGAAATAAAAGCTAAATTCCAAAGACAACAAAACTAGGCAGTGACCTTTAATAGGTTTTCTAGACACAGAACATTATAGTTTCTGGTACATTTGTTTTACAATCGTGAAATGCTTTAGCACCCAAGCCAGCAAATGTATAGTCAGTTTTACATCATATCTACAAAGATAAATTAAATAACATCGGTGTTTACCAGCTCCTTATCTCTAGTTCTGTTATATTCAGGTGATGAGAGATTTGTACAAAGATATAACGTAGAAGTAGTATAGTGTTTGTTAGATAAACAATGTATCTGGGAAAAAGAAAAAATCTGACATGCAACTACTTCTTCAGGTCTGGACCAGAATTCAAGCAACTGAGTTCTAACTACTGCCCAAAGCCATCTATCATTTTAAACAGAAGTAAGTATTCATTGATAAATTATTTTTAATACCTAAAGAGAGCAGGTATTAAGCAGTTTTCTTTCTTTCCAGGGAATAACATTCAGTATGAGAAAGTGCTTTGGGATACATCCTAAACTGCATGAGTTACAAGCAGTGTGCTGAATCAACTGCTAGTACATGATAGATTAATTTCATTAACTATTTGTTGAGATACTCAGAAATTATTCAAACTTTCAAGTCCTTCCCTCACTATCTGTGAGCAGCGATCAGCAAGTTAACAGATTGTATGTAATGCAATTATCTTAACTCCTAACAGCAGAAGCATAGCAAAAAATATGAGGAAAGCTATCTTAAAGAAAAAAAAAAAAAAGATTCTATCCTATCACCTCATTTAATCTCCATGCCACCCTCCAAGAGAGGCCCTAGACCTGGGTGAAAAAGGCCTCTCACCTTCAGACACTTGATCTCTAGGGTTTCTGTTTGGTCAATATGCTCCCCCCAGCTGCAACCCACAACAACTGATGTCCTCTTCCTTCCGGGCTGTCACTCGTGTTCTCAGCAAGAACCTTTGCCATCATTTCCTCACTTGAGATCCAGCTGCTTTGAAGTCCCATCTCCACTAGTTCATCTAGTTCAGCGTGCAAAAGCAATGACCATGCAGCCACCTGTAGCTACCGAAGTACCTTCAGCAGGAATCCTGTAAACAGCAATTCCTGACTCTGTTTATCAGAATTTACAACACTAGAGAATTTCAAAATGGCCACAGAGCATGTGCAACACACTCTACTAACATACTTGAGAGGGCACTACCTACACTAATTGTTGCAAAGTTAATAAAGTAACTGCAGATGCAGAGAATTTAGCATATGTCAGCAACTATCCAGCCAGCTTTCTGATGGGCATTCATATAGAAGGCTGATTTAACACACAAATACTCATCTACTTTACTATTACTTTCATAAAACAATATTGGCAGTTAAACTTCTTAAAGTGATACAGAGAGGCATTCAGGAACCATTCCAGTTTCCCTCTCCATGAAAGAAGTGACATACATACAATATTTGGACAAATATTAAAAAGGAATATCAGTAAAATCAAAATCTAATAAAAATACCTTTAACCTGCACATGACTACTGTCTTATGGAATATTCAGTTGTCTGGCCATAGAAAAAGAGATGAGCATCCCTAGCAGTGTATATCAGGACACTGGCAATACTCCACGCAGCCAAAACAAGTACTATTAAAGTACTATTGTTTTCCTCAAATCTAGAAACTACTTAATTTGAAAAAAGTGCATTATTGCAAAACATAGATTCATAGATTTCTACGTTGGAAAAGACCTTAGAGATCATCGAGTCCAACCATCCCTAATCCCCATTAAACCATATCCTCAAGTAGATCATCCACCCTATTCTTAAACACATCCAGGGATGGGGACTCAACCACCTCCCTGGGCAGCCTATTCCAGTGGCTGACAACCCTTTCAGAGAAGAAATACTTCCTAACATCCAACCTGAATCTCCCCTGACTAAGCTTATACCCATTTCCTCTTGTTCTATCACCCGTCACTAATGTAAAGAGTCCTTCCCCTACCTCCCCACCATCTTTTCTCAAGTATTTATAGGCCGTAATCAGGTCTCCCCTCAGCCTCCTCTTCTCCAGGCTAAACAGCCCCAACTCCCTCAGCCGCTCCTCATAAGTTTTATTTCCCAGCCCCTTGACCAGTTTAGTCGCCCTTCTTTGGACTCGCTCCAGGAGCTCAATATCTCTCTTAAAGCGAGGGGCCCAAAACTGGACACAATATTCCAGGTGCGGCCTCACCAGTGCCGAGTACAGGGGCAGGATCACTTCCCTGCTCCTGCTGGTCACACTATTCTTGATACATGCCAGTATCCCATTGGCCTTTTTGGCCACCTGGGCACACTGCTGGCTCATATCAAGCCGGTAGTCAACCAAGACCCCCAGGTCCTTCTCCACCAGGCAGCTCTCCAGCCACTCTTCCCCAAGCCTATAGCGATGCTTGGGGTTTTTATACCCCAAGTGAAGGACTCTGCACTTGGCCTTATTAAAGCTCATGCCATTGGCCTCAGCCCAACGATCCAATCTGTTCAAATCCCTCTGAAGGGCCTCCCTACCCTCGAGCAGATCGACACAGCCTCCCAGCTTGGCGTCGTCCGCAAATTTACTGAGGGTACATTCAATTCCCTCATCCAGGTCATTGATAAAGATGTTAAACAGAACTGGACCCAGCACTGAGCCCTGGGGAACCCCACTGGTGACCGGCCTCCAGCCGGATTTAGCCCCATTTACCACCACTCTTTGGGCCCGGCCGTCCAGCCAGTTTTTAACCCAAAGGAGGGTGTGCCTATCCAGGCCAGCAGTTATCAGTTTCTCAACCAGAACACTATGAGAAACTGTATCAAAGACTGATAAAAAAAAAAAAAAACCTGTATCAACATGAGAAAGAACAAAATAAATGAGAAAAAAAAAAAGGTAATTTTTTCTGTGTCGAGTGAATAAAGAAGTTTCTCTAACATAAATGAAGAAAATATACCACGTTTGCTGGTGCTCAGCTGTGTAGGCTGGAGAGATTATTCTCAATTGAAACCTGAACATTGCCACACCAAATCTCTCTCATTATTACTAAAGGAGTGAATAAATGTATGATTAAACAGACTTTCCATCTCAAAATTTGCCTAAACCAGCCACCTCTTACAAGAGTGCTGAATACAAATCAATTCAATGATTGCTGGCTGAAAAACTTCATGCAAATCATACCACGATACTCTGTGGTTAGAACCTTTTCTGTTTCAGATCTTTCCTTCCCCAAAGAAAAAGCATAGCAAAAAGGTTTTGAGGAGCCAGGGTAGCTCACCACAGAGAAGTGTGGAGAAAGGAACATATCATATTGAGATGTAACAAATTACTTAAATCAGGCTGGAGATAATTTTTACTTTTAGGTGAATGATCTGTTCAAGCCTAAAATTGTATTGAAGTAACACTTGCCTAATATCACAAGTATATCATTAGCACATCAGTCATGCCGTCCTGGAATTTAATCTCAAAGAGCTTCCCAGAACTGCTTTATATCAAATTATGGCGCAGTTCCCACAACTCGGCCAAACAGGTCAAAGTTTGCACTCAGAGTCAATTTAGACTATTTCATAACCTTTTCAGTAGAATTATAAATTCAACTAGTCTGTTCTAGATTACTTTAAAAAACATTTCTCTTACTAGCTTCAGCAACAAATGCTAACCTCCAACACGAAGTTCACCAGCCAAAACAAGGCAAAGAGGACACTACTGAAAAAACAGAGTTTAATATTAAACTCTTGCCTAAATCATTAACATATGCTAAACTGTTTATACTGGCAAAAGAACCATTTTACGTGGGGAAAAAATAATACATTTATCCATGTGTCTATATGCAACCTTCATATATGAATTCTGTATAATTTTCAAGATAGTAGGATACAAATAAACAGTATAAAGCTAACAGTTGAGCAAGTATGGACACCGAAGTACTTTAAAAAAAAAGCACAATGTATGGTAAACAATTTATCTTTGTTCACAGAAATTCTGATAAGTCAATTGAATGTAGAATTATTCCACCAATTTAGCAAAATATTGTCATTTATTTGGTCAGCTGGCTCTTGCTCTTGAGCACTCATAGTTTCCACATGATCAGATCCTTGTTTTAAATACTGACAAGCTTTTAATATTGAAGAGTTCCATATTTTCATTTCCTAATTCCAGTATCTTGGCCTCTAATTATTGTGCCATCTATTAACAAATAAACCTGAAATTTATGATAGGCACCAGCATTTTTATTTCTCACATGTCTGAAGAGGAAGCAATTTAAGGGCAGTCTTCCTTGTAAGCTGTATCACAATTTACAAGACAGCTTGTAAATTACAGTAAACTGTGGACAGAGGGATGTATAATAACATTTATTTTCCATTCGTATCAAAACACCACAACATAAATACATTAATAAAAAAGTAAGAAATACATCACTATTCTGACACAGTCCAGAGCAATATATGCAGAAAACAATTCACAAAACTAGTCATGGAAGTTAAAATAATCAGGTTTTGTAAAGTCAAGTAAAAGGTACAGTGAAACTGTACATTTGGGAGTGACTAGTAGCAAAGGATATCTTTTTCCTCTGAAGCATGAGAATAACTGAATGTGCCAAATTATGACAATACTAGAATTGTTTTCTAAGAATATATTTTACTTTTAAAGCAGAAAAATACCAACAAAACATATGCAGGAGCCACCTATATTTTGATATTTCCACAACAAAAGCCAAACAAAGGTTAAAAAATTAACAACCAATCTTCGACCTCAAAGGACACGGAGCTTCAATTCGCGAGGATATTTTCAGCTAATGTTGAGACATACAAAAATGTCTACATATTTAGGAAAAGCAAATGAAAGAACCCATGAGCCATGGGAGACAAGTACTTCTTGATTTGGCCTCAAAGAAATTATTCATGGTTCAAGAGAGAGAAATCACCATGAAGCAGCTATCACAATAGGATAAACTGTACCACCATGAATATTTCGAAAGAAATATTTGTAGACTATGGTCGGTGAAGGAAGAAAAAAAGAGACTGAGGAGGAATAACACTTTTACCAGAACAAGTTTTAACAAGAGAGATGGGAAAAAAAAGCTTGAAAAAATTATTTCCACTAATAAAAATAAAGGAGAAGAAAACAAGTGTAAAAAGTAAGTCGTCAGGTTCTGGGAATTTCCTCAGCTTTTTAGAGTCAATAACTGCTGTACAGATACAGATCACCTACTCATGTGTACAAATCTCTAGAAATCAAGAATTTCCAGGCGTGTGTCTCATTTGCAACACAGATTTTGTACCAGTGACTCAAACCAGAGTCCCTCAGTTCCACAGATCTGCACTGAACATGATGCAAGTTCTGTGTATATGCACTCCTCAATTCTCAGTCATCCAGTACTTACTAGTTTAACCCAAATTCAAACCAAGTAAAATGCAAACTCATGAGCTATATAATCAGACATGACAGAGAGAGCACAAGTCTACCCAGCTGTGAGGATGTCAAATACACAAGAAATGTTCTTCAAGGGAGGAAAAAATGTAGGATTTTCCCCAAAATCCTTAGGCTAGAGAGAAAATACACAATGCAAATTTTCATCTCTAAAAGTGAACGATTCTGAGGGTTAAAAGTGCCTTAAACCACAAGGTTTCAATAAAAACTATTAGGAACTTTTAGGGGTTGTCACCAAAGCAACTACTACAATAAAGTTGTATTTGCTTGCTAGACTAAAGAGAAATATGTACACTTTTGGTATTATGAAGATAAAGAACTTCCAATATTAAGGTTCCATTAAGAATCGTCCTTGAACGCTTCACAGACCACGGATGAAAACAGATTTACAAACCAAAAATAAACCAGTAAATATTTTGTCAGCATCGGACTGAAATTACTCAAGGTACAGCTCCAGAACTTCCCAAGGGCCCGCTGTACTTACACTTCAGACATGTCTTCATACATATTTTACACTCAACAACAGAGAAGCAGAGAAGTAGTACATTTACTTGAACTGCTGCAGGAGTCTAAAATATTCTCCTCATTGCAATCAATATATAACAAATATACATGAGGAATAAAACCAGTACACAACATTTTTCTCATTGTCAAGTACCACAGTTTTCAAATGTGTGATATATCAGATTTATCCAACAAAACGATTTAATTTTAAACTGACCTTGGGTTTCCCCCACTATACAAAAAGTGTCCAAAGTGCAAAATATTGTTTTCCATTTATCTGTGATCAAATGCTATGCTTAAATAATTTAGCACAGAAGCTATTTTTGGCATAAGGAAGTCTGTTGCTTGCCCTTTCAAAATTGACATGTCTGTGAGCTCAGACCAGTGCTACTTGGTTTCCAGGTCTATGGCAAGGATACATTTCCAATGTTCAGAGTTATAAATCATAAAAGAGGGACAAAACTTGGCAGGAGTATCATCTTTTCTTTCTATCTAAACTTCAATCAAATTTCACTGGCCAAGACTCAAAGGGAGCCGCGAATTTCCCAGAAAATACATTTTTGGATCACAAGATTATTTATGAGACAGTAAATGAGCTTACTGTTCTACTGTAAAAAAAAATATTAAAAAAAAATCTAGTATTGCTGCTTGGTAAAATTTACCAACACCAAGCAAAAACAGAAAAAAAAAAATTTCAAAAGGTTTCAAAACCCTTCTGTACTTTTTGTTGATAAACTATTTTATCCTGGAATGCTGTAACATAGTATTTTAATTTCCCTTTGTTCAGTCTGGATTTGATATGTTATACTTCAACACAGTATATATTTGAATATGTATCTTCTATGAAGAAGAGGATTTTTGTTTAACTTTGTCATTTTTGTAATTTAAGTAATTTTATTAAATGGTACATCTGTAAAAAAAAAATCATACAAATGCATATTTTAAAGCTACAAAAAGGTGAACCAACAAGTCAGTAATTTACTTGCTGTTTTACTGCATGTAAAGTTACGTGTTTAGTGAACCACAACTTCAATCATAAAAATCATCTGTAATAAAACAAGGAGATATATTTTAATGGTTTGTTGTACTGACAAGTCATTGTTCTGCTAAGTGTGTAACTACATGGGTAAATCCCAAACAGGAGGAAGAAGAAAACCATAAACCCCTTCTTCCTAGCACTTGAAACATAGGAAAGCCTCTATTAAAAAGTTCCAGCTCTCCCTGGTATTTTTTTTTTATACCAACAGAAAGCCTCTTAGAAGAAATGAACCTTAACCTCTCTCTCTTACAGAAAGCTGAGCAGGTAATGGCAGGTAACCAGGACAGGAATTAGATCTTAACCTAATGAGTTTATTTGTGATAAGCTAAACGTATAGCAACTTCCTAAGCCACAATTTGGACAAGACACTGGGTTTCCATTGTTATTTTGAAGAAACATCACGACTTGCATAGTTAAGTATCCTAAAAGAATGGCAGTTTAACTGCAACAATCTCCAAAGCTGTCTATCCCTATGGCTTCAGTCATGGCAGTGTTTTAAGACAGCAGAACTACAATCTAAAGATGAGAACGGCAGTAAGCAGTACAGATCTGTGGCTTAGGTATATTTTTCACATGGTAACAGACTCTGTTATACTTTTCAAGCAAATATAGGATTATAAGCTACACTACAGTATGTACATGAGGCTGGATGTGTGGTGGGTGAGCAAGAAAGAGACATTGAAGGCAAAGAGGAAATTATCAAAAATATACCTAAAAGTTGAGAGGATGGATGGTTTTTTGGTTTTGACACTGTCTTCCTGCGTGATGTGGTGGAAATCATACAGGAACATTACACTTAATTTCCTAAACTATGAAACTGGAGTAAGAGCACTTTAACTCCAGCAGCACTGCAAGGATAAATGCAGTAAAGATTTAGAAGTTTAGAGTCTCTAAATGGGAAGAGATTTCAGTGCCTCATATGAAAATTGTATTAGATAATACATAGTTTAAAGCTTATGATTGCACAATACTTCAGTATCATCTTTCCTGACAACTTTAGTTTCTTATACTGAAATGTAAAGTTTTTGAATTAAAGACCTCTAAATAGTTATAGTCTAAATGCAACAAAGGTAAAAACTTCAATGGCTTTCTACATAGAGAGCAGAAAAAGGAAAAAAAAGGTTGGACTGGATTTCATCTCAGGCACTTCCTGTTGAAGATTGTGCTTAGAAGGTCACATAGGACAGAGGCTTGTGTTTTTGATCAAGCATCAGAAAGCAGAATCATCATCAGCAAGCATTATGTAACTTACGTTGCTAAGGGTTAGACTGGGATCCAAAGGAAAACTATATTTTATTCATTACAACTTTAAGGAGGAGGGAAGGAGAAAGGCAAGGACGGCTGTGAAGAAGGGAAACTGGAGCAAACAGACTAAACTCTGGAAGAAGAGGACTTGAGGGAAACAGGAACCTCTGGCTCCTGTCACCTGCTCTCCCCCACAGTAATGCGTTGCACCAAGGGCCTGTTTTAGTTCATCCACAAGTGAACCTGTGAATACCTCCATTTTCAGACAGAAGTATTCTGATAAAACCACAGACAAACCATGGGTATAAGTTTCGCAAAGCTTATTTCATTAATTATAACATTAGAGGATTTATCATAAAATGGTTAGGGTTGGAAGAGCCCTTAAAGATCATCTAGTTCCAACCCCCATGCCATGGGCAGAGACACCTTCCACTAGATCACTTTAAACTTTCAGTTTAAAGCCATTGCCTCTTGTTCTATCACTATATGCCTTTGTCAAAAGTCCCTCTCCAGCTCTCTTTAGGCCCCCTTTAGGTACTGGAAAGCTGCTATAAGATCACCCCGGAGCCTTCTCTTCTCTAGGCTGAATAGCCCCAACTCTCTCAGCCTGTCTTCATAGCAGAGGTGCTCCAGCCCTTGGATCGTTTTCACGGCTCTCCTCTGGATGCGCTCCATGTCCTTCTTGTGTTGGGGACTTCAGACCTGAATGCAGTATTCCAGGTGGGGTCTTATGAGAGCAGAGTAGAGGGGCAGAATGACCTCTCTCGACCTGCTGGCCACACTCCTTTGAATGCAGCCCAGGATACGGTTGGCTTTCTGAGCTGGCGCACATTGCCAGCTCATGTTGAGCTTCTCATCCACCAGCACTCCCAAGTCCTTCTCGTCCAGGCTGCTCTCAATCCATTCTCTGCCCAGCCAGTACTTGTGGTTGGGATTGCCACAACACACGTGCAGGACTTTGCGCTTGGCCTTGTTGAGCTTGGTAAGGTTCATATAGGCCCACGGACACATTAGATACATTACACTATTAACGCAAAGTTGCTACTGAACAATCCGTTTACTAGTCTTTCAGAAAAGTAACTGCTGAATTGAGTGGGAAGCTTATGGAGACAGCCACAGTAAAGATAAAGCAAAAGGCTAGTTTGATTAGTGCATTACCAAGCACATCTACCCATTCTCATAGATAGAATCTTTTCTTTTGCCTTAAAAATATTTTAACGTATTTTATGTCTTTAAGATTGAAACTTTCATCTAGAGTTTTACTTATGATTTATAATCAGCCCCGTTAAGGCTCTATTCCCAATAATTCTTAACACAGAAAGGCTACATTCCTTTCATAGCACAAGCTTTTCAGTAAACCAACAACTACATAAAATTGTCTCAATGTTTTCAATACTTCCATTCTACCGTTACCAAACTGCCTCAGAAATCAAGATACTCAATCAGTATTTATTAAGCATCACCACTTAATACACATAAAAAAGTGCCTGCCTTGAGAAGACTGCCCTGGAGGGCAACCACACAAAACCAAAGGATTAGCGATAATATCTCAGACTTCTAATACAAGATTTCCGTTTCTTGTTGCAGTTTCACTCTTTAGAACTATGTGACTTTTGTGGACTTGCAGAGTTTTTTTGGTTGGGAACAGGAGAGATTGAGAAGTTTTGAGGGTTTAGGGTTTTTTGTTTGTTTTCTGTTTGTGTTGTGGGTTTTGTTTGTTTGGTTTTGTCCTAGTTTTAGCTGGGACAGAGCTAGCTCTTCTTTTTTAGCAGCTAGAAGAGCTCCATGTTTTGGTTTTACTCAGAGGCTCATTCCGAGAAGAATGCTGATAGCAAGTTGATGTTTGAGACTCCAAGGACTTTTCAGTGTGCCGGAGTGCAAAAGCATGGCAGGATAAGGGGGGAGCATAGTTGGGACAAGGGGGACACGATTCCCCTTGTGATTTGTGGTGGAACTTAAGATCGAGGGCCAAACTGGCCAATTAGTATTCCATATCATGCAGCGTCATGCCCAGTATAAAAGTGAGGGTCAGCCAGGAAGAAGGGCTTTTGCGCTTTGGCTCTTTCGCCGCTTTTGCTCTTTTGCGCTTGCTGCGCTTTTGCTCCATTGTTTTTCTTTTTTCTCTCTCTCCCAGTACTCCCACTCTCGGAGTACTCTCTCTCTCTCTCTCCCCCCCTCTATTTCGGGGCCTCGCGTTCGTCCGGGATTGCAGCTTCGGGACGAGACGGGCTTCGCATACGAGGGGGTGGTGAGCACCTACCCTGTGTATTAAATCATCTGTATTAAATTGTTCTTATCTCAACCCACGGGTTTCCCATTTATCCTTTAATCCTCTCCCTCATTCCTGGGGGTGGGGGAGGGTGAGTGACCGGCGGGGGGGGGGGGGGGGGGGGGGGGGGGGAAGTTCAGCCTAACCCACAACAGTTTTCAAACTATTTAGACACACAACTTCTTGTGAGAATCCGGCAGCACAAGGGACCATTCTAGAGTTGTGACACAACCTGGCCACGGAGCTGGCAAGGTACCTGTGATGTGTTGTTGCAGTATCTTGTATCTCTTGAGTTGACAATTCTATGCCACCATTTAAAAGGTATTTCTATCCATTTTCACATAACTTTGCTCCATAGTTTTACCGAAAATATGAAACTTTGCTCAATGCACAGAAAGAACATACCCTTTCACTGACTCTTCATTTCACACACATTCCTTTCTTGCTTGGGAATTCCATATATTCTTGTTTCTAAAGAATCTTTGACGTTTGAAAGGCTGTATGTAAGTAATTACCATTTTCCCTAGAACTGCTTTTTGAAGGATATTCAATCTTCACTGCAGATGAAATGTCGCTAGAAAGCTAGAGCTGGAAGGTGCGATGTCTTAAAGGAGACAAAGTAACATTTTCAGTCAGTAACTGCTGTAATAATTTAAGACTTCAGAGGGACCACATCACCACAGTAAATCTCAAGAATAATTAGTCCCTCCTCTTTTTTTTCTGAAATTCTAGTAAGGCTTATTTTGTTACTAGAAACCTTCAAATCTCCAGCATATATTTTGTCACGTCCATCTTATTTCTATGTCCTGCCTGTGACAACACTGCCCATTAACTTCCACAGATCTTCGCCTTTCTCAGTGCTACCCTACCTGCTATATTCATAGACAGCAATCATAACCCCTAGTCTTCATTTTGCCACACTAAACATAACAAACTCCATCTTTTTCTGTAATATATATACACTCTCCAGGCCTCCTCTGCACCTGTTCCGGTTATACTCATAAGACCTTAACTTGATATCACAAACTGAATTACATCTCTCTCTCAGTTGTTTTAAACTGAATTTCATAAATGGAGTAACCATGCATTATAGGAACAGAGCATTCAATATTACCCCCAAGACTGCTTCAGGAGACTCCACTAAAATCTTCAGATGGAAGAAACAAAAGACAACTAGCCCACCTTAGTGAACAGTCCTCCCCATCACTGTATTTAAGTCCCACCAGAAAAGCTGAAACAAGTTTATAAAAATACTTTTCATTAGTATTTATTAACTGTAGCTACTGAACTGAAAAATATTAACGTTTCAGTAAGTGGTTTGAACAATTATTTTCTGCCTTCCATACTTCTGAAAATAGTTACGTAATAGGAAATACTGTTTTAGCTTGGACAATTGTAATAGAGATTGATATGGCTACAGGCCAGAGTACAGTACAGCTCAACTCCAGAAGGCCAGATCCACATAAAAGACCTGATACATGAAATTTGGGGTTCTACACCAATATACTATTTAGAAGCCTCACGATCAAAATACAGTACATCAGTTTCCTAATTTTCACCATAAACCCTATCATGTATCGCTGCCATACCTCCCTCTGGATGGGAAAGAATGGCATGGTGTTCACTTCATCCTGACCCCTGGTCCAGAAACTAGGTGTTCTCCTAACTCCCCCTCATATGACATAAATCCAGGTTTTTCTGACAGCTGGCAGCCACTGATTGTGTTATACGTCTGGAGAAAATTACATCGCCCTTTTTTTACAGTATCAGGATACTCTAAACCCAGGTTTCATTCCCTCCTCTGCTACAGGTGGTTCCCACTCCTTTCTTCCACTGCAGTAGAAGTCAGTCTTAAAGCTGGGAGTACAGGCAATACCTACTCTTCCTGTCAAAAATTTTCTATCACACAGAAAATAAAAAAAAAAGTTTCCCAACTCTGAAAGTTAAAACCAGAAAGCAAGCTCCTAGCTGGGGCACTGACCACAAAGGATAAGATCAGTCCCTAATCCAGTCCCGGGTGAAAGGGCCATTCTGCTCTTTTATGGGTTGGATGCTTCATGGGAAACGCATAACCTAGTCCAGGAAAACTCAGTTTTGAAAGGACTTTAGATCAAGTAAGTTAATTAAGAGAATTCAGAAGTCATTTAACAATGAGCATACTGAAATAATCTTGACAGTACATTTCTTGCTATGTAAAAAGTGGGTTTTATACATCAGGCTACAACATCAGTGAGGATATCTGCCCACAGAGCAGAGTCTGCAATGGAAAATTAGCATTCACTGATTTTGGCTTCCACATAGAAAAGGAAAATAGAAACAAGGTTAGAGCCAAAATTTGATGGCAGCTTTATTTATAATGAATGTAATAATGTGCATACATTTGCTTGTGAACACCTGCAGGATATTAAACTTGTTTTTACAGTTACATAGATTACTTAAGCTCTTACCAAGATAAATGTACTTTGGTTTCTTTGCTTCAAAATTTGAGTTAAAAGTTTGTGCCATGCCTTTATCAAGTGATGATCTGATTATAAATCAGATTCATATCAGAGTAAGCACAAACCAACTCATATTTTAATGGTGCCATCTGTCATCTTTTTTTGTAATCTTCTGCCAATACAGCGGAAGATCAAATGAAATAAAAATCTAAACATGAGGTTTCACTTACCCTGCCACAAGAAATAATGTTCAAGGTGGCAATGACAGATCTGTTTGATAATTATGTATTTTCTGCTAAATTGTTCCATATGCTTAGAATATTGGGATTTAGCCAGAAAGAAAAGCAAAAGCACTTCTGGTAGTTGAGCAGTTCCTCCCCAAAATGTGCATCGAGTTATCTTTGCACAAATGATTCTTAGTTAAAAAGATTTATATTAACTACTTCTGTTCACTATGTTCACCAGGAAAAAAAAAAAAAACAAACACTTAATTCCAGAAATATACACATTTAGCTTCATGGTTTAAAGTGAGAGAAAATTGTGCAAAAATACTTTGAAATACTCATTGACAATTTCACTCAATTCACTCCATCTGCTTTACTAGGCCTTTTGAATTACTAACATTTAATGACAGTTATCAAAGGCATATGCTTATAATTACAAGATATATATTCATATAAAACAATTCAGTGCAGTTGCAATAATTCATCATCTCTGCTTAACCTTTTAAGAGAAACTGTTTTATTCTCATATCTATAATTTAAGACATTCGCTTTAGTTCTAAATTTAATCCATCTAATTAAAGTTTAGCTTTGATAAAACAGAATGAGAAACTATTATTAGTTTTAATATGTTAGTGAGGGAAACACATAGAGAACAGATTACAAGATGACACAGAGCTCTCCCCAGGATTCAGATGGTGACTGTTATTGATAGGAATCCCACTTCCCTCCTGCTTCCCAGGCCTTTGTGCAGGAGGATTCCGAACTCATCAAGACTATTCTGATTAGTAGTTGTAAACTACATCATACTGTGATAATAATTTTTTTCAAATATACTGCTGCTATGAAGTGTTTTGTACAAATAAGTACCAATTGATTCTGGGCACAGCTTTGTAGTATCGCCCTGACCTTACAGTACAAAAGAAGGAACCACAACATGAGAATTTTTGGCAAGCTAGGTGCATCTCCCTTATTGCTTTGCACATCACCATTTCTGTAACAATACTGCCAACTGTAATTTAAGGAATTAATTTTACCTTTACATTTAATATATCAAATAAGTTTATAAAAGGAAACAGAAGAATGTTTCTATTTCTCCAACAGAGATGAAAACCTCTTAGAAGAGTTTGATAGCACTTGCATACAAACAAATTTTGGATATAGTTTATTAATTCTTCAGTTCAGTTTCCAATATCTGCATTCCAAATTAGTATAAAATTGAATGATCCTCATTCTTACAGCAAAACAGAAGTAATAAGATGAAAACAAATGCAATAGTTCAAAGAACGGAATGGTTTGATTTGCGAAGGTAAGAGCCATCAAACACTACCCCCAGCTTGCTTTCCTACCTGAAAGCGGACACTACCAGCTCTACAACTTGCGTAGCTTTAGCAGGAGACATATTTGCCTTTAAGCTACGGCAGTTCACAGCATGTGGTGCTAATGTGAAACAAAAACAATAGCACTTCCGTAATATGGTGAGTAGTAGACCACTGCAACTCAATGTTCACAGCCACTCAGATCCAGCCATTGCCGCAGAGCTCAGCTGCTAATGTGAGCCAGAAGCCTGAATAAAGTTTAATAGAATATATTTAATAACATCAGCTGCAATCTCCCAGTTTTGTAAGCCTCCTTTGCATACATTAAGTGATATTTCTAAATGTAACGGCTAAATATTAAATGTCACTGAATCCAACATTACATTTAACATCAAAGATATAGCAGTGGTCATCTTCTGCTCTTTTCCCTACAAATGTTAATATTCCGTAAACAGCTCTTAACTCTCTCAGACCCAAACTACTCCATTAAAGCAACTAGACTGTGCAAGGTTGCTGGAAAAGTTAGTGATTTATGTTATTTTATCAATTTAGGAAAAGCGAAATGAGCCTGTACTGCCTCCAGTTTTGTGGTACGTGTGTATCAACTATTCAGAAAAAAAACAAAACAAACAAAACAAATTCACCCTGCTAAAAGCCTATTTTCTGACTGGTGTCTCAGGTATGTTTAAACACAAAAGTTCAAGTGCAAAAGGGTATTAAAAAGGTGTATTACTGGTGATGACTATACTAATGTGCGAGCAGAGGAAGGTACCAACCTGTACAAAGCTAAAATAGCAGGTGGGATAGATGTAGTCTGTTTTGCACAAAGCATATCCAGAACCTCTGAGATGGAACTGATCTTGTTCAGTCTCATAAAAGACAGACATGAAATTGACATGCATTCCTTCTTCAGGACAGCCTGGCTTTCTAGGGCAGACAAAAAGTTATCATATAGCTATGAACTTTCCAAGCCTACTTCTAGCTTTATCAACAACAGAAATTATTAAAAAAGCAGCGTCTATAGTGTCAGATTTGTTTTCCTGCTCTTCATGCATGGAAGGTTGTGCAAACTACTGATATTGGCCTCTCTCCTCAAACATAACTAGTACAATTCAGGGTGAAATTATAAATAAACTAGATGGAGTTCAGTAATGTATTTCTTAAGAAAGGAACTATGGCTGTTTAATCTAGTTAGTACTGCAGTAATTTACAGCCTTCTGCATTTATGTACCAAAAGGCATTTCCATCCTTACATCCTACTGGCAAAAAATCTACTATTTCATTCCAAACATCTAGCATTATTACACCAACTATGCATACATAAACATATAGCTGCCAGCTTTGCAGAATAAATTTGAGTGACAAAATACTTGACATCCAACCTGATCCCTGGAAGCAACTTACTCTGCAAGCAAAAAGTCAAGCTTCTGCTATAAAGAATTCATTCTGCTCATAAAGCTAAAAATCAAATTTGGGTATCCTAGCTGATTACAACTCATTTTTGCACAGCATAAAACCACAAATAATCAGCTTTTGTAAAATTATTTCTTATTTGCACTTCTTACCTCCATTTATCTTATGTATGCAACTTCCTTATATAGAGCCGTTAAGTGGCTTATTAGTGACAATTCACCTTTAAATTCAATTTGAGAAACATGCAGTCCATTATCACATTCAGAAAGGAAACAGCAACATTCATTTTATATGGAAAAGATGATGCTGTAGCAATGTTATATTCAAACTTAGCATCAGTTAACAATTTACCAGGTTGAAATTAATTTTTGAGTTATCAGAAATTACAGAAGTATTATTTAAGTGCAAATCAGTTAAGGCTATTATCACCATCTTGAGAGGAAGAGTTCAGTTTGTGGTCTTAATATATATCTAAATAGAGTAAATATCCCATAATGTGGATTTTTTTTTTTATTTCCTAGGTTAATTTTTGACAAAAAGTAGCATTTAGTGAAATGTTTTTGTGCGTTGGTCCCTACTGATTGTAATGATGAAATCATAAACAAAAATATAAAGCTATTAAAATACAGAACGGATTCCCTAGACATCTCACAGATGCAGTCAAATGAGCTATATCCTCTGTTAATGTCATTAAGTTTCTAATTAAGGGAGATGAAAACCTCATGTGCCATATCGTGGTGGTAACACTGAAAGCTATAATCTTGACCACTTATATTCCCAGAGAACCTTCCACATATCTATAGGTCTGAAGTATGCCTATGAGCATTTAATGGCATGATTTGCATCTCAGAAGTCCCTCAAATACAAAGTTCAAGTTCTTGATGCTAAGAAGGATCCTAACAGCACCTACTGGGTTCTTCCATAAGAGAAGGTGAACAGAAAGGAGAGAATCTGGTTATGACATATAAAGTCAGTAAACACCTATATAAAGACAGGAATTCCCTTCAGAGAAAGATCATGAAGCTCTTAGAAGGATGTCTGTGAGAATCATGTCACTGTGCAGACACTGCCATCATGAAACCTTGAGTTACAAAACCTGAAAATGTCTGAAATATAGCTGTGTTCTCAATGCTGTAGGGAAAAAAAAGAGAGAGAAATTAAGGTAGTTCCTCCAAAACTCTCTTGTACCTTCTATATAACTCAATATGGCTTTGACATCTACTTTAATACAGCTGCGAGCATGGGGTTGGCTAATGCAGCCAAAGAATCTTCAGAATACTTGAAAGAGACCTCAAGTATAAAATATTTATATACAATGTAACTTCCCACGTTTTATTTTCACCCTAAAAGGAATGTCACCCACTTTACAAAAAAGAATAACTGCAGGCTTGGGAGAGATTACTAAACCAGAAGGAAGACAGGTCTGTTCCCATACAATTTCACACAGATAAGATTCCATAAAGTTTCAAGCAGCATATGACTTTGAACAGCACTGAAAGACTCTGCAAAGACCATTTTCTCTGAGACAGGTTTAAAGCTAAAGTGTTTTCTGAACAGCTATAACCATCTAATAGTGTATCATCTGAATCTGCCCCCTTGCACCTGATACCGCCTTCCCTCCCTGTTGATCTCCATTTATGTCCCTTAACCAGACATGTCCTGTCCAAGAGATTATACAGTAATTTACATATCAGCTTCCTGGAAGAGAAGAGGCAAAAATGAACATGGCTATATTCCTTCCCAGGACACTTAAAAGCTTAAACTGGGAAAATAAGGTGAAGGGCTACAAATGAGAGAGTCTTGCCTGTTTATCACCAGGTTAGTCACTAACAGTCAGGCATGAGACCTCAGTTAGAGGAAGGCACAACAAGCAATCAGATAATCTGTCCCCATTCTTATACTTCAGATGGTTTTCATTCTGTCTTTTAATGGAGAGAGACACTACCTGTAAAATGCCCTCCCAAAACATGTCTTTGTATATAGATGTAGCAACTCGTTTGAGCCATACTGTTCCAGAGACGAGATGCATTTCACAACATGAGCTGCTCCTCAGCACTGCCGCTTGAACTGATGAACGGAAACTAAGTAAATGGTAGCACCAGAAACACATCTCCTTTGCACTAGACTAACATAGACTGGCATGGATGCTGCAGGTGACATAAAATGACAACAAAGTAATGGAAGTTGAGAGGCGTGGAATAGAAACACTTGCTAAGGTTCCTCTCAAACACAGCCATGTTTCCCCATTTTGTGCAAGTTTTTTGTCGCATTCTTCTCGTTTGGTCTAATTCAAAGGGATTCAAATCCAGCAAGAAAAAAGCTTGTAAGATTCCTCCAGTGTCCTTGCACACATAACAGGTAGAGCCTGAAATCATATTATTTCTAAAAGTTCGCCTGCTCAGGCACTTCCACTTCTGTCTTTAGTATCTCTACTATTTTCATCTCTTAAGTAAGAGGAGTCAGTGTAAGGCTCACTACATGTTTTACATTATTATTAATTCAACTCTTAGTTGAATTTTTTTTTCCTATATAGCTCATAGTAGTTATTACAATATCCCACCATTCCATCTTTTTCCAGGCTTCCTTATTGCTTAATGGAAAACGTTCTTTGTTAGTCTAGCTATGCTTTTAAATTTCTCATTTGTACGCACAGATTTTATAGGTTTCTCTCTTTTTTGCTAGGTGTCTGTCTTATTTAATTCTCTGACCAAGCATCCTAATGCTTTTGTAGAATTGTCCTCTGCTTTTATCTAATCTTGGCTCCAATTTCTTTTTTTACAGTCTATTACTGGAAAAGCATTTGCTGAAGAGGTCAAAAATACAACAACTGATCTATTTCATACATTCATCACTTCTTGAAATTTTCTCCCAACTTTTCATTCCGAACATATCCTAAATCATATTTTATGAGCAGCCAGCTCAGATACATTTGGTGAAGGGTGATCTGCTTGCACACACAGGCCCACTCTTACAAATATTTTTTTTCTTTACAATCAAGGCCTTTTATTGTTTACAAAAGTTAACCTTTACTTGGCCTGTACAGCAAAACAAGATCGGGGGTGGGGGGGTGGGCACGCCTGTTCACATTACTGCAAGCACTTTCAAATAAGCAAGCAGAAGTTGTGTCTGAGAAGGAAACCACCTTGCATAACATGGTACTTAAAAGTCTAGGCAATTAGCCACTTTTTAAAAAAAAAAACACATTTTTCCTCCACCGGTGTTTCTTTCTGTATCACGCAGGCAAAAATGTTAAAACACCAACAGAAACACCCTAACTTATCATGAACTGAAACTGCCTAGTAAGCTTTTCTTCTGATACGGTTTGAGAGAAGCAAACGTCTATTTTGCTCTTGATTTCTGAAGTGAGTTAAATATTTAAGTGCTGGTTTTAAAGTGTTTTCAAAATAATCAAACTAAATGCAATTGGAAGGCCTGTTGACAGCGTTCTACTAAACCTTCCTAATTCAGCTCAAATGTACAAATCTCGTAACATCAGCAGTTTACCCTCAACAATTTCTTGTCAGAGATCTTGAATACCAGTAATGTCTCATATCTTGGAAAAAAAAGATAAATTGTAGTGCTACACACACTTAAATGGAGAACTAGCATGAGCATCAGCAGTTTAATGCCTAAACTGTTACTGTTCTCTATTCCCACCCCAACAAATCTACAAACTGTTGGCAAAATCCCACTCCTGAAGCCACACCTGCTGCCATCTATAAAATTTACTGCTACCAAACAGTAAAGCTGTATTAGCAACAACAGAAAAATTTAGACCAAAAGTAATGAATTGTTTGGGTTTTTTTACCCCACATCTGTAGAATCAATTCCATTTTCAATGCCTTACATAATATTCTAGTCCTCCAGGAGAGGGATAGTTTACCAACTTAGTTACATGGCAGATGATGGTAATCAACCCTAGTGGCTTACACAGTAATGGCTGCTGCATGCTTAGAACAAAATGCTCTGCAAAATGTAAGTTGCAGAGTAATTGAATTATTTTCTCTACAATATTACACCCATGTAGAGTCAGTATTTCTTTTAAAAGCATTAACAGTAGCTAAGACATTCGTAAACATGGCTGAAGTTATGACATTAAAGAAACATGCTTACTGGTTTTAAAAGCACTTTACAGAACGAAGACATTAGATTTTACTAGACTTGCCTAACATACATACCATAAAGACATAAAAATCGATTTTAAAACAGCATTCACATAACTCGAGAACTTGGAGTTTAACCAGATTGTGTATGAGATTTTCCTCAACTTTCATAGGATACTTTCTTTTGACCCATTCCCAAAATGCAGTTCAACAAGCCCTGAACTGTTTGTTGAAGCACATTGGTGTTTTTCTTAAGACCATTAAAAGATTAAAATAAATAAAAAATCTCCCATTAAAGATCTGAAAAAACATTATACACCACTGAATTGCTCACGACACGGATTAAAACCAATTCAAGCTCTGCTACACAGGACAGCTGAACTCAGGCTTTTTGTATGTTGTTATCCTTTTTTATGTTGCTTTTTAACGAAAGAGTAACAGCATTATTAAGTGTGGAATGTTAAGTGTTTATGTAGTAGTCCACCTTCAATGGGGGACATCTCTTTAGTTGCCACAAAGTGGTACATAACATACTGTATGTTTTCTTAAGTAGAAGGAAAAAACAACAACCAAGTTGTGTATTTTTTTTTCCCCCTTAAGCGACTGAGTGATGCTGAACTTAGTTCACAGCATGCTAATTAATCACTCTGGAAATGCCACAGTAAGTCAACATGTGCCTGCCTCCAAAAATGAGAGTTCAGTCATTGCATTTCAAAGACTCAAGTCTTTGTTCACACAAACACTTGCACTACCTAAAGGAGATGTTCCCAAACTGTAATATGCAAGACACTTCAAAGTTATCCTATGTGTGTGGCAGGCATTAGGAGCCACTGCTCCTGAGCAGGGGCAGCAGGGAGGTGGTGGTGGAAAGAAAAAAGAAAAGGAAAAAAGAGAAGAAAAAAAAAAGTCAGAAGCTGTCACAACCACTATGCAATAAAAGCTCGTTCTCTTAAAGCATACAAGTATGTGTGTGCTTCTTGCTCAGAATACCCCCACCAGGCTCCCAGATGGGAAGAATGTAAAAGGGAGACAGAATGAGATTTACATGGAAGTTGAAAGACAAGTAGCCATTTTTGAGAGCAAGAAGTAGGCAGAAGGTTACAGGACCATGAAGCGTAGGATCAGGAATAAACTGTTATATCTTTGTCCAAGGGGGTCAGTGGTTTCTACATGCTGTCTGGGAATTTCTGAGCTTCTAATACATCAGTGGTAGTTCTCCTCAACTTAAAGAGGTGCCTAGAGTTGAGAAAAAACCTGAAGAATGACTGTATACAACATAGCTATAAAGCAGCAGAGCAGTAATTAGTGTGCAGTGCTGTTATGGCTAGCCAGTTGTACCTAGTCACCTGATGCCAGAATTTTAGTTCAGGATTTATTATTTTATTTTTTTAAAACACACATAAGTAATATAACCTTACTTTTGTTTTTATCATTTACTTTAAAACAGGAAAACAAATCTCAGGAAACATGCAGTTGATCAAATTTGTCAACTCTCACTTGGGCTTTGAAGCTTAACAACCACATACCAAACCATATACTGCTTGTGGTTTCAAGACTTCGAGGCAATGAACTCTTGTTTCATAACTATCACAGAGATGACAGTCACCTGCTGAATCACCAAAACCATATCCTGGCACACCTGCATTTCTTCTGAGGTATTTCCCATTCAATTGCTTGTCTGGGTACATCTTCCTTGTTTCTACTGAAAAAAGTCGTCGAGAGGTACATGCTTGTAAATTGTAACTTACTGTCAGACCTATTAATATGACACTGCTGTAGCCACTAAAAGGGGAGGGGGGGGAAATAGCTTGCTAAATTTTTTAAGATGAGGGATGAAAAGTCAAAAAAGGAAGTGAAGTGATTTAATTCCTTATGGAACAAGATCTATGGTAAGTTGAGTCTAGATACACATAGGTACCTACCTACCATGTTTTTGGGTTTTTTGAACCTTTGGTTCCTAAAACAGAGTTATCTTTTCCTATAACTTAATTTTTCCATATGTTAGAATAATGCAGAAAGTTTGTATGCATAAAGCTAATCTGACATTACATATTGCTTAAAAATCATCATCCATTTGTGACACTTTTGATTTGTGGAAAAGATAAGTTAATACCAAGTAGAAAATGACAGTTAATACCATAGTTTGTTTTTTTTTTAATTAAATCACTAATTCTGAAACAAATGCTTAAATTCTTTGCTTAAAAAAAAGTCTTATCAAAATAACTTGTCTCTAGGTTTTATGCATCAATAGTCATTTTTTTATTACAAAGCCTAGGAATCTAAAGTGATTTTTAAATTCCCTTTACAGTTCACAGTTACTTTTTTACCTATTCGTTTCAGTGAGGAACTAATTTCATTCAAACTTGGACCTGGTACTCAATGATTAACTCAAACCTGTTTTGTTTTTTTCCTACTGAAATAATGCCTTAACTTTGGCTTCACCCAGATTACAGCTCAACAGTAAATTCATAGAACTTTTTCTTGGGGAAAAAAGGAAACAGTCAATTACATTCTATGTATGAAACAGGACAGTTTAATATTCTACTAGTAAAAAAGTGATGTTGAGTTTTGCCACTGTTACATTAAAAGAGTACAGAGGTGGGTTTGAAAGGTTTCTTTACAAGACCATTCAAGTCCAAGCCATCCTATATGAGGGTATTAATGAATAAGCACTTTCTAACAGAAATATCTCTTATTTAAACTAAGGAAAAAAAACATACATTCCACCAAAAGAGATGAAGCTGTCTTTTTATGCCAACTCAAAACTTTTCAGCAATTTAATAGAATACTTTCTGCAATGGTTGAAGCATAGCAAGGGAGTCAAGCGGGCTTTTGGAGGGTTGCTTCCTCTCTAGCCCAAGACTATCTTTCTGTACTTGAGAGACGGGAATTATTCCCAGCTTATTTCACCCTCAAGGCCCATGGGTGTATCCTGTTAAAGCCACGTGCATGTCCTCAGTCTGAAAGATGAATTCCTCCTTGTCCCTTGCAGAAACCTCTAGTCATCCCCCATCACTTCACAGGTTGCCATTGAGGTCAACACAGTTAGACCTCAATTGTACTACACAGAGGGGAAAAGCAATGAGTCGCCTGGGACAGAGTGGAGGGATGCCCCAAAGAGACCCTAACTCACCAGCTTGGTGATACAAAAAAAACAAGAGACAACACAGAAGACCTTGTTAAAGTCAAGGGAAACAATATCCACCACTCATTGTCCACAAAAGTAGGCATCCTTCATAAAAGGCAGTCAGGTTTGTCAGGCATGATTTGCCCATAGTGTACAAATTAATAAGACTAGTATTCTCACAGGGTAAAAGCTGAGGAAGAACTTCTTAACTAAAGCCGTAGCCATTTCAGAATAGCACATCCATGTTACAAGAAATACTGAGGGATTCAGGGTAGCTGATGCTCCTAACACTTAAGGTAAGTGATTGCAAGTGTTCCATCAAAGAGTCCACAGGCAGCTAATACACCTTGAGACAAGCCAAGAAAAGGGGGCACCTCAGAAGTACACAGGCTGATGCGTTCCTAAAAAACTTACAGCCATGGGGCTCAAACTCTTCCTGCAGGAGAGCACAAGTCTTGAGTTCTACCTTCAAATGCTGATGGGGCACATGAAGTGGGCCAACTTTTTTTCATTCCACATCAGCAGGTATAACTCATTAGCATTTATGCCACTTGAGTAGCATAGTGACCAGAAATTCATATTTGCATTGCTATCCTTCTGAAGGATCAGCTACAACACACATATTAGGCTCCGCTTCTCTACAAAGTTTCTCATTAAATAGGTCAAGAAAGCATATTAACAAGAGCCTTCAGTATCCGTGTGCTGTATGACACCATATGCGTTTCAACATCCTTTAATGTGATCAAATCAACTGCCTGGTCTCTGGTAAGATACTACTTATAGCACCATATAGACCATGATAATATCAAATCAAAATTAAGAGCAGGTATGAGGATGAGAAGGAAAGACTGAGATTGATTGTTCTAGGCACATCTCTTACCATTGTCTGATAAAAGTAACCCAAACAACAATTGTCATAAGCAGGGAGGAATCAATGAAGGAAAGACATCATCCTTCAGTTTGTAACTCTGATGTAGACACCAAGAGGCAAAAATGAATTCACTGAAACTGAATACTTCAGTACAAAAAGCTAGAGTCTCACGCTGGCCCACAGGAATTGTACTGCTGAAGACATGACAATGGGGTCTGATGAGGGAGTCAGAATACTGGACCAGTCAAGCCATGGACTTGCTCCAGTAAATTCCTACTTTATGCAATCAGTTAGAATTTGTCTTGAAGGGCCAAGTATGTCTGTCTTTCGGCTTACTAGATGTTATATGATGCCACACAAAGTGTGCAGTACTGCACAATTCAAAAGGTACATGGGCTGAATTTCAAGAGGCAATTATTCAGTGGAAAAAAAATGAGCATCTCTTTGTTCAATTAAAAACAGAGCTTAGCATGCATCACACTGAAGGCGACTAATTCCTATTTGTATGTCCCCCTTAATGTTCACAGCTGGCAAACAGCAAGCCTACATTTTCTTAAGGCAGTTTCAGATAACCCTATTCTAGTTCTTACAGTTCATTTAAGTTTCTGGAATAACTATGGTAAGTTTTATCATTAACATAATGCCTTGTTAAAACACGCATCTTGGACAGTCCATCAGCGCTCTGAGGTTCAGGAACTCCCAGGAGGCTTTTCCCAGGAAACATTGATCAATACATTATCTGAAACTCTGAAGAGCACTTTTGAAATTGGTTATTTCTTGTACCCTTTTTAGATTCTCTTCAAACTAAATTAGAAATTAGTCCATTACAACAACCAAGCTCTGGTAACTAGAATTAGCTTCTAGTTATCTAGGTAGATTTCCAAAATGATTCACAAAGCAATAATTCTTTAACTAGTTAGTGCTCCATCAAAGCATGTATGGAGCAGAAACTGTTTTAACAGAGCTAAAGTTTTTGTTTACTCAGGAAAAATAAACAGTGTTATAACTGGCTAGAACTGTAAACAGCTACAGAGCCCAACCATACAGCGTTATTTCCTTATCAGAATACAAAGAAAGTCAAACAGGAAAAGCTAGGGCATTTCTCCTATCAACAATCACACACAAGAGTAAAACTGCTGAGTCATAAAGGCATACACAGCATTAAAAGCTATTCCAGTATAAGTTATTTGTACACAGTTTTAACATGTATTTGTACTGAAGTCTTACATTACCAGAATATATTTTTAAGGTCATAGTCAAGCAAACTATACTTGCACAACTTCAAATTGATAAATCACAAAGTCCACGGAAGACAGATGTTAAGAGCCTGGTGCTACCTCTAATTATACTTCTCCACTGCAACTGTCTTTGCAGGAAGGATCAACAGTTGCTGTGGTTTGTATAACGAAATAAAAAAAGCTCCAAATCTCATTATCTTTAGGTGCTACAGTATAGCAATAAAAAACGTTAACAAAGATTAAGAGATTTGGAATACAGTGTCAGAGAAGCAGTGGCACTTCCTGAGGCCAGGCTTTTTATCTTGCTACCTGCTCTGGGTTCAAATGTCATACTAACCCCAACAACATCAATCTCGAGAACACAGCATAAGATAGATTATATTTTAGGCTCTGATCTTCCAAACAAGAGACTTTTCACTTTAACAGGTACACAGAGCAAAGCCCAGAACAGTATGCTGAAAATTAGTCTCCCTATTAACAAGGGCTATAGAGAAAAGATAAGTGCTTTGCATACCGGGACAGGATTTTCAAGAAATTTTACAACAGGTTTGTGGAACATAAAAGGCTTCCACACTGACTTTCCATATGCCTTTGATTAAATAATACATATAGGGCAGAGAAAAAGAGATAACCTTTCATTTATTATATTTATTCAAGGTCAGGTTGGATGAGGCTTTGAGCAACCTTATCTAGAGGAAGGTGTCTGTGCCCATGGCAGCAGGGTTGGAACTAGATGATCGTTAAGGTCCCTTCCAACCCAAACCATTCTATTTTTCTATGATTTCTCTTCTTTGCAAAGGGAGTTCTAATAATGAATAACATTAGTCACCGAAATACTACAATGCAACAGGCAAAAAAAGTCCAAAGAATACACTATCAGTATTTATACTCAGTTTTTCCACTTTATCCTACAAATATATTTACATAATAAGCTCTTACCTTATGATATCAACAGAATGTTAGCTTTTCGATGTTCAGTTTGGGGTAAATTAAACGTCAATTATATCAACACATAACCCATAGGGGTACAGGGCTACCTAGCTACATGACACGCCTAGTGGCGCAGCACTCCTAAAAATAAAATGTTTCTGAGCAAGCTAAGAATGAGTATGCAACAATGAAAACATACACATTTTGAGATTTAAGGTGATGTCACAGCTACACGGCTCTAATCATCATTTTTGAGGATCGGAATTAAGGACTTCAAAGCCTAAATCCCTACTTATGTTCTGTTATGTAAAATACAGGCTAAAATAGCCTGTAGCAGACAGTCACAAATGCTCATTCTGAATCTCGGGGAATTGGGAGTGGGGGGGGAGAGGGGGAAGACAAGTACAGCAGTGTGGAAGAAAAAGCATGGATTAGGAAATAAACTTGAATAGTAGGATAGTTTGATATTGAAATAATCATACAATTTCAACATTCACATTTTGTCATAATTTTGGATTGGGCCAGGGGGTAAGACAGGACAAAAGGAAACATAGTTTTTTTGTTTGTTTTTTTTCTTAATATTTTTTTCCTCCAACTCTCAGACAAGATTCAAAGCAGCTCATTCAAAAAAGTGAAAATAAATTCGTATGCATGGTAGAAATATCGAACACAGAAAAGCTAATTAGAGAACAACATAACTTCCAAGGCTGGAAAACAAACAAATTTAAATCTGAATAATATTTTAACAGGATGATATATCTGCTATAAGAGTCACCAAGAGATGTGATAGATCCTCCATTTAACTTCTTCGCATCAAAAAATTAGATGGTGTCTACAAAAACTACAAATAATCTCTCTCAAACTATGGGGTGTTTTCTACCTTGGGAGTACAAAAATGGCTTAACAGTCATGAATCAAGTAAGACTAGTTAAGCCCATCAGAAGCTGCTGGCAACAGTAATTCCTACATGGCATCAACATAAACACTGAAAGCAGTAAGTGCAGCCCAAGTCCAGCTCTCTACCCTGGAGGCCTTGTGTTTTTTTCTGATGTGGGAGTCAGGAGTGTCTACGAATGCAGCAGGCAAAGCAGTGAAAGATGGCAACATGAAAGGGAAGTCACACTTCCAAAAAATACATGAGGAAAGCTGCATCAGACAAACAAGGCAGATAAAGACAGTAACGGTCAAATAAAAGCAAGACAGGTCAGATCTGCTGTATTATTCTGGCCTTAATGGGTTGAATTTTAATCAGTAGTTTTGTACTTTGAAGTTTCTGTTCCAGACCACCACCTAACACTTGACAGAAAGGCTATCTAGATCTGCTAGGCTATAGATATGTTGCAGTTCTCAACATAGAAATGGCAGAATAAAACACATTGTCTCCCACTTTGCCTGTCTTTCCCATCTGTACATCTTATTTTAAGCTATACTCTCCAGCGCAAGAACCACATGCAGTTTGTTCTCTCCAATACACAGTATGATACAACAGTGGGCAACACAGGAAAAATACATCATATCAAAAAATATATTTTATGTGATGACAGTGAGTGCATTGCAAATTTAAGCTATGTTATGCCAAGGAATGTGTGTTAATTATATTACAAAGTAAAATTAGGCAATGCAAACTTACTGAAAAAAAATCTGAATTATTTTGTTATTGCTGTGCTTGCCAGAATCACTTGTATACAACATAAGAAATCAATTCTAAACTAATTTTGAGCAGAAACTTTCTTCTGTAATTGCAGAGTACTATCCAATAAGCAAGAGGGGAAAAAAACCCACATACTTTAAACCACAGGAATTCTTAGCGAAATGGATGAAAGGATAATTAATAAGTGACATGTTAAATTTTGTTTCTAATGTATTGAGGCATACACATAGCACAGCTACTTCATTTTAGATTCTGCAAGCCTCTCTTTAATTCTCAGCACACCTTTAAAAGCAAAAATCATGCCCCTAACATTAAAAAAGTGATCAATCATACAAACTGCTTTTATCCCTGTAATCTAACTGCTTCACCAAAACCCTGAGAAGACTCATTATAAATGTTCTTCCTTACTGCAGTAAAGTATTTAAATGATTACCAATTCATCATATAAGGACCACAGCTATAGGCAAAAGGGCTTTTTCCTTTAGTTGCATGGGGAACACAGACTATGCCTAAATGATTGTCCAGTTGTGCTCCAGGTGCTAAACTCACACTAACCTGCACCCGCACAAAGAGTTGTTGTTCCATATTCCACTTTATTATATTTTTCACTGCTGAATGCACACATGCAAGGGCACTTAGCATCAAAATGGAGTGAAACAATACCAGGGCAACATATAAATCTGTCTTTACCGACTGTCAGCAGACACCTGCCTGATTTATCCTAGTCTCTTAAAAATAAAAAGCTTGCCTTAAGCCACTTTAGGAAAGTATCTTACACGCACAAAATAAATACTCCAGTGGTGATTTAGGCTAACCTGCTTGACTTTGAGGACTGCTAATCCACTTCAATACAGGCAGGTAACACCACACAGCTGAAAAGCAACACCACCTTAAATCTCCTCTTAGCCTTGACTCACCACACAAGAACTTTGACTTCATAAAGAAACAGACTTGAGACATTATTTTAAGCCACTACTGAAACTTCCTTCTTGACTTACAAGGTCAAATTCATACACATAAAAGCATGCCAGAGTGCTTGACATGGGGATACAGAAAGCCTTCTGACACCATGTGGACTTCAGACTGACCTGACCACGCAGAACTAGTGTATCTAAACAGTAGCAATACAGAAGGATCACTTAGCAGCACAGTAACTTCACTAGCAAACTACAACAATCAAAAGCAACTGCTTAAAAGAATACAATCACCAACAGAAGAAAGTGCAATGTGAAAACGTTGTGGAAGAGGAAAAAAGGTACACCTATTTCATACAACCTGAAATACGGTAAGCATGCAGAAGTCTACCAGGTTTCTGTTGATATTATGGAAAAACCGATCTATCTTCAGCTCTGGAGACAATTCTGTACCATCTTAATGACTGTGGGTAGAGGAAGATGGGTTTTTGTTTCTTTGTTTTTAATATATGCACTTCACTTTTAAAGTAACAACTAAAAACCTTGTAGACATCTAAGTGAGGTACATTTATTCAAACTGATGTAACTTCTTGAGATGTCTTTCACAAAACAGTTCTTCCCCTCCCCCGCCACCAGACTTCCGCCTTCAGAAAACAGACATTCACTCTGGATTATTTAAACTTGGAAAAATGCAAGTGTTTTCTTTGAAAAAATATCTATTGTTACAGCAAAAACTTGGGTTTCCTTTCAAGCAAGATCATATGATTACGCGTTTATATTTTACTTTCCGCAGGAATTTACACACCCCCCATTTGCATCCTGTTATTCATTTGGCGTTTCCCTTTACTTCAGCACGCTGCATTAATAAAGTGGACCTGTTGGCTCAGTCTAGGCACTCAAGGTGACAATCAGTGCTCACTCTTGCATTTGTCAGATTTATTCTATAGGGCTTTCCGCATATATTTAACCACACAAAACATTCCTTTGAAAAAGCAGTTCTGTGAGAAGCACTGCATAGACAGATTGTGAAACTCTGACCTAGGGGTTTAGAGGGTATTTTTGTTGATTCCGCACTTCAAAGAGCTATTTTGTCTTTTGGAGGGTAAGTCTCAACTGAAACAGATTCCATATTATTTCAGTACCTTAAAATGGCATAAAAGATCTTCTTTTCACTACTGGATCTGTCATAGTCATAGATTGGTTACTCTTGTTTATCTTCACTTTAGCCATTAACGTTAGCCTTTAAACATCTTCAAATAGATACTGATTACTAACCTGATTTGTAGTCCTACAGTTCAAATGCATTAAAAGAAGTAGCAAAAAGCCTTTTCCTGCTAAAAAAAGATTAAGACAGCTTCTACTGAAGCTATTCTATCTGAAGGTATAAATTTAACTTGCTTCATCTTATGCTGTTCAAAATGCCTTGCACAAGATAAGCAACATCAAATTATTTATCTTTTCACAGTTATCAGGCTTTTTTATGAAGACTATAGGAAAAACATTCTGCTGTAATGCACCTAGTATATCCACTTATTTGTTGCTTGGAAAGTCCTTTCCTACAAGGCCAATCAAAATTCTGCTACCGAATTCATTACAACACAATTAAGTATCCTATATTCTACAGCTACGGCCCAGTTTGATAGCATTAGCTGTGTACGTTTGTCAGATGTGGATATGATCCTAATAGTATGGTACTGAGTTGAAAACACAGGTTACGTTTGCTTCAATTCTGGATCGACAGTAGTTAAACTGCAACCCGAAATGCAAATAAAACTTCTCTGCCACTGACACACATCTAATTCATCACCACTCTAACTGGCTGAAAGCTACCTTCCTGTTGAAAGTAGAAACAAGCAACTGATGTAAATTTTGGTGTGAAGTGATTCTGGCTATCTCTTAACAGCTAAAGCCACAAATTTTTTTCCTGTGCAGAAATCATAGCCTTAAACCTCTTTATTCCAGGACCTTCAAGTACAAGTTGTCCCAGGGGCAGGGAAGAGGAAACAAAAATCAAGCACTTCCGTTGCATGAGAAATTGAGATTCGCTATTATCACTCCATCCCAAGTAAGGCAACAAACTTGCAATCCTGTATTTGTTTCAGTATACATAATTTTTCGAAAAAGAAGTTTCACTGAGACTAGAACTTCCTCTTCAACTCACCAAGAGAGCACAGACAAGCCAAATCATTTGTTTTACGGCAGTCGACTTGAGATAATGTCTCAGAGAGACTGATGAAACTGCTGTGCCAAGAGAACTCTTTCATTTCATGGGAGAAAATATTTCCATTTGAAAAAGCACTGCTAGAAATATTTGACCACGTCTAGCCTTGAATACTTTGCATACTAAGAATTGTCCTGAACAAGCACAGAAAACAAGACGCTTGCATGTATTCGTCAAGCAATAAAACACAGCATATAAATTTATGAGCACTACTAAACTGAAGCCACTAGACACAATTTATGAAAAAAAATGTACTGTATTCCTGCAGGAAAAAGTGGAACTGTCTTAGAGGCCGACAACACTAAATCTTAAACTGATGAGGACGGAGGTTATTTTAACGTCCAAAAGACACCCTTGCAACTTAATATCAACCCCATTGCAAGTAAGATTCCTTAGCTATAGCTGATCAATATAATTCTGTCTTCAGTATAATATGGTAAAACTTCACTGACTGATAAAAAAGGTCAAATATTTAAATAAAAACTCCCTGCTTTATTCCAGCAATGAAAAGGACCAGACTATTTCTGCTTTTGAAGAAACTGATGTGAAGCCAGCCATCACATCTCACCCTACGGAACAACTTGGGCAGTGAAGTAGAGGGGTAGGACCCCTTGGCCAGTTCTGAGATGGTGTAAGAGAACACGTGCTTCTGGCCCGATTACCACTTGGAGCGCTGCTGTATTACCCTTGCCAGGGCTGGAGCCAGGCAAAACGTGCCTGCACAACTGGAGAACCTTAGTTGTCATCTTAATGACTCATGCCCTGCATTAATCAGGGCTTGAACACAGGAAAGACTTGGCCTCTATTTCTTTAGAAGTCACCCTTGCAATAAACCTGCCCCTTGTATGGGGCACTAGCAACTACTTTCCATCAAAACAAAATCATTTTTGATGCGTCATTAAGCAAAACATACAGACGATGGGAACTCATATGACACATTTTGAACAGTAATGGTTTTATGCAGGCGATTTTCAGAGGGGGGGGGGAAAAGAAATCTCCAGTATCTTCGAAAGTTTAGTGAAAAGGACTGGAAGACTCATTAAGGGCAATATTGCTTCCAAATGCAAAGCTTTCAAAGATTGGTGATTTAAGCGAAATATAAGTAGTTACATTTAGTTTTCAAGAAACTGGAAAGCTTACTTTATGTAGTTATATTGTATATACCAACACAACTGGATGTTCTATCAAAGTACAGAAAAATTAATAGTTTTAAGTACTTAAACAGCTGAAATCTACATACAGTATCCAAGCAGTCCAAACCAAAATAAATTCCTAACACTTACCATCAAAAAAACTTTTGGCTCTCAGGTAACTGACACTAAGTCTAAGCACAGACAGCTTATCCAATTTGGCGATAACATCTTGAGGGAAAGGCAGAAGGCTGGCCAAGCGGTCCAACTCTGCATTCAAGCGGTCCCTGTGTCTCTTGGATGGATTGGACTTGACTCCTTCAGCTGGGGATGGCTTTACTCTGTGGCAAAAAAAAAACAAACACAATATAAATGTAAGTTCCCTCACAAAGCGAAGGTAAATATTTACCAAACCTAAAGTTACGAACTGTCTTTTAAACTTTAACAAGCAAAATGTTTTTCCCAAGTGACTTCTGTTTCCCATTGAGGAGAAAAAAAAAAAAATCTAAGATGATTTAACCCTCCTAACCAACACACATGGACCGTTAAATGAAGCAGTCAGGGCTACAAACTTAACATGGAACGAACATTTGAAACCCTTGAGATTCAGCATTTTTTAAAAAAAGCTTCCTACGCTTTCACTCAAATGTCACTCGAATTCTTACAAATGTTCATATGCAAATAATTCAATAGCTTTTAGTAATATTTGTGTACAAATGCACTTGACAGTACACTTTTTAACTTCAATTACAGTTTTTTCACAGGTGTTCTTAGTTTTTGTCAATGTTTGGAATAGGCTATTGTCAATTGAATACAATAAAATTTTTGGTAACTTGCTAGACATCGAGGCATCCAAAGCTGCACAAGAAAACAAGAGATCCAGCTCAGTCAGCAGGTGAAATGTTTGTAGCAAACACTATTGAGCTCATCCTTTAAGTCACCTCTCAGCCAAAGGCATTTCCTTTGAGTACAGCATGCCGAAGGCATGCCTTTGTGCCTTACAAAGCACAATTTAAAAAGCTTTCTGTTATGAATTACATAACGAAGCTTTTGTAAACTGTTTTTGTAAACTGAAGCTATTTTCCATTCATATTCACCCTGAGCTCCAATTCCAGATACTTGGATACTCACACCTTCCCCCGCACACAGAAGTCTCGGAACAGGTTTAAAGCCCTACTCATCTAAATTGTAAGTAGTCATTACAAGCCAATACTGAAACCAAATAATTTATCTGCACAAGTCATAGTAGATTTGATTATATTTATGAAATAGTTTTCTAATTAAAAAGAGTGATTCATTCTCACTTTTCCAGTATTGTGGTTCTACTTGAGATCTGCAGCAGTTATCAACTTGTGCTGCTCTCATAGAAATGTTGGTTCTATAAGATGTATCACTTGTAAAAATATTGAGCATCAAGACTGTCAGCAGTTAATTTTTTCAGTATTTAGTCTGCTTCCAAGCTTCATCCTTGTATCAGTTTTACAATGAGAAATTGCAAAAGCTCCAATAGTGCTGGGGGTTTTTTAAATATTTTATATTTTACTTAAAGTAGAACACACTAAAAAATAACTTCACCTAGTGTTTCCAGTCAAATAATTAGTGATAGAGTGGACATTGCTATTTTTAGCTTGTTTTTACTTTATGTTTCAATTACACTTCTTGTTAGTTTAAATCCAAGCCCTTCTTTTAACAGGCATTGTTTATTTAAGTGTCACTTGTCAAAAACTTGCACTTAAGCCTGGCTGCCTGTTCCCTACCACTACAGCTGCCCTTTTGCACATTAAATGAGGCACATGCTCCTTATGTGGAGGCTGGAAACTTGAAGATGCCCTAATACAAAATGTTGTTAACACACAGAAATATAACATATCAGCAGCAACTACTTACTTCCCAGATGGATAAAGTTAAGCTTGCTGTAGGGTAAAGATTATTTAGGACACAATTCTAGTAGAGTTTTATCCTAAAAGCGTTGGAAAAGCAGGGAAAACAGATGAATCAATAAATATGAAAATTCTCTCTCTTGAAAAAACATAAGTTCATCAGCTTCAATGGGTGACAAACAAAACATTCAGATGTGTGCTTTGGTCGTAAGCCCTGACTTTGAGAGCTGCAGCTCACAGTATCCCCAAGTGAATATTAAAATAACATAGTAAAGCTTTCTTCACATTCTCTTATTCTTGCAGAATATTCACTTGTTCAAGCCATATGATTAACACCATTTCAATATAACCCTAAGGAAATGAAGTTCAAAATCACCAAACATCACAAGTAACATTAAAAGTTACTTCATAAATATTTTTTGTGTGCTAAACTGCCATAAATGTAGAGACAGAATTAATAAATTCCAAACGCGAAGCAGATAACGAGTTGTGTAACAATCAGTGAACAGTTCACTACTACCAAATCAAACAGGTCTGCTCCCGAAAAGCAGAGGCCTCCGCGGAAACTGTTCAAAGCATGCAATCTTTTCCAAATAAATCATCACTGAACACCAGACTTATCTATCTTCACAACTGTCCTCCGCTTTGCTTAAACCCCCTATAAGCAATTTGACAAGTTAGTTGAAATTATACACAACTGTGCAGCTACCTTGTCAAGTTGTTAGTGAGATCCAATTGGTTTTGCTTTTCTGTCTGCTGACTTCTCGTTCTTACTTAGCACTAGTGCAAAGCATAAGGATTTTCTAAGTGTAGTGTACAACACTTCTGAATATTACGTTACTGGTATTTGCAGCATAAGACTTAGGTTCTCTCCCTCCAAATCAAACATTGATTTTCCCTAATTTCCCCCTTTGTCACCCAGCTAAAATCCATTACGTAAAAATGGATCCTTCAGTGACGAAGGGAACAAGGGTGGAAATGCCAGGGGCATAAGTAGCGAGCTAAACCATTTTCCATCCACTTATGTAAACCCTTGATGCTAAAGACAGACCTAGCTGCGTTGCAGAAAAGGATCTTCAAGGAAAATTACGTGCTACGTCAAGATTAAATCCATGCAAGTATTTTATTTAAAAGAGGGAAAAAAAGACTAAAGAAGGGAATGGATTTTAAGCTGATTTTTCTTTCACAAGTTCTTGATCTTTTACCTTTCACAGGAAATTTTAATTCCCTAGTCAAAGGCCAGAGGTCCCTGTGTACTCAGCACCTCTGAACGGAGCTACAATCCTTGTCATCCAACAGCTGCAAGACAAGTAAGCACTCTTAATTCCTGTTTCAACAATTCTGAAGGATTTGCCATCATAACATTAGCTGACTACTACTTTCACAGGTCTGCTACAGACCAATCAGAAGTTTTCATTACACATGCTAACCATGTGTGCCTTCACAGACATTAACAACACTAAATTATTAAAAAGAAAGTGCACAAGTACCTGAGTCTTAATTATTATCAAAAGACCAAAATAAATATTTACATGCTAATGTGTTGGGGTTTTGGTGTTTTGGGGTTTTTTTAAGGGAAATTGAAGTAGTTCTTTGAGAAAATGAAAAAAAGCACACATTTATTTTGTTCATATTATGAAAACAAAAACTTCGAAAAGAAGGAAAAAACTCAACAACCAAGCACTGAAAAGCATGATACCTTATTAACAAGATTGAAGTGTGAAATGAAGTCAGGATATAAGAGTGTGCAAGAAGAGCACTAAAGATACAGCGACATGCTAAAAAACCTAATTATGTTAAAAAAAAATAATTGGAAATTCATTAGAACTGGTGGGTTTTTTTAGGAAAAAAGGACATGAGGAAGAACATACATGTCACCCAGCTAATGGATTTAATCTTTTTCAGCTACATATATTCTCCATCTCATATTTAATAGTACATGAAATAATATATGTCATTCTTATGTAGATTATTTAATTCAATGTAGGTCAGGTATATGAAATGCATCGGTTACCACCAAGCAAGTATTACAATAGGCGACATCCTCCAAAATTCTCTATTTACTTCAGTAACTGAAAAACACTTCTAAGCATTTACTCTTATTTCCCACATCAAATTTACAATTATTGAAAATTCAGCTGATGATTCCTTTGGAAGCAACCGATATGACACAGGCTACTGATCTCTTTGATCAAAAGTTGTTGTCAGCTTATCTAGAAGGGGCAAGAGTGGCTTTTTTTTTTTTTTTCCAGTGGCTTTTTCAGCAGGCAATAAAAACAGCAAAGATTTAGGCCACTGAAGGGATAAAGTTGTTTTTACTAAAAAAACCTCAATCAGCAGTGTACTACTTGTCTGATGCTGGGCAACTGTTTGTCCTCCAGTAGTAAACAGAGTTTTACTTTGCTCCAGTTGTTTTGGTGTATGAAGAACTCCACCAGACTGACAGAGAGAGCCAGAACACCAACCAAGACTGAAAGTTTCACCATATTTCATCACTGTTTAGATTCCAAGGTTATTTGGAACGAGGGGAAAAAAAAACAAAACTATCTAATGACCATGTTATCTACATTTGTCTGTCTCCATTTGCTCCAGATTCTCTTTCTATACAGTATACTTTTGCAAGAAGCACTGACCAAAAACCAACCAAAAAAAAGCACAAATTTCAGAAACTCAGTGAATTTTAAGCAGCAGTCTACATGTAACATACAGGTACCCCAAGACTGGCAAGGTTATAATTTAGATATAATAAATTTATTCTACATAGGATAATAGCTTTATTGCCTTCATTTCAAATAAGAGGTGTAAACTGCTGTTTGTAGCAGATGCTGTTTTACACAAAGGAATCTTTTAATGATTATTTTTCTTTCCTGATGAACTTCCATTTTGAAAGTTTGTTCTGGCACTTTTTGTTTGTTTGCCTTGAAAGAATACATAAAGAGTTTCATTTTTTAAATCGAAATATCTCTGCACTGCTTTCTGAAATTACTATGTCTACTCATAATAAAGGATCAACCAGTCAAACGCTTTTCTCTGGAGTACTTAACATCATTAATACATTTAAGCTAACACAGAACAAAACCATATCCTAATTTCTTATTCAGTCTGCTAAAGAAACATGCCATGACACTTTCTGTGTAGTATGAAACATTTAGACCTCCCCACTCTGTTCCTGGTCTATTACATTTCTCCAGCTATGCAAAAAAATTCCTATGCAAATGCCGAAAAAAAAGGAAAACAAGGCAAATGAGAGCTAGAAGGCAGAAAAACATAAAAACTACAAGGTGGAGCTACATTTATATAACATCCTTCACCTAATGTTGGAACCTATCTACAGTAAACCTCACTTCCATAAAATCTGCATTTTATCCTTCCTACTACAATGCCAGTGTATTAATTCAGCAATTCAGTTAATAATCACTAGAGAAAAGGAATTCAAGACTTGAAAACAAAAAAGCAAAAGCAGGGGCCACCCATTGCTCCTCAAGCTTCAGTGGGCAGCAAAACACCCCACAGACGTGCTGCCACCAGGGGGACTCTCAGAATTCAAACATTAAATGGGGAGGAAATTTAAAGGCTCCAAGGTTTTAAGAAAGTGATTTCTGTAGCATATTACATGCAATTGGAGTGCACGTGGTTTAGCAGCCCCCCTTTTTTTTTTTTTTTCAGATGACAAGATAACAAGATGAACTGCAGGAACAGTTGCCTATTAAGTTCCCTCATGATTGCTTTTCTTTTTCTGCTGTGATACTGTAATTCCTTACTGAATCAAAAAAAAAAAAAAAAAAGCACATTTCAACACTCGGCACTGTCGGGCAATAGCCTAAGATTTCCTCTCAAGTTCAGTCCTTTACATGGCACAGAACAAAAATGAGGAGTCACAGAAGGAAGTTTCCTGAACTGGTTTTGAGTTACCACCATGGCTTTAACGAGTTATTTGCACCTGAAGCATTTCTTCCACTTCACTTTTTTTCATGGCACCTATGGCATTATACGAATAGCTTCTTCTGTTTCTATAGACTAGCTGCCTATTGCCTCAGGTTACCAAGCATCACGCTCCATTCAGAGTCACACACATATGGCAAATAAACATTAGAAGAACTATCCACAGAAACAGTCTCTCCTACAAAAGATACTAGTCCCAACAATGTATCACCTTTTCAATTTTTTTTTTTTTTTTTTAAGAGCTGTGAATTGTATTGGAGGGAGGAAGTATCAACTTCAAATGGTTTAAAAAAAAAATCACAGTAGTGTCAAACCATAGGACAAAAAAAACACAACACTGGAACTGTTCATAAAATTTAAAATCTTTATGAACCAGAAGCAAGTACATCTTTCCTTCCTCCTCCAACCAGTTACAAAAGCTTATTACTTCTCTCACTTTTTTTGGCCTAAATGTATGGTCTGTAATTAGTTATTTGAGAATCCAGAGTCCTCCGACCCACTAGCAATGTTCTCTAAGGTTGGTCTAACAGAAGCAGCAACCAAAGAGCATAGCCATTATGACAAGAAAGGACACAAGTGATACGTGAAAGACAAATTAATTTTGCATTAAAATAATTTCTAGTAGCCCCAGCAAGGCGGGTTAATAATCAGCCTCCACTTCCATTTACGGGTGAAGAAACTATTTTAATATGAGTATTTTTATTTTAAGAAACAGTTACTTCTCCTTTTGGTCTGAAAGGGCAAAGTCCCTCCATAGATAAACGATTACCACTAGTAACAAAAAAGGCTTCAAGTTCAACTAATCAGAGAGGCTCAGCCAACTTACATAAAAAGGAGATACAGGAAAAAAAGGATTACTTACGTAGCTACTACAGTAACATAAAAGAGAAAGTTTCACATCCTCTAACCAAGACTAACCAGAATCTAATAGTAAGCCAAACATCAAGCGATCTTACCAGCAAGGCAGAACACCTCGCTCTTTTACAATCAGAACTTAAGATTTGCCTTTAGCAAGTAGTCTACAAATATCACCAATACATTTTTATTTCTTCACAAAAATCCACTCATTTCATTCTTAAAATCCAGATCTGAATTTAATTCAATATCTCCACGTTTTTGTTTGGAAACAAACAGTCAAAAAAAAGCAACCACTGCTGTTTTCATAATGAATGCATCTTCTAGCGAGGGAATTTTTTTTAAAAAATGCATTTTAGACTTTCTGTTAATTTGTAGGGTGAAAACCCAGCTAGGTACATGCATTCACTCTAAGAACTCCAACCGTAAAGAAACGAGCACTCAAGCTAATTCCCCTGCTCCCAAGACAGTTGTCTGCTGTAAATCTAAAACCACGTCATTCACAACAGAATTTCATTAAATATTTGTCATTCCCTCCTTTAATACTTCTGTAGTCTTGGCAGTTATTTTACATCTACAGAAGTAACCCGCAGAAACACACAGGGATTTTTTTGAGCTTTGCATCATGGTTAGCTTATTTTTCTTGCAACTCAGTAGTTTACCTTTGCTACTTTTTATGATCTATAGATTCTTGACCTTCAGTTGAAAGTGCAAGTTAAGCATCTCCTCCAGCCTGAAAAATCACTCTCAGGAGACCAGTGTTTTAAAGGAGCATGCAAAGCCTCAGAGTCAAACGTACAGCAGGTGCATAATATGAAATTACTCAGGTACTAAGCTGCTTCCAGAGCATCAAAAACATAAGTTAATAAACAAAAAAAAAACCCACTATACGACCAGACTTTTTTTTTTTTTCCTCTGCAGACCGGTCTGCAGCACTTGGGTTTGTATGGAGCTGAACAAATAAAAACATCCCACGTAATACCGGAGGGTTAAAGCGGGTTCAGCCCTTCCAGACAGGCTAAAAAAAGCCCTAAACGGTGGGAATCTACCGAGTCTCTCCCGGCTCCGACCTCTCGCTCCTCACAGAGACACCTGAGCACCCGGCAGCGGTGCGGAGCGGAGCGGTGCGGTGCGGGGGCGCGGCGGCCACCGCGCGGGGCCCGGCCGGGCCGGTGCGGCACCACCCGCGGGACCCGCTCCGGTGGGGCGAGCGCAGCCGCCGCTCGGAGCCGTCACCTCAGATGCCTCCCAATCTAGGTCAGCCGGCTGCGCCGCGCCGCCGGCACCGCTCCCTCCTTCCACCGCCACGACCCTTCGCGCATCGACACTCCCTTATTTATTTATTTTTTTAAGAGGGGAAAAAAAAAAAAAAAAGCCAGAAGCAAGGAAAATCTTGCCGGCACCTCTAGGCACCACCTCTCCCGGGCGCCCCTACACCGCGCCGCCGGCCACCCCCGCCGGGCCTCCACGGCGCGGTGCGCAGCAGGACGGCGAGCCGCCGGGAAGCCGGTTCGTTCCCTTCCTCCCTCCCTCCCTCCCTCCCTGCCTGCCTCTCTCCCCGCCCGCCCGCCCGCGGGGGCCGCTTACATTTTCTGCACAGGTTTCCGCCGCTTGCGACTGGCATAGGTGACATTGGGGTTCATCCTGCCGCCGCTCCAGCGCCCCGCGCCGCAGGCTCCGCCGGCCGGGGCCGCCGCCCTCCCGCCCGCCTCGCCCCGGCTGCCGGGAGAGCGCGAGCCCCACCGGCGCCGCAGCCCTCGCCTCGCTTCTCCCGCGAATGCCGGCCCTCCTGCCCGCGGCCGCCTGGAGCGCAGGGAAGAGCGGCGCCCGCAGCGCGCTCGCTCGCAGCGGCGCCGGCGCCTTCCCCGGCCGAGCGAGGACGGGAGGCGGAGGCGCCACGGGGCGGGGATCCCAGGTGATCGGCGGCGGCTACACCCACGCGCCGCCCCCGGAGGGCACAGGTGTGGGGGCGGCCGGGGCTTTCCAGCGCCGCTCGCCCCGCGTCTACCCCGCCGAGGCGACGCCGACACCCGGCCGGCTCCCTCTGCGGCGGCGGGAGGGTGCGCGGCGGCCTCTACACCCCGGCGCGGCCGCCGTCTGCTGGCCGAGCGCCTGACAGCGTGCGCGGCGCCGGGCCGGGCCGGGCCACGCCGCCCCGCCCCGCCCGGCCCGGCCCAGCCCCGCGCCCGCTCCTGCTCCTCCTGCCGCCGCCGCGCTCCCCCGGCCAGGTCCCGCCCCGCCCGGCTGACAGCCGCCGCCGCCCCCTCGCCGAGGAGGCCCCCCGCGGCGGCAGGGAGGAGGGGGCGGCCGTGCCGCCATGTTGGGAAGGTCACGCGAGGAGAGGGAGGACTAGCGCGGGGGTGCGCCGCGGGGGGCGGCGGCCCGGGGGGACGGGATAGAAGGGCTCCGGGATGGGGATGGGGTCGGAGAGGGAAAACCACCAAGCCCGTGGCGGCCGGGGAGGGATGCGCGGCGTGGTCCCGTGGCAAGCGAGAAGGAAGGTCAACTCCAAGCGCCCGTGTAGCCCTAATAACAACAACAACAAAAAAAAAAAAAAAAAACAAAACACAAAACCATGGGGAAAAAAAAAATCACAGCGTTCAGTTTGGAAAGAAAAGTGACGCTACATCAGTGGCAAGATGAGGCCTGTGTCTGTCACACACCTCCCCCGCTTCCCGCCTCCCCCGGGCTGAAACCCTCCTGGCCGCAGGTCGCCTAGCAGAGAAACCAGAAATAACCGCGACCGCCCAAAATAGGGGTGAGGGGGAGCCCCGGGTAGGCGAACCCGCCGGGGGAGGCGCGGAAAGGCACCGGGCTCCACCGAGGACAAGGCCAGCGGGACACCTGGGGAAAGAAAGGTGGGCACGGCTGCCGCTCGCTGAGCACGGGGGCGGGGAGGGGGGGGGGGGCGCGGCGACGGGGCTGACCGGGCGAGGACGTGGGTCATATCTCATTAGGGGAGATATGCGGACATTTTAAATTAAACACTTATTTTAAAGGAAAGGAGCAGCATCCCAAAAGGTAAGAGGCGCCGCCAAACTGCTGACAAGTAAAACCATCCAAGGAGAGCCCCGCTGCCGTTCTGACCCGCCGCCGCTTCTCTCGTCCGTTTTCTTCCTCTGTTTCCCCTCGCAGCAGCAGCAGCAACACAGCCCTTCCCCTGGAATAACCGCAATAAATTTTGTCTCAACGCTAAACTTGGGAGCCTGGGAGTCGCCCTGTGTAAACACGGGTTGTACGCGGTCACGGCCGAGACGAGAGCCGGGATGAGCTCCCCTCGCTCCCTTTCCAACGCACCCGCGTCCCGCGGTACCCGCGGGAAACTCCCGTTTGAAAGGGAGCGAGGGGAGCTCGTCCCGAGCCCGGCAGCCGGAGAGCGACGGCAGCCGCGGGCTCAGCCCCGGTCCCGCGGTTCGGTGCCCCCGCAGCCGCCCGTGCCCGGCTGCCGGGAGGCCGAGGCAGTGTCCGTGGTGCTGGCGTCTGTCTGCCCGTCCGCGGGGGCTGGCCGGGCTGCCAGCACCGCGCCCGCGGCGGCGGCCAGCTCGCACCTTCCCTCGCTGGTTCCTGAAGCCCCGGTTATACAAAGCGGTTTTGCTCCGCTCTGCTGGCGGAGGTGCCGGGGGTGGCCCGGCTGTTACCGTACGGTGAAAAACCGGGATCGTTCAGTGCCCGGCCCCAGCCAACCGGCAGCGCTCCGGCGCCGGAGGCCGCTGCGTCCCGCAGGACGGGGCGTCCCGCCGCCCGGGCCTCCTCCGCGGGCGCTCTCGGCTGGGATTAGGCAGCATAAGGCGTGCTTGTTTACCAGCTTAATTGCTCGGGTTTAATTGCCTGGGAAGCTATCCCAGATGCAAAGTACGCTGGAGCCACAATATGCAGATAAAATTAATTTGACTGAACCTTAACAATGCTAGTGTGCTTGCTAGTATGACGGGAGTTGATCAAACGTTTCGAAAAATAGGTCTTCGGCAAACAAAATTTATGCAAAAATATAGTAAAAGAACCATATGCCTTATCAGGTCAGTCCCTTGCAGGCACATTCCTGCCACATTCCTGGCCAAACACCTTTGCAGAGGAGGGCAACTATTCACTAGCTCAGACCCTTTTCCCTTCACTCTCTCATTCTCTATTCACAAGATCTTGCCAGCACCCTGGAAATAAGAAGATGAGCAATACTGTACACCATGTATTACTTCCTTCTCTTCTCCAGCCCCTTTCTTCTTTTGAATTTGGGACTGAAACTGGAGATTAATTCACTTTATTCACTCCAAACCCATCCATCTATCCAAGCACTCGGTTTCTTCCAGCCTAAACTTCTCAGTCCCTTTCACTACTCTTTGCACCCCTAGCCTCTCCCTGCTCACTGATTTCTTCCTCTGTCAACACAAGCGTGGTGCGATCACTCCATACGCAACATAAATTGCTGCTCTGCTTTCATTCTTCTGTCCAGCTTCATTATCTTTGTGTTGAAAGCTTACAGGCATTGTTTAAGGCTCCTCTTCTTCTAATTTTTAATTTAATTGCTTCCAGTCTGCCTGTTACTTCCTCACTGAGATTGAACAGTCTCCAGCAACTTCTTATTCTTCACTGGACCTCAAGATCTCAACTATTTCTTGACCTTTTGTGCTACTTAGATACTGTCAGAGACACCCATGCTTATGCTCATCTGCCAGCTCCAAATCTACATAAAGAGGGCTACATAAAGAAGGAAGTAGGCTTTAGCCTCTCATGATGGTCTTCATTTCCCAGTTCCCTTCTGGGGCCATAGGAACTTGCATGGTGCCAATGAGATACTGTGGTTGCTCGCCAACTCCCTGATTTGGAAATAGAGAGCAAGGAAAACTCAAGATGTTGGGCAGAAACCACATCTTCTGTACATTTGCAAACTACTGCCAACTATTGGAAATCCACTCCTATGGGTCAACCATCTATTTAACAACACATGAGACTTCAGATGTTCAGCACCCAGAGAATCACAGAACACGGGTAGAATTTCCATGTGTGTCACTGGGGCCTTTTGGACACAGGTACCTAAAAATTTCTATACCACATCGTCTGCAGCTTTTGCAAATCTGTCCTCACCTGATGTTCTTGCTGTCTCTTTGCCTAATCCATTGTCTCAATATTTTCTTTTCTTTTTGATAATTTGGGTACAGTACAGATCTTGCCTCATATTCAGTGTAAAACAAGAAAAAAACTATACAAGCGTAATTCAGCAGTCTTAGAGCCCTCTTTACAGCATAAGATTTTGTTGGGCTTTTATTTTTATTTTTTTTTAAGTAATATTTTGTCAAATTTAAAAAGTTTGGTCTTGGCAAAAGATGACTGTGGCTGATGTCAAGTGGGAGATTAAAATGATTTAATTCCTATGCAGATCACCTTCAAGTGTATTGTACAGCTATAACTAGTCTCTTCTCATTTTATCTCCAGGTTACGACCCAGCCGGCTTACTAGGTCTAAACTGAAGATCACATCTTCCCTTAATAAATTCTCTCTAACCTTTAGCGATTACTCTTCTCCTCATTGCTCAAATCCAGCATTTTTGCCTTTATAGTCATGAATCGTGATGCCATCCAATAAGGAGATTTTTAAGAAAAATGTGTTTGTGCATCTAGCGAACCATGCCTTTCCCTCTTCCCGGCATGTGTGAAGTGCTATATTAAATGAACATGTTCTCCTGTATCCAATACGCTTTGTGGTTATCATCCTCTGAAGCTTCCAGAAGTTTCACTTACTTTCCTCAGCTTAATCCTCTGGGCTGACTTGTTCTAGCTGTCTCCAGTGCAGATTACACAGAATAAATCTGGTTTGGTTATCGGTGATTTCTGCCTCCCTGGACATAAGGAAAGAGGATTGTGATTTAAAATTGTGATTTACGCAGCTGAAATTTTGGGGATATACATTACTACTGATGATTTAGGTGTTATTTTCCATGCACCTTTGTTCTGCTAAGAAAGAATATCTATGGTAATTCAGATGACTCTCTTCGTACTCATTTCGGGGAACTAATCGTCTAGGGAAGTTGAATTAGAGTCAGTGAAGAGCCTATATACTGATCCTTTAGTGACTGGGAAGGTCACACAAACATTTTACTGTGAGGAACCAAAAATATTGAGGGAAATTCTGCCCCACTTTTTAAAACTTAACCAGAAAAATACATATCTAGAAAAAAAAAGAAACTTGGTAATGGAATTAATAGTACACTGCTTTATGATGACTTTTCTTACAGAAGCCTCATTTGCAGGTACTAGTTGAACTGTATATTTTAATGAGAATTAGGTTGACAAGAAACTTTTTTCCCCTGCTATTTGTAATTTTGTCAACATAGGACAGAACCAACACATTCTTTTTCTCTTCTCCCATTCCCACATCTGACTCCCCATTCCCACTGCCCTTGCAGGTGCTTCTGATGTGCCAGTGTTTAAAATTACACCCAGTTTTCTATCAAGTACTTAACTTGGGGAGCATTTCCAGAAGTTGAAGAGACATATAAAGGATGAAAAATATGAAACATAATGAATATATGGACAAGTAGACTATTATCCTCACATAATGGTTAGTGCTGAAAGGTCTTTGTTAATAATGGTATTTTAATTATTTTAAATTCATTGAATTGCACTAATCCAATTACATCTATAGTCTTAATTGTTCCAACAGGGGCCAGAATAATATCCTGATGAAAAACACATTTAGACACAGTGCTCAAGATTTTTCCACTTTGAGAAAATTTGAGAAATTAATAAGCATAATCTGTGAGGCAGGATCATGATTCTGCTCTGATCCGATCCTATGATATGTAAAATGAAAAGCATGTTTCACCTGTAAGCATAGGAATAAAGGAACAATATTATTACAAAGTATAAAAGTCAGTACATGGCTAAGTATTGTCAGATTTTCTCTTGTATACAGAAATGAGCAGAAGAGAACAAGTTTATACAGAAACTACCTCTCAGTTCAAGAGAACTCTTCTTTAATCTAAACCAAAAAAGTTCTGAAGAGCTATAAAGATATAGCAAGCAACTTAAATTAACCTTGCCTGCCTAAAACATTCAGCAACCCTCTCCCCGCTACAAGCATTAGAAGTAAATTTTATTTTATAGCTAAAATAGTCTTATATTATCATTCCCAATGAGCTTCATGTTTTTTGTCCTGATAAGTACAGAGCCAGTCATTATTTTAATCCAATACAATCCACTCTGAATCAAATACCGAGAGCCATATAATTTTCCATGGCAACAAGTCATCCTTTTCTAGGGGCAAGTCAGGAGGACCTGGTAGAGCCTCTCAACCACAACACCAGCAGTTAGAGACCTGCATGACAGACCATGACTCCTTCCTTCTCCCCTCCTTCCTTGTTGAAGGGATAAATTTATGTTACGTTGGTATACAAAGAGTTAAATCTGCAACTACAAACCCATTTAAAGAAAAATACTGTTTCTGCATACATTGTATGACGTTTCTGACAGTCAAGCTATTGGGATCAACAAATACCTTCTGTTCCCAGGATCCTTCCCTCCCACTGGGACTCTCTGGCCCACAATGAGTGAGATCCACATTATTATATTTTCTTAGTTTCCAAACTAAGGTGATTTCATGCAAACTGCAAATGGCCACTGGCCTGCACTAACCCCTGAACTGCCCCTGAGAATGATGTGGGAGTATGCCAAAACTGTGTAAAAGATGATTCTAACCATTTAAAATGACCGATGATTGAGTTTTAATGTCTAGGAAGTTCCATGTCACTCATTAAAATTTACTAGTACAGATATAACCTTAGAGTGTATTTCCAATGCTTTGGCCATAAAGGTTACAAATAGCCTACAATTATTAGTATGCAGAAGCAGGAAAGTTTTGCTCACAACAGTAAATCACCATGAAGATCAGCAAATGTGGGCAGCATATGATCCAGCTGCACCAAGACCCTTTGTGCTGTTACATGCGGAACGAATACAGAAAGAGCTGATCATTTTACTTCTGCTTTAAAAACACTACTGAACTATATTTATTAACAGGGCTTTGTAGCTAAATTGGCTTATAATATTAACACAACCAATGGTTTGAGAAGGCCTAAAACAAGCTTACAATTATGATAGCTAACTCAGTAGGCTGCAAATTCTCTTTCTGCTCTCATTAAGAGGAAAGGGTATACACAAAGTAAGACTAATGAGTAAAAAAAATGATTTAAATTAGAAGTGACAACACAGTTGCCATGCCAGAGCTTAATTTCTGTACCAACAAACCTGAGCTAATTTTAATAAATATAGCTAGTTGTCATGAATTTCAATTTAGCCTTATAAAACCTCTCTGTGACTAAGACAAGCTACAGGTACTGTATTAATGGCAATTGTATTTTCTCGCTCTTTTTAATGGGACTTCCTATCAAATCTAGTAGGTGTACATAGAGAAGAATATGAAAAAATAGCAAATAATAGATACACAGATGTCCGAATGCCAAAGGCCAAAGCTAAAACTAATATGAAATCTGTCTAATTACACAGAGAAATTTCCATGAACGTGCTGCATAACTAATAATAAACAAGAAAAAAACCCCAACCAAACAAACAAGAAAGTCCAAACACAGTAATTTTAATACCTACTCAGGAAATAGCCTGCCTGAGGACAAAAATGCGGTCCATGTTTTCATTAACAGGATACAAAATACAGTCATTCATTGAGTCTCTAGTTCTTGAAACCATAGAGAGCTGTACCTGTGTCACGCCCTAACCCATCGTTTACAGCCTTCTATCACAAAGAGACGACAGCCTCCTGTCCAGGGCTTACTCCTAGAGACTTTTTCTCAATAAACAATTGTAATTTTTATAGGTTTTGTAATTTAGCCCTGTAACATCTTTTCGCGTCCAGAGTGACTACAACATTCCATCATTTCAACAGTAAATTTTCTTTGATCTCATCTGTGACTGAGACACCTGAGGAAGTCAAGAGAGGGGAGAGGACAATGAGTCTGCTAGGGCAGCAATGTGGAGGAACAACTGCCTCTTAAAGCCAGCATGAATACAGAGAGCTACCAGATAGCTACCAGCTATCTGTAATGCTCATTACATAGAGCAAACAATAACATTGGAGAAAGGGTAACAAGAGCAGGTTGCTTTGCTATGGAAAAAACACATGAACAATTTTATTCTACAAATAGTAGTCATGGCAAGTTTTTTCTTCTCAGCATTACAGCAGAACATGCATGTACTGAAAACTGCCCACAAGGCAGTTGATGTATTGTTTGCTTTATCCTTTATTTTTTTTCCCCCCTATTTGTCCTTATAAGTGTCCTAAGCAGACTGTGTTTACATGTATTCCCAAAATAAGCCATAACTGTTGCTAGCTACATACCATTTTTATAGTCCCGTTATCTCTGGTTCTCTGAATTCAGCCTGGCTCACAGAGTAACTTTTAGTATTTAACAGTTGCTGGTAACGAGTCTTCTGTAAATCTTCTAGTCAATGTGCCTTGCATGCAAGAGAAATGTTTTACTCCTTGATTATAGTGACTTATCTGTCAATTTTTACTACTAGCTATGTAATATCATCTTCAACATAGAGCCTCAGGTGCTGTCTGAAAAGCAAGGTTTTAACAATCTCAGCTATGCAGAAGCTGTGTCTTAAAAGTTTGTATATTACAGACGTACAAACCTAGACCAATGTCTAGAGTGTTCTTTTTCTGGTCAGAATGTTCTTTAAATATTTTTCTGTTTACACTAGTATCACTGAAGATGCTAAATTAGAAAACTGTCCAGTAAGAAAAGCTGTTCTTCTGTTCTGTCTCTTCTAAAAGAAGTTGCTTTATCTATAATTTGTGTTCTATATTGTATATGTCACTTCGTAATGTCTCTAATAAAACATTAAGGTGGAAAAAGCTATCATAAGCATTCTTTGTAATAAAATCTTGTCATAATCTTTTAAAAATAAGTGCTTATTTTTAGTGTATTATTCTTTAAGCTTCTAGAAAACACCAGGAAAAACAACTTCAAAACCTGCACAAGTGCCAGTTCTTACGACCGTCAGTGCTCTTAGCAATTCCAGTGGTCTCAGCACAATAACGTTCAAAACTTTTTCTTCAGTGTTTCACACAAATATTCTTACTGTGTGCCTATTGCTACAATAGATTGCATCACCAAGATACCACAAATCTTTAGAAGTTTATCATTTCCCCTAAATAGTCAATGGAGCTGCTATCTAGTCTATCTACCAGAGAATAAAAGTTGCTCATCTCAGAGGTATAAAATATTGCTGATTTATTTATGAGGGTGTGTGTCTGGAGTGAGTTTGCAACTCCTTTCATAAGCAAGACTCCAGCAAGTATGATTTTTTCATCCAGGATGTCTCTTAAAAGAATTCCCTGACTCTACTCTTGGTAAGTTTGGATCTAGGATCTTTCAGGTTAGAAAATTAAGCATGAGGTTTCTCTAGTAATGGGCAACACGACAGATGGTCCTTCAAAAGCAGTTGACACTGCTTTCAAGGAACGCATGACAATATTCTGAAGTAGAGTCGGATTTGAAAGGAAACCAAACAATAAGCACAGAAATTGGATGAGCTGATCTCATCCAAGTTAAGAAAGAAATAAATAACATTAAGTTGTTCTGTCTGAACCTTTTGGCTGACCTTCAGGCTTAGCTTAACATGGCCTGTCGTCTGCATAATGGCCCAAGACTGGTGTGATGTATTTTAAACATGTTTCCAAAGATGGAAGAAATAATTTCTGATCTTGTTGCTACCTTTACTCTAAAAGAATCAGGAGTTGCAGCTGAAGGTTACTTCAGTTATTGAAATTATCTTATTGATCGAAATATAACAGCTCTGTTACATTTCCTTTTTTTTTTGTGGGTTTTGTTTTGTTTGCTCCTTTTGTTTTCTAGTAAATATTCCTACTATCTCTACTAAAAATATAAATAGTAATAACAATATGCAGTGAACTGAGTCTATGATTCATCCAGTTCCCTAATTTCATCAGATCAGAAATTCTGGCAAATAGTCTTGTGCGTGCTAGGTAATTAGAGAATATAATGTTGTTCTTAGTGCAATATATGTATTCATTATCTGCTAAAAGTAATTAAGCATCTCTATACAATCTTGAAATGTTTAGTAACAAAAAAACCTTGTCATCAGTGTTTCTAGTCACAGACCTTTTAAAGTCTTTCTCTCTGAAAGTGGGATTCATAGAGCACAAATGCAATCAGTTGAACAGGAAGATACAAACCAGAAAAAAAGGAAAGGGAATAAGCACAGCAAACAAGGAAATCTGGAATGAAAAATAAGCCAATGATTAAAAGAGTTGGTTATTGGAGAGAAAGCTGGCAATGGCTAAGGAGAAACTTCTTCCCTGAGATGACCAAAAATAAGACATTAAAAAAAATCTGAAAATAAGAAATAAAATAGAAAATCACAGAGTTTCACTATTAGCTCATAGAACCATGGAAGCTATTATTTTCTAATAATTCATTTAGGAGACTCACTGTAGGATCTAGTGATCTATATATTGTTACATAAAGACCTTAATGGCAGTAGTTACAGTGACAGAGAGCCATATGAGGTATTCTAGAAATTTAACAGCTTATGTATGTCTGAGCTGCAGTATCTGGGTCCTTGCCAACACCTAGGCTCTACTGAATTTCCTAGGTAGATGTTGCCTTTTACACCCATGTTCTAGAATCAGTCAGTCCAAAAAATGGACAAAGAAAAGGAAAGATATGAGAATAATCTTCAATTTGTTCCCTTAAAGAGTCTGCTGGTGGCCTTTTGGCTCCACAGAGCATCTTGTGAATTTACTATCATTTTTCCTCAGGGAAGGACATACACAGGGAAACTTTCACCTCTCCCACCACAGAGTCCTTCAGTAAACTGAAAAAAGAAAGCCTTTCTAAAAATGGAGACCTGAAAACAAATTTACTTTGTGATATTAGTCTTCCTGTAGGAACCTCTCCCCGGCCACAATTGTTTCAACAGTCTGTGCTCCAGAATGTTATGGCTAGATAATGTTTGTTCAAGATGTATTGCTACCCTTGTATAAAATATCTAGGTCATTCCCATAACATTCGCAATATGTAGCAAATGTATATTTCATGGTCTCCATTGTTTAAGGCCAAAGTTTGAACTACAGTCATGGCAACATTTATAATGGACACAATAAGGCAGTTATCTTGATCAGGGCAGAACCTGGTAGTTACCTTGTGTGTGTTTTGCCCTTGTTTTCCTTCCTTTTGTAGCTACACAGATGGAAGAAACACAGCTCAGTGGTTTCTCTACCCTTCATCTCAAATCTTTCTACTGTAGGCAGGGCAGAATAAAGCAAGCTGCCAGTTTAGGATTTTTGGCCTAAAACATTACCGTTCCTGATGGTTGGAAATATGGTTGCCTTAAATCATGGCTGCGGGTCACCCGAACTAATTTTATTAGATGAAAATAACATTAAGTACAAGAATTTCAGGTATATTTGTGACATTTTATTCCTACTATAGTTATCAATGCTCTGACTTCACTGAGTTTGTTCCTTCATCATCTATGTACAGTCCACCCATAAGCAGCTGAATAGTTGCTACCATAACATAATTTCACACAGACATGATTAATGACATTATGCTTGATGGTGGTACTGCAGATAGCTCCGGGTTGTGGTGGCTAGAGCAACCCAGTGTGATCCTTTCCAAGTTTATTACAACTGCAGTCCATAAGCAGTGCAAGCTGCATTATATATATATACATCAAACTATCCCACAAAGATTTGTATATGCCTAGCATACAATCAGTAAAACTAATTTCTGACATCAAGCTATATGCAGACTTACAGAAAAATTTTCTAGAAATGAGCAAGCGATATTGGTTTAAGCCATAATGTGTCATGGGGGGGGCAAAGGAAAGAATATGATACCCTTTTTGCTGTTGAATTACTGTTATTAATGCTAGGCATTTAATGGAGTTTCTTGGCATTCACGTGCTGTAAGAACAACCATTATTGGTAATATTTGACATATTGTGCTCATTTAATCGAGCATCTTCCACACTGATATGTTTGCCTGTATCCAGATAGCAAAGATACTCCTTATTTTCAGAAATACTTGATAAGAATAACATAACTTACAGAATAACCTTTGAATAGTACTCCTTATTTTAACTCGTTTGTGTCTTTTTTATGAAACAAAACATTATTTTTGAGTAGCTAGGTCATTTCCACCTATAAAAAGCACAGAAATTATTGTGTTTAGACTGGTAGTATTTCTCAATCTCCTCAATTTATTTACCTTAACAGATGTACAGAAGCACACAGATGGAAACAAATCTTTTCGAGCTTATTGTTTAAGAAAATAATCAGGACAGCAAACTGGTGACATTATTCCTGTCTTCTCTTGTAACTGAAAACTGTTGCAATGATGATACAGGGAGAAAAAGCATATTAATTTCTAGAAAACTGTGGTTCCATGTGGGTCATCTAAGATCCAGCTTATCTTATTCCCAGAAATCACTCCAATTTAAGGGAAGTGGCTCTCCTCATCAACTCTGAGTAGCATGCTGCTTGGCAAGGGCTTCTGTTGAAATTAGTGGTTCATCCAAACTGCAGCTGCTGTTAGTCCCTGAGTCTGGGTGCAGGTGCTGGCTGCATCCTATGGTAGGATGAGGTGAGCTGCAACTGAATATCATTTTCTCTCTTCCTCGTTCCTTATCTCCTATAATCCAGCTTCCACTGAAAGAATAAACACCAATAAGAATGAAAGTCAGCTTGTGCTGTGCATCAGGGTAGCTGGACTGCAGGACAAATTACAAACTACTCCAGCTCAGTAGTCTAAATGCAATCCAGGAAGAGATATTACTGAATATAAAGTTAACAGAAGCTAAGTAATGATGAGTACTTTTGCAATTTCATCATACTTTTCTAAGGAATTGTAGGATTCAGGAAAAAAAAAACCAAACAGTGGTGCTCTTTGGTTTGATGAGCAGCCACCTGTACCGCCAGATGTACAGATCCTCAGGCTTTTGTACCTTTCAAGTCGGTATTTTGCAATCCAGTCACTCCGACCAGCAATCAGGTAACAGTCTCAAACATTCAGCATGGCTCACTCAGGAATTTCAGTTGAGATTTGGACCCTACAAGACTTTCCTCGGGCGAGCTTGTCACGGCATGTTTGTGCTGACAGAGGGCTTTAGAAACAGAGTAATTTATTTTACTTTTTGCAAGGTAAAAAGCCTTTAGGAAAAGTCATAAATAAATAAATCCTCTTTGTGAGCAAATCCCACCACTGAAAAAGAAAACAAACAAAAAATCACCTTATTGTTTTGAACAGATATCAATGGCACATTTTTAATAGCTTCTCCTCTCTTTTCAAAATTCCTCCTATTTGAAAGATTCTTGAGATTTTTTCATTTCCCCTGATCTGAGGATTACTGACTTATCTATGTTGTAGTCCTCCCAAGCACTCTTATCCCAATATACACAATGTGCAAGCCCTTTTCTCTACAGCTTTGAAGAGGCATGGGGAGATTGTACCAGTACCATTATTTTAGCTTTCTTTCTCACTTTTTAAACTCTTCTTTTGTCGCTTTCTTTTATCGCACTCTCAGCTGTTGAACAGGCAGGCAACAATACAAAGCTAAACACATTAGTCACTGGAAGTACCTCCATCATCCTTCACCAGAATGTGTTTTGTTTCTTCTGCAGCTGTACACTGCACAAAGACACATTCATGAAACCACACACAACTTTGGTTATTTCCAAGGCATGGGGAAAACAAGTGACAAGAGCAAAACAAGCAAAGAATCTAGGAGCAGAAACATCCTCTTTAAAAATTTTCCTACTGAAATCAAACTTTCTTCAAGAAGGAATGCTTAAGGTGTTTAAATTAAATACATGGAAATGATATTAAATGTAATTAAAATAAATACTTTTGCTTTTTAATCATTCTTATGGCAATGTTGACATGCAGTTTTACCTACTGTGACTCTTATTGTGTTAATAAACAAATACAGAGGCTGAAGTTAGAAGATATCAATAATGCTGACTTGTAAACACAACGGAAAATTAGAAGTGTAGTGTAGAAGTTGAGACCTATTCTTATAATGTAGACCCATTTTTTTTCTAGAGGGGAAAAAAGGGGGAGAGAATCAGAAAAATGATTGCTTTGGGTTGAACTGAAACAATTCAGACTTGCTAGAAAAATGAACACTTCCTTATCTCCAAGTTTCTTTTCCAAAAGAAAATTCTTTCATTTAGGCACGGGTTAAGGTTTCCAACCTTTGGAGTAAACACTTTAAAAAGCACTGCAATCTTTTTTACTTTTTTTTTTCAATGTCAGTTGAAACAAAGTCAGCATTAGTGCTGAGTGGATTTACTGAAGTGAATCTCAGATACATAATAAATAAACTACTTGAATACAGCTCTACTCAAAATGGATGTAAATTTGCTTTTTGCTGTGGGTTTATACAGCACCATGCACAATGAATCCAATGCAATTCAGGCTCAGACTTTGAAAGGACTGTCAGGCACACTTTCCATGTGTTACCTATTTCATTTGAAGCTATCAAGCTGAAATAAAGAGGCATCAGTTTATATTCTGCATAATAATTAGTTAATAGATTTGAATTATCCTGAGAAGTTGAGTCTTGAAAAGTCAGAATTAAACTGAATATCCTGCTTGAAATCTAACAAATACAGAACACCTAACATTCCTTAACATCCTGTATTACAAATACAAATAACACAATTATCACACAATATAGTTAATAACAAAACTAAACCCAAGACCCATTAGCGGTATATTGATGCCCAGGTGCCAAATTGCTCCTGAAGAGTAATTGTTACTGGGTGGAAAACAATGCAAAGCAGGAGAAGAGTTCCCAGGGAAATGTTGTTTTTAAGGAATCGTTGCTCTTAAGTGGTTATGCTGCAAGTAAGTGTACGGATAATAATAACCGCTAATTTAAATAACTAATAAATAGTGCCTGAACCATAAACACACTGCATAAACTCTGACTAGGTAAAGCCCTAAGTCATGTCTGTTTGTTTTCTTTCCATATTTTCACCTTGGAGGGAAACAAAGTCAACCTCCTCTCTCAGTTCTCCCCATATCACCTCCAGGAAACAGGTGTTTCAAGCTCAACAGAGGCAGTAATAAAGCATGGGTTTTTAGGGATTCTTGTAAGCAACTTCAGAGGGCAACCACAGTGTGAAATCCATATCTATCCTATCAACCACCGTAGTAAGCATTTAAAAACTTCCAAAGGAGTGAGCTAAGATTCATAAATCCATGCAGTCTTAGTCTTAAGGTGAAGTTCCAATGGCTCTGAGATTTCAGCATAAATACTGCAACCAGCCCTATTATTGTTAACAGGTGCTTGTTCACCTCACTTTGTGAAGAAGGAAAGAGATTATTATTAATACCAGTGTAAATCCATGTTATCTGTATGGTACAACGAGATAGTTAAAAAAACTCACAAAAATTAAGAGATAGAAAAGTACTAAAATATAGTGCTGATATGTAATCCTCATAGAATCAGGCAATATAGTAATATTGGGCCAATAAATATTAATAGAAATAAATAAAGTAAGAGATATTAATAAATAAATATGGTATCATGACAATAAAATGAGAGAGTAAGCTGGAAACAGTACACAAACTGTTTCCAAAATTGAACAGAATCGATATAAAGTTTGTAGGCAAAGAGAGGTTAATCTGATCAAGCAGCAATCCTTATGACCCCCTTATTTTGATAGGATCATCCCTCTTAAGAGGAATTAAAACTTATGAAGGAATAAATATTCTAAATTGTGCTACAATGGAAATGCTTATCAAATTATATTTTGCTGAAAATAGCTGTTCTGTGAAGGCTGCCCATGAGACATCCCTTGTCATCGCTGCATCACTACCCGGTTCTGAAGGCAAGGTGCTGATTTTTAATAACCTGCTTCGGCAGGAATCTATTGATTAGCCCAGTGTGTTGCCTCAGTAGTCTTCTACTACCACTTCAGTAGTCTTCTCTCTCCTTTAGCATTTAGCAGACCACCAGGAGGCACTTAGGTTTTCCATTTGCTTCAACTAAAAATAATGTTAATGAAATATTAACCAGCTTCCATTCATGGCTGGCCTAAGTTTACCAAATCGAAATGAGTAGGTGCTGTTTAATTTTCATATCACAATTCATACATAGACCTGGATGTTTTGAGAAAATTTAAATTAAGATTGAAAAAAAATCCAACAAATACAGAACTTTTGATACACATCGTGTATGTAGTGTGTATAAACACTGAAATAAGGTTGGAAAGCTCAATCAGCTTTCGTGCTTTGAATCATCTGGCAGTCAAATGACATTTTTACAAGAACAGCAAATGGACTAAAGAAAAAGGAAAATAGATTTAATGAAAACAATTAAATATTTTTCTTTAATTACAATGTATTACTGTTAGCAATGTTCACTTCAAGCTCTTAACTTACTACAATTGTGTCTTCCTTTGGACACAACTAATCAAATTGCCTCAGCATAATTGAATTCTTTTGGATGTAATAAGCTTAAAGCTTTATATAGCAGTGTTAAGCCTAACAACTGTATGGAGTCCTGTACATGCAAAGAGTAATTCATCATCGCATAAACCATCATGTGCAAACACCCCAATTCAGACAAAGCCGTAAGCTACTTCAAATAAGATTTCAAAGGTGTCAGCACATGGCATGACACGAAACTGTTCGTGCAAGAGAGCTTTCCAGGCACTAAAAATATATTTACAAAGCATGGGTGTATTTTTTTTTTCCTTTTGCAAGACTCCACAGCATAGCGCAGTACATACTGGACTCTAAACTCAGATGCAGTTTCAGAAATATTTTAATTGAAAAAGGTTATCAATGACTTGAAAAAAAACCCCTTCAAACAGTTTCTTACTCTCTTCCTGCCCACGAAAATTTCTCAGTAATAATGCTTTCTGAGAGGGAGATGGGGGAAGGAAGACAGCTTATAGATACTTGCTATCGTAATGCTGAAGGCTATGTCTGTAGCTGGTATGGAATATATAAAAAGACAAAGTATCAGTAGGTCTGTTTATTTATTTTTTTTTAAACCTAAAGTGACTTCTGAGTATATTGACAAATTTCCTGTGGAAAAGCAGCTTGTCTTTTATTTAAAAGATAGAAAGATCTTTTATGTATAAATACATTTTTTAAACCTTTTTTAAACATAGGGATCAGTATTTGCAATATTTGCAATCATATGGTTACATTAGCCATTTATTTTGGAGTATAGCTACTATTATTAAGATACACTCACAATATCTTTTGAATCTGGATTTCTTTTCCTAGAAAGTTTTCTTAAATTTCCTTAAATTACAAGTCTTATCTCCTCTCCTACTATGAAAGATCAGTTCCAGCAGAACTATTCTGAATATCAATAAAAAAATTTGCTGCCTATGCTAGGTAGCCATAGTACTTTGGATTATTAGAAATGAAAGTATATTTTGTATTCCATCGCCCTTCTGTAGTATTTGCTTTCTTTTTTTTTCCTTTTCTTTTTTAAAATTTTTTTTTCAATTGCTTTCTTTGTCTTGCACAATAGAAAATACCAGAGTTGTGAACAGACCTGAACATTTCAGGATTTTGTGTCATGATGTAATTGCATAGTTTTATCTATGTGTGTGAATTATTCTACACAAAAGTGAAACCCATTTCTATGGTTTTCATAGTTATGCAACTTGCTGAGCTGACATTTGAAAAACATGTTTGACTTATACTGCCTCCTGTTTTGGGAAAAACTTCTGGAGCCTCATAGTTCACAAGAGAAGAAACCTATGCAGACCTTTTGAATTGACTAGGCAGTGTGACAAAGTACAACCACTTCCCATCTCCAAACAAGACACCAGTTGTCTCTGCTTTTACTGCCTTTATAGCAACTGGACACTAAATCTAACATGCAGGGGAAATATTGAGCTTAAGTTCCAGACAGAGCAGCAGAGAGATCGATCCCTCTTCACATTAGACAGTTGGGAAGATACTGAATGAAGGCATGAATCAGAATACAGTCCTAAAGCCAAGGTGAGTGTGTAAGGGTAATGCCGTGCCTAAGGGTATCAGCTCTCTTGAGGATTAAAGCAAAAGAAGCAAAGGCTTCCACCATGCTGGGGAATTCTCTCTTCTTCAAAGGGAAAATTTTGCCTATCCCACTTTAGCATCCATCATAATACTTCTAAAGAAACTGTAATGTCAAACAAATGTTGCTAATTGTTGTAAGACTTCAGTTCTCTTAACTGCTTTACTTAGCAAGGCAGAGTGGAAAAAGAAAAAAAAAAAAGAGTGTGGCTATAAATGCTATAAATAGTAATTCCTTCATTGAGCTTGATACATTTGCTGATTTTATTGTTTTTACCAAAACAAGGGAAACTAAGCAAAGATTAAAAAAAAAGAAAAACCAAAAAGAAGAATAGTGAGGTAAAATGTTTCCTGTACTTTGTCACACTTCTTTATTCTCAGAATTTCTTTGTCTTTTTTTTTACACGGAATCCACACAGAAACACGCTGGCAGTGCTGACAAGTCCACTTGGTTCAGCTTTACTTCTGTTTTGCCTTGAACATCATAAAAACGGTAACAACAATAACAAAGATGTTCCAGTCTACTAGTTTCACAAGAAATTCAACAAATATCTGTGGCTGGTGCGTACAAAATAGAAAGTGAGTAATACACTTTTAAATTATAGTCATAGTCTTTCCCTAACTTCGAAAAGATTTCTACTACAGCTTAAGTGATTCAAGAAGGTGGTGGTTTTGTTGTGGTTTTTTTTTTCAGTGCAGCAATATGAAACAGCTATTTAGAAAGATGGGAAAAGATGGAAGACTGACACCAAAACCTGCTATTTAAACACTCTCAGGATGTGCACTCTTTCAAATCCAGTTATGAAAATCCCTCTATGTCTACTGACCCTAACCTGAACACTCGCACCAAAGAAGTTGATACGTAAACCAAAAACTGATGGATAAGGCCTATCTGTATTTAATGATCTTTATTATGATTTTGAGAATCTATAATATTAATCTTTTTGCTTTTCAGGAAACCCTTCTAAAGCTCTGAATGAGGACAGCACCTCCACTCAGGAATACTGATCAAATGTGCATTTATCTTTGGGAAAAAAGAAAAAACAATAAAAAAACCCAACACTCACATTTGGACCTGTACTTTCTTAAACAGGGATGGATTTCAGAAGAATCTCAGGAGTTTCCCCAGCAGCTGTAATATCTCATTTAGTGTGCCATTTAACTTGTCTGTCATGCCAGGAATTGTGTAAAACAGGCAATATTATTTCTTTAACCACCATTCAAGAGCATTCTGTCTTTTGATAAGAAACAACACAAAGAGGAAGCTGAATTCTCTTTCTCCTCATCTGTGTTCAAAATGATTGGATGTAGTTAATCTCGCAGAGACAGCAGTGAGAAGACTGGACGGCTGTAACCATCCCATGAGCAGTGAGGAAGCCAGGCCCTAAAGCAGAATAGCCAGCACATAAACCAAAGGAACTTTATTTGATCTTAGTAGTTAGAAAAAGGAAGGGCTGATTATAGATCAGAGAATCCAACCCTATGCTAATGGATGATATAGTCACCAGACAGAGGTTGTAGAAGGCTGAAAACTAAGATATCTGAGATACTCTACGTTTAATACAGGAAGAATATCTCCTGTAAAATGAATTGAAATGCAGGGGGAAAAGAAAAAAAAAAACAAAACCAAACCAAACAATGGTTGTTTTGACAACCTGTACTTTGATCCTTATTTTAGGGATTATTCAATTATTTACCCAACACAGGAGCATATGTAAATCACCTATGGGGCTTCTATGTGTGCTTTTCACTTGGTAAATGTTGTCAAATACAACACTCTGGTCTTTACTTTGTGCTTCTGTGTTGTTCCTGTGACTGGAAGAGTGGGAAGGATGACCAGCTTCCCAGCATCTTGCTGTAATCACCACTTCTCCAGAGAAAGCAGCTCCCTTCAAATCAGAAGTATTCACTCCACTCAGGTGCTTTCCCACAAAATCCTTCAGACAGGAGGCTTAAAGTAAGCCCTTAAAGGGATCAGATTGCGTTCCTGGGAAGTAGTTGCTTTTATGTTCTCTTATTTCTCTGAGAAAAGGATCAGTAAAACATCTGCTGTAGGGTATGAGGCAGTTAGAAAAAGAGGTTTTTGACAGGCCTAAAGAAGAATGAGGGAAGAGATGAATCCTAGAAAATGGATAAGCAGTATTAACATGCTGCTTGAATGTAGTTTTGTAAACTACCAAAGATACTTCTGTCATATCTACCATTATTACATACAAAAATATAATAACATTTAGCTTACTGTAAAGTAAGAAAGTAAAAATTCTAGGATATACATTAGTCTGAGAAACCTTTATTCTTCCTTTTCACGTAACTCTTGAGAGGCCAAAATAAATAGAGTGCTATGGAATAAGCACGTGATCATGTAATTGAAGGCAGTATTGTAATAGGTATACACAAATGCAGCCTAGCACTACTGGTATCTTTTCCTGCACTATAAAGCTTGTCTTCTAGACTCAATAGCATGCAGCATTTTACATTAAGCAGTCCTATATTCATATATTGCAGTTCTATAACTCATAAAACTTGAGATAGCCCTCAAACCATCAGCTGTAAGACACCTCAACTATGGAGCAACTTTGCGACTGTGATGTAGTTTTATGCATGTTTTCATCTTCTGAGAAAAAATGCCGAGAGGCCTAGTAGGGTAGGCAAGCAAAATTAATTTCCATGGAATATACTTACATCACCATAGATGTTTAAATAATGTCTGGACAAAAATATTGAAAGAACGTTATTTAGGAAGCAGCTGTTGAAATGTAGCTCTTGTAGGTTATGAAAGTGACACTTCAGCTCTGCTGCAAGTTCTGGGTTATGCAATCACCTACTGCTGCTGAGGTTTTGTTGCTCACTCTTAAAAGTTCCAGGAAAGTTAAATGAGAAAGAGAATATATGAAGAATTTTTCAAAAGTTTTGTGACAGTTGTCACTGATGTCTGGAATTGTTTCCAGTAGCAACTGCCCTGAGGAAACAGCACAATCAGCAGCTATGAAGTTCAAAAATTAGAAATTACTTTGGCATAGAAAGCAGTCATTTTGAGGAAGGGAGACAACTGAAGAGCACTTCATGCATCTGGCATGTTGTCAATAGCTGCTCTGTATGGCATGGAATGATATTGTGGGCAAAGATTTGAAACAAACTGGAAATATAAGTGTCTCAAAACCAAGCCTCCTGGGGACTGATAAGATTCTGTGTTGATAACAATATGGAAAAGCTAAAATATGAGACTCCTGGGAAAAGGGTGAACCACAGAAGAGGCACTGCTAGGAATATGACTGAACAGAACTAAGTATCATTTTCCAAAGCCTTAGTGTGCAAACAAACTAAAACCACTTTTTTTCTTAGTAAAGACAACTGAAATTATTAATACATTATTAATTACATGAAAAGTTGGAAAAAAGTTACTTTTCATTTGCCCAAAATATGAATGTTAACCTGTCAGTTATTAAAATGAGCCGTTTTCAATGCAAGTGAGAAACATGGAACTGGGATTTATAATATTAAAGGGATTCTGAATAATGGTTTAATATAGGGCTTTATCTAGCATTAGATGAAAGAAGGCTGTGAATAAACTAATGTTCTTTAAGCCCTAATGGGATTAAGGCAGCAACATGATACAATTTGATTGATCTTTCCAATAAGAAGGTTTTCACTGCAAGAAAAGAATCACTCTTTTCTAAGTGTTTTTTATTTTGATGGAGTATTCAATATAACATGATGTGGATTGTCTCAAAGGCAGTTACGTTTGATTATTTTCCTCTCTTTGTTTAGTATGTTCCTGGTGTTATTTTAAATAAAAGGATCTCTGCAATGCTGAAGAGAACAGATTCAAAAGCTGTAATTAACAAACTCTAGACATGGGCAACTCCAAATGTATACAAATAGAAAAGCAGTCTTGAGCCAAATCTGAGCATGATGAGTAAACTATTCTAAGAATCACTACTTAAGTGTCATCAGCACCACCAGGCTAAAAGGAACAAATTCTAGATTGAAAACATGACCTTATATTTTCCCTAATTGCAGGCACTGAAAATTTACAGAGCCTGACCTGCTAGCAACTGAGAGCTCCTAAACCTCTGTTAGAGAACCTTTGACCTGGGGCACAAGACTATGCCCATGATTCCCTTTTAAAAGTCCTGTGGCCACTTTGGCTTTGAGTTTCCTCCTCCACCACGCTGTATAGGGTGATTCGCATGTAACTGTGGCCTACCAAATGGGTCTGCAAGGCTCCTTTGGCCTTTAGCAAGAGCAAATTCTCTCCCCTCTTGCCTTCCAGTTCTTTCTTCAGCTCGACCTCTGATTTTAGCATCAGCCCTTTAATCAAATAATCTCTCATGTTTTCTTTGGATGGTCAGCTTCTCACAAAAAAATCTATTACATTCATCAGCAGGCACTGAACGTTAGCACATGAACATCCTCCTGCACGTTTGTACTGAATAGGTGTTAATGTTCAGCTCAGAAGTCCACCTATCTGACAAAAAGAGAAGGTGGCGTTTCTATTTTGACAGACTACAAGTCAATGGCTTCACATACAGAAGAAACATAACAATCAAAACAAAAGGCAAGTGTGAGGAGTCAGTCTTCTTCAGCCATTCTCCAAATCCGCACCTTCTGTACAGGCTGAAGGGCCTCCAAGCTGCCTTTGAAATGTAAACATTTCTAGCGGCAAAGAAATGATGAATTTTGCCCTGGGACATTACAGTGTATGCACCAAGTCAAAGGATTCAGAGAGCAGAGCTTTTTGCTCCTTTCCAGTTGTCAGATTTAGCTTGGGCCAAAAGCCACTGTGGTCCCCAATGAAAGTTAAGAGACTGTTTACACCTCACAGAGAGAAGAACCTACCCTTAGCTGATGTTTGTGAGATATTTCCTGCAGCCAGAATCCTTCATGGTCCAGAAACCTGGTTTCCCTCCCGCAGCACCCAGACAAGCTCCCTCTGCTGGGAACTTCATCGGCTTCGTGAGGAAGAGGTTCTGACCTTGCTTCGTAAGCCAGAAACCTACCTCGGTATTGCGGGAATTCTTCTCTTGTCTGTTGACAGAGCCAGGAATCAGAAATCACTCCCGTTACTCCCAGTTTAGCCATACTTAGCAAGAAAGAGCAGCATTTGTCTCTAAAATTTCCTCCTTTGAAGCTATATTTAAAAAAACATGCGCCGCCAGTGTTCGGGATGGGGCAGGCAGGGCGGCTATTCTTATTAATTTAGAATTCATACTTGAGAGAATGTTTAGTGAGCAGAAATCACTAGTCTTCTAAGGCAGACTTGCATTCAGTGCTGTCATGTTGACACTGAGGTCTGCTATACTGCAGCAAAGAATTTTTGTTTTGGTGTTGGTGTTTCAATTGGGCATTCTTGGTAGGCTCTAAAGAGACTCTAAAAGGGTGACTGACACCCCCCTCACACCTTTCCCTTTTATACAGCCCCTGCCATTGCACAGTGTGCATTCGCCTGGATATATTTCAGACCAAAGCAGCCTAGTAAAGCTTTAAGGCTTATTCTCCTTATCCGTCATCCATCTAATTTAGACAGGGGTTGTACTCTTACCGTTTTTGGCAGAGTTAAATATTCGGGCATATCAGCTCAGAAGTGAAGATTTCTGCCATTTCTTGACATTTATACCACAGAGATGTTAAACCACTTGATAGACAAGACGTTACTGTATTTGTTAATCAGATAAAATGACGGAAATGCAACCATAACTGAAAAATCAGGTTTTCATTCTAATACCAAGTTCTCACTGATGGATCCAAATAGAGAAATTTAGATCTGAAACTACACCCGTTGCCTCTGAAGCTGACAAAATCTTCAGTGCAATTTCTCCTCCCACTATATCTTTCTGTACTCATGTGGGTTTTAAATCCATAGACTCACACACCCACGCAGAGCAAGCAAATGAATCATTTTCCTGCACAACTTCCCCCATGTCTACGAAAAAAAAATCTTTAAAAATTGAATAACCAGACTGTTACCAATCAACTTCATAAAAAAGAGAGATAATCAAGAAAACATGACTTCTTAAAATGTCATCAATGCTGCAGAGTTCCACACAGGGCTTCGAATGAGGTCACACAGCGTATGTTATGCTGATCAGACTGCTAGCTCCCTGTCCAAGGGAGGCTCCCTCTTAAGAGCATCTGATCACTTCCATACAAGAGCAATCCCATTGAGGTAACAGGCATATATGATTGTAAAGTTTAGGTCAGCCTATTAAAATGCCAAAGAACAGGGAAACACCCACTTCACTCCATGACTGCTTTCTTCAAGCATCTCAAACCAAAAGCATTCTTTTAGTGCTGGCTATTATCAGGAAAACATGTATGATACTCCTGCAAACTGTGCGAAAGTGAGCTCCATTGTGAACTGTAAAAAACAAGTCCAAAGAAAAACAGAGAAAATCATGGCACAACACCACCAAGGAAAGTTGTAACCAATGATGAAATAGTCTGTCTTAGGATCATAGCTGAATACATCAGTCTCTGAATATCACGCTGCTTACCAAACATAATACTCATTTCTGCTTTTCAGTAGTAGGAAGCAGCCAAAGAAAAAAATTGGTCTAGGAGAAGATAAGACATCTTATCTCCTAAGAACTACTTAGCTGTGGGAATACATTTTCACAAGTTTTAAAGAACCAGTCAGGATATATAAGCACATATTTCATTTCCTGTATTCTCTAAAATGTAGAACACAGTTTGCAGTTTAATTTTAGTAATTTAGAAATTAAGTTGATCTTTCCTGTGGACAAGTGAGCACACTATGTGTTACCCCTAGGTGTAACATTGGTTTTAAAAAAATTATTTAAATATGAGTAAAAGGCTAATTTCAGCCACTCTATTTTTCTTTCCTTTCTTGTAAAAGAAGTGTAACTTTTTCCTGTGTTGCAAAACATTAACATAATATCAAGGAAGAATTTCTTTTCAATTGTATTTTATATGGTATGTGAAACAGAGATAGCATGTGCATCTGAGGTTTCGGGGGGGCCGGTGAAGAGGAGCTATGAAATTTCTGTTAAATGAGTGAGGCTGAAGAAACAGGAAAAGAGAAGGCTAAGTATGAAATTACATATGCACATCGACTGGATGACTACTTAGTTATCTAGAGTGAAGTCTGTTGCAAACATTGCGACATTATGCCCCTGTTCTTGACAATTGTAGTGAAGTTGCTTGGGGTGCCTAACAAAGCAGATGAAACGCTGGCCTTAGTGACTACTGAAGAATACTTACACACAGGAAAATTTGGAACTGTGGTAGGAGCTAGCATACTCTTAATTTTCTTCTGAGAATTCACTTGGGCTAGATTACAGAAAGAATTTGAAGGAGGCCACTTAAATACAAGGATGAATTTCACAAAAACCTGTCTTTGTATTGTTTAAACTTAGAAAATGCATAGACATAGCAGCAGGGTTGTTTTATACAGTACTAGTACTGACTGGGACTACCACAATCTCCTGTAAATAGCTCATCTTGTTATTGTCTTTGTTCAAGGCTGCAGAGAGGTATTTTATCCTTTCAGATGGTTAGGAAATGCTTAAGCATCTACCAGCTGGCTTTCTAATGAAGAACTTGTGGCAGGAAGATAATGGTCTTTAAATACAAATTTTTGCTTTTCCACTGTCTTTCTTTTCACTTTCACTATGCAAGAAGCACATTTCTTTTTCATTATATGCCTTTTAATTAAATAAGTAAACTAAATAGCTTAGTAGCTATACAACAGCTTAAATAGCTGCAGTCAATAAAGGTATATCATACCAGAAACCAAGAGATTTTTGCAGACTGTAACCACTTAAGAGAAGCAAACCTCTCCCTCCCTTCATTACTCGTCTGTGTCCATGGTGCTTCCCCTAATGCAGTTAAACATATTGTCAAAACCACAACACTCAGGTTTCGTTGGAACAAATTATAATCTTAAAGCAATTCATTATGCTTCCTACTCTCCCATGTGACAGTCAGGCAATCCATTTACATCTGTGCCATTAAAACAAAATACCAATAATTCAGAGGAAGCAATGTGCGTCCTCAAAGACTGTATGTGTATGTAGAAGAAGAAATCTATTGGTAAGAAGTAGTATAGTCATGCTGGCATTCTGTAACTAGCTTCAAGTTTACTTTGTCAGAGTAACAACCCTCTTCAGCACCACTGCAGTCAGGACTTCTAGCAGGATGAGCATACTCCAGCAGTACCTCTTGACCATGGTGAAAGCTGGAGACTCAGCTTTCTCTGCAAAATAAATGTTGCACAGAAAGAAGCAGTTCAAGCTCCTGTATGATGCTTGCACTTTTTGTAGGTAAAAGGATAGCTCATTCTTTCCTCTTTGTCCACATTTACCTGCTAACACGACAGGTAAAAAGAACATTGGAAGGGTAGTCTTATCTGTAGGTCTGTCAGCGGTGTACTGCACTGTCATGCACTGAAAACAGGAATGAAATGTAACCTGTTCTTATATGATAGCAATCATGAGGCAAATTTTTTCTGATAACTCAAAATTAGGACTGAAGTAAAGAATAGAAACATTTTTAAGGTATTTCTGATTCATCCATAATCTGGAAAAGCCCTTAACTGAGAAACTAATAGAAGCTGTTTGAGTAGCTGATGATATCAAATACTGCGACAAAAAAAGAAAAGCCACAGCTTTCGTATTTTTAAAATTCTTCCTCATAAAAAATGCTAGACAACAGTGTATTAATAATTTCGTGACCCATGTTTGCATTAGATGTAAACACTTTGAAGTTCCCGTAAATATGCAAATATACAGTGCCAGTGAAGGCAGTCTAAATTTCAAAATCCTCACAAGTTTGCCTGTCCATCACAAAATATTAGGGGCTTTTTTCATGTGAAATTTTCGCACCAAAACAGCTCCCTTCCATGTTACAATACACAATGACAGCATTATCTTGTCCACAGAGGGAGTCCAGGAAGCCCATTGGTATCCATCACCCTGTAGTGCAAACAGTAACACCATTTCTCCAGGAAGATTGTGTTGAACTGCAGTACTAATTCTACCGGTTGCAAAGAAAACAGTTAATTTTTATGTATGTACAGAGTGAGGAACAGCTGTTTCTGTCTCTCTCCAGGTGGCATGGGCGCACTTCTAGGCAGTCTGCAGGTGTACTCCTCACTCAGGATGCTGGTGCAGGCCTGGGCTGCTTTGAGGTTGGAAACATGAGATGAGGCTGCAATTTGGTGAGAAAGAGGTTGCATTTCTTGTCTAAGAGAATTGCCCAAGCCATCAAGTATTGAGGAGGGTAAGGTGGCTTCTTGGTAGACGTCATGGAGCATGTAGCAGAAAAGTTGGGGATCCTCTACTCTTTCTGGGAGTTGTCTTCAGTAGGGAAAGGGAGTAGAGAAGCACAGGGTGGATTTCTGGTCCAGACATAGGTACTCTATTTGGAAACTTGGGAGATGCCACCAGCAATTGGTAGCTCCTGTCAACGAGTACTCATGTTGTACCCTGTTAGACAGTTCCCATTACAGCCCAATAAACTGCAACTGAATAAGAAAAACTCTCTGCTCTTAGGACTTGAAGCTGAACAGGTGTTTCTTGGTATTGTAAGGAGCCTTTACTCTATGTAATAAAAATTATTATATTTTATGGAATAGTAATTTTGTTTATATAATTTTAATTGATAAAAATAATCTGTCCTGCAACAAGAGTGATGGATACATTGAGAACCTGGAAATTAATGCAAATCATACATGTGCAAATATCACATGAAACCTTCCTTTCTAAAAAGAAAAAATATTTGATCATACAATTAGTGAGTGATGTGCCAACTTGACTGCACCTGTGTGGACAGTGTTGTCACATGTCTTGTGGTGAGTCTATTCTTACTGGAGGAGGTTATAAAGAATACATATTTCATCCACACACCACAAACTATCTACATTTCAGCAGATGTTTTCTCGCAGCAGAAATTTTGGAAACAAACGCCAGTCTTTGTAACCACAAGATATGAATCACACTTCAGTAGCATGGAAACCAAGGTCTTAATATGATGCACATTCAGAAATAACAAATAAAGGACAAAGATAGCAGTCTATCATGATAACTATAGTTCTTATGAATTTCTACAGGAGATCTTGTTTGTTCTATGAACAAATTAAACTTTACAGTTTACTTATCAATGAGACTGATTAAATTCTTCTGTCTCTGAGCAAAAGGGTTTAGAACCATTAATTACCCTTTTTTGCAAGTAGTTCTAGTTTATATGTAGTCTCATATGTTAAATTAAATCTCACCGAGTTCTATGGAATTTAAATGCTACTTGCACTTAAGTTTTTTAATTGAATACTTTGGAATTCACAAGACTTAAAGTTAATTTCCATTTCTTGAATCTTTCTTTCGCATTTTGCCATACTGTTTTTTAGATCCTTATTCTTTTATTCTTGTGACACCACACTTTCATCATTGCAGAACTGGGGAGTCACAATCGGCTTCTATCCTGACCATTTGATATCTGTGGATTAAAAAATAATAAATAAAAAATCTGAGTTTCTAGGCATCTTTGCTTTTTAATAAGATTTATTACATCCAAGCTGCTAATTCTGCAAATGCCGGATCGGCCAGTGCTGTGCTGTGATGTGTTGCTTTACCAGCATGCATAGAGCTGCCTCCGGGACAGTGCTATACCGGGGGTACTGCACCTCGCTCCATTTCCCCCCTCCCTTTGTACTTGCTTTGTGTTCAACACTTCCCTCTCTTCCCCTTCACTGATACGCTCATCCTGCTGTCCTTCTCCAACACACAGTACTTTTTCTCAGTACTAGTACTAGTAGTAGTTACTCAATATTAGCATTTTTTAATTTCATCTTACAGTCTGTGTTGTAGCTGTGGCATAGATGGGTGGTGAGGGAGAGGAGAGAGACTCAAGAGAGAAGGTGCACACCCAGTAACTACACAAGTTTGGCGTGCCTTGCCTTCATGAAGGAGTTGTAAACCTGACCCACTTATGGGTTATCATTTTACCTCCCACGGAAATCTAAAGTCTAACACGTGTCTGAACATCCTACAGACATTGATTTAAGGTTAGAAAAGATATATCCGCATATTGCGGAAAGTAAACGTACAGAAGTAAAAAAACCCAAGTGTTGACAAATACGTATTTTTCGTTAGCAATCAGCAGAGATGCATTCAAATAAAATTCATCCACTCTATCAGAACTATTATGAAAAGCTCTCTTCTGGACCTATAGTTTGGTCTCATCAAAAATTTTAAGATTTTGGCCTGTGAAATAGAGGGTAGTTTGGCAGGAACAAATAATATGTATACCCTCCTTTCCCTAGCTCTTGTCAAACAAATTTGAATTATCCAGCATTTAACAATTGGGAATACATAATAAGCAAATACACATTTAACAAAATTCTAATTAAAATTAAAACCATGAAGTTAATACTTATATCCTTTATTGTACTTAAATACTGCAGGGCAGAAACCAAGCGAATAAACAAAACTGAATGCAACAGACCTCTGCCTTCAGCTAAAGTTGGGATTATTAATGCATGCAGACAGGTCAAATACTGTTGTGGTTTCACATCAGTTTCTTCTGTTTTACTTCCATATTTTGAGAGCTTCCCTTAAGTAAGGAACACATCTGTTTACGTCTGAAAACAATAGATATGCTCAAGCTGGAATGCAGAGGAGGTTTCTCTTCACAAAACAAGCACAGCACTCTCCTGGCAGGCTTGCCAGAGGGCACAACATAACTAAGAATATGAACTGCTCCACTTACCAGCTTTATACAAACACAAGATTTTTCTCCATACATGCCCTTGATGATACCAGGAGGATCTATCGGAAGCTAACACTGCGATATTCCCGTTTACTTCCTCACACTGGGATAACCTGTCCATCAAACTCACAAAAGCAGGCTATTTCCAGTGTAGTATTATTCAGATTATTACAGTGCAAAACCCAATAACAATAAAAAGCCCAATGTGCCATATCAGCAATAAACTTACGCATGAACAGAGCAAGTGTTAGCCACCTTACAGTCAGAGAGTTTTTGTCCTCATTTTTAATGAAATTCAAATTTAACTGTAAATGTCTAAAATTATTCAGGCAATTAAAGATGTAGTCTATAGAAATGAAATCAGATCTGCATTAACATGTTAAAAAAAACAACAAAACACAACATTTGGCCAGGCTTTAAAGAATCAATCACAAATTTGGCCAGGTTTTAAAGAATCAATCACAAAAAGGTTGCATGTACACTACTAGTACAAGATCAGTGTTAGAGATAGTGCCTTGGCAATAATATCACCTTCAAGCTATGGTGAGAAGAAAAAACCACATTTTTAGTGCAGTCATTAAGTTAACATCTTTCATAATTAATAGAGAATCATGAGTCATTTTCTGGGAACACCATTAAAGGAACTTCAGGACATAGTATTTAAAGAAAGGTAATTTGGGAAGTCCTGTGAGATTGTGGAAATAAACTTCTTAATAATTCGGGCAAGTGATTTTAAGCAACTTTGGTGGGAGGTTGATGATTTCTTTTAGTAAAAATGAATCACACAAGTAAGGGATGCTAGACTCTGACAGTCAAAATGAAACACCACCAAATAATACAAGTAACTAGCAACGTAGTTCTGAGATATAACCAAACCACAGGTTTCTGGCAAGTGTTTTATCAAGAAAACCTGGTATAGTTACAGCAATGTAAAGCACAGAGCAATTAGATTGTCTTCTGTTTTAAACGATGAAGACTTGGTGGTTTAGCAGGTAATACAGGCTAGAAAATTACTACTTCTATATTCTTGCATGTTTATATGTATATTTACGTATGTTTATAGCATTTGTTTAAGACTTCAAGTAACGCAGCTGCTAAGAAACCAACAGTGATGGAAATCATTCTAACTCACATACTTATTTCAGATGTAGCTTCAGCAAAAGGTTGGGGTTGTAGCCCCTACTTCCAGGACTGATTTAGTTTTATTCAGTGGTGATCTAATGTAATTGCACCCATAATCCTGGCCATGGCATTTTAGCTGTATCCCTTAGCAGGATATCCCAACTGCTAGACTAGGCTGTCTTTGACCTGCTTTCCTTTTTACCCCATGACGCCTCTGTTCTCAGCAGCAGAGATGAATCATCGTCAACAGCCAGAGCGGCATCTCTCTCAGACCACCACTCAGCCTTGTGGTTAGGACACAGATACTGGACCTCAGGTTCAATTCTCTCCAGTTAGAAGCGTCCAATACTACCCACTTCCTACAGTGATATCAATCTCCATCAGACTTAACTGCACGCTTGAGCATATCAAACTTCTCAGATTTTCCTGCAAGACTGATGAAGCAGCTTTTCACACACAGGAACATCGAAGAGGACATCAGTCTCTCTCTCTCTTTCCAGGACAGTCACTGTGTGTTGCTCACCAGCCTGGGCTGCAGCAGCAAGGACACTGTTACATCTTCCACAGCCAGGAGGAAATGGTCTGCCTCTTGTAGGCAGGGTCGGTACCTTGAGTTGATTAGTTAATTAGTTCATTATCTTCTACTCAATCCAGCTGGCTAATAATGATCAGATGCCATAACTGTGAGCAAATGTTCTGAAATGTAGAAAATGCTGGGGACAGGGGGAAAAAGATCTGAAAATTCTGAAATGTTCTGAAACTTCTTGCCTAAGAACATCATATTCTAGGTCTGGCAGTTGCTGAAAAGAACGAAGTAAAATAAAAGTTCCCAGATCTTCCTCTGGGCATCATTCAAGCAGATTCTGCTCTACTTTATTATGAAATTCCTTATACAATCATGCCTGATAAGAAGGCTAGTCCTATTTGTATCAAGGAAGAGGAACTAGATCCTGTGCCACATTTTCATGCTTCTCCAATTTACTTGAGCATTACTTCCTAACATTGCTTCAAAAGAAAGGAAAAACAGATTAGCATGTTCCCTTCCTTCTTCTCCAGCCAAATCTAAATTCTTCTCTAAGACTTGTTCATCCATCAGAAGGTTAATGGTAGAAATAGTACTTTTAATAAATGGTACATTTTATTAAATAAAAATTAAAGAATTTTATAAAGTAGGGGAGAAAGTTTAAAGGTGAATGCAAAAGAAGGCGTAACTTATCTTCTCATCTTCCTTTTCCATTCTGCTCTTTTAAAAATATTTCTTCCTGAAATTCTTTGTCTCACATTCCAACTCTATTACACAAACACTCTTACTAAGCCCTTCTTTTTCTATAGTAGTCTTTTCTCCCTTCTCTAGCAGAAAGATGAAAGGCAGATAAATAGTCTGCAGTCTCCAGAATGATGAGAAGCAGGAGATTCTGTGCACAGAGGAAGTTCTGTGCACGCACAACTAAAGAAAACATTACAGAAATGTGTTTCTCAGTGACACAAAGACTATTTGAAACTACCATTGATCAGGTCACATATTTAAGGTGTTGCGATGAGAAAGTAACACACTCTATTTAACGTTACAAGAGAATGTTTCCACTGAAGGTAGAAAAATAGCAAAATGTTTTATTTTGCTTGGAAATAAGAACCCAAAAATAACGATCATGTTTTTACAGTCTTCCAGAATAGAAGCAATCAATCCTCATCCTTAAGGATATATTTTGTTTTAATTAGCTATTTTGTAGATATATCCTTCCTAATTTAGGAAGAAAATTTGAAACATTTGTCCTCAAAGAGATAAACACTTACCTTTTGAAAGCTGAGCACATCCACACACTGCTTTATTGAGCCTATTTTCAAGTTTGAAGTGCAAGCTGTAGACGACACGTGCGCTTTTGTCTTTTGATAGAATTTCAGCCCAAAGTGTGGAAATAACTGAAGTCAGATTACTCCTTCAGGTGAAGAAAATAGGTCCTGACATGAGTAACAGAAACAGACAAACCAAATTACTTTCAGGAATATATCCTTTTATCTAAAATAAGTAGTCCACCTGCCTTTTGTTTCTGTTGTTTTAAGACTGACTCTTCACTTGAAGAGAAGTTTTCTTCCCTGAAGGGGAAATATAAAGAATGAGAACTGATAGCAAAAGACAACAAGCTTTACAATAGTATCCAAGGGATACAGTGTTTCGGGCGAAAAAGAAAAAAAAAATTATTTCCAGATATTTCTAAATTGTTGTCAATGACAGTATCTCAGCAAGAGGTGACATTGTTTTAATTTAATCTCCCCCAAAGTAAACCCCCAAACCCCTCTGACTTAATAAAAATCTTTCAAGTTCCTCTGTATTCTTTCACATCTCAGAAAGGAACCCAAGGCATAACTCAACAGGTAGGTAAAGAGAAAATCAGCAGAAACTGAAAATTACCATTTCACTGTGCAAATCAGACTGAGACTTTCAGTGAAGCTCCCAGTGAAACCCAGGGCATTCCCACTGACAGCTCAGTGCAGGCACCAGCCATGCCCAGCTGCTGCCCACCCTTTTTTTTTGCTTTTGTGCTCTTTCACTCCAGAGACAACTAATCAATGCAGGTAATTCTGTTCACATTGAAATAACTCAGGTTAAAGCATGACCTAAATAACTGTGCTTATTCTGTTTCACAGGATTGAAGGAAATGTCATTCCTCTTATTTTTTTATTTCTTTTGGTTTCCTTCTCTCTCTGTCATTTCTTCTGATTTTAGAGTGCCAAGCAATATAACATCTGCACAGTATAATCAACAGATGACTTCTCAGAGATCACCTCCACCCCTTCCTGCAGCTCTTCTTGCAGCCATGTCTCCTTCCTCAGTCCCTCTTCTTATGCCCTAACCTCCCACTACTGCCAACATGCCCTACAGTTTTTCAAGGGCTCAGTGGAGTATTGCAGTAAGAGTTGTTCAAGGGCTGTATTTACTAGACAAAACTCACTCTTATTAGCTATTTCCCTGATAAATCCTGTGGCTGGTATGTGAAATACAGTTGTCCCAGACATCTGGGTTGATTTATTACATTCATGATACCAAGTTGTGTGGTGTTGTGGACACGCTGGAGGGAAGGGATGCCATCCATAGGGATCTTGACAGGCTGGAGAGGTGGGCCTGTGAGAACCTTGTGAAGTTCAACAAGGCCAAGTGCAAGGTCCTGCACGTGGGTTGGGGCAATCCCAAGCACAAGTACAGGCTGGGCGGAGAATGGATTGAGAGCAGCCCTGAGGAAAAGGACTTGGGAGTGCTGTTGGATGAGAAGCTCAACATGAGCCGGCAATGTGCACTGGCAGCCCAGAAAGCAAATTGTATCCTGGGCTGTATCAAAAGAAGTGTGGCCAGCAGGTCAAGGGAAGTGATTCTGCCCCTCTACTCAGCTCTCGTGAGACCCCATCTAGAATACTGTGTTCAGCTCTGGAGTCCCCAACATAAGAAGGACATGGAGCTACTGGAGCGAGTCCAGAGGAGGGCCACGAAGATGATCTGAGAGCTGGAGCACCTCTGCTATGAAGACAGGCTGAGAGAGTTGGGGCTGTTCAGCCTGGAGAAGAGAAGGCTCCAGGGTGATCTTATAGCAGCTTTCCAGTACCTAAAGGGGGCCTACAGGAAAGCTGGAGAGGGACTTTTTACAAGGACGTGTAGTGATAGGACAAGGGGCAATGGATTCAAACTGAAAGAGGGCAGATTTAGATTAGATAGAAGGAAGAAATTTTTCACTCAGAGGGTGGTGAGGCACTGGAATAGGTTGTCCAGAGAAGCTGTAGACGGTCCATCCCTGGAAGTGTTCAAGGCCAGGTCGGATGAGGCTTTGGGCAACCTGGTGTAGTGGAGGATTTCTCTGCCCATGGCAGGGGAGTTGGAACTAGATGACCTTTAAGGTCCCTTCCAACCCTAACCATTCTATGATTCTATGATTCTATGATTCAAAAGTTTTCAAAGCATAACCATACTTCAAAAAGTGTTGGCTAAACATATTCGTCTTCTTTCTTCAGTGAATGATGTTAAAAAGTGAAGATAAGACAGATGACCCCTGTTTTGGTTTATTATGTGTGTGATCTAAAACAGCCTTCAGCCCCCAAAAAATCAGAATCTACTATCATCAAGCATTTAAAAGATGAGAGTAAATACTCTCAAGTATAATATAACATTGACAGAATTGCACCAGGTTGTTTTCCTTTATGCACATCATGGGCTAAAGGCTCTCCTACAAAGACCTGCTTCGTCTCCACTGCTGTACAGTACTTTGACATGCTGGTGTAATTTCACTGAGTGCCTGACTGTCATTTGGTCATTAAATGGACAAAATAAAACAGCTTCAAAATGAGGGTTTAAGGATCAGCCTCTGAAACATGCAACTCCATGGTTTCAGATAAGAATCTTAGTTTAAAAGTTTACATGTTGATCTGAGAGGAAAGTAGAAAGCAGAAAGAAGAAAGAAACTCTTCTGCAGGTAAGTTTCTCTGTCATCAAAGTATAGGTCTTAATTTAAGAACATACATTAAGATACTATTTGGTAGTTCCCTGAAGGCCAATAAAGAATGAAGCCCTGCATCGTTCTGTCTAGCATGTATACATATAGAGACATAGGTTTCCTGTAAAGCTTATCAAGCAAATAGAAAGGGAAAACCCAAGGTAGAGGAAGTGGTAAAATAATTGTATATTTGAGCTGTGTGAAGGCAACAGTTTCATCTTAGTTTCCTTATTGACTAGAAAAGACTAAAGTAAATAGAAAAAGAAAAGAGTGTGGAAGGATGTTGAAGGAAAGAGGGTAAGAATCAAAGTGTAAAATGAAGGTGAGGAAAAAACAGGATGGGAAAGAATCAATCATCACAAGACATAGCAAGTGTAGCCAAATCCAGGAACATAATCTGAATGGCAAAGCACCTGATTTGGTTTTCACGGCTATATTTGAAAGGTGAGCAGTCTGCTACACACTCCTCTCTGATTTTCCCTAAAATTTCCAGTACGGAGAGGAAGGACATCTACATTGAGCTTGTAGATCTCAATGGCTCCAGAGTTGGAGCCTTTTCTGCACTGGACTGCTCACTGGTGATGTTGGGCATGGAGGCTGTGCTTGCCTCCATGGGACTATTTGGAGTACAGGTCATTCCAGACGTCAAGAATATTAAAAAAAATTTATGGTAGTCAAACACACAGCAGACATGCATCCTATATCTACAAACAAACAAATTTAGAAGGTAAAGACATGACACAGCATGGGTAAAAATAATTACACTATTTCCTGCTCTGCAAAAGCCATTCTTTCTGTTTTCTCATACAGTTTTATTTATGTTGTTGTTTCGACTCAAAAGGATTCTCTGAATGTAATAGTTCAATAAGAAACAGTGCACAGCCAACAAGCTAACACTCGTATCGTTGCCTGAAAATTCATGCAGTGAGCTGATCACATACATCACAACATGTTGCTGACTCAGTGTTAGTACAAGAGAAAATAATTTTCCCTCAGGGACAGTAATAGCTTATCTGTTATCTCTCATCTGCAAAGAGAAAGAATAATAACCTTAAAGCCATAGCAAATGATCTCCACCTGTGACACTGATGAAACACTGAGGTGAAGGTGGCCAGGTGAAACTGTAGAGATTGCAACTGTAAAATAAAAACATCTGTCTGGAAAAGGCTGTATTTTCAGACATAAGACTTTTTTGAAGAAGATAAACAAAAGGATAATGTTCAGTTATGATTTCTGTAGTGGAACATAATGAGTCACATAACCATAGTGTATGTTGTATCTGGATAAAAAAAGACAAATGAAAAAGAAACGCCTTCTGTCTCAGTTTGGTGTCTATTAGAAACAAGAAGTTCCTTTTCTGAATAAGTTTCTCTTCTTAATAATTTCCTAAACTCCCAAGGTATACTTTTTATTTTGCTCCTTAACTAAGGAAGTAGAAGTAAAAAAAATGAGAAAAAAATATTGCACAATGTCATAAAGGAAAGACTATATCTGTTTTAGAGATGGATCAGATTAGTCTGTAAAAGCAGAAACTTCGTACTTGTGAAATTTGAATGTCAGTATAAACACTTACTTTATTCGAAAACATGTGAATGCTGAATATATATGTTTGGATTTATTCATCAAAACTTACAGAATTTTTCTCATTACTGATCCAGTGTCAGCGAATCTTTACTTTGGTATAGATTAGGGCAATCACGTGCTCCCCAATTTTGTTCATATGGGCTACCAGAATAGTGAGATGGATGGTGCCAATCACTCCCGCTAACTGTGTGCAGCTTTCCTCAAAAATCTTTACAGTGAATCGGTCTCCTAACTCAGAGCCTTGTTTTAGTGCTGCTTTGCCATAGATTTGTTTACCTTACCCCAGGAAAGGGGAGTTCACCAACACAGGCCCTTCATTTCCTGTACAATCAAGAGGCAGAAGGAGACATCTCTGGAGACCAGAAGATGAAAGCCCAGGCCATCTACCATAGATGTTTACCGTCTCTGTGGATCCACAGGCAACTCATGATATCTTCTCCAGTTAATTTTAAATATATATCCAGCTCTTCTACTGAGGGTATAAGGCACTAAAAAAATGTTACATTCATTAATCTCTACCCGGACCAATCGTCCTACTTTTGACAAGGTTAAATCTTCCTTCTAATGTGACTCAGCCAATGTGAAACAGTTCTTAGACCTTAAATGCTTGGCAAAATCAGCACTTGGAATACTGCTACTGATAGAAATAGAGGTGGAGGCTGCAGCATAAACAGGCATTCACTTTTTTATATGGATTCTGCTTTGTGAAGATTTAGTAGGTAACTGCAGCACACAGAGGAATTATCTGCATTTGGAAGAACTAAGCTCAGCAGTCCATGAAAAGCACCTAATGAAGCTGTGTTGGTGTAGTCTCTGTAGTGACTGAAGCCCATGACGTACATAAAGCTACGCTGAGTAGCTGGTGGTGTGTATCAGGAACGAGCTAAAACATAGTCAGCTGAGTATAGTCAGCCTTCCTTGTTCAACCTTTAAGTCAACACAGCTGCGCTTAATGGCCACTAATTTCAAGCACAGAGATGTCTGAGCCTTTACCAATAGAGAATTGTGGGCTTTAGTTCTCCTTGTGGTTATGGAGACTTTATTCTCAATTCTGATACTACAAAAATCAGAGTGGTTAAGAACCTTAGATCGTCAGAGTCAATCTTGGTCTAATTGGGCCACTAGTTTATCATTTTAAGATTCACTAGTTGCTACTGGCAACAGAGCAAACTGACATGTTGTGGATTACATTGTGCTTTTGACTGCACAACCTCAATGTTCAAGTACACATTTACAGGTGAGATAAATTTTTGGAAAATTTTGGCTTCAATTTTTACCTCTGAATCCACAGAGAGATTTATTCACCACCATTCAATATAATAGATATGGAAGAATAAGCTACTTAGCTCCAGTAAAGACATCAAAAACCTCTCATTTTCTTATAAACATTGCTTTCCAAGTTGGCAGGATGTATGTACATTTTCATAAGAAAGAATTAGAGTAATAGTTAAGAACATTGTATCTCTGATTTGAAAGCTTTTGCTGGAAGCAAACTTTTATGACTGAATTCAACTTAGAAAGAAAAGAGTATGGAATGACCCAACAAGATCTTTCACAGTTGAATGTGCTTCTATAATTTAAAACATGAACCAGAAAAGTCAAAAGTCAAGATAAGTAGTGGTGGTGGTGTTCCCAAGATAATAGCCTATGCACAAATTTAAACCTACTCCTTATTGTGCCTTGGGATGGCTGCCAAAACCAGTTTTGAATTTGTTAATTTTCTTTTAACTGGAGTTAAGCATTTCCCAAAGGGATTATTAGAGCTTAGATGATAAAGAAGATAAATCAGTCCGACATGCATCATGGTGCTTCTCTTCTGAGGAAATTTCTCTCAGTAGAAATGCAATATAATGTTGTGAGTCTATAAGGCACACTCTATTTCCATCATAGTCATTACACCGTCACTATGTCATAGCCCTAGATAATCCTAAAACATTTTTCTATCAACATCATTTGCTTATTGTAACTCAACTATTCTATAACTCAGGAGTGTTGGAACATATTACTAGACTATTGCTAACTCAATGCAATCACTCAATAATAAGAAACAAAACTACAGCCAATACAGTTGGCAATAAATATCCAAACGTAAATACTCACATCTAGAAATGCTCAGAAGGAAAATCTGCAGAATAAATTTCTTCGCTTGCTGTACTAAAACTTTCCCAGGCTCTTTCTGGTCCTGTCTACTCAATGAGTGCAGTTTGTCATACAATACTGAACTGACAAAACCATAGGAGGGTAAACTTTCCAACAGGGTGGATCTGGTTGCTGTCCAATTCAAGCTGGTGTGTCAAGGCACCAGATCCTAGACCTTCAGCTGGTCCAGGTCCTATCGAATGAACTCCCACAGAATTAAGAATCAATGCAGAATAAACTTCATGTGTATCTTTACAGTAAATATTTTAATTTATGTCATTAAACCCATTCAAATATGACACTGATGATATTTGCATGCATGTAATGGACTATACATACATGTAATGGACCCATGTATGTACATATGTACACACACACATACACACACGTACTCTAAGTAGATAATCTTTTTGTTCCCTTTAATAGCCTGCTAATTCTTACTTTCAATTATGACATCATGTCTTCAGTTTGAGGGTGCTCCCAGTTGCTCAAATTACCATATGTTATAACTTTCTTTTGATTGGATATCAAAATACATATATTTATTCACCGAAAAGATACCGTAGTTCATTTTCCAGCACAGTGTGTAGTACTGCCTGTGCTTACAGGGCATGAGTTCTTGTAAACTTTGTGAGTGAAATCCAGACCTCCCTGAACTTTGCTGAACTTAGTGGTTCTGCTGCAGGCCACTGAGAGTTCATACTTCTACCCTTATCCTCTCTGTTGTTCTACAAAGAATGTGGACACCCTTTAACTCTAAATGACATTCGTTGAAAGAAACAGTAAGTGCTGACTGCAAAAGCTTCCTGTTTTCACAGTGTTAGGAGGCCTAATAGCAATCTAACCCTTACCACACACTTCTGAATGCTATGAAGTGTTCACCTTCATCCATCATCTTAAAACTATCGCAATTTTAGAATCTGGAAATAAAAGCCAAAAGTCAGAAGCAGAACTCTGCTAATGATTCTTTGGTGATTCAGAGTGTGTCATTTATCCTCTATTTGTTACCAAGGGAACTTGACACCCACCTCCTACCACATCATCGCTACAACCGAAACAGTGTCAAGCCACAATATTGCTTTGCTGCTCTTTATGACTGCTAAATGCCAACTTCTTGCAAAAAATAACTGTGTAAAAAATAGATTTTCTTAATATTATCAGTAAGTTCTATGGCTTAGAGCTATCAGTGGCCAGCTAGACACCACTCTGGAAAAAACGATATGATCTGCAGCTTCAAATCTGTCTTCTGCAAAACTGTTAAATTGGTTCTGCTAAGTGATTTGACCTATAGTACACCCTGAATCTTGAATTATGTAAGAGGGTTGATGGGTTTTTACTGAAATATTTTCTAGGCTTCTGAAACCATTTCAACAAGAAATAAGTTAAATTGGAGATTTTTAAAGTGGTTTTCTGGTTTGTGAAAAATGTTCTGGGTTTTTAGTTTTGTGGGTTTTATGTGGTTTACATCCAAAACAGATTCAATCAATCTTTTTCAACATTTTCAATGAACTGCAAGCTTCCCTTATCTTAGTCACTGCCAATGAGACTGGCATTCTTGTCACCAGATGTGTCTGCTTTGAGGATAGGGAATTGAAGTGGCATCCAATATACTTTAACTGAAATCTTTTAGGCTTGAACAATTGATCTCCAAATGAAAAATCTTGCTGAAGATTTTATGGTCTAAAGATATTTCAGACTGGTCCTGTACTTTCAAAATTCTTTAGAAAGTCCCGTGTATACTTCAGACTGACCTGTGGAATCCCTCAGTGATCTTCTTTGCCTTCTTCAGACATGTCTCTGTCTATCACTGTAGAAGAAAAAGAAAGGTTGAAGAAAAGTAGTTTCTTAATAAACAGTAAAATAAGTTTGTATAACATACCTTAGTATTTACCTTATCATAGTATTGTGAGGTTTCTTGGGTGGTTTGCCTATTAGAGATCCTGTTCTCACTGAGGGCTGAGCTTTGCAAATTGCTGGGTAGATCTGCATTGCAAGCTTTTCCTTGTCACACACAGAAAATTTTACCGATAAAAAATCTTTTGTATCAGCACAGAATGAATTCAAAAAAAGCGTGGGAGTGGGAGAAAGCACCGCATGCTACTGGGAAGGATGCTTATTCCAAACTTGGAGTTTAGAAATTCTACACTGAAAGTCCATGCTTTTTCCAATTTAGACTGACCTGAGACAAAACCTTTGTTTCAAGCCAACTAGAAAAGTGATTTAAACCTATGTGTTCTACCAACAGAGTAAAACCTACTCCCTAGGCTAATCTAAGCTCTGTGGCATACTTTCACTAGAAACTCCTCTTCTTCCTAACCGTTTTAAAAATTGTCTTTGCCAAACCAAAACTTTCTGGTTTTTACTAAGCTGCATTTTGGCAGGAAGAAGTCTTGGTAAACCCAATTCAATGTTAAATATGGTGGCTTTGGTCCAGCAAAGCACTTACATTCTTAACTTAGAGACAACTCTAAGCAAAGTCTTAGCTCCCATTGTTCCAGCTACTTGAAATTGTGTAGAGTGTTCCTTTATCATCAGAGCTGTAATAAGACTATATGCTGAGGCAAACACCCTGCTATGATTCAAAATAACCATGAGTATCATGTTCTAGGAACTCATTAAGGTTACAGTGTTTTGGTTTAATTTGTCCAAAATAGTTACAAAATAACAACTGGAAACATTTTTTTTTGAACTTTCTGTTTATAGTTTGCCTCAATCCCCAAGAATTAAAACCTAAAAGTTTCCTAAATTACTATCAAAACCTAGTACCTTTGGAAAGAGTAATTCTGTGGCACAAGAAGTATGAAGTATAATACCATTTTATATATATTTTCTTTTTAATACTATATTGTACAATAGATTTTTGCAATATGAAAACTAAATATACCTAACCATGTGAATATTTAGAAAAGCTAATTGCATTTTAATAAAAAGCTGTACATATTTTTAATTTTTAAATATATGAAAATACAAATATGAGAGCCATGTGAAGACAACGGATATTTATTTCTGTCTTCCCATAACTGTGTGAATAAAATTTGCTTGTAATCATACCAATGTTTATATATATGTACACACATAAATAGCTAGGAAGAGATATCAACAAAAGGTTTAAAAGCCTACTTTTATATTCAATGTTTGTCATCTGAGAAAATATGAATCTTCTCTCTTTTTTGGAGTTTAAAGCCACTTGAGATAAAAAGTGTAATAAACAAGAACAGTAAATAAGGATAGGTGTATAGATAATAAGGTAATAAACAAGAATATATAGACAATAAACAAGAAAAATTTCTTCTAAGCTCAACATTTGTCATTACACTCTCTGCAGTGTGAGAAAGAGTTAGAAGAAGATCAGATTATATTCTTCAGGGCACAATATAGTCTCTTTCTGGAGCCAGATAATATTTTTTTACTGGCTTTTTCATTGCAATGCATAGTTGGCTAGGTAAGGGCCAATGACTGAAGCTGGAGTCCACTTCCAAAGTGCTGATGCAGAACATCTAGCTTCCCAAAATTCATCTTTTCATGGTCTATTGCACACAGTAGTATACTCCTTTAACTTGGTAGGAAACTGAGGCAAAGGGAGGTTATTTACCGAGCCCTAGAGCAGATTAAAAGGATCTGTGGGAAGAATGAAGAGCCAGTGGCTCTCAACCAGCTTTTGGCTGCCATATCCGGGACCCTGGGGCCTCTGCTACGTGGGTGCTGACAGCTGGAGGAGAGTATGTGGCACACCAGCAACGGCCTTATGTGAGAGATCTGGAGGCAAGGTTGGAGTTGAGCCCTGTGTCTTTAATGACTTGGAGAGAAATGCAGAGAGGAAATATAGACTTCAAAGACCCATTACATTGCCAAACAAGCAAAAAGGAACCTAATTATAACTGTGAATGTGGCCAGCAGGGTCAGTGGTCCAGCTGGAAGTCAAGCTCTGTTTGCTTCATGTTCAAGTTCCCTTGAAGCTCCCCTGTGTCAAATGTTAAGCATATTTTAGATGGTAACTGTTTCTTAACACAATTTTAAGTTCGAACTAGTTCACTTGAAAACAACAATAAAACTTCTATTGACTTCAGTGAGACCAGGACTTGACTGTAATCCAGGACCCAAGAACATTTCTTACATTAGATAAGGACTCCATTTGATCTTGGGTTTCTCGTAAACTTCTCTTGTTGATTTCTTCTGAAGGAAGATTTGCACCCACAGAAAAAAAGGATAGTACTGAGTCTAGTATTTCTGGGAGAAGAGACCACACTCTTCTGAGTCTTCTCAATAACATTTTTGTGCCCAGAAGGGAGGTTGAATAGCACACCCCTGTTGTGAAACTTTCCTTCATTTACTGCTAGAAAGAATGCCTTGGGGTTTTTTCCACTTTCCAAGCATCAAGTATTGTAAGCATAACTTAAAAATACAAGAGAATGTGGTTCTTGTAATCTGAGCTAAGGAAAATTTTTTAAGTTGAGAATGATTTACAGATACAAGGTTAATGATGTGACATTTGTCTCAAGGCTGTAAGCTGCTCATATACTTAAGAGATTTTAAGCATGGGATTAAAATTAAGGTGCTATCAGTATCTTGTAATACCCTTTTCTACACCTAACTTTTTTGGGATCGGTCTGGATAAAGAATATTAAAATTTTAGTACATATTTTTTTCTTTTTTATAGAAATACCTGGTGGCTGCAGTCAGACATAGCAGCCCCTCTTCTGACTTTTTTTCTTGAAAGAAGGAGTCTGTCCTTAGTCCCTCCGCATATTCTCAAATCCTCATGTGCAGGAACAGTTACTTTTAGGTTCTATTTATGCAGCCTTGTCAATTCAACAACAATCTGCACCACCACTGAAAAGAGGAGGGTTGATGCCCTTCTCCGTGCCAGCTCTAGTCTTCAGGTGAGCGCTCTGGGAACTAGATCATGAATTCAGTCTGCCTGAAAAGTGACCTGGTAAAAGCAAAGACCAAACAAATCCAGCAACCTGCACTGTGGCTGGGTGAAAGTAGCTGCACGGCTGCAATCATAGTGGAGTTGGTGTTGACTGAAACATAGGGCAGCCCTGAAACTTTCCTAAAGTTGTCTGAGGTCCAACCTGCCACCCAGCCAGAAAACACCTCTTCAGCCTTGCATGGAGCACCACTACAGGGGCCCAAATGAAATGGATGGCTGTTTGTCCAGATTGTTGGGTAGATAGCCGTCTATCTCAGCGTGGAAGCACATAACGTTGTTGAAGTCACTTATGTTTCTACCCGCTGCTACAGATCTCCACTTTTACACATACCAGAAATGTTTGCTAACTTTGAAATGTTTCAGACAATTGTGAATAACACCATTTTCTCTTCCTGCTCTGTTTTCACCCCAAAAGGAAAAGCAAAACAAAACAACAGCCAGACATTTTCAAGGTTTCCCAAGTAAAAGTTATGTTGTAGTGCGCATTGTTATGTAATCATGGTTGAAATTAATGTTTTTTTTCCTTGGGTTACTAAATCCATTCTTTGAACTCCAAGTGTTGGTATGCGTTAAAGTCAGAAAAATATCAAAAGTTCAATGCTCAAAGGCATGTCTCCCTTTTTAGGCAGTGTTCAGGTCTTGAACTTTGGAAGAAAAAAATCTCTATTTTTCTAATACTGCTGTGACTACATCTGCAGCTGTCAGAAGATCTATATCCAATAGCCCAAAAGGCATTTTGAGATGAGTTAGATTCAATTTTCATGTGAAAGGGATAGCTTGGTCCATTTTATTAATTCCATTTAACCTCCATACACAATCTCCTTTTCTCTTATATTACAAAAAAACCTGTCAGCGTTATCTCCAACATCATTTCTGACGGCTTATGAACTCTTGTTATAAAACAATATATATGTGGAATATATTTTGATTGCACTTCTTTAGTGTCTTATGCCAGAGCTCACTAAAATGTTTCAAAAACTTCCACTAAGGAAATAGATACTGGAATAAAGAGATATTTATGGGCGGGCTTCTTTAGACAATGCTAGATGATAGAAAAATGTAAAAAACAAAAAAACCAAATCAGTAGCTATAAGCCACTTAATGTTTCGATCCAAACACTAATTTTCCTGGATGTGACTGCATTCACTGCTTTTGCAAAATGTACCATGTACCAACAATATATACTTTTTTCTGTATATTACACCTACTCATTCTAGAAGACAGCTATAGGTAGTCACTGTTTTGTTTTCAAAAAATCTTTTTCAAGGAAATATATTTTATTTTATTTTATTTTATTTTATTTTATTTTTAACATGGAAACCTATTTTAAGAAGAAATCTGTTGGGGTTTCCTCTATTTTTTCTGCGTTTTCTATAAAAAAAGATGTATTATCAAGGAATCTTCAGTTATGACAAGTAATGAACACATGAACTTTATCTGAAATAGGGCTCCTCCAAGAATGTAAAGATTCTCACCACTATAATACTGAGAGAGGTGTTAAAGAATTCTTGGAGTAAAGTGCTGTTCACAGGTGATCACTGTCAAACATTTTGCAATCATTTATTTTTTCCTGGTGTCACTCTTCTTTATATTAAACTAATAAAAAGTTTATTTGCTGGTGATACATAATCTCAGCATAACATAGCTGGATACAGACCAGCTGCTTTGATTGCTAACAGAATTGTCATGTGAATATGGCATGGCCATGTGCAGTTGCTGATTGAATGGTTGCATGCCCTGATAGTGTGGCCACTAGATCTGATCAGCTCTATTTGGCTGAAATCTTTCATTGAAAAAATGAGGACTTGACAGTAGTGAAATTTTTCATCAGAAAGATTTTTATATTTCCAGAAATATTTATATTTTTATCTCATATTTTATTTTGATATAATATTTTTAAGTCCAAAGTAAACTTTCATTTAACTTTTAATGATAGGTGAAACTATGCCTTGAGTTGCATTTTACATTTCAACCACCTTTGCAAAACCCAAACATTCTTCTAATAGAAATAAAATATAAAACTGAAATGTACAAATAATCTTTATTTTTTAAAAGTCTCAAAGAATTATTTCATTTGGGTTATAAGAACTAGAAGTAGAGATTTAGTCCATTGAGTTGCAGTAAAAAACAAAAGGGAATTTTATCACCAGGCAAACCAAAAAAGTGACTGCACTTGTTTTCTTAAATTAATGGGGCGATATTGAAACACAAGGCCAGGAGAATAGGAAAAGTTGTTAAAGCCTGATGGTGCTGAAGGGCTGCAAGAAAACATACTGTAACATGATAATTTTAAGTCATTCCTTATACAAGAAAACATAACTAATTAGATATTTCCACTAACTCTGTCAGATTTTCAAAGTAACAGGTCAGAGCTTTAAAGAAATCTCACTGAAGTGAGCAGGAATCTCGTTTTGACCATTGGTGTTGGAGTCAGCTTGAACAGCACTTTACTCAAGGAATGACTACCCTCTGTCATGAAGCTGCACCCACCGGGCAGCTCAGTGGCCCTGGAAATCACAACCCATTGCAGCTTCCTGATACTTTGTGTGATGTTTTCAAGAACAAGTTGAGGACGCAGAACTGCAGTTGCAGTGGAAGCTTCTTTGATGCACATTGGGATAGTTTCTTCCCAACTGACAGACTGTTTTCACTGCTGTACCCATATCATGAATGTATTCTCTTTAGTTCTTATGAAATTGGCTTCCCCAAAAAAGGTGACTGGAAATCATGCTGCAATGACTGACCTACATGAGGAAATATAAATAAGATCTTTTCACTTCAAAGACCTAAAGTTTTTTTAAACTGCTATGCTGAAGAAATTAGATTTACATGTATCTCATATTCCTCAGACTTCTAAGTGAATTAGTAAATGAGAACAATTTTCCCATTTCATCCAAGTAAAGGTATCTTGGGAAACATTGCCCTAGTGTATAGCTGCATTTAGGTTAGGTAGTGGCTGAATATTTTTTTATGGTAATGAAATCCTTTAGCCAGCAGACATTACTGTGGGACTTAAGAAAGATTAAACTTCCAGGATCCTGCCAAAAGCAATAATTAAAGTAACTAGAATCTGCTTATATAAACAACTGTCATTTTATTTTAACTGGGACTTTTGCCTTTTACTAGTGTAAAACAGAGTAAGCTTCCAAGAGACTCGACTTTCAAGAGGTTCCCTTTAGTAACTGTATCTTCTCTGAAATGTTAGTACAACACATCATTTGCATACTCTGCGCCTTCTAAGACAAAACTATAAACTCTTGAGAATTAATTACTGAATAATAAATCAAGTTTTGAACAGAAAAAATCCTGAAATTGCCATGTCGTAAAAGGTTTTCCATATAATAAAAAGATCAGAAACATGAGAAGGAAAAAGAATAGTTACAATGACGAAGAAAATTGTCAGCTGGGGAAAAGAAAAATCAGGAAGCCTAGCCTATGCCTCAGCTGCCTGGGTCCTGAGTGCACAGGGCACCCAACCTCTTGTCCTGTAAGTAGGTATAAGTCATCTAGTCCCAGTTGTTTATGAACTTCCATGACCCGTGAAACAACTGCCCATTTCTCTAGGATGAATCCTAGGGTATGGACAGGTTGGTTCGCAGAAGGCTTGGTCCATGCTGGGAGAGTTGAGGTCTATCCCTAAGTAGAACAGTGGACTCCTGGGAAGTGCATGGTCCTTCCTCTCCTCTCCCCTTGATCTCCCTCTCATGCCACACATGCCCAAAACCAGCCTGGATCTGCCTCAAGCCACCCCTGAAAGTCCCTCAGCAGGAAAGTGACGTGGGCAGCTGGGGGAACAGTCCCTGTCCCTCCCGCAGAGTACAGGCAGGGGAACAAAGCTTCCAAAACTCAAGAGTGTGTGTCCAGCCCACATGGGCTCCTCAACTACTACACAGTGAGGACAGACATGACACAAATCTCTTTGGCTTCTGTGGAGACCCATATCGTGGTTTCACTGATGGTGGGCCTGTCATACTCATTTTTCCCCAGTGTGGAGCCCCAGATCTTGCCTTTGACTTCCTGTAGGTTGCAGTGAGCTCTTATCCAAGTGCTCCATGTTCCCAGTTTTATGAAGTTATTGGGTACTAAAAGGAATTCTAAGATGTGGCCCATGACCTGTTACTTTTAGCATGTGTTTCATTCAGGTTTCTACTTTTCATTGCATTATTTTGGCAGGAAAAGAAGGAAAATTTTGTGTCAGGTTGCTGAAAATCCATTCTTAGCCACTGGCAAACCCAGCGCTTCTTTTTCATTCTCCTCTAAGTCCTGCTTGGAGGACACTGGTTTTAACTCTATTTTCCTATCCTTTAAGTAAATTAAAAACATTGTATTAAAACAATGCCAGCAATGTTTCCCTAATAGACAGATAGACATGCAGAGTTTATTGACATAATTAAAGGCAGACTGGTCTTTAAAAGCTAACAATTTCCACAGAGTCTGAGAGTCTGTCATTGAATTAAGAGGAAGCAGTAGATATATTTCATGATTTCTTTGTTGAGGACCTGCCCTCAAAACTCAGTACCAAGGTCCTAGGTAAACCTGAAAGAGTCTTATACTTCCCTCCAACTCTCAGCATGCACGTTATCCCAAACTACTTAAATCTGACTGAGTTAGTTAAAATTCTGGCTGCTGAAAATCACACTATGAGGAACTAGAAGAGAAAGGTGTAGAGGAAAAATTACCAGCAAGAAGGTGTAAGAAATTTTAAATCAAAAAGACCACCAACTGCTTTTACGCAGATTATGTCTGGCTTCTTGCCAGTTAGCAACATTTCAGATACCCACATAACAGATACTTTACAGTGTTAGAGAGATTTACAGATACAAAACTTTCAGTACAGGCAATTTCAGATACTATTTTTTTTGTCTATTTATAGAGTTAATTACTCTTTCTTTATAACAAAATATGTATAGAATAATTTTTGATTATTGACCCCAGATGCACAAATATAACGGTCATAAATATCATCTGTCCTTTCACCTGTGTCCAGTCTGACACTAGCATATCCCCTGTCAGAGATAGAGACTTGAAGACTGGTCTCCCAACAGAGACGATACGTGAGAATTGCACTATACTTAAAGTTTTGTTGATTCTGGCATCCAGTGATCACATCTGTCTGTCACTGGTTCTCACAGCTATACAAGTATACAGAAGAGGGTAGAGCAGATAAGTTTATTTGAGAAGTGTAGGTGTTTCTGTAGGCTAGGCTGACAACTCTGCAGTGTTGACGTAGTATAGCGTTAAGGGGGCTTTCGTCTCCTTCCCTCCTTCCAATACTTCTCTGTACCTAAAGCTTCTGATGCTGCTATTGCCTCTCTTACTCTTTTGTCTATGCTTCAAAAGCTTTATATCACTAAACTCAATGTTTAGTCTTTATTTCCCATGTACACCATCTCAGACAGCTTGTACACGGTTAAAGCCTGCTATGTCTTGCTCAAACTGATCTTCTAAAAACAGTTAGGGGATTAGGGACGGTTGGACTCGATGATCTCTAAGGTCTTTTCCAACCTAGAAATCTATGAATCTATGAATCTAGGGGGAAACAGTGATCAAAACCAGGGTGTAGTTGGCCCTCACTAAAGTACAGCTAACCAGGAGTTATCACTGAGTGACACGTGACAGGTAGAAGCTTAAGTAGTTTTCTGAAGAAAAGTCAGGGTGGGGAATACACTCTCAGCTGACAAATTCATTCTACCATATTTGTTACTGGCATAGGGGAAAGAGGATTATAAACACAGAAGAATTTGCTGGGTTACAGCCAGAGCTGTTACTGTAACAGAGAATTTTGTTGTTCCCTGGAGCATGTTTAGTTTCTCTTAGGGACAGAGGACAAATAGTGCATTTCCATAGCTCATTTCTCCCATCTTCTTTTGAAAATATTGAAAAAAAATTTTTAAACGTGCAGACGCTGGCTGCCTCTTAGGACTGCCTTTACAGATTTAAAGGCAACTAAAGGCCTATGGAACTTTCAAGCAAAATCAGATATTTTCAGAAATTTGCTTTTAGTAAAGGGATTACACCAGACAATAGTGTTCACTTAGCCCTCACTAGATAGAAAAGCATGCATAAAGCATGGGTTATTTCTTCAGTGCCCAGATTTATATGCTGTATGTGTTAGTGGTAGTCAGTAACCACCAGAGTTTTTCATGTTCAAACTTCCTGATGGAGAGCATCTGAGCAGAAGGGAGATGGAGCATTGTTTTACAAAAGTGATATTAACCTTTACTACAAGACTGCATGACTTCAAGGATATGTTAGCATTGGGGCAATCAACCCAGATGACCATGGTTATACTGCTTCTGTCAGTCGTACAGTCATACTGCCTCTGTGTTCTCATTAAATAGCTTTATATAGAGTTGCACTATAGGTACGAACAGTTTAGCTAATTAGCGTGATAGATACCAGGAACTTTCAGAGTAGGTGGAGTTTCTTGTGATAATAGGATAAAAAATCTCCTACCTTGAGCCACAGCTATAAACATCCTACAACATATGCCTAGAAAACATAACAGTATGCAGGAAGATATTATCTTGTAGCTTCCTACCTATGAGCAAAAAAAGTGGTGAAAACACAGCAAAATACTGGGATGACAGGAGGCAGGTTTACCCAGGTCAAATTTAAGAAGCTGTTACTGTAGTCTGTATGTGAAATACGTGCTTATAAATTACCAGTTATGGAAAAGAAACTGTCAGACCTCTATCCATCCTCTCTTTCTAGAATGTCAGCACAACAAAAGTGGCTAATCTTTATAGATCAATGCTGTGCCTCAAAATCTGGCTCCATCTAGAAACCAAGTATGAGGAGTGGTCTTCCTTGCTGACCAGAAGAAATGACCACCATTCTATTTAGAATATTACTCAACAAAACTGAAAACATGAGTGTCATCACAACATGAAGCGCTGGGTACCAGTGATCATGCCACTATAGGAACGTTGAAGGAACTTGTATGGGCCAGTAAAATATCACAGCTTCAGAATGTAACAAATACTTCTGGGAAGAAGAATAATCATCTGGCCAGTGGCTCACTGACCAGAGAATTTTGTTGGCAACAGACTGGCAGCCTAACCACAAAAGAAGACCCACAAAATTCTACTGTTTCACCCTCAGTAGGTGAACATTTGCTTATGTATTCCCTGAAGCTGGAGGAGTTATATCCCCAAGAGATACTCATAGCTTGATTTAAAAAAATACAGTGTTATCTTATAATGATAATAGTGTAGCCATACAGATATCAGTGCCTTCAGTTAGCACAGCCCTCACCCTTCCTTGCAGAGAGCAAACAGATTTACAGCAGCAGACATTTGTCAGAAGATGACCAAGCTGAGCAGGGCTGTGAGCTAAAACAATCAGAGGATTCATAACACAGACAAAGCTCAGTATGTGAGCCAAAGGAGGGGCAGGTTAAAATTACAGAAGACACCAAAGGAACATATTTCCATTTCACGTTGAACAGTCTTTACATCAGGAACTCATGGTATTTCTTCATGCAGAAGATCTGATAGCAGTGGAAACTCTCAGCCTGGCTTAGTGTACGCTTGTCTTAGTTTGATGCTGTTCTTACTAACTTCTTGTAGAATATGGTGGGGGTCTTGTGGCACAGGTGTTTCACGGATCTCTCTCTATGGCCTGTTTTGGCTGTAGGATTCCATAACTGCACATAGAGCATTACTAGTAAATGATGATGTTGGAAGTCACCTATCTTGCCAATCTCTAGTTACATTTTGATAAAGCTGGCTGAGGACCAGCTTGCCCATTTCATTAGCAAACTCTTCTCTTTTGCTGCTTTCTGAAAGAGGACATAAACTGAAAGTACTGGAAGGCTCCAAGGAAAAAAAAAAACCAACACAAAAAGAACAAAAACAACCCACATATCATTAAGGTACTTCATTTAAAAAAAATAAGGCACCCTGTTCCAGCTTTAAACATTCGAAATGTTTCCACTTTCACTATTAAAAAATGCTGAGTTTTCTTAGTTAAAAAAGTCATTTTAATGGAAAAGAGGGATCATTCCATTAAGGTGTTAGAGAAGGGTTTTTTTAACATTACTAAAAGAGGCTATTTACTCACTTTCAGATTATCCAACTCACGTTTTTTCAAAGCAAACTGAATTTTCATCCAAATCAGTACACTTTTCCAGCCTTTTGGTTTTTCTTGTTATAAGCAGCAGTTCCCCTTAAACCATATCATACTTGTAGAAGACAAATGGATATGTATATGTACATAAATCCTGTGCAAAGATAGGAAAGTTTACCTCTAAGTGACCTTCAGTCTTTCATGTAATCACGACATTCTGGATGGACACACTTATTCTAGAGGAACTGACATCAACTAAACTTGAAATAAAGTTAAAATAATTACAGTGCTTTAATCATGTAAGACATATACTGTATTTATCACTGCCATTTAGATCCTGATAAGATTATGGAAATCGAATGAACACTGACCCCCCTCGCTTTCTTATGATCAATGTGAAAAAAGAAATTTCTGGCAAGAGAAAGCACAAAGCACTTGTCGAGTGACAGGAAGCCTTTGTTGGCCACTGCGGGCTGTAGCAGTTGTCTATATGATGGCATCATGGAGGAAAACAAAAGCTTTGCAAAGTCAAATTGCCAGTGATTTTGCAACCTGGAGCCATTTTCTAGTTACATTTGATGGAGGACAATCAGTCTTGAGTGCATAAACGTACCTCAATTTCTTTTAATGTTAGAGGTCAGTAATACAGATATATGCTCAATGTAAGGAGCACATTCTAGGATTAAGAAATCTGTTTTGCAGCAGTTTCAAAGCACCTTTTAATAATTTGGAAAAATATTTTTAATGCTAACTATGTCTGGCATCATGACACTGCCAGGTCTCATATTTCAAGCATTTCATAGTCACCAAAGACATGTGCAAGCAAAGGACGCCAGCAGGGAATTTAAGGTTAATGTGTTCTTTTTTTCACATTCATGTTTGGTTTCTCTCACTACTTAATCTCCAAGATCAAAACATTATCATCTTTAATTTTGATTTTTTATATGTTTACATTGAATTGGAATAAGTAATACTTTCTTTTAACTGCTCAGCCCATTTTTGCTAATGTAACAAAGTCTATTCTTTGTGCATGGAGAATATACAATTTGCACAAGCTAGACCAGAAGTTTGCATAAATGTCATGGAAATTTATTCTTGTTTTATGAATATGTAATGTAAACACTGTTTATATTGTACTTGAGGTGCTCTGAAAATTAACCCAGTCATCAGATTTGAACCAATAGAGAGGGAGTGGAGTGGTAACAGATAGAGCACTTGCAGAAAGATTTTCATAAGGAGCAATTGGTTTAGCAAAAAGAGTAGTAGCAAAATACTCACAGAGGGCCAAGCCCAGATTTCTTTTCCTTGTCTTAGTCGGTGAGACTAACATAGGGGCCAAGGGTGGCTTGAGCTTTCCTAAATGTGTGCCAGCTGCACACATTTCATTTCTGAATGAAAACAGAGCACCAAATATTGGCTGTATCAGTTTCACCGGGAGTTTCACCAAGATTTCAGCCTGTAAGAACACTCCAATTTTGGCTCTGAAGAGAGGGCTGTAGTGGGAAAAAATTTAAGGAAAATTAAATAACAGTAAGCTGAGTATCATGGCCTGGAAGTAATATTTAATGAAGAGGTGCAATATGAAGATTATGAGACATAGAAGGGAAAATGATGCCATTTAAAAAACAAAACCACAGGGATATACTAGCTATTAAATGAAGATGAACAGCTCTACATCTGTGCTGGACTTGAAACAAACCAGGGTTTATAAGAATCTGTTTAAAATCTCATGTTTAACTGCTGATCCACAGCTTACTCCATAACATGGATGCCTAATGAGCATATATCTATGTTGGACAACAATATAACTGAACATATTTAAATCATTTGCTAAGGAAAATAAAATTTTATGAGAAAGGAGAGGTGCAGAGACAGCTGAATGGCCAAATTCTGTTCTCAGTTACACATACGTAATTCAACTGATTTCAAATTCATGTACTTGCATGTAAACTGAGAGCAGATGCGGGGAGAAAAACAGATTTGGTCTGAATTTGATCAGTCTGCCTCAGCCCGAGAGGTACCTTGACAGTTGGACTTCTAAAATTTGGTTTTGTACTTCTTTCATTGAGTGGGGTCCACCTGCACATTTAAGGTCCTATGAATCAAACAATCACTCATGAACGCTATTAGCTAATTTTAGCTGCATTAGATATTACCTTTAATGCTGAGCAATTCTGGGTAAAATGGAGAGGGATGAAAGTGTCTCTAGAACACAGTGGGTCAATTTCTGCTTTAATCTGAGCTAGCAGAAATCAAATTATTTCTCCAGATGTGCACAGTATATTATATTGTTAGAAACTACAAGTCAAGCAAGCAACATGTTGGCCTTTTGTTATCAGATACTTTGTGACACTTTCAATCTCAAATTACACCACTAGAATATTTCAATATCTGTTTAGAGAAAACAAAATGAGGATTTTATCCTCATATATCTTCACCAAGCTTGGCACTAACTGTTAAGGGCAAGTACTTTCCATTATCTTTGACAAAGTTTACAATGAGATAAACAGTATTCTCACCTGTGATAGCACTGGGAGCTTAACAGTTTTTTAGGTTTTGCATTGTGTGGGTTATAGCTCAAAAACAAGATAAAATGTACCTTCCATGTATAAGAAACTCCTGTGAGTGATATAAAGCCTTATCTATATGAATTAGTCGTGAAATGAGAAGCAATCCACTCAGATAAAGAACTTTATGTATTAAAGCAAAAGGTTTTATCACTAGAGTAGCAAGCTTGTGGTGTTCGCATTCCCCTACAGGATTCTGTAGCTGTAGTGTTTATGAATGTTCACACCAAAACTCATTTTGCAAGGAATTATTTCCTTTTGTGTAGGAGAAGCTTAGTATTTCATTGGAATTATCAAGTTTAAAATTATTTACTCAACAACACTGGCATCTTTTACAACCTATATTATTATTTCTTAATGTAAACCAAACATAAACTTTATGAACTTTATTACGCCTGCAATTCACATTATGTTTGTTTTTTTAATAACTGAGGAATACCTTCAAAGAGCACAAGGTAGTTGTGGAAGGGAGTGTTCTCTCATCTTTAAATGATTTTGTCATGAGATAGTTGTTTAAAAGCTATATATCAAAAAAATAAGACACGGAAGGATGCACATTCAATACATTTATATCAAGCCTGACAGTTCATTGCCTTCTCCTGTCTTAATAAAATGGTCAGACTAATAGTCCTTCAGTGAGAAGCAGAATTATCCATGTATTAGAAAAGGAGGCTGGAAATTTAAAGCCCTGAGTTTAGTTTTCTGTGGCATTAACATTTCTGCACAAATTCAAAATTAATTAAAGAGAAAAAAAACCCTAAATGTGTACCTAACGCTACAACCCAAATCCAGGTCAGACATAGTTTTTTGGTGTGCAGATCTGGGATGCCATGATGAGTTTCTTTCCTTTTCATCCTTTGCTGAAGATAGCACATGCTCCAATATGGTCTGGATTAGAAAGCTTTTTATAGAGAGTATGACATTCAATTTTGCCCATCACAATACAGTACATTGCCCACTAGATTTTGAGTCTGACACTTTTCCCTTTCGTACACTCCTGAGTAGTGTCATTTGCTATTGATCACAATGAGAAAGTGCACGTTGAGCTGCAGAAGCCTCGGATCTAACTTGCTACAGTTGTTCTCATGTTTTAATACAACATTCATCAATACTGCCATGAGCTATTCTTAAAGATAGAATAACAACACTTAACTGGCCTATAAGCATGCTTCAACTTGCGGACACAAATTAATTTATTTCTCTATTATCCGCAGACACCACAGATCAGTCCTTTAAAGAGATAATTTTCTCTGACTCTTTGTTCCATGAGAATGCTTACCACAGGGCATAGGAAATACCTCAGTAACAGAGAATAGACACCCAAAAGCATCCTCAGTATTAGTGGGTTGCCAGTAAAAGAGAGAAACAATTATGCAGGAGGTTATGATTCAGAGCCGCTGACTCCATTGTAACAATGTCTCCTTTATCATTTCAACATAGATCATAGTCTCATGCCAAGAGAAATTGCCAAAAACAATCAGAAAAGTATCCAAGCAGGCATTTGGAGCAACAACATTAAAGCATATTCAGAGAGTGTGTAATGAGCACTTGCACCCATTTGTTGTGTTTTCTGGGACTCAGTGACCTTTTTTAAGTCATTTCAAGTCTTCCTGACTGGACTGAGTCTATTTGCCATGCTTTAGTAACTTCTAGTTCTGACCAGCTATATCTGTTTTGTGACAGAAAAGCATTTACTCCAATAAATGTCTGTGTGATATAAACAATACTGTTTCTTCCTGTACTTACCAAGATTTGGAGTATAAATTTGACATTTTTGGTCATGGTGACAACCTCAGAGCAGCAATGGGCTAAGAAGCCACACTATCTCAAAAGTGTAGGACTTTGGAAGTGAATAGCCACAGACAAAAGGCAAGTGCAACGATGCGAAAAATGAAAACCTCTTTCAACAGGGTATGTGCCTTCGGAAGAAGAAATTATTTATTTCTGCACCCTTTGCAGCTCCTAAGTGGAGTTTCTTGCAGAACTCACTGTATCCCCACCATTAAGAAGATAGGCATACTATTTACTGTAATTAGTCAGTCATGAGGTTTCCTCTTTATCTGCCTTCTCCAATTAATGTAATTAGCCAGTAACAGTTTCGGAATAATAACTGCTTACTAATATAATAATAAATGCCAGGGATGGAATTTTCAAAGGAGAGTAAGGAAGTCAACTCCCATTGAGGGTTGTGTTTTTAAAGGAAAGAGTTCACATGCAATTGTTTTCATGGAGTATTACTCACTAATTAGTAGCAAACTACATAGCAGATTCCGCAATTTATGGAACTGGCTGGTAGCTGAAGCACAGTTTTCATCAGAGTAATAGATTATTGATTTTAGGGGAGAAAATTACTTCCCTTTTTCATTAAAAGAGTCAGATAATTGGAGAAAAAATGAATTTCTAACTGCAATTGTAGTTTTCATTCCTCTACTCGAAACTTAAGTTGAACAGAAGGATTGTTAGACTGTCCCTGGCAACTCTGAATTCCTTCCACAGGTCTTTAAAAATGAGATTTCAAAATGTTGAACACTGGAGCAAAAACTGAGTCTTCAATTTCTACAGATCGAGTAGGATCAGGCATCAAAGCTGATTCATGGCCTCCTGCTAGTCCTAGGTCACCAAATACACCAAAAAGGTTTCAAGTGCTCAAAAATAGGCATATGGCATAATTTTAGTCATCTCTGAGTGCCTGACACATCAGCCCAGGGCTTACAATATGATAAAGAACAACTTGGGAGGGAAAAGATGAGATATGCTGAATAGTCTCAGATGGCACCAGACACTTATAATTAAGCCCAGCAATCTCTTCTGAAAAATAACAAGAGAAAATAGCTTCCAATGTTAGCAAAAGTGAAAGTGTAGACTTTGCTTAAGACCAGAAGGTGAAGCCTCCAGTCAGAAAATAAAAATAAGTTCGCTGGACTGTGCTACTTCTATATATTTTCTGACGGTGTCTGAAAATTCTGTCTTTTCAAGAAGTTCAAAATGTTTGTGCAAGTTTCCTAGGAGTAATCAAATTATTCAACAATAAATCTCCTAAATTCCTATTAAGAGGTTGTTATGTTTGATCTAAAACAGCTTACAAGTTTTCAGACACCTTCAAGACAATGGGGTCTCTGATTTCAATCAAAAAAAAATCTGTACCACTTCAAATTATATTCTGCTTCTCATAGGCTTCACATGGCATGTGAGAAATAGAGAATAGCCGTACCTCAGCCATGTCCCCTCCTTGTCCCTCAGTCATGCCATTTCATCTGATAAAAATACACTCTTCATGCCTTTTCAGTCTTTGGCACTTCCAAAGATGGTCTTTTAAGTGTTTCTATAATGCTACTTACTACACAACTAATTTATCAACAAGCCATTTCACTTCCATTTTTAAGACAAAAATATAATGTTTTCAATAAGCTAACCACCTTAATTACTCTGCATATCTGCAGCCTACTGATACGAGACAGTTCATAAAGCACTAACTGACTACAATTAAGGTTAAAAAAGCGTGGAAAACGTGCCTCACTTCTTACTGCTTGAGAATTTCATTCAGAACAACCTCAAGTGTTGGGTGCTAAGCCCCAAAATTAAGATTGTTTTAAAAAGCACAAGAAGTTACATAACTATATTCTTTTGCAAGGAGACAATAATTAAATCAAGTAATTATCTAATTACATCTCTCTTTCAAATAAAGTATCAAATGCAGGAAAAACATTTATTTTTTTTTTACCCAAACAACAAACAAATGACTTGAAAAGGTGCAGTGGGTATTTTGTAAAAATATGTATCCAAAAGTCTTATCTTCCTCCAAAGAGCCAAGCTTTTGTAAGGAACATCTGCTATGAATTTTCTGTGCCTAAATTGTGGACTGCTAACTGAAACTGTTGATTTCTTTCTTCTGCCAACAGCAAAGTCCTTAAATGTAGATAATTACTGTATTGTATAAAATACAGTCATGCTAATACACCTGCACACCTTCATATGAGCAATGCTTTTGGGACATGACTTAACTACATCCATGACAACCGAACTTCTGCCTTTGTTTACTGTCTGGTTGCTCTTTCCCTCATTTGAAGTTTCCCAACAAGCCTGGCCCGAAATGGAGTTTATTCCAGAGGGAAGAGTGGAAAAAAAGTTAATGGTGAATAATTACATTGTTTGGAATCTGATATTCCCAAACTAATAAAGTCTTTAGAACAAGAGGTAGCACATATTGCGGATTTCAATGTCTTTACAACATCATTGAAATGATACGTAATATCAAAAAAATTGCTTTCAGTAAGTTGGCAATGGCACCCAGTGAAACTTATATAACTGTCTGGGTTCAGAAGAATACTTGTTTGAATGCCAGTGCTTTCCCAGATATTGTCAGACGCTTCTTTCATGGCTGTAAAAAAAATACCCAGAGACTTTCCCATCAAATGAAAATAAGCTGATATTCTTAATCTTTTCATTAATGCTAGATAACAGGGAGGTACAGAGAAGACTAGCTGAACTTCTTCGTGTTATCTGTTGAAAGAGTCTGCTGTTCCAGTCCCAGAGCTTAACAAGATCCATAAAGTAGAATCTGAAACAAGGAGGAGCCTAACATGTCAAGAGTCATCTATCATACAATTCATTTAATGCAATCCTTTCAACAGCTATGCTGCTAAAGACAGGCCAGCCATGTTGCATTTTAAAAAGGGCTATTTTTGTAGAACAATGTTGCCCAAAGCATTTCCTGCTCTTATCGTTCCTACAGCAATATGTCTGGAGCTCATTACCAGTAGCTCCTACTTTCAATAGTCAATCTTTTGCAAAAGATGTTCATTCATGTTTTCTCCCCTTCCCTGCCAATTTGCCTTGTGAAATATCTGATAATATATCACTGTTGCACTGATCCACTTAGGAAAACATAGACCTATTCACATCTCAAGAAAAACTGTTGAACAAAAGGCAAATTCTTAGACCACCCGCTCACTGAAAATCTTCTGTACCTTGCAGCTAAAAGAATTCAAAATCTTGAAGGAATTCATTTGCATTTCATTATTCAATGTTTGTCAAGTAAGTAATTAAGTGGCCATGTTGAGAAGTCAGACTATGCAAGTTTTTTGTTTCTCTTTTGTTGAAAGTATATACTAAGAACATTTGGTAACAATTTTGTGTGTATTTGTTCTGCGCTGATGGCCCCTACGTGCTGGTTGCTATAAGCACATGAAATTTTCTTGCTTAAATATAGTATAAAAAGAATAAAGCAATTTGAACATAACACATTTTGGAAGCTTCAGGAATGAAACTAAATTTATAGAAAATATCTTGGATGTGTGGATGAGGATAAACTAATGAAAGGAACTCCGTGATGTGGTTGGAGAAGGGAGTTTATGAAACAGGATGTCTCTTTCAGGACCACATTTTCAGAGTCTTGTTGATGGTGTAGGATGAACTGAAGTCCTGAAGTGGTTATGGTAAACCTGAAGCAAAACATAGCTGAAAAAAAATGCTTTCCACTGAAGTTGCAGTTCAGCAAGCGATGCAAGAATGTGCCTATCTTTAAGCACAAAGTTAGTCCTATAGAGAGAAATCCTTCCTTCACTGAAGTTACATTTCACATTTCTCAGATTCCCCAGCGTTCTAATTTCTGCTCTTACCCATTAACTTCGGAAACCTTCATAAGCTGCACCTATGTCCAAGCCAGCAGAACTTGCCAGCAAGATTTTTCAAGGACAATTTTCACAGAGCCATCTTACAAGCTGGTGAGAATTGAATGCCTGCCTCCCTGCTACTTGGGCAAGCTAGATGTTAGGCACAAGCAAGTGATATTCATATAGGTGCTATGAGGTATGTAATTTTCGTGCCAAAATCAATGGAGAAAGACAGTTTTCTTAGTTACTTGATCAAAATTAATATCCATGAGTCTACATCTCTCCATTGGCTTTACAGGAATCACAGATTTCTAGTTCATCCAGTGACATTTATTGCTCCACCATGACCTGAGATGGCCAACCTACTGGCCACCCCACACCTACACCATGCCAGCCCCTGGAGTGATTGCACCAGGCTCTGTGCCACACGGTTTCAGCAAGCTAAAACAGGAGCAAACGACTCTTTGGCGGTGGAGATTTCTGAGATGAACCTCATTGCGGTGCAGAGGCTGCTAGGGAGAAGTAGAAATGTCCTCATCAAGAATTAGAGATAGGATGGCACCAAAGTAACCATTGCTATCTTGGTCATGGATTTCAAGCCCTGAGTTAATGACTTAGATGCTAAAAAATGCAGCATTGAATTCAAGTCTGATATACAGAAACTTGATCTCAGCTTTTATATATACTTTTGGGAAAAAAAAAAAAAACAAATGCAGAAAACACAATGCAGCATAAAAAATAGGACTTGTAAGACCCCAGTGCCACAAAGACTCATCCACAGGCTTATGTGTCTCTTTGTATTCTAAGTGACACTCCTAGGAGTATACTGCCTGGTAAGAGAAATACTGCCATCAAAGCCAGATATACTACATAAGAATATGTGAGTTACCAGGATATATTTCCAAGTGATGATCAAAGAGTGGGCAAAAATAGCATATTATCTGATTTTGAGGATTTAAGTTTTACAGCGAAAGACCTTTCAAGTGTTGCCAATAATTAAAAACAAAGGAAAAGCTCATAAACTAATGGAAGTCATGCAGGCATAAAGTCTACAGTGTTCAGAAGTGTCTGGTCTCCTGTGTACCAGTTACTGCAGGGTTAAGAACACAATAATTACTTCCTAATATAATTTAATAAAATGCATATTCTTTTCAGTAATGGGCAGGCTGTTACTGGAAGTAGACATAAAGGTACCACTACTTGTATGCACCATAAAATCTGGAGAAGTGCTATATTCAGGAATTCCCCAGCACTGGCTCTGCAATCTGAACCTCTGAGTCAGATTCTGACTTCTTTTGTACTCATTCAGCATCTGCATAAACCCAGTCAACTTAACTGAAAGACCTGATTTTTACAGTGCAGGACTGCAATGAGGCTTTATTCTCTCTGGAGTGTTTTCAAGGTAGGGAAGTTAGCATACTGTAAACCAGAAGGCTGATATACAGCCCAGTGGTTGCCTCTGACCTCATCCTCACAGGGACAGTCTGAAAGCTGAGTGGTCTGCTGCGCCTTCAGCACGTGTTGGTAGAAGCTTGGAAGAAAAGGAAGGGAAGGAAAGACGCTAAGATGCTCAACTTAAGAAGCTGTTTTGCCAAGACTCTATGTTAGCAAAGGGCAGGGTCTAAGGGCAGAGCTCTCCCTTTCTTTCCTCATCCATCACAGCCTAACACTTACTGTGCCAACCAAAAAGAAACAAACCTCCCTCCTTCTTGCCAGTTCATTTTCAACTCAGGTCAGCTCCTGGATCTACTTTAGCACGTGGCCATACACATGTTGATGTTGGCACAAGGCGGGGAGAGGTAGAGAGGAGCAGGAGGACAGGATTGCCTTTTCCAGGGGCATTGTATTTTACGTCCTAGTAATATTTGCACTGATTTTCCTGTGTGAACAAGTCTTGGCCCTGGATTTCCTCTCCTCCTGGTTGTTGCTGTTGACCCACCCAGTCACACAAGTGAGAAAAGGATTAGATGTACCTAGTCCATGGCCACTCAAGCAGTGGGAAAATCCATAATTTGTTTTATGATTAGAGAATTATGAGTATTTTATATTGCTATAGATTAATGGAGTTGGACTGTGATACAAAACCTACAATTTTCATGGAAACATATTAGCTTATGCCACACTTGAAGCATAAAATTTAGGATATGTCAAGAAATGTGGGGTTTTGTGCTATTTCTACCTCAACCCAGAGGTTGTCAAATATCTTACAAGAAAACTGCTTCATAGCAAAAGGAGTTTGAAAAGTTTACATATAAGCTTTACCTTTTTTCAGAGCTTATTCCAAAGCAAATGCTTAGCTCTGAGACCACTGAAAGTTTAGAAAAAGAAAAGCTAAAAAATCTTTCTTAAACTTAGACACTTCAAAGTAATCTAGATTTAAATTGCTATAGCCTGAAACAACTGCAGCTCTCAATGTGAGAGGAATTATGTCCTGCATATTCAGACATGTTACAGGACATACTCATTATAAGACAGTTTTCAAACCACTGCTTTGTCTTCTTAAGGATGCATGACCTGAAATTTATGCTTTAACTTTTGCCCAAACCTCTAGCTTTTTACATTATTTGTACCCCATACCATTAATGAACTAAGGATGCATGAAAATCTTCCGCATTTTGAACCTCAACAGACATTGCCATGAACAAGGCAGAAGTTCTGGATTCTAACAGAAGCACAAACAGGGCAAATTTGGGCCTGGTTTCTCTACACAATTTTTGATGCAGATTTGTTTGAAAACTTATTTTCAGTCAAACTCCTGATTCTGCTTGATCATCACTTTCTCTGGATTATTAATACACGACGTGAACTCACATACTGGGCTTGCCATATTGGTGCTGTTTTTAATGCCAGTTTGGAAAACTTTGAAACAAAACCATTCTGCTGTCAAATTTGGGCATGCATGCATCTTTTGCTGCATTGCATCATTTTAATTAGCTACAATGTGAAAATTACTAAGAGGATATGTTGCATTGTATATAGAAATTTCTTTGGTTTAATTAGTTCATACTGAGTACATTTTCTTCCCATGAGCCATTTGATTGGCTTATTTAAAACCCAGTCTACAAGACCATGTGAGGTGACTAATACGAAAGGTAAACTTGCATTCAAGAAAAACTACATACTAGGAAAGTACAGAGCAAAAATTCCCACTGGCAGAGGTCTCACATTTGGAAGCTGATTTTCCCATTTCTGTCTGGAAACAGTGTTGGAAATGAGGTTCAAAGTAGCAAGACGAGTACATAATGTTAAAAAGCATTAGTTTATACAGCAATTCTTACTGGGCTTTGCCCTTCAGTCGTGCCTCTGAGAAAACAAATTGAATTTCCTGATTTCAAACGGCAAACTCTGCTATTACATACTTTGTGATTTCAAAGAGCATCTGTCATCACACAAAGACAAATACATTTCTTGGAGAAACATCTGGTGCTTTTTTAAACAAGCCTCAGGCCAGGTCTGCGCAATGAATGAAATATGTACTATAGATAGAGTGTTATTTAGTGTTGCTTTTCATTTAATCAACTGTGTGTGGAATGTTTGTATTGCATTAACTATCTCTAAAATATTGGTTCTCCTACCACTTTGGGCAATTGTTGCCTTTAAAAAAAATAAAAAATTGTGCTTTGAGAATAACAACAAAGAGCAGTAAATCAGCTCTACTTGACTTCCTGGTTCCTTGCAGGATATCTGTGGGAAAGGCGGTAGATGTTCACACACTTCTTTTTTTTAAGGCAAGCATTTCGTCTTTGTGCTTTGCAAAAACCAGCTCTGTTCATTTGGCTATCTGAATTTGCAATAGAGAAAAGAGTATATATCCAAACCCACTCCTCAACTAAGCTAATATCAAAAATATGAATTGTAGCTCAGAAAAGAATACACAGCAAGCTAATCAGCATAGTGGTACTGCTGAAGGCCCAGTTCTCAGATTTTGGTCATTTTGGGGGTCACTTCTTGCTGTGATGGTATTAAACCAGTCAGTAGCAGGGTCCTCATCCTCTGATGAGGTGTCACAAGCTCATTTATAATGTTGCTCTTATGCTGAAATTCAGAGCAGTGATGGCTGTTGCAGGGCTCCTTGATTGCTCTCTGTGGTTAGGCTTTGTCATGTCTCATGCCTGACCATGTCTTTCACAGTAAATTTAAAAGCGGTGTGAATGAATGGGGGCAGTGTCACACGCATGAGTAAGGAGGCTGCTGGGAAACTGATCTATGGCATACTGAAAGTTAGTATGAAAGCCAAAAAGAGATAAAGGGAGCACAAAAATGGAAAGGAGGTGAAGTATCTTGTCCAGTTCATGTGGAATAACCATAATGAGAGATTCATACCTGGAACAACCCTTCCCACTTTGCTTGAAATAAAGGGGTTGTGCTCTGGTTTTGATCCGCTCTGTTGCCCCTGTTGGTGTGTTATTCAAATATTGGTCCAAATATTTTCAAAGCCTATTTGCTAGATGTCATGCAGGCACATCTCACTCTGTATCTCTTTGGGCTTACACTACCCTGAAATGGCATACATTCAAGAAGCAGAATTGTTCATCCCATTTACCTTGCCCTTCTTTCTCTGTAGGGAAAAGAACAGCATTTCATCTTCATCCTCTACATTCACATCCTGCTTTTAGGTGAATGGTTCAGCAGTCAAAAATGCAACTAGCACACTAATGTAAATATACTGCATACATTTGGAGGACAAGGAACCAAAATAGCAAGTATGCATAAATAGATAAGTCATAAAGCACTAAAAAACCACAGAATGGCAGAATCAAGTTTAGTGTATGTCTACATTCAAAACAAAACAAAACAAAAAAGGCAAACGACTTCAGAATGCATAAACAAATAATTGGAACTAAGATACAAAGATCTATTGCTAGGCAATATAACATCCTTCCCATTGAAGTGTCTTTTGCAATACTCTGCAAATTAAATCTTCTAAGCCAATCCTCATTCTCATTAAGAGTGACTGTCAACTAAAAAAGGAATTTTGGAATGAATGAGAGCTATCATGCTTAAAGGCATAAAATAAACTCAAACTAATATGGTTTAGTAATAAACTTACATGAATAGGAAATTGGTCCACATAAGCTCCTGCACAGTTTCATCCACATTCTTCTGAAGCAAGTGAAATGTGTCGCTGTTGGGCTGAAAACTGGACATAGAGAATAGTGATCTGATCTGGGCAGTTTAAGAGCTTTCTTGTCCTCTACAAATGGGAAAAGAAATGCTGTAAACATCAATTTTTTTTTTTTTTTTGAGCTAGATTCTTTGTGTGAGCGTAGCATTTTAGGAAGAAAAATATTCCTCTAAGAGTAGACAATGGTAGCCTGGCCAACAGTACTGTATAGCACACACATTCAACAGGGAGATCAAATTACAAAGATCTTTTCCATTGTCTAAGCTAACAATCGTGAACTGTTTGTACTGAGCCAAGTTTTGCACTGACAGATTTGGGTGGGCATTAGTGACAGTGAGCTGCAGTGCTTTTTAAAGTAAATTTGGCACCAGATGCTGAAATGTTTTACCATCTCTGATCTTGGCTATTCCATTTCAAATCTAATGGCCATTAGTCTAGGAAATGTGTGATAACATGTCTAAGATGAAACAATTATTCTCTGCTCTCAAAAACCACATTTAAACATTAAAAGATAATAGAATCATAGAATCATTTAGGTTGGAAAGGACATTTAAGATCATGGAGTCCAACCATTAACCTAACACTGCCAAGTACACCACTAAACCATGTGCCTAAGCACCACAGCTACATGTCTTTTAAATACCTCCAGGGATGGTGACTTAACCGCTTCCCTGGGCAGCCTGTTCTAATGCTTGACAACCCTTTCAGTGAAGAACATTTTCCTAATATCCAACCTAAACCTCTCCTGGCGCAACTCAAGGCCATTCCCTCTTGTCCTGTTACTTGGGAGAAGAAACCGACACCCACCTCACTACAATCTCCTTTCAGGTAGTTGTAGAGAGCAATAAGGTCTCCCCTCAGCCTTCTTTTTTCTAGGCTAAACAACCCTAGCTCCCTCAGCTCCTCCTCAAAAGACTTGTGCTCTACACCCTTCACCAGCTTCACTGCCCTTCTTTGGACACGCTCCAGCACCTCAATGTCTTTCTTGCAGTGAGGTGCCCAAAACTGAACACAGTATTCAAGGTGTGACTTCACCAGTGCCGAGTACAGGGGAATAATCACTTCCCTGGTCCTGCTGGCCACACTATTTCTGATACAAGCCAGGATGCTGTTGGTCTTCTTGGCCACCTGGGCACACTGCCAGCTCATATTCAGCCGACTGTCGACCAGTACCACCAGGTCCTTTTCCACCAGGCAGCTTTCCAGCCACTCTTCCCCCAGCCTGTAGTGTTGCATCAAGTTGTTTTGACTCAAGTGCAGGACCCAGCATTTAGCCTTGTTGAACCTCATACAATTGGCCTTGGACCATCGATCCAGTCCCTCCAGATCCCTCTGTAAAGTCTTCCTACCCTCAAGCAGATCAATACTCTCGCCCAACTTGATGTTGTCTGCAAACTTATTGTGGATGCACTCAATCCCCTCATTCAGATGGTTGATAAAGACATTAAACAGAACTGGTCTCAATACTGAGATTGGGGAACACCACTTGTGACCTTCTGCCAGCTGGATTTAACTCCATTCACCACCACTCTTTGGGCCCGGCCATCCAGACAGTTTTTTACCCAGTGAAGTGTATGCCCATCCAAGCCATGAGCAGCCAATTTCTCCGGGAGAATGCTGTGGGTAACAGTGTCAAAGGCTTTACTAAAGTCTAGATAGACTAAATCCACAGCTTTTCCCTCATTCACTAAATGAGTCACCTTGTCATAAAAAGAGATCAGGTTCATCAAGCGGACCTTTCATAAACCCATGCTGACTGGGTCTGATCACCTGTTTGTCCTGTAAGTGCCACGTGATGGTGCTCAAGATGATCTACTCCATAACCTTCGCCAGCACCGAGGTCAGACTGACAGGCCTGTAGCTCCCTGGATCCTCCTTCTGGCCCTTCTTGTAAATGTGTATCACATTTACTAATCTCTAATCAACTGGGACCTTCTTGGTTAGCCAGGACTTTTGATAAATGATGGAAAGTGGCTTCATGAGTGCTTTCATCAGCTCCCTCAGTACTCTTGGGTGGATCCCACCTTGCCCCATAGATTTGTGTGTGTCTAAGTGCTGCAGCAGGTCAATAACTATTTCCCCTTGGATTATGGGGGCTTCATTCTTCTCCCCATTCCTGTCTTCCAGTTGAGGGAGCTGGATATCGAGAGAACAACCGGTCTCACTATTAAAGACTGAGGCGAAGAAGGCATTAAGTACATCAGCCTTTTCCTCATCCTTTGTCACTATGTTTCGCACTGCATCCAATAAAGGATGGAGATTTTCCTTAGCCCTCCTTTTGTTGCTAATGTATTTATAGAAACATTTTTTATTGTCTTTTACAGCAGTAGCCAGATTAAGTTCTAGCTGGGCTTTGGCCCTTCTGATTTTCTCCCTACATAACCCCATGACATCCTTGTAGTCCTCCTGAGCGGCCTGCCCCTTCTTCCAAAGCTCATAAACTCTTTTTTTTTCCTGAGTTTCAGCCAAAGCTCTCTGTTCAGCCAGGCCAGTGCTCTTCCCCACCGGCTTGTCTTTCGGCACACAGGGACAGCCTGCTCCTGTGCCTTTAAGATTTCCTTCTTGAAGAATGTCCAGCCTTCCTGGACTCCTTTGCCCTTCTGGACTGCCTCCCAAGGGACTCTCAGCCGGGTCCCCAAACAGGCCAAAGTCTGCCCTTAAGAAAACAGACAGCCATGGCCACCGCGGGCTGCTTGCCCTGAGCACAGAGCTCCAGCTGGCGTTGGCATCAGAGCTAACTCGCCAGCCTTCGCCCCTCTTGTGCACACTCCTTGCTCACGTGTCCTGACTCTGACCCTTTGTAGGGCTGTTGCTAGAAAAGCTGCAGTCCTGCCTTACACCTACTCGATGGTTCCTACATGAGGCAGACGCACAGCCCGGGGATATGCAGGAGAGTTTATCCTTCCAGAAAGGTCTGTTCCTTATCCTTCTGTGCAAGCAGTGTCTGATGCTTCCTTCCAGCACTGACTCACACCACTGCTCTCCTGTGCTACTTCACCCATCATTCTCTGAGCAGCAGCAGCCCCAAGTTTCCATGATCTTTTCTTTTATGACCGTCATCTTTACCCAGTAGTCTTGGTATAAAATTAATGATCCAAATGATCCAAAAAAAATTCCTTCTCACGCTAAATCTACAAGCATAGATTAGTCCTCCGTACTCAAGTTTGGATTTCGGTTCAGCTATAGTTCAGACAAATCCGGTTATACAAATGAAATAACAAAATTACTTAATTTCCTTGATGTTGTCCCCATAATGTAAAGTTATCAAACTGAAACAAAAGGTTAAATAGGCTGAGTTATTGGCTAGAGTTATGGATAGCTACATCATAAGGAAGCAAACAAAGGTGATGAGGGGATTTAAAATACACAGAACTGCAATTATTTTGCTTTTAACTAACATAAAGGCATGAAATATGAGAGCAGAGAAAATGACTCCAGTCTGACTGCAAAGTAAATGTATGAAACGTCCCACAAAGGTGTAGCTCTAGGCATAAAAAATGCATGTATATATTTGTATATATGTATGTATTTCTTTGGACACCGAATATTGTCTGATTTCTCTATTATTTCCACAGATAGCGGGTTACACTGAGGAACAGAGTATACCAAATAACATTTCAAAACAGGCAGGGTAAATTCTCATGTAATGAGGGAGAATGCATTAGTCTGAGGAAAACTTTTCATTTGTATTGAGTTTATGTTGATTTAAAATTACTTTAAAAACTTTTTTTTCAAACAGCTTCCTCTTGTGAGATGTTTCCACATATCAGCAGTGAAATACAGCTACTGCATTCCAGTGTCTGTGAACCCACTGATTGTAGGGACCAGCCACCTCTTGGGTGGCTCAGCCTGGGAGGTTTGGGCCAGTGGCTCTGAGCCATGTGGCAGGGGATGAAGTCAGAGGCATCATCAGAGCGGGCCTCTGAGGAGGCATCATTGCTCCTCTCACCCACTGCAGCATTCAAGCACGCTGCAGTGCCCATCTGCAACTAGTCTGGGGCAATTCATTAATGCTGACTTGTTAATTAATTTATTTGCTCTGGCGTACCCTTGACAGGTTACAATATTTTGCTTGTCGTAGAAGAACAATGGCATAAAAAGATGGGAAAGCACGAAAACAGGGCAATTAGACCCTTCCTAATAAGGAAAGGAGCTTCATGCGGTAAAAGCCAGCAAGTCAATGAGATGGTCCTCAGAGGCAGTGTGATGTAGTGACAGAGCAGTTGGAGGATAAGAAAACTTACAGTGTGATTTTCAGCAAAGAAGGAAGATGTGAGGAGATTACAGGAATAAAACCAAGACATGAATATTTTCCTACAATAAGGTTTGGGATTTTTTTTTTTTAAATCCCTTTAATTTCCTCATTCTTTATTACTGGCAGAGTGTGGGCTTACACAAAGTTTTATACAGTTCAATGACTAATACATGGTAGGTACATTGAAAGATATTTCTTTTGTCTTTCTAACCAGAAATTGACCTCATAGAAGTATTCCCCACAATGTCTACCAATAAAAGTAAGAAGTTATGTGCATATTGCAACAAAACATTGTTGTCACTGAAAAAAATTGCTACAGCAAGAAAATAACAAAATATGCTGATAGTCACTTTACGTATACTTAGAATTCCGACAACTTAAAAGAAACAGAAATTATCAACGATACTTTCCTTCAGGTCCAAGCCTCTGTTTTGACAAAACTGTTCCATTATTAAAACTGGTCAGAGTACTGCTTTCCCTTGAGAATATTTTCATTAAAATAATTTTATCCTATAAAATGTATTTCCATCAGGTCTTACTGAAAAAATAATATTTTTGTCAGAAGGTGCTTCTGGTAAAAATAAAAATAAATCACTAACTCTTCGTATTCAACAAAAATAAAAATTTGAAAAAAAAAATTAACCTCACTAAGTTTTTAACTGGATAAATAATCAAGCAACATATCAGTCCTCTTCTAAAAGACTGAGACATTAAGAAGACACTCGTATAGAATGATTTCCAAATAGAAATGCAACAACTTAAGGCTAAGCAAGGGTGACAAAATACAGAGACATTGTAAATAAAACTGAAATTTACATTAAATTAATCCCACATTTGAAATATGTTGTTTGACTATTTATGTTAATTTGTTTTGGCTTGATAAGATCAACAGTTTAAAATAGATTAATATAATCATGGAAAGAGACATACAACCAGTAGAGATGATGCAATAAAGTTAACTCTAAAAAGCAAATGTCTTTATTGCTTCTTTCTTGAACATATAATTACAGATGGAAAAACAAATGTTTTGTGGAAAATTAAAAAAATTTCCTAGAATGACAAAGGAAATTAAGGAACATACCTGACACATATTAATAATTGAAGTATAGATGAGTTATAAGTATAAGCTTACGTTCTGTTATTAGTCAAGAATGAGGAAATAAAGGGTGTATAATAAAATCCTCAAATGTCCTTGTAAGCTAAGACAGAAAACCGTATCTACAATACAAAATCAAATGCTAGCTTGTGGACATTTTGCTATATGCTGTGACAGAGACACTCGACAAGTACCATTTCTGTCCTTTTATTTATGTTGTTATGCAAACATCATTACCCTCACTGTAAACCTGGGAAACTGAAGCACAGCACAGTGGGGATGGGAAGACCAGTGAGCCAAACTTTCCTTTCTTCAGATAGCAGCTTTGAATCCCTTTTCCTGCTGGATTAGGCTATGACTGCCTGTGAGCCTGGAGGCAGCCCCAGTGCTGATGGAGGGGCTGCACAGTCGTCTGAGAACATCCTATCCCAAGCTCCGTGATGTTAGCCAGTCCTGTGGTTAACTGTGTTCCTGAGCATCAGCTGTCCTCCTAGGACCTCCCTTTCAAATCAGAGTGCATGAGTTTTTCTGCTTACATCTCTTTTTTTACTCCGTTCTACATAAACTCCTTTGACCTCAGATGGTCCAGCAGCTAAATATGTCTCTTCTGTTATATAAGCACATCGCTCCGATTCTCCTTTTAGTCCATCACTTTTTATTCTTGCAAAAGACCTAAATATTTTTTATTCTTTTTGAAAATGTCTCACTTTGTCAGTTATGACCTTTTGATCTGGTCATAGATTTTCAACTCTTCTTTTTTTTTAATATATATAGTTGGAGGAATCATTCATCTCGACTTCAGCCAATATTATTAACCATTCACATTTAAAGTCCCAGTATGACTGGGGCTCTCTCTTGCTTTAGCAGATATTTTATAAAGCCTTAATCAACTCACAGCTGTCTCTCAGCACTATGAAACAATTCATAATTTTATCATGTCAGTCAGAATTTACTCGCTGGCAAAAGAAAACTTTCGCAAAGTAACATCCATGAAATCTCGATGAAGAAAATGGAAATAATTTACAGCATATACACACTTACTTAATATATGAGTTATTATGTATATTTATATATATTATTATATATAGCTAATATATTTAATATATTAATTATTATGTACAATAATTCTTCCCAACAGATAAGTTTTATTAAGACATGTATCACATAACGTATTTATAGGCAATATACATCATGGAACTAAAAAAAAAATCATTTGTACATATTCAGTTTTAGATGATCTTTTGGAAACTTGTAAATTCTTCTGAAAAAGATTAAAGTCTGCCTTGTTTTGATTCAGTTAGATCAGGTAAGTCTCATTTTCCATCCTTGTTTCTCTTGTTTCAGAAACCTCTTACAGACATCAAACCATATAAGAAATCTCAGTTCTATTTAGTTTAGACCAATTTTAGCACAAAGGTGTGACTGAGAATCTTCTGGGGTTTTATCATTCAAAACTTAACTATGTACTTCATTAATGTGCCGAAAAAGTAAATCAAACTTTACAACACAATCACTTCAGTACTGTAAAATGTACCCGGTACTTTCTGAACAGTAGTGTTTATACACTACTGACCTGATTGTAGCGTTGAAGCATGCCACAGTTATCTGGTCATGTAGTTCAAGAGTAATAAAGGAAATATAGTTACTTAATGGAATTTTTTTATTCTCTTCATTCTACTTGAAAAAATCTTTTCACCAGATTAGAACGTGCCATTGTGATCATTCAGCCTGGCCTCTTCCATAGCCCTGTTGAAGTGTTTTAGCTCTGCTACTTTGAAAAGCCCGGAACTGCTGGTCAGGCTAGAACTTCTTTGTTTTCAGAAAGATGTAGGTTATAGAGCTTACTCCAAAGATCAGTATAAACAAGCTCGATGAGAAAGTAGAATGCAGATATTAGTTTAAAAATGTGAATATGTAGTGGTTATAACTTCTGCTGTCTTCTTTGTGAAGCTGGACTTGGGAGGCACTGTCCATCTGAAGAGGAGGAACAGCAAAGACCAAGTGAAGCCTGTGAACAAAGTGATCATCAACTGGTCATTGATGCTAAATTCTCAGAATTTACATGAGGGAAGAAATGTTATGAAGCTTCCTGTGATTAAATGAAAAAATAAGTTTCTGTAACAGCAGATGCAGTTTTGGCAGGATCTCAGATACATAATTCTGTATGAAATCATGTGTGTTTAAGGTATTTCAAGCAGTGGATTTATTACAAGATGAAGAAGTTCCAAGCCACACAAAGAGTGACACAGAGACAATCTTGATAATGTGAATATGTTAGCACTTTCATCAACAGCTACTGCCATTACAATGTGTGCTATCCTGCTATTCTATCGCACAGGTACCAGCAAGAGTTTTAGCCTGTGTAACAATAAAGACTGTGTAATAGTACTCCATTTTTAATGCAGAAAACACCATAAAAATGCAGGAGATGTTTTTTTCTTGCTATCCATTTGTCTATGATGTTGTCTGCATTAAAGACCGGTGCACATTGCAATAACAGCTCTGTCAAACATGTTCACTAAATAACTTCCCCATATAGAGATATACATATACAACAGGCTGGACAGGTGGGCCTGTGAGAATCTCACGAATTTCAACAAGGCCAAGTGCAAGGTCCTACACGTGGGTCGGGGCAACCCCAAGCACATATCCTGAACAAACAAGGAAGATTGATAATAAACAGGAATACCAGAATGCTATAACAAAATACATAGTAATTACGTCTTTTATCAACACAGTTGAAGCTTGATACCTTGGAAGACTCATGTTTTGCTCTAAATTTAGAACAAATGCCGCTATGAACTGAAAAAATAGTATGTTCTACTCTCTTCAGAGAACTCAATTGAGTCTCGAAATGAAATGAATTAATCAGCTTAAAAGGTGCCTTATGTCAAACTGTTGACTCCAGAGTCTCAGAGATTTAAGCATCACCAGATGTGTTGCTCAGCTACTACTGCACACTGCAATGATGTTGTACGCAGTTACTGATTTCTTTCCAAGTCAAAACACCCTACTCTTTCTTACGAGTTACAGCAGTCACTTAAACAGTAAGTTGCTGTCTAAAGGACTTGAAAACACAAAGGAAAGGAAAGGACAGATCAGTTCCACGAAAAGTTTACACTCTTTGTTACAATAGCATTGAACATTAAAGATAATGTCAATGTGCAGGATTTAAAGAAAAACAATCAAGGATATGTCTCATGTTCTGTAGCATATGCTACACTAATGCCACAGGACAAAACCGATAAGGTCTTACAAAATGTCACTTCACGCTGAATTTTATTTACTGTTGTTGGCAATTATGCATGTAAAAATAGGTTATTTAGGCAATAATGATTTCTAAAGATGTGTCATATGTTCATGGTTAAATATGTTAAATGTCACATTAAAGCTGACATGGCTATGGCTCAAGGCAAAAACGCTGTCAAGCTGCCTATGACCCAGATGTGGTATATGTCATCAAGCTGATTGTTTCTGTTTGGCTGTAGTTTATAGTGCACAATATTGCGTATCAAATGTCCTGCAAAAGTGCTGCTTGCCATGAGAGAATTTTTCCTCTCCTTTTGGTATTCAGTGTAGTTAAGTCTTGTTACAGCTGCTGACAGACATTGAGGATGTGTTTCTGTCAGTGCTAGCTTCCCTTTCATTGGGAAACACGTTTATATACATATATATATACATAAAGTATATGAAGTATTTTTATATATATATATATATATATATATATATGAGAAAACCAGAAGTAAATAAGCTGGAATAAAATGAAATTACTGTGGAGACATACTCCTCAGAGGAAATCAATAACACTACACTGTGTGACCTTACTATAGCAGGCAGACTTTCTGAAGAAGTTGTGAATGTGTAGGAAAGCTAAGATTTTTCTGCTAATGTCTTGTTAGGCTGCTTACGGATCAGCTAATTTTGATGATATTTTTCACCCTGGGCATTGGCTTTGTCCTTTCATTAGTGCAAAGAATCAGAAATCTTTTAAGAAGTAAGTTTAAAGAAGCTTCAGTAGCAGTTGACTCAGAAGACTACCTCTGGAGCAAACCACTTTGAGTGGTGATTTATAATATTTTAATTATCCTTAATATATGGCTTTTTAACACAGCTGGACTCACATTGCATTTGTACTGGGAATCTGTACTTGCTGGCACATAATGTATTATTTTTTGCCAGATAGATTTCTATCACCACTCATGACTTTTTTTTCCATTAAGTGGGATATTTATAAACACTGTTTCAAGCATGCGTTTGCAGCATAAGTTATCACTAATTAAATCCTTTAGGAGCCATTCCAGTTCATCCTAGAAAATAAGCAATTTTTATGTTTTTATTGTAGCACTAGAAATGAATGACAAAAATAGTTAAATGGCTTAATTTGGACTGGAGAGAGCTTTTGAGTAGTGGTTGGTGCTACTCCCAGAGAAGACCCAAGAAGGATTTTTAATATTATGTCATAAAATGCCTTTCTGGTTTCTACAGAAAGAAGCTAAAGTGATTTTTAACTAGATTCAGAACACTTATCTTCTTGTAGCAGATCAGTTTTAATTATATCACTTCAAAGAGAGCAGAACAGAACCAGGTCTCTGTCTCTTCTCCTAATGGGGAGGCCCTTTGGCTTATTTGGGTGGAGAGTAGAGGGTATACTTTCTTTTCTGTTACTGCTATAACAACTCTGAAAGGGCTTTATGGGGCTTTTACACCCTTTCAATGTTGTGTTAAGCTAAGCTGCAGTCTATTGCTTCCTGCCTTGGGCAAAACTAAGGCTACCAAGTAATGTAACCAGCACTCATTGAGAAAGCTTTGATGGAGCCATTTGGCATGAGAAGACAACTACTTCCTGTAATCATGACCACTCCAGCCATTATTTCTTTCACTAAAACAGAAATGGGCCCTGAAAAATATCAAAATGAGTGCGTTACAGTTACGAAATGAAATGTTTGACATTAAATGGCTTTTTGCCTAAGCAGGAGGCAGAGGTAATTACCCATATTATACATTGTAATGGAAACTATCTTTTATTTATTTTCCCCTACTCCCATCACATGAGGAATCTCAAATTTTGCAGCATTTGTTCCAAACCAGAACCAAAAAGAAATGTTGAAATCCAATGGTCTTTCACAAAAGATTTCCCATCCCCAATACATTGAGTGCTCTGCAGAGAGCTGAGAATTATAGCTCAGTTCTGGTTTGTCTCTTCAACTGACAAAGCAGAAAAGGGAAACACAAGCTCTACTTAGTCCCCTAGTGAGTGTATTTAGCGTTTGGAGGTTGCCACAATGGCCTGTGAGGAGAGCAGGAGATGGCACTCACAGCGCTGCTGTCACAAGCCTCAGCCTTCTCTGCTAGGTAGGCATTAAGAACAATAGAGCGACTAATCTCTTCATATGGATGTGGGGGAAAAGAGTTAAGACTTGTGTATTTTTGCTCCATTAGGATCAGACGCAGTTTGACAGCATGTAGAAAAAAAATGTTTTTATTCAAGTCTCCAATACTTTCAATATAGATAATTCCTTGTCTAACCATAAATGAAATGCACTGCTGAAGTTACTGAGTGTTCCATGCAACTTCATGGCCAGAGAAAAGCCCAAAATTTCCAACATGTTCCCTGCCAGATCTGCAATAAATAATTCATTCATTCCATACAATTTTGGTGCCTTAGCAGCTCCATATCCCTGGAGAAACGTAAAGACAAACAGGTGGGAGGAAGCTTCTCCACTTCTGACCCCATCTCACCATCAGCACCCCCTCCAAACATGTATAGAGACTGACAAAAAAGGCACTCTCCCACACATTTTGAGCACATTACAAATTTTACAACACAGAGCACGCAAGTCTAAACTTGCTAAACACGTTTTAAAATTGCCTGTGAAGAAATGTTTTATACTATCTTCACGCTCCTTTTACGTTTTCAGAGGCAGTGGAAGATACAGTCATTCTTACATTACTCTTCTTTGAAGCGCAATGGGAGCCACAGATCTAATGCCTCCATAAGGAAAGCATTGAAATAAGAAAATGATGTAAATTGTAAATCTGGAAACAGCTTTTCTGTCAAAATGAGCAGGGCTCTAAAGTTAAGCTATTACTAATGACTTCATGTGAATTATATGGTTATAGCTGAGGTTAGGATTTGGCACTTCTAGGGCTGAAATTCATGAGTAAAACTATCAGAAGAAGATGGCATAATAAAAAAGAAAACAGCTGATTTTACTTCTATATAGGTTCCTCAACTCTGCAAAAACAGTTCAACTGGCATAATTGCATGATTTTTTGCATTGTGTAAAAATCACAGAAGAGGTTAGCTGGTTTTGATAAAATAGAATCTGCCTCCTAGGGGGAAATTAAATTATACTTGACAGCTGAGAAGTATCCACATGACAAAAAAAAGCAAAAATCAAAGCAAGTTGCAGAATTCCAGATCTCTTCCAAAAGCATTTTTGTCTGATTCATATGAAGCAGAGGTTGAAACCTTAGCTTATTTCTGAACAAATACTATAACCTGTCTCCACATAGACTGCTTCAACACACTGCTGCCCCTCCTCCCTTCAGTCAAGCATCTGTGCCTGTGCTCATGCCAACAGACAGCTTCTTCATCTCTTTTTGATCTCTGAGCACAATCGAGCACGGATCATTTGTGGGTTCAGTTCTCGATGGATCCTCGTTTCTCATTGTGACTTGGTGCTCCTTGTTGCTTTTCCTGACGTAGGTAGAATCAACGTCTTTGCATGCCTATATCAAATTTTAATCACTAACTCAGTAGCCTTCACTGTGATGATAGGTAAGAAAACTTACAAGATAGAGAAGGAAACAAAGGTACAACACTGTCAGAGAACAGAACCAATGGCCAACTACTAGTTAAGGCCAAGAAACCGCAAATGTATTCATTCAAGTCTCATCAGGGTCTGCCCAGACAGAGTATTGCCAAGACATACAAATATGAATGTATTTATTATTTATTGCTAGTCATGAAATCTGGGTTACTGAATTAAGCACTGCACAAATGGAGTAACAAAGTTCTCATAAAAAAAAAATTATTCTCTAGATAGAAGTTATAGACAGAAAGTAGAGAGGAAAATGAGAAACAAAGAAAACCAGGGTCAAAATCAAAGAGATGTGCTCAAAGGAAAACATCAATATAAGAGCTGAGGGAACCCAAATGTTTTTAATTCTGTCTGTTGTTTTACAGGATGCAACTGTTCAATTCTATAGATCTAATCTGAAATTTACCGTTATCAATGGAATTAGACCCACTGAGGTTGGCCTTGGAAAGAGACATTTTGATTTTGCTTCTTCTGTTAAGATCACTTCTTATTCCATTTTCACAGATTGTGTTGTGTTTAAGACAAAGCTGGCTGAGAGGTCTTTAGTGTGTTCTTGCTGGAAAATGCCATTTCTTCTAAATCAGCTCTTTTTATGAGAATGAACAAGCTTCAACTTGACACTAGGCTCTTGGCTATACTATTCTTGAAGGCATTTCATGTTTTATTAATAGTAATTCATACAGACTGGGAAGAGAACACTGATTGGAGCAATTGGCTCGTGTTCACCTCCCTGATTTGCTGCTGTCAGCGCTGAGGTGAATGCTCTGACTAGCCAGCAATACCAGGAAGGGCTCTCTCCATTTCTGTTTCAAGATAAACATCTTTGCATTAATTTTTCCAAAATCTTTGAAAAGTCTTGATGGTATCCCAAAGTTTGTATCCCTCCTTCTATTCTAGTTACACTGGCTCTCAGATGAAAAGAAAAGAAAAAATGGAAAGACACTTTCCATACCACCTCCGATCTGCCTTGCTGGCAGACTGCTGTCTATGGAACACTCCTCTGTGAGATTTGCCTCTATCCTTCCAAGTTCCTATTGCTTCCAATAGCTAATTGTGGAACTGCCACACTTTTAGGCTTTCAAAAGTCTCTGACTGAGGTTTCACCTCCAAGTCCTGCTGTTTACCCACATTTTGAGACTAGTTACTTTACATACGAAGCCATGACAGTACATAAAAGGTCCCTGACCATCTGAACCAGTGATGAAATGTGTATTTTCTGTCCTTCGGTCACTGCCATGTTAATGCAATATTCTGGTATTAGGCTGACCAAGCAATTTGACTTTGCAATCATACCCAGCACAACTTAAGTATAAATAGGGAGCTGTCTATGGCATAGAAATTCAAAGGGCTTCTCTGTAAATATTGTTATTATTAACAATAATAGTAAAGCATCACCAAGGTTATAAAAGTCAACACATTTGAACTGAAATTCTCATAGCACTTCCCTGTTGTTTTCTGAAGTTTGCCCAAGATTCTGCACTCGTTGAATGGTTTCCAGTATGAAGTCGGAAAAATAATTCCAACTTTTAACAAGAACTGTTAGATGGCCTGTGCACTCTGTTTATCTCTCTGCAGAACAAGGTTCCCACCTTCCTCTGAATGCAGCTTATATCTACTGCAAAAAAGCTAACCCATGCCAATTCAATTTCTATTCAGTTTCTAGTCTGTCCTTTCTTCCTATCAAAAGTACAGATAGAGTATTTGAGGAGAACTAGCCTCTTCTGATAGCACCAAGTCATCAATATGGGTTATGATAGTGCTTATAGGAGATTTACATAGGAGTTTTCAACCACTGATTCTAACTCTAATACTGTAAAGATTAGATGGCATTTTATGGTTTGGAACCTAAGCCAGAGCAGTCCATTTATTTAACTGTATGAACAGACTTTTTTCACACTTTCTGAACAAAGTATAAGAGTAAGAAATGATAAAGAGCTCAGGAATGATGGCTTAAACCACTTTGCCCCTAAACAGCTCTTTTTTTACTCTAGTATTTCCTCTCCATCCATGTTTTTATGTCTTCTTAATCTTATAGACTCTAAAGAAAATGGTTTGTGGGAAAAACATTTCCTAGCAGTGATGACAAGCTTCACAAGAGAAGCCTTTTTTGAACTGCCTTGAGGGATTATAAAGTAAAAGAAACCTATGCAATTTTACATGATCTTGAAAAAAATAAAATCAAGTAATTTGAAGGTAAGCCAATGTGGTTTTGACTTTTTAATTCTGTTACATATATGTAAATAGGTCTTCATGTTGTTTGCTGATTGATAAATGTAATCTAAATGCACAGGTGTTTTTCTCTTTTTGTTAATTTTTTCCATTTTTAAGAGAAATTATGTGGTACAGACCGCAACAAACTGTACAAAACCCCAGTAGGAAGGCCAGTTCTTCAGAAATGCCAGTAATTGCAGAGGAGACAGCAAAACATGCAAATGATTCTGAGAATTTCAGTCACTTGCCAACCTTTGGGGCCTTTCAAAGAGAAATTAGCAGCCCTTCAAACTGTATGGACAATGCTTTGCTCCTCAGAGGTAGCTGAGGTTCTTTTGTTCCAATCGATCTTGTCCAGATCTTAGGAGATAACCTGTCCATCACCTGTTTCCTTAGACAAGATTTCTATCTTTTCTGAAAATGCATGATAGTTACTAGGTTGTACACTGTAACAGCTTCAAGCAAGAGCTACTTATAAATCAGAAATCCCAGCCTATAGCAAATACAAGCAAAAAGAATCATTGGTTTTGCAGTCAGTTTTTGGTAAGCAATTCAGAAGTCTGCTGCACAAAACAAAACCATGATTTCCTTCTCTCTTCCTCCTCCCCAACATTTTTTCTAGCCATAGATCTTCAAAGGTAGAGTGATCAGCATTCAGAGCACAGTAGGGCCTCAATTTTTTTATAATGATCCCTGTGGAGACCAGTCAGTTAGTCAAGTTACCATGAGACTCATCTGGGATAGACTGCTTCCAGGAAATTTTTGGATTAGATGGGAGGAGTTGAATTTCATTTATCAGTTCTGGAAGAAGAACTAAAGCTGAAATAGAAAACCAGAGGAATGGGAGACTTTAACCAGCCTGGAAGACAAGCCAGCAGGGTGGAGGTGAGCTAACCTGTAAAGGTTGTCATGTGCTCTGTCAGTGGTAAAGCTTTCCTTGAGGAAATGGCCAGGGTTTTGAGCACAGCAGCCTGTATGTCAATAACTGATAAAGGGAAAAGCAAGCTCTCTGTGCAATTGCAAGTTGTGTGACCTTAAGACCAACTCTTATCAAGTTGAGAGCTATTGTGAATAACAAGAGGCACAACGAGTAAGTGTGTGAAACACCAGCCTTTGGGAAACCTTGCCTCAGATCTTTTGTGTGTAGAACTGAGGAGATTTCAACCCATTGTTTCAGCTCATTGTTGTCTGCTGATAGGCATGACCAACTGCCACCGTTTTCAATAGCATATAAATGCAGGGGATTGCCTGTCCCCTCCCTGCTATGCTACAGCCCTGGGATGGGCAGGAGACAAGGAAAAGCTGTCTGAAATCTGCAGCCTAACTTTAAGACTGGTATCAAAACTAATATCCATCTTTGTTAAGAAATAGCTATCCAGACATTTTTCTTGAGAAATCAGCCTGTAAAGCTATCCATTCGATCCTGAAAGATGTGTGTTGATCCCACCTCCTTCCTCCCATCTGTTCTGTATGCTCCTGATATCCACTGTCATATTTTCCAGGTACCACTATGTTTCAGTGACTATGGACTAGCCTACAAGAACTGGCAGTACTGCCTACAACCAGCTCCCCCCGGCTACTAACCAGCTATCTGCAACTGGGCAGCTTCTCTGATCAGCAGCCAACAGCCTCATGTTGCTTGGCCATGCAGACAGGCTAAGCTAGAAGCATACTCCGTATGACTACCTGCCAAAAACTTAACGCTTGGCTGTAGGCATCTACACTTGCAGTAAGATCTCTGCTGCCATAATATTTTGACAACAATAAAAACAAAATAAGGAAGTGTCGACACCAGGCACAGTGTGCCCGCCCTGCCAACTGTAGGTCAAGGTCCGTGGTAAATGAAGCATGGTCTGTGCTTTGAACACAGCACAGAGCTAGCCAAAGAGACAGAAAAGCCATGGAGAGAAAATAAGATCTTGTCAAACGAACTTAAATCAAAAGAGAAAGCAAGACTGTGAGGTCTATGTCTTTCTCATTAATCTCTAATCATGGCATCATAATGGATAGAAAGGAAATACCAGATTGAATATATAAAGAGAAGGAGCTTAAACTGTAAAATGGTCATGGCACAGCCAATAGGCCATGCTTTTTACCTCCTCTAAAGTGAGCATAATTCCAGGTAGGGAAATTGAGCTATCCTGACTCAGAGCAGAGTAATAAACAGGAGAATTAGGCTTAAGTCTTTTTTTTTCCTGGTTCTATGCATTCATTTTCTCTTTTTTCTTTTCTTTTTTTTTTCTTTTTTTCGTGTTTATTGGTTGGAAAGGGGAAAATTACAGATAAGGAAGCTGCTGAGTCTTTTAACTTTACAAAGTTTCCAATACAAACAAAACCCCATTTACTGCAGAAATGTTATTTCAAGAAAGACATTTACTGTGAATTTCCATAACTTAATTTTTTACCATTATATACTTTTCTGCCTCCGACTTCTCTTTAGGAAAAAAAAAAAAAAAGAGTTTGGGACCCTGAGTATGTTTCAAGAGAAAGAGTTTCATTTATCTGCCATGTATTATGCTGACGACTGCAGACCTGCCTAGTTTTAAAAAATAACTCTCTCCTCTCAATTCTGTTGAAAATTCAAACTTAAGATTTCTTCACTTTGAAAGAAAAAATCGTAACCTTTATTACTGCTAATTATTGGTTTTGGATTGAGTGTACCTGGATCTCACAAGCCACCAAAACAGTCACTGAGCAGAGTTGACATTTTCTTCCTCTCCCTTTTCTATAGATATGAGGCTGTCAATATGTAATAATGTTAATTACTTCATTTTCCCAACAATCTATAGGTGTATGAGTATTTCTTTAAATTGCATAATAGGAAAGAGAATTTTAAAGATGTGACACGAATTTTTTGAGCCAAATTGACAGACAACTTGGTTTACAAAGTTACTGACAAAGGGACTTTGAATTACTGAGCACCATCGCTAATCTATTCTATGTTGCTTTAAGGGTGCACTCAAAATTGATATGCATTTTTAAAAGCTGAGGCCATTTGGGTTACAATCTGTAAGTACTTTGACCTGGCTGTCAGACTTGTGCTATAACTGTAGTACCTTCACCAGGTTTGGGGTTTTTTTACTGCACATTTCTAATAGACATTTACCAGACATTTCACTTCAAAACACTGTAGCAAAAGTTGACCTAATTTTACTTCCAAATGCAATCGTGTGTTACTGCCGCAGAGAAAATAGGCAGTCCTGAAGTAGCTACAGTTGCTTAACTATGGCTGCTTCAGCTTTTTCCCTCTATTTCACACTTCCTTTTTTAAGGTAGGAAACAAGGCTATATGAACACTTCAGAACTACCTGTAAAACTGCTCTCAGACAATGAAGGAGAGTGACTGTTATGCTAACAGAAAGACGTTTTGAGAGTTAACAAACTTTGACTTTTTTTACTTTTAGATTTTTATCCAAAGCCTATTATGCTCAGAGTAGCCCAGTCTGGCCTTTAGGCTGAAGAACAACAGGGAAGTTTTAGATGCTCGTATAGGGTCAGCTCAGTGGTACCCTTTGAAGTCTCTCTAACACAGTGCATCTTTCCCCATATTGCCATCTGCATAGCACAGTGGATTGAAATGATGGCAGGTGAATGAATATCAAATACAAAATTCACAAGCTGCTGCAGCAGCAGGTTGGGCAGCCCTTGGCCTTGTCAGCCTGCTCCTGCATCCCCCTCCCCACTGGGGAAGCGCAATGTGTGCATAGCTTTTTGACCACTGAACCCATCCAGGTTGAAAAAGGACCCTGCCCAGAAACAGCGGTTACTCTGAGCACGGCTCAGCGCCCCGGCTTGGTGCGAGCGGGCAGCCCATGCCGGGAGCCGCATGCACCAGGGTCTTACGCTGGAATTAAAGAGTGTGAAATGAGAGCCTCAGATAGATAAACACCCAACAGGTGTTTGCTCGCATCCAGTCGGCATCTTCCAAGCCCTCTCCCACTGCCAGTGCAGGCTGCGAAGCGCGTGGTGTCCTCACGAGTTGTCTGGTTAAGCGCTTTGCGCTGTGCTCATCACATTGTCACAGCACTCAGTGCCGACAGCAACTCCAGCATTGCAGTCTGCCTCCCTGAAGGAGCGCCGGAACGAAGGTGAAGGTAGAATGTGAGGACCACAGCCAGACACCTGGAGAGAGAGAGAGGATAATAGTTCAGGTTGGTACCAAGGGACAATTATGTCTATGAAATGCTACATGAGTTGAGAGAGAGTTAAGACATGGCTTGAATCAAATGACTATGCTTTAGCATTCTTTGATTGACGTATTATGCTGGTGACAGTGATAGCAACAATTTAATATAATTACTAGAATTTTGATATTTTTTCATTTTATAAACAGCTCAAAAAAGATAGAATATATTAAATTGCTTGCAAGGAATAGCATGCTAAAATACTTTTAGTAATCTTCTGTCCTAAGAAAAAGTACTATTAAGGGCTTTTTATCTGCAGTTGCAGAATAAATAGATAGACAAAAACAAGCAAATTGGGTCAGATGAAGTCTTCCAATACAAGCAACTACACCTGCTAATCTGAATCACCCTTCCTGCTCCTTCTCTGTATTTTGTCTTACTGCACTCTGAAGCCTTGTGAGACAGCCCTGTCCTGAAAATGGATGACTCGGGGCTCTCTGAATGGATGGTTCAGAATCTCCCAGTCTTTTCCTGTCCTGTAAGCTCTGTGCATTTATATTCATATTTGGATGATGTGGAAACCCTTCAAACACTCTTCAGTTGAGCTGAAAACTGAGCAAGTGGAGTGTGAGCCATCTTCTTCTGCCTAATGAAATCCTCAAAATGAGATGTCGAGTACTTTCTTTGCAACTAAGCATTTTTCAGGACCTACCACAACTGGCTCCTCAAAGTGAAAGTTTCGTCTGCCACCAAAGACCTGGACTACCAAAGAGGCCAGCATAGGCACTTGTTGGATCTGCTGCACCATTCAATGAAATAAAATGTTCAAATATATTCATGCTGGTAAGCATCATTATTTATGACATCCTCACAATGACAAAAGAGAAGGAACGTGATTTGTCCCAAAATTTGCTGACAAATATGAGAGGAAATATTTTTTATACGAGTGACAGATATGAAAGGACAGCATATTCCAGGTGAATAAGGAGTAGGCAAAATGTCTCCTCCTTTCAGATATGTTTCTACAAGTTCTTTTTTTTTCTTTAATTCATGCTGACAAGCATACACTGAATCTAGCAGATAAATATTTTACTCAGATTTTATGCTGTCACTGACATGTTTGCACAGCAAGAATCAAGTCTGCCCTTCATTTTCAGGGGCATGCCAAAGCAAGTGCCAGCCTACACAGCTCTGCTCTTCAGAGGGCAGACTTTTCTCTGATGGCTATCCCTGGCAGGTAGATCAGAGCAGGGCTGCAGCAAATGGCTAATTCACTCGTCAATTCTGTAGTTGAACAAGTCAAAGGCAACCGGTAAAAGGGGGGAGCTGCATTTCGGCATTCAACAGCCTGCCAGCGGCCAAATGGCTCTGGCTGTGGCAACTGGGTAAGTTCTTGCCCAGAGCCTTCGCTGCGTTAGCAGGGCTGGGAGCAGTCAGCACTGGCTTTGGGCTCACAGGATTTTTACCAATCTTGTTATTAAACATAGCTGCATTTTACCAAGCCAGAAAGAGGACTTGCATGAATTATTACTCATTGCTGAACAATTTTCTGACTCAATCACAAGTTTCAGGGCTTGATATAGCCGTTGCTAGTTACTGGGTGGCATTCTAAAGCATTAGACTGCTGCTCAGATGAGATTTTATAGCAATTTGATCTAGAGTTTGATACCAAGTGTACAAACATGAATTTAGAGGACAGGGACTCCTCAGTCATGTCAAGTTACTCTTTACCGTTTTACTATAGTAGGATACAAACTGGTAACCTGCAGAAAGTTTTGTTCAGATGACCAGCTGATTCAACAGCAGTAGGAAAAACATTTCATAAACAACTCTGGGTATTGCTGCCAGCAGAACTTTTGTGCTTTTCTGTTTAGAATAACAGCACCTTCAGCTAGAGGTGCCAGGTACTTTTTATCCTTTTATTAGCTGTTCTCTCTTCCTCTCGGCTGCTTTCACACACTCTTGGTAACTGAACACAAGAAGTGCAGTTCCCAAGGGACCAGTGGCATGACAATAATCAGCTCTTTATTAAGATGAGACAGAGCTAGAAGATGGAGTCAGTTACTCTGTCAGTTACTGGCACTGAGCTGTTAGTACAAGGCACTGCTAAACCACATCTGCTTATTCCAGAAAGCTTCCAGTCAAACAAAAAGCAGGCTCATGTGCTGCTGATGCAAAGAGAGATGAATCACAAACTTTGCTGGCAAGCTTTCCTTCACCTTGACATGGCCCAAGATATGTCCAAATTATGAAAGAATTGGAAGCTAATTTTCATCCAGGAAAAGAAAATCCTCAGGGAGGCGGATGCATTGGAGAATAGAAATGGTGCAGTGCTTTGCTTCAGGTGTTACGTGAACAGTTCATGCTACACCTTCCTTGGAGCACTGGAGAATGACAAGTTCACCAGGCGATGATCAGTGGGGCCTTAATATCTGGTGTATTGAGTGGATCCTTCTTTTTGGAATCACTTTTTTTTTCCAATTTGGGATCCTGAGCAACAAAAATCACTCCCAAAACATCAGGTCTTGCATCAGTTTACTTACTTTGCTTTCTCGCTTTGTAGAATAACTTCCATAAAATTTCAAGGAATGTATTTACCTGTGAATTTCTGAACAAACTGTGTCTGCACACAAAAATCTTTCCTCTGAGTCCCCACCATGATGTAGCTCTATCAAACAGAACGATGACGAGGGCTCTAGAGGATACAGTGAACCAAAGTTTCAGGGAGTTCAGGAAGATGAAGTGGTAACAGGTAAGTAAATAAATGAAGAAGCAACCCTTGGAGAGATTTCCACATGCATTCATTTTGGTTGCTGCCAGCACAGCAGGAGCTGTGTTTCTACTCAAGAATTGTCTCTCCCCTCATTTGGCCAGGGAAGACCATTCACAACTCATATCAGAAGGCTCAGAAGCTCCCTCTTCCTCACCTCAGTATCCCTGGGAGGCTGCTATGATGCTACTCCAGTAAACTTGGCTCTCACAGGAACTAATGTGTAAAGAAGTGATTCTTTATGCACTAATTTTCAGTTAAAATGTTTAACAAAGATAACTCCTTTCCAATTTTTGGTTTTCGTTCTGCAGAAGATTGTGGGACAGACAAACCTTTAATTACTCTAAATAAAGGTTCTGTCATTCTGGATGACATATTGTTAGTGTGCTTGTATTTACTTTATGTTAGCTGTCGATTTGAAGGTATGAGGGGAAACATGCTATGGAGAGAAGCAGCTCAGATTTGGTTTTCCTCCTCCTTTTTTAGACTTAGACAGAACACACATCTCTCTGCTGCAGAACTTAATTCCTTTACATAGTGCAGAGACTTTCAGGAACTCTTTACCAGATCGGGTTACTGATAAAAGCATGTCAATACCACAGCCCACAGGGCTCTGTGCTGGAGCAGTCTCCTTTCTCACTGTCATTTTTGCCTACGCCTGACACATGATGGGGAGATAGGGAGAAAGTGACTGAAGTTTTCAGAGGGAGCTAGATTGCTGTTACATCAAAGGCTCAGTAGTGCAGGCTGGGGTGAAGCTTCTAATAAGTTTAATGGTGATGATGTCTCCATGTTACTATTTCCAGCCAGCCTCCAAAGATCAACACCATCAGAGCGAACCACTAGACTATACACTACAGAAGAAACTGTGTAGTCCTGATTTAGTGATTCCACTCCCTGCACATACCAAGGGAATTGAAAAAAAAAAGATATTCCCATACAGTATTGTCAACTAACAGTATGAGATTAAAGGTAGTCTCCCCTCCCTCCCTCCTGTCCAGAAAGCCCTCCAACAGGCAAAATACCAAATACATAAAAAAATAATTTTTGAATTATAACCCATGTGTCCTGTGTAATAGAGCTCAAGAGACTGTTCTAACACGTATCAGACATTGCTTCTGGAGAGATGACCATCATGGTGCTGTACTGTACTCTACTGCCATCCCTCAGCTATCTCTGTCTTAACCACGGCTGCAAGAAAAGACCACTTTTTATTTATTACGTTCTTTATGCCAGCTACCTGCGCCAGCTAGAATCTCCTCAGGCGAATTATGATTTCTGCTTTATGTCACCATAGTTCAGTAGAGGACTCTCAGGCCTCCATCTAGCCAGGCACTAGATATTGAAGTGAACTTTAGACTTTAATCAGGCAAGTTAAGCAAATACTGGCTTCCAGTGACTAAAAACACCACCAGTAGTTTGTGCTGACACACACTAGTCACAGCATATTAAAAATGGAAACATTTCTGCAATACTATTTAGGCCAACATGTTTCAAACCAGCCTTGTAGAAAGCTTCCATAACAACAACAGGAAACGAAAGCCCACTGTCTACCCTTCCCTGGATTTTTAAGACTTCAGTGTATCTATGATGAAGCAAACTGGTTGCTCAGTCCCCTTTGCCAAGTGTGCCAAAATCAAAGCATTTCCAAATACATGCACAGTTTAATTTAACAACATAAGAATTGTAAGGTAATCTAATGCGGAACTTCAAACTGCCAGCAAGAAACAAGTGGTAAGAAAGCACGATTCAAAATACCATGAACCTGGTTCAGATCGTAATTAAAATAGAGACTTTGGTAGTTTTCAGTAAAGCTGCACAGACCACTTATTCCTCTTTTTGTTCTCCTGTAGCACGAGCAGCCACAGCATTGCTAGCACACTTGCTTTTCCTTCTTCTCCTGTCGTTAGCAGTGCTGTGCAAAAAAGATGACAAGGATGTGATCCAGCAGCCTCAGAGGTGAGCAGTAAATCCACTGAATATAAGACCTCTTGAATCAGATCTTAATGAACAAACCTGATAGAGAAATGTCTTAGAAACAGGATACAATTCTATGAAAGATACCATAGCAGCATTTCTTTCTTTCTTTCTTTCTTTCTTTCTTTCTTTCTTTCTTTCTTTCTTTCTTTCTTTCTTTCTTTCTTTCTTTCTTTCTTTCTTTCTTTCTTCTTGCTTGGACAGAAGCTGAGCTGCATACCAAAGGCCCTTTCTATGCAGAACCCCCCAAGATGATCTAGCTGTAAGCTAACAAGCTGATTGCAAAGGAAAGTTTTACATTCCCCTTTTGACTACATTGAAAGACTACACACTTTTTCCGCCATGATTTGTTTATTTTGTAAATGATGACTTAAACATTGTTCGTCATTGAAAATAGTCCAACTGCCGATAATCCGGCATTGATTTTCAGTGCATATTTTGCAGCTTTTAAATGCATTCTTGGCAAGAATGTTAGAAATTTTAGCCTATGATATTAAAATCTGCAACTGGACTTGAGTGTGGAAACATTTTCCCAGATCTTCAGTCTGCTCGGTTTTAAGAAGCTCCATTTTGGTCCTGGATGCATGAGAATGTTACATTTGAGCCATCAGCAGGTGTGAAGATCACCATGGCTCCAGCAGTATCATTTTTCGGAAGCCATTTTTGAACAACAGGAGAGCCTGTGGCTGCTGTGGCAGTGTGCCTCTTTGGATTTGCTCTCCCAGTTTATGAATCACAGAATAACAGAATGGTTTGGATTGGAAGGGACCTTAAAGATCATCTAGTTCCAACCCTCTTGCCATGGGCAGGGACACCTTCCACTAGATCAGGTTGCTCAAATCCTCATCCAACCTGGCTTTGAACACTTCCGGGGTAGGGCATCGACAACTGTTCCAGTGTTTAAACACCCTCATTGTAAAAAATTTCTTCCTTGTATCTAATCTAAATCTACGCTCTTTCAGTTTAAGTTATCAATCATGAACAAATTATCACATCATGTCGTTTTGGAACTCTGGATGATTCATTGTTAACACAGTGTAACACACTGTAAAATATTTGTAATTCTTAAAATATCTAACCCTCAATTTCGTCATTCAGCACAATGTCTTCTAAACTTATATCTGTTCAATAAAATTAAAACACAAAAGCAAAAAGAAACGCACTTCTCTGCTGCTAATGATGACTAAAATTGCTAATACTCCAAACACAAGCGTACAATTTAGACTCTCCTGAATTACAACCATTAAGGTTTTAAGTGGTAGATTTATCTCTTCACTGATGTTTAAGTTAACATATGTTTCTATGATTCTATGATTCAGATATTCAGTGTAAATTATAGCTTATTTAAACAGTATCCTTCATTTATAGCTGTGAATGATGAAGATTCAGACACACACACTCCACTACACCAAATTACATTGCTGTCAGAAAAATAAACTAAAAATATACCTGAAATCACTGTGCTATGCCAGGCTGAATTCTAGTAGAATTTGTTTACGCAGAGTTTGGACATAATATGGTTCAAAGATCCAACAACAGAGTCCTGAAAAATCTCAAAGAAAGTGGTGTACTTCTGATTCAAATACAAAACATGCTGGCATGATGTGTGAGTCCTTTCATAAAAAGTTTTATTTGTGTATATCTCGTTGAAAAGCCACCATGCTGTAATACAAAAAAAGAGAGCAGCTATTAAAACTGGAGCCTTTGCAAGAGTTGTATTGCAATTGTGATGGAAATAACCATTAAATTCTGGCCCAACAGGTGCAATATTATTCTCTACTAAGCTACTAAAGGCAGCCTGCTCTGACAACAGCGGAAGGGGAAGAGGCAAGGTCTGCCCATCAGCACATCACCAATTTGGATTTTTCTTTAGTCTGCAAATGAATATTCAGGTGATTTGCTGATCCAGAGGTGGTTGACATTAACTGAAAGTCTTCTGTTGACTTCATTAAGCTTTACATTTAGTTCTTAAGAAAGAGCGACTTTCACCAGAAGTTGAAAACTTTAGTTGTTTTTTTTCCCTCTCTCCAAGGTTCAGCTCTGAAGCAGCTCACCGAAACACACTGAAGGCCTGAGCTCAATCTCCAGTTGATGTAATTTTTGGTTTGAATGTATTTCTACCAGCAGATAGCTTTGTCCCACCATTTCTTTCTACGATAGCTTTGTCTCAGTATTGCCTCATTTGACTTCATGTCCAAAAGTGCATATGGCTTCATTTAGTAAATGTAAGCTGCCAGGGATGGAGGGCATCTTTGGATACCTCCTGGTGTATCTGAGCAGGGCTCAGGCTCAAACTCTGTGGTCATGAGCACTACATGCATGTTGACTCACAGACTAGCATGGACCTAGAGTGGAGTGGATGGCTCATGAGGCAAAGAGCTCAGACATGGGAAGACTTGGGAGCTCTCACACTGCTCCTGCTCCCATAGACACTATAAAGGGTCTTGTGCAGCCTGTCCCAGGGAGCTCGGCATCATGCTTGGGCACTGTTGCCAAAAGCAGTCCTGGTGCTATGCAAAGGGCTGAAACCTGTGCTGTGAAGGTGATAACAACAATGCAGGCTTTTCTCCACCACAGACTAATGTCAAGAAATATCTCGCCCTTAATCAGAGATGACCTGAAAAGATCATATCTTAATTTTACTTCCATCATAAGATGGATTGGAAATTTAGGTTATGATATGTTCAAGATGTTAAATGAGGTTTCAGTTTGGGTTAGTCACATAATGGGAAAACAAGGCTAATTTAGCATTTACAAAAAAGCTTGTCAAGTTTTGTTTCCTTCTACCAACATTAGCCAGGAAGGTTTGGATCTTGCTTGCACGCAGAGTCTAGGGAGAAGGGAGGATGGAAAGGTTTCATGTTTGGCCTCTCTTCCTCATCATACTGAAAATCAGTGATGGATCACTCAGACAGTTTCCTTCTCTTTGAAACTCTGGTACTCTGCCAGGAAGAAGTACACTACTGCAAGCACCAAGAAATACGATAATAAGCCTATGGGATTCAATATATTCCATGAGCTTTGTAGACGCTTTCCCATAAATACCAGATAAGTAGTTGAATTCTAAAATGATTGTATGCATTGGTTTTCATTTACTCCCTCCTACTTCCTTCCATTCATCTCCTGCTCCTGTTGCTCTCTGAAGTCTGTTTGACAACTTCTGTTCTATCTCCATATTCCTCCTCTACACTTTTTGTGCATAATTGGATCACTGTTTTTTCCTAGCGTTTGAATATTTTTCCTGTTCTCTATCCTCTTCCTATTATAATTCCCTAGATTTGGTTTCATAGAATCATAGAATCATAGAATGGTTAGGGTTGGAAGGGACCTCAAAGATCATCTGGTTCCAACTTAGCCTCATTCTAGTTTCATTCTCATAGTTCACGTAGCATTTGATTTCCTAGTTGTCTGTTTCCTTTTCATCTCTGTTTCTTCTCTTACTCCACTCATTCAACACTGCATGTTCCCCCAAGGGCTGATTCCTCATTCTGAGTTTTATTCCAATATCTTTTCTGCTTTATCACTGTCCTATCATAGTGTGTGCAAAGGTTTCCAAACAGCTCTCAGAAGCTGTGAAGAGCTACCCTTCTGTGCTGGGTTTATGTGATGGGGTTTTGGTAGCACAGGAGGTGCTGTGGAAATGACTCTTGTAAGTAGCTGTGAAAAGCTTCCCCAGCTCCGAAACCAGTCAAACCAGTCTCTGGCCAGGTTGGACCCCCCATTCCCTCAGGCTGGGGCCGAGGCAGTCAGCGTCTCTGTGAATTCCCTATTTAAGACTGGGACAAAGGAGCCCAAACCGGGGCTGGACCTACACTGCTGAGAGGGGGGGAAGCGGGGGCTGGCTTCTGGCCTCCCGGGCATATGGCTGTCCACACTGGGCCAGCACCGCCCTATTGGAGATGGCCGCAGCAGTGCGGCTCAGAGCGCATCGAAGTGCCCCGCTCCCAGGGCGCCCGCTGGGCAGAGCTCATCCTGCCAGGGCTGCCGAGGTTTGTCGGGGCCAGCACACTGCAGTCCTCAGAGAGAAACTGCCATGCAGACACCAAGGGCAACGAGGATGGAGCGGGAGGAGATGTGCAGGAGCTGAGATTCCCCTGCAGCTCGCAATGAGACAGCAGCGGCCCCTGTAGCACGTGGAGATTAATGATGGAGCAGAGATCCACCCACAGCCCGTGGAGAACCACACGCTGAAGCAGAGATGGCTGTGCCTGAAGGAGGTCATGGAGAATGGTCTCAGTGAGCTGCTAGAGGCTGACGATGAGGCAGAGCCATCTGAAGTCTGCAGAAAACCCCACACCTCAGCAGGTGGCAGCTCCCTAAGAAACCATGACTTTGTGGAAAAGGCCCGCATCGGAGCAATCTGATGGGTAAGGATTGCATCCTGTGGGAAGGACTCACGTTGAAGAAGTCTGTGGACTGTTTCATGAGGACAGGATCCAGCGGTGCAGGGGAAAAGGACGTAAGGAGTCCTCCTCCTTTAAGAAAGTAATGGCAGAATCAACATGTGACAAACTGACCTGCAACTCCCCATTCTCTGTCCCCTATGCCGCTGTGCCAGGAGGTAGGGCCAGGAAGAAAGGAAGGATGGAGGGAAGTGTTGTTTTTAAGATCTGGCTTTGTTCCTTGTTATCTTCTCAAGTAACTGTTAATGAATTGAATTTCCCCCCCTCCCATGTTCGTTTTTGCCTGGGGCCGTGGTTGGTGGGTGATCCCTCCCTGTTCTTGTCTCCACCCTCAGGCCTTTTGTCACAGTTTTCTCCTCTCGACCCCACTGAGGGGAAGGAGTGACCCAACGACCTCGTGGTGGTTTAGCTGCCAGCTGGGCTAAACCTCAACACCTTTCTTCAAAATTACATCACATTTGTATTTGAACTTCCAGAGTACCACCTCTTCTAATAACGGGGGGGTGGAGGGGGGAAGGATAACAGTTTATTTTGAATGGAAACTATACTTTTTTAACTACATCAGATTTCTTGGAAAGTATAACCAACCAGTATCTGTGAAATGCTTCCAGCATTAGGAAAATATGCCAAAACCGAAAAGCGTGACTTGAACATGAACAGATTTGGATCTGCCCTGTAATAATTACGAATGCTGAATTGCTGAACCTGCTTATTGGAATAGTTACTGTGCAGATAGATTGGTCTTGTTTCTTAGTGGGAAAAAGCAGCTCAAACAGAAAAAAATAGGGACGGAAAAGTCACTTCTCTATGGACAAGGGAAAATTGTTCAGAACCGACAACAGGACAATAAAAAGCCTGAGTAGCAAGGAGAGTAGCTTTAAAAGCAGCATGTTCTCAAGTATGAGAATTATCCTGGGAACCAGACTGAGACAAAGGCACCCTTTGGCTGTCTGAAGAAGTCAAGCCTGGACCACCAGCCTGAATCTGCTCGGGACCCCACTGTGATTACAAAGAGCTAACACTTTAATCAAGCAAGTAGCACACTGAATTAAGGCTAAGCACATGTGTCTCTGCAGGGCCAGGGAGTTATTTTGCAGTGATTTTTTGTGATTTTTGTCTGAGCCTATTCAAGAGTAAAATCTCATAGCTTCAGTGGACTTATTCCTCTGAATATTTCAAATATTCCGAAGTTCCCTAAAGTAGTTTTAACATTCCTTTTAATCTTTCTTATTAGTGTAGAGTGGCCAGTGTCTTTCCCAGATGAAATTTCCCTTAAACACTCAAACTCAGGCAAGGAATTTCTGTGTTCATGCCAATAGTTCCTCTCCATAGATAGAGCAATAAGACAAGAATAAAAATAAATCAGTCCTTGGAAAAAAAAACCCTTGCAAAATTATTGTTAAAGAATAGTTAACAGAGCATGGAAAAACCATGTGAGCACGCTCCAGCCAAAAAGTTATGCATATTTTTTCAAATTCTTAATGCCTTCTCTGACGAACCTTAAAAATCTCCGTTCTCCATTAACATCCAGCCTTTGAGTCAGCAATCAAGAGGGAATAATTCAGAACTGACATCACAGGCAACTTCACAGTTTAATGTCAGCAGATGACAGGGAAAGGAGAGACTTGCATCAGGTTTTCATCAAACTGTGTTTAGAACTTATCATGGGTTTCTAAACATAGGTCTGACCAGTCCCACGTTTGGCATCAAGCGCAGCCTTTCACAGTCTGCCATGGAAGGGATTTTTGTGACTTGATTTCTTCCTTGTCAGATGCTGTAACCATTTTTAGGTGACTAATGAATTTTTTAATCTGACCTTCTAATCTCCGAGTGTGTTACATGCCAAAGAATAATAAGATAGAGGAGTGTATGTTACAAAATCGATGATTTCATTGAAAATCAGAATCCTTGCCAAATTTCCCTGTAGTTCATGTTCTGCAATATGCCAAAAATATCAGACAAGCAGGCGTCAGTATGATTAATTTCACCACTATTTCCTTTTCTCCCTCAGATTTACCACTGAGGCCACTAAACTGTCATGCATAAGCATACACTTTGCACATGTTAACTGAAATGTTTGTCAACAAACTACATTCCTTTCTCCATTAGCTGGTCCGTGGTCGGCCATCTTGAGCTGTTCTACAAGAATTAGTATCAGATGAGCGGTTTGCTTTTGCATCTCCCTCCATGCCAAACTGAAATGGGTGAATAAAACTCACAATAGAAGTGGATTTGGTGGGGTTTTTTAGGGTCTAGTATACATATTTTAGTTCATTGGATCAAAACTCCCTTGAGTATATCTTGGATCCAGAACCATTTTGAATGCTTCTATCTTGTGGTTATTTTCTCATCTAGGCTCCTACTTGTAGATATGACTAATAATTCATACAATAAGAGTTTTTCACATCCAGTGTCTGCCCACTGGTATACAGTTGTGAATGTCACTGATGTCAACTGAAGTTTCATCCACATTCCAAAGGATGAAGTGTAAGCTCTGTCCATTGACATCTCATGAAAAGTTTAAGTATCAACATTAAACTGGGAGAAAGTTCAGGTCCAGAATAAAGGTTTGAAGTGTGTATGGAACTACTTTTTCTTCTACAGTACATTTTTTTTTCCAGAACAGTAAGTATGATCCTATCTTCTATTTAAAACATGTTGCTTATTATCCCACTTTTTTACTTACATTTTTCTGTAAGGTATCTTAATCCATTTCAGTGAAAAAGGGATTTAGCAGGTGTAATACATATCAGATTTCCTGATAGACAGATTTCCTTTTTTTTTTTCTTTTATTAGTGAATGCAAAGCTATTTCTTTTTGAAACTGTTTAGAAGTGGAAGCTGAATGAATTTTTTCCAACTACTGTACAGAACCCTGTGTCTACAAGTGTGTTGGAGAAAGATCAGAGGAATATGCATGTGGTGTCATGCATATGTACAAAATTTCGAATTGATTAATCATATATTATGCAAACCTGCCAAACATCATGTTAAAACATATACCAGAGTTTCAAAAATGATGAATTGTTATTAATTCTTCTGAGATTCCCAAAGCAGGTATAAGATGACTGAATTAATCCTCATGATGATTATGTAAGACAGGCAGTATCTCACTTTGAAAGACAAGAATCATTATTTTCTACAAAGAGTTCTCAGTTTGAACCTTCAGTAATAAACTTCCTGATATAGATTCTTAAGAGATATCAAGACTCTAGAAATTGCAGTGTGTCAGGCAGAGCTGTATAAGTCGTCCCCTTCGAACAAACAACGAAAGAAACAGCCTTTGTGACTACAGGAACAGGCACATAAAAAATTGTTGGGATTAAAATTCTAAAGGAAAATATTGTCCTAGGTGGGTTTTCTGCCATCAAGCAAGGGCTCTGACATAGCCCAGCTCAGAAGTCAGACCTCCCCACTCCACAACTTAACTGTGAAAACATCATTTAGACTATCCTACACTATATTTTAGTGCTCAGAAACTTCTGTACTGGTCGCTGCTTCTTCAGAATAGTCCCTCCAAATATTACGTGGTGTTTTATTGCAAAATATTATTCTCATGTACCTACATTTTTCGCTCTTCTTTGCACATAGTCTTCTTGATTCTTAGAATAGCCGTACTGCAACTTCACTACCTGGCAGCTCACTGGAAACTTTCCAGTTCCATACTCCAAGAAACACACGAGTGAATCCCCCTTGTCTTTGGCCTCAGGATGCTGCCTCTGCACATGTGGAAGTAGGAAATGAAAACAGCAGTCCCCAGAGAAGCCTTGCCAATCTGACTCTGTCTTCTGCAGAGGACAAGCCTATACTGATGTAAAAGTTTCAGCTGTCAAGTTACTGAGGTAGAGGGAGGGGGAAGGAAGGTGGAAGAATTTATTTCATCCCTCCTTGAAAATTTCCTATTAGCCAGGGAAGCCATCTAAGCTACAGACCTAGAGTTTATAAATACTCAGCCACACTTGCTAGTGACTCCTGTAATTTTGAACTCTTCAGAATCATCACTGAAAAGCAGCACATCTCACAGCTTTGGTAGAGAAATTGATCCTTCAGTCCTTCCACAAAATAATTTCAGAGGCAGTGAGACTAGAATTAAAGTCTGTACAACACCACAACAAATCTTCTCCGATTTGGCTGCCTTGGGAAGTAACTGCATTCACAGCTCTCTAACGCCCGGATGGTCAGCTGCCCCAGGGCTGCAACTCCTACCAAAATATTCACAAGGCTGAAAGGCTGAAAGTCCCTGAACACATACTGCATACCTTGAAAAGCTCAAAATGGGGGAACTCTGGGGGAAATTAATTGGCAAGAAGTGAAAGTGGTTCTCCAGGTGTCCTCCACAGCTTGCTGAGCAAGCATCTGCGTCCCAGCTCAGTTTGGGAACTGTGCTTCAGATGTCTTTTAAGTTCGCTTCCTGGCCCAGCTCTGCTCCCAGGAACACAAGGCACCCCTAGTGAGGAACCACTCAGGAACAGCTCGAGTGCAACATGAGTTTCAAGAGCTATAATTTAGCTACATCTGTTCTTGTAGGCAGTGCACAAAAAGGGATTCCTGACGATAAAAATGGAGGAGCTGAATGCAAATGATGAAGGCTGCTATTTTCTTCATCACGAGGTCTCACATCCTGTTTCCCAGATGTCTCAGACAGGAGGGCCTCCCCACAGCAGCTCAAGTTTTGCGGCATCTTCTAAGAGAAAGGCTGCTGCACTACAGGCTTCGGGCAGCTCCTCTGCATGGTACTCCACAGAGAAAGTGCTTCCACCTTCAGCTCTAGTCAGCGCAGCAGCTGAGCTGGAAGAGAGCCGTGCTTCTGCAGATGGGCAGGAAAAAGTCAAAAACCAAAAGAAAGGCCAAAAGCAACTATTATTTTTTGGTAATATTGTGCTTGTGGAGTATCTGATTAATGACCTTAGAAGATTCAGAGCAGACAGAGCTCAAGACAAGCTTAATTTAAATGTAGTTCACAGTTCAACATAATTAGTAGCAAACAATGAAGGGAATCCTGGTCTGAAATTCAGGGACTTGGACTCTTTTTACATCACGTCATTGGATCACCTGTTTATAATTTGAACTATAACAACCTGATGACATTTTGATGTCTCTGCAGTTATTTGGGGACTTTTTATAGCTCACAGGAATTCTGCCTAACCATTTTTTCTAGCATACAGAATGATATTCTGCTATGATACATTCTTGAGCCTCTGTTTCAGCAAAGGCTTTAACACTTGCTTCAAAATAAGCCAATACTGAAAGGCTTTGCCTTACAACTTGCACATTAGCTCATATATGAGAATCAAAGTGAGTTTTCAGATGATTTTTCAGATTGCTTTAGATGATACACACCGCCCAGCATTGATTTACACGAAAAATCTCCAAACATTTTTATCTGGGAGGAATTTCCTACTTGAGAAGGAGAGTTTGGGCTTTTTGAGCCTATTTGTTCTCTCTTTGTTTTTATTTTTTAACTTTTACTCTTTGATGACTTGGAAAAGTGGTACCTGGAATTTTTTCCACAGCTTTTGGGGAAGGAAATAGGAAGAAGAACCCACACTGGTTTAGAGCTTGGAGTCTGTATAACCCAGTTTTAAGTTTTAGCATGCAGCATATTCATTTCCAAATTACAACCCCTGTTAAGCATGGTTTGAGAGTGCCATGGCAGACTAGCGTATAACAGGATGGAGACAAAGCGTACAGCTATAAAAAACCGCTAAGTTGAAGCTCTATGACAAACCGGGCTGCACAAAGACTTTCAGTACTAACACAGTCTCTTTGTTTTAACTCTAGAGTTACTAACTTAGCTTTGGCTTTCAGATAATTAAAACCTATTCTAATTATCCTTGTTAACTACATCCTCTAATATGAAAAATGCTTCAAAAAATGGTGGTACAATGAGGGTAGAATGTGATGGACATGTACTACTTGGCTTCCAGGCACCTTGGAGAAACTAATATATGTTTATACTCTTTTTTTTTGCCTTGTTTGGGTGTTCTTCCACTTCCTCTGTGGTTTCCTTTCTCTGGGCCTGTGACAACAATCAGTGCTAAAGGCAGGCTACATACAATTCCGCTGCAGACGTACGGTGTAAAAAAATAGAGCGCAGTAACACACGCCACAAAAACAGTTTCTGGGGAGAGTGCTCATGTAACCCCATCCCTGTCTTTTCCTCCTCTCCTCATTTCCCCAGGGAACAATTACATTTAGGAATAATCCCCTGTTTTAGCATATTTGAACAAGAAAAATTAAATTAGCTGCTTGCCTGGCTACTGTATCTAACATTATTGTGAAACGCTTAACAATGAGAATCCCTTCACACATATTGTTAACTAAATGCCCACGGTTTACAGCTTCTACCCAAAATAGCCAAGAAATGCTAATTAGCAAAAATGTCTTATTCCGAGAATATACACAACTGAAATATTAGACATAGATAATGACTGTAGTGGCTTATATTAGGATGGAGGCTTTCCATATTACAGATGTATAAACTGGGTAATACTGATTGCTCCTCATAGCTTTTTGCCTTGGCACAACTCTAGGTTACGAGGGGGTGGGATGGGTGGATGGAGGCTTACAAAAGCCCTTAGCAATTGAGTCAGTGGCCCAGACAAAAGAGTGCATTGTCATGAAATAGCCTTTCATGAGTCCTGATTCCCACTATGCAAAAAGGGATCTCAGAAGGGATCTCAGGCAAAGATTCATTTTTCTTTTCTTAAGATTTTTTAAAAAATGAAGTTTGGGCAAATTTTAACCACCGGAAAGGCAAGAACATAGAAGAACAAATACAGAAACTCTGGATGCTAGGGAAAAAAAAAAAAAATTACAGGGCCCTTAAGAGTTCTACGCTGCATGCCAGCATTAAGCCAGTCTGTGTCATAAGTAGAACAAGCAATAGGGACAGACCCAAAGCCCACTGAAGTCCTAGGCAAATGTTCTGCTGATTATAAGGTAACAGGGCTAATGTAAAAGTGCCTCCTTAATCAAATTTTAGTTTTGTCAGCACACTAGCCTTCTACCACCAATTTATACACCCACGTTTATTTTAAATATAACATATTGTCCAACATTGTCTGTTAACAAATACTAAAGGAAACCAAATCACTAGTTCTCCTGTATCTTACTCTGACCTTGCAATGCAAATAAGTAGGAATCCTTTTCAAAGCTTCACTTTCCATACATTTGTGTATCCACACCTGTTGTCGTCATATGATTTTACTCGTAGACTCAGACACAGACTCCGTCAGCCATTAAAATGCAGTACAGCTAGCACTCTGAGCAGAATGGTTCTACACAGCTTAACCTGTTTGGTCTGGAGGTATCTCAGGATTTCTAAGAAGTATGGTTTGGTTTTTTTCCCAAGATAGTGGAAATATGCTACAGACAGCTGCAATTTTAGTAGTTGTACAGTACTAAAAAAACAAGACCTATAATCTAATACTACCCACTGGAAGGTGAAGCAAAGTAACCTGGCTCCTAGGTCTGAGTGACCTAAAGTAGTGCCTGTAATCTGATGTTAGAGTAAATTAGGAGGGCTCAGGGATTTCTGTATGCCACAGACGCGGAATGTTATTTAAGGTGCTTAAGCATTACCTCAAGGTGTTTAAGCACTCAAAATGAACAGAAAAAAAAGCATAGCCAAGTATTTTGCTTTGATTCTAGTTTTTCATGTGTGCTTTAGTCCGATCTCATTTGATTCACCAGTAATTAGATATGAGAAATGTCAAAATAAGATAAACAAAAGTAAAATACTCTCTGTACCATTCCTGGATTTGTAATCTGTATTCACAGACTAAGTTGAAAATCACCTAAATAAACACATCTGTTAAGCTAACATTTTCCAGTGATAGCAGTTTGAATGTTGTGAAACGCGTTTGATGTATTCATGTTACAAAGACCAGTTTCCAACATGTTACTTTCCAGCTTTTTTTGTAAGCGTAAACTGACCTTTTTCCTGTTGGCTCTGTGCTGGCCAAGACGTATTTCACTTAATACTGTCTGAAGCTAGAGGTAAAATGTTAAAATACTCTAGCTGGTTTTTATGTACATTGGAAAGAAAATATCATGAGGGTTGTGTGGAGAGTAGGACCAAAAAGTTGAACTCTGTGAAATGTCTTCTCTAGCAGTCGCATACTGCAATGGATCACTTTGGTCAATAGCTAGGTAGGAAAGACCATACGTTTTAAGACAACCACAGCTGGGTTTTTTGAGCTACAAGAGAAGGCTATCTTATATGAGGTGATAACACAGACTCAGGGCCAGAGTCAGCACTGGCACATAGGTATCTGCAAAGATATCTGTAAGCACATCTGTAAGCATTTGTGCCTGTGTCCATGTAGAGGAATTAAATATGTCTAAACATGCTCCCTTTGAAATCCATGGAAGAAAGTCTCGTTTGCCTTCAGAGTGCAATATCAGGTTCCTCGTGAGTATAACAAAAGTGCAACTGGTAAGATGATAAGTGCTGGCTAGCTGGACAAGGGACGACTAGAGAAGGGAGATGCCTCTCTTGAAGCAGCTTTTCCTGTCGGTTTTCTGGGTGTTCACATTGATACTCACCCAGCCACAAACAGCCCATCATCTGCACCATTTTACTCTTAACTCCTAGATTTGGTCCCCAGTTGCTAGGAACAGATCAGAATTGAAACCTCAGAAAAATAGCTGAAAGGGCAGACATTGACTTTTCTACGTCTCCCAGACACAGAGAGATTGGCCTGAAAAAATTCAAACACCCCTTTGCAGGTGGATAAGTGAAGAAACAGTCTTTCATTTCTATTTTTCTTGAGGATACATCAACTTTGTTACTTGTTTGAATGAAAAGACTTAAATTATTAGAAATTTTATGTCCACACATCATCCCCATAATTTCTTGTAATCAGAAGTCAGACCTAACATGGAATTGGCTTCTTTGCTAAAGAATCTGCAATCACACTTTAAATGCTATTTGTTTACAGTCATAACAGCTTCTTTTTCCCCTTAGCCTCTCAAAACTTGATAAGGTTGAAAGGTTCGTACTTGCCAGACCACCATCAGACATTGATATTTATTAAGTCAAAAAGAGGGCATATGATTAGTGGCACGCTGTCATTAAGTATCTAGAATGATCTCATAAACCCACCAGTCCAGCCATATTAAGAGCTGTAATAAAATACACTCATTAGAGCACAGAAGAGAGACAATAGGCTTTAACATTAAAACCCTTTAATCCTCTTGCAGTACTGTAACTGCAGCACTTCAGTTCAAGATCATCTGCTCTTACGAGGTTTGATATAATTTGTATAGAAGTAAATAAACCAGAGAGTACTGTTAATGCTGATTATACAAAGGATTCAGTGGGATTTTACATGTCAAATGCTGAAATGAAGATACATTCATGTATTCATGGAACACATGGAAATAATGGACTTTTCCAAAATTCAGCAGAATTCAGCAGGCAAATCACAGTCAGAAATTATCTGAAGTGATGTCAGACAGTGATGCCAAACATTTGGGGGTTAAACTCCTACAAGATGAATCAGGATGTCAGATCGGCACAAACTTTAAACTGGCAGCTGCTTTTTATGTCTGTCCCACATTCCATGCAAATAATCCCCTAATAAATATTGGAGACACACCTCGGTTCTGACACTGGCCGTACTAACAGTGATGTGTAAATTCTCTTAACAAAAGCCAAAGCCAGGAGGCAGGATAGATCCTGAGGGGCAAACATCACCTTCCTTCAACTGCATTTCAGGTCCCCCAGCTGAAATGTTGAGGACTGGAGCAACAGAGATGCTGGGGAGGAAGGGCACAATAAAGTAGGAAAACTGGAAGCTGAAAGCCCTCATCACAGACCAAGAGAGAACAATGGTTGTAGGTCAAGGATGGCTAAGATGACAAATATGTGAGGGCTGAGACCAAAACAACAAGAACACAGGAAATAGTAAAGGCAGTAAATATATCAGATGAGGCAAAAGCTGGCCGCAGAAAAAGGAACAGGGTGTGAGTCACAAACTGGTTCTCTGACACCAAAAAGTAGATAGGAGGAAAAAGATAGACACCCAAATGGTGAGAAAACAATTCCAGAAACAAAGAAGGAAGAAATAAAAGGAGATACATTTTAGATCAGTAATTTGGACAACATTCAATTTCTTAAGAAAACAGTTAATTGACAGTTACAGGTCAAATTTCTTCATTGCAAATATCAGATGTGGAGATGATAGAAAGCTTTGTGATTGTGCCAGTTTGATACATTGCGTGACTTGCACGTGGTGGAGGTGGGGGAAATAGGCAACAAAATTTTCCCCAGAAGTCAAAATATTCCATTTCAACACTTTTATGAGATAAATACTTTTTTTAAAATTCAAAATAGCTTTTTTAAATGTCCCTCAGTTTTGCCTATTTCACCAGGAGCTATTTTTATCCTCGTTCCCTTAAGAAAATTGAGGAGTTCTATTTTGGATAACACTTGACAGGATGGATTCTACCAACTGTAAAAATATCTCACAATTTCTCCTGCCCATGCAGCCAAAGAGGCAGCAGAAACTTGCATGAAACTACTTTTCTTTCTTCTTTTAACTGCCAGTGAACCAAAAGGTGGGGGACAACTGAATCATTCATTCAGTTCTAATTCAGAAAATTTGAGATTGATGCTTTCTCACCACCCCTTTTGAGCTCCTGCTCTTTGCAGCTTTGCATTTGCTTGGCTCTGGAGAAGGCTCACAGATTATAAACTCTTTCTGACAAGGAGTCTCATTTATTTACTGCTGCCCGGAGTTGCCTTAGGGCTGTATCACATGGTATGGGAGGTCTGAAAGATTGCTGCAGTTCGCTTTCCCAGCATTGTCCGTGTTTTGTTACATAATTTAACATAAACACAGATTCCATAACTTCTGAATGTTTTGGGGAATATTTCACTTTGTTCAGAGCACTAAAAAGCCCTCTTTAATTGAGTTCTTGAAAACATTTCAGCAACACAAAACCAGATATTATGAATGTCTCGCTTTAAAATTCATCTTTATGACGCTTTTTCCTGATGATTAAAGTAATTAGCAACAACTTCATACCATTGCTGGCTGCTTCCAGCCTCTTGCTCCAGGAATATAACCATGCTTTACGGAACTGGGAGCCTCAAGTTCAAAGCCAGAAGCAAGAACTGTGAGATCTGCTGTAATAGCTCACCTCACGATACATTAGAGTAGTTTTATCAATACTGGATTTGCAGATTTGGCTTGAATGACTTGAAAGACTGCAGTCTTGAAGTTTGTTAAGAGAAGCAAACTCTGGGGGTGATGTTATTGCAGCTTTCCAGTACTTAAAGGGGGCCTACAGGAAAGCTGGAGAGGGACTTTTTACAAGGACGTGTAGTGATAGGACAAGGGGCAATGGATTTAAACTGAAAGAGGGCAGATTTAGATTAGATAGAAGGAAGAAATTTTTTACTCAGAGGGTGGTGAGGCACTGGAATAGGTTGTCCAGAGAAGCTGTAGACGGTCCATCCCTGGAGGTGTTCAAGGCCAGGTTGGATGAGACTTTGGGCAACCTGGTGTAGCGGAGGGTTTCTCTGCCCATGGCAGGGGGTTTGGAACTAGATGATCTTTGAGGTCCCTTCCAACTCTAACCATTCTATGATTCTATGATTCTAAAAACAATAACACACTGCTTAGAGGATGAAACATTTCCTGTTTATTGGAAGATATCCTATTTAGGTTGGGCTGTTTCTTTTAGGGATCTATGCTCCAGAGCCTAATATTGATAAAATCTCTAGGACTGAGGTTAGCGGTAAGTAGCAATCACCTATGGGAGAAGAAAAGCATAAAAAGGATACTATTGCATTACTGCATTATATTTTTATAAATTAAAAATTAGTCATAAATTTTCTAATGTGAGCTGATTCCTTTACAGTTAATACGGCTATACAGGTCACTCCCTGAGAACTGGGCTTTTTTTACAAGAGAAAGGGCTTGATGTTTTGTGAACATCTATCTTCTCTGTGGATGATTTCTCTTCCAAAAATGCTGAAGTTGAAAATGACCATACTGAGAACCACATGTTCAAAATAGGTGCTTTGTTAGGCAAAAAATGCGAGTGTTCACACAGATACAATAGGCTATTATTTAGTGTTCATAGATGCATTTCTTGGAAAGCTGTTGTTGCCAAAAGTCATGGTAGCAATGTAGGTGGTCTTCTAACCTTATTAGTTGTTATCAACAGAGTGTAGTAAAGAAAGTACTGTGAAACAAAAGATGCTAGAAATTAAACAGAATTGGTAACTAAAATGTTGTTTTATGGGTAATAGCTTACAGCCAGTGTAATTCATACTGTAGGAAAAAGTGCTGTGTCTCAGGAAAACTCAAGAAGAAAACAGATAGTAAAGACCAGATAGTGACATATTTTTTCAGGCTAGTCAGACTAACCAGACTGGTTATTTATAGATCATCTCTAATCCACAGAAGATCAAGGCACTCACCACATTTTACAAATTGATTTATAAACTGTATATCAGAGGGATAACATGACTTAGCAATGAAACCTTTGGAACAGCATTTCATAGAAGAGAAGTACAGAAGAGAGTATGGAGAAGGAATAGCATGCCTGTTTAACAGTACCTTGTCGATACGCGTTGTGCCAACTGGAATTTACCTGGGACTCCAAAGCTATCTCTTCTAACCTTGTGAAAGTACTAGAGCATTATAAAAAATCATGCCTGATGTTCCATCCAAGACATGAGAAAAAGACTAAAAGTGTGGTTTATTGATCACCACCATAGATGACATTCTAAATCTCGTTTTCTTTCTTACCCAGCCAAGTGTCTATTAAAAACTTTTGCAAGAGTTGCTTGCAACAACTGCTTTCTGATGCTACAAAGTACACTGCAGAGACTTAGACAAAAAGATGACACTTCAGAACATTTTCTTTTTCTCTATTTACACACACCCCACACCTTCCCCCCCCATACACACTGTACTTCAAGATGAAAGCAGGTTTGTTTACTAAACCAGGATGGGAGCAAGAAAGAATCCGGTAGACTTTCTCAGATAATTCAGCAAGCACTAATACCACTTGTATAAGATTTTATTGTCAGTGAAATTAATAAAATCATCCATCTCTTGACTTTCATATCAACAAAATTATATAAATAAAAATTGCATTTTGCATCTGAGACACGCACAAAAAGCTGAGTAACTTAGTGAAAATATGATATGCAATAACTATTAGTTTAATTCATGAAGCTAAAGAACCAAGAAAAAAATTGCTGTCTTGTTTACAAAAATACTTTCTTGGGTTTTAATTTTTGAAATCTAGAATACAAAAAAATCCCCTGTATTTCATGGACAATGACTACGTAGCTAGATTCTGGCTCTGTGCATCACATTTTTTGTAAAGAAATTCATCAGCTGAAATCTGTAAAGTGCTCAAACCTGAGAATAAACACTTTCTAACAGTCAAATGTTTTATTTCTCCCTGAGCATTAAGGGAAGTGCAGTCACTAAGCTGAAAACATCTGCTTTGCTCCTTGTATATGGAAACTATAACGGTCTGTGTGTAGTGCCAATATCAATATACTGCTTCTTATTTGCCGAGCAGTGCTGGCTATCATCAAAAGCACACCTTTAATGGAGTAACTGAAAGGCACAGAGGCACAACTGCACTCAAGTTAGAATGGGATAAGGAGGTGGTTGTGTCTAAATCTGTTCCTCATCATTTTACATCCCAGATGAGGTAAAAGACAGAAACACTGTACCTCACTCCCAGCTCTCTAACTGGTGATATGTACCATTTTAGCTCTAGCTCCAGCTTCAAGTCTGTCAAAGCCAGTGTTAATGAAATGTGATCTCTCTCTCCTTCTTATTGCCTACACAGCTGTTTGATTAGAAGACGTAGCAAGGAAATAGAGACAGATCATAAATGCTAATTGTACTCATCTCTGTATAGGTGTATTTAACAATATCCTTCAAGCCGGGCTCCAGGAGTTTCTTATTGGGTCCACATAAAGTTGATAAGCCAAACAAGCTTTTTTTAACTCATGGCATAGTATCAACAACCCAAACAAATATTTAGCAGCTCAGGTCCTGCACTAGTTCAGCTTTTCTCACAGTGATCACTGAAAGTGTTCATTCATCCAGGTGCTGCATTACAGACAAATTTGCCTGTAAATTCTCTCCAGAAGGAACAAAATACTAGTTAATTACATGAGCTTCAGAGCTCATCCTTCATTTAACACCAGGAAGGACACACCTCAACAAAGCTGGGACCAGTGTGACTTTCCTTGAAGCCAGATCCCTAGCAGCCTCTGTACCGAAGGCCTGAAGCTGTGTTTTTCCCACACCACAGGGACATAAAGGGCTGGCTAACTCTATTCTGCCAGAGTCTGCACATACAATACTCACAGCAACTCATTGAAAAATGACATGGTGTGCACTGGAAGAAAGTAAATTATCTGTTGAGGCTGCAGGCCAGCAAGCAATATGTTATGCAGCTAAACAGTAACACCACTGGCTGCACATGGGGGTCATTTAGCACTACTCATACTAGCCAATCCCATGTACACTCACGAACAATGAAAAACTTTTTTATTTCCAAACTTGATCTTCCCAATTAAAATGTCATCAGGATATACTGAGATGCTTCCCTGTCTTTTATTTTATCTTATCCTTAATTACCCTTCCTTTTCCTCTTGTAACAAGGTTACAATTTCCTTTCCATCCTCTTTTCCTCATTCCCCCTCACCTTAGAAATGCCTTCTTGCTGTGTTCTCTCCTTTTTTGGAGGAGTCTTCAGTTTGTTCTTTGTCTTGCCTCTTATAGAGTGGGACTTCTTCACAAGCCCCTGTGGTTTTCCTCACATCACTATAGTATTTGGCACACTATTGCTATGACCAGAAGCTGATAATACACAGTAGCCGTGGACTGAAAGGATACTGGGGACAACAACATTTTTCATGTACGAAAACAGAATCTTTCAGGAAATACTTATTGCATTGAGCTGTATGTTGTGTCATTACTCCCTCCTTTCTTAGTTAACTGGGTTTTTGCCATGAAAGACCTAACTCAAGAATAGTTTACACCAGCATAGATGAAGACTAACTTCTCTAGAGTTCTTGATGCTCAGGGGACCTTACTGTCCATCACAGCTCTACCCCAGTACTGAAATCACACCAGCATGCTGCAGTGTGTTCAGGCAACAGCTCTAGGGCCCTGCAAGGTCTAATGTGGGACTAGCTGCTGGTGTTCTAGAGATAGGCTATATTCAAAACAACAAACAAGTGTGTGTATTTTGAAACAAAAAATAAGACAACATTACTCACTTGAGTTAAGAAACAATCAACAAGATGCCACTGCAAACACTGCAGTAATTACAGTATCTCCACGGTGTTGGGTATCACATTTTTCTTCATCTTACATAAATTTCTTATATAATGAAGGCAGCAATATCTGCCATGTAGACAGTAATAATTTTTCACTAGTTTTGCCACAGTGTATGCTAGGAACATTATGGTATTTTACACCTGTTAGATAAAAGCAGTTTATATTAGCAGCTTTTTTGCAAAGATCCACAGAGAGAGCACGTGTACCTGTTGCTCTTAACACTTGAGTATAAATATCTTTTTCTATGGTTAACAGAAATTGTAGCAACAATATGTTAAAACAGTTTAAAATTGCAAACTTCTTTACTATCTTTTCTATCTTTTTTTTCATAGCTATCAGCATAGAGTTGGAAAGCACAACATAAAATTCACAGTTTGAACCAGTGTTCACAGCTGACTAGTGTGACTAGCAATTATTCCAAATATTCATGTGTTATGAAGATAATAGATACCCATCCAAAGTTATCTGAGCCAGAGTTACCGTCTTTCAGAAACAAGCAATGATCTGAATTCTCAGTTTGGAAAATCTTGGGGAGATTAAGCTGAACTTCTAAAACCTTAAGCCTTGAAGTACACTGTCTAGGATTGGATATTTTCACAAGCTCTGTGCTAGAATAAGCACCCAAACAACAGCTCTTCATCTGTAACTTCCGTATTTTAATCTACTTGGTCTGCAAAATTGTGTTAGAAATTTTGCAACAGTTGTCCTTCCAATGAAATTTCTGGTACTTCCTCATTTGCATTAAGATGGGAAAAAACGTTTCAGAGTAACATTTATTTTAATGCATTATTATTGTACTTCCGCTTCTGATCAACACCAGAAAATGTAAGGGCACACAGGGATATCTAGTGACTGACAGGATAGGTATGGAAGAGGAGAGTTCAATCAAATTTTCATAGAATGGTTAGAGTTGGAAGGGATCTTAAAGATCATCTAGTTCTAGCACTCCCTGCCATGGGCAGGGACAACTTCCACTAGATCAGCTTGCTCAAAGCCTCATCCAATCTGGCCTTGAACATTTCCACAGCTTGGCGTCACCAGCAAACTTGCTGAGGGTACACTCAATGCCACTGTCCATGTCGCTGACAAAGATGTGAAACAGCACTAGTCCCAATACTGACCCCTGAGGAACACCACTCATCACTGGTCTCCACTTGGATATCGAGCAGTTGACCGCAACTCTTTGAGTGCAACCATCCAGCCAATTCTTTATCCACTGAGTGGTCCATTCATCAAAACCATGTCTCCAATTTAGGGACAAGAATGTCATGTGGAACAGAGTCAAATGGTTTGCACAAGTTCAGGTAGATGATGTTGGTTGCTCTTCCCTTATCCATCAATGCTGTAATCCTATTGTAGAAGACCACCAGATTTGTCAGGCATGATTTACCCTTAGTGAAGCAATGTTGGCTGTCACCGATCACCCTCTTATTTTCCATGTGCCTTAGCGTAGTTGCCAGGAGGATCTGTTCCATGATCTTGCCAGGCACAGAGGTGAGACTGACTGGCCTGTAGTTCCCCAGGTCTTTCTTTTTTCCCTTTTTAAAAATGGAGGCTATGTTTCCTCTTTTCCAATCAGTGGGAACTTCACTGGACTGTCACAACTTCTAAAATATGACAGATAATGGTTTAGTAACTTCATCCGCCAGTTCCCTCAAGACCCACAGATGCATCTCATCAGGTCCCATGGACCTGTGCACCTTCAACTTCCATAGATTGTCTCAAACCTGATCTTTGCCTACAGTGGGAGGTTCTTCATTCTCCCAGTCCCTGCCTTTGCCTTCTGCGACTTGGGCAGTGTGGCTAGAGCATCTCCAGTGCTCTGTCTTCTCCATATCCTGGATAACCTGGTCTCCTGTTTCCTTCTGGAGAGGGCCTACATTTTCCTTAGTCCTCCTTTTATCACTGACATACCTATAGAAGTTATTCTTGTTGCCCTTGATGTCCCTGGCCACATCAGGGCCTCTATCAGGGCTTTAGCTTCCCTAACCTGACCCCTGGTTGCTTGGACAATTTCTTTGTATTCCTCCCAGGCTGCCTGTCCCTGCTTCTACCCTCAGTAGGCTTCGTTTTTGTGTTTTTGTCCAGGAACTCATTGTTCATCCATGCAGGCCTCCTGGCGTTTTTGCCTGACTTCCTCTTTGTTGAGATGCATCTGTCCTGAGCCTGGAGGAGGTGATCCTTCAATATTAACTAGCTTTCTTGGGCCCTTCTTCCCTTCAGGGCTCTATCCCAAGGTACTCTACCAAGCAGATTCCTGAAGAGGCCGAAGTCTGCTCTCCTGAAGTCCAGGGTAGTGAGCTTGCTGTGCATTCTCCTCTCCACCCTAAAGATCTTGAACTCCAGCATTTCATGGTCACTACAGCCAAGGCTGCCCTTGAGCTTCACATTCCCCACCAGCCCCTCCTTGTTGGTATTAACAAGGTCCAGCACAGCACCTTTCCTCATTGGCTCTTCTGTCACTTGAAGAGTGTAACACGGGCTCTGACCTGCATGATTTGAAATAAACTGGTGTGCCTCAGCTGGAAGCACCGCCTAACAAAATATCGATAGGAAAGAGGTAGAGGGAACTCAGGTAACTTATCAGAGAGTGCTAACTATTTAGCCCACCCACACTAAATGTTTTTTCCTTTATTTTCAAGGCTTCTCTGTAAATCTTACCTTCTTAGTTAATGATTACACTCGAAAACCACAAGCAAATCCAGATCTAAATGACACGCGATAAAGGACCTTCAGACTTGCTATTTCAGTAAATGTTTTAGATTAGTAAAGCAAATTAGACCCAACTTTCTACCACAAATCTGGAAAAAAAAGAATCTTTTTTGCAAGTGTGGCAATCCCTGTGATAAACAGAAGTATGTTTGGAAAAGGTGTCCCAAGCATTTCTATTGATGTGTAATTGCGGCATTTGTGTCTTAACAAGAAAAGCAGACATCATAAATTGCTCTTTTGTTTATTTAGAGCTGAGTGGAAAGAACACATTAAAATGAAGGTGAACAGCATCCAGTGGTGACAGGAGAGATTTGCCAAGTGCGATAAATATGCCAATGTTACTAGGCATAATGGCACCATTCTGCAGAGACTGATGACAAACAGCTTCTTCTTCAGCGCTGGTGCAGCATTTAATGCTCCCAGACTGACAGGAAAGGGAGAGGAAAGGAAATGAAGGGAACTTTCACACTGAGTTTCAGATAACTAGAAGCAGAAATTTGGGAGAGGGAGAAGTCTTACCTTTTGAAATCTCACTTGTCCCTCTTTAGATTATATTATGCCCAAATGCTGAATAAATATTCTTTTGGTGTTTGAAGCCAAATGGTGACTCTACTCCACAAATATTCCCAGTGCGGTTATGTGTGCTATGTGGTCAATTCATTCTGGAGAGGAAAAAAAGAAAAAGTAGATCACAGGAAATCACTTTTTAATTCTGCACTTGTAAGATTGCTAGAAGGAGCTGATTGTAAAAAGGAAGCTAAAAATCTGGCAATTTACAAGAAGTGGCCACTTCCGCTTTAGGGACTGTCATCATATTCTAATTTACCGAGGGTACATTTTCCTGAATCTTAGATCAGAAATAAGACCTCTACAGTAGTTCCTCTATTTGTTAGAATCACTAATTACCAATAGTGATTTACAGTATCCATTCCAGTAGCTATTCATATCTCAGTATTTGAAAATGCTTCATAAACCAGAAATGCCAGGGATTGCCTCATAATTTGCATATGCTTTTGTACCATACACCGTTTCCTCATTTCACCCTTTTAAAAAGAACACTGCACAATCCAATATTTCGTTTCTTTCACATTACTTTAATGTAAATAAAAATTTTATTAGAATAATAGATTCTGTATTGCTCGCTGATTAGTGAGTTGTAGGGGAAAGTTTGTCTGAAGTATCCTGTAAAATCTTAGAGGCCCTGATCCAGGAAAACATTTATGTTGAAACAATTCACACCAATGTGATGAATTTTAGTTAAGCATTTGCTGTTTGTTTGGGGTTTTTTTATTATTATTATTTTAAAGTTTCCCATCGGCCTAAAAGATTTGGTTTTGGTCATGTGCCGAAGCACCTCGTTTTAAGAGAACCATTCACTTAACTCTCCTCTTGCACCCAGCCCCAGGAACCAGATGTTCACCCAAGCAGCCAACAGCTGTGGGATAGAATTGACCTGCATTTAGCACATATACTGCCGATGCAGCTGATGGAGGTCCTCACAAAATGCCACGAGAGCCACCACTTTCTTATAAACACCTCCAGCTATAGAAGGACTGCTGTGACTGCCTCCTTTGAACATGAAGCCCAGTTACAGTAGTGGAGACAGATAGTATGCCTCACCTACAATAAAGTTTTAGTCCACTTTCTGGGATGTATAGGCTGTGCAGGTTAAAACTCTGCAACTGGAAAATTTACTGAATCCCAGGATTTTCACATTTCATCAGGTACTCTAGCCATTACTGTATTCCACAGTCATATCACATTATACTCACCTCACCTTCTCAACCATATTGGAAGAAAAAAGCAAGGCCAGCTCATTTCCTCAAAAGCCTCAACATAAGATCCTTACGTTTGGGAGAAGCTCAGGTTATGGATAACAACTGGAAAAGTCCTTCATCCTCCAGCCAGGAGTGAGAGGGAGGCAGGAAAAAAGAAAGGGTTCACAACTCATTCTGGTCCTCATGGTTTCTCGTTGGCCTCTGCACATCGTGCTCATGGACTCTCCTAGGCACAGAGCTGGCTGTGCTGGCCTTGTTAAATCACTGTGCTAATGAAGGGACATCCCTGCTCTCTGTTTAGGGAGTGCAAGCATCTGCTGCTTCTCGTCATCACACAGGGACAGGGATGGCTCTTGGTGTTATATTTTTCTCAGGTAGCTTCCTTTAGCCTACAAACTCTCTCTTGGCAGAGTGACTACCACAGCTGGCCCTGCTCCTGGTTGTCCTCAATCACTTACATAATAAGCATGAATAGTTTAAAAAAAAAACATTAGTATGAGAGGAACTGTAAAGTCATTAAAAAGTATAGCTTCCCGGCACAAATATAATTATCACTTACATCATCTGAGACCGCCGATCCTGTGACTCCAGTGACACAACAAAATGCTTCCGCACTAACATCTATGGCCATGGAAAATTTGAAAGGCCTTGTCTCACTTTATACTTGCTCTAGTTTCTTAAAATTCAGACCATCCAATTACTGCCTCAACAGATTTGTCTGATATAAACGTTTTCTGTTGGAACCTCTCAGCTGTGCTGCCCAGCTTGTTCTTATATCATGCATCTTATCATAGAATCATAGAATGGTTTGGGTTGGAAGGAATCTTGATGATCATCTAGTTCCAATCCTCCTGCCATGGGCAGGGAAACCCTCCACTACACCAGGTTGCCCAAAGCCTCATCCAGCCTCCTCTCCAGCTTTCTTGTAGGGCCCCTTTAGGTACTGGAAAGCTGCTAGAAGGTCTCCTTGAAACTTTCTCCAGGCTGAAGAACCCCAACCCTTTCAGCCTGTCTTCATAGGAGAGGTGCTCCAGCCCTCAGATCATCTTTGTGACCCTCCTCTGGACTCGCTCCAACAGCTCCATGTCCTTCTTAAGTTGGGGACTCCAGAGCTGAACGCAGTATTCCCAGTGGGGTCTCACGAGAGCAGAGCAGAGGGGCAGAATCACCTCCCTCCACCTGTTGGCTGCACTTCTTTTGATGCAGCCAAGGGTACGGTTGGCTTTCTGGGCTGCAAGAGCAGATTGTCAGCTCATGTTGAGCTTCTCATCAACCAACACTCCCTTCTCTGACTTTTTTTTTTTTTTTTTTTCTTTCTGAACTAGTTCCATACAGACTTACTTGATTTTGAAATTAAACTGCCAGCCCTGACAATGAATAAACTTGAATTTAAACTGTGTATCTTCAGTTACCTTGGTTAGCTATAAAAAAGGTTTTACATTCATGTTTTTAAAAAAATTGCAAACCAAAGTATGTTCTTTTAACAGTTGTGTGAGCTCAGTAATTTCAGATTTTGTCCTTGCATTATTTTAGTGAAAGAACAGATATTAATTCCCATCCAAGTGCTATGTCATCTCTGGAGGCCAGCAGAAATAGGACTGACATTTTGTATTGTTGGGTAGATGTAATTCTGTTAACTTACTACTTGAACAGAAACGTTTGTCAAATGCTTTGCATTTCCCTGGGAAACTTCTCCAATGTTTGGGTCTGATGCAGCTCTCACCAGCTATGTCTTTATTAGTAAATGAAAAAGGTCCATAGGATAAAGTCAAGGTTTTTGGATGCCCCATCCCTGGAAACATTCAAGGTCAGGTTTGACAGGGTTCTGAGCAACCTGATCTAGCTGAAGATGTCCCTGCTTATTGCAGGAGGATTGGACTAGATGATGTTTAAAGGTCCCTTCCGACCAAAACCATTCTATGATTCTATTATTATAAGGCCTAGTTCAGCACCACCCAAATCATACAACCCTTTGCACAGTCCTGGGCACAATTTTGGGCCCTGTTAGCTCACCAGTGAGGCACAGGCACAGCTCCCAGCTCAGGGACGACATGTGCCACAGGACGTTTCCTGCTGGCAGTTTGGATGTGGTTGCCCTACTTGATGACTGGAGAAGACACTGAGACATCAGCAGAAGCTGGACCATATTACTCTGCTTCAGAGCCAGAGAAAGGTCTGAGGGCTCTTCATGACACTGACACAGCTGCTGGTGGTCTCCTCATCAACTTCAGTGAAGCTGGGACAGCCTCTTTGTCAGTGAGCATAGTAGGTGGCATTGGTCATTGCCCTGCAATGAGCAACAGCTGAATTAGAGCTCTGTAACTCATTGCACTCTATTATTTTGTCATAAAAGTGCTAACAAAGCCTATCAGCTGAAAATGCCTTTTGTAATTAAGTAGAAGCACAAATAGGCCAAACAGAAGATATCTGCTTGAGCACTGAAGGATAAATTTCTACCTCAACTTCTCTTCTGAAGGCAGTATTTCTTGAATTACATTTTTAGCTGATTAGAACCCACCTAAAACTGCATAGTACCTACTTGTGAACTTCAATATTCTGTGAATAATAACAGAGGCACAGCATCACCCTGAGCCAAATACCTACTCCTAAAGTTGGAAATTATTTTTTGTCAATAATGCCAAAAATGATGGCTAAATCAAGTCAGGTTGCTAAACACATCAGCTCTGGTGGGATGGAAGTAGGTTTAGATCTTCTTCCAGACTATGTATTATGCTAAGAGATGATGTACTGTACTGTTACAAAGCTAATCCTATTTACCTCAAACAACAGGATTAGGAACTGGGAAAAATACTGCTTCAGGGACAGCAAAAAATCTTATATCTGTAAAAAGACCCTTACAAATACGTAGACTTACATACATGCATTTCATATCCCCATTTCACAGCATTTGCGTATGTTTCATAACCAAAATATTTAACCACAGAGAACAAGTGACAGCAACACCGTTAACAACTTATTTAATGAGTAAAACCTGGACACAAGAAATACAGGTATCTGCCTTAGAATATAGACAGGGAAGGAGACTAAAAATGATATTTGGTAGATGATTCATTGCAGTGAATTCCAGTTTCATGTAATTCAAATCTGCTACCCATACTCATCCTGAGTAACACCTATGAGTTCAAATCTGCTCTTAGAAATTTAGAAAGATCCAAGTAATTTCCTTCCTCGTCCTGGACTTGCATTCATTAAGTTCAGATGTTCTTCCCACAGAGATGAGCATGAAGCCATACAGGTAACCACAGTTGAGGTGACATAAACTACCCTAAGAAGGGTCTGCTCCTGCTCCCCTGCTGGGATGATCAGTGTGAGCCACAACAAGGAGTTGGGGTCCCAGTAACGCTTGGAGCTGGTACCCATCCACAATATGCAGAATGGAGAAGGTGGACCTTACTCATGTCCTTGGAAGTCGTAGTGGGTCGTGTAAGCAGCCACCGCATGTGCAAGTGAAGCAAATTGGAAAAAAAGGGAGCGAGTGTTGTGCATGTGAGCTACGTGGGCCAGTAACTGGAAACAACCAGCCCAACCTGGGGGTTAAAGCTCACTAGGTAAGCGGGGACTTGCGCCTCAGACACAACTCAGCACTCCCTGCTCATCTTCCCATTAAGGATGAGGATACCTGCATCCAACAATTATTTTTCTCAATTTGCTTCTTTGCTATTAAAGTGGCTTCATGACACATGCATAGCCCTTTTCATCTCTTCCTGTGCTCGTGCTCAGGAAGTCTGACATAGCTTAGGGAGAGCCGACCTCTTGTCACCCATGTTTGAAACAAGCATGTGTAACATTGGCAGCATTTCTGCTTTGTCTAGAAATAAATCTGGCCTTAGAAAAGGCAAAAGAGCCTCAAAAATATCTGAGCTCTCTGTGGGAATCAAAAAAAAATGGAGTGGTAACTTAGATCTGGTTAATTTGTAGAGCACCTTCCACATTTGGCTTGAATTTTCATAACATATGCTTACATTTTTTGCTTGAGGAACCTACTGAGCCTGGTCTTTCTCCTGCTAACACAAACCAATAGTGAAGATACATGAGATTACAGGGCAGGCTTCATGCTTTTACAGTTTTCAACAGTTCTTTCCTGATCTCTGCATCCTGAAAGGGCCTCACTGAGAGATGCTGCAGGGAGTGAGGATGGTCAGAAGGAATGGGTTCACCTTAACTCCATTTGTTTGTCTGAAGGACAGGCATTGAGTCAATGTTCCTCTATAGCCACCGGAGAGACTGAGGCACCTCGTACCCATCTGATACTTACCATGGGCTGTGCTATTCTCCTCTCAAGTGCCTCTCCTGCTCTCTCCAGCTAAGAGCCCTTCTCTTGCTAACTTTTCATTGCTCAATTCCCTGTACTCCTCAGTTCCAAGTGAAATCGAAAGAGGAAGTGTCGAAATAGCAGAGAGCTTTTCTCACAGTATTTCTGGAAGAAACGGAAGCACTGACCACTGGAAATCTTCCGTCTGGTTTTGCACATTCTAAGGACAAGTAAACAGCTTCTCTAGCAACATAGCTGTGACTAGACAAGTTATGAATACAAGGGCAAACTTACAAAAGAGGATAAATCAAAATCTACAAACTTTTCTTCCGTTTTTCTCTTTTATTTTTTTTGAGAGGAAGAAAACCTGTCACTACTTCCCTCCTGAAACATACTTGGACACCCCTGAATTCAGATCTAAAAACAGTGTGCCTTTTAAAAAAAAAAAAAAAAATTGGTGAAAATAAGCATAGCATCTGTCAATTCTGCCTGCTTAAATCTGGTGACTGAGAGTTTCAGCACCACAGCTGCACCAGAAGTGCATGGAAAAACAGAATATTTAATTAGTTGAGAACCTAAACATGGATACTTAACAGAGTAAAGCCAGCATATCATATTGAGTGGTAAATAATAACTACAGGGAAGGTAGGGGAAGGATAGAGAACGTTATTTGATATTTGTGATCAAACAGAAGAGTGCGCTTTACCAGCCAAAGTTGCTGAATGACCTGTCTGGACAGCCCGGTGCAAAAGGCATTACAATAGCTTAGCTAGTGACTGAAGAATGAATAATTGCCCTGACATTTTCATGTGTTATAAATATCTATCCAGGTGCTGATGGAAAAAAAAAAACAACCAACTTGTGGTTTTTCATACCACCTGAGACACTGAGTTCCTAAAATTAGATCAAGACATAGAGCTGAATTTGTTCCTAAATAGTTTCAAGGCTTTCTTTGTTTTCTTTAGGTTCTTTATGAGCATTCGTCTTGGGGAATAAATTGCTTGTTCCGGAGAGAGTAACTACAAGGGATCACTTCAATAAAAGAACAAAAATTTAAGTTCGGATTTTCTTGTAGCAATCAGAGATGAGAAAAAATAATTTAAAAGACATTTATCCAAGCCAGCTGCAAACAGACCTAGAAGTGACTAGGTGACTAGTCATCCTTCAATGACTGTATCATTTCTTTCTGCACATAGTCAAATAAGAAATACCAAGGTCGTCCTTACAAATGTTTCTAAACAGTTGTTTCTAAACAACCAGTTTCTAAAAACATCCAGTGAAGGAGGTTTCCCAATATTAGTTGGTCACCTGTTTCACTCTTCACTACTTTTATAACAAGGTATTTGGAAAAAAAAAAAAAATCCATGACAAGTACCTTTTTAGCTAAAAATGTGTTTGATTTTTCTTGTTCTATCATAGTGGAAAAGAATAACTGATCTTCACAGCACCTTGTACGCATCAAACACTATATCCTATGCTACCCACTACTGCATATTAGTCTTCTCTTTTCTAGACTACTCCTCAAAATTAATGCTTTCTAAACTTATTTGTACTGCTCTTCTCTGGGCTACATCTAAGGTGTCTACCTTTCATGAAGTCTGTGATCCAGTAATGAACAAAGTGCTCTTGCTGAGGCACAAACAGCACAACATAGTTACAAGCTCCAACATATATATGGTGCTCTTATCTCCAAATTACTTATGCTTTTTTCCAAAAGTACCATATTACTGATGCTTTTTTCATTTGCAATCTCTGATCTTCAGTATTCCTTGCCTAACTCCCATTTTTATGAAAAAATATTCAGATCAGGTCTCACTTTCTTTGGCCCTGTGTTACATTTACCTTGCATGAAATACGTTTTTGTGACGGATGTTGATATCCATATGTTCTTCATTCTGTCAGGAAGATTGTTTCCAGCCTTAGTAATTCCACAGAGTCCTGCCACGTTTTCTTCACAAGCCATGGCAGCTTTAGTCCTGCAGTTCAGTATTTACAATACAAACCTAATTGTCTTTATTAGCCATTATATTTTTCTTAACAAATTAACATTTGAAAGGCTTGGTAATTCTATTTAGAGGGTCTGTTGTGGGAAAAACAACCGCCAACAAATAACTGAATTCCTCAAGCTCAATGCAATCATAATTGCTTGATACAAGGTACAGATTGCCTTTGTGTTTTCCTAAATGGGATTAATGCTTGGAGGATTCAGTAACTCCTCATTAGCAGGCAAAATGATTGAGTGCAACTGACTTCCCAATAATGGCTTTGGTGAGATTATGAGTGTGCCAGAGAAACATATACCCTAAATGAGTGAAATAGTCCTTTCAGCTTTCCCTTCTGTGCAGACCATGGATTTGAAGGGATAATAGACTCCCAGCTAGCATAATTGCAAAGTATTTTCTTATTATCTCTGGCTAAATATCTATGTGGGCTAAGCAGAAAGGCAAAATTTGAATACCATTTCCTGCTGCTGCAGAAGCAAACTGTGACATCGTGCCAGTTATCACAAAGGAGAGATCTAGATGCAGAAGTGCTTTTGTAGACTAAGCAGACTTGTTCACCATATAATAGCAAGAGCCTGTAACATAACTCAGAACTTTTATGGAAAGAGAAGGGGAAAAGAAATGTAGAAAGCATCATTTGGCACTTAAGAAGACTCATGCTGTTATTTTTTTTCTTAGTGGTTGAAGCATTGTATGTCAATATGTTGAAGGAAAGGTGAGTTCTGTGCTTGGATAAGGCACTATGCACACCCATTACATAAATATCTGATGGAGCCAAACAAGGATTTGGCACTGTTCCTGGTCTCTTTTTTTTTCTAACCAGTGATTAACGATACTACTAGAGTATGATGCCAGCAATTTTGTTCGGTTTCAAACATCTGGCAAACTCTTAGCCTCAACAGTTTGAAAACTTCCAGAAAGCTAATTGAAGACCTCTTAAGTGAGCCTCTCAGTGTAGATGACCATGGCATTAAGAGTATGATCCAGCTCCTACTGAAGGCAATGAAAGTCCTTTCATGGACAACAAAGGGAGCCAGATCAGGCTACTGTCAGATGGTTACTTTCAGGTAACTTCTTCTTAAGCTATAATAAGCATGCAGAGACCTCTAAAATAATGTTTTTTCAGCAATGTAGTTGCAAGGAAAATTCACCTATTACAACTCACAACTAGAATATACATGTAAAACCACTTCCTGGATTAATAATGTTGCAATTATTGAGCTAAAGGCCTTTATTTACCTCAAAAATGTGCTGCTGAATTTTGCTTTTTTTCCTCAGGATGCCATTATTCTAAATAATAAAGGAAGAGGGGGATGGGAGTGTGGAGGTGGGTTTATTCTTTGCACATCACACTGTGTATCTAACCAGCATATCACTGCTAGCACTATGAGAGAGCCCCATGACCTCAACTGCACCAAGAATATGTAGGATAATGCGGTTCTTGCTCACACATATTTATATTTTAAGTACTGCTACACTGTAACTGAAGTGCTTGTTTGTTATGCTCTGGTGATTTCCAGCTGCAGAATGGAAATAAGTCAAGCACTTCAAAGAGCTGAAATTATTTACTCAGCATCTTCTGACTTATTGTGCACATCAAAAGACAAGATAACTGAATGATAATATGCAAGGATGTTGCATAAACAGCTTTAAAGCATTTCTTGTGAAAGCACTGTGTGATTGGACTGGATAGTATATCTACTTGCAGGAGGCAGCGTACTCCAGGAAACTTGCATGGGTCAAAAATTAAAAGGCATGAGTAGGAAGCTATAAAATAAAGGCTAAGCAACAACACTTCATATTTCCATAGTGACTTCAACAGAAATCTATAAGATAGATCAACATTCAGATCAGCTGGACAAGCAGAAAAGCAGAGTACTATGTGAGGAGAAAGGAGGAACTCTCTTACAAAAATAGATCAACATTCAGATCAGCTGGACAAGCAGAAAAGCAGAGTACTATGTGAGGAGAAAGGAGGAACTCTCTTACAAAAATCAGGAAAAAAAAGATATCCCCTAGCTTCACCTCCGAAAAAGTTTTCAAGGTGAGAATTAGGTTCCTTATGTCTCACATGACTCAGAAATATTATCTTGATGTCATCCATAGACACAAAATCTGTAGCACACAACTGGTTTGTCTCTCATAAGAGAAGAAAAGGCCTAGAATCTGCAACCGTTTGGTGTTAAAGTCTGGTCAAATATGACTATCAGTTTTGGCTAGGTTCTCATATTATACTCTATTGTACAATAAAGAGTAAATTGGGGAAACAAGGAGTACCATTAAGCAGCATTGCCACGGAGCCGAGGAAGAAGAAACTCAGCACAACAAATTTCTCTTCAATGAGGAAACACCTCTCTTCTCAGCTCTAGGTAGTAAGATGTAGGATCTGTAATTACTGACTCCCATTTGAAGGGTGGGGAATACAGGAAAGGGGCATCTCCCCAGAGAGTGTTGCCGCAGTGTCCCCAGCATATAGGACAAGGATTTCCATTGAGACCTGTTCCTCAGAGGGGTGCAACACATCCTTCCTTGGGGTTCATCAGGTTAGGCAAATTAAATACTTTGCCTCTGTTTTGTATGGAGAGGTATTTTTGACTAAATGGGAACTTCATATCTGCCAGTGTATTTCCAAATCAGGTTGACATAGTTTTTAACATTATTTTTGTTAGTTGCTGGGTGGTTTTTTTTTAGAATTGTAGAGGCAGATGGAAATTTTGAAGTGAATAGTAATTTTTTCTCTCCTTTGTAGATTTTCTCCTTTTCTGGTTTAATTCCAAATGCCAGTTAAGTAGGATAATAGTTCAAGTGAGAAGAAGAGAAACAAAAATAAAAAAAAGAGAAAAAAAAGGAAAAAAATAAGCAGCTCGATATCACACATTTGTTGCTGAGTTGGCAACTTGTGAGTCTTTTCATCTGGTGTTATACTCTGCCTTGCTTTTCACATGTGCAAAAAGTCTTTTTCGAGAACACTTAATATTATTAATTTCTCTCTTCTAAGCTTCATTACTTTCTGGAATGACAAGAGACTGCAGTTAAAGAAAAGCTATTTTGTTTTGTTCAATGTCTCGCTAAAATTTAACAGTGATAAAATAGATTATTAAATCATTACTAGCAGCATAATACTTTTGTACATACATTGTTCTTTACTTATACTCAAAGCTAAGGAATTTATATCTTAACCACATATGGTGTTATCTAACATAGTGTTCTCTGGAATATTTTTAATGATGTGGGTGGTAAGGATGATTAATGTAAAAGATACAAACAACCTTCTTAAAGTTTTTCTTTTACAGATTTAATACTTCCATGTCCAAACTTGTCCATTGATGGGAAGACAGAAATTTATGCTAGGTTATACCACAATACAGCTACACAAATTCTGCAAATTTAGATTTGTCCCTTCAACTCAGTGATCACCAGAGGACTCACTGGGGTTACCAGATATGAAGAGTGGATATGATTTCCAATGCCTTCTGCAGAAAGCTACATTATAGGAAGTTAAACAGCAAACTTATCTGTAGCTCCAGAACTCAGGAACAGCATGTTGGTCACAGGCAGGGACAAAGGCGGGGCTGGAAAGTACAGTGAATGTGCGAGTTGGTTTTACCCTGCCAGAAGGGTCCCTAGAACTGTAGGGCAGGCATGCGCCGTCATGTCCTTCGCAATCCCGATCCCTATTGCTTCAGACCTGACGCCTGGGCCTGGCCACTGCATCTGGGTTCCTTCCTCAAGGAACTGATGGTGCAGAGAGAGAAGGCTGTGTGAACTCACCCAAACCTGCAAGCTGTGGAGCATGCCCAGGTCCCAAACCCTAGACACAGAGTAAGAAACCACCATATTTTTGCAGACCAGAAAAAATGTATTCCCTATTGTCCTGTGCCTGAGAAAGTGAAAAGTGCACTAAAGGTTTACCCATACCTATGCAAAGCATGAGTTTAATGGGAGTTGAAAGCTTTCAACATCTTCCCAGAGGCAACTATAAAATGCTGGTTTAGAATGCTTGGCAGAATTTGCCCAAATATAAGTAAATGTGACAGGGGAGGTAATTCTGCTTACCAGTTAAGATAGGTTTGTACCGAGGCTAGTCAGGCTGAGCCCTGACCTCTGGACCATTCAGACCCTTAATCTCCTGACCCACACTCTGATGGCTCCTGCTCCCACCTCTGTGGTTGCAAACACATGTACAATGCAGACACTGAGCTTTCTCCTGAGTATAGACACAATAGGGACCCACCTAGCATGTCCCTCTGTTGCAGTCTGGAAGGAACCATGATAGTGAACACCTCTTGCTAAGAGCTTGAGTATATGAGTACCCTAGGTCTGTCTGCTCCCACAGTGCAGCATAAGCCACAGCTTGGCCCTATAATGGAACAGAGGAAAACCAGCACTGGTTCCAGCTAAGCCCGCCAGCTCAGACATCTGCCCAGCTACAGCTGAGTGTGGAAGCACTGATAAGCCCAGAGGCTCACCAGGACTAGTGTCTGGATTCAGGATGGGCTATATATATAGATATACATGTATACGCAACACGAAATGGAACTGGACTTCTTCAAGGATAAATGTCAGGGCTGTGCAGTGGGTATGCAACAGATTTACACTACCTGTTGGCTGGGATTGGTAATGTGCACTGAATTACACAGAAATAATTCTATTTCTCAGATCCTTTCCCATAGTTTTACCAAAAATATTATTCTTTATTATTAATTCACAGAATTGTGGGGATAATACCCTTAATCATCTAATCTGATATACTGTATAAGAAATTAATCACATTTTACATAGTCATTGACCTAAGGTCAACACCTATCCTAGTTTGAGTGAGAAAGTCCTGATTTTGGTGGGAAATATCTTCAGGGCAGAGACCTGAAGGAACAAATATTTAAACACTGCAAACATGTAAAACACATAACGGCAGGCACCAAGAGTACCCTGGCTAGCAACTTAGTGAGACACTACTTCAGAGACAATAGACTGAACTTCATTTAGGACCTGTATGTTCAAAAAAAAAAAAAAAAAAAAGGAAAAATAGACCCTAAATAGTAATTTTCAAACATAAGCCAGAGAGAAAGTCACTCAAGGCCTTCTGACAAGTATCTGGAGACTCTCTACACTATCTGCAGGAGGATTTTAGAGAGATGAAAACAGCTTCGGCGTGAGTCCATCCACAAGAATCACTGGCTCTATCCACACATTTAAAATCTTGCACCATGACATCACTATGCACAGCACTCTCAAGCCACAATCCTGTCCTGTCTTCACTGGCATTAGTATTAGATTTTTTTCCAAAAAAGAGTGTTATTTTCATCCTGTGAACCACAGACATTACTCATGGTACAGACTGGTTCCTGTTTCACACAAAATCTCGTTGTCGATACACCTTATCATATACTGCCCACCTGTAATGGCATATCTCATGAGAAGCATATCATACTCATTATCTTCATCCTTCCACAACAACCACTGGCAATGAAATGCTGCACACCGTGATCACCATGAAGAAAGCTGCACTTTCCACTCCTCAGGGTGACAGGGGATTAAGGGAAGAGACCTTAAATCTCACCAAAGCAATACAAATCAACACTTGTACACGTGTGCTCCGTGGGAAGGTGTCTGTTCTTAACACACCTGTCCCTTGCTTATTTTTGGGCTGTTTTCCCTCCTTGCTTACTAGATGACCCTGGAGCTGATGTAGTAAGGATCAATCTAATAAAGGATTTTTAACATCACCACAATGAAAAAAATCTTAGTATTAAAATATTTTTTCATTCTCTCAAATATTGGTAATGTTATGAAAATGTTTTAAAACCTATTCTGAAAAGAATTTGCAACAGAAATACAATGTGTATTGACCAAGGGGTAGCACTGAGCGGACTAACCTGATTATTCCTGTTCATTCTGAAAACTGCTGTCCCTAATTTTTACAGTAATAAGCTATATAATATAGGAACTTGAAACACTCATATCCCTGAGCATCAGAAGACTCAGATAACACTTTAGCACAATTTCAGATACCAAAAATCTTTTGTAAGTACCTATTTCATCTGTAATGATCAATAGTGCGAACTTACAATGATTTAGTTTAAACCCACTGGCCTTTAAATCCCCCCAATTTTTCAAGCTGAATAAAGGTTTAGAACAATCATTTGAAATCCGATTGCTCAGCTATACCCTGGGCAGCAAACAAAATTTGTTTAAGACTAATTTTATTTCAGGCATGAGAATTTTGCTCATCAAAGGTTGCTTCAGTAATCATGTTAGCTTTATATCGGAACAGATGCTTGTAATTGTAGGACTAAAGTCCTCAATTGAAGTCTTAACTCAGATGAAGTCTTTATTCAGACAAAACTCCAATTTATTCCTTTAAACACAAGCCAGCATACCCTGTGAGAGCACTGAAGGAGGACGAGAGGCTGAGCTAGCATCCTGGACTGGAGTTTGTCCTGCTAGTCCATGGATGACATCCACTTTATAAATGAAGATTCAATGATGTTTTTAAAATATCTGAAAAAAGATGACAATTTCCAGGAGTGAGATTAATTTTATACTATAAATTCTGAGAGTAACAAGTTAGCATGCAAAGTCTGGAGAGTAATTTGAACTTGTGCTTTGATTGCCACTGTAGTTGCGTGGCTTACAGTTGCAGAGGAAAAAAAAATGAAGATTTGGCTGGGGCCTATCTAGCAGCAAATAATAAAAATGTCATTCTAACAAGACAGGTTCTAATTTACAGAAGGTCAGAAGGAAATACTATAAACAATGTAATCTGCTCTAGGATAATCTAATCTGCTCTACGATCCCACCCTTTCTATGAAAATGAATCAGCAAGTCAACACTACAAAGTTTTTAACCACCTTTGACTCTTCTTGCTATGGAAAGGCTTCCTTTCTGAGACACATCTAACAAATAATTCACACGATAGATTAGTATCACATTAACCTTGAAAAATGTTTTCTCTCAACTATAAGAATCAATTCTTCCTTCTGATATGTTGATATTACAGTTGAGTTGGACGCAGCTGTATATTGTGTAGTAAAAGTTAATTTGGACATAGAGTTGTCTTGGATGTAGCATGAGAAAGTATATCTGCTGGAACCCAGTGGAGGTAAGGAACAAGGACAGAAGAGCCCAGGGCCAAAGGAAACCAGGAACGGAGGAGAAGGAACTGGCTAGGCAAGGGGACTCAGAACAAAGGGCTAGATGGGAGAGAAGGCAAGTGGCTGAAGGCAGACTGGAACGGAAGACCTGGGCAGGTTACCCTCAGACACACTGGGTAAGAGCAAGGTGTCTCAATGTGGGTATCTGGTCCTGGGAAGAGGAGTGGGCCTGGCTAGCTAAGAAGAGGGAAGTAGAGGGAGAATCAGGGTGATGAAAATACAAAGTTAGGATGTTGGGGGGAAAAGTGAGAAAAATCTGTGTTCCCTAGAACAGAGGGCCAGAGTTGATTCCAGAGCTGCTTCATGGAAAGGATCCATGCAATGTGCCGCTCCTCCTCCACCCTGAGACAACCACCTCCTCCTTCTGTCAGTTTTTCTCTCAAAGGTCCCTGCACAAATCTAAATGTTTCAATCCTATAGAAGACTACGTGGCTGAATTTAGGAGTTATTTGTTTACTAGTTAAATCAAAAAAACACACAAAGAAATTGCTGTCAGGGCCCTGAGTGCCTTACTGACCACTCTGGTCTCACTTGGACCCTCTACTCACCTCTGCCTATGGGCCATAAGCCCCTTTTCAGCCCAGCCCAGGGCCTTCAATCTCTGTCTCAGTAATACTGTAAGTTGCTGGTCTCCAGCCCTGTCTCCTGCTCTCCTGGACTGTGCCCTGCCCATGAGGGCACTGCCCAGCTGGGGCCGGACTCGCCCTCGGCTCCCAGCTTCAGCTCCCTCCTGGGGCAGTACCATTCTTCCTGCTCCCTGATACTTTCACGCAGGCACAATCACATCAAAAGATGGCAAATCCACATCAGCAACTTCTCCAGACAACCTGTTCCAGTGTTTTACAAGGAGGAATGTTGATGAAACACTGGAACAGGTTGCCTAGAGAAGTTGTGGATGCCTCATCCCTGGAGGTGTTCAAGGCCAGGCTGGATGGTGCTTTGAGCAACCTGATCTAGTAGAAGGTGTCCTTGCCCATGGCAGGGGTGTTGGAACTAGATTCTTTTTAAAGTTCCTCCCAACCCAAACTATTCTATGATTCTATAAATACAGTAAAGTCAAGCGCTTGGAAATATGGAAAGACAACTGGATCTGAATTGGTCCCTTCCTACGGAGCAACTCTGTGAACAATAACATAGAGAGTCTATGACATAATAAATAATTTGGTCTTCCATAAAACATTTGCGTAGTATAGAGTGACAAAGGCAGTGTCAGGCACTGAACAGCAAAGTGAAACGCTAACGATGTTCTTCTAAAAGAAGTTCTGTGCATGCACTAAGGTGAGAACACACTCTGGTTAGGATGAATTCCTGCATGAATAGCAGAGCTTCAGCTAACAGTCAAAATAAATCAGAATAACCTCCCTTTTTCAGTGCTCCCTTATCATGAGTTGGATAGAATCTGTTCGGTTTCAGAAATTATGTTGGCAGGGATTGTTTGCATAACCTATGTCTGCCTTGAGATGAGTCAATTCTGTTGAATCAAGGTTATGTTTGGTTTTGTTCTTAACTCAGCAACGCTACAGCTCAGTTTTCAGGTCTGGCTTTATTTTAACTCCCACACTGCACCTGACTGGTTTTATGGTATCTGCCTACCATGTACCTTTCTTAGATAAAAGATTTCTGCAGTTAAGTCTTTTTAGTTTTTCCATTCAGGTATGACAGGTCAATACCACAGGATATTGCTTCAAAAAATCATGTTAAGTCTGAAACACTATAAGAATAATTTCCTGAGAGATTTTTGGGGGAAGAAAAAATATATAGGTGTAAACTAACCCAGTCTTTAGACTTAGTTTTTGGCTTCCAGTGAAAAAGAGTTAATTTCCTGAAATCTATTATGTACTGTTACAGTCCTTATCTCATCACTCTTGTTCATTTCCAAGAATAGATATTAGACATCATCTGATGTGATAACATGTTATGTTTATAAGTCTGATATGAATCAACTTCAAGTAAAGCCATGGCACTGAATTGACTGCTCCCTGCACAGGGCCTGGTATACAAATCAGTCTGCTGCCGTAAATTTGAATGATGGCACAGGAAATACCAAACTTACCCACTTACCCACTAGTAAAACCAAAATACTTATCTGGATTATTTGCCCTAAAGTGATTAATGCATGACAAGTTTTAATTATGTGTTTTATCCTGGACCTGCTCCACCAAGAAAAGCTAGTAGGCAAAAAAGACGAGTTTTTGAGGAACTACATTCTTAAGCAGCTTTAGTGTAAGACAGTTAGAAATGCTTTCTGTCTTACACAGAAGTTAACCACTGCCTATAGGTGTGCATGCATCAGGTTTCCCTTTCACTCTTAGGTCTAACTGATGGCTGACCAACACTTCTTGTTGGGACCAAATGGGCTATGAAAACGCTGGGAAGCCATTTGAAATGCTTAAATGACGTGGATGTGACAGTAAGTCTCAAAGGAAGGCTTCACATTTTATCTGCTATCAGCGGGTGCCTGCAAAACAGGGAAGAACCAGAAAGACTCAGAAAGCAGCTTTTTGATTACAGCGCTGTCTGTTAAACCAAGCTTTTAACAAATTTTAGTTAAAAAGAGAGATTAGTTACGAAATTATATTTCAACAAGTTGAGTACAGTACTCCACGTGAGTATGACTTTTAAAAGAAGGTGGAAAAAAAAGGGGCTGTTAGGGATCTACTGAATCTGGCAGCCAAAGAAAGGCAAGGCTGCCCCTGCCGTGTCTCCAGGTCCAGCGACACACACAAACACCTCATCTACACATATGTACATAACCATCACACAGATCAACACGGACAGGCACACTCAGGATGCACATGAATGTAAAGAACAATCTCATCCTGTTCGCCTCTCTGATTGACTAGGATGAAGGTCCGTTAATAGGAATATACATGTGCATAGGTACAAGGTGGATCCCTGCAGCAGCTGTCCAGCCCAGGCACTTGATCTGTCCATGGATACCAGTCTCCCCAGTTGCTGGCACTGGCGTGTACAAGCCCCCGAGGCTGCAGCCCCGGTGCAGAGCCCTCTTGCACACGCAAACAGACACCTCTCAGCCCCAGACACAGCAGTCTATCTAGCAGTTGCCCTGGACCTCCTGGTCCCCATGGTAGCCAACTACTCTGGTGTTCTCACACACAGCGACATACACATCTTATGGCTGCTTCCCATAATCTGGGAAATCTGGCTCCCAAGACAGTTATCTGTCAGACTCAGATCTGATCATGCAGTTTTGTGGCTGAGACACGAGGGGACTCTGTTAATCATGCCTAGGAATGGAGGACAAGCACTGGCCTGGCCAGACCATGGCGAGCCCTTGAAGTCAGCCTGTGTGAAGCAACTGGAATATTACAATCAAAAAAAGTCACCAGTTCAGACCGAATCTTGAAAGGGGCTCTGTCATTGTGAACTCAATCAGGAATCAAAAATACCATAAGAGATCTGAGGCAAAAATCTCCAAGGCCATGTTTACAGCACGAGGGGTCCCACAAATTAGAGCAAAAGCAGACAGCAAGATGACATGGGATGTTTGGAAAAAATGCAAGAGGCTCAGTGGTTTACATCTCTTTGTCTGAGTTTGCCTGAACACTCAAGTGTGCAAAACCTGGCTAAATAAAAAAGGCATCAGAATTGCTAGGTCAGGGCAATTACTCCTGTAATAAAGAGCAACATGGAAGCAGGATATTATCGGACTACTCTTTTGCACTGAAGGCGGAAGGGATTGCGTTAGTTTTGATAGAGATCTGTAGGTCACTGTAGGGAAGACCTGTAAATCTGGATTAATACAATGGACATCACAGAAAGGTCACTACTCTAAAATCCAAATAGCTCAGCCACAGTAGCCATTGCAGCTGGTTCCCAGAATATCCGTCTGCTGCCCTGGGCCACGGGGACAGTAATGACTCTTGGCTCCCCTGTGCCACGCTCCATATGGATGTGACATTACATGCCTTCAGACTCCCACTGCATCCCCTTAATGCGGAGGCAAAAGCAACAAATGTTTTTGGTCGCCTGGTCCCAGGCCGTTTGCAATGCCGAGGAAGGCACTGAGCGCCAGCCCCCAGCAGCTCGCCCATGTCTCCTGGCAATGGCGCCCGCAGAGGGGTGCCCTCTGCTCTGAGTGATAGAGATCTTGTGAGTGTTTGAAATTCCCTTGCCTGGCAGTGTCCGCTGCTAGTTAATAGTCGCCTTCTATCTTCTGAGAGACAGGCAGGTGGAGGCAGGAGCGCCTTTAGCTGCTCGGACCTGCGGGCCCAGGCCTTGCCGTGGAGATGGGGACAGCCGAGGCACGCACCGGGAGGAGCCGAGTCACAGGGCGAGAGACTGCTTGGCTTCAGCACGTTACGTGTGGCAACCTTAAACACCTTTCAAAACGCCCCTCAGCCCTGTTATGCCGCAAAGGTAACACGCCGCCATTGTGCCGTGGTTTGGGCCGCTGCGGCAGCTGAAGGCCACACAGCCACTCGCTCACCTTCCCCCACCCCTAGGGGATGAGGAAGGGAATTGAAGGGGAAAGGGAAGGAGACCCCTGGGTTGAGATAAGTACAATTTAGTACTACTACTACTAATATATTTTTATATATATATGCATAATGATAATAATTTATATAAACAAGTGATGCACAGTGACCAAGGCTCAACCCAACCCATACTAATGATCCCGAAACAGATAAGTCCCGACACCGCAATCTTGGACAAATGAGATGCCCAAAAAGGAGAGAGAGAGCACTCCGAGAGTGAGAGCCCCTGGAAGAGCAAATAACCCTTCTTTCCAGTCGACTCTCATCTTTATACTGGGCATGATGCTGCATGATATGGAATACTCCATTGGCTAGTTTAGCCCTTGATCCTAAATCAAATCATCAGGGCAGTTGTGGGCCCTTTGTCCCGGCCATGCTCCCCCCAGCCTGTTGTGCTCCTGCACACCAGCAAGAACACGGGAAGCTGAAAGGTCCTTATGTCTCAGTGTCAACTACAAACATCAGTGCGCTATCAACATTCTTCTCATTATGAATCCCAGACTAAAACCAAAACACAGAGCGCTCTCCTGGCTGCTAAAAAGAACTAACTCTGTCCCAGCTGAAACCAGGGCAGGTTGGTTTTGCCATCCTTCCAACTACAAATCTGTCACAGCGAAAGCAATGGGGAAAAGCTCTCAGTTTCTTTGTATAGAGAGATATATTATAAGGAAAACAAATGTACCTTCTGTATCCTCTGTTTATGAATCAACTTTATCATTTGTGTAAAGCCTCTCAAAGAAGATGAGAAGCTGTTCTTCAAATGACAACAGATGAAAAACAAAAGAGGATAAAACCTGATCATTTTTTTTCTCCCCAAAACATGTAGTTTCAATAAAATTCTTACAGAGAACAGTTCACTAGCACTAGGGAAAATAACCTCGTCGGTTTTCACTGTAGCCTCCAGTTCCGTCATTCTGTTTCTTTTCAAATAAATTATTGTAAAATACTGCTGCTCTTGTGCATTCACCTTTCTGGCTGCTCTGGGAGACATCACTTTGAGGCCACCAGAGCAGCTCTTCTGTTCTGAATGCATTACTCTCCAGCTTGCAAAAGGTTTTTCCATTATTGTAAGGTGCATTTGTGTTACACTTAGAGCATTTCTACCCTGAGGTAGTGTCAGACTGGCATCACCCAGAAACACAGCCATGACATGACGATGATCTTGTTAAATGCTGAATAAAAGATTTTAGTATGCTAGAGTGCTGCCCGGTGAAGGGCGAAGAACTGCACCATCTTGTACACACTGTACAACGCCCTGTCAGCAAAACCCTCTCCTTGCTGTACTGCCCAGCTCTGCCTTTTGCTGTGCCTTTGTGTGGCCTTTAAATCTTTCAGCTGCAAAGTGTAAAAGGGCCGTTGCAATTTAGGCTTGGTATGACATTTTTCCAGTGGTCCAATGTTCCAGAAGCATTTTCTTAGAGCATCTGAAAGTATTTTTAAAAGGTGACTCACAGCACATCTTTTTAGGTTCCCCATTACTTAAAATCCTAGAAAATGCATCCCACACTGCATCCTCTCATGAAACATCCGTGAAAAAACAATAACCCAAGAAACTGTTGCAAGAAACTTTGTGTGCCTGCATACCTTCCCATTGGGCAGGGGAGGTGAAGTGTTCACCAGGTTTACAGTTTCGCAAGTCCCTCAGATCAGCAAGGAAGGGGACAAGAAAGTTTCCTTTCTCCAGATTGTTGCTTCTTTCTCAAAAACAAATGCTCAGCTTTATTAGTGATGAGAAATCTTCTATGTCAGCACAAAAGGCTGCTTCTGTCTCACCTGTCAACCTCACTCCTGCGGTCCCGGTCCCACAGGCTCACAGGAAAAACAAAAACCCCAGCCACATGATCTAGAGAGGCATGGATACCACGAGCTACTGACCAGAGGTAAGATCTTCTGGATCTGTGAAGCGGAAGAAACAGCGACGAACGCGAGTGTGTGAAAGCCCCAGGGAGAACTGGCTCTCTGCTTCTGGCACACGGAGAGGCACCGCGCCTGCCTCAAGGAGCCTCCGGCCCCAGAGAGCACTGACACTAAACTTCAGCTGCCAGAAAGCGAAGAGAAGGTAAATGCAAGATTTGCCTTTTGAGCAGCCATTGATAAACGCTGTCTTTCTGCATAAGAGAAGGCAATTTAAAAATCTGCACTGCAAGAGATGCAAGAGGACTTCCACAGCCTCATTGAGCGACTCTCTTCCCTCTCTCCCAGCTCATGGATTTTACTACAGAAAGATACTCTCTACATTTACACTATTTTATATATTCCTGCTAAGCCACCTTGGCTGACAACATACTGAGTTAAACAGATCAGAGGTTTGACTTATTGTGACTGTTCTTATGCTGTCTTCTCACCCATTTCCTATCACTTGCTCAAAAGAGAAGGGTCACCTCTCTTTGGCTCTTGCATTTGGCACATTGTTTGCACCTTGGTAAGCGGTTATTAATCTGACCTGTCAGTATAGCAGAACTTTGCACTCACATTTTCACAGAGCAGGACATAGCAAATTAGAGCAAAGCCCTGTGAAATCAAGCTGACAGTTCCTGTAAAATCCCAGACGCCTCTCAGAAAGCACAGCAGTATTTCCAGGCCCTCAGAACCTCGTGACAATTGTAGCAAACTAAAGATTTTCTTTTTCACAGTTTTTCTATTATTGTACCTATGGACACCATTTGGTGGTGAATTCTCAGCACAAGTTTAGCATTTGTTTCCTATAGTTTTAAGACTGGTCTGAGCTGGCAAAACACAAGGCCAAGGAGCACCTTTAGGGGAGAGGCTTCCTTGCCCAACGCACCAAAATGCAGAGACCCATTTCTTGGCGTTCATTCATGTAGAATGATGTCTCCCTACAGACCATAGCACTAACTGCAGTCTTACTTCATCTGCAGCCTTGGGGAAAACATACAAAAAAATCCCTGAGACATCCAGATGGAGCAGAGAGAGGCTGGAGTGAAGAAAAGCTCTGGAGTTCCCTGTTTGCGCGGAAGCAGCCAGAGACGCTCTCCAACAGCTACACAAAAGAGCTTCTGTCTCTGCTGATGAGAGATCCCTTTGAAGCTTGGGAATCCTGACTGGCAGCATTTCATATCTGCCCATCTTAAAGTTTGGAGCAATGAAGAATGGGAAAGAAGAAAAAGATGGGAGAGAGCAGGGAAGAAAAAAAGTAGGAGCAGCTCAGAACAGGTCCGGCTAAGAGCCTGTCGCAACAACAAACATTTTGCATTACCACACCTACGCTTTTTTTTTAAAAGACTTCCTCATCAACATGGAAATTTCCAGTCTATTTTTGACCTTTGATTAGGGAGTGGGAAATCGCTCTCAGCTGAGAAGACATATTATAATTCACTAGTAAGGAACATGAAACATTCTCACTATAAAGGTACAGCATGAGAAAAAATAAGTCTAAACCAAGAGCAGGCAGTTTCATTTTAAAAAATGCGTGCATTGCAAGTTTCTCTATCAGATTACAGGGAATTCTTTCCACAAACAAATTCCAGTTACCTGCAAATAGACTGGTTATGTTTGATTATGAGTATTTCCAGGTTTAGAAAACTCTAATTCACTTCTTAGCTCCCTATTGTGGTGTGGTTACAAAATATTTTTACTCCTTTATGTCTTGTTTTCTCCACTCATAAACCATACAACTTCCTTGTAGAAAGCTGTAAAAATGTTGTAGCTGATTCTTGTACAGCAGCAAACATTTGCTCTTTACAGATGTAAAACATTCTAGAAGTTATAATGGTAACAATTTTGTTCCCTTAAGATACTTTTCTTCACTGCCGTCAGCTTCTGTTTCCCTAATGTAGAAAACAGAAAAACTTCATTCACTTCTCTGATCAACTGTTCATTTGGTTTCTTTCATTATTCTACCTTATTCAATTAAATATCATTTACTGCAGCTGCAGTGGCAGAAAATGCCTTACAAAATAAATTAAGCTTTCACTGTCAGGTCTTTGAATACAGAAAGAATCAACAACTTGTTTAATTTGCCGAGTTCTGTTATTTATTTTGCTCTTTGCTGTTCCTCTCTTTAAAATGCATAACTTTGATCTTATGAGCAAAGCATCCTTCCATTAGATATTTCAGAGGGAATGTGAGTGCTAAACATAAGACTTTCTTGATTGGATATAAAAAGGTGCTAGAAATTACTCTCCATATCTAAAAAAATGACCAGCTGTGATTCACCGAGGCCAAAGCAAAAATGGTAGAGAAACAGACCCCAAGAATTTGTGATTCCATTGCATATTTTAAAATTTTAAATCTTGCTTTTTTGAAAATGTCAAACTTTCACTTTTTTCCGAGTATGCTTCTCAACACTTTCAACACTTGCACTTTTATCATAAACTCGTAGGACTTCAAAATTTTCTTCATTACTTTACTGTAACAGGCTCTCTTATGAAACGTTCAGCACAGGGATTGCCTGGCCATCATACCTGATCTGTGTGCAACTCAAAGGTGATGACAGATGACCAGCTGCAAAGCCCTGCTGGGGTGCTTCCACTCTTCAGTGCCCATGCGATGGGTCCATGCAGGGCTCAGCTCTCCTCCACTCGCTGGAGGGGCCCCAGGCGCCACTGCCACACTCCCCTGGCTATGAACTGCCTCTCTCTGAGCTGCCTGTCCACCCCATTCCCCAAACAGCTGATACTGGTCTGGTTGTGGAAGCAATGGGTGTGAAGAGAGGAACACTAAGGAAGGCTGGCCATTCCTTGATTAGTGCTTTCATTTTGCTTTCCTCAAAAAAACAAAAAAAGAGGAAAAAAAGAGGAAAATAAATATATATTTTCCTCTTCCTCCTACAGTTCAAGACAGGAGCATGAAAGAAAATCCCCTGATGATTAATTTAATGGATAAGGAGATAGGGATTTTTCTTTTACACACCTAAATAGATAACAATGAATGCTGACATTTTTCTTTAAGGTCTGAAATCTGTCCTCAAAGGAGTAGGAGTAGCTGAGGGAAAGTGTTGTGGGAGGGACATAGGAAGCTGAATTACTGCCCCCCTAAGCTTCAGAAAAAAAACAATAATAAAATATTTAAAGCCTATGAATATAATTTATTTGTGACTTGTCTACAACTATTGTGCTCACTGATTTCACTTGTTCTATGCTGGCGGAGTCTGTCAGCCCCGCAGAAGTGCTGCTGCATTACAGCGCACTGACTCTGTTAAAACGCCGTGCAGCAGCTAAACTAGGGCAACTCCAGGTCTCCCAAATCCTCAGCTGGCCCTGATGACTCAGGAGAGAAGTCAGCCCTAGCAGAGGGAAGCGTAGGCAGGCTGCCCTCCACTGCACACCTGGGAGCCTGCATTCGCCAAGAAGAGGCCCCAGTGAGTGCCTCCCCTCGCGTCAGGGGACCCGCACTCCCCTCCTGGGGACGTTGTCCCCCTGGGAATAACATCTCTTGTTCTCAAGGGAGCGGTCGCAGAGCCACAAGCAGGGCTGCTCTGTGATTGCACCTCAGTTGTGCTCGTATGAACAGAACTTCTTGGTTGCATTATGATGGCCAGACTGGAGAAAAGACAAAAATAAGCGGCCATCAAGAGAAAGACTCATCAGGGTTCAAACACACCCACTACCTCTGCCACAATTCACTTGATGGGGAGCAGAGAGCCATGACTGAAATCCAGCTCATCAGCACCAAGTCAAATATTTGCCATCTCTCCAGGTAGATTCCACTTGACGTCCGAGCTGGCGCCAGCGGGACTCCTGGCTGTTAGCTGATGAGACATCATAAAAACTCAGAAGCAACAGCTACCTCATGCGCAAACAGGTGCTTATTAACCTGTCTTTACTGGGTCTGACACAGCGTAACGTGTCCTGTATTCTTTCTGAAATAAGTATACATAGGCAGTGAGAGCTTTAGTAATAATTATCGTCACTGTTAATAGCCAGGAACATTAGGGCACTCACCCCCAGCGATTGCTCCATGCCTGAGAACCTCTGCTGGCAGCAGAGGTGCGTGACTCACTCCTACTCTTCCTCCGGGACTTTGCTCTTCCTTTTCCTGAGGATTCAAAGTCCATACCGTCATCACAAGGTTTATCTTTCAATTTTTTTTTCTTTTTAAAAAGGGAATTTTCTTTCTTGCGTGGGGTCTTATAGGTTCCTTTCCAGGCTCTGTTACTCTCAATGGCCAGACAGGAATTTCAGCAGGACAGTTACAGCTCCCAGCTTTCTGCTGAAATTTTGGGAGGCAAAGGTCTATTCCTGTCAGTCAAATAGCCCAGGACTTTTCTCTTGGACTTATCACAGTCATAAAACAGGTTTTTCTTCTCTCTCTGCTGCCCCATATCAAACTAGAACCTAGCTTTTGTGTAGTCGTTTCTGTCATAGCACTTTAAATAGGAGCAATTACTAATGCTGTTTTGAGATGAGAAGCTCAGTACAGAAAAGCCAAGTGACATAACCAGATCACTGAGCAGGCATGACACATCTAGTAGTGAAACCCAGGTCTGCTGCACACAGGAGCTTCTTGTGCAGCATAGCAGAGCTGCAACAGGGTCCTAGTCCTGAAGGGCTCCTTTAGGATCTTCCACAGAATAAATAAATACAATTTCCCACTAGCACTCCAGGCATTTCCTGCTATTAAGCTGTTCGTTGGTTAACATAGTAATGTCAAGAGATCAGTTTTAAAATATTTGGCACCTAGAGCCACAATTAGGCTCAAAAAGATGTTGCCCACATTGTCAGAGGCAAATAACACTTGCAGCTTGCATTCTCTTGGCACCAACTGCTTGCCCAAGTGTCTAGATGCAAGTTACATTCCTAGCAGATGTCACCCAAGTTAAAAAATGTTATTCTCTACCATAAGTTCACATTATTTCCAGCGTGTTGGGTTAGTTTCTGTGATAGAGCTTTGCATCTGACTGAAACAAGCAGGTTTTTTCCTCTGAACTGAGCAACAGCTGACTTCTCTGGCCCTCTCTCTTTTTCATCCAGGAATCTAATTGTCTCAGGGAAAATGGCCTGTTTATCAAGTTAAGCAAAACAACTGCTCTCCAGAACAGACCAATAAAACAGGATTTATACGAGGAGCTACGGGTTTATTGGCTATTGGTTTAAGCTGCTTGCCCTATTTTAGGAGAGTATCATTTTTATTAGATTTTTCCCCCCGTTGAAAAGACTATTAATTACATTGTCATAAATAAGGAACTACATTGTTTAATATAGCTGTTAAAAAGGAGGTTTATAGATCACATGATTATAAGGGTTCATTTAGGTCTCATAGTAATTAGTAGAAACGAATGTATAGTTGTAGTTCACAACATGCTTTTGTTTGACCTTTTTTGCCCTACATTTTCGACCACTTTGAGATGGTTTTATGTAATCTCTCCAAAAACTGACCTTCATTGCCCTCTGCTGGCTACATCATTTACTCGTTCCACAGCACGACTCTCTTTGCACTAACTGGGATGATAGCTGGACAAGTTATGGGACACCCGAAGACGACCGTTAGAGGTAGGAGCTTCCTCAGGAACTGCCAGCAGCAAAGCTTCAGTCTGACTTTGCTGTCTACAGCACCATGTTAATGAGCTTGATGCATCATTACCTATAGGTATGTTATAGCAAGCACACTGCCTGCTGCTTAGGGCAGAGACATCAATTTAGAAACAAACAGAGTTAATATTCTGACAAAAAAAAAGTTTTTTAAAAAATCATATTAGTTCAAATCTGTACATTAGAGCCTGCTCTGATAATCTATCAAAAACGGCAGTCATTGTACTTCACCAATATATTCATAGATTTCTAGGTTGGAAAAGACCTTAGAGATCATCCAGTCCAAAATATCATGAAGGCCTTTTTAATGCCTGCATTTAAAACAATTTTATTTCAGGATCATTGTAAAATAGTCAGTTTCTGCAATATCATAACGTGTCTGTTGGTGTTTCAAAGGAACTGCTCGGGAAGCACTGCAGAACGATAGCCGGCCCTAGTCACTGATCATGTATTTTCTCTCATATCAATGGTGAATGGTATTTATTGGTAGTGTGGTGGTTTATGGGAAATGTGGTTATGGGCATAATCCAGCCTCTCACAGATACATTTCCACGAAGCCAGGGAATTTGATAGTCAGTTATTTGGTTGGCAGGGGCAGCTGAGAGGCCAGAGCCGAAGCGAGCATTGAAGCAGAGCTCCTCTCTCCACATTAGCAGTGAAGAGCATACATCACTGCTTAAGGGCACTGGTGGAGTAGGGACGTTTGGACCGTGGTAGCCTTTACTACATCTCTTTCTTGTATAAATACAATGTTGTTGTTCCTGCTTTCATGAGCAGTTAATTCATTAAAGACTGAAAACTCTCCCTTCATACATTCTCCATGTGCTTGGCAGGTGCCAATCATGCATGCTGTAGGAAGCTGGCTTTGAAAGAGTGATGAAAATCTCCTTTCTCACAGAGATAATGTAACTCATGACTCTCTGGCTCTTTTTTTTTTTTTTCGATCATATCTTTTTCCTTTAAAATATTTCTGAGATGTTTTTGCCAAATATAAGATGGCGTATTTGGCAGAGCACCATATAGGCATTTTTTCACCAGGTAGGAGGACTATTTACAGAAGTTGAAAGCTATAGGTACTTTATATAGGAAAAAGATTTAAAATGAGGAGAATAGAACATTCTGAGCACCTGGAGTTCAGCTATTGGATCAAAATAAAATCACAGTGTAGTGTATATACCAAACTGTGGAGTGGATTTTTCTTTGAGGAAGAAAAAATTACCTAAAAAAAAAAGATTTAAGAGGATGCAGAAAAGAAAGTTAAATGAGTCATGGTCTTGGAATGGAGAAGTGGGTATTTCTCTTGTTTTGCCTGAGTTCCCCTTTGAAATCAGCACTGATAATGCCCTGTGGTTTTCTTTGAAGGGGTTTTAAGACATACAGGACTGCATCCATTTTCCCACAGTTCATCCTTGGGCTTTACCAATGCTGTCTGTAACTTTCAAGCTAGTTACTGGAAACTCTTGAGACTCTGCTAGGTCTGCTAGGTAATGTAGGGTTTTCACACGAGATCTGAGTTCCTTGTGCACAACAAAGTAAGGAAAGTCCCCTCTGTGTAGCTGTCCTAGGGTCATTTGATATTGAATATGCCATTCCCTTTAAAGGAAAGAGAAAGAGGGAGACTGATATTCTATTCAATTCACCTTTCAATAACAAGTTTATACAACTCCCTAGTTCCTATCCCTTATTCATCATCAAATCTTAGACCATTATCAACCCATTAGTGGACAATAGGCCGTAAGAAGAAAGCTAGGCTTTTCATTAGAGCAAAAGATAAGACCCAACTGACAGACTACAGAGAAGATGCTCAGCCTGCAAGGACCTTCCAGGCTTCTCCAAGTGCAACATGCCTCTAGTCAATGTGCTACACAATCAAGGCACAAAATTTAAAACTTAACTAAATTCATCCATTTCCTTCTGGTCTAATTTGGCTGTTAAATTCACACGTCTTGAAGGAGAAAACAGCTGCACTAAGTCCTGTGTGCTGCATGTACCTAGAAATGTGATGTATTCTTTGCTCTAGCTCAACAGACTCCGTGTGGTGACTCCCAGGTTTATCTGTCTGAGTGAGGGTGAGTCAGAAGTGAACAGTAGAGCGTGGGCAGAGGAAGTGTCCTCAAACCAAGGCAATGCTGAAAGTGGCTACAGTCAAATCCTTCAGTATCACAATGGTTTCCCACCTGTGACTCATCTGGCTGTCTTGCCATGACCGTGTATCTGCTTTACGCAGCCCCAGAAGGGAAGGCTTCCCGTCACACACCTCCTGGGCATGAAAACAAACATACAGCATGACCTAATGCTTCACACCCAGTACAAATTAACCTTAAGAAATGATATAATTAAAACGATGTGCTCCTGGAGTTTGTTATGAAAGGCATATGTTAGACAGCTGAGCAGCTGTCTAGTTATCTGACACTTTGTCTTTATATAGTCAGGATTCTGGATACTGACTGGAGTTACATGCCAAAACAAACTAAGATGCATTTTAGATTTTGTAAAAAAAAAAAAAAAAAAATCAAAACATCTTGAAGAGTTGAAAGTAAAGAATTTACACTTTCGAGGAGATAAGACAGAGGCCATAAATCTTTCTCTGTCATTAGAACTGAACATTAGAGTATCTGTCCTGTTCAAGAAAACCCACAGAGATGGGAAACGTCATTTATGACTAGTTATCCATTTTTCTGGTCTCCTACTCACTTTACCAAGCCATTTGTAAAAATGGCCCCATCTTAATTAGAACAAAGGCAAAAGAAAATTTATTTTTGACAAGATGACAGAATGTCAGGAGGAGTCCTCCACAGGATCCTAGGAAATTGATTAAAAAGAAGACAGGCTTCCTTTCAAAATGTTATGAAATCAGATTTTCTAATGGTATCCCATGGCTTTTTCCTATTCTCCGTTAGTCTGGAATGGAAAATGTTCAAAGGATCTTGCTGTGAAAACATTTCCTATAGAATAATGAAAATCTCTCCTTCCATCCTGAAAGCAACATAAGCCTGCTATACATTAAAACAGCAGACAACAAATGAAGTTACCATGCAAATTCTGGGAAAGCAAAATGTAAACTCATACTCATCTCTCCCTTGTCCCTTTTGATGTCATACATACATTCATCAAAGACATGCAGAAACAAATTGAGTGGAGGATAATGAGTCTGAGGAAACGTTTCAGAAAGTTCTGGCTGCTCTTTTAACAAACACCAAATCAACAATATATCATTAGCTCATAAGAGACCCCATCCAAAATTAGTGAAATCAGTGGGAAAGCTCCCAGTTGGCTTCAGCAGGCTCTGCATCAACATAAGCACAGCTACAGATGCTTAATTTTATTTTTTTTTTCAGTGAAAAAAATGAAAGGAAAAATAGCTTTTTAACAACAGTGAAAATTTTCTTGGGACCATTTGTTTTCATTTACATACTTTTCTCTCTTTGGTGAAGCAGGCTGGAAACAAATACATAAATAAAGTGGGTTTCATTTTACTTATCCCCCAAACTTTTAAATTTCATTTCTTTCTTTTTCACTGGAAAAAGAATATGTGAAACAACACAAAGCACAGGAAAATTCGAGAAGTCAACACAGTGGTCAGATCAGAGAGCTGGCTCACCTGGAAAGCTGGATGCCTGCTAGAAACAGGGGACAAATGATCCCAGAGGTGGACAGCTTGGCCAGTTCTCCTACTTTCTTGGTAGCCCCAGCAAGTAACTTTGTGGTTTTTGATGTTGCACACAAATTGATTAAAGAAATGCAGAAATGATACTGCATGGAGCCTAAGAAAAACTTTCAGAAAGTCTTAAAATATGTAGACAGAACTGATAGATTTCTAACAATTACTACAGTGAAGCAGAAACAGAAAACATCAGTTGTTTCTTGGTCAGCTGCGAGTATATTGGGATCACACATGGTCACCCATGAAGCCCTGCAGAGTTCTCCATTATTCCTCCTTCATCTGTCCATTCAGTTTTCTAAAAACATTAAAATACTCACAGTAAGTCTCCACTGTAATGCCTGGAAGCTCATCTTGCTGAGCTTATGTGCAATTTTCCCCTTCAATGGAAGGCACCACACACATAGAATTTTAGAATCATAGAATTATTTAGGTTGGAGATGATCTTTAAGATCATTGAGTCCAATTGTAAACCTAACGGTGTCAAGTCCACCACTAAACCATGTCCCTAAGCACCACAGCTGCATGTCTTTTGAATACCTCCAGGGATGGTGACTCAATCACTTCCCTGGGCAGCCTCTTCCGATGCTTGATAACTCTTTCAGTAAAGAACGTTTTCCTAATATCCAACCTAAACCTCTCCCGGCGCAACTCGAGGCCATTTCCTCTTGTCCTATCACTTGCTACTCTTTGGAGAAGAGTCTGACACCCACCTTGCTACAACCTCCTTTCAGGTAGTTGTAGAAAGCAATAAGGTGTCCCTTGAGCCTCCTTTTCTCTAGGCTAAGCAACACCAGTTCTCTGAGCCACTCCTCATAAGACTTGTGCTCTAGACTCTTCCACCAGCTTCGTTGCTCTTCTTTCGACACACTCCAGCACCTCAGTGTCTTTCTTGCAGTGAGGGTCCCAAAACTGAACACAGTGTTCTAGGTGTGGCCTCACCAGTGCTGAGTACAAAGGGATGATCACTTCCCTAGTCCTGCTGGCCACATTATTTCTGATACAAACCAGGATGCCGTTGGCCTTCTTGGCCACTTGGGCACACTGCCAGCTCATATTCAGCCAGCCATTGACCAACACCCTCAAAACAACAAAAAAATTTTTGTTTTGTTTTTCACTATCTGAATCTATTTTAATTGGCAATCAATTAATTTTCTCCAAGTCAGGTCTGTTTTGCCCATGATGGTGATTGGAAGAGATTTCTCTATCTTTATCCCAACCAATGAGCTTTTTCATCCTATTTTCTCCCCCTGCACTGTTGAGGGAGCAAAGTGAGTGAGAAGCCAGGACGGTGTCTGGCTGCTGGCCATGGTCAACTCACCATAGTTGTATGCCTTCCTGTTGCCACTATCTGTTGCATTTCACTACAGTCTCGAAGTTCCAACTAAAACATAAGTTCCTTTACAAAAGATGTTTCAAACATACAGATCTCTTCTCAGTCTCTGCCAGCCACTAGAAGTCAATAAATGTATAAGTTAAAACACTAGGAAACCATCTAAATAAATGCATTAATGACATCAGTTTTCCTTTCTTTCTTTTCAACTCTTATCGAGTGTTCCCCGTATTTCGCACTATCCTGCCATCCCCTCAAGAAGTCTCCAGACTTGCGTTTAGTATTACCAAAATCTGGAGTAACAGTCTCTCTCCTTTTTTTCCTTCCAAATATGTTTTAATTAGCAAAATCTTTGAGCCTTGAGATTTATTACATGTCAGCACGTGAATTGATGTTACTTGAGTCCATAACATTTTTTCTGTTTTTTCATCATAATTTACTGCATTCAAGCATCCTATTTGTTTTGCTGACTACTGATGCATGTCAGCCAAACGCATTTGCTGAGATCTCTGCTCAGTAACAGAGCTCCTGAACAGAGCTGAGACTCGGGAAGCTCTGGTGGTCTGCAGCATCTGAAGACATTATGCCCACGAAAACCAGGACAGGCAGATTCTCCACTTTCTTATCACACTCAAGATGTTGCTCTTCTGATTTGCAGTGTTTATAAATCCACCCAGCAGAGCAGTTCTTGCTGCAAGAACTAAGAGCACTAGTTAAAGCCTTTGACCACGGTCAACCAAGTTAGAAGTGGCTACTCGGTTATTCAGATTGGAAGGTCAAAAGTGATTGTACTTAATGTCACCTGTGCCACCCTCTTACGAGCTATGGCCTACATAAACCAGTCTATTCCGACTGCGCTAGTCTATAGGATTATGCAGACACAAGGTGTAGGCAGAAGCTCAAACAACGGTTAGACACAAAACAAACCTTACTTTTATTTGTATTATTTTATCCAGTATTGTTATATACCATACACAAGTTACACATTTATTCATCCTTTTAATGACGAATTGTCAGGACAATTACCCAGCCAAGTCCTGTCTGTTGGATTTTTCATCCCTTCCATCTCTCACTCTGCCTTTCTTCTCTTTGCTTTCCTTCTCTAACAATCTGTTCTTTCATGTGGGGTGAAATAACACTCCACCTAAACTAACATGGACTTACTGGCTGGCACAAAGTCTCTGAGCTTAGGATACAGAGATCTTGAGTCTGAATGGGTCTTATGGGTAACATCCCAGTGTAACCTAGAATTTTCCACGTTTATCCAAGACTGTAACATTATCTTTCCTGAATACTGCCACGTGGGTTGAAAAAGATGCAAAATGCATTATACTCTCTGTGCATATTGAAGCATGTGAAAGAATATATTTGTTTTCCATATGCAGGAACTCTATGAACTCTGTTTTCCTCTAAATACATTCAGAGGTCCATGACCACATCTGAAAAAGTTTTCTGTCCTCCCTTCATGTTTCCTATAAAAATCCATTATACTACCATAAATGTTGAGAATGAGGCCAGATAGTTTCAATTACTTGTTTCAAGAAGATGCTTTTTCAATCACAACTTCTTACTTAAAGGGCAGCTTCTTGGGTCACATTACACATCAAGAGCCAGACTTCACAATTATTGACATTTTCTGTATATGTATGTCTCAGAAGGCAAGGAAGAGCAGACTGCCTACATAAAAGAATATTTCACAGTGAGAATTACCTCAGGCACATAGGCTGCCACTGAAAAGATGGAAATCTTCAGAGGAATATGCCTGTACTGGGTAGTTTAGTTTCATTGGTTGTGTGTCATTGTGGCCAGAGCTGCAGAAGATCTACAGTTATGTCATGCCAACGTTCCCAGCAAAGGCGAGTGAGTATTAATAGATGTTGTTTCATCATGGCCAAAGGCAGAACCTTCTAAAATCAGTTGAAAGATTCTCAAGGATAATGAAGAATTTGGATGAGGTTGTCATTTTTTGTCACTCAGCCAAGAACTTAAAGAAAACGTAAGCAGGAGGCCTTGCAGATGGCCATGTACAAAATATTAACAATTTTTTTGTTACTTTGTCAGCTTCTTCCCCATGTTTCAACCTAAAAAAAAAAAAAATCATTCTTGGGGTCAGATGGGTCTGGAAGATATGCGTCTCATTAGAAACCTGAAACAGCAGTGTTGTAGGGCTAGGAAATCTTACTGTGGTACACCCACCGTATAAACCAAATCTGCCAGGCAGGCATGGAGTAGTAATGAACTAGCACAGGTTAAGTTATAATATAAATACCTCCCACAAAACTGCAATAATTCAGTTCAGCTGCAAAGCTTGCTGATGAGGTGGTTACAAAGCAAGGAAGACTCCTTTCCCTATCTATAGCCTCTAACACAACTGAGGGAGTCCATGAATAGACTCTCCTGCGTACTCAAAACAATACTCTCTGTAGCCCCACCACGGCCTTCCTTAGCCAAAGAATCCCATAAGCAGAACTCTTCGTTGCCTTTTCCAAAAACTCTTTCCACCCTGCCTCAATATAATGTGTTTCCATGAAGCTGAAATGTGTCCCACAGGAACAGGTACAGACCTCCTTATGTAGGTACCTTAAACTTGCTTGTTCTTGCACACAATGACCTAAACGAACAACACTACCAGGGATCATCTCCACTTGTGAAAGGATGTGGAAAAACTCTCAGTAAATAATGTCTTAAACAAATCAACTCCAACTTTAAACTCTTTTATTAAAATTTAAAATGGTCCTTCCTTTCTTTCTAATGTGAAATTTAAAAAAATGAAAACGAAAAGGAAGTCATGTCTAGACATTTATAGACGTATCTATACTTTATTTATCTCTGAGAAAAGATTAGGTCCCGTTGTGGTAAATGTAGTCTGGCTGATACAGGTAGTGGTTTATAAGACTTCTCTTGAACATTGTTTTCTCTGAACTGAAGAGGAATGAAGCAAAAGTAGTTATAAAAAGCTTCGAATGAGATAAATTTTTGTGGTAGGAAGTGTACTGCTAGCTGGGGAGAGGCACAACTGATTGCACATGAAACTTCTAGGTAGCACCGTTTTTCAGAGATTTCTTAAAGATACTTTGCTAGTTAATCTCCATCCCACTAACGCAAGAGATTGCCCGTCTCCTGTCTTCTCATATTGTTCTTTGCCTGTATTGACTTCTAGAAGCTCATCTTTTTATACTGTTCATATTTATGGAATTCTCTTTATCACAGCCATTTGCCTTGACAATACAAAGCAATAATTCAGGATGAAGTTTTCACATAAGGAAGAACAAACTAAAGCAATTAAATGTTTTATATTAAAAGCTACTATTACTGTATAATAATAACAGCAAGAACAGAAATAATGGAAATATTACTGCTGACTTTTTCAGCTTTCCAAGAGTTGTCTCTTTGCCCAATCTGAATCTGAACTACAATAAAATGTTATAAAAACTCACATGGACTTTACATCTCTGCATCAGAACTGTTCAGTGAAAGCTCTGATGGGCATAACATTGTGAGCATGAAATAATTATAACTAGAACTGTGTAGACAGTATCATCATAACACACATATTATAAATGTGTCATAATGCATTTCCCAGAGGCATAAACATACCAAAGATACTATGATACCATAATACAGAAATGAAGATTTCAAAAATAATGTATGAAAATGATAGTTCAAAATCAGTGGGAAATGCAGCTCCTGAGACACATCATGAGTATGACCAACGAGCATTGCCAAAGAGTCACAGAAAAAATAGCTCGGGCAAACATGAGTGAAATTATTCAAGCCAATAATACAACACAGGAAATATACACAAGGAAATTAGTAGAAATGACCATAAAATACTGATTAGTGGTTAAAATGTGATGTAAAATTTGACAGATTTGATTAATACTTTGGAAAGCAAAATATCAAAGACAGAGATCAAGAAATATTTTCCAGATGTCAGACATCAGAAGCATGTGAAGCAAATGGTAAATCTGATAAAATATGATTAAATAAATTATGCACGTGAATAAAATAAGGGGTTACAAGAAATCTACATAACTTTTTTCTTTTTTTTATTCATAGAAGTTGGTCATAAGTAACCTACCTTAGATCTTCACTTTTAAGGCAGAAAAGATGAAGAATTATCAAGATGTCCAAGAATTATTAAGATGTTCATAGAGAAGACATAGGAATGACTTGGTTTTGAAAGTTACTTTCTCAATAATTTCTTCATTGATTAAGTTATCTTTAAGTAATAACAATAATCAAAGGAGGTGGATATGTTTCTTCAGTGGCAATAATCATGGAAGGAGTCCACACGTCTGCGTTCACAGCTACAAAAGCTATTTCTTAATTGTTCATCTCATACAGAGTTATGTAGCAATCCTTTAGATTTAAGAGTAAAAGAAAATACTCTCCCTCCCAGTCCTGCCCAGAGACTAAGGAAATGCAGAGCTGATCTTCATCCCTTGTGCAACTGACTGCATCACTTGTGCTTTCCTCAACACACCAGCTCATTCTGCAGTGGGTTATGCCTAAGAGGTCATGTGATGTAGAACAGTCATGCAAGTACTATATGTACTTCATCAATCACCAACTTAAGGTCTCCTCCACATCACAGATGACTTCACTGGTGTAGGATGAAACTCATACTGAAAGAAAGACCAAGGAACACTAACCTTGTGCTGTGTTTTGTTCTTATGGTATTATAGGCACCTGTGAGTTAGGAGTGTTGCACATAAGATAATCTGACAGCTAGGAGAGCATAAAAGAAAGCTTTGAATCTTTTTGCATTCCAGACTTCCTCTTGGTGCACTTTGGGAAGAAATAGAACAGTTCTGTTATTTCAACTCTACATTTAGACTCAGAGTTTGTTTTCTGCATTCTTTAGGAGCGCCTGTGACAATCACAACTTACCAACTGACTACTGGCACTCTGGTAGTGAGGCATCACGCAATCCACAAAACTTTTTGTTCTCCTTCTCTGCTTTCAAGACCTCCCTCTATTTCTTCTGCTGTTTTCATCACACAATAGCTTTGTCCAAATGTTCCCCTGTTTATTTTTCATTGATGTAATTTCTCAGTGGTTTTGTAAATACTCATTATTTGCTGTGTGTAATGATTAGGAAATCAGCGATCAAGTTACATTATTGTCACTATTGCACAAATGTATAAAACTCAGACACACCACTCAAAGACATTGTGTACAGTATTTGATACAAAGCAAAATTCAAAACCAAAGAATGGTGGAATGGATGAAAATATGCCAAGAAAGACTAGTATAGTTGCATAAGCATGTAAACTGGGTACTTGGGATAGTCTGAGATGACCAGTTTTTACACAAAATTTCTAATATTTTTCCATCATCTACATTTATACATTTACAATAGCATTTCTCTCAGCACAGTTAGTTTACTAGTTTCAATTATGCCTGCTGGGATGATTTTTTCCAGGTTTTTCTGTTCTTTGGTAGGTTAAAAATGCTTTGAGATTGACCTCTCATACAAATTCTGAGATGTATATAGACATAAGTATATCTATATATATTTCCAAATCTCATTTTTCAGATTCTTCTATGAATATCAGAGACATATGAGCATATCAAAGGCAGTTTTAAGAGTTGCTTACAGATAGTGCCAGAACAAAACAGAAAACCAGTTTTGTTATTCTCATACCCAAGAACTTTTCCTTCCTTTAGGCCATGGTTGTGAAAACAGAATGTTTAAGGATGTAAAGTTGCAGGCTTGAGCTTTATATCGTTAATTATGAACTGCTAAATCAAACAAAGATTGCCTTCAGGTCCCTGCCTGGTTTTAATCACATAGTCTGATTCTGTGGTTGTTCTATTCTAACCATTTTTGCTTTTCCATTCTAATCGTTTCAGCTGGCTGTTTGAGAGGAGTAAGGAACTAGATAGATGTGCTTTGTTCTAAGCCTAATTTAATGTAATTATATTTCTGGAGTGTCATGAAATTCAAAAAGAAAAAACACAATATCCTGAACCTGGGATGAGCTAACCCAGTCCAGTGGTGCAGTGTGGAGACTGCTGACCAGCTGTAATAACAGCTTTGCTGACCAGCTGTAATAACAGCTTTGCTGAAAAGGATGGTAGTTTTGGTTGACAGTATGCTAAACATGAACCAGCAATGTGCCCTGGCAGCAAAAAATGCCAAGAGCATCCTGGACTGAATTAATAAGAGTCCCGTTAGTGATTATTCCCCTTTACTTGGCACTTATTAGACCACATATGTAAACCTGCATCCAGTTTTGTACCCCCAAATAAAAGAAAGATGAAGATGGACCTTAGCAAGCGTATTTAGTATGACGCCACCAAGATGGTCAGGAGCTGGAGCAACTGTCCTGTAAGGAAAAAATGGAGGATTTGGGCTTGTTCAGCCTGGAAGAGACATTTCAGGGAGGACCTAACAGAAGCCTGCTGGTTCCTTCTAGGAGGTTAGAAGAAGGATCCAAGCTTTTCACTGGGGGAAAAACGGTTGTAAACTGGAATAGGCAAGGTTCCAACTGGACTCAAGGACAAAACTAAAAATTCTCTGAAGATAATTAAGCATTTAGTTAGGTTACCCAGAGTAGTCATGGAATCCCTTTCCTGGCAGGTTTTCAAGACACAACTGGACAAAGCTCTGAACAATGGTGTCTGAATTCAGTGTCAAATCTGCCTTGTGCAAGAGATTGAACTAGAGACATCTCAAGGTCCTTTCTGACTTGAATGTTTCTGTACTTAAACACCAACAAAAAATTCGGAGTCAGTTAGAAACAGGAAATTGATTTCTCTTAAAATAATGGAAGAAAGCATTGATTTCTCTATTTTTAGAAGGTGTCCTTCTGAAATGTGTTCAGGGTAGTACAAGCAATAAGTATGTTCTCCTGTTCCTGTCATGACCCATCTTTCGCCTATGCACACTTTTTAGTTTGGTGGACATTATCAATGCAAGAGACCTCCTTTCAGTAAGAGCCCAGGGCAACATTTCTGTCCATAAGGACAGATTAGGTCTGGCATTCAGTTCCTCCAGGGGCTCCTCCACTGTGCCCTCTCCCTGTCTGTCCCCAGCTGAAACATACAGAGTAGATTTCCCTGCACATAACTTTACTACAGATGTCTACAATGCAGACTTCCATATCTAAGCTAGTCAATGTGACTCCCAGGAAAGCGCCTTATGATCAGTGGAAACACAAAATTTAGATATTCACTGACTTATTTTAGACTACTACCTTAGAATGAGACTAATCATAGTGCAGGTGTCTGCCAGAGAGAAAATCCCCATGGCATTTGCATTGTGCTCATATTGGAACTGGGTCTTTTGTCTCAACTAGACCAAAAAAGCACAGTAAAATGTGCTATGGTATTCATATAGCACTCGCATGCAACTTACGGCTACAGGCAAGCTAAGCTATAATTAGAACAATGTGAAAGAGAAAAGGAAAGGATTTGTAAGCCACTAGCATTCTCCCAAGCAGTCCTGTTCCCACTGATGAGATGCTGTGCCAGTAATGCTTTGCAGTAATGCAGCATTGTGGACCTGTTCAGTATTTAGTCTAGTTCATGCTCTTATGAAAAACAACAGACGTTCTTTTCAGCAAGTTTCCACTGATCTTTGCTATGTCATTTGTGTTGGATTTTTCTGCCATAATTAAATATATTCTTTCCTTTCCTATCAATTTATTTAAATTTGTCTTTCCTGCAATATGGGCAAATTAACTCAGTCATTGGCAGATGTTCTTTTTCATTCCAATCTCAGCACTGAAATCTTACAAGTACTGGTGAAAACTGGGTTATCAACTTTCTGTCTTCATTTCTCAATGAATGTCACAGAGCACTGTAATTTTTATGCACCTCTGAAATGATAACCTTTGAAAAAATTTCTCAGTTCATAACTAAAAATGTCCCTTCACTTTCCTCTAATGGTCTGCCCTGTAAATTCAACTTTTCTTGAAAATTATTCTCTCTTCTCCCTTACTTATGTTCTTCCCTTACAAAAAAAAAAACACACTGCTGTTTTACAGAGTGTAAATAATGCTTTTTGGCCACCATTAGAATTATTCTTTTACATTATTCAGAATAACTATGGTTAAAATATGGTTTTTATGTGCTGTCAAAAGATGGGCTTATGTTTCAGAAGATACACTATCACATTTCCAAAAGGAAAAGGTTATTTTCCAAAAGAAAAAAGCAGATTTTGCTTTTTTGTTGTTGAAATAAAAGTATGGAAAATAGTCCCAAAATTTTGGATAAATTTGATATCTAAGATAAATACAAGATCTACATGTTTCCCAGAGATCTATGTTTCCCCATATATTTGGGGATAAGGTGTTTTTCGCAAACATATTTGCTTCTGTTTAGGCAACAGTACTTGCAGAACACAGAGGAACCTACAGTTAGACAGTCCAAGGCACCTCACTTCACAGAAGAGCAATCTCCTCAGTATCTGCCTTTGGTTAACCAAGAAGGAAGGGATCTTCCAAGAGGGTGACTGAGAACGGGAGTCTAGCTTAGCCTAGACAAAGCATCTTCCTCACTAGCCACATAAAGTTAAGAAATGTGAATACCACTTCACAACCTTTAATCTGAACACATTGGTCTCTCTGTGGGCTGTCTCCAATTTGCAGTGGTGTAAGCTGAGAGAGAAAGTTCATTAATTTCCACTTCACCATAGAAATGCAATGTGCCAGAAGCTGAGCAGAACCCCAGAGTAGTTGCAACCCACATCTCGCCACAAACCATGCTTCCTGAAACACTGCACCAAAACCTTTCAGCCAAATACCAGTTGCAACACTTTACATGTATATGCAATAACAACATGTTTCTTATTCAAGAAAGGGGAAAAGGTAGAGTCCCAGAACTTCTTACACCATCATTTGTGCACCATCATCATCATCATCATCATCATCCATATTGCTCACCAGCCTAGGCTGCAGCTCCAAGAATGTCATTACATTTTCCACAGACAGGAAGAAATGGCCCGCCTTTTGTAGGCAGGGTCTAAACCTTAATTAGGAAATCAATCAATTCAACCCAGCTGGGCAATCTGGGCAACAGCCACAGTTGCAATAGCCATAATCCATAAAAAAGAATTGCCAGGTTATACCTGCCTACTGAGACACTTCGCTAATTCAAACAAAAGATTATCCTTTATTCTGAAAAAACATCCATGGGAATGTGCCATATGTGGAAGCTATCATGCAGGCCTTGGAAATGATTGTCAGCAGAACTTCAGTTAAACAGGTGTATGGTGATGGCTACGGAACATAATAGACTCGTTAAGGTTAGCTTCAGCATCAATAACATTGACTTTGGTGTTTCAAATATCTAGTTCTTGGGGTTTGAAAATCTGTTAAGATTGTGTGTTTTTTTTAAATCTAGCATCATCTATTTCGATGTACTTGCTAAAGAAGAATGCAGATATAGTGAGATCTTCCAAAAACATGACTGGAAAGATCCCCAAAGGGACAAACATCAGCTGGTGGGAGCCAGTCTCCTAAGATCTATTCATCTGGCACTTTCCACCTGAGTCCCATCTGGTTTCTCCAGATGGTGATTTAGAGTAGACTTAACCTATATGTTTGCAGTCATCTCTGTTCATCTCCATTGCCTAAAGTAGTGGCTTTAGGGTGACTAACATCTTTAGGCTAGGTATAGCCTGAGTGAATACTCCTACAGGGAAAAATACGAGTTGTTCCAGATTTCTTCACGGTAGAGGCCCGCTCATCCACATCTTATTAAGACATTACAGGTGGAAAAGGCACTCCTATAAAAAATTACTTTCACAAAGACTACTGGCAGATATTTCTGCTCAAAGTTTGAGGCCTTCAATTGGAAAAGATCCTGTAAAGTAAAGATGTGGGTGCATTTATGGTCAGCCATAGAATGGATCATATTATGATTGATCATTAGTAATTAATATTAAAAAAACTGTAAGAGAGACAAATGTGACACTAGGAGGTATCAGATAACATATTTCCAGAGAGAGTAGTTGTACAGGCTCTCATAGGCCCGTATCTGTAATATAGTGGTACATTTCTGTTCAGGAATGCTGAACTCCTGCTAGAACAGATGTAGAGAAGGGCAGCTAGGCTGGGTGAATGCAGAAGTCTTATTGCAACAAGAAACTCAAAATTCCTTCTTTGTTCAGTCCAGAAGAAAAAAGACCAAGTTGAGATATGGATTCTCTGCAGAAATACTTATGAGAGAGAGAGAGAGAGAGAGAGGAATCATTTAGGGCAATGCTGGCAAAAGAACACTTGATCAGAAGTTGCCAAGTGTAAATTTAGGCTAGTAAAATCAATTTCTTTCAAAGGAGTAAGTTTCAAAGGCAGGCTTGAAAAAGAAGAATGAACAAAATACCCAAGTAACTCTAATGCATATATAAGCAGGATATTATGGTGTAACTGCCTCCAGGAGTGCAGGACAGCTCTTGATGACTCAGTCTTATGTTTCTGTATCCTATTAATCCTTGGCTTTAAAAGAGCAACAAGAAATACTGTAGCTAGAAGCTAATTTGAAGCTAAAGATGTTTCTGCATCAACTACGTGGGCTATAAATGTAACGAGAAATGGTGAAATGTTATTTTTTATATATATGTATATATATATATAAAAATATATCCCAACACTAAAAGTGAAATGTTGCTCGGTGGAAGTCACACTATAAAGTTTAATATTTTTTAATGGCCATGGAGATAAAGAAAAGCAACACCTGGGACACCTGTCAACATTTCGAGATACTCTCATCTTTTACATGTCCACTCTTTCCCTCTCTGTCACTCTACTCAAAGTGAAATTGTTTTCAATTAGTTGATGCTAACTTTGTCCTGCTTCTCAGATGTGAGCCATAACAACAGGAGGCCATAGCAATCCAGAAAAGTTTTGTTTGGTTGGGGTTTTTTAACTTTTGATTCAAGTTTTCTGAATATACTAAATATTCATATATTATGGAGAATAATATATGTGAAAACAGTTATCTATTTTAGGAATATGGAAGTGTGTTGTCACTTATCTTTTTCAGACTGAAAGAAAAGTGCTCTATGTGACAACAACAGGTTGCAGATGAAGGGATGACAGCTCCACGTGTTGACCACAGTGAATGAGCTCAGACTTAGGAGAATGGGTGAGCACCACCAAAGGGGTTAGCAGAGGGACTTCAGGTTGCTTCTCTATATGGTGCTCAGGTGAACAGTTCTATATTGCAATGGCCAAAGCTGAAACATTTCTGCTGGGAAGGCAGCACAGTCTGCTCAGTCAGTGAGGAATGGTCAGCAAGAGCCCCTTTTTAGCAACTGGCTGTCGGAGATAAACACAGCTCCACCAGGACAGGTCTGCATCAGAAGAGAAGCTTGTCTGGCTTCTTCAGGAGAAGCCTTCCTGGAGACTTGCCAGAGACCTCAATCCCATATTCTCTGATCCAGCACAGACACCCGAGAACATGCTTAACTTTCAGCATATGAGTGGTTCTATGGACATCAATAGGGTTGCTAATGTGCCTGAAGTTAAATATGTATCAAGTGCTGTGCTGGAATGGGGCCAAGGACTCAAAAACTTGCAGGATCAAGGTTTGGCTGAAGAACAGAGAGCAAAAAGGGAGACAAAAGCTGAAAGATACTGAGTTGCTCACATGCCCTGTTGCATCAGTCCTTCGTGGAAGCAAGCCCTGGGACAAACCTCTTCTTATAGCAAAAGTTAAAGGAATATCTGTACAGAAATCTTAAACACTAAAAGATACTATAAACACACTCATTTTACAGAATATGATGTCTTTTGATTTTTCGATGGTGTTACATTTTAAAGCAGATACAGTGATGTCACTGCAGGAAACATCACAAAAACATTGCAGCAACAGGCATCTCTTTCAACAGATGCCTGGTTGACTCACTCTCACAGCTGCAGCAAAGTAGTCCAATGTGTTTCTGGAGAGCATTCTTGCTTGTGAAGTCTTTATTGGGACACTCTGACTGTAGGGGAATGCAGCCGCTTTTCATTTCTTGTGGCAGGCAGAAAGTTTCATTGAATATTTCTGAGCTCTCAATCTCTTCCAAAACACATGCTGAATTTCCTGGCTTGCTTCCTTAAAATCTGGTCTGGGTTTTTTACTCCTATCCCCTCTACTTTATGTCCACATATAAATTTAAAAAATAAATGAAAAAGCATTCTGATTTTTCAGAACTGATTTTTAACTGTTTTTCTAAACTTTGTGAATTTTTATCTGCAATCACTTTTATGTTTAAATTATTTGTATTCTGAACTTATCACTGCAATCCAGTAAAGTTAAAATTAAAACATTTGTCCTCCTGCTATTAGTAATGCAACACTGCCAGCTAGAGGCATGGGGAACAATCAAATTCTTGTCTTACGGACCACAACAATAAACTTAAAGGGTTGTACAGCTATAAATAATGAAAGATTGTATTTGCTCCACAGAAATCCCATGCAAATCCTCCAACTACAGTGCTGTTTGCATTTAATTTTCTTTAGATTTTGATGCTTCAGTAAGCCAGTTATTGAATCTAAACACCACATCGCATAATCCAGAAACTCAAACATAATCAAGTCAGATCTAAAATTACTTCAAGTTCCTCAAAGAATTACTTAGCCATTCTAACAGCTTTTGGAAATATACCTCCAGAAGATATGGCGAGTATGAAAAAAAAAAAATATATAGCTTTGAGGGCAAAATAAATCCTAGATATCATTTTCTTAACCCACAATTTGAATAAGATTTCATAATCTATTGGAATAAAGAAAACAGTCTATCAGGTGGGCTAAAAACTTAGTTCTGTAAGTTTGCTGCTCTGTAAGATGGCACACACTTTGAGGAGGAATGTATTTGTTCACAGCTAAAGCAGTAAGACCGAAAACAGAGAAAATATGCACTTGACAAGAAAGGCTTAGTTGCTACCTGCCGCATGTGACTCCCTAACGCAAACGTCCTTGCTAGGTCACTGTATGAGAAGAGACTCAACACGAAGCTGTTGATGTTGATGCACTATGCACAAACTGGAGCCTCCTGGGCCCCGCTTTGTGGCCCTTGCCCTCTTCCCTGCCATGCCCATGACGGCAGGGAACAGCAGGGTGCAGCTGCCCAGTATCCATCAAGAAGAAGCTAGAGCAGAGGAGGACAGGGACCTTCTGCAGGTCCTCATGTCAACCAAGTCCAACAAAGCCTTGGGGAAAGGCTCATTCCAGCTGCCCCCTGTCCCTCTTCTGCCGTACAACCAAATCAAACACAACCCTGTGTGCAGGCAGAGTCTGCTGGTAGGGAGAAAAATAAGTGGTCTGAGGATGCACCATACTTCCAGGCTCATCCACTATGCTCCAGATGTACAGGATGCAGGACATACAACTTTCCTTTTCTTATTGAAGGCTGCAAACAGAAAACAGCTTGGGGACCTGTACCAGTATCAGGTCTCTTTGGAAACTTGTTTCCTAGGGACTCTTTTGAGATGGCAACCCTTCATACTCCTTCACAGCAGTCAGGATCTACCCAGCCACGGACAGAGAGTGAGCCGTACCCTTTCTCCTGGTTGGCAGTGCATGCCCTGGGATGCATCAGGATCTTGGGAGGCCAGAATAGCTTCCCGGGCTTCTCCTTGCTATTGTTCTGTACTAATATTCGGATGGAGAGATGCCTGGATCTAAAGGTGGCTTTTCTTCAGCAGAAGCCTAGAGGATTGTTTGAAAACTACACTACTCGAACCACAGTGTAACAGGAAGATCTGCTGGTAAACAGGCAAGCTCTGCCTGTCAGAGCTCACATGGCATTGAATAAACACACTGTCCAGAACAGTTTGCACTTTTGGACTGAAGAAGGGAGACAACAACATCCAGCGTTGGTTTCCTTTAATTTAACAAAACACATTTATTCTGTAAATCTCAGCAAAAATTCAAGAAAAAGAATAATTTACATTTTTCCCCTAAAAGTCTTCGAAGCTCTATGCCTATAAAAACAGCTGGAAAGTTTGAGAGGCCCAGAGGGCAGGAGGTGATTCTCATTGGGAAGTGGAAGCAGATAGACAGTAGTGACTCATGGAGGCAGAGCTGCAGAGCAGCTGACAGCAAGGTTCCAATTAAGCCTGGAACCAGGGTTTCCAGTGGCTGTACCACTGGGCAGTTTAAGGATGGAAGAGCCAGAGAGTCCAAAAAATGCAGAGAAAACATGTGGAGAAACCTTTTGGCTGCTGCAGCATCCTGTGAAAGTTCTTTCCCTATGCAGGCTAACTAAGAAACACCTGTAGCTCGTTACACTGGGAAAGTTACCTTGAAACAGGTGCTGTAGCATTCAGCCAATCACTCTGGGAGATGGATGGTCAAGTGACCAATAGCCTTGACCCATCTAGCAAACCATGTGACTCCTGACTATTTAAGGCAGGGCGTTTACTCCTAAGGGTGAGGCATTTCCTCCTGAGCCTTGGAGGAGTGTGGGCCTTCCTTAGAGTAGAGCCTAAAGGCTTCGCATTAGAACTTTGGTCTGCTTGGAGCTGCCTGAAGCCTTCCAGCTGCAACAACTGGTGACCCCGACGTGATCCAGCCACAACTAAGATCTGAAGGTACGTGCTTCCATACACGGGGCTTCAAGGGACGAACTGCAAATTAGAATGATGGGACAAAGCTCCACAAAAGAAAGCATGATGTTTTCCATTCTCAAACCTGCAATGACAATAGCAGGTGCTAAAATAAGTGATGAAGCTCTCTGTGAGCTGTTAAATTGGGCGGCAGAGCATGAATGCCTGACCGACCTCAACACCCCCTTTAACTCAGAAGCGTGGAAGCAGCTAGGGGATAAGCTAATCTATGAAACAGTATTTGGACGAAAGAACCTGACCAGTCTGCTACGTATTTGGGGAACTGTATATGATGTAATGCAGAAATGGACGGTAGAAAGGAAGGAAAAAGTATTGCCGGATTCTGATGAATCCGCAAGTGAAGTTTCTGAAGGGGACGATGAATTATCTGAAAGGGGACTGCCCATGGGTAGTGCACCAGTCGTGCCCCCGCTGTCCTCAGATATGGAGAAAGTTGTGGGGACTGCACAGAAGCTTTATCCCTCCCTGCGAGATTATGTCTAACCCAAGTGTCCTCCTCGTGATTTTGTGCAGGAATACTCCTCTGGACAAAACAAAGCATCGGAGCGTCCCCCACCCTTTGCCCCAACAGCCTCCCCTTCTTCTGCATCTCAACCGGCTACTTCAGCCATTACAGCAGAACGTGTTCTTCCTACTGCTCTGCCATTGGCCCCTCAACCAGACCAGGCACCACAAGGACAGTTCCCGGGCATGGCACCCTGGTTTACCGCAACTTCATGTCCTGCGGCATCACCCATAGCGCCCAGCTATCTGTCACGGGCACAAATGGAGCAACCCTGAACAACACATTTCATAATACAGCAGGTTATGGCAGGTTTGCAAGGAATGTCGCAACAACTAACGGCATTGATGGAAATGTTGCAGCAGGTTACTGCTGCCGAATCCGTACCGGGACAACCTGGGCTGGCCGTGCCAACTGGCCCAGCAATGACCCCGGAAGTGGCGCCAAGCATGCCACTGACAACAGCAGTGTCACCTTCACAGACAGTGGTGCCGACACAAGTTTCTGCAACCCAGACTGCATCTCCATGGATTGTTCCACAACCGGCCACAGCCTCCGCCTTTACACGACCCATTGGCCCAGTGTCTGCATCCTGTCAGAAGCCATTGGACACACCCCTGCCTGATGATGTTTCATCACTGCAGGAAGCCGTGGCAACAGTCAGACAACAACAAACATGGCTGGCCCACAACCGTCCCTGGACGCTTCCTGAATGCAAGGTGACTGTGCGTCCAAAAAATTCAAAACGGTTCTGGGAAGAAGTCAAGAGGCGGGCTCTGGAAGCTGGCAACTGGGATCTAATAGAAAAAGTTGGGTTGCCTGAAAAGGGGTCTGAGCAGATTGTTCAGGGAAGTAATGAACGAACAGAGGATGCATGTCATTTTGCATGTCATTTGCTAAACAGTGGCCAGGCTTGTATACCATTTGATAGAGTCAAACAGGTTAAAAGGAAATATATGGATACAAAATATTACAATATAAAACCCTGGGAAGGCATTATATAATAATTGAGTAAGTGCATCAGGATTCATGCAGCCACATATGTCACTCTGATAACTAAGACCTCCTATTTTTCCATCTTGAATTGAAAAAAAGGTCTGTATACCTGAGAACTAATTTAAGATCATATTGGTACAAAAAGTTTCCTAAAGATAGCATCAGTAACATAGGATTAAAAGCGCTGAATGATCTGGTATGCCACCCACAACAGAAATTTGGAGGCCACAGCCATATTCCCACTGCCACCAAGGGCTAGTGATGTGCCTACCTGTACTGAAGCAGCCTAGTGAGGTAAAGCCTTTAAAACTCATTGTAATCACTAGCTTTCATCCGAATCAACACAGCTTGCCTCAATATTATAACATCATGAGTCAGAAACAAATCATAGTTTTAACAGAATCATAGAATGGCATAGTCTGGAAGGGACCTTAGAGATCATCTAACCCAACCTCCCTGTCATGAGCAGGGACGCCTTTCAACTAGATCAGGCTACTCAAGGCTCCATCCAACCTGACCTTGAACAGCTCCAGGGAGGGGACATCCACAACTTCTCTGGGCAATTTATTCCAAAGCCTTAACCACCCTCGTACTGAAGAACTTCTTCCTAAAATCTAATCTAAATCTGTTCTCCTTCAACTTAAACCCATTTCCCCTTGTCCTATCAGTGGACACTCTTGTAAAAAGTCCCTCCCCAGCCTTCCTGTAGGTTCCCTTCAGGTATTGGAAGGCAGCTATTAGGTTCCCCCGAAGTCTTTTCTTTTCAAGGCTGAACAATCCCAGCTCCCGCAACCTGTCCTCGTAGCAGAGGTGCTCCAGCCCCTGGATCATCTTTGTGGCCCTCCTCTGAACAGGCTCCAACAAATCTGTGTCTCTCTTATGGTGGGAACACCGGAACTGGACACAGTATTCAAGGTGGGGTCTCACAAGAGCAGAGTAAAGGGGGAGAATCACCTCTCTTGACCTGCTGACCACGCTTCTCTTGATACATCCCAGGATGCGGTTGGCCTTCTGGGCCGCATGAGCGCACTGCTGGCTCATGTTGAGCTTCTAATCTATAAACACCCCCAAATCCTTCTCTTCAGGGCTACTCTCAACCCACTCTGTGCCCAGTTTGTATTTGTGCCTAGGATTGGCCCGACCCAGGTGAAGGACCTTGCATTTTGACTTGTTGAAGCTCATGCAGTTAGCACTGGCCCATTTCTCAAGCCTATCAAGGTCCCTCTGGATGGCATCTCTTCCCTCAAGTGAGTCCACGGCACCACACAACTTGAATTGAGAAGAATTATAACAGTGCAAGAAAAGCTTTCAGGATGCCAGAGTGAAACAAAACTACTTATATTTACACCTGTATTGTGCCAGAGAAAACTAACCATTCTGACTGTCAAGGGATTTTTCCTTTGTAATATTAACATACAAAAAGCCTTCCAGTGTTTTCAAGATGCTCTTTTCATAAGGCTTTGAAAAATGACACTACTGACAATCTCTGCTTCCTCCACCATGCACTTGAGTTACACACATCCTGAAGGCAGTCCTCTTTAGCAGATCCAAAAACAAAGAAGAAAAATCTACTTGCCATTGTGCCCCATTTAATATCGTTATGAATGCATCACAGCAGTTATAAAAGTAGACTTAGGAGCTCTGTGATATCAACTTTCTAAAGTAAAAAACAAAAAATGAGTCAAGCGTTGCAATGTTGTCCACTATCGCTTAACTCCTTCTAAGCCTTTCCACACGTCTGTGCAATTCAAATTGCAAGGGTAGTACAGTAGGTGTATATTAAAAAATAATTTTCATGCCATCTTAGTTACTGATGCAGTGAAACAAGCCACGGTGTTACTCTCTGCAAGTCTGGGCCCCTGTGTTTTTTGGCGTGTTTCTTGGGAAGGTAGTTGAGCTTGAGAATTCATCTTATCAGCCTGATATCTTGCCTGATCTTGGCTGGAATATTGCCTCTCCAAGGCAAGCGAGGTGTTCCCTACAGCATGGTTCACTGGGTAGGCTGAAGAACAAGGACAGCTCTGTAATTGCCACTTTCCCAAGGCAGATATGCTCCGTCATGCAGGACCACAGCTGAGCTCCACACAGGTGAGTGAGCTGCTGCTGTGGGAAGTTCAGACAATGGGCCTCAGTTTCTGCCTGCCTAAAGGTGCGTATGAGAGGGGTTGTTGCGAACTGCCTGTGTCTTCTCACAGTGAACCGCAAACAAACGGCCATTGCAATCACAATGTATCTCACAATCAGAAGGCTGTTCTAATCTCAATGTTATCTCAATCAGAAATCTATCCAATGGAGAGCCCCAAGTCACCGCTCTCTAAGGGCTCCTACCTCTCCAGTACCCAGGAAGGAAATGCCCCACTCCCAGGAGAGAGTGCCCCACCTTTAACCATCCATGGGTCACGTGGTTTCCGGCTGACCAATGTGACTCACCACACCTGTTTTAACGAGCCACAGGTGTCTTCTATTTAACCTGTACAGCAGCCAGAAGACTTCCCCGACAAGGGGTGGTCAGTCTTCGAGGAGCTTTATGACTTGCACAGGACACACTTTCAGCAGGGTGTACTGTACATCGATGCCCTATCATACCACTCCAGGGTACCAATGAACCAAAGAGTGACTGGACACATACTACACACTGAGTACAGACTCCCATGGTGATGGGATTAGCCCCACTAATGTTAGAGTTGAGTGTCTCAGTTTACTAGCAGGTTCCCTGGTTGCTCAAACGCCTCCCAAAAGTCAACATCTAGCACAAGTAGTAATCTTTAAAAATCCAGGGGAAAAAATTGGTACCACTCAAGCAAAAGCCACTGGCTTCCATGGGGCAGGCATTTCACTCCCAGCTTTCAGAATAGTGTGGTCAAAGCAAAAATCAACAACAGCATCATCAAAAATTCATGCCCATCCTGATGCTAGAACCTTTGTGAAACAACTCACAAGGAAAAAGAAGGAAATCTTTTATACGTGAGTAACTCCTCACCGAAATCTGAATCCTTCTTTCCTTTTTCTTTCCTCCATCAGTGACGCTAGTGTATTTTTGCTTCTCTTTGTAAAACCCAGAGTCTTTTGTCTTACGGTCATAACAGAGGGAGCTGATACTGCCAGGCTTACAAAACAAAGGGTCGAGCCATTTGTTTTCATCTGCTGAAGAAATTCAGTCAGCGTTTAATGTGATTGAGCTGGAAACTTTTCCTGGCTTCCTGCAGCAAGACCAGCTCACCTGCAGCAGCAGACAGCATGGTCAGCAGGTTGTCAAGGGATATTTCCTTTGTAATATTTACATACAAAAGGCCTTCCAGTGTTTTCAAGATGTTCTTTTCATAAGGCTTTGAAAAATGAGACTATGAAAAACACACTTTGAAAATGACATTTCATCAGGCTCGTTCCACTTAATCTCTACTGTTTACAAAACTAGAATAGTTTGAGTGATAGACCCAATAAAGTGTCTACCTCATAGATGCTAAAACAGAAAACAACTTTTTAAAAGTTCTTAATATTTTTTTTTATTACTGTAGTGGAGACGTGTTTTACATCATCATCTTCTTCATGCCTTTCCCTGAGTACAGAAAGAGGCCAGTTCCCATGGGACCCAAAGAGACAGGAGCAGCAGAGAGGAGATATCAGAGAGGAGTGTTTCAGTTCTGCAAGTACCGAAGGAGGAGATTTGTAATAGTCAAAAGCAAAAATTCTCATTTTCATTTGAATTGAATATACATTTTACTTATAACAGGGGTTTCTTCTACTGAGCCTGCTGTAATTCAGGGGATTTCACACTTACTCTCATGAGGAGACGTCATAACCTATGAGAAACCACACAGAGTAAAGATGCATCACTGCAGGATCTTTTTCTTTAGAAATTCTCTCAGGTACTGACTTTCATCTTCTATTCTCATACTATGAATTTTCGTACTGTGCACTCAGCAAATTCAAATTTGTACTCACCTTAAGGGCTGAAATAAATAAGTTCCCGCAGGCTAACAAATCTGATACGGTTACCATGTTAACTGAGTCCAGCGTTACCTGCACTTGTGCTCATGGCCCACAGAGCGGAGAGTTCTTGCAGCCCAGCAGACGCAGAGTAGCTCTCTACACTGTTGTAACTGGATCATGTCAGCAAGCTGTACCTGTGCGAAAACTACTGGAAAAGACACGATAAGATGAACGACCTAGCCCCAGTGATCTCTGCAGCCTGAGGACAGTAAAGATTGTTTAGACTGGTAGCGGTGCTCATCCCCCGCCACTGAATCATGCTGCTAACTACAGCCACCTACTTCGGTTTGAAGACCATGGAATACACTTTTGGCACTGAAGATTTTGTGCACCTTGCCCAGGCAAGTGTTTTGTCTAGGCTTTGACTCAATAAAATTTTGTGTGAATAAATTGTATTTTTCTTACACAGTTGGTCCATGATCATTTTAATTTAAACTTATGCATAAGTGAGACCAAACGTCACATGGAGTTGTCCTGTTACACCCTGATCAGCTTGTTCTTCACATCAGGGTATCCCCTGCCCTGTGCCAAAACAAACACTCATGAGGCCACAGAAAGGGTGAGACCAGGGAACTGATCAATACAGCGTGGTTGGTTTGTTGTTTTTTTTTTTTTTTCTGAATTAGCATTTGTGCAGCACTATGTAAAGCAAAATTTAAAAGTCAGTTTCACATTTCATAAATGGGCTGATATGTACCTAAATCTGCTGCTGCGTGACTCGGACAAAAGCAGCAGCATGCAATTCCAAATGCCAGTTATTCTCCAATGTCTATCTCTTTCTAAAGGTCTGTGCTCTTCACGTGTTTCATTGCTGCCTTGCTCTGCCCTGTATTTAGCTAATTCTTACATTTCCTAATTTTGACCTGGATACAACTGTATATACACAGTTGACCCGTAGTTACTCTTACCGCCAAAATGAATCTTTCAGAATGGAAGAGAAAAATGGAAATGCCACCCTCCCACATTACCCTGGAGGCTAAGCTGGCCGAGTTCAATGGACAAGAGCACGCTAGTTCAAGGAATGAGCGCAGAAACATGCACTCAGTGCAGGGATTCAGTATTTGGCTGGTAACTGCTGCTGCACAGGTCGGCGATTGAAATCAGGCAGCACAGCTGGGCTAGAAGGCATCTCTGCTAGCATGAGCTCTAGCTTCACATTCGTTCAGCTGTGGATGCTTAACACACGCAGAAAGAAGGAGGGACAGAGAGCTGGTAAGGCCTCACCTAACAAGCACTGACTGAATAGGAATAGTGAAGGCATCCAGGTCAGCTTTATAAAGTATTACAGTCATTTTCTTCCAGTATCAAACCTTGACAAGGTCTGTTTGACGCGGACTGCCAACCTCTCCATGGCAAGATTGACAAAGGCTCAAATTCTGATCTTCAGATATAGATCGTGCAAGACAAATTGCTGAACATTGTCCTGTCAAATAAGGGCACTTAAAGGTAACTCAGCACTAATTTTAATCTGTTTGATTGAATGCCTACCCCTTTGCTCCTCACAATAAGAAACCTGTGCGGTGAAGTACACAGCATCTCAGGGTTGAGCTGCAATATACTTCAGTGCACTTGGAAAAATTCTGTATTTTTAATTACTTAACGATCTGTAATTAGTTGAAGAGTAAGAAGAATTGAAGCCTCAGTGATTGGAATTCCTCTGTGAAAACTCAAAGCTTGGGTGGAGGGACGTTCTTTAAATCCTCCTTGGTTTGACTTCAGATAGTCTTTTTTATTTGCTTAAAATTTTAAGGCATAAATGCAATATAGCACCTTGATTTAAATATCTGCCTGCATCTCTTTTGTAATCAAACTACACTTCCTTCTTTTTCAGACATTGCAGGAGCTAAGCGTATGTCTTGTTTTGAAAAGACAGGGTTCTGCTAAGGAAGGCAGGAGCCTCCCTTGAAATGGAAAATGTAAACCCCCTCCCTCCGAATTATTAGAATTTTGAAATTAAGGGGCTCTCAGGCAAAGATATGGGAATAGGAGTAACAGTTCTTTACTAGAAAAAATAAAAAAAAAAAAAAAAAAAAAGACAAATGCAATAGTACAAAAAAAAAAAAATAACAAACACTGACAGAGTCAGAATACGACCCTGTTGGTCAGGGTGTTGGAAGCAGTCTGATTAAATGGTGGCAGATGTGGTTCTGTTGAAGCAGTGATCCTGTAGAAGGGTGTAAGTTTCCTCTGCAGGCCCGGTGGTGCTGTAGATGGGCCTGGTCATCCTCTGGGAATCCGGTGGAGAAGAAAAGCTGCTCCTCTGGGAATCCAGTGGGAAAAGGCTGCTTGTGCTGTCCCAAACCCCAGATCATATCCCCGGTGGGAACGCTTGGCTCCTTCCTCTTCGGCAGAGCATCTCACAATGGGGCTGATGTTATTCTGTGAGTCATGCGATAGATCCTTGATTGCCCATTAAACAGAGAGAGCTCCTGGAGGGAGTTATCTATGAGTCATGCGGCAAGGCATTGATGGGCCCATTAACAGAAGATAATCTGCAAGGAGGAGGCAAGGAAAACACTGCCCCATCTGGTCTCAACAGTTCATGAAGATGGTGATAGAATACATAGTTTGAGGCACATCTTACATCGTAACCTAGGACAGCCTAGTATGGATTTAAATACAGTTACTATACTTTAATTGGAAATGCAAGTTTGAATTCTCCGTTACAAATGTTTAAGATAAGTCAGCACTAAAAATACAGAAAGTAACATTCTGCACTTTTTGGTACAAAAATAGTTGATAACATATAATACAAGTATATTAATGAATCATGTATATTAATCATATACATCTCAATGACAACAAACATCAATAGACCAAAGCATTAAAGACAATTAAGAACTCAGACTTTACATGAAAAAGAAGAAAAACTATAACTATACAGTCCATGTAAACAAATACATGGGAGAGGAAGAACCTAAAGAGGATTGCTTCTGATTCTCTTGCAAAAGCTATCCAAGGAGAAGGAAAAAGTTGATCCAGCTAATTTCTTTTTGTGCAAAGACAATGAATAAAGGACTTTGCCTGTATTAGTCAAGTTAGGTCAAAATTATATCAAGCATCACATCCAAAGAATCAGACCATTTTTAAACTACAACTCACAGAAGCAATAACCAGATACTTTAAACCGTATTCTTTAAATAAATAATTTTATTTTCCCCTCAAAAAAAAAAAAGTTCCTTTTATTTGTTAATTACATTCCTCTACACAAAGTAACCCTTGTGTCTTCCTATTAGGTTCATACTTATCTTCAAGCACCAGTGAACCCAGCCATTCACTGGGAACAAAAGCACCTACAGTTCCAGCTTTCATTGGTGGTTTCCTTTTTCACTGGATATCAGCCAGACTCAAACTGCTTGAGGGGGGAAGTAGCAGACACACATAAACCACTATTTATTTCCAGTCCACATACAAGATACCTGATACAAGCCAACATGAAGAGAAATCCAAGGATTTAGTTTATAAGCATGGGAACTCGGAAGAGTGAAAGTTGGAGGGCTGGCAGAAAAGGAAGGGCAAGGGTGGAGACATGTGAATTTGGTTTTCAGCTCAAAGGTTCCTCTCATTTTTTCCCAGGTGAATGTGCTGTTGTTCTGACACAGAGGCCTGGGCAGCTCAGGTGTTCAGTGCTTAAACCACACCGATTTTTATGTAACCAGTTCCAGCAAAAGGACCTTCCATCAGGAGAACTGATAGCTGCTGGTGAGCAAATATTTCTCATTCTTAACTTTCCTTTAATACAGCAATGGGTTTGGCTGACAAATGCGTTACAAGTCTGGTTATATGAAAAAGACAAATTACAAGTGCTTAGAGATTAGCTAGCAAAACATTTGTTCTGACAAAAAAACCCCGAAGATTATTTATATGGTGTTGGCTGTCATTTTTTCTCTTAATCGTTAACTAACATTGGATCATGTAACATCAAAAATTCAGAATATTGAATTTAAACTGCCTCCAGCTACAGCTCCATAAATTATCCTTCCAAACCCCTATTGGTTTTCAATAGGATGACAATCAATTATTTAAGCTTCAGATAATTAATCTTGTAACTGGAAGAGATTTATACTTTGATTTATTCATGAATACATCACGAAAGAAAGAACTGATTCATGCATTCCATACCTGCTTTGTAGAGACATTATCTGGTGTGATTTCAAAGCCGTAATTATCTACACTTAAATAGCATTTTAACATGTTAATGTGGATGCTACATTTTCTTATTAACATGTAATAGGTAAACTGATACTTAAAATTGTTATTAACTTTCACACAGTTATTAACTGTGTGAAATTATTATTATGAAATGTTAATAATTGTTATTAACTTTCACACACCTTGCTGACTGAAGTTACTGCTCTGCACAAACATGGGGAAAATTCTAATGGAATTTTTATTACCAAAAAATACATCATCCCCCAGACTTAACTAAAAGTTACAGTCTCCGCTTAGAAAACACTGGGAAACTTCACGTTTTCTTACTAAACATCTATAATCTCCAATCATCAAATTAATGGGCATAATGAATAAGTTCCAAAGGAGATTCCTTTCTAAAACTCAGCCAACGATAGCTAATATGAACAAGCCTAAGGAGAAAAATATGTGAAACAAAGAACAACTCCAGAGTTCTGATGCCATCTGGGGGAAAGGGAACTGTTGTGAACAAGACTGAGGAGAAAAGTATTACAATAGATGTATTAATTATTTTAGCATCCTTCAGAAACATAGAATTCTTACTATAAGATGGTAGTTTATTTTTTTCTAAAATTTTGCACAATTTAATGTGCAAATTTTTCTCCAGTCACTTGAATAGAATACTTTTCTTGTCTTGAGATTACCAGCTATTGGAAGCAGCATTTGAGTTTATTCACTAGAAATTGAACTGTTAACAGTAATGTTAGTAATGTTGAGGAATTCATTAAAGTAAGGATAAAAGCTGCTTCACTTTTCATGCCTCTCAGTCCTAAGAAGCACGAAGCATCTTTTACCAGCGCTCAGGGCTGTAATTCCATACTGGATATTGCTTTAAATTCAAGTTTGAAATTTTTTTTATCAATACAGACACAAGTGCTTTGGGGGATTTTTTTTTTTTTTTTTTTGTAATTTAAATCAAAGCACTTTCTCAACAGGTCATGCTGGTAACTCCCAAAGCTCAGGCTCTGAAAAGTGGAATCTCCAGCAAGAACTGATAAGTTGACTGGGTGGTATCCTGGGCTACATGCATCATATTTTTAACTTAGTTCAAATCATCAGAGCTTTAATGGCTAAAGATGATTGTACCGGGCAGAAAGAAGACTTATAAATTAAAAGAATTTTTCTTTGTAATGCCTTTTCTCAACTACCACTTTTGTTCTCTGACTTTTATCAAGACCAGAAGTTATTGAATTTCTTTTACAATCATCTTTGTCAGGAAGAGAAGCAAACATCTTCAGAGTACTGAAACAGCCAGGAGCATCGATGCATTGTTTTATTAAGCAGGACTTGGGCTGAAAATCAGTTTTAAAATGCCATGAAGAATGGGGAAAATTTTTGAGTTTTCATTCTGAGAAATAGCTGGAAATTTCCTTAACATTTGTCTCACAATCTTTAACATCCTGGTTCACAAGAGTGCAGGCTAAAAAAGTGATAGCAATGTCAACATTCTGGAGGGATTCGCTGATTTGAAATGCATTATGCCTAGAGGCAAATACTCGTCAATTTTCCTATTTTATTATGGAGGATATCATGAGACATCTTTTGACCAAAAAAACCTACTGTCCATAAAAAAGAGCCCATGCTGTTAGTTTTCACTGAAACCAAAAAACTAACAGAATGAACAGCTAGCAGCACTGTCTTGAAGTTGTCATGATCCAGTATTCCGACATTGTACTAGTTCATAAGAAACAAAGGTTGAGTGACTAGAAATGAACTGAAATTAACTTTGCTCTCCTGATCCCACTGTGGTGAGAACTGTCCCCTGCAGCCTAATTTTGACAGCTGAAAGCAGTGCTGCACAATAAAATTAAGCACCTAAATTTTGTACTTTTCTCACAAAGAGAAGCATTTCCAGAATTAATCAAAACTGTCTCTGTAGCATAGGTTGTTAGGATACCACTAATAATCTGATTTACACTGCACCAGATTACAAATCCGTGTGACTAAAGCTTTTCCTTTGTTTTCCAGTTCCCTTGCTGTGTTGAAAGGGATCTTCTCAAAGAAATAATGCTCCATTCGACACTGGCCTTGTCCCTCCTGCTAATTGCAGTCTCTTCCAACCTTGCGATGGCAATCAAAAAGGAAAAACGAGCACCTCAGACACTGTCAAGAGGTACTGTATATTTACTGTATATAGTTACCTCCTTATCTTACAGTCTAGATCAGCAAATGTTTTTATTTAGAATATACCTGAAAGCACATATATATGTTAAGTGACACTCTAAGTAGTGTATCTTCTTATTTCATGTCGTTTCACTCTGTCAGTTTGTTCTTAAGGATATGTCTGACAGGGGCCTCACATAACCTGCATAATTTATATAACTCATAGTAACCTAGTAGAAGCAAATAACCTACCCTGAGTCTCTCAAAATGGGATACACTTGTAGAACTATCAGTGAAAAAATATTCTCTCTTACACCAGTCAAAGGATATTTTGCTATGGTAACTTGTTAACTATTGAAACATAGTTTCATAACTTCTGTTGCTCTAGAGCAATTTTTGTGCAGACCTATTTTTATACACAGAACAACAGTTTAAGCCACTGGTGGGTTTTTCTGGGTCACCTTTTTTTTTCTTTTGCTTTTCCTCAGCTAGTCACAGTCATGCTTTGCAGTGAATAATTCACTTTCTTGCAGTCCATAAATTGCAACCTGAATGTTACCTAAAGATCCTATTTTAAGTTATTTACGTCTGATCAGTCCTCAGAAATACAAGCAGAGAAACAGCTTACCGAGGTCTTTTCCTCTTCTCCATCTTCTCTCTCCTTTCAGGCCTATTCACCTCAAAAAAATCTCCAGTTCCCTTCCTCAGCTCTTCTGCAAGCTGTGCAAAGCCTGCAGACCCACAGCTCACCTCTGAGGTCTTCTCATACTAAGCACTGGCAAAGCCCCACCTGTCACAGAGGTCTCATCTGAGGCTGCTTATAACTCTGGGGGCATCCGGGCAGCAAAAGGAGAAGTGCAGGAACAGATCATTTGCAGGAATTGTACTGAAGATTTGAAGTTAGCCCATATGAAAGAAAAATATTATTGGGCAGTCAAAAGGCTTCACAAAACAAGAGGAACAAGGATAAATGTTTTTCCATATGCAAAGGGACTGTATATATAAGACAAAATCATGCAACACCTGGACTAACCAAAGATAAATTGCAAATCACTTCTCGTAAGTGATATCCATGGAGAAAGGTTATACTCAATCTGGTATCTACTGCCTATCTTGCCTAGATCAGGGTTTATTCTTCCCACTAAACCTAAATGCATGAAAAGATAACAAAATCCCTTCTATTCTGGCAATTTTGAATAAAATAGTCACAGTAAGCAAGTATCAGTTTTCTAATTATGGTTTCAGGCCTTTTGGGGTGCTGTAGAGCCTTTACCTGTAAAGGTAAAGAGTACTTTACCTGTAATTTTCGCAGATCAAAGGGGTGTACTTGAACCTGTGCTAACATGACCCTAGCTGACTCCTCTGTGCAGTTACCTACATCAGCAGTTGACTTCAGCTGGAGCTGGGAACACACTGGTCAACACGCCAGAATCTCAGCACCAACAGACAGATCTCTAATTGAAATCACTCTCCTGAAAGAAGAGATGACCTAGTATCATCACAAGCAATTGTCCCATGAAAAAGCTAGAAGCAAATCTCTGCATAATCAGGGCTCATCCAAGCGCTGTCTGGACCGTGCAGAAGAAACAGAGCCTTAACCTGGTCCAGATCCAGAAGCTGTTCTACGATTCCCACAAGGGCTGTCGTGAATGGAGCAACGCTGTCTGGGAGGCAGGGATCTACTACACAGGGGCTGGCATCTTTGGGATCTGAAGGCATGAAACCAACTGGACAATTTGCTTTTTGAGATCAGTGTATCACCAGTTATGGATGAGCTATGAAGCTGATGATTCATAAGGATTTTGTTTCAGTGGAGATTTTTATTTAACAGCCATTCTTCTATTAAATTATTCAATTAAATGAAGTACTTGCAGCTCCAGAAATTGAAATTCATTACTCAGGAGTTTACAACCCAAGACTATTCTAACAACGTTCATATTAAAGTCAATCTCATTTGAGCTGCCATATTTTATTTTTCTCTCTTTTATAAGCCAACTTTCTCTTTAAGCCCCAAAGGTCTACAGGAAATATGGAGCAGGCAATTTAAAAACATAAGGATTTGAGTGTAGATTTAGGGACCTCAGAGTATTTAGAAAGGTATCTAACAAACAGATTTGCCAAAGGACTTGAACAGGATATGCAATCAGCTGAAGGTTTTTTTGGGGGTTTGATGGTCAGTTTCTTTTTTTAATCTTCCAGTCCACCTATCAGGAGAGGTAGAATTAGCATATCCACAACATTTGGGAACCTTTGACTAAAAAACCCGAATCCTATTTGTGTACAACTATTGATAAATATTAAAAAAGTAATTTGTTATGATTTACTTGCCTGGCCACCGGTTAATCTTTCTGTTATATTTCTAGGGTGGGGAGATGAAATTACCTGGGTACAAACTTATGAAGAAGGACTTTATCAAGCAAAAAAAAGGTAAGAGATTAAAAAATCTTTTGAAAGACAAAGTTGTTAATCAGTCCTGCCTGAATATACTATAACGAAACAGAACAAAGAAACACCATGACAGCTGATCCGCAGACCACCCAGTTAAATAAAGCAGATTTTGTGCCTATAAATAAAAGCCACAGTAGGGGCCTTATGACTCTGAAGCAACATCATGGGCCGATAGTTTAATGCTGTTATTTCTTTGTCACAACAGCAGTGTTGTCATTTGAATAAGCGATGATAAATAGATATTATAATTCAAAAAAATACATCTCCTGTGGTTTTTTTAGTATTATGTACCTCTGCTTACTTCCTTAATCAGTCACTGGAAAGCAGTTACGCTTGCTTTTGCACGGTGATCTACCTCTGATGTTTTCCCCGATACTTTATTAGTTGGCATAAACGCACAATGTACTCACAATTTCTCACTGTCTTTGTAGAAATGAAAGTTCCAATCAGAATATTCTGGGACTCAGCTGAAAATATATCTGAGAATTCATAACAATACTTATTTGAATCTTTTTTACAGTTCATTTTAGATCATATTACTATAGCATGAGCTATTGTTATTTTTAAAATAAAAGGCAATTAATTTCTTGTACCCTATGTGAAAATGGCTAGGACCCGAACAGTTCTTGACAGTGATAGCAAATCAAGCATTAGTAACTGATTTGCCAAACAGTGACAGTAGTTTAAAAAAAAGTACAGGAGAAAATGCACAGGATTATTTTGAATTTTGACATCCAAAAATATAAAATGTTGATACTTTACAAAACTACTTACAGAAAAAATAATTTACTGTATATCTTCTCAAGAAAACTTAAAAAACATGAAAGTTTTCATGGGAAGTATTTCATGATAAACCCAATATTGTAAAAAGTATTTTATTCCAGTTCATACAGATTGTTTTTATTTTCTTAATCATAGAGAATTTCACACCTAAGCAATATTAAATACCTCTTCAAGTTTGGTTATTTATTAACTTGGAATGAAATTATGATGACTCTGCTGTTTCTTTCTTCTAGAATCTCTTCAGAAAACTTATTTAGATATAGAAACTCTATTTCTCTATTGTTTTCTTTTACAAATGAGCTGTGTTCTTTTCTCTTTCTCAGAAATGTCTGTAATCCTCCACAGAATATCTGTACGGTTTTACTGCGGGTTAACATGAGATTAAATGTAATTTGCCTTTTCCCATCTGCTAGTAAAATCACTCATTTGCATACTTGTCAAGTGATCTAACTACATGTTTTATTTTTATTAATAAAGTAACAAGCCACTGATGGTAATTCATCATTTGGAAGACTGTCAATACTGCCAAGGTAATTTTGATTTTTTTTTTGTGTTAAAATTTTGTGAATATTTTTATAAGAAATTGCACCTATCTACGTATTTGCTTTGCACTTACTGCAAGTTATTTAAAGACACAGGTAAATGAAAATCTATTTGAAACACTAAGAATTTGTTACTGTTATTTACAAAAACTTTGCTATGGAACCACCCAAAAAAGAACATGAATAATACTGAGTGCTACTGCCCTGCTATCCCTAATGTAGCGCCTGCCAGTTTGAATTAAGAGACACAGACAGATTTGCTACTGACTCATTGAACAGATTTAATATTGTTTGGCTCTCCTGAACTGGTAACTAAAGAAGGAGACGAGGACAGGGCTGCTGAAATCAATCTAATAAGAACTCTCTGAGAATAATGCACTTTTGTCAAGCTGAGACATGGTATCCATTGAGACGACAGGCTTCATAAATAACAGAAGAGAGCTTCCATTTTCATAGCCGGGAGGTTATACTGACATGGGTCAAAAAAACCCAAAAAGCAGTGATAGAGCCCTTAAGTGTGTCCTCAGGAATGTGAATCAGCAGAGACAGGAACAACGTTTCCAGTCTCTGGCCAACGCAGTGCCTAAATGCAGACGGAAGGGCAGAGCTTGAGATGGACTTCAAAATGATCATATCTTTTCCAGCACTGAAGAAAGCTTTTGCAGAAAACGAAGAGATACAGGAAATGGCCCAAAATAACTTCGTTATGCTGAATCTCATGGTACGAAGGGTTTGGGGCAATTTGACTGGTATCTTTTTTTGGCCTGTGTTTTCTCTTTCTTTGTCTTGCTTTTTCATGTCATTTTAGCTAAATATCTCTGGCATTTCAGTAACATGTAAGTACAGACATTTGTGCACGTGTATCCACACACAAGTAGTACCTTTTTTGATTTTGTCCTTTGGTACAAGATTATGCACATTATTTCAGTAAAATTTACAGAAATATTTTAATAACTAAGTTTAATTTCTCTGACAGCATGAAACCACAGATAAAAACCTGTCACCTGACGGACAATATGTGCCCCGAATCATGTTCATAGGTATGTACAATATTTATGTATTTTCAAAGACGTGATATCTGAAACTATGCCAGGGTCCTCTTTTGAGGACATCAGAATGATTCATTCTGCAAAAAGGAAATAGCTAAAAATTTATCATTACCATGGCATTAGTCTAGAACTTGGCAGATCTGAGTTCAGTTGTCCCTCTGTCACAGGCTTTGACCCTCATGAACTTCCTCAGGTTACAATATGTTCTGGAGGGTACCTAATCCTTGTGTGGGGGCGAGATACTTAAATATCTGTTAGCATCCGAGCTTTTGCTCTCCGTGCTTCTTGCTAGTGCTGTTTTAAGATAAAGTTTAAGGAAAACAGTCAAATATTTGACTGAATGTAGATGTCTACAGTGTGGACATTACCACAGAGTAAGTCAATAGTCAGTGGCATCTCAGGAATGCTTTATCCCATTGTAAAGCTGACTTCTGGAATAGATCAAATGAATCATGCTGCAGAATGCCTGTCCCTTTTCACTGACTGCACAGGGAGCCTAGAGTGACTAGCTCTGTGGTGACATCCAAAGTTAGGTGAGATAAAGGCCACGCTCAGACAGAGAGCAATGTAGTAATAGGAGTCGGTTAATTGACAAAAAGCTTGGAAGCGGAACGGGGAGAACAGATTTTCACAACAACTTCCATGATGGGAACCTTAAGAATCACAAGATTTTCATTCTGAAGGCTCTGGGTGGATCATGCTAATATTGCATTAGATACGAATGACCCTCGCTATGTGTGCATGCAGTCAAATTGGCCTCTCCTCATGTAACCCCAGGACTTGTAAACCAGGATATTTTTCTTTAAATATGGATGAAATGCATGTGTAATCTATCACTTAATAATAGCTGCATAATATAAAAATGAGCATTAGCTTTTGTTCAGGATTTCTCCAAGTAAAGAGCAGCTGGCTGGAACAGAGCGTAACGGCCTTGTAATTGCCTCATTGATGGAATCAGAATGGCTCAGAAACAGGGCTGTCAAGGTAGCACCACTCACATTGCCCTCAGCTGTTGTGGGAATGAGAAGGCATGTTTAATATGATTACTTTTTCAGACCCATCTCTCACAGTAAGAGCTGATATCACAGGAAGATACTCCAACCGGCTTTACACTTATGAACCACAAGACATGCCATTCTGTAAGTACTCCCTTTGTTGTGTTACTTTGCATTTCATGTTGTAAGCCACCAGACACACCCCATCCCGATCATTTGTGCTTGAGAATCTGTTATTATCTCAAAGTAATGAATAAAGACTGTGTGTGAGCATTCACAATCAATTACAATAGTCTGATCTGTTCTAGCAGAACACTTAAGCACACCTTTTGTCCCATTAAATTTATTGGGACTACTCAGGTACAACAAATGGGAAGATCATGAGTGAGAACTTTCAGGATCAAGATCTAAGCAGTTTGCTGGTGAATGGCGAAAGTCACTATGCTCAAAGGTATCTAACTAAGCAATGTAAACAGTCAGTAGTGGGAGGTAATCAGTAAAGAAATGCTGGTGGTCACCTGGGTACCACCTATCACCCATATTTCAGAAAGGAATGTGATTTTTCAGGTTGAGCTAGTCCTTACTCTATGCCACCTGTCTGACACCGATGCAGTATCTCACCACAAATATGCACGTCACATCTGATTACCAGGATTGCTGTTGAGAAATAAGGGAGTTGAAAGGAGTCTTGTCAAATCCCTTAAGTTAAACATTTTGATTCATGAAACTTTTTACTTTCTGCTCTAGTATCAATGCCACAGAATTTTCACAATATAAAGCTCAAAAATATGTGTGACCATAAATTAATTTCAATGTAAACAATTTACTAAGCAAACTAGGAGGGTTTTTTAATTGCATAAAAGCACTTTAAGTATATTTTTACAGTTCTTACTTATTTTTCTTTCAGTAATAGAGAACATGAAGAAAGCACTACGCCTCATTCAGACAGAACTGTAACCAGCAACAGTGAAATGACCGTAGCCTATACAAGGTGAAGCTGCACATAGGAAACATAACATTTTGAAATATTTTAGTTAATCTTTCTATCTCTACTAGCATTTTGAACTTTTACCAAGCAGCTCTGGTACATCAGATTTCGTAAGAAAACAATATGTACAATTTGAAGAACAAACATAGAAACGCTATTGCACCCATTTGGAAAACAAGAGGAGAAATCTATTAAACACTTTGAAATTGTTATCTGAATAACTGAAAAAGATGTTTTAAGGTGCAGAAACTTTGAGCTGTATTTATCAATCCATCTATGACTTTAAGTCAGCTATTACTTCTGATCAGGAGTTATAATCAATCTTTTTGATGTCTATTTGCAATTTATTATACAACTTGATAGCTGCATCTCAGCTTCTAATTTTTATTTTTATTGTAAGAAATTTGTAAGTTGTTAGTGTACCTCTGCTTTATACACTTATTTCTCATTAAAGGGAAAGAAACTTTGCTGTTAAATCAGACAGGAAGGCTCTTCCTATAGATTGTGGAATAGCTTATATAGAAAAAAACAGTGATCTAGGCTTATCTTTCTTCTGTATAATTCTCTAACTATCGTTCTGATAGCTGAAAACAGAACAGACATTTCACACTGAGCATGTGGTCTCGGTGAAGTGATAATCAGCAAATAGCAACTACAGGTTTTGCTATGATAAACATACAGTGAAGCAAGAGAGATGGAAGGAGATAGTCCCAGAACTCCGCTCCTGAGGCGAAGTGATGCTTGTAAAGTCTGGTACGGGAAAAATGAGCAGGCTTGTCCTAGCTCTTTTCATTTAAATGGCACTTGAGTCACGTGAATCTCATCCCAGGGTCATTACTTCTTTTTCTGTAGCATCCCATCATGGCGGCAGCTTAATGAGGGGATCTGTACATACAACGTCTTCACAAAATTTCCCTAGGATCACTGTACGCAAAGGCAGATGCTGTTTCGAGTAAAAAGCTGAAGACTGCTGAGATAACAAACTATTTCAACTATGTGCTTTTTCATTAGAGCAAGACAGTAAGCAATTCATCTGCAGAAAAGCACATGTTATGTTACGTGTAAAGCACCAGTGTTACTTGTTTGTGCTGCCTGCCGTTTCCTGTGATGCTGCCTAAATACACATATAAAAAATGAAGGAAGGATCTTTGCAGGACCACTTTGCTAATTTACAATACCTAGTATTAATTTCATAGAATCATAGACTCACAGAATGGTTCAGGTTGGAAGGGATCTTAAAGATCACGTAGTTCCAACGTCCCTGACATGGACAGGGATACTTTCCACTAGATCAAGTTGCACAAATCCTCATCCAATCTGACCTTGAACACTTACAGGGATGGGGCAGCCACAGCTTCTCTGGGCAACCTGTTCCAGTACCTCACCACCCTCAGAGTGAAGAATTTATCATGAACAAGTTATATTGTGCCTATCTATGTCTTCATAACTATGTAAAATTTGGATATAAGAGTATATTCCAACAGAGTGGTGATAAATGACCTGTACAGTAAGAGAAAAAAAAAAATCTTGTATTAGTCATTAACAGTATATTGTTTTCATAATGAGTTAAGTGATATTTTAACCTATGGGAAAAAGCTAGAAACAAAATTAGACTGGTAATCACATTCTTTGAGTTGTGTTTAGCTCTACTCATTTATGTCCATATGTATTCCAGATCTGGCAACATTTCCCATTCTGTGGGTATACTGTCTTTCAAGCATGCCAGAGATGTTCAGGACAAAAGGATGTGAGCTAGTTGCCAGAGAACACACAGGATAACCATGGCAGCACTTTCAAAGTAGAGCTGAGAGAAGATTTACTTTGAGCACAAAATAGAAAATGCTTAAGTATGGTAGATTCAAAATATTACTGAAAGATTAGGCAGAAATTGATAGGTCTTTGCTGTCATATTGCAGTGAATTTTTTTCCCCTCCTTATATTCATTTTCAATATCAGCCTAGATCATGGGAGACATTGTTCTGAAACAACGTCTGCTCTAACTCAAGCAGGGCATCACATGTGGGATAATTACACTATTAGCCAAAGCCTGCTTCACTTATTTAAGATTCAGAAGACTAAGATTTCAGGCTCTGGATGGATATTGGTGGAAGTGTTTGCATGGCTATGCTTTCATTCGAATGTGAAACAAAAACTTTCCATTTCAGACCTGGAAAACAGCTGCAAAACGAACCCGTTGTCTTCCCTTTAACTCTAGTAATTACATCTTTGTCCATGGTATTCTTTTTTCCTTGCCTACTACTACTACTATCACATTAATTGCAAAGATGACAGTGTCTGCCATAAAAGACCACTTTTATAGATTACCCTAGTCAGTCCAGATATTCCATCAGCCTTTCAGTGAAAGAAGGGCATCCTCACACATACAAATGCTGAAGAGCATAAACATGCTGCTGGGTTCTCTGGAATGTACAGTGGACGACCACTTTCATTCTTCTTTCCTGTTAGATAAATGCACATATATACAGCCCAAACGCAGGGATGATGTCCTTTTTGTGCTGATGGCTGTCACTCTTCACACTGAAATGCTAATACACTTCTATATTGAAGAGAGGGAAGCCACAAACATGGTCTGATGTCACATCAACGTAACTCTGTAAGAGAAGGCTCAGGGGGTTCTTATTAATCTATATAAACATCTGAAGGGAGGATGAAAAGGGGATAGCGCCAGGCTCTTTGCAGTGGTGCCCAGTGACTCGATCAGAGGCAATGGGCACAAACTGAAACACAGAAAGTTCTGTCTGAACATCAGAAAATACCTTTTTACTGTGAAGGTGACCAAGCACCAGCACAGGTTGCTGAGGGAGGTGATGAGTCTCCATCCTTGGAAATAATCAACAGCCACCTGGACAGAGTTCTGGGGAACTGGCTCTAGGCGGCTCTGCTTGAGCAGGGTGTTGGACCAGGTGCCCTCCTGAGGTCCCTTCCATCCTCAACCATTCTGTGAAGTCAGTAGTTCCAACTCAGTGGGATTATTTAGCTGTATTCATAACAACTGCTTTTAGAGAATTATCAGCTAAAAATACAAGTCACTACTTTCAGTGAATAGAAGAGAAGATCTGCTTGTTCAACTGTCTGGAGCAAAATTGCAAAAGCAACATAATTCACAGCAACAAGATCTGATTCTACTTTTACAATTTAAACTATCAGGGTTATAGAGATGAGGGGAGGCCCTTACAGCAATGAACAGCTAACACACAAGAGCTATTCCTAGATACAAGGACACACTGTAGTTGCTCTGAGATAAGGTTACCAAACTCAACCCAGATCTTATGCCTGTGGTTGCCCTCAATGAATTTACTGTTCTGAGAAATCCTGATGTGTAGCCTTTGCTCTGGTTTCTCTGGAGAGGGTGTGTATGAGCTACCCCTACTCAGTCAAAATCAAGTTTATACACTTTTCACTGCTGATACCAATTTCTAATAAGATACACACTTATATATATTCACTTTTGCTGGTGCAGTTTTATACTAAAATGTATAGTATTGCCATTCTTCCCTCTTAGCATCTATGACGCAGCAGGTAGGGTACCAAGTTAAAAGACTACATACTCAAACAAATATATCTTGGCTCTTGTAGAAAGACTGAACTACTGTATGTAACCTAAGCTCCACTCAACTACGAGCAGATGGATGTCGACTTGCTTGATCTGAAAGCTGTATGTTGACTGTTACTTTACACAAACATTTGCATGCTTAGGGATTACGTTTGGGTGACTTATTTCAGTGGATCCATTCATAAGCGAAGAGAGGGCTGTCAAGAATCCACAAAGCTGGGATCCCAAAAGGTTTGTGATTCAGGACCACAGTCCAGAACCTGTCTGGGCTCAGGAATGCTAAACACCATAGTCTGACTGACCTCAGTGCTGTAGGAGAAAATAAATGGTAGAATTATCACTTATTGGGATTGTCAAAGAAAAAAATAATGCAAGCCCTGGGCCTGGGAATCTACTGTTTTTCTCCTTATTTGGGGCATTTGATATTGAGCCAGTGGACGGGAATTAAACTATGTGAATTAAATAAAATACAATATTATAAATAACGAAATTTTCAGAACAATAAAATCATCACTGACTTTCATTCTTGAACGAAAGTTAGCCTTTATATCTACACTGCAACGCATGCTATTTTGACATTTGAGGAAAATCTGGATTAACTGTCACAGGTATTATTGATGCTGGTTGCATCTGTAATCTAGAACAATCTTTCTACAGTATTTTCCACGGCAGAAGTTTTCAACACCTTTGACAAACCACACATCCAAGCAGACAGCAGCCACTTTCCAGAAATGTCACAGGCACGTGAATTCCTCTGTGTCAGATGAGAACTCTTTCCTAAGTCTCTACAGGGGGTTTCACCCTCTTCTTTCCCTTCTCAAATCCCCATAGGAACCAGGCTGAAATCTGTTCTCAGCCATAGCCTTGAGAAATTAGACTAGATCTTTGGGATTCTTACAGATTCAAATCCAGTCCTTTTGGTGGAGCTAGATATTCAGGTAAAAACCACCCTGTATGTTGCACACGTTTTCCATTCACAGCTCAGTTTGAAATTCATCCTTAATTTAGAACTGCTACTATGTTTCTGCCTTCTCCTCTTTGAAGATTGTTTTGCCAGGTAACATCTCTCCTGATGGAACAGAAACTCAGATCTTGGAATAAAGTCTCATTGCTCTGGGATAAGCCCGTGCAATGACAGATACAACATTGATCTTTCCCTTTTTTTCCTCTGAAATGAATGGCATGAGACACTGCTCCCTATTTCTGCCCTTCTTATCTGCTTGCGTGCCACACAGCTTTATTCACAACATTAGTGGACAGATTTTTATTCACACTCTTTACCTCCCTCTCTTAAGAAAGAGTGGGAAACTGTTCCCTTGGTTAACTGGAACTAAACCAACCAGATTTATCTGACCACTGCTGTTTGGGTTACAGCTGAAGGAAGAGAATAAAAGACTGCAAATATGAATGTGAGAGCAGAAGTTCTTTTACATAGAATAAATTAAGTCACAATATAAGGACTAATAGATGAGAAAGCCTACCTGTGTAGACTGTGTGCTTTTACAGAATTCACAACTTGTATACTATATGTGTGGACGCTAATATTAACATGAGCATAATATAGCATCACCTGCGGAAACCCATGTTTTGTACAAAAGACTTCTCTACATTCTGCCTTTGCTACGAACATGACATTCCAGGAAGCAAATTTTATTGCCACTTTTTCAAATATCCATGCCTACTTAACTGTCTGGACTTATCTGTTGTAATCAGACCAAGGGCAGTCAAACAAACGTGGACTTAACGTCAGTGAGGCGAGGCCCAGGAATCTGAGAACCGACAGAACAGGATCCTCCCCTATGTATCCGCCTCAGCACAGAAAGGCGTTGGCTTTTCTAGGCAGGTGGCTGATGTATTGGTCTGCAGAGCTAAAACATTTTCCCGTGTGCAAATATTTGCACTTGACCAGAACAAAAGAAAAGCCACCATAGCTTTGTGTACCACAGAGGTGAGAGACTGTGGGACACCTCAGCACTTAAAATGCAAAAGTAACTTGATCTTGCAGAATAAGGCTGTTATACTTTGGATTGGTTCATGTGCTACATGTGTTCTTGCCAAAGGCTGACATGAAGAAATTTCCAAATGCTGAGGTGTCCTTCACAGGATCAGCCAAGTCACTGGTCCACTTCCTTCTGTTTCCTCCTTTGTTCAAATGGATGCACAGATCCACAGTACGAGTTCAGTGGAAATAAAAAGTCTCTGTGGCAGTTAAAAAGTCCAAAAACACCAATCAGAAGGGGAAGAATATTCTTTCACCAGAATATCTCCAGAATTTACAATCTATATATTCATATCTTTTCCTTGCTGTTCGAGCTGCTCGTGCTATTCATCGCTTACCATCTTTGGTTGCCACTGTGTATTATAAAGTAACTGACCCACTAGTCACTAAAAGTGGATCTATTTCAGCAGACTGTTTTCTTTTAAGAGGTATCAGATATTTGCTGATCCCTTTAGAATAAGAGAAGACAAACGAAAACAACAGCTTCCCCCATTCTTTGCATAATAAGAAAGAACTCAAATACAACGGAGTGATCCTTTAGTTCACATTGCCATAACAAGCACTGCATTTCAAAATTTCCCTATAATTCCAACTCCAACTGTTCTTAAGTAGATGTTCATAAAGTCACCCTTTGTATATGTCTAAGTGTGACCTGTGAGAAAGAGAAAAGATACCATATGCAACAATTTGTCAAGGTTATAATGCTTATGAGACAACACTCCTCAGGGGTATTTTTGATGCTTAGATTTGGCTATTGCTTCAGGAAAGAGCCTAAAAATACTTCAAAAAGATCTACTGTATCTTCTGTTACCTCTCTGTGCACACTGAGGATCACTCGTTCCTGCTTTGCACACCCTGGCTCCATGTTCCTAAGTGATTGTTTGTGAAAGGTTGGCACACACAAATCCATCCTGCTATTTAGCACCCAGCCAGCTGTGGACACCTGAGTTCATGGATATATACAAACCACCAGCTTCATTGCTTACGTTCACATACAAGGAAGAGGACAGTGACTACCTGGAGAAGAAGCTACGCCCTAAGGTGAGGTGTATTGTGCGGGACAGGGAGAAAAGGAGCCTTGATCTGCTAAGGAATTTTTTGCTTCAAGACTACGAGCAGGTGGGGTTGTGATTTTAAGCAGCTCTTCAGCATTTGTACCAGAGTACCTCAAGAGTGGAACAAGAGCCCACATCTCCCAGAGCTGCACTGCTTCACTTACTTGGAAGACAACTCCACATTCAATATATGTTACTGTTATCAAATATTTTCACATATACACAACAACTGAGGAGCACTCCCACCCTAATTGAAAGAAATATTCCCTCATGGCTTTAATTTTCATTAATTCTTATAAACTAGAAAGAAAAAAAAAAGACACAAATTCCTAAATCTCATAATGAATTCCCAAAAGACAATTCAAAGATTCAGAGCAGCAGTTACTCTGAGCCTGGAAAATCAGTCTTGCCTTCCTTGGAAGAACGCCCTTTCTTATTTACTAACCAAACAAATTAATACACAGGGAGCCACACTCCAGTGAAAATGTATAATGGGTTGTTCTGCGTTCTTCGACTAAAGATATGGGATGTGGAACAACTCCTTTAAAGAGAAAGAAAGCTTTGGACTGTGTTTGGTTGTTGTTCGTAAAAGCCAAGAAACAATTTTGTTGATGTCTCACAGAGACTTTTAGATGTATAAGTATTCTTTCATATAATATTTCTAGAAGGCAACAGTGAAAATGTGAACTTATTTTAAGTGTTTATGTGGTTTCCACTATATTAACACCATCAGGTATGACTACTAGGGATACCTCGAGGCTGCCTTTCCTGACCAAATGTGTTGGCTGCACAGATGGTGAGCAAACTTGTACACCCCAGGTACAGCTATAAGGCATCTCTGGAGCACAAAAGACCAGATAGCTTGGGCAACGCCGTTATCCACAGCAGGTATGCTGCCTGAAGGTCGCCTGTGATATGGGAGTAGCGTTAAAGAGACTGACGGATCCTTTGGTTATCTACCCTGAAGAGAGTCGCGGGAGCTAAGGATGTTTAGCTTTCCATGTTTTTATACAGAAGGAACTAAAACGTAGGCAGGTTAAAATCACACAAAAAAAGAATGTGGCAGTACAAGGAAATGAAGGTGCATTTATCCAGCTGATATGAAAGAAAATAAGCACAAATTTGTGCTGACTCTTTCTGACTGTGTTCTATTAGTCATTTAAATTCTTGAAATTAAGGGGGAGAATGCACTGTGCTAAGATAAATGAAAGAGAGCATCCACAATTTTGTAACCAATGCATAAACCTTAAAGCATAAAGCCTTTCCTTCCTGCACTGAAACAAATCAAAGGATATGTGTCCTACCAGAGAAAGGATGACTCACCAAGAAAGCTAAAGAAAATTCTTCCTGTGCTATATAGTTTCATAACATGCTCTACTGAGCCATAAACGAACCCAGAAGTAACAATGTCTTTGAGAAAGAGTGAATTCCAGAAATATTTGTGGTAAACAGAGAACTCCAGTCTTAGCTACAGAGCTAGAGGTCTTATGGTAGCTACTATGTCTGCGGGTAAAGTTAAAATTAATTTAAAGAAGAAACTGTGGTTCCCAGTCTGACAATAGCAAGTATTGCCAGTGCCAGCAAATATTTGGCATTACTTGATGCATGTATTTCAGTCATGTAGACTCAATACATTTGTGGCAGTATGCTGATAAATCATAGAAATGTTCAAACCACATAGTGACTATAGGAGCAAGTTGCCAAAAATACGTCAGGCTGATCACCAGATTTTGAAACTGCAAAGTTGAAAAACAAGTAAAATCTTCCATAAAAATAATTCCAATAATTTACAACAGTTCAGGGAAAAATAAAACACATATTTTTATGCATAAATTCTGAATGTAGTGACAAAACTCACTTATGAAATCTGGAATACACTTTTAAGGGTATTTCTTTTATAGAAGCATAGATTGCTTTTCATGCTGACACAGGGGTGAGGGAATTATCAGTGGCACAATTTTGGTTCCCATGCCTTTTGTAGGTAACCAGCACAACTCGGTGCCTCTCTGAAGTGCCTGATCACTGACACACACAGGAGGAACAAACAGGAAGAATTAGAGGTCTGTGTGCAGTTGCTGGGCTTACTAGAACTGTAATGGGGGTCAGAATTTGACCCCAAAAGCACTACTTAGGCTGATGTGAACACATTTCCCCTTTTTGGCCATTACACCCTTCACATGATTCTTCATAGAATCATAAAATGGTTTGTGTTGGAGGGACCTTAAAGATCACCTAGTTCCAGCCCCCCTGCCATGGGCAGGGACACCTTCCACTAGATAAGGTTGCTCAAAGCCTCACCCACCCTGGCCTTGAATGCTTCCAGGGATGTAAGTGATTACTTTACTCAGCAAGTAAAATGTACTTTTCCTAGTAGACAACACTGGGTCTGCTTAGATTAAGGGAAGAGACGGTAGCTGCTGTACTTTTATTGTTATTCTTGGTTTATTTTGACACATGATTAGACAATAATCTTAATCCTTGGTTGTTACAAGCTTACCTGAAGTTTATCAAGTAGCTAAACTTTAGTTGGCCTTGTTCAAATTGAGGGGAGAGGCTTATGTTTAAATGCAGAGTATCCAGTACAGCTCGAGGCAGGCTACAGAAGGAGTGAAGGCATGGTATTATATCTAACACATATGGAGCTGGCTTCTGCTTAGAGAACAGTGATGGCCTCAGAGCAGAGCCTTGGTCTTCAGTGGGCAGTTATTTACCAACCAAGTGTTGAAGTTTTTGTATAAATATTTTTCTCTTATGTTAGCAGTATTACTCTGAAATCAGAATAACTGTTAGCACAAAGTGCCTGAATTAGAACAGTAGCACTGAATTCCCTACTGGTACCTGAAGGTGAGCGCATACAAGCATATGAGGACCTATCACTCTATGTGATTTACCTACATAAGTGCTTTAATGCAATTTAAGTACATACTTGTAACATTGTCTCTTCTGTAATGAGTGGTAGTATTTTTAATTACTAATTTTATTGCCTGTAAGAAGGATATATAAACTTATTGCATGAAACATCAAACACATTGTAAGTGTGTTTCTGCGGTTAAATTGTGGGGGTTGTTATAATCTCTTCTTATAAAAAGCTTGATATAGAAAGGCTGCATCATCCTGATATACATTAGCTTTAATCACTACTTTATGCACCTCTTAGGGGAACAAAACATATCTCTAATTATTTATGTAGTTACCAAGGCAATTACCGTGCAATGATTACAGAAAATTTTCAAACTCATCTCCTATAAAAGCTAGGCTTTGTGCAATTAGAATAGAAGAGCAGATAGAGATGAGGTGGTTCAGTAGAAAAAGGACAGCTTACACAGCCGAAGTCATAATGCTAGACAAGAAGAGATGCTGAATTACAGTACAGATTTGTTTTTTAATTTTAGTCACAAATTGATGTAAATAAGTGGTAACTTATACAAGTAAGTTACATAAGTGTAGCCACACTACACATTAATTAAGCTTGAAAAATGTATTCTCTTTCTACAGCTGTTTTTTTTTGTTTTCATTCTGACAAAACCACATATACCACATGGACCTAAAATTCATCTTTAGAGTAAAACAGCAAGAGAGACTACAGATGGGCATGATAATTGAGCAACCCATGCTACTAAACCATTAGTTAATTTGCTGCAAAACATTGAATACTAAGGAACATGAGAGTGATATATCTGATAATTTATTTTTAAAAAGAGCTCACACGTCTCAATTCTCCTGGTCATTGTTACCTTGCCTGCACAAAATTAGTATTCTCCCTTGATTTAAGGCGAAAAACAAGTAAGCAATGTTAACAGTAAGACTGAATGTGGAAGACAGTAGAGGAAGGAAGGATAAGCTATTCAGTAGAAAATTCCACTGTATAGCTTAAATTATGTTTTCCTAAACTAGATCCAGAATTAAGACAGGAACTAAAACCTTGAAATTGTCATTCTCTAGGAGAGAAGCATGAATCAGCTTTCAGTGGCTGCCAGGAGAAGGGAAGGTCATCACAGTGACAGGTGTTTAAGAAAAATACTGTAACATACAGTCTTCTACTCAACAAAAGATGGATGGACAGGGAAAAAAGTTATCACAGATTGTAAAGGACAACAGTGCAAAATGTGTCTTTATAGGCTGTTTTCTCCATGCAGTCTCTACCTGTGAAGTGAGAAAATAAATTATTTGCATCAAAGGTGCTGGTCTGAGTTATTTTAAGTAGCCACTTTCCAGCACAGATTTGCCAGGGAAGGAGGTCGGAAATCTGGCCTCCCCATTAACAGTGATTACACATTGCACTCCCTCCCATATCACTGGACCATGCAGCTTCCTCACATAGGCAGATTGTGCCTATGTCTTGATCCTTCCCAGGAAAAAGAAGAAAAGGAATTATAGGCGTGACCAAAGAAAAGTCACTTGCATTAGTTGAGCTAGTAAATTAATGAATGAAGGTAAGAGTGGCAGTTCCTACAGCATGGGGTGTAAATAAGGAAATACTACTCAGCTGATTTCTCTCAAAAGACACTAGAATATTATTTTATCATCAGGACAGATAATTCAAGTACTATTCATAAACCAAAGGAATTTTCACAATCAGATAAAAAAAAAAAAGCGCTATAAATAACACATTTATTTTTAGATAAAATGATAGGTATGATGGAGGGAGTTTTTCACTAACACATTATCTTCTTCTGTATCATAAAGTTAGCTGCACAAATAAAATAACCCAGAAATGGGCATGTATTCATCACAGCTAACTTTTGATCCTTGCATAGGGTTTTGATTGTTGCTCAACACTTCTTTGTCATTGTCTGGTTTATTATATTACTGATTCTATTTATCTCCATTTACCTTGAGATCTTTCTTTCTGAAACACTGGCAAGAAGAGAAGCGAGCCAAACCCTTCACAATGCAGCTATTCACTGCGGACTCCGCTAAGCAGTCACTCAAGGTTACTCATGTCAAGGGTGGCTGCAATTGTTCCTACAGGGTTTATGGTAGGCTTTGTGGGAGGTAACAGCATCCTTTCCTATGCCACAGGAAGTTCACGCTATAAGCATGTGCATCACCACCCTGATTCTTCACTCCCTCCTCCAGCGCAGAGCTGTGTCCAGAGAGGAAACAGCCAGGAAGGGCTGTCCGCGACAGCCACCCCCTACCTTTTCAGCACAGAAAGCACAGGGCAGCTGCACGATGACTCCTGTGTTTCGTCCAGGATTCTATGCACGACAGGCAAACCAGTGGGAGCTCCCATCTGCCTTCCCCTGCCTCCTAGCATCCGCCCAGCTTGGCAAACACAGCGAGGCAAAGCCATGCTCAGCGGCGGCTGCTCCCGCTGCACAGGCACAGCCGAGGCACGGGCACAGAAGCTTAATTTCCAGAACATATCTACCCTCCTCGGTTGGTTTGCACAAAGCAGCCCGTGTCCTTTAATTCTTTTCCACAGATGTGATAACTTCACCGAGTGCAAAGCAGGGCCTTGCTCTGGGCAATGAAGTTAATGTGACCAGCTTAGGGATCAAAGGTCTTCCTGAGCATTTGCAACACAAAAAGAGTAGGCAAACAACATGACAAGAATGATGGAGCATTCAAGAATCGTTCCCTGCCATTTTACTTGATAGGAAATGCTGTTTCCTGTGCTCCCTCAAACTCAGAAAGTTACAGGAGAAAAAAGGCAGTATATTAATCTGCAATAATGAAGCAAGAAGGAAACAAATAGCCAGGGTCAGGATGACAGCTATTTCCCAACATGGGTATATTTAGGGGCTTTGTTGGACAGACTACCATGTGAAAAACCTCCCTATATCTCCCCCAGTGCAGCAGCTTAGTGCAGTTGTTTGCCCTCTTGTTTCTGGGCTCCTCGGCAGCAGGAACTCAGTTAGATCCAGTGCTGAGGCACTCCTCAGCCGGCCTGGCAGACATGATCCCCTGCCCTCTCCCTCCCTGGAGAGGCAGTGATCTCACTCAGCACCAACCACACCATGGACGTCACACCAGGCACTGTAACAGGAAGCCTGACCATCCACTGAAGACAGTGTGTCCTTTATCAGTTGGAGATTCATTCAACTTGACAGTCCTCCTCTTCCCAGGCATGACTTCTTGGTTTAGAATAGATTCACCCACAGAGGAGCAGGCATTGGCTCTGCTTTGGCATTTCTTCTGCAAGGTAGTGCCCCTGGTGGCAGTGGTGTTAGTGCTAAATGTTGGCCGCTGACCATGAAGAAAAGACCCTCAGATGGATACTCTTGATGATACTCTTCACAAAACAAGCAGAAAAGTCCACAAGGCTTTTCAATTTTGCAATAGCAAGCAATGGTTTTAATCAACATCAAACGTTTGAAATGGCCATGAAAGAAGCTTGTTTCCTGTTTCCAGATATTATTCAGCAAGACCCCTTGTCCTTTCTGGAGTCTTCATGTTTATAGCCATACATAGACAGATGTTTAAAAAAAAAAAAAAAAGTAGATTTGACAGACACAGCAATTTCACATTTCTAGAGCAGATTTTAATGATATACAGAGATCTGCATTTATTAGAAACAGGAAAGATAACAGAAATGAAAGTAAACAAGATTTAGGACAGGTCTGAGATTTAGGACAAATTATTTAAATCTATTCAACCTATAAATAATTTCTTAATACCAAAGGAAGTTCTTTGAAACTTAAACTGGCAGCAGCTTGAGAAGCGGAAACCTTCATGGATAAATATAGGATGGGTACATTGTATCACTGAAACTGTTCCTGAAAACATCGAGGCAGTAAGGACCAGAGAGACAGCCGTTCACAAACCGACACCTATTCTCTCCTTCAGTAAAAGTGCTCTGAAAGGGATTTGCATGGCTGGAATTCTTGACAGATTTGCTATCGCTTAGTGAAACATGCTGCAAGTAGAACAACATTTGCAGCAGACATATTATCTGACCTAGGTCATCTCCTGCTTAAACATATATAGATTGAAGGAGATTAGTCATTAAACCAAGTAGAAATACAAGCCAAGCTACAGCTTACATGGAGAAACTATATCCAATTAGCTTTGCAAGTGAGCTAAAAGCAGGAATTAAGAGGAAGGTACTTCCAGGACACTTCTACCAGCATGTCCGGATCATGATGTCTAAACACACGCACGCTCCATCATATGCATGATTTATATTTCCACATTCTGTGCCACAGGGACAGTGTTTCAAAGATTATAAATCTTGACATCTCCATAATCAGGAAGATGAAAAATGAAGGAATTCATTAAAAAATTTCAGGCAGGTAATAAAAAAGTTGCCTTGCCACATTATTTTAAAACCAAGCGTTATAATCACACATACAAGCATCATCATGCCCCTACATCATTCAGGGAGTGGGCTGAGATCTCACTCTAAGCTGAGTGTTCAGTTCAAAGTCAGTCCCAGAAACTGGACAGGAACCAGGACATAACTGAGCATTCACACATGACATACAGGCATACCTCAGCTAGCTTAACCTTAAAACCATGCCTGGCAGAGGTGAAACTCTTCATATAGTCCTGGTGGAGGACGGGGTATTCAGTAATATACAAAGCTCACCCAAGAAGAAAGGGAAAGTTCTCCAGTGATTGAGAGAAAAGGACAGTGTAGGGATGAAGGCACTTGGTCAAGCAGTTAACTGATCACCCATAATTATGGACCTGATGCACTTTATCTGTCAAAACGACAGAAAGATCACTGCTATCTCCCAGATAACCACAGTGCTGCATAGACCAATTTTATTCCTTTGGTGATTAAAATATCTCATGGTATCATATCACATAATCTAATATTTCCCACTCAGAAGCAGAAGCTTTTCCAAATATTCATGTAGTTATGTTGTGACCCGCTGATTCCTTCACTGCTGTATGCATTTACAACATCGGTCTGCTCCAGTAGCTCTGGCATAAGTGACACCATCAACCTCACAAGCACTCTGTGCTCTCACATCTCCATTTATATTACTTCTCTTTTTGTTATTATAGTAGTACAAGTTGCAAAGCTAAATCAATCTATGTGAATCGTTTTATATGCTTACAATTGGTTCTTTGCTTTCCTTTTTGGAGACATAAACGGTAGACATCTTTAAAGAAAAAATAGACCCAAGTTGTAGATGCGTCATGGTTTAACCCCAGCCAGCAACTAAGCCCCACAGAGCTGATGGCTCACTCCCTGCCGATGGGATGGGAGAGTGAATCAGAAGGATAAAAGTGAGAAAACTCATGGGTTGATACAAAGACAGTTTAATAGGGAAAGCAAAAGCCACGCACGCCAGCAAAGCAAAACAAGGAATCCATTCACTACTCCCCATCGGCAGGCAGGTGTTCAACTATCTCCAGGAAAGCAGGGCTCTGTCACATGTAACGGTTACTTGGGAAAACAAATGCCATCACTCTGAATGTCCTCCCTTCCTTCTTCTTCCCCCAGCTTTATATGCTGAGCATGACATCGTATGGTACAGAATATCCCTTTGGTCAGCTGGGGTCAGCTGTCCCAGCTGCGTCCCCTCCCAGCTTCTTGTGCACCCCCAGTCTACTCACTGGTGGGGTGGTGTGAGAAGCAGAAAAGGCCTTGACTCTGTGTAAGCACTGCTCAGCAGTAAGTATAACATCCCTGTATTATCAACACTATTTCCAGCATAAATCCAAAACATAGCCTCATACAAGCTACTATGAAGAAAATTATCTCTACCCCAACATATTGAGATGCCCAACAAGAACTCTAGAATGACACAGGTTCATATCCAAAACAAACTCCTGCAGAAGGTAAAAGCTGTAGTCATTGTGCAGTACTAAACATCTAACCCATGTTTAACAAAGTCTTTCTAATCAAGAAAACAAGAGGATGACTGAAGTAGATTCCCAAGTAAATTCAGTAATAGTAGGCACCAGAGGCAAAACTGGGTTGTGGACCCAAGTGCTGAGTTCAAAATTGCTCAAATTTCAGTGACCTTTTGTCCTGGATTTGCAGGTTGAATGAATCACAACTTCGAAAATCGGAATCTTTTGCTGTAATGTTTTCAAAAGCCTCACTCCACTTGAAGGAGCACTTAAATTCTCTTATTTACTCCGCAAGGCGAAATTCCACTATTCGATTTTCTACCAAGAGTGGAAGACTCCTTTGAAGAATTATTTCCTCTGTCATGTCACATTTTTCCCCACCATCTTCTTATGACTTAACCTATTTCATCTAACCAATCTCCCAACAGACTGTCCACATGGTTTTATTCTTTCTAAAACACCAACTTCGTAACTGATTCATGCTTTCACTTAAAGAATTCTTCACACTGCTGATTCTTACTGGATCTCCACGAGTTAAGACAGCACAGGCAATTCTCTGCAACACAATTTCATTCGGGAAGTGAAGCCAAAATAATTACTTTTTCTAAACAATTTTTATTTCTTTTGCATGAGAAATTTTGAAAAAGTCTTACTTTTCATTCCCAAATAGATTTTTTTTTTTTTCAAAATGACAATTTGACCACAACAGAAATCCTATTCTTTGATCAGGCACTCAAATATTAGGCACAAAACCATTAGCATTTCCCAAAACATTTTAATGATACCACTGTAAAGCTGTAAAGCTTCAGACTGGAGCTCTACAGTGTGAAGTAAGTAGTGGAAAACTTCACTGGGTTATTTTACAAGTAGTTTTTTTAAAGGTGTTTGATTGACAGCAAGTAACACTCTGGATCTCCAGTACACCATTTCAAAAAGGCTTCCCAAGTCATAGTTTTGACCCCTCTGCAGAAGTTTGAACAAAATGAAAAATGAAGGAACGAAAGAAAGTGTCCTGAATCTGACTCCACTGTTATTTTCAAGTTGTATATGGTGCAGAAGTTATGAACAGGCCATGGAGCGGGGGTATCTTCACTAAAACAAGGAACCACTGTTATTATTACAGCCTCCAAATACGCATTTATTTTCCAAAATAGTAATACTGACACCTGCAGCTAACGGGGAAAGAAATGCTGCTGGGTCTTTCATTAACACTTTTAACATTGACTTAGCATGAACTGGAGAGCAATGCAATCTCAAAAATGGAGAATGATATAGCAAAAACCCAAAATTGTAGGGTGGAGCCTTTATTTGCACTTAGTTTTATATTCAGTTCACTTCCTGATAGTAAAATTGCAGTAACATTCTTTGTACAACTTAGCAGCAGCTATTGTTTAACCAGTAGAATAAATCCAGTATTAACTTTCAGCCATCTCAGATTTGCTGACTGAGAACTGCATTCCTGCATTAGGATGCCCTCTCCAGTATATTCAGAATGCAATATTTTCCTGCATAAACACACAAAGAGAAAGGAAAAGGGTATCATCCCCCATAGATAGAAGAAGTCTTTGCCCTTTATCTGCTGTAATATTTAAACCTCACTACCGTGATAAGCCACAGGTGCTCTCTCACTCTCCCCCCTTCCCTAATAAAACTAAAGGCAGCAAGTAGAGTATTTTCATTATCAATTAAACAAAGCCACTCCCAAATTGTTGTGGTGCCATAGAACAGAGAGCCAACACCCAGGCCTGCTGCTATTAGAGATTCCTGCTCGGCAGCTCTGCGAGCCGCCCTGGGTGAGACTTGCTCACCAGACAGAATTCAGTCAAACAAAGAAAACGGGAAGGCAGCATTGTCATGTGACTGGCTAGAAGGTTTTACAGAATTCAGCTCCTGCCATGATGGATCTTCACTTGAACCAAAGCATTTCATTCAGCCAGACTTCTACATAAACCATTTTGCAAGGAGAACTGACTTAATTTATTATAACAGCTGATGCAGTCAGAAAAAGCAAGGGGTGTTCAGTTTGAGATCCACTTGACAAGGGCTGACCTGTAAAAATGGAGATGTTTCCAGACACAAGCCCCCTAACAGACCATCACCGTAGCATTCCTTTACAAAAATGATCTTTCGATAAGCAGTCAAGAACAGAGCTTGGCTTTAGCCTGAAAACTTTTAGAAATTACATTAAAATAGATTTAAGAGGGAGTTGCACAGAGAAGTTGGAAGCTTAAGTCTCTCTGCTTAGTATGAACCAGATCACTGAATGAACTCACTGAAGGTTTGTTTGCTCACAAGACAGATAAAAGTTAAAAAACACGGCAAAATGGTGTGCTTTCATGAAAGCAAAAATCCATGACTTTCCCAGAGGGATCCTTGCTAAGAGATTCACCTTGCTAAGAGAATCAGCTGCTGCAGAGCAAAAGGAGTCCCTCTCCTTTATATGAGCAACTTTAGTGACAGGAAGAAAACCTCATGATCATGCAGTAAAAATAATACCTCTAGAATAATTTTTCACCTCAATTTTAATTATCTGTAAATATGAAGCACCAGTTTCATTTCCCCATACTTTTGTGAATTTAACACTTCTTCCCTTAAATGAACATCTTTAAGTATCTTTAGTCTTCCAAGGCACATGTCAGTTATCTGGAAAACATTTGCTAAATTAAACTCTTTTTCCTCATTTCCTGAATCAGAAGGAACTAAAAAGCCTGTGAGTAATTCAGACCTGAGATCTGCTAGCCAAATGCACAAGCAGTAAATGGTCCCATGGTCTTCACTGGAACATCTCACATGTGTAGCACAACACATTTTCACAGCACAGGCTCTAGCAGTCCAGGCTCATACAGATAGATTCAAACATGGCAGCTCCCAGAAATTCTTACAGCCTGCACTGAAATAGTTAAAAGGTAGAGCTACTTGTATTAGTTTTATATTCTTACATTTCCTGTACTTAACAGAAGAAAAGGGGTGTGTTTATTTCAAAATCAATCTGCCTCAGAAAGACAGTCAGAAAATTCCTATTCTTATGGTGCGCTCATGCTTAAGTTTCATTGACACAGCAATGTCAATCACCAAAAGGATGATCTCCTAGTTCAAGATGCAGCTTGCTACTGCTTACATCAATTCTCAGGCTTTTATGATGACTCTACTTTAATTAGCCAGGTATAAGAATGTTATTTATTTTCTGGGCTGAGCCAGGACTGTAAGAGCAGAAAGCGGGACTGGTTCTGCATAACACCTACGTGGGAGACAAAGTCGAGCAAACCTGATGCTGATGTATTGCACACATCAACCAGGAAGTCTGCAAGGAAATACAGGTGTGACAATCTCATTGGTTAATAGAAAGAAGAAACCTGAGTATAATGAACACCTTTAATAACACAACAGTAAAGGCATCATTAGTTGGACACAGTCTGATAGGCTGTCATTTTCTTCTAGAAGAGAAGAGAAAAGAAAGATCTTATAGGAGACCATGTCAGAGGTCATGACTCCAAACCATAGAGCACAGCTTCACATGTACACAAGCACAGCATTTGCAACATCAAACTGTCCACATAAGACTCATCCAAAGCTGCAGGTAATTTTTGATTTTTAGATGACATCTCTGCCTATTCCTTCCAGGATTTTAAAATAGAAAGTATAGGGAGCTAGAACAGATGGTGGAGCCCACCAGCTGATCGTAGGTTATTTGATCATCATATGAGACAGGTGAAAGTAACTTCTATCATCTAAATCTTTAATGAAAATAACAGTGATTGTCACAGGCTCCCATGACTACAGTCTATTGGTGCATGGCACCCATATAGTTGCTCACTACTGAAGAGTATAATACAGATTATTTGCTTCTATCCAGGTAACTGACAACATCTACCAGACTACTATTCATTACCTTATTTTTTTTTTAGCTTTTCAGTAAAATATCTGACATTTGAAACTTACAGTCAGTGGAGGGAGAAGCACTGTGTAGTGAATTAGCAACTTGGATCTCAGCACTGTTAGCCAATACACCAAAGCATCAGACACCAGAGCATCACACTGACCAAGGAGAAATGGATATTTCCCCCATTCATCCTATGCTGCTGACTTATATCCTCCCACTCATGCCAGAAAGCAGGTGGGTGTTACCAATTGGCTCCAGGTTATTTCTGCCCAGCAACACCTGCAGAATGCAGCAGGCTGCTGGTCACAGGCAGCTCTCTGGCAGCTGACTGTTTGGTCGGCAGCTCCAGCAGCTGCTCAATATGAAATAGGAGTACAGGAACTAAAGCCCCAGCCTGTTGACATTTGTAATGACTCAATGCATTCAATTCTGAAAACCTAGCTAGTCAAAGTAGGATAGCTACAACTCTTTCAACAGAAAATGAGAAATGGCACCTTATTTCATCTTTTCCATTCAAAAATGTTTAAAGCCTAAGTGGCTCCTGATAGACCATTGACATAGCAACTCTAGTATGTGCATTTTTACATATATAAGCAGTCTGCTTTCAGATCAAACTCCCATCTCCATCTTTCCCACTCCATTTTATCGGCGCACAGAGATTAGACCACCTGTGACTTGGCTATGTGGGAATTTCCTGCCTCCCAAGGAATCTCCAAGTGATACAGCTGGATAGAGGGAACAGCTGGGTGTGAAAAGACCACATTGCCTAAGCTCGCTTCTATTTCAGCCATTCTCAGCTGCCAGAATGACTTTAAGGGGAGAGAGGTGAAATGAGAGCCGGCTGCTCTGCTTGAGCTTCTGAATCTCTATGCAAAGCATAGCTGAAACATCTCAGCCCTTGGACCACTATACACTAAGTATTTTGCAAGATTTGGGATAGCCTTGCTTATGTCAGCTACAAAAAATGTACTTTTAAAGGAGCATTGTGCATTTGAATGCCGAGATAGAGCCACGTTATCATTATGCCACCAGCTGGAGCCAGGCCAGCAGGAGAATGGGAACACCCATCCTCCTATTCACTCCTTGTGACTGATACTGCTTGTTTAGTGTCACCACCTGCGGGAGTGGGCTCCCCGTTTCCAGGCCACAACGTTTAAACAAGACTTTAAGTACACGTTGCCTTAAGTCACTCCAATTGGCTTAAACAGCCAGCTAACTGCTCTGATAGGGATATTGCAACTTTATTTGTACAATGTGTGACCCACAAGGTGCTGAAACATGAGCACCTCGTGGGTAAAAGCTAATAACCATCCATTACTGTTCCAGCAGTAATATCCTAATCTGTGACCACAGTATGGCATCTTTCCATTAATTTAGCTTTTATGTGGCAACAGCTCAGATGTAGCTGAGAGTGAGATATGTCTGGGTTCAATTATAATTTCACCTTTGTAGTATTTAACCTTTCTTTTGTATATGCTACATATATAGAATCACAAAATAACCAAATTGTTTTGGAAGGCATCTCTGGAGATTGCCTAGTCCAAGACTGCTGCTCAAAGCAAAGTCACCTATAGCAAGTTGTTCTGGGCTATATCCAGTTGGGTTTTGAAAATGTCCAAGGATGCAGATTCCATAACTTTTCTGGGCAGCCTGTTCCATTCTTCAATCATCCTCACATTACAAAACAAAACCAAAAAAAAGTGTTATCTTACATTTGCCTGGAATTTCCTGATTTTCAGTTTGGACCAATTGCCTCTCATCCTGTCACTTGATGACACTGAAAAGAGTTGGGCTCTGTCTTCTTTACTTCCCTCTCATCGGCTATTTATGCACATTGATGAGATCTCCCTGAGACGTCTCTTCTCCAGGCTGAATAGTTCCAGCTCTCTCAGTCTCTCCTTGAATGGCAGATGCTCCATTCCTTCACCATCTTTAAAGCCCTTTGCTGGACTTGCTCCAGTATGTCTATGTCTCTCTCGTACTAGGGAGCTGAGGACTCAACTCAGCATTCCAGATGTGGCCTCACCTTTTTCACCCTGCTGACGATGCTTTGCCAAAGACAGGCCTTGGGGGCTATTGGTCACCTTTGCCAGGGCACACTGCTTGTTTTTTGTCCAACTTGCTGTCCACAAGGAATCCTAGGCCATTTCTGCAAGGCTGCTTTCCAGCTGGTTGAAGCCCAGCACATACCAGTGCCTTCACAGATGCAGAACTTTGCATCGCTCTTTGTTGAAGTTAATGCAGTTCCTGTTGGCTCAGTTGTTCAACCTGTGAAGATCCTCCTGCATGGTATCATAACCATCTGGTCTACCAACCACTCCTCCCAGCTTTATATCATCTGCAGATTTGTTGAGGGTGCACTCTTTCAATCCATTAATGAAGATGTTAAATAATAGTGATCCCTCCATTAATCCCTGGGGTACACCACTAGCAACTGGCCTCCAGCTTGTGTGTCACCAACCACAACCCTTTGAGCCTGGCAGATCAGCCAGTTTCCAGTCTCTCTCACTCTCCTCTTACTTAGTCCATTATCAGTTTTTCTGTGGGGATGTTATGGGAGATGTATCTTCTCTCATCCAAGTTCACTGCATTGTGATATGTTACCCCACCAAGAAAGCAGCTCAGTTCCTTCACGACAGGTGATCTTTGAGAAGCCACCATCATTGACCCTGCTCCTGTGACAGCTTTCTGCGCAAGCACACTCTTTAGCAAGAAACCCAGGGTAGTGTACTGGCAAGGTGTGCTACGAGATTATTAGCAGTAAAATGTTATTCTTCAGAGAAATAGTGGGAAAGACTCATCTCTGTGAGACGGGCTATTTTTGCAGGAAGCAGGGAATAGGCAGGAAGAACACTGAAAATTCAGCAACACTTTATACTCACATAATCACGGAATGCAAGAAGAGGAAGAATTCTGTCCTGGAACTATTTCAGGATTTGTAGCTTTACAGAGATTTTTAAAGGTGACCTTGGTTAAGACTTTTTAAAGGTATACGTCCCTAACATTTCTGTTATATTGGCAAATAAAAGATTATTTTAGGAGCCAGAATATCAGTGCAGCATAGAATATAGGCAACCTAAAAGTAAAAAACTAAGGAAAATGTAAAGTTGGAGACATTCTACAATAGAATGGCTTTATTCAATGAGAAGACAAACCAGTGGTCTATAATACGTCATTAAGATACTGTGTAAGAGAAGGAACTATATTATGTCAATATTTGCAGACAAGAATTGTAGTGAGAAACCTTCAGAAGCACATTCAGTGATCCGCATTGGGAACTGCCTCATGGCATGAACCAGCTGGTACAGGCTGCTGTGTAACTTCAAAGTTTGTGTTATAGACTGTTAAACAGTTGAAGGTCAGGCACGGGATGAAGGTACTCTTTCCAACCCTGTCCCCCGGCATGATCACTGAATAATGACATTAAGATTCAAACTTTGTTGAACCAACTCTTAGAAACCTGACAGCAGAGTTGTCTCTCCAGCTCTCTGGGTAACATGTGCCAGTGCTACCCTATCCTCCTCATGAAGATGATTTTCCTCATGTCCACTATGAGCCTCCCAAGCCACAGCTCATGGTCCTCAAAGTGGTGGAATAGTTTGGATTCTTCATCTTCATAACACCCGTTCACGTAGTTGCAGGCTGCTATTAGATAGTCCCTTATCCCCCTCCTTGACAGATTAGACGAGCCCAGTCAACTTCTTCAATTTTAGTAGTGACATTAGAGAGAAATGTAGAGTACTGCACTCTTGGGGTGCCAGAAAAAAAAAAAAGGTAAGATGGTGAAAACACAGGAGTTTAAGGAGTCTGATCCAAATCTGGAGAGTCAGTTTTACAAGTTTGTGGCTGAGTGAGGCCCAGATAATAACAAAACAAAACAAAACAAACAACAGATTATATTCAGGATCTGGGAAATTCAACTCAGAAAATGAGACTGCTAAATCCCAGATTTAACCTTGATGAGGCAACTGGAATTGTCCAAGCAAAGACCCTCATCCAGTTCAGACTAAAGTAGAGGGAGAAAAAACAGTACTGTGATGTGGACATGGTGGGGACATGGTGGAATATCTAACACATGACAACTGCAAGACCTGTTGCAGAAAGGCATCTGAACCTCAAAGCTGGAATCCATTAAAACTGTGCAGTCCATGTGATTGACTGGAACTGCACATTCTATGACAAATACACAAGCCAAGGAAATGTCGAGAATTCAGGAGAGGACTGAGGGTGCTGTGGAGCACATCATGCTGGCCAGAAGGTGCCAACACCACTAGCATCTGCACAGCTTGGAGACAAAGACCAACACTACCAGTAACAGAGACAAAGTTGGCAGAACAAATAAGCTTCATTGCAGAGGTGATGCTGATTGGGATGTTGATCTGAAAGCAAAAGCAACGTTTAATAATGGGAGATGAGCACACAAGCAGGTGTGGGGCAAATAAAGCAATTGTGTCAGTGGGTTCAGCTGAAATTTCACTGAGCAGATGTATTTACTACTCATTGATAAAAAATATTTTTAAAAAAAAAAAAAAGAAAAAGAAATACAAGGAGGCACACAGAGGGATCACAGTAAAGTGGCGACTCCAGGAGTCTTGCCGATTTATCGACATTGTGCCTCAGCTACTTGCCCACAATAAAGCTTATCATCCAAGGACCAGAGAAGGCAGGTTTTTGAACAAGTTAGATTAAAAGAAAGGGGTTAATTAAAAACTCTCTTTGTGATACTAAGCACAAAACTAAGCTGTCTAAAACATAGAGGTCTTCCTGCCATCCTCATGTATTGTAAAAACAGGAAACTGAATCACAAGACTTGGAAGTGTGTGTTTGTTATGAAATTAGGAGAAATGGCTGAATTTCCTGTGTTTCGGGCATTTCTAAAACTTATGTATTACCAAACACAAGCAAAAACGAACAGCTTCAAAAAATGCCTTTAAAACGGCCATAGCATCAGTCACAAAAATTGTTCTGGCTTCTGTGTAACATAATGAGCAAGGGTATCTTCAGACCAGACAAACTAAAAACAAAGGCAAAGTCCAATGATGAGTTTTGTAAAGATGTTAAATATTAATGATAATCGGGTCTACTAGATCTTTATAGCAAAAGAGGAAAAATCTTCTGGGATAGCCCTGTTTTGTTCCAAGCTCTCCTGAGGCAATTCCTGCAGGATTTAGTCACTGAGGCAGAGAAAGTAGCCCCCGATAAGTGACCAGAAGCTAACTCAGTGGCTGGGTACAGTCTCAGGACCTAAGCAAGCAGCTGTGGGAAAGGCTGAGCTCTCCTGTCTCTTCATTAACAAGGCACAAGGATGGCTGAGAGACATGGTCAACTAGCTCCATCGAGATCACTGGCTCCGAGCTGACAGTGAACTCCCTGTGAGTAGCTGCATTTCCATTACTGTTTCTTACAGAAAACACGAAGCTATGTGGAAATAGGTTAAGGTAAGTACATCTCTGGAAAACAGGAGAAAGCAAAGGTGCAAATTAAATGGAAACACATCTAAGGCAGGAGCCAAGGAGTGAGGGGGGACTTAGTTTTGAAAATGCATTTTTAGACAAAACCCAATGTAAAAAAAAAAAAAAGTGTGAGTGGGAGCCTACCTGCTCATTATCCCTTCACATAACCAGAGAGCAACTAGAGCTTCTGTTACAGGCTTTAAAACTACCAAATGCTATTAGGTGTGACCTGAGAAGATAGTCAACAAGAGTGTATTAAATTACAATCATGAATTGCCTGAGCTGAGACCAAGATTTCAGAAAAAGGCACCTAATTTTTGACTCACAGATCTGCATCGAAGTGGGTTAAGGATGTAACCTGATCGTCCCATGTGAGGGCTCACATGTCCAAATATGGATCTTTGAAACTTATTTTGATATATGTATTAGAAGAAAATCTGAGTGGATGTGATTTGAAGCTAACAAAATACATCACTGAATCTTCCAAGGAGAAAGTGCTTTAGGAGGAGAAGAGATTGAAATGCAGTCTCCTTCTCTCATTTAATTTCTTAGGCTGTAGATGACATGAAACATCCAAAAAGGGGAGTTAAAATGACCAGCCTCCATGGGAGGTTTGGTTTCACTCTTCTAATAAGTCAAACATCTAAGCAGAGTGCGGTACTACTGTACATTTGTAAGGAACAGCAATATTTTTTTTTTTGGCTTGAGTTCACCATCTTGCTTCTGTACCTTGTTTTCCTAATTACTATTGACAAAATATTTAAGGAAAAAAAAAACAAACTGTGATCCAAAGAATTACATTCTTTTAAATATATTCACAAAAAAATGGGTGCTGTTAGCAGCCATCGGAGAGCACTGTGAATTTCAAACAGGAAAATCCATATCTGATGGATTTCACCTACCCAACGGAGCAGTTATGTGTTCACTGCCCATGAACATGTGATTTTAATCTCATTGAAATATATGAGGCATGCACCAAGGGGAACGTATTGTAGTTCCAACGTATATTGCTGAGGACAGAATCGCATTGACCTCTGAGGAAGGACCGTCTGCAGTCAGCGCAACTGTAGGGGTGGCCTTCCAGCCACCTAAAAAGGTCTCGTTTTCCTAAACGTTGTACTGTATTATACGTGTAGATGAAATGTAAAATGGTTGATTTTCATGTTGTAGTTAAAAATAATCATCTACACAACTAATTAAACATGGAATTTGAATTAAATGTTTATTTAGACTTCTGCTTATGAACACAGTTTATTGTTATAGCTTCCAAACACGTTTTTTGTGGAGATCTTTACAAACTTCCTTTTGTATTTTTTTCCTATGTCGTGTTATACGTGCATGTGTACACACATCTGTATAATGTGCGTAGCTAATTATCTAATTAACATCTAAAGTTCTGAGTCATCAATTTAACTTTTTCAGAGGACTAAAAGAACAGCAACCCATATTGATTTTCCAACCAATCAAAAAAAGACAAATCACTCTTCAGGCAAATCAGGAGTCTTGACTTAAGCTTACCTGGACTTGGATCTTTGCCAAACTTTTAAAATCACCTTTCCAAAAACGTCCCAAAAGTCTACAGAAACAGCTCTGAGCTTTTGATGCAGCGTCCGACAGGAAAATGTAACGTTATTTAATTACAAACTTAAGTCTGAATGCTTTAGTGGGGGAAAAAAAGGAAAGTTTAGCTCTTTAGAAGTAATATTCAAATTCGAAGCTTGTGGGTGGAGTTGGGGTGTGTGAAGGTGCATAAATAGGCAGTAGGAACGGCAGGGTTCACACCGTAACGGGGAACACCTTCGCACCCTGGCAGGCATCTGGGAGAACAAACAAGGTAAGGCACGGCACGGCACGCTTACTGCTTTAGAAAGTACCTGGGGAGCTGTGAGCCTGGGTTACCTGGGGCTGGGGCAGCCGATCAATTGAAAGAAAAGGCTGCAGCAAAATAGGCACAGTTCAGCACAGCTTGCTATGAAGAAAAATGTGTAGAGAAATGTTGGCTTTGCAGGTTGAAAGAGCCAGGAGAGAAGGCTGTTTTTTTTTTACGGGGTGGAAAACTTAGCAAAAGTAGACATAGCCTTCCAGAGGCAAAGTTTTTAAAGAGCAGGTTTAATGTTCCTCTGTCTTTGCTTTCTGCATTCTGCATCAGCAACAGCATAAAATTTGTCTGACCTTTGATTTCCTGGTTGTCCCATACTTTCTTTCTTTTTTTTTTTTTTTTTTAAAGAAGCATTACTTCCACTATATGACTCTAGCCAAAACAACTCTTGAGGCAATCTTGAAAATCCACTGGGTCTAATTTAACTTTATGTCATTTTCTTCCTTGTCAAGCAGACTTTTCTTAGGGCAGAAAGACAGTCTGCTGCAAAAGCCATATTTCATGCCCTTGAACCAGTGACTCTGGATATCCCAGTATCAAAGAGCACTGCACTACTGATGGAAACTCAGCTAATGCCTCCTCCTGCAGTTCCTACCCAGAAAAATGCTTCTATTTCCCTGGACTTCCATTTTCATTGTCTGAATTTTAAAAACTGTCAGCTTGTTGTAATTTTTGCATGAATCTTTGGGATTTTCTGCATTGCTTTTGGAATATCTTAGATTTTCTTGCTGTACCCACTACATTGGTGTTCTAGTTTCTAGGAGCAAATTTAATAAGAAAACATAGGGTCATGTTGCTAAAGTGTTTTACCCCTTCAAAGAAGCATCCCAGCTGATAAGCTGGGGAGCTTCCCATCAGATATGTCTCATCTTCATCTCCATGTCCCAGAGTCCAGCTCAGGAAAAGCCCTCTGCTTTGTGTTCCTTAAACCAATGAACTGCATTTGAGTTCTTACTGTTCCAGACAGCAACTCCTGCCCACTCTTTTGCTTATAGATTCTACTGGTTTCATCTGTAAGGATTAGATTATGCTTTTAAGGGCGAAGACAGAATCAGAAGTTTGAACAACAGCATTAAGCTGTGCCTATGCTAATGGCTCACTCTTAACCTAGCTTAACATTCTGACTTCTCATTTGAGTTGCTCCCACTGCAAAATGGAGGAAGAGCTGAGACAAGTGAGTTTTTCAGCACCTGGGCTGCTAAAGCCCTTGGCTGCTGTAACACTGGGAGATCCAGGTACAACTGTGAACTCACTAGGACTCAAAAGTACTTTCGGAATTGCCAAAAGTGTTTCACTGAGTTGTTGCTCAGTGAATGAACTGTTGCTCAGTTTTTTCACTGAGCAAATTCAATATATGTAAAAAGAAGAGAGAAAATCTAATGCGTATGTGAGCATCTTAAAAGCATCACAGCCCAAGGGTGTGAACAGGGCAGTAGAAAGCAGCCAGGTCCTTCATGGCAATTTGCTAAGCAAACCTTACACTTCCTTGATGTTCGACCCAGCCCAGGCCCCTGCCTGCAGCACTTCTGTTTCAGCTCCGGCTCACCCTGCTGCATATTTGTGACCTGACCTGCAGCTCTCCCCGTCCTTATCTGCCGTGGGCCTCAATGCAGGCACCAGCCTGGGGGGCACCACAACACACAGCTTCTCTCATTTCTTCCAGGAGCAGTCATGGAGAAGACTTACATGTCCATGTTCCTGCTGCTTGTCACCATCTCCTGCGCTCTGGCAAAGGATGTGGGCAAGAAGGAGACAAAGGAGACTACTGCTAAACCAAAACTGCCTCAGACACTCTCCAGAGGTAAAAAAAAAACAAACCAAAACAAAAAAAAAACCACAAAGAAAACCCCCAAATTTAAAAAAAAAAAACAACGGTGCAATCTGCTGAAGTTTTGACTCTTATGCTGTTTCAACAAATTAATTTCCTTGCAACTCAATCTGCAAACGCATTTTCTAGCATTTCCTGGCACCTCCTCCCCCTTTACTCTAGATTTAAAGCCCTCCGGCACCGCGCCCGTCCGGGGGCCCTTCCCGGCAGGCGCGGGCAGGTGGCGGGGCGCGAACCCTCGGCGCCTGGCCCCGCTTATAACGCGCCGCCTGTCCTTGCCCTGCAGGCTGGGGAGACCAGCTCATCTGGACGCAGACGTACGAAGAAGCCCTCTTCCGCGCCAAGCACAGGTACCGCTCTGCTCCGTGCCCCGCTCCGCGCCCTCTAGCATCTCCCCTCTCCAGCTCCTCATGAGGACTCTTCTCTTGCAGCCAGAGACCCCTGATGATTATCCACCACCTGGACGACTGCCCGCACAGCCAAGGTAAATCCCTTTGTAATCACACACATACACAAAAAAAAACCACACAAAGAAAAACCCAGCTGGCTTTCAGTTTCTGGATAAAAGCTGCCTCAAAAACCAACCAACCAAACAAACAAACAAAAAAACCCCACAAACCCAGCCAGCATTCTGCTTGCTGGGTAAGCCTCAGTGAAACACTAACTTGCAGGAGCATGCGGAGTGTTCTTGCAGTCACTGTCCCACATGGGTATTTTCCCATGTGCAGAAATAAAATAAAAATGGTGATTCAGTATTCCATGATGTAGAGTGGATACAGAAACGAGTGCAGGACAGCAGGGTTTGACCCGTAGCCGATATGATTTTGGTTCGTGTCACAATGAGCCAAAACCAATAGCAAGACCAGGAGTATTGAAAAACAGTCATTTATTGGAAAGGATGTATTCAGTATTCAGGGTTACTGATGATGGAGGCTGAACCTGGCCAGAGACTCTAGGCTGAAATTGAGCTTTTGTGGGATTTCTGGTGATCAAGCTCTTTTCATAGAATGGTTTGGATTGGAAGGGACCTCAAAGATCATCTAGTTCCAAGCTCTGCCATGGGCAGGGACACCTTCTACTACACCAGGTTGCTCAAAGCCTCATCCAACCTGGCCTTGAACATCTCCAGGGATGGGGCAGCCACAACTTCTCTGGTCAACCTGTTCCAGTGTTTCACCACCCTCAGAGTGAAGAATTTCTTCCTTATATCTAATGGAAATTTACCCTCTTTCAGTTCAAAGCCATTGCCCCTTGTCTTGGTGTTTCTGGATTTACTCAATGGCCCTTATTCCTGCAAAATGATCCACACAGCAAGGCCTTTGCATCCATCCATAGCCCTGGTAGCTCCAGAAGAATCATTGTAGGAGCATTAAAATCCCCTCAAACGCCTCAGGCTGAAGTCCTACCCCTCTGTACTGAATTTTCTGTGCCTTAAGAACTGGAGCCAGAAACTGCGATAGCAGACCAGGAGGTTTAAAGGGTCAAATGCTCAAATTGAAGCTCAAGCAGACAGATTTGAGAGCTGTGCTATCTGAAGGAAGGAGGGAGATTTTTTTACCATCATACTTACTCTTTACCAGAGAATATAAATGAGCTGATCATCTTCCAGAGGGATGAACTTAAAATCCTCTTCATTTGCTGCAATTATAAACTTGGAACTTTCAACTTGATTCTACTTTTGTTCCCATTTATCTCCTCTCCAGCACTCAAGAAGGTCTTTGCTGAACATAAAGATATACAGAAACTGGCTGAAAAATTTGTTCTCCTGAACCTTGTGGTAAGTTTCCCAGTTACACTTCATTAAGTAATAAAGTTCTAGTTTTAATCATGGCTTCTCTAGCTATAATTAGTCAGTTTAATAGCTAGTTGGCTAAGAAAAATGGGTAGTGCTGAAGCATAATAGGTTTAGTAATGTCTCTTTCATCTGTAGCTATCATAACCTCAAAATATGAAGGAATTTAAAGTTTAATAATGACATTAACTGTTGCTATCAATTTGCAACTCTGGCTGTTGAAAGATGGCATTTTAGACAGTGAATTTCTTACACTTTAAAACATATCATTTAAGCTCTATTTCATAACACAAAGTACAATACAGAAATAAAATATTTCTGTAACATGCCCTTCTTGACTGGGAACCTTATGTTTTCTTTAAGTATGAAACCACAGACAAGAACCTTTCTCCTGACGGCCAGTACGTCCCTCGGATTCTGTTCATAGGTGAGTACCTCGCGCATCAAAGCTGATGTCAGAGCAAAGCCCCTGCTGCACTATGCATCTCAAGCTCGTGGGCTTATTATCAGGCATTTGTTTCATGAGAAATATAAAATTTCTAGTGGGTTTTGTTGGATGAAATTTCAAAGCAATCCCAGACAGGTCATTAGCTTCAGAGGTCCAGCCTTCCTCCCTTGCTAATTCCACAAATGATGTAATTTCTTCCATTATGTCACTGAAATTACATGACACCACAGTCACTGGAATGGGTAGGTACCAGCTCAGCCTTGCTCATCCTCCTATCTCTAGAAATAACATAAACCCATCAGCATTCGATTTGTAACAGTACCACAGACATTGCAGGAACAGCAGTGACCTCGGATGCTTTAGGGGCCAATTTTGGAAGCTCAGTACTCAGTCCTGTGCTTCACCAACCTGCACAAACCCCTCCAAAGCATTTGCATTTTGTAGACATATTGGTGGCCATGTGTGCAGCCATGTATTCCCTCTCCCAGAACAGATATGTAACCTTATGTACAGCGCGCATGTATCATTAACACATACCTTGATAAATCTAGGTCATGATTACCACTTTCAACAGACTAACTGCCATATTATCTCTGCCTTTATTATTTCTTGTTTAACAACATTTGTAGCCTGAAAGCAGCCTCAGCTGATAGGCTCAATTCAGGTACTATGCAGTGGTATAGGGTTGAAGACTGACCCACATTTATCAGAATTAAACCTATCTCCTTCTGAATAAACCATCAAACACAACACTTAGAATTGAAACATTAGTGATGGTGTAGAAGAACAACCTGTTGTTTTTTAGTGAAAGCAGACTTGTCTTGCAGAAACATTTAGGAAGCAAGCAGAAGTGCAGAAAGGTTTATTTCCTTCTGCTTGAAGGTTAATGCTATCCTCTACATCTCTTGTCCTTTTTTTTCCAGATCCTTCCCTGACTGTGAGAGCAGATATTACTGGAAGATACTCAAACCGTCTCTATGCATACGAGCCCGCTGACATTTCACTGTGTAAGTAGCATATTCTGAAATATTCCAAAAGCAGTTGCGCTTTTCACATGACAACAAGTAACACCAGGCGTTACAGACTCTCGCAGTCAGTACTTGCTGAGAGACAGTCAACCAGGACTGAAATGCAACAGGACGCTAGACTTAAACTCAGCGAGATGAAGAGAATGATGGCAGAGCCCTGGAGCCTTAAAACCCATCTGTTTTAAAAGAAAGCATATGCCAGTAGGAACTTGCATAATTCAGCAGCATTCAGTGTAAGACACGGTGAGAACACTTGCACACAAGCCCTGCCGAGCCAGGTCAGGTAACCTGCTGGGAGCAGGGAAGAGTGGTAGGCTACCCCCCTCCCTCACCGCTGCACAGCTCCTGTCTCTGCCCTGCGAACACCTATGTAAATGCATTAGCAGATGTACGTTCTCACCAGTCAAAATGAAGCAGCTGATGTTCACAAAATGCTTAGAAGAGCATAGAGTATCAGAATCCATATAGCAGTAAGCATGTGAGCAAAAGCTTTAATAACGATGACATTTTCTCTACGGTAGTTGTAGTCACTGGAAGAGGAAGTTGCAACAAAAATAACATGTATGAATATTTCATTTCTAGTGTATTCAAATATGCAGAAAGCTCTGAAGCTCCTGAAGACTGAACTGTGAGGGCAAGAAGGAAGCCCTTAAATACTATGAAGTCTGATCTTCCATCTCTTCTCCACTCATTGAAACTGGTGAAGAGATTAATATTTAGAGTGATACTTACTGATGCGTAGTGCTGGTTTATATATATAAACACTACAGTTTTACATTAGCACTTTTGTACTGGGCAGCATTTTTAAAAGCTGGAGGCTTTTAATTTAAGGCGTACAGAAGAACACTGTATGATCCAACTGTAAAAATGATTTTTTTTTAAAAAATAAATCCATTTCAAGTGTTTACATACAAAATGTTGCTGTGTTTTGTATTTTTCCCTTATTATCATCTACCATTATTAGAAAGAGTAAAATAATTGTGTCATTTGGAACCACAGCTTGCAGTTTTACAGCTAAGCACTTTGGAAGGAAATGGGCTGTTGTGGGTTAACCCCAGTCAGCAGCTCAGGCCCACACAGCCGCTGGCTGGCTGGCTCACTCCCCTCCAGAGCCGCACACAAGCAAACAAAACAATCACTACTTCCCATCGGCAGGCAGGTGTTCAGCCATCTCCAGGAAAGCAGGACTTCATCACTCATAAGACTTACTTGGGAAGACAACACGATCACTCCGAATGTCCGCCCTTCCTCCTTCTTTATATGCTGAGCATGACGTCATATGGTATGGAATATCCCTTTGGTCAGCTGTCCTGGCTGTGTCCCCTCCCAGCTTCTTGTGCACTGCCAGCCTACTCGCTGGTGGGGTAGGGTGAGGAGCAGAAAAGGCCTTGACTCTCTGTGTAAGCATCATCAGTAACTAGCACAAATCCAAAACATATAGCCCCACACCAGCTACTATAAAGAAAATTAACTCAACCCTTTTATCTCATTTCAGCAGCTAGCTAAGCTCTGCATTGCTCAGCCTGCTTTATCTCCATTTGTTTTCCCACAGCACCAACCTACGTCGAGCTCTCATTATCAGGCCTTTCTTTACAGTTAAGATAACCAGAAGCGCAAACTTTTTACGGAAAAGTACTTGAGAGTAGAGGATGGGATTGCTTACATGTGTAGGGTTTTTTTCTTTCTTTTTTTTTTAAACAGACTGCATTCTGAAGTTAACCAAGGATCACCTTATCTACTTGAAGATTATTTCTTCTAAAAGACAAAACCTGCTTCCCTTACAAGGTTCCTGCTTATATCAGAATTCAGTAAAGCCTTGAGATAATTAATAGAAGTGATATTGTATTCAGTATAGGGGTTTCATGATTGTGCTATGGCTTGTGATTGTTTATTTACAATTCATCCATAAAAAGCCAAAAAGGTGGTTACACCACTGAGTAGAGGGACAGCACAGCCGGCGGCTGGACTGACTGGTTATCAGAATCATCTTTATCTACTCAGTCCAAAGTACACTTGCTAGAGCTGCGTACCTGACATAAAACAAAAGCTGCCCATGCCATCGCATTTTAAAAGTCTGTTTTTATAACTCTACTGAAGCAGTATCATTTTCTTAAGCAGATGTACTGATGCTACGGACAGTATCCAGCAAAAGGGATATAGGGCATAGTCTACAAAAGTCTAACAGTGTATGTGCTACAGATGCAAATATACAAGCTACTTCAGCCTGCAAATATCAAGAATTTAATTTTTTAAATAAATATTTTTTTTTGAACTCCAGGATATGCTTTTGTAGTTGCCTTTTGACCTTAGCCAAATTTTCAATAATCTTAATACTTAAATGGTCAACTCCATTCTGTTCTTTTCATCCCCTCCTCTAAATACGGATTATTTAGGTTTACAGAGGCATCAAGGCAAGCCAAAGTAACTAAAAAAAAGATCTTTTTGCATTTATTTAGAAAACCTGGGAAACAATTTCTCAAGTATATATGCTCAGTAACTGTGCTAAGTGTACAGGACGAATGGGGTTTCCAGAAGCCCACTAGCATTCAGACAGTCTTTAAATAATTAGGCCTAAAACCAATGCGAGCTACTAATACCAGCACACTCCTATTCCCCTATCAGTTATAGGTTTTAAGGTACATTTTTACAGTTACCAATTTAAGTTATGCAAGCTTTTTCTTTTTGTAATAAACAATTTCATGTGAAAGGAGGCAGATGTACAGTAGTATCAGTATGTTAGTTAAGATCTGGATTCCCTTTCTTACACAGATGCAGAAGAATTATTATTTTATAGCCAGTTATTTTTATGTGATAAACAGATGTCTTGAAGGAAGTCAAGACAGGTTTCTACATTTCCCAGAACAATAAACTTCAAGAAAGCATTTCAACATAACTAAGATGTCAAAAGACATCTAATGTAAGCATTAAGAATGCTCCAAGTTAAATTGCGTTATTTTGATACTCTGCTGCTGTAAACAGCTTCTAGAAAATATGTTACAATTAGCTCTAATTCTCAAGCAGGCAGATAAAAACTAAAATGCCTCTCTAGAAATGAAACAAAGAAACAAAAGTTTAATATGATCAGAACTACTTTCTCAAGAGGAAAGACAAAACCACGAACAAAGAAAATATCAAAGACAAAACCCACTAAGAATAGGTATAAATACTTCTAAAAAATGCTCTCTTTCAACACGTCAGAACAGTACATTTCTTGTACACTGAAATGGCAAGTCAGACCTCTCCTGAGGGAGGCTACTCTCTTTAACCCAAAACCAAAGTCTGACTCAATATATTTTATTGCCCTTCTTAAGAATTAGGTTCTGAAAGTGAATCCACATCTCTGATGTAAATGTCAAGATTTGTGTTCAGCTGGTTGTTGTTTTTTTTAAGTAGAATCTTGAAGAGACAAAGTATTAGTAATACAATAGAAAAACTTTAATCAAACTCTATGATCACTGATCTATCTTTTGATAACTAAACCAAAATCTTATGTTCTGAGACATGAGAGTTTCTGAAGCGGTACACATTTTCAGTATTTTCTCAGTGATGCACATTTACACTCCAGTATCACCTACCATATTTTTGAAACCAGACCCACACAAAAGTAAACACTAAAAACAATTAGGGAAAAAGTCAGAATTGAAGCAGCAATGCAGTATTATTTTAAGCTTCGTATACCCTCTCCATAAGACGACTCCTTTAGTTTATTACAGTAATGTACAAAATATGGAGCTCGTCTTGACTAAGAAAATTAACTGCTGCTAAAGACAGCCACAAGATGATCACCATCCTCTTGACACGTATCAAGAACAGCTGGTTAGTTGCTTAAACAGGACAGTACTTGGGGTTGGGGCGGGGGGGGGTTAGGTGCATACATTTACATTATACTTCAGTAATACTCTGAAGGCTCTTAAGGTCTTTCAGTGCATGAGTGGGCTCTTACACTGAACGTACACGTCTGTGCTTGGAACAGACGTCAATACTTCTCAACATACGAAGCAGTAATTCACAGACCAAACACCAGGAGATGGCGCTGACAGCAGATGTTGAAGAATCAGCTACACCTGAAGAGAAGCTGTCATTAGCAAGTTCCTGACATCCCTCTGTTCAGGTTCAACTCTTCCCGTTTAAACGCTCGAGGCAATTCCTTCTTTAAGAGCACTGGGCACATGAAAGTCTGAAAGCGTTCCGATGGGCGTGTATTTCAACTTCTTTTTGCCTCCTTTGCAGAGCAAGGAGGCATCTCCCTAGTACAGGGAGACTGTGAGGATCCACTTCTGTCTGCCCTCACTGTCTTCCTTTCCACCTCGCTCAGCTGCTGTATTCCTTGGCAGATGGCCTTAATACTCTTCCCCTTTTCTTCCAGCAGAGCTGTCTTTCAGGATACAGCAGCTGCCTACCACACCAGAAGCAGCAACTGAATGAAGAAAAGGTACAGTGCAGGTCTGCGATTCAGTGTAATTAGAAACAAATGGAAGATTACGCACCTCGAGTGTTTAGATGTCTGATGTTCCAGCTGATACATCACTTATATTACAGGTTGGAAGAGGGACCATGCTTTCCTTCAGCTCAGACAACACTTACTACATGGATAATGTACCATTCTAACTTGGATTCTTTTCTTTTTTTAAAAAAAAACAAACTACTGGAAACCACCACTTTTTTTGTTTTCTTTCTTTTTTTACACATCAATCTCTCATGAAATCAAGACTTTGCTGGATGACAGAGGAATATACACTGTTGAGTTATTACAACAATAATTTCACACCATCTGAAAAAAATTGCTGTACTTGCCAGACATCAAGTTTCTTACATTGAAGATGACAGACCACTATTGATCCCGATGTTGTGCAAATACCAAATTTCATTCACTTGTCAAAGGAAAAAAAAGTTTCAAGTTAATTAGCTGCAGATTACATTCTCCTGGTTTTCTTCACTCATTGTTCTTATAGTGAAGATATCCATTAAACAGTAAAGAACTATTTTTATTCTCAACAAAATTCTAAAGCTACCAGAAAGCCAAAACAAACAGGGATGGAGAGGGGTGAAGACTACAGTAGTCATTAACATACACTTATGTGCACTACAGAAAACAACATCTTTAGCTTCTATTTTTACCTTAATAGGAAAGTGGGAGATCATTATTAAGACAAAAAGTCGACTAGAGTTAATCATAAAGCCTAATCAAATCATACAGTCCAACCACCCACCATATATTTCATCATTTTAATGATAAATCATGTGAATTTTTGTAATCAAGGAATACAGCAGAAAATACTTCTGGGCTTTTTGGACATGAGAGAAGCCAGTAGTGCTGTAACACTCGCTGTATAGAGTTCACCACATCAATTACGAAAGTCTTAACAGGGTTGTTTAACCAGCTCAGAGCTGCAGTTTGACTCTGCCCAGCTACTGAATGCACCAGTCTACTTCAAGATAGGGATTCTTAGAAGAAAAATAGTGGGAAATTAAATATGAAAACTACAAATTTCTTATGGAAATTAAGTTTTATTTTGGGTACATGTAGAATCTCTATTATGGAAAAACACCAAACTACGGAGAATCAGTATTTTGAAGTGGAGGGTGCAGAGAGAAGATTCAGTCCTTCATAAACTCGTCAAAGAAATGCACTCGGGTTTGCACGGGGATCCTTTTGGTTCCTGTATCTATAAGTCAGCCAGACTCCTAGAATCTGAAAACAAAACCCAAAGATATTATTAAGCAGAGGGTCTCCACCCCATCTTCCATCAATTTTACAAAATTTGTTTTAAACATAAAACCCTAACAAAGAATTTCCAGTACATAAGTTTAGGATATTTTACTGTTGCTATTGCACAACCACACATCAGCTTTCTTAATTAGAAAAAAGAACGCACCTTCTCAGAAATTCATACCTAGCAACAAAGAGAACAACAAAACAAAAAAGCCAAAACTGTATCTGCAATGCAATGCAAAATATTTCCCCCACAGGCATGCCCAGCATTAAACTATTCTTTCCCCTCCCCAAATGATAAACATTCGTAAACCTCCTCCAAATCGTTTCATTTTACAGTTACTACTCAACTATAAGGCTATTTTTCTAGTACATTTTCAAATCTTGTCATTCTCCCCAGCCAACTTCCTCCCTCCCAGCAGCTTCACATTTTTTAGAGGAGAAATTGAGGGCAGATAGCAGAGTGATTCTGTTTAAGATGCTGTACCTCTCGTTGCTGTAATATCTACAAACCTTCTGAAAACTGCACTAAGCAGCAGAAGGAGTGTTTTCACTCGTTTTACTGTGGGGTTACAAAAGACTCGCTCTGAGGACTTTTAATGCGAGTATATGTATCATCTGGATACTAAAGCAAAAAGTCAAAGACCTTTTCAACCTGATGTTTAAAATACAGTTCATTCATCATGAAACTGTATCTTTCCACTACAGGAGGCACAAACAAGAAGCCCCAAAACTTAAAAACCCCACTGTATGTGTGCATAGGTGGAAGGAGGTGGAAAGAACAGGGAAACAAGACAAAGCAATGGCACTCTTCTTATTACTTTTGGAGAATGATAAACCTGAATAGCTAACTTTCTGCAAAACTTAAACTTTACAGCACCACATTTTAATGTGGTATCTCGTTGCAGTTTGTAGTCTAAATAACATAAAGTTGCAAGAATTCCCAGTGTTGAATAAAGACAAGTCCTCCTTTGGCAGACTTAAGCAAGCTGACAGCCTGAAAAATTTGACCTAATTAATGATTTGTCTCCTGATATAGTACTGAGAATTCCTGTAATAAACACCCTAAAATTAATTGTTTCACAAAATAGGGCTTCAAAAGTGGGGAAAAAGCATTCATTCAATTTTCTAACCTCCTACTCACTTACCTCTGTGAAACTGAAGAAGAGTCCTATGCCTCCAACAAATGTCAGCACCATTCCAGAATATTCTTCTATTATCGGTGCGCATGGCTGACACTGGCGACTTCTAAAACAATCCTGTAGCAGATATAAACAGAGAATTGCACTCCGTTTTCTGATGATGCTTCATTGATTGAAAGCATCTAGTTAGCTCTGTGAAAGACTGCCAGCCACAGACAAAACTCAGGCAGTTTTAAAAGACTCCAAAAAATCAAGTATATAAATGACAATGGAGTACAACCCTTGCAGGGTGCTGTGTGATTACGTTTCCAGTAAGTTAACTAAAGAGCTTAGTATCGTTGTAACAATTACCTTACACATTTCTTAAAACACTCTGCTTTCTGCCACTATGAACACAGATGTACATATTTGAACAAACACAATGAAGTTGCAAGTTTTTTCATGCTTGAAGAACTTACAGAGGAGCAGGTTTCATTCGGATCAAAAACTCTGAATCCACAACAATTCAGACTTCTCTCAATGTCTGCTCTCGCGCTGTTAGTGTTATTCCATCCCACCTCTAGAAGCTGACTCTAGAAGGCATAAGCAAATACATATTATATTAACTGAACTGCTTTGCATTTCATTGGAAAACAATATACTAGGCCAAGCTGGTAATTCCCTAACTAAAACCTTCAGATCTTGAAGTCTATCAGGATGGATAACACATTAAAGAATGACTTGAATGTTCAAACAGTGTGTGTAGCTAATGCAATAGCAGCACCTAGGAGCAGCACATTCATGGTTATAATTAGTTTTCTTCCTTTCTTTTTCCTAAACCCTGTAAAAGCACTAGTAATGGGACATGCAGATAATCAGAGACTGCTCGAACTTTAAACAAAAAGCGTAGGAAGCTGTTTATTTTGTCACTGTACCCTTGCCTGCTTCTCATGCAGTAAGAATTAGACTTTATACTCCATGGAAGCTGGTTTTACTTTCACACTTAAGGGTCACCTCTGTTCCTAATGTAGTCACGACCTTTTCAGTTACACAAGAAAAATTCAGTGGCTTTATCATCTTTACATTATGACTGTAGATTTCATCAGCTTATCTGGAATTACTGAACACATGACATAGTCAAGATATCATGCTGCTACACTTGTGACCATAAACTTACATAGGAAGTTTAAAAACAATATATATAAAAAAAAAAAAAGACAGCTGAAAGTAATTTTGGAGCCCAGATGTATGTGTCTCTAGCTACCACAGCCAAGCACTGCCTAAGGTCTAGTCCTTTTTTAAAAAGATAATGCTGATTTTTCTTAAAATACACTCTCCTCATTTCGTGGAAGAATTTATATATACATAAAAATCTGTGTGTGTGTGTGTACATACATATTTATAGTATTATGCTATAGATTAACTCAGATATCAGAAAGCTTCTCTTACCTGCTGTTCCTTGTTCAGTGCCAAACAGGCACAGGAGACAGAAAACTGGACAATAAAGACTAGCAAAAGAATAATCATGTACTGGAAACAGTAGTCAAGGATACACTCTCAAATTAATTTTGCTTTTATAATGTATACGCCTAATGGTGTTCATTACTGAGCAACAATAGGTCCTTTAAAACAAACTAACTATAGAATTAAATTCTGACTGGATGGAAAAGATGACCCAAGTAATGTTCCCAGAACTCAATCACCATGTATTATCTCTTTTTGGCTACTGCTATACATGGCTGGTATCTTTAGGTTAGGTGTTTCTTGCTAGCAAGACAACATGAGCAGAGAAGTTAAAAGGAGCTTTGAGAGAGAAAAATCTACAGCCAATTTCTCCAGCTTCAGGGACTCACGCTGTCATTCCAAGATAAAGAAAATATTTTTCTGGGTATTGCATACTCAAAATTTTTTTTGCCTTCAATGACACAGTCTTGTAATTAATTACAAAAGATAACTTTAGCATAGTTAGCACAAAAAAAACTTTAGCATAAAAAAATAGTGAGAGTTGCTTTTGGAACGCAGCCTCTCGCACTTTTGGACTAATGCATCTGAAAACAGTACGAAACAAAAAGAACAAACTTTGATACTAAAGATCACTTTTTGAAAGTTGGCCACTGTCTTCACAATTTGGCTTCACAATTCCAGAGACAGATAATTATCTAACACAATTAAACTGTTTGCAAAGTGCAGGTTACTACTTATTCATAGACCGCAACCAGAAAAATAAGAATTTTATCTGATGAATCTCTTCTCTCATCCAAAGAGACTGATTTTGTTACGCAAGGCAGCACCACAGACTGCATACACAGCATCAGTAAGCATAAAGGGGCAGCAAAGCACACTGAGAAGGCCTGTGCTCATTTCTAGTCTGGGTTCGCAATTAAAAACTAGGTATGAAAAGAAAGTGTTTCTTGACAGCCTGTAATACTCACAACACATTCCCCTGCCAGCTGCAACAAGCTTGCTATCTGGAAGTATCACCTTTCTCTACCATTAAACACTAGCAGTTCACATATTTTAGCCTGGTGTAGGGTTGAGCATGCAGTAAGAGGCACTATGACACAGTGACCCGCCATAAAAAGCTCTCAAAAATTAAAATATTTTAATTTTTAAAAGAAGGAAATATGAATACTTCTGTCCTCAGAGAATAAACAAGGGAAAAAAACTAAAGCTGGAATAAAGTTAAATGGGAAGGAACTTTAATTTAGACTGCACTTGATCAAAATCAGACTGTGAATTTCTATTCTATTTCTAAAGCACCTTCCGCATCAGCCTCAGCTGACAGAGCAGGTTGTTTACACGGCTTGAACCAAGCTGTGATCCATGTAATTCATCAGAAGGATACAAAGAACAGCAATACTTGATGATGTTTCACCGCACCAATCAATCCGACTAAGGCAATAAGGAAGAGGAAGATTCCTACTGCAATTGTCACTCCAACAACTCTGAAACTAGAGATGAGGCCAAAGCCGATTCCCCATGCCGCAATTCCAATCAGCAGCAGGCTCACCAGCTGGAGGGAAGAGAAAACAAAAAGTTAGTCTGTATCTTAAAAGAGGCTCAGCCCATACATGGCTATATTCTTTATATTAAAGCTGTTATTACAAAGCTACAATTTTTCTTTCCTGTGTAAAGAGAAGCACAATCCTAAACAAACCAGTCCTCCACTTCATCATAGAGATAACTTCAGTTCCAGATGTTTTAAGGCACACATATTCTTCAACACTATTAATGTGGAACTGTTACAACTTAATCTACCTGCAAGTCAAGCCATCCTACATTATTTGTGATTAGAGAGACTAGAGACACTGAAGTGTAGATTATAACAGAATTGACAAATATCCTAAAATCATCAGCTTTAATTCACAGAATGGAAGAAGAATGAAAATTCCAGATGTTTTCTGAAACAGTGGCAGTGTATTTAAAGGACAATATGCAGCTCCACAGCTCCAAACATGTAAAAAAGTGCACTTCGCTAAAACTTACTGTAGTCAGGAATACAGCTGTTTTAATTCACTAGACAAGCTTCTATGTAGTTGATGATAAAACATAACAGTTAACAAGGTCACACAAAATACTTTTTAGATCTGTATCTCAAGGACTTCATGTAGTAAAACAAAAAAGGTGCCCTGTCTCCGCTACATATTTAAGAAAATAGCTTTACTGTGAAGTCAATACTATTTCAATGCCCCAAACCCACTTACGCTGTTTCCTTCCTTTTAAAGATGGTATTCAGGGAAGGCAGGAGAATCTGTCTCAGTTAGTTTACTGGGATTTATTGTTTATATGGGCAGGAAGCTCCAGCCTTTCCTGTTTCCATGCCAAAAACGCAGAAGAAAAAAAAATTCCAACATGAAAAGCTGCAGAGAAATTTGTAATGAGGTACAGCAGGAGTGAAGCTGCAGATAAAGCCAACCCAGATGTCCAATACACAAGATGCATAATACACTCTTGTTTCAAAGTAAGACCTATGGGTAACACACCGCTCACTGCGTTCTCTGTTAAGTAACACCCATTCACGACGTAAGTTTTAACTTCCAAAAACCCTGACCTCACCAAAAAATACCCAGAAGTTGTATCGTTATTAAAAACCAAAACAAACAAAACCAAAACAAGAGTAAGTGCTTAGTCTAGTCCAACTACCTGGCTTTACTTGACAACAAATACAGAGCAAGCACTTACACTTGTTCATCAGTTTCCCTTCAAACAACATACCTCATGACCTTTTACTGCTTCTGCAGAGGAATGAAAAAAATTAAACATAAGAGGAAATTTCCAAGTTATCCATCATTTCAGTATACTTACCCTAGAGCAGGGCGTTTTTGTTGGTTCTAATGCCAAACATGTCTGTATACTTTTTCAACTTAAGTACCTTTTAGAAGACTGACCTATGTAATGCTGCTTTTGAAACATGGAAATCTAAGATAACATCGAGTAAGCTACTAAAACAAGTAGTGATGCTCACCAAGATCGAAACACAGTGGGTGTTTTTTTCACGTGTTCGCACAGGAACACACCTCAAAAAATGTTTTTACCAAAAGCCAGTAATCCACATGAGAAATTTAAGAGAGTCTGCAAGAAAGAGGGTATTTGCCATACCTACACCCCTCTCTCACCACATGAAGAGACAGAAGAAAACAGTAACATTCAAAGGAATTGTTCAATACTAGTAGAGTTTTAGGATAAATTCATGCTTGGTTTTGTTTCTCAAACAAAAAGTCTTAATCACCAAAACACCCAGCCAAGATGTCATGAATGTAAATTACAGGGAAGGGGAAAGAAAAATATAAAAAACAAAACAAACCCTTGGTTCTGCCACAGACAGATTTTCTGAACACATGCTGCACAAGGCTATAAACTTCCTAATGTCATTACATTAAAAATTAGCCTTGCTAATCAGACAGTTAAGTGCAATACCTACACATTCTGATCATGCCCATTCACTTTATTTCATTGTCTCATACCACTGGGAAGATTTATTTTTCCACGCAAGCATCAGAAGTGAACAACAAAAGAAATCTCGTAACCCAATTTCCAATCAGAAAGTGCCGGCTAGTGTCCCATGCTCTGCATCAACTTCCAAGCACTGAACTCACAATGCCACTACACAGCTCTTCAAAGTATTACCTTTGAGATTTTTTATGAGATAATGTCAAATCTAAATTTATTTCACAAAGAAAAGCAGAAGAAACTTTGCTCCTAAAGGTTTTACTAATACTTATTTCTCCTGCCTGAGCTATGACTGCAAATCTTTATCTTCTTCAATCTGCTTCCAGGATACCAAAATGTGTATTTGTTCAGCTCCTTGCTCATTTCATAAATGTCTAAAACAACTAGATGAAACTAGTTTTATTCTTAAAGTATCAAAAAAAACCCAAAACACCTAAACAAAATCTGTGCCTAAAACATCTATTGGATAAATGCAGCGCGTAAGTTGCAGGGTACTGGTTACTTCTGGCTGCCGTGACTCATGTCAGCTTCCATTATTCTGATGATACGTACGTGAAATTAGTACGTATAACACTAAAAGTTCTTAACATGACGACCCCCTGGCCCAAAAAGCTTTCCTGGTAAAAACAGCCACATACTGAATCAAGAACTTCTATGGTTTTCAAGTGGAAAAAACCCACAAAACCTCTCTGGCTTTCAAATCCACTGTTGAACCACAGATGTTCAGGAATCAGGTGACCAGCTTTGAAAAAGAAAGTAACATAAAATATTTGAGTTTCTCTTTTGATCACATTCTATTTTAGAGCCATCGGTCTCATTTTCAATCTTTACCTCCATAATACCATGGCTAAATTTTCCCTTCTTTCACATGACAGGGTTGTCCATTGTCCAATTCCTTAAAATATCTGGAAATTGAGTATGATCACAGATCCATGCTACTGGGCTCTGGTTGGCAAGCTATGTGAAAATGCTTTATCCAGTCAGGCAGATACATAATTTGGATCAAAATACCTACTGGCTAATCCAATTTTGGTCACTTAAAGTTGTGGAAAACTGACTTCGTGTTTCAAAACTGAAATAGAGACTGCAGGTTTACAAACCATTCCAGAAATAGATTTAATATTAAGTTCCTTCCTCCTCTGCATGTTGACTGAAAGATGAAATTATGGCTACTCCTTCATTTCCTGGTTTGGATTGGACTCTCTGAATTTTGAACAACAAAACTATACATGTATATAATTTTATAGTGCCATAACGTGAAAAACTAAAGTAAACACACACTTCTACAAACAGGAAGAACAACTTCATCTACTTTGGAAAGAGGTTTTACAACTCTGTAAAACAATGCAAGGCTCATAGCATTAGGCACTGTTTAGCCACTAGAAATGACTACTCGAGTGCTTATTCCAGCATTTTGAAACAATATTTAGATGCACTATTTCTAAAAGTGAAGCTGCTACAACTTTGTAGTAGAACATACTTGAAACAAAACTACTCAGTGACCCTAACTACTTTTAAGTGAGCAATACGTACATTCTAAACATACAAGCTTTGCTTACTTATAGGAAAGTCACCTATTTCTGTTAAAGTTAGAAAAAAGGACTCTCTAGGGGGCTTCTGAACATCACATTTTATTTTACTGAAACCACATTTGTGGTTTCATTAAAACCACATTTCATGAAACCACATTTCACAGCACCAGAACTCCCCACAAAAAAACAGCATTATCCTTGGAAGACTGAAGAACATGTCAAACTCCGTTTTATCTACATGAGTTTACTCACATAAAACTAGCCTTGTTTACTAACACTTCAAATATTTGCTTGATAAATCTACCAAAAAATACATGAAAGCACAGCCCAGTTTGTGGTGATTAGGACTGATTTGGTTTACCACAGTAGTCTTATTAGTAAGCTGAAAAGGTATGGGCTGGAGAATGGCCTGTTAGGCTGAATGACAACAGGCTGGACTGCTGAGCTTAAAGGGTAGTAACCGACCGCTCAGTATCCAGCTCCTGGCAGGCAAGGAGCACCAAAAAGGCTGATTCTGAGGCCAATATTATACAGTATCTTCATTAACAACTTGGGTGATAAGACAGCATGAATCCTAAGAAAATCTGTGGATGATACTAAACAAGGAAGAGTGATTGACTTTCCAAATAGAGATTCAACTCAGATGGACCTTGATAAACTCGAGGAATAAGCCAACAGGAACCTCATGAAGTGCAAAATTCTGCTCCTGGGGTGCTTCGGCGGAGCCTCGGAACACACCGGTTAAACAACAGTCTTACTGAGATAGACCTGGGGATCACGCTGGTTGCCAAGTTGAATATGAGCCAAGAGTCTCCTCACATTGCAAACAGCGAAAGCCAAGAGGAGTGCAATCAACGGAAACTCAACACTGGTAAGACTGCAGCTCAAATACTGTGTCCTATTTCAAGCCCCACAGGTCAAAAAAGAATTTGAGAACCTGGCAAGAGTCACAAAAACGGCCTGGAGCCTTGAAAATGATGTTTGAGAATCAGGTGATGGAGCTGTGTTTGTTCAGTCTGACAAAAAGGCAGCCTAGGGATAATCTAATAGCAACTGAAGCTGAAGGCACATTACAAAAAACAATGGAGGCAAACTCTTCTCAGTATTGATCGACCACAAAACAAGAGACAACAACTACACGTAATAGCTTAGCAGGCTTGGCCTGGACATTAGAAAAAACATCTGCAAGGTGGTGTGGTGCTGTACTCAGAGAGGTGGCAATTTTTCTTCTCTAAGGTTTTCAAGACTCAGTAGACAAAGCCAGAGCTGGCAAACGAGTGCTATTTGTAATCCTGCTCTGAGTAGGTGTCTGGACAGACGAGCCCCAGAAGTTCCTTTCAACAAACACTCCCACACACCACAGCCTGCTCTTCCACCATGGATACTTTGCCACTGTCCACATCAAACCCCAAAGTTTTAACAGACAGATAAGAGACAGATTTAGCACTTACCAAGGACCTTTCTTAGCAAGGACTTTTTCTGTATTAGAGACTACCACCAGCTCCTAAACCCAGTATCAACAAAACACCTTCTTGCAAGCAGTAAGAAGGTCTCTCAATACAAGAGCAGTGAATGACTCCTCAGAAGTACTAACTGAGCTTCAAAAACACAAGTACAAGTCTTGTTCTCAGAAGTGATTCAAAGGGTCCTGTTCACTTAAGGCATGTTTACACAGAAAGTCAACAGGCATTACGAGCAAAGAGCAAAAATTATTACAATCTCAAGATGCAGTGATTTGTCTCACAGAAAGATGCTACAAGCACATACTGTACACCATACAGCAGAAAAGCAACACGAAGCCATGGGAAGTGTGTGTCTGGAGGGAGTGGGTGACAGCTAGTATTTTAAATTTAATATCCTCATTTACTATATACTATCTTCTCCATCAATACAAACTCTAGCAACCTTATTTAAAAAAAGCATACATGCAAACATAGGCTTAGCATAATCCAATATACAAACTCATCACTTTGAAATTAGGTAAATGCTTTACCAGAATAAACCTACGGCTACTATAAATCCTAAGTGAAAATTGGTAGTTTTTACTATGAGATCCAAATACTTTTCTATGGAGTAAAAAAAAAATAAAAATTTAAGACAACCAAGCATACTGCCAATAGACAAAATGTTATTCCAATGTCAGCACCTCTATAGGAAAGATTTTAGGGACTATAAGTTCAAGATCATTGGAATGGATCAAACTCCACTTTAAGTGAATTCCATCATATTTTTTCATACATACATATACACACACACATATACACACATTTGAATTTCAAAGATGTTTCAAAAATAACAATCTTTAGACAAAGAAGAATTTCTTTGTCACAGAGGTAAAGTCATCACTAGTTTGATTGTCCTGTTCTCCAATTAACTTATTAACATGATTAAAGCATTAGCCTTAAAGGGCTTTCTTTCCCCTTACTCCTGCGTAAATTACTACTTTAAAAAAAACCACCCATCCCTCCTAATTTGTTCTGTTCTTTAAATCCAAGTTGTCCTGTGCACATAGCTGCTCATTTCCCTCACTTCTGTACTGGAAAAATGTATTTCTCTTCACGCTTACCTCTTGTGTATTTATTCACAAGCTTATAGTCTACATTACAAAAAACCCCAAGATACTGACAAATGAATTCTCTAGACAACATCACTGAGAAACAATTCAAATGTCAAAACCAGTTCCTCTTTCCTTTAACAGCAAGCCACAAGCAAATCTTCTGTTTTGACTAGCCAGCAACTTTTCAGCATTTCAGCAAGCTTGGACTGCTCACTAGGAAGGAACACATATGCGTAAGTTAGCGTTCTCACTGTTTTCTTGTAGCCTCAGCCCAAAAAGGAGTTAGTAAAAACTGCATTTAAGAACTTAAAATTTAAGAAATACAGCCTCATGATTTCTGGGTAAAGAGATTACATAGCATTTACATTGGTATCAGCAGAGGAAATATTTACAGAATAGCTGTCAGACTGGATATGGAACAGGAACTAAAACCAGAGGGATTGCACAGATGATGAAACACATCCTCCTTAAACTCTCTCTCCACATATAAGTTCATATTCCACTTTTTTTAAGGGGGCTTTGAACCTCAAAAGTATACAGTATATAGTATAAAGTATACAGTTTATATTTTGAAGGCAGAGATTTTCACCACCCTCCCCTTCAACTTGGCCAACCATTTCTGCACAGCCATAGAGAATCTATAAGACAATTCTTCTGGTTCCCTGCACTTCATCTAAAAACATCACGTTAAAACAATGGGGCAGTATACAGAGAGGTGCACCTGTAGCAAGCTAAGTCTGGGCTAAACTGATTTCCATCACAGCTGTAAGCCAGCCAAACTGCAAGCAACTTTATCTCCTTACAGTACTTTTTCAGCTCTACTGAGAGCACAGAGTACCTCCAAAGAACTTCTAACAGAAATCTTCCACTTTCAGGTGACCTATCTAAATGAGGGGTGATGAGTAGTCTGGTTACCAAACATCCTTGAGACAGGCGATGTGGAACAAGGTAATTTATGTGAAAGGCAGCGCTCCTGTCTCCTATCACAAAAGCCAGCTCTTTCAGCTTGAGGGCCTAGTTCAGAGTTCTTCATGTTATTGACGAATAATTAGGCTCAAACTGCTTTTGATCAGGTAACAAGCTTCTTTCATGTTAAAACAGCAGTGACATTTAACCCCTGTTTTATACTCCCTGGTCTTTGGAAATGCAAGCTTTCTGCTGCGTAGCAGGAACAAGAACCTTCTGAAACATTTACTTTTGCTTGCTTGTTTGTTCATTGTTTTCTAAGAAGTTGTGAAAGTCTTCAGGAAGCTCGGTGATCCCACAGACCCTCCTTCTACACACACATCTCCCTCAACACAAAAACAACAGTAGAAAGAACACAACTAATAATTTAAGCTAAAAGGGTACTACACGGCATTCAAAGGGCTTCTCAATAATTGTGCTGGTTTTAAAGTGTCCACCTGCACTGCTAGGATGGCTGAAAACATCAGTGGTATTAAAACACACCATGTTCCATATAGCCTCCTTCTTCTATTCCCTGTCATTCTTCAGTTCTTCCACTAAACATGGCCTGCCTTCCTAGCTCCAAATGCCACTAACGCACACTACGCAAGACAAGTGAAAAAACAAAACCTGCTTGTATCCGGTTTACAGACCCAGCACACATCTCAATTCTGATCCGCTACCACAAACCACTGTCACTTTGGCTGTAAACTGATGCACCATATAGCTGAGGGCATTCCCAAGCACTAACAAAAAGTCTTAAGATATGTATCTATATTTTTGCTGCACACTCTTTCGTGTTCTCAAGTGTGAGCACAGAAACCTTCCTAAAAAGGCAATGAAAACAAAAAAAACCCACCAAACCACAACGCCAAAAAGCAAGACTAAATTGACATGACCAACATTAACCTTTCCTGCCACATACTTGGGAGCTTATGTGCCACTGTTTTATTTACACGTCAAGACTAGATAGCACAGTTTATACTGCTGCCTTCAAAATGTCCTTGAGAATGACAGAAATGGCTCCAAGGCCACCTGCCCCACCTGCTGAGCATCCAGTTAGGACGATGAGCCAGACCAGCCCAGTGCAGGCTGGTGCTGGGGCAAACTCTTGATGCTGTACTACTCCTGAATGCTGACCATAGATCATCAGACACAGCAAACAGCAGGCTACTGACTGGTAGCTTGTTACAGCTGAAAACAAGCTTATACAAACCAAAATGGAACTGAACTCAGAGATCACAGGTTCATTTACCACCGTGAAATAAAGTGGCACATGAGGCAAGAACTGTGCTTCTCCAATTCCTGTCTGCTAGTACCTGGCTCTGCATAGCCAATACGGCAGCGAGGAATTCTCAGAAAACGGTCACATTCCCTTTCCCTAGGAAAATCCAGATGTTCACCCTGCCTCAAACACCAGTTTTCCCCTATGTAGAGAGAAGGGAGATGGAGCTAGCAGATCTGCATGGAAGATGCAACACGCTCACCCCTCTGTGTCAGGAATGCAGCAACTAAGACAAACATTATTAAAAACCCTACCACGCCAAACACATGCTGTCCAAATCTGAGATTTTGTGTCCTCATCTTTGTATACTTCCATAATACAGGAAAAGACATTTTGATAAAGAGGGCAGAAATGCGCTAATTACACTTTCAAAAAATACTGCACCCAGAGAACAACAGGCAGCAACTGGGAAAAAAAAAAAAAAGTTTTCAAATACAGTGTTTTGGAAAGTGATGCAAAAACTGGGACACTTGACAGGCAGTCTAGAAAACAAGTTCAAAGAACAAAGTATAAAAAGTAAATTATTTTGATAAAAGTACTTTCTAGTGGTAAGTGGAAACATGGATGCTCTTATAGAATGAACTTGGTGCAACTTTTTTTATATACTTGGTGTATATAAAAAAATATACACTTTTAAAGGTAAAGGTACTGTGTGTTTTACTTTAAATCAAACTGAAAGCCTGCTTACCAAAACAAAGGAAAAATGTTTACATACTGGCAACAAACAGTTCAGGTTTGCTGCTGCAGCAATAACTGAGTAGCTGCTCAGGTGACAAAACCAGCACACACCATCCAGATGAACTGCCAGTATGTTGGGGTTTTTTAGTATTTAATCTTGTGGCCCAGCTACCATTTCAATCTTTCATCACTAGCTAGGACTTAGGAATCTCCCTTTCCTTTCTGAGAATCTGATTTGAAATAAGATATCAACTGTTCACACTTCAACACAATTACTCAAGACTTCCTTGGAAGGAACACTATCTACCTAAGGTAATCCTGTCCAGTTCAAACGAGCAAATATTGGCAGAGCCAGCATTTAGGGTTCTCACACCTGGAAGATTAGAATTCTTGAGTTACATACACAGCCTTGAATTTGGCTGAACTCCACGGACAGGCATTTTAAACATTTTGTATGGCATTTGATGGGAAGTGCAATTATGATTGAATAAATAAAGACAAAATTGGCCAGATACCCAAAACTAGTATTTTAAAGGTCCTTGTATGCAGACAGTTCTTCCATTTACTCTAGCAATACACACCATTATATAGACACACTGAGTCAACGAATGTTCTCATTTATTTTTCTCTACTCTTCCAACACTCATAAGGAACCATAATGAAGTCAGCAATGCTCAGCATAGATGCCAGAATTACTCATATAAAATGAATTTAAAAATTCAACCAGGGCCTACGGACATTAACTTAGTCCAGAGAATACCCAAAAGTCATCAGCAAAGTACCATCTGAAAAGAATTTTAAGCGAGCAATTAGGTTAGTGGGTTTCCAGTTTCTTGCCTTAAACCAGTAATTGATATATTACTGCCAGAACATATTTTTCTTGGGTAATACTGTAAAAAGCAAAATAAGACAGCATTAAAAAAATAAATTAAAAAAGAAAATCAAGCTCCAATATCCTATTATAGGAGTGTATTAAAGGAAAGCAGAATATAAACGGTAACCCCCAATACACAGTTCTGAGGGTTAATTCATTCCGAGCATGTTATACAGACCCATGGATGCCAGCTAGAAAAACATTCACAAAGTGTTACCTATTTGACCTTACATCCACTCTTACTCCCACTACTCCCTTCTCACCAATTGTTACTGTGAATTAACATTGTTTAAAAAGATGATGATTAAGTTCTTGCTCTGGTTGTCTTCTGTATTTTCTTCCAGCTGGGGAAAAATAAGCCCATCATTCATTTTGCTGTTGCAACCTCAATCTTAATATTGTCAGGTTTTGTCCAACCAAGGAACAAAGAAGCCCACGTATTTCGCTAGATCAACTCCACCAGGCCAACTAAAAACCTTAAATCTTATTTCCGCAACTCAGAATTTAAAAGCACTGGTCTTGTAACTTGCCTACAATTAATAAGCAACACAAGCAATAACAATTGGATATTCCAGTTACTATAATTCAGAGAAGTCATTCCTTCCCTTTAGCAAAAACATATGTTCTGCATAGGTCAGATGAAAGAATATCAAGTGACACCCACAAAGTAAACTCTACTCAAGGAGGCATCAGAGCAAGATTAAGGTCATAGGTGCATTGTATAGGTACAACAAACAGAACTACAGAGGTCCCAAAGATCAACCCACCCTTGCTAAGGCCAAACACACCCAAAAGACCTATCAGATCCCTTACACCTGGTTAATATACTGCTGTAGGAATAAGTGATGGTGTCTTCACAAAAAACACCTGCTGTCCACATGACATCAAAATGAGATTTGTGCATGTATAATGCTAGAAAGATGCAGATTTCTCTCTCTCTTCTGTCACTCAAGAAATAACAACAACAATAATAACAAAAAGAAGTCTTGCATTAACCTCTGGTTTACTGAAAAGAGGAACCGGGATGGGACAATTCACCTACAACCCATCTGCTGGGGTGGGGCAATCCCACAAAAAGCTGGCCAAGACAATCTTTTGAGGTCCCTTCCAACCTGGGCTACTCTATGGTTCTAAGTTATCTTCATCATCACAGTCTGCATACACTAAACTTACCTCCAACCACAGATGCCAAACAAGGCAGCACCCACCTGCTCCCCTCTATTCTACCTGGAGGTAGCATGGGCAAACCATGCCATCACAGGGATCTCAAGTGACTTTCACAGCAGGCAGGGGGGGCTCCCTAAGCATGCTCCAGAGGCTTTTTCAGGGACATACTCCACAAGCTCCTCCAAGGAAGCACGTGCCATAACACAGCCTCTCCTAAATTAAGGTTTTTGTTCTGCTCTTTTCTAGGGGAATGAGGGACATCTTGTACACCAAAAAATATAATCACAAACAGCTCTGGCTTCAGCACAGGCACTTCTACATGCATCCATGCTCCCTCCTGGTGATTACCATCAGGTCCAGTAACCACCAGCTACGAGAACTGTTTGTTCTAATGAACAAACCTGTTTGTTCTCCTGTCTCGCCTTCAGTCGAGATCAGGCAGTGCTTTCAGAGAAGCACTGATACAACTGCCCGTAAGCACCGGCTGACCCCAATTTCAGTCTGCTGGAAGTCATCCCCAAGCGCAGTTGTTAATATGAAACATTAGAGGACATACTACCTCTCCAGATGTGCCGTGAGAGGAAGCCATTACATATACTCCCGTTTCCTGCTATTTCTATGTCATTTAAAAATAGATAATGAGGAAAAAACCCACAGCTATACCACAACTGGAGATTTTATTGTTCCCTGTTGAAAATAGCTCCTCCAACTTACTTGCCTGAACAAAACCAGGGACCTGCCTAGAGCTCCCCAGCAAGTCAGTTATTTCAGTTCAGCACACTACCTGTTTTTTTTTCCCTTTCCCCCCTCACGCCTGTTCCCACGGCCCCGAAGCTGCCAGGCCTTGTAACTGCCTGGTCCATTCCTCCTCCTCTTCTCAGGAGAGCAGGGAAACCCGCTTACCCGGGGTCTGGGGCCTTTGCACTCACCGAACTGCGCTTATTTCGGTGCTACTGCTTGGCTGAGGAATAGCAAAATAAACCCGTCCTCGTTCACGCCCGGGTTGGTGCAGCGACCTTCCCAGACAGGGAAGAAGGGCACCTGCGGGTCGGGCCACGGAGCCGCCCCCTCCCCAGGCCAGCCGGCCCGGCCCGCCGCGGGCTGAGGGCGCAGGAGATGAGAGCACCCCCCGGGCGGGCAGCGGCCGCTGTGCCACCCTGGATTCTCATCCCGAGAAGCCACGGCCCTGCGGTGACAAAGCGCAGCCTGACCGGTGCCACCTGCCCCTCCCTCCCAGCCGGAGGCCGCGGCCGGGAGTCCCCCCAGCCCCTCAGCACCCGCGCACCGAGAGGAGGCCGGAGGGAGCCCCATCGCCTTCCCCCTGCACCCGGCGGCGGAGCCGCAGGGCGTGAGAGACCCCGCCGGGGCAGCCGCGCCCCTCCCGCCGCCTCGCCGCAGCACGGAGCCACGCACCGTGTAGAGCAGGTTGAGGGCGCAGAGGCAGTTCTTGGAGCAGGCGAAGTCCCCGCACACCATCGCGGCACCGCTGCTGCTGCTGCTGCAACCGCCGCCGGGGAACCGCGCAACAAGAGGCCGCCGCTGCCGCCGCCGCCACCCCGCCGGCTGCCAGCGAGCGGGCGCGGCCGCAGCCGCAGCAGGTGAGTGGCTCCCGCCGCCGCCGCGCCGGGCGATTGGGCGCCGCCGGGCGCAAAGGTAACGCTGCGCCGACGCAGGGCGGGCTGGGAGGGGCGGTGGCCCCGGCCCTGCCCACCGGCACCCGTTATCCGCGGGCCGGAGGGCCGGGCTTCACGCTGGCCTCGCCTCGGCCGCTTCTGTCCGCGGGGGGTGTCGGCGCCGCGCTCCCCCCTTCGCCTCTATTGTGAAAGCCGCCGGGCGGACGCCTCGCCCCGGGGCGGTGGAACGCCACCTGCCCGCCGCCGGAGCGGCTGGGGGGTGGCACCGGCCGGGTGCCCCGCCCGCGAGACGCGGCGGGGGAGGGAGGCTTGCCGGGGCCTTACCTACGGGCGGCTGGAGGAGGTCTGGCATCTCCTCGGCCATTTTGTTGTTAGGGAACGCGAGGTTCCTCCTTTCCATGATGGTACGTATCTATAATCAATGACATCATCCCCTGAGTAATCGAAAGGAAACATCCAGGGATATGCTTTTTCCAGGGCACTGAAGTATCTGGATTGTTGTTACAGTTTTGCCACCTATTCATCCGTGTATTTATTTATTTATTTATTTTAACGGTCATGTTTTTATTATGCCTCTTCTTACATATTTACATCTGTATATTTCCTTAGTTCGAGGGTTAAATATTTTTACTTACAGGTAGTCAAACAAAATCCTCCCTCTCTATTGATAACTTCCTACTAGTCAGTACCAAGTTTTTGTTACTGTTTTTAATTGGCTTGAATGGTGTCCCAGTTCACTAGTGCCCCCCAAAATCCTGTCTCCACAGTTGCCATGGGCTGGACTCCGCTGTATGATGCTTTATAATAACTACAACAAATCTAATAACTGCCGGATACTTCAGTGTGTACATGTTGGAGAGGGTCCAGAGGAGGGCCACGAGGATGATGAGAGGGCTGGAGCACCTTTCCTATGAGGACAGGCTGAAAGAGTTGGGGCTGTTCAGCCTGGAGAAGAGGAGGCTCCGGGGTGACCTTATAGCGGTCTTCCAGTACCTCAAGGGGGCCTACAAGAAAGATGGGGAGAGGCTGTTCAGGAGGGCCAGTTGTGATAGGACAAGGGGTAATGGTTTTAAAATAGAGGGAGGTAGATTCAGGTTGGATATTAGGAAAAAATTTTTTTACCATGAGAGTTGTAGAACACTGGAACAGGTTGCCCAGAGAGGTGGTGGATGCTCCATCCCTGGAGACGTTCAAGGCCAGGTTGGACGAGGCCCTGAGCAACCTGATCTAGTTGGAGATATCCCTGTTTGTTGCAGGGGGGTTGGACTAGATGACCTTTGAAGGTCCTTTCCAGCCCTAACCATTCTATGTGTTGCAGGATTAGTGTGCAAGATACTTTCTTTTTGCTGGGCTTCACAAAGGCAAGGAGAGACATGTGTTTCTCCCTCGGGATGTCTGTAAGGGTACGTAGCGCAGTAGTTTTACTTTATCAGGGTTTGGTGCCAGAGAAAAAGTTGTGATGGTCAGTTCCTAGCACAGAGAGGAAGCTGCATCTATTTTCTGATGAATTCACAACAGTTCTTAATAGGAACTTGTCATCAAAACAATTTAAGAAGGAAATTCCAAAAGCATTTTGTTTTATGTAGTTTGGCTGGCCTCCATCTGCTAAGGGAAGCCGCAGCAGGCTAATAATCGTTGCCAGCAGTGAGATTGAAAAGAGGCTGAACAGCAGCAAGCTTTGTCTTTCCTGGTCTGTCACTCAGATTTTTTTTTTTTAACGTCTTTTTTTCCATGCTTTTTGATATTTTGCCAGACTTCTGCAATTAACTATAATACACATTTTTTTCTCATGCAATAACAAAGACTTGTTGCTTTTTTACTGGTGTGTATCTACCTCTCAGCTGCTAGCCAGGCAACAAATTAAAATTCTCCAATATTTATGACCGCGAATTAAATCTGAATGCTCAACAGCTGCTAAAGCTTTCTGTTTGTTTCTAAACTTGACAGACACAGGCTATCCCTGCTGTGGGAGCTTTGTGAAGTGATGGGATGATGAAAAAATCTGTTGTGTTTTTTTTTCCCCTTGCTAATTAAACTGACTTGATGTTGTGGCTAATTTGGCCTATTGGGAATGCAGATTTGCTGCCTGGAGCTACTGCCTTTACTGGGCCATGCTTCTGATCCTTTGGGCCCAAATCTGGCAGAGTGTAAGCCTAGTATAAAGTCATTTGCTTCAGTGCGATCTTACCGGTTACTTTTAGTTTTGTTGTTAAGACTGGTTTCAGAAACTGTTTGATGCTCTCTCTATAGGAAAGAGTATCTTCAATGTATGTCCTTTCCCGAACACAAGAAGCCATCAGTGTATCAAATGTTTTTTGTTGGATTTTGTTGCAAATGTTCACATATAAAGTTACTGTACCATTGTTCCTTTGGTTATAGTGCTGAATTATTCAATATTAACACTCACTGCCCTTCGTAGAAGATCTCTTTCACTATTAATTATTAAAAGGTGTACCTCCACTTTCTTAATTAATGCTGATGTTTCTTCTGTAGGTGCTTCTACAGTCCTGTGTGAGTGAGAAGTACCTATTACAGGCTTACTTCTTCAGATTTGGGTAGGCATCTGACCGTGACTTATCTTATGCGACTTGGTTTGTACCCACATCTGACCATAAACTCAGGGATACAGTTCAGCTGGTATAAATAATCAGAGGCTTCAATTAAGTAAATAGGGATATGACAAATGAACATAGCTGAGGTCTAGTTCTCCCCACCCACCCCCCCAACCAGTGATATGGTTTAGGTTTAGAGTAATGCTTTTGCTGTTACAGCATTCTGCTGTGCTGACTGCTGTAATTTCTGGTAGTGGTCAGGAGTATGTCTGTGCTCCCGTTCCCCATCAGGCTGCAGAATTTAGCTTGTATTCTTGCTAGAACTAAATTGGCTTAATTCTTTTAAATGGATAATTACAAATTGTTAGTTATAAAAAGTCTCTCTTGCAGTTGGAGGGAAGTCTTTCCTTCTCTGCTCTGCAAGGAAAACATAGATAGTGTTTATTTGATTTATTTTTTTTAAAGATTATTTAAATAGCTGGTCCAAGTGAGGATCCTAAGTATTTGTCTCCTCACCCTTTGTCTCTATAGGGGACAAATTCTGCACTCCCATCTGTTACATGAATCTAGAGCTGCCAGACATAACCGAGAGTGGAATATGCCTTTTTCCTTCTCTCGCTTCTTCTGATGTTTATTCTCCGCTTCCTTGCACAGTCTTTGTTCTCCTGCCCTTCTTTGGTGTCTTTCAATGTCACTGCTGGCAACAGGAGAAGCTATGAATAGCATGAATTACTTGGTTTTTCATGGGAAACTGTGATGGGGGCAGAGTACACTGGGCACTTGTAATGCTGCTGACATGCACTTACAGACGGTAAAAAGTACGCAAGGGAACACTCCTGCAAGGAGAGAGGGGAGTGAAAACACAGAATTACTGGGGCTTGATGCCAGTGTGCTTCTTACTAGTCAGAAGAGCTTCAAATGGAGCCATTTGGGTAGTTTACTCTTCATTTCCCTGTAAAGCTGACATCAGCTGGGGCTGTTTTCAGGAGGTTTTCTGCATGGGGCCTTCTGCTGAAACACTCTGGATACAAACTCAGCTCATAAGCAAATCTCTTTCTGTAGGCTGTGATCACACATTATTGCTGCTGGTTTATGGTATTTATTATGAGCCTGAAATCTAAAGGTCTGTGTGACTTCTGAGGCTGAGATTTGAAATGTGAAGGCTCAAGTATATACAAAGTTCTCTTAAAATGTATACTATTGTATTAAAATTAAGACAGTGTGACCTTTTTTCTTACTCTCTACTATTATGGTGTTTAAAACATTGTAAGTGAAACACTGTTTGCAGGAATCGATTTTTATAGCTTTATTTTTCCCAGGTTTACAATGAGCCCTTGACAGCACTTTGAGTATTCCTTTTCACTCTTTGTCTTGTAAAGTCATTTTTCTTCCCCTGTTGTTTGTATAAAGTCTCTCATGCGCATCAAAATCGGGGAGGGGAAAAACAGGGTCAAAAAAAGTCAGGTGTTTCCAGGAGTAGGAACCATGCCACGAACCATCTCTGTACTTGTAATTATTAAAGTTAGACCTTAATTTTACTTTCTCTGCTTAAATGTATAAGGAAAATACTTGTGATAGTAAGAAAAGTAAACATAATGAGTCTAAATTGTGTGAACTCCATTGCAAGACAATCAGGCATGTTAAAATCAGTGCTAATTCCATTAGGATTTTAAAGAAACTTGAATGCACCTTGCACAGTTTTCTTTTTTGGCTACATTTGTCTTGGTATTTGTGTGGTTTTTTTTTTAAAGTCTAACATCAGTCTTTTTGCTTCTTTTAAGACACTGTAGGAAAACTGCAAATGGCTGTTAAAATCAGTAATTTGGTACTTGTTGCTATGATGATGCAGCATCTAGAGAATTTCTCGTTTTCCTTTCAGATATGTGAAAAGGTCCATAGGATTGTTTTTAAAGCTTACTGCATGAGCCCTAAAAAACAAACCAAGCATCTACTGTCTAAATTGTTTTCGAAGTATTTTTTTTTTACAATTGGTATTTTTAGATGTTAGTGTTGAGGTGAACAGTGTATATGCACAAAGGGACAGGGTTTCAGCTGGCTTAACCTGGAGTAAACAAAGGGCTTATCCTGCCTGAGCAGTTGACCATTAAAGCAACAAAGGGCTTATCCTGCCTGAGCAGTTGACCATTAAAGCATGTTCCTGTGCTTGGACCTGTAAGTGTGTCTAAAGTTTGATGATGGCTGTAGGATCTGTGTTAGGGTCAACAAAGTCTGTCAAGTAAAATGCTGTTCATGATCAACTGTGTCTCTCCAGGGAAAGTAGAGGTTCCAATGCCCAGTCATTTCTTGTGTCACTGAAAAGGGAAATCTGACTCATCTCATCTCAGTCAGGTGAACTGCCTCAGTTATTCAGTCATGTCAATTAGTCAACTACACAGCAGGTAGAATATATGGAGTCAATAAAACATACACTTAAAATGTCATCTGCAGTAACAATTGAGATTGCTTTTTTTAAAGCTGAATTCAGTGCAAGTGTCCTGAAGACGTACCCCAGTTATTTACTGACTTGTTTAGTAATGATTTGGCTCTGCCATGGTGTTTGCATGCAGTCATGAGTTTCTCTCCACTTCCTGGGACAAAATCAGTTCCCGGCAGTGCTATTGTGCTCGTGCCATTCCACCCCCAGCCTTAAAGAAGCCGTTTCTGGCACAAGGCAGTGAGGAATAGCATGGGAAGGAATAGCTGTTGCATGGAACTTTGCTGTCTTGTGGGTGTGGTGATGGTGTTTTATGTTGATGATCATTATGAGCCAGGCATGAGAGAGAGATGATTCTGGCATACAGAATAAACGTGCCTGTGTTGTTTGGATCAGAGGTTCTTCTCTGCAGAGAAGGAAAAATGTACAAAACTGTTTGGCATTTTTATTTATTTAATTTTTTAGTGATGTGGAGTAGATTGAGAAAGGCAAATTAGGACATGAAAATAGGCCATTTAAGTACAGCGGCTAGAGCAACCCACAACTAGGTCAGAAATTAGCTCCTCCAAAAGCACAAAGACATAGCAAATGTTCAGTTTAGTAAATCTAACAAGTGGTTACAAATGACTACGGAAGAAATAATGGTTTGTTCGTATTTGCTCCTGGAAGGACAGGTGCTGAACGTATTCTTTGACAAACTTTCTGACCAAAATCAAAATGGCATAAAGTTCTTGGATTAAGCCTGGAAACTTAAATCGCTATTAGAAAACTACTTAGAAGAGAGATACTTTTCAAGCAAAAGCAGCTACAGGCAAGTGTGAAGCTGTTGTTCTGGATGGAGCGGCTGAATGTTCAGCCTCGCTTTTTAAGCCATTCTTTATAATTCCCACCGGATCTACCATGCCGTGGGTGAAAGTAACATTGGAGTGTAACAGTAGCATGTCTACTTGTTAATTCAGTTGGTGCCCATGTCTTTTCAATTGTCCCATGAATGGTGCTTGCCAGACAAAAGATAGGCTTGGTGAAGTTTCTCCCTCTAATGTTTATAGACAGGTGATGAAAAAAAAAAAACCCAACAAAACAAAAACCAACAAACCGCAACAAAGAACTAAGATAGAACCAGGACACTGACTTTAAAGGGAAAGCGTATTTCAGAGGTCAGCGTTCTAAAAATAGTAAAAGAGGCAAATACTAATTTTATAGGTTCAGAAGCTAGTTCTTAAGATCTTTAAAAAGTCCCATCTTAATTGTAAGAATTGCCTTTCAGCACATTTAGAATCCATTTTGAATGAAGCTGACAGAGGATTAGGATAAGGAGAGTTTGCTGTATCTAATGTATTAAAGAAATAATTGGAAGCTGAAAGTAACAGTATAATGATATTTTGAATAGTAGCACTTGAAAGGCTTGACCCAAAGCCCAGACCTTTTATTGGAGACCAGGATTTGGGGATGACCTGGAATTGGGCTGGTTTTAGTTACATCTGGAAGAAAAAAAGGCTGAATTCTAGATCCAGGCAGTGGAGTGGTCATATGCTTCCTGCAGCCAAATCCGAACTTACTTGTGCTATTAAGTATAAGGCATTTGTTTGTCTCTCTGGAGAGGTGAATAACTGCTGGGAAGGTAGCCTCTTGGAGACAGTGTCTATCATACCCTGTTCTTGTGGGAAGTATATCTGTGCAGTGTGCTGGCACCTTATCCACTGTCACATCTGTTCTTCAGGTCTGAAATAAAACCAGCGAACTTCAACATTAAATATAAGACAATAACTCTGTGATTAACAGGACATGTAAGGTGAAGCAGTTTGCAAATTAGTTATGTTTTATTGGTCTTATGTTATGTCTGCTGCAGGTTCTCATTACCACTGCATCCCAAAGATTTCTTTATCAGGTTCAGGTGGAAACTATCACCACTTGGTTTTGGTTTGAAGGGAAAATGGATACCATCTGCTGAATGCCCTCCGATTCCCTGGGAGAGTTCCAAGAAATCCTGAAGTAATCAGGTATCAAATGCTAAGAAGCAGAAATCCGAAGTGTTTACAAGTATGTAGAAAACAGTAGAGGATGGTTTGGGCAGGACCTTGTTCTGTGGGAGTGGAAGGATGGGGAGAAAAGCTGTGCGGCACAGAGGAAGTTTGAGCACCAAGGTTCTCATGTAAGCTGCTTAGCTAAGTGCTCGTCAGCCAGTCTGTCTGTTGACTGGGTCATTGTTCACGCTGCACATGTGAGCTTTCTGACAAGGTGTGTTGTGCTCATCACAGAACCATGGAGAACACAGGTTGGAAGGGATTCCTGGAGGTTGTCTGATCCAACCTTCTGCTCAGGGACACATTCAGTCAAGTTTTGAACATCTCTGAGGACGGAGGGCCGCAACCTGTTTGGGCAACTTGTTCCAGTGCTTGACTACTCTCACTGTGAAAAGTTTCTTGTTATCAGAATTAACCTTGTTGCAACTTGTGGCCATTGCCTTGTTCTTTTGCTGTGTCCCTCTGAGAGAGTTCAGCTCTGTCTCCTTGTAGAGAGTGGAAGACTGCAGTGAGATCTGCTCCCAGCCTTCTTTTATCTAGATTAAATAAACACAGTTCCATTGTCATTCCTGCGTCATTCATTCAGGAGCTGGAGCAGTCCACTGTTCCCCATGATGTCAGATATTTGCCTTCCTGCTAAAGTGAGATATATCACCTGTGAGATGTTTGGGCCAAACCAGCAATCGCCAGGTGAAAGAAATTCACAGCAAGAAAAGAAAGACAGAATGCTGAATTTTGATGTATCTGTTGTTTTTTTTCTGTGATTTCTGTAAAGCACAGTCAGTATGCTCACCCTGCTTCATCGGCATGGCTTATCTGTAGTAAGGGTAGCTGCTGTGTTCCTGTGATCATGTCAGAATCTTTCAGAAATAGACAATTTAGTTGTGAGCAAAACCTTGAAAACATGAGCAGTAAATGGCTTAAAATTCCCAAGTTAAATTTAAAGAACCTGATTTCTTTCCTAATATTAAATCTTAAAACAGCGTCATAATTAATTTAGACACCTGACATATATTTTGAAGCAATTGGCTCAGTAATATTGCTCTGTGCCCCTAGCAATTCATCTTTCTTTAAAATATCTCATTATTAGAACAGCCTAGCTTCTATTCTTGCCAAGAGAAGCCCTACAGCCATGAGCTGCTAGTAATGTGAATGCAGTACTTTCAAGTGTGTATGAGGAGCGCATAGAAAAAGCTATGACTCCTTCCTCTAGTTAGGAAAACAATCTGCTGCTGCCAGCCAGTTCCGCTGCATCACCACCATCATCTGTGTGCAAGCTGGGGACAAACTGGGAAGCAGTTTCATCATTTGGTCTTTTCTCCCTTGAAACCACTGAAAGAGTGAAAATAAAAATGTAAAGCAACGTGAGTTCTCAGGAGTATGTTCATCTATGAGTAAAGCTCTTTATTTTCCAGTAGTCTTCTTGCAAGCAGATGCCACAAACAGTGAAATAGGTGCCTAGTTAATTATGATATAGAAAAAAGAAATCTTCTTTCTTGGAATGTCAGGTGACAACCAGAGTTTGACAGCAAAACCCTAAAGTTTCATGTTTATTCTTAATTTACTGCTTTGCTCGTGAGCTATATGTGCAGCTCCGGTACAGCAGCAGACACATCGTTGTGAAAATCAGCCTGTTTGTTTTGGTGTGGAGTGCGTTTCTGACTTTATGGAAGATAAGCAATATATAGGCTTATGCATTTAAACTTTGCTTCATATTTTATCCTACAGGTTAGCTGCTTATCGAGTCTACTATCAGTATTTTCTGTTATCAGTGCCCAAACATCTCCATTAGGGACATTACACAAGCTGACAGTCAGATACTGATATCTGCAATAATAATTAATCCCTTAAGCACACAGGAATTTTCTGTCAGTTGAATTTACTTTGTATGATTTCCCTAAAAGAAAGATAAAGATGATAGGGCATGGCTTATCTTTCACTAAAGTTTCTTTTTGAGTTCCCAAGACTTGCCTCGTTCTGTTGTCTGGCTTGCCAGCCTGCATTCCCAACTCAGGGTTCACTCTTTCGAAGCTGTTTTTTCACGTTTCTAGTTGGTGCTGGTTGAGACAGCTGTCAGTCAAAAATGGTTTGATATGAATCGGCCAGGTATTAACTTTGGTTTGTTCTCTTCTCTCTTGGACTGTGTAAACTGCACAGAATGCCCTGCCAGTGTGGTGCTGCAGCTTTCGTGTAATTATGTGCTTCCACATGAGTCAAGAACCCTTGTGCGAGAGAGCAAGAGAATCAGTAAGGGATGTAGGAAGGACACAGGAGGTTTTATGCTGTTCTATTTTCTTTTCTTTTTTTTTTTAAGAAAATGAGTGAGTGAAAATTCCAAATGAGAGAAAACTTGCAGTGACTGTGCTTTACAGAAAGTACACTGAATTCCAAGCAAATGTAAAGGTAAATCTAAACTTAATTCTGCAGAGAATTTTTAATATGGTGGATTTTCAAGTTGAAAATAATTAGTTTATTTCCCAGTATGTGCTGGAAAGTATTTGTTGACACCATCTTGTGTTTTATTTCCACCTTCTGTGTAGGAGTGAGAGATGTCAGCTCTGGAAGCTGCCAGCCTGTCACTGCAGGAGTGGCTTTTCTTCTAAAAGTGTATGGAAGCTTGTCTTACATGGCACAGTTTCCCTAGAGCAGCCCAGGTCATGGCAGCTCACAGTATGCTTGGTGCTGCTTGCCTTGTTGATGCCTCCAAGAGAGAGACAGCAGCTGACAAAGCAGTAACTGGGATGCTGCTGAAAAACATGGCTCTTTCGGCAGTAGCAAAACATTTTAAATAGGAACCCATCTCTTAAAGGATCCAGCCTTAAGTGAATATGATATACTCAAAAAAAAAGAAAAGCACTCTTGAAGGTTGAATTCCTTGGGAAATATTTCCTCATATAATTTAGGTAGAGCAGGGAATCAGTGATATCAGGAGCAGACAGCTCTGGAGCAGTGTCCACTTGTGAGTGCACTGTGGTGCTTTGCAGCCATTCAGTGGGATTGCTGATGTGAGTGATAATAAATATGATGAGTATTATCAGCTATTACAAGTGATACCGTGATAGAATCATGGAATTATTTAGGTTGGAAGAGACCTTTAATATCATTGAGTCCAGCTGTTAACCTAACACTGCCAAGTCCACCACTAAACATGTCCCTAAGAACCACGGCTACACGTCTTTTAAATACCTCCAGGGATGGTGACCCAGCCACTTCCCTGGGCAGCCTGTTCCAATGCTTGATAACCCTTTTGGTGAAGAAATTTTTCCTAATATCCAATCTGAACCTCCCCTGGCACAACTCAAGGCCATTTCCTCTTGTCCTATCACTTGTTACTTGTGAGAAGAGACCAACACCCACCTCACTGCAACCTCCTTTCAGGTGGTTGTAGAGAGCAATAAGGTCTTTCCTCAGCCTCCTTTTCTCCAGGCTGAACAACCGCAGTTCCCTCAGCTGCTCCTCATAAAAGCTGTTCTGTAGATCCTTCACCAGCTTTGTTGCCCTTCTTTGGACATGCTTCAGCACCTCGATGTCTTTCTGGTAGTGAGGGGCCCAAAGCTGAACACAGTGTTCTAGGTGTGGCCTCACCAGTGCCGAATACAGGGGAATAATCACTTCCCTATTCCTGCTGGCCACACTATTTCTGATACAAGCCAGGATGCTGTTGGCCACCTGGGCACACTGCTGGCTCATATTCAGTTGACTGTCAACCAACACCCCCAGGTCCTTTTCCACCAGGCAGCTTTCTATCCACTCTTCCCCAAGCCTGTAGTGTTGCATGGGATTGTTACGACCCAAGTGCAAGACCTGACACTTAGCCATGTTGAACCTCATACAGTTGGCCTTGGCCCATTGATCCAGCCTGTCCGGATCAACTTGGTGTTGTCTGTAGAATTACTGAGGATGCACTCAACCCCCTCATCCAGATGGTTGATAAAGACATTAAACAGAACTGGCCTCAATACTGAGATTGGGGAACACCACTTGTGACCTGCTGCCAACTGATTTAACTCTGTTCACTACCACTCTTTGGGCCTGGACATCCAGATAGTTTTTTACCCAGTGAAGCAGCCAACAAAAGCCAAATAGACTTTATGGCACTCTCCCTGACAACAGCAGGCCAGTATTTGCTTCCAGTCTCAATTCAAACTGTTGATGCTAAGAAGTTTTTGTCTGAGATGACCAGCAGGAATGGACTTCAGGTCTCTCTCATCTGCTTCTCATTGCTGTATCTGTTTTGGGGTTGAGACTCCACCACTTCATCCCCATAAGTCTCTGCTGTAAGAATTCATGCAGTATTTCCAGATATCTTGGAATACTGCCTCCAAGTAGGAGTTTTTTTTCACAGTGCTTTTTCAGATATATTTAATGTTATTTTACTGAGCTGGGTGATTTCTAGATTTGAATTTTTTTTTTGTTTGCCTCTGAAGAAGGATGTATTTCTACTTCTGCATATGATAGGCTAGCGCAGCAGTGAAAGGTGGCAGGTGAGAGGTGGGTCAGTACCATAATTATAGGTTCAATATTTTCTTCAAAACCAGAAGGAGTTTCTGCTTCTGATGGCTGCCTCTTGGAGGAATATCAGGGTTTCCAACATTTCCATTTGATAGGGTGGAGGAAGAACCCTTGGGAATTCCAGACTATCTCTGGGTTCCTCATATTTTAAGTGACTTCTTGTGAGAACAGTTCACATGAATTTTATCCTGGAAATGAATCTCCAGCTTAAATGTCATCTGCAGCGTGGTTCAGACCCCCCCACTGTTGTGGGATTTCGACTGGTGGGTTGTTGCTCTGCTGTCACTCTCTTTTATGTTTGCAGAAGGCAGTGCTTTTGTGTTTTTCCTCTTGTTTACTTTTAGCTTCCCATCTATACTAGTAAAGTTGTCCCTTGTGGTTTCTTCCCTTGGTATGGGAAGAAGTTGTCCTTTTTCTTTGTCTTTGAGGATTAGTATTCCCAAGGAGACCACACTTTTCCTCTCTGCTTTTTTCATACTAGAAATTCAGCATTTCTTTGCAACATCAGCACCACCCTGTGTTCCTCTTCAGTCAGTTGTCCGTATCCACTTACAGCTTTCAGAGCTCTCCCAGACCCTATGGAAACTGTTTGGAGTCTAGGGTCATGAGAACCAGTTGCTTTAGGACTTCTTTAGTAGATATGCTAATTCTTGCCTGCATCTGATTCTTGCATTTCAACTATCCTGCTCATGTTTAGTAATGTATAAATGTGAGTTTGCACACAGGCAGAGCATAAAAAGTGGCCGTTTGCTTTTCGAGTCTTTGAAGGGAGAATAGTGTTATTTAAGTCTTAGCTCAAAAGCTGGCAGGGCTTTAAACTAGATTTGAAGGGGGAGGGGGGGAATATCAAGAATGATAAAGATATGGTGGAAGTACCCGTAGAACAGAAGAAGGGAATTCCAGCCGCTCCAGCCAAGAAGTCAGATTCATACCGCTGTCAGCATGGCACCAGTGCCAGCACTGAGGGTCCAGAGGCTGGGGAAGGATCGCAGGTATGTTCAAACGAACTTACACTGCCGTCCAAGAGAACCCCTGTCGCTCCAGCCAGCGAGTCGGCTTTGTCGGAGGCCCAGCTGAAGTGTATGTACACCAACGCATGCAGCATGGGAAATAAACAGGATGAGCTGGAGATGCGTGCACATGAGCAGGGCTACGACCTTATTGGCATCACGGAGACGTGGTGGGACGACTCCTATGACTGGAGTGTCAACATGGAGGGGTATAAGCTTTTTAGAAAGGACAGGAAGGGGAGACGAGGAGGGGGTGTTGCTCTCTATGTCAGCAACCGGCTGGAATGCGTGGAGCTTCGCCTGGGGTCGGAGGAGGAGCTGACAGAGAGCTTATGGGTCAAGATTAGAGGACGGAGACGGATAGGGGATGTTACGGTAGGGGTCTGTTACAGGCCACCTGGCCAGGAGGACAGAGCAGATGAGGCGCTTTATAGCCAGATAGGAGCAGCCTCGCGGTCACAAGCCCTGGTCCTCATGGGGGACTTCAACCACCCTGACATCTGTTGGAGAGACAATACAGCAGGGCACAGGCAGTCCAGGAGGTTCCTGGAATGCGTGGATGACAACTTCCTCCTGCAGATGATAGAGGAGCCGACAAGGAGGGGTGCCATGCTCGACCTTGTGCTCACCAACAGGGAGGGACTGGTGGGTGAGGTGAAACTTAAGGACAGCCTTGGCTGCAGTGACCACGACACAGTGGAGTTCAAGATCCATGGGGCAGCAAGGAAACCATTCAGCAAGCTCTGTACCCTAGACTTCAAGAAGGCGGACTTCGGCCTCTTGAAGCACCTGATGGGCAAAGTGCCGTGGGAGGTGGCCCTGGAGGGACAAGGGGCCCAGGAAAGTTGGTCCACATTCAAGGAGCACCTTCTCCAAGCTCAGCAGAGGTGCATCCCGACGAAGAACAAGTCGGGCAAAAAGACCAGGAGGCCGGCGTGGATGAGCAAGGAGCTCCTGGACCAACTGAAAATGAAGAGGTTAGCCTACAGAGGGCGGAAGCGGAGACAGATAGCCTGGGAGGAATACAGAGAAGCTGTAAGAGTGACCAGGGATCAAGTGAGGAAGGCTAAAGCCCTGAAGGAATTGAATTTGGCAAGGGATATAAAAAGCAACAAGAAATGCTTCTATAGGTATGTAGGGGACAAAAGGAAGTCCAAAGAGAATGTAGGCCCCCTCCGGAAGGATACTGGTGCTCTAGTTACCCGGGACATAGAGAAGGCTGAGGTACTTAACGAATTTTTTGCCTCAGTCTTCAATGGTAAAGCCTCTTGTCTTACCACCCAAGCTGTGGAAAGAACTAGCAGGGACTGTGAGGATGAACCACCGCCCACTGTACTTGAAGACCAGGTTCGAGAACATCTGAGGAACTTGAAGGTGCACAAGTCCATGGGACCTGATGAGATCCATCCGCGGGTCCTGAAGGAACTGGCGGATGAAGTTGCCAAGCCACTGGCTATTGTATTCGAGAAGTCGTGGCGGTCTGGCGAGGTCCCCGATGACTGGAAGAGAGGGAACATAACCCCCATTTTTAAAAAGGGGAACAAGGAGGACCCGGGCAACTACAGACCGGTCAGCCTCACCTCTGTGCCTGGCAAGGTCATGGAGCAGATTCTCCTGGGAACCATGCTAAGGCACATGGAGAGCAAGGAGGTGGTGGGTGACAGCCAACATGGCTTCACCAAAGGCAGATCGTGCCTGACCAACTTGGTGGCCTTTTACGATGGGGTGACAGCATCGGTGGACAAGGGTCGACCAATGGATGTCATCTACCTGGACTTGTGCAAAGCTTTTGACACTGTCCTGCACGACATTCTTCTCTCTAAATTAGAGAGTCATGGGTTTGATGGATGGACCACTCGGTGGATAAGGAATTGGCTCAATGGCCGCACTCAGAGAGTAGTGGTCAACGGCTCAATGTCCAAGTGGAGACCGGTCACGAGTGGCGTCCCTCAGGGGTCCGTGTTGGGCCCGGCCCTCTTCAACATCTTTGTCGGTGACGTGGACAGTGGCATGGAGTGCACCCTCAGCAAGTTCGCCGATGACACCAAGCTGTGTGGTGCCGTCGACACGCTGGAAGGGAGGGATGCCATCCAGAGGGACCTTGACAGGCTGGAGAGGTGGGCCCGTACCAACCTCATGAAGTTTAACCATGCCAAATGCAAGGTCCTACATCTGGGTCGTGGCAATCCCAGGCATAAATACAGACTGGGTGGTGATTGGATCGAGAGCAGCCCTGAGGAGAAGGACTTGGGAGTACTGGTGGACGAGAAGCTCAATATGAGCCGGCAATGTGCTCTTGCGGCCCAGAAGGCCAACCGCGTCCTGGGCTGCATCAAGAGGAGTGTGGCCAGCAGGTCGAGGGAGGTGATTCTCCCCCTCTACTCTGTCCTTGTGAGACCTCACTTGGAGTACTGCGTCCAGTTCTGGAGCCCCCAACATAAGAAGGACATGGACCAGTTGGAGAGGGTCCAGAGGAGGGCCACGAAGATGATAAGAGGGCTGGAGCACCTTTCCTATGAGGACAGGCTGAAAGAGTTGGGGCTGTTCAGCCTGGAGAAGAGGAGGCTCCGGGGTGACCTTATAGCGGTCTTCCAGTACCTCAAGGGGGCCTACAGGAAAGATGGGGAGAGGCTGTTCAGGAGGGCCAGTTATGATAGGACAAGGGGTAATGGTTTTAAAATAGAGGGAGGTAGGTTCAGGTTGGATATTAGGAAAAAATTTTTTACTATGAGAGTGGTAGAACACTGGAACAGGTTGCCCAGAGAGGTGGTGGATGCTCCATCCCTGGAGACGTTCAAGGCCAGGTTAGACAAGGCCCTGAGCAACCTGATCTAGTTGGAGATATCCCTGTTCCTTGCAGGGGGGTTGGACTAGATGACCTTCGAAGGTCCCTTCCAGCCCTAACCATTCTATGATTCTATGATTCTATGATAAGTTTAAATAAATCATCCAGATATGTGCCTGTATCATTTGAGCTCGATTTTGCCCTGAGAATTCTTCAGCGAAAGAAACACCATCAGCTGCTGTTTCAGAAAGGTTTCTTTCAAAAAAAAAAGTCATTTCAGTTGCTGTAACAGCCACTAAGTTATAACATAAATATAATGACATAGATGCTACATAAATGACTAAACTATAACTAATTGTTATAAAATATTAACACCCCCTTCCCCCAACCAAAACTAAGAAAACAAGTAAACGAAACTGTGAATGTGATCATGCACAAAATACAGATGAAAGCTGAAATAATAGGAATGAAATTGAGATAAAGCAATCTTGCTCATTGGTGACAGGGACTTTGGTGTGACTGTAAGAGGAGCAGCACGTGAGAGAGCAGTACAGATGTGCTATTTGGTGCAGAAGTGGCAGCATGTGACCTTGATTTAAGCAGTTATTCCAAATTATCTTTCTGCCCTGTTTTTTTGTATCCTGTACTTGAGACTGATACTGAATACTTTTTCGTTCTCTGTGTCTTTGCAGTTTCCAGGTTCTGGCATTTCACCTGACAAGCTGCTGGCCTATTTGGGATCTCTAGAGACCGTGTCCCTATGAATCTGGCTGCTGTGATTATTTTAGTGCTTGACACAGATTTCCCTCAGGAGCAGAGGAGTTGTGCCAGAAGATGCGGTTTATGTGCTTTGTGTCCCCTGGGCTTGGCAGGGAGGCCATGCACAGGCTGGAGGGGGCACCAAGGAGCATCTGAAGCAGTGCCACCTTAGTCCCAGCCCCTCAGGAAGTTGGGGATCCCTCTTCCATCTCCGAGGCAAGGGGCTGCGGGAAGTGCTGCTGCACAGGTGCGTCAGCAGCCAGCAGCATGGGAGGGCACATGGCTCTGATTGCAGGTCAGAAAGTTGAGCCGAGAGTAACAAAATGTTTTCCCAGTCTTTTTGGAAACCTGGACTGACCTGTGAGGGAGAGGAAGGTGAGATGCTGCAGTGAGAGGTGATCTGTCTGGGAGCAGAAGGCGTTTCCATGTTGGGTTTTTTGAATTATGTGTGTTGTGTGAGGTGAGAGAGAATTCAGGACATTCTCAGCTGGGTGCAGGATGAGATACCCTTTGATTTGAGATCAGCCTTGATGGTTTCTTCTGGAGCAGCTTAACAGGTTCAGAGGTTTCTGGATTCACTAATATCTTAAACTCAAAGCAAAATGCAGGAGATATGAAGTCTGTGGTAGCAAGAAGAAATACATTTTTGTTTCTGTTAACCCCAGAATCCCACTTTCCTGATAAAACCACAGAAAAATGTTTTTATGTTCAAAAGTTGGGAAAAGTGTGATCTTCCAGGTGTGTCCATATGCTGCTTCCATCTCTTGACACAAGAGAAATTTCTGGTTGTGGAAGTATAGTCTAATCTCCAGGCTCTTTGAGAAGATGTCTTTGCATTGGCATTGATCCCGAGGGCCTGGATTGTAGGGACAGATTTGATGCAGGGATGGGCACCCAGCCACATGGTAAATATCATTTTTTTCCCAGCTAGTGTAGTGCTGTCTGTGACCCTTATGCAAAGATGGAAAAGTCTGAATCTCCTATATTTGAACTTCTCTAGGTCATCAACACAGTAAAAGAGAGAGATTCTGTGACATCTTTTAACCTTTTTTTCCACTGGCATGTCCTACTTATTGCACAATCTATAAATGATCTACTTGCCCACTTTCCTTTAGAATATCCTTCAATATCACCGACACCATGTGTTTTCTCTTGGGTGGTCTTACTATTACAAATCTAACTAAATTTTAGAGCAGTTGCTCTCAATTGTTTTTTTATTTTTTGAAACTGCTGCTTCTGTTTTGGAGCTGAAGAAGGAGGACTAATGTACTTGAAAGCTTATTGATTTTTCCCAGCTAGACTAGTGGGTCTGATAACATAGGTCTGCCTACAAACCTTATTTTGGTCATATCCTTGGATACATCAGCAATACTGTTTGGTTAATTCTTCTGGCATAATTTATGGCTGTCAGCATTATACAAATATCCCAGCAATAACTAGTAATGACATGGAGAGAGTTATGTGGGCCTGTCAGCAATGTTCCTAAACTTCGTCAGGGAAAAATAAACAGAAGAATTTCAGGCAACCAATGTACTGGAAGAGACGGCAACACAAATGCATGTCATCATTATGAAGTTACCATGATACAGTCATTTGTTCATTCTGGGTCAAATCATTCATTTTTTATTCTTGTGTGTTTCTAAATCAGAGAAATTTGGTGTTCATGACTGTGTTGGTGGAGTTTCAGAGTCGTTTGCAGTTTCCCTGCAGTCCCGTAGGGTAAAGGGTGCTGGATGGTACGGAAGCAGACGCTCCAGTCTTGTAACGCCATCGGTAGCATTGCGAGTGGTCAGTGGAGGATGCAGTGGCAGTCGCTGACGCTGAACTGTTAAATGAGATGTTTTGAGGTAATTGAGTTTGTGGCGACCTGCAGCCATGGGACTGGCAGATCCAAGTGCCAACATGTTACCTGTCAGTCTGCAACTGTGTCATATGAGCATTTCCAGCTCTGGCCTCTCTCCTCATGCTGACTGGGAGATGATGGTGGATGTTGGCATATACAGTCCACCAGCGCCTCCCCAGTGGGCAGGGGACATGCCCTGTGTGTCTGCAAAACGGCCATCCGCACAGTCCTGCTCAGTGGCAGCTGAGACCAACAAGCGCGTTTCTCTTTTGCATGCCTGGTGGGAGAGGAGTGGGGGAGCAAGCGCTTGCTATTCACTCTCTGTGTCTGGATTGCCTCAGATGAGTACTAAGGATGTCCCTGGAGCCCCAGAGCAGCAGCAGTGAGACTCCAACCTGCACAGCTTCCACGGAAGCTCCTTGCAAGCTCGGCACTTCTTTCTTGTCTGAGAATAATGTGGCTAAACTGGAAGGGAGAAACCCAGAAGGGGCCAAGCAGCTGAAACCCCTGCCAGCACGTGGGGTGGCAGGAGCTGCCAGGCCTGCCGTGGGAGGAAACCGTGGCCGCCGTCATGCCGGTAATCAGATTCCTGCTGGGAAAAAATAGCAAGTGAGCAGGTCATCCGGGATGCCAGTGCAGCAGCTCTGCACCAAGGGCAAATATAGGTTATGCACACAGCCTGGGAGCGCTTGCCTGCCTGAATCATGGCTTCTGCAGATGTTGGCATAACTTCCCCTCCTCGGATTTGTTTCCGTTGACATGAAGCTGCAAAGGCCTGTGTGGCTGGTGAGGAGCAGGAATTAATTTTTCCTTAAATATCACAGTAGAAAACCAAAAGCTTAATGGAGAAATGGAAGAAGCCAGTCCTGAAGATTTGCTTTTTCCTCCCTTCAAAATCAAAAGATGTGGCTTTTTTTTTTTTAAATATATACTTATGTAGTTTGTCCTTGTTTTAGTTCTTAGTAACCAGCACAGCTCAGCCAGCACAGAATGGTTGGCTTTGATTAAACTGTGTAATATTATTTGTGGCTCTTTTTGAGAAAGGTCTGGTTTGTCTTAGTCAGCCCACAAGCCTTATTATAGATAATGAAAAGCCCCATTTTTAAGTGCAAACATGATTTTAAAAGTAGTTATTCCTGTCCATGAACATGATGGGAACTTAAAGCAAAGCCTTTGAGATGCCAGAGGAGACCCATTGCAATTACCAGGCAGTTTACCAGCATCTCATTAAAGGCATGTTTGAGAGCGACAGGTTTTGTTCTTCTCCACAGGCTGTTCAGACAAACCCAGCGAGGCTGAATCATCGTGTACCCTACGCCTGCCACCGCTCCAGGGCTGACACCTACCGCTTCTGAAAGCTCACATGTGGAGGAAGGTGTTCAAAACACAAGGTAGAGTTCAGCAACCGCTCACCCTCACAACGCTGAAAGTAAGGGATTGGGCCACATTTTCTCACTCTCTTTGCTCTTGAAGTGCTCATCTGTCATTGCTTAAGTGCTCAAGATGTCCTGAAATAAAATTGTGCCGCTCAAACACAAGTCGCTGGGAAGCTTGCTTCTTGCTGCTGATGCAGTGCCACAGCTGCTTACAGCTGTGGCTTGTCAGCACCTTGCCCCTGGCACTGCTGCTTGGGAGCCGGAGCCCCACCATGAGCTCCACCAGGGACCCTCGGCCTGAGTGCTGCCTGCGCGGGGAGGAAAGGCCTCCATCCCTCTCCCGCCCATCAGACCCATCAGTGCCGCTGAGGTCGATACATGGGTGTCATGGTTGGATGTGGAGGGGGGGGTGGTTCTGGTGGCAGGAGAGGGATTTTGCTCCCTGCGACCTCCCCGGTTTTGGATCCGGGTTAGGCTTAGTTCTGGCCACCGGATCAGACTGCCATCCCCCTCGGGGTTGAGCCAATAGGGCGCCTCTGCGAATTGCCCTATTTAAGTCAGGACAAGGGAACCGGAAAAGGTGCTTCGCCCAGGATCGACCAGAGAAGGGAGGAGGGCACTGCCCCCACTCCCTGGCTCCCGGCCGGGCGGCGGCCTGCGTCGGGCCGGCGCCGCCCACGGAGAATGGCGGCGGCGGAGCCAGCTGGGGAACTCGGGGGCACCCCACTCCCAGGGTGCCCACTGGGCTGAGTTCACCTGGAGAGGACTGAGATCTGAGAGAAACAGCTGCATCGACAGCAGGTCAGTGAGGATGGAGCGGGAGGAGGTGTGCTGGAGCCGAGTTTCCCCTGCGGCTGATGGTGAGATAGCAGGCGGCCCCCCTGCAACCAGGACGGCCTCGGTGGAGCAGCGACCCACTCGCAGCCCGTGGGGAGAAGATGCCTGAGCCCGAGGATGGTCGTGTTGGGGGCACGGCAAGGCAGAAAGGCATCTGGAGTCTTCGTGACGACCCACGCCGGAGCGAGTGGCTACAGCTCCCTAAGTACCCGAGACTGTGGTAAAGCCCACACCGGAGCAATCTGTGGGGAAGGATTGTTTCCAGTGGGCTGGACTCACGTTGGAGAAATTTGTGGATTTTTTCCTCGTGGGTAGGGGATCCATTGGAGCAGGGGAAAAGGGTGTAAGGACTCCTTCTCCTTTAAGAAAGAAGCAGCAGTAACAGCACGGAATGAACTGACCTGCACTCCCCCAGTCCCTGCCCCCTGTGCTGCTGGGGGGAGGAGGTAGAGCCGGGAGGAAAAGGAAGGTGGGGGGGGGGAAGGTGTCGGTTTTAAGATCTGGTTTTGTTTTCTTTCTGTCCTCTCAAGTAATCGGTTTTTATTTCCCTTTGTCCTTCTAAGTAATCATTAATAAACTGTTTTGCTTTGAGAAAAGCGCTGCCTGTTTTGCCCAGGACCATGGTTGGTGGGTGCTCCCTCTGTTCTTGCCTCAACCCTCAGTCCTTTTGGTTTTTTTTTTCCCTCTCCTCTCTACTTTATTGGAGAAGGAGAGACTGTGTGAGTTTTAGTTGCTGGATCAGCCTAAAACCACGACAATGGGTGTTTGAACAAAGTTCTGCATCTTGAACTGTGAATTACGGCTGCATTGCGGGTAAACACCACCCCCCCACCCCCATTTATGACACCTCGTTAACACTACTGTGTGCCTCTAACTAGACTGTGGGGAGCTTTTAAAGATTTGAGAAAATGGCTTCTTGTCACTTGAACCCTTGATTCGAGTGCCAAGTGACGATTTGAGAAGCAAAAGGGATTCAGTGTTTCAGGAACAAATTTTCATAACCACGCAGGACTTAAGAAAAACCAAAACCTAGTGCTTGTGAAAATTATGAAGATCATGGAAGCTGGCTAATATGAACCCAGGGAGAGTGGGAAGAGCTGAACTGCACTATTGCCTAGGAGTGTGTGTGGCTTAAAGATGCTGTAGTGAACACTGGTGTGGGTAGTACTGAGAGCTTACGTTGTAGCACTGTAGCAGAGTATACCACTTGCCTGTGTTTACACTTACGCATACTAACCCCTTTTGGGCTGCTCTCAAGCGTTGGAAAACGATGGTGCAACTTGCTCACTTGTTTCTGTTTACGTGCCCAGCTCTCCGTTATACGCCAAACAACAGGCATGAAGCGTTTGGTACTTCAGAGACGTACCCAGGAGCTTGGCTAGGTAAGTCGTAAGAGAACCCACTACCTTGTATGTCTTAATGAAGAATAGGAGCCCTTCTGGAAGGTGTTTCTCAAGCCCCAAAAAGATGTGGTAAGAGTAGATGCTTCTGTACATATGTGCATCCATACGGCATAGTTTCCTCTGGGACATGACTAGGGTTTCAAGGCATTCCTACATTACAAAGAAATTTGTTAATAAATAGCATGTCCTGAAATATGCTTGAGATGAGAATTGATCTTTTAAGAGATTTTTAATAGCCTTTGCATCTTTTAATTAAAAAAAGCTGTAGAGGTAAAATAATGCATAATAATTAAAAGGAATCTAAAAGTGATTTTGACAGCTAGATGATGAATTGTGTGTGTTTTCTTAAAGTTGTTGCCCAGCTGTTTCTTACAGGACAGGAAGGGAGAAGGTTGAATTCAGAAACACTTGGTGCCTAAGCAAAATAACAAATTGTTTTGCTGGGGGAAGGCAAGCTAAACATTAGACACGATATGAACACAGAAGATGTTGGGTTTTGGGAGTTGTGTGACAAAATTAAACAACTACTGTCAGTCCAGAGTGCAACTCCTCACCCGGCTGTAAATTAATCACAGGTCTCAGCTTGGCCAGCAGCACTGTCCTAAAGACACCCGCTTCTCTCCAGTGCAACATCTACAAAGAGAGCCTGGGACAACTGCATCAACAATCCCAGAATATCACAAGCTGGAAGGGACGCATAAAGATCGAGTCCAACTCGATAGGTGCCTGGCTTGTAGGTATCTGAACTTCAGTGAAGCGGCCTTCACCAGGCATGATAGGGCTTTGCTTATATCTGCTGCACACAGAGGGCACAGACACAGCAGGCATCCCAGACTCACTGCCTTGTGCCACAAAGTGCCTCCTGCTGACAATGATTCTCGTCTCCAGCAGATGGCCTGGCCAGACCGAGTTTTAATTTACACAGAAAAGTAGTTTTTACATATACACCCAACTGCATATTCATTAGTACCTTAGAAAACTGCAGTTTGGAACGTGAGATGTTTTTAGCAATAGCAGCTCTGTATCAGTAACACCTCAATACCACCACTTCACAGCTGCAGTTTGAACAGAGGGTCTCAGGTCAGTAGGGCCGGGCACCTTCTGTAGTGACAAAAACTGAAATGGAAAGCATGCAACTAATGCATCAATTCAGCTTTTTAATATGACTGTCTTATCCCCCCCTTATCTGGATGAGGGGATTGAATGTACCCTCAGTAAATTTGCGGACGACACCAAGCTGGGAGGCTGTGTCGATCTGCTCGAGGGTAGGGAGGCCCTTCAGAGGGATTTGAACAGATTGGATCGTTGGGCTGAGGCCAATGGCATGAGCTTTAATAAGGCCAAGTGCAGAGTCCTTCACTTGGGGTATAAAAACCCCAAGCATTGCTATAGGCTTGGGGAGGAGTGGCTGGAGAGCTGCCTGGCGGAGAAGGACCTGGAGGTGTTGGTTGACTACCGGCTTGATATGAGCCAGCAGTGTGCCCAGGTGGCCAAAAAGGCCAATGGGATACTGGCATGTATCAAGAATAGTGTGACCAGCAGGAGCAGGGAAGTGATCCTGCCCCTGTACTCGGCACTGGTGAGGCCGCACCTGGAATATTGTGTCCAGTTTTGGGCCCCTCGCTTTAAGAGAGATATTGAGCTCCTGGAGCGAGTCCAAAGAAGGGCAACTAAACTGGTCAAGGGGCTGGAAAATAAAACTTATGAGGAGCGGCTGAGGGAGTTGGGGCTGTTTAGCCTGGAGAAGAGGAGGCTGAGGGGAGACCTGATTACGGCCTATAAATACTTGAGAAAAGATGGTGGGGAGTTAGGGGAAGGGCTCTTTACATTAGTGATGGGAGATAGAACAAGAGGAAATGGGCATAAGCTTAGTCAGGGGAGATTCAGGTTGGATGTTAGGAAGTATTTCTTCTCTGAAAGGGTTGTCAGCCACTGGAATAAGCTGCCCAGGGAAGTGGTTGAGTCCCCATCCCTGGATGTGTTTAAGAATAGGGTGGATGAGCTACTTGAGGATATGGTTTAATGGGGATTAGGGATGGTTGGACTCGATGATCTCTAAGGTCTTTTCCAACCTAGAAATCTATGAAATCTATGAAATCTCCTCTAAGTTACTGGAAACATCCACGTTATGTATTTCCCCTTCCAAAGATCAATACTTGTTACAAAAATAAATGCTGCTGTAGATGGAAAGCTGGCATTCAACAGCACTTGATTTCCACTTGCTATTTGCTGTTTCCAGTAAAGCTAGATACATATTGAGACAAGACTTCTACAACCATACAATCTGTGCTTTGCAGGAAGTGTTGTCTTTTCCACAGAAAAATCTATACTATCTGTTAGCTTATTGGTTTCTAATGACAAAATACACCACTTCATTAGTTAATTATGCTCTTTCGTGCCTTCTCCCGTCATAAGAATACAAACCTCTCTTTTCTAAACCTCACTAACCCAATTATTCATTTATCATGTGGGTTTAACTCTATGTTTAAAGGGAAGGATGCAGTGTTTTATATCTGCAAGCTGACTCGCTGCCCTAGTAATTCTGGGCCACCAGCATGGACAGCAAAGGGGAGAGTGGGACAGGAGACTGCTTGCCTGTGAGAAATGAAATGGCAGCAACTGTTACCTGATTGATTGCTGCGTGAAAAAAAAGCGTGAGTCAGGAGACAGTGCTGCACAGGACCTGTGCTGTCAAGTTCATGTCCACGAGACACAACACGGGATTCCAGGAAGTCTGATCCCAGGTGCTGGCTGAGCATTCCCACAATGTCAGACCTCTAGCTCTGGGCTTGGGTTTTGAGAACTGCATGCGTGTACAAACCGGCGTGTTGGCTCTGTTTATGCAACGTCCTTGCCAGGTCCCAGGCACTGGAATTGTAAGTGGCATCACATCAAGGCACAAGGAGAATATTAAAGAAAGTAGAATGGGTCTTTAGAAGTTTATATATTCATTTATGTACTTCAGTCAAAAATCCGATTGTAACATCACACTGATGTAAATAAATTTCAGATTTCACATGTAGTGACTTCTAGTCATGCATGTTTTGAAGCTAATGCTTCTGAAATGAGATGTTTTTTCTCGCAAAATTTAGCCATCAACAATAACTGAGCTTAGTTTGAACTGAGAACAGCATATTATTCTACTTATTTGCATAAATTTTGTACATGCAGAACTGGGACTCCACAGATTTGTTCCTGTACGTTTTCTTTGAGTTAATTAATGGAGTGAATCAATATTTGCTATGCAATCTGGTTAATCTGTCCAAAGGGATGTGGAAATATGGGAATAAAGATTAAACTGTGATCCAAATTAGCTACGGATGCTGATTTTTTTGGTAAGAAGTATGAAAACAGCCTTTTGACATTCTTGTGTAATTTTCACTTGAAGAATCATAAAAACTTTGTCAACTACAAAGCATACACACTAACACCACAAAACTAAGATATAAAAGCCATTTATTCAAAAAAACGTGGTGGTGTCAAATCACATACACAAGCCAATACTGAGCTACAAACACAGACCACACAGTTCTATAAACAGAAATCGGAGTGTTCATATACCATAGTACCTGAAAAAGACCGTTAATAAAAAGGAGTCCATAAGTATTTCATTTGACTTTTTCTATATGGCTCCTTGCTGAATGTCTTTGCCTAAGTTAGTGTACAATGAGCCAGAGGTAGAGTCCCAAGTAAAGCATCTAATGCCTCAGGGCTCCATTAAAAACCTTTATTCTTCTAAACAAAAGGAAAGCCTAGCCTATAGTTTTCTGTATGACACTGAAGTAAAGCCTCTTTGCTTGAACAGTACAGCATTCCCAAGCGCATTTGGCATTAACCTAGATTGAGACTGTGCTTTGTTGAACCGTCTCAGTTCTCCTCCCCTTCAGACTCCGACTCTAGAAGAGAAGAAAGTAATAACACTTCATGTCGGTTGCACAGGACAGTGATGCGAGAAATACTATAAAAATAACAAGATATCCTTCCAAAATTCAGATTAACATTTTTCATCACACCTAGTACATCTTAGGAAAGGTTGGCAGATTAAACAGTAAGCCAGAAAGAAACACACAGCTTCAGAATACAAAGATCTTTGCTACCCTCCACCGTAGAGCTCTTCATTTACAGCTCTGTCACTAGAATTTTAACCAGATCACGATGAATTATTCTGGTCCTCATTTGCAGAGCCAAGCAATGCCTGGCTGAGCAAAGTTTAATAAAGGGTCAGCGTTATTTGCTCGCTCTTCTAATCTCTGAGTAGGCTGTACTGCTGTCATCCAGGAAGCACTTTTTAAACTACGTGCTCTGCAAATATCAATCATCATCATATGCCTATCTAGAAAGGTATATGTGGTGTTACCCTACAGCAGGTATGAAATCTGTACAAACATATTTTTATATGATTTGTATAGTATAAGATACAAGTAATTTAGAAGGAGAAATGGGAGAAGTAGAAGTAATTTAGAAGTAGGAACATACACAGTGTTTTTGTCACCTAAAGCTACTTTGCATCATACTGTATTTCTGTCTGTGTTCGCCTGACATGAAAGGGCTTGCTGCCAACAAATATTACGCATTAGATCAGATTTCTCAGAGCAAACATGGCCTACATGTTCTTGCAGCAACATTTTGTCTCCATTTGTACTGGACTTCGTAATTAAGGACATTTGGCAGAGAGGACAAAGGATAAAGAGCAACAGAAAGGCATACAAGCAGAAGATTGAAAGGGGGAAAAAATGCCTAATTAGACCAAGATTGCAGTCTAAAGTCTCAAGTGTGAAATAAGCTACCACTTTTAGGCTGCTACCTGCACATGTGAATTGCTTCAAAGTCTTAACCTGCTCCTTGGCATTACTATGTGTTCCCTCCAAGCTTCTAAAAATCGATTACATTAAATGGATGCAAGTGAACACTAATAATTATATCCCTATCTAGTACACATGGATTGATCTTTCCAACTGATTTGGAATTCTTTTTCAAGACAGAAATGATAACTTATTTCTTCAGTACCAACCAACGTATTTTCCTACGCAGAACATGAGAAAAACCAAGTTAGTGACTAACAAAAGTAGTTCCCCTCCCCTCTAACTGCTTTAAAGCTGTAAATACAGACCACATGTCTTAGCTTGATCATTCAGCTAAAAGCACTTTCAGCTGCAGTGGCACAGGCAGTCTTATGCTATGTTCATGTCACCGGTACAGATGTTAATAGCAGAAAAGGCACAGATACAGAAAACTGTGAGGTTGCACATGCCAACATCAAGGTACTTCATTCTGTCATCAGTGCAGCATTCTTCTCTGCACAAGCTTAAAAGAATTTATCTACAGACGAGTGGTACCTGATGACTTAAGGACTTCACAAGGACACCACAAACATTAAAAAGCAGCAAGTGGTGTTAGGCTCAGCCATGACTGGAAACAATCTGGTGCAGTCATGCCTGCTGTTTTCTCTTCTAAGTCTATATACTTCATATGTCTGGTAGAACTGAAATCTGGAAAAATAAATTTGATTTGCCAAGAGACTACCATGTTTCTTTACAAGAATCCATACCTTCTTCAGCATTTTGCAGCCACTCCACGAATTTCTTCATCTGGTCAAGAAAAACACTTTTGCCTTTAGCAACATGTGCTTCTTTATACCACTTGAGGATAGCTTCTTCACTCAGAACATCAGCTGAAATACAGATCAATGTTTGTAAAAAAATAATGTATTTTTAGAGGTTAGAAGAATTTGAACATGTGGGAGGAAAGATTTTTTTTTTTTTCAAAGGCAGCATAAAGTAAGTTAATATGATTGCAGTGGAACAAGCTTTGCATGAACTATATTAGGCTACAACTACAGAATGTCTGATGCGTATAAGGGATTCCAGATGCAATAAAATGTGTAACGTATTGGGCTTAAAATAAAGTACCAAATACTGTGCTTCTGTAAAGGATAGTTCTCTATTCGTCTGCTTTAAATACACCACATAAGATGGTTGGAAGAAAAAAAAAAAAATTCACTCTGAACACCTTAGAAGTTACCACAATAATACCATGCTTTTTCTTGCTCTTGGATCACAGCACTGTGCATGGTTCTAGAAATCTGAAGAGACAGACACCTCCTGATTGAACAGTTAAAAGACAACCAGTAAGGATTTTTGCAATCATTTTTCGCTAAAGGTTTTATATATTGTTTTTAGCTAATAAGTTTTAAGGCCACTATTCAGACCACCCGTTCTAAGGGACTGGCTCAGATGGACAGCACAGCTGACATTTCACTGTCAAGCATCAAGAACAAAATAGCTGTCAGTGAGGGAATGTGAGGCTGAGTGAGATTCAAAATAAAGAAATCCTAATAAACAGCAAGGACACTTATTGTTTCCAACAGATGCAAATTCAGGTCTAGCAACAGACCTCTAGCCCCAGGAGCAAAGCTCCCGTGATCCAGCCAAGCCAAATATCTCAGTAATTGATGTCTATGGAGGCAAAATCCGGGATCCACAATGGCATTTTAGCAGTTACATAATGCAAGAGGCAAGAACAATAACAACAAAAAGATAAAAAAAAAAAAATCAAACTCTATTTGTTCTATAAAAAGACAAGACAGCTTTTCACATCTCATCAAAATTTCCATTCTTTTTGTCTTTAAACAAACTACCCTCCCTTGCTCTGCAAAATCAACACATTTATGTGAAGTTCTTCGCTGCTTCCTTGAGCTCCTTGGTGCCGTCCCACCCACTGCGTATTCGCTTGCTGAAGTGCTGACCCTGACCATCACCTTCTGCTTCAACCTAAAGGTTATAGCAGATGTGGCAGGAAAGGGAAGAAGGCAAACTGAAATAAATGACACCAAAACCCCAAACCATCTGATCAAATGAGACAGAGTAGACACATTTCACATATGCTGTTGAATAACAAACAGATGGAAGCAACCAGGGATACATTTGAACTTAATCAAAACTATCCCAAGACATCCAGCAGTAACTGAAAATGAAGTCTCCCTGAAAATTTGGTATTTAGTGAGTGCATGTGACTGGAAGTTACCTTGTCTCTCAGATACTTTTCCAAAATAAAACCTCTTCTGCAGTTTGCTGCAACTGGCAGTAAGCTGAAAATGCAGGGAAAACAGGACTGTGCTGCCTCTGGGCTTTTGTCAGTACGTATAAAGTTGCACGTAGTGAACCCTACAAGTGGCACATAAACCTGTATCTCCCTGAAAACACAACCCAGCACAATGAACTTTTTCTCCAATGCACCAGAAACACTGGAGCTAAGAAAGAGGTTTCCAACATGTTGTATTAAATACTTGCCAGTAATCTTTAGTCTTTAGCAGCAGCTCAAAGGCATTACAGCATTTAACAAATCAGGATTTTCATTTCACGAACCTGAAAATATTTCACATGGACTCTTCATGAAACTGCTGTTTAATCCCTCCATGTAAAAGCTGACATTCACCACAGAGTCCTGAAGTTCACACAACTGTAAGCTGCAGAATTACTCAAGGTGTGACATGTATTATGATCCTTAGGGACAGGCAAAGAAAATCAGGAGAAATTTCAGGTAAAAAAAGAAAAAGGAGAAGAAGAAAAAAAAATAAGGGGAGGGGGGAAGAGTAGAGCAACCCCCTCCCAGGGCCCAAGCTGGCTCTTGAGCACTGTGGACATCTAAAAACATGAAGTTCCTGTATAGAAGAAGCTGCAGAAGCCCGTGGCTGCATTACAGTCCACATTACGATACAAGGAAGCGCCTCCAGGTAGACACACATCTTAGTCCAAGAGTAATAGGATTTATTTTTTTTATTTGCAGACTGTAAGCTTGATGGATTTGTTGCCAAAGAGGAAGGGGGGAACTTCTCCCTCTCTCCCTCCCCAAAACCTCAAACCTGATAATAGCAGCATGCAATCTCACTGTGTGCCTTGAAGATTAAAACATTCTCAAGTCAGGTGGATGAAAAATTTGCCTGCATATAACTCCATAGCATTAAGCCTCCTACACTAACAGAGAAGAACAAAATGCATTCAAACTACAAAAAAGGACAACTGCAACTCTCTTTTCATTTCTGAGCAATATTATTTGTAATACATTCATGCCTCCAGTGCTTCTAAGAGATGACATTCTCCTGTTAGCACAGAGATGCTCAATTAAACCATCATGCAGGACAGGGTGTAGTTAATCATACCTCCAGGTTGCTTTGAAGCAATGGGAACACTTTGGGGGATGGAAGGAGGACAGGAATGATTCATTTTTTTTATATATATATATATAGTTATTCCTCATTAAAGTTGATTATAGATATATTTTAGCAGCTGAAGCTGAACACTGTGGTTTGTGGGCATGTGCACATCATTTCCACTGCAGTCCCAGGTGATGTCAGCCCAAGAGAGCTGGTGTTCCTGCAGGTGCAGCCAACTGCCACGCAAACCACCCACAGCCAGAGCCCCCAGGAATGTCCCTCGTGAAAGGGAGAGGCTGCAGACCAGAGAGACTGAAGACCCCAGTGTTTACGGCAGGGTTAACTGGAAAGTTACTTAAGTTCAGGTCTCAGCTTTGTACCAAATCACCCAGTTCAAATGAATTTCTGCTTTCAGCTCAAGCTGCATAGCCGTCGGCAGTAAAGGGAAAAGCACACCCTGTCAGCTGCCAACAGTCAATCAATCTGCAAAATTCAACTCCATCGCAGCTAACTCAGTTGGGAGGATGGAGCCTTAAGGCAAGGGCTCTTTCAATGTAAGTAATGTCACCCACAGTACAGTTATGGTCTTTATGTTTGTTGTTTTGGTTTTTTTTTTTTTTTCTGGGAAAATTTTGCATCCAGTACCAAAACAAAGTACTTGAGTAATCAAGATATTTAAAGATAATTGTGTTCCATCAAAATACAAAACCTGTGTATCGAGTGGAACTTGAAGATTCAGCTCTTGTAAGCACAGGATTCCTGCAGCGTTTGAGAAGACAGTCTGCATCTTGTGGTTACAAGATCTCCATACCACAGAAGAGTCTCTCTCAGGCCTAATTATGCTGGTGCAAACCTGAGTACTACTTCACACGTACTTATGTTTTGTTCTCCCCCACCTCTAATACAAAAGCACACTCACACTTTGTGCCTGCTAAGGGTGTTTGCCGTTCAAAGGGTGAAAAATTCTGATCCTCGTGAAAGGAATGTTTATTAATTTCAGTAGTGTCAAGATTTCAGATTTGAAATTTCCAGGCTGGACACAAACTAAAAGAAACGAGATTCTGCAGGTGAATACAAGATATAGTGTGTAATCTAATGCTTATTTTACCCAGAATGAAGGGACACACTGCAATTTGAAATGGACTAAAAAACAGCATGGATTTTACAGCACATGCATAACTTGCAAGGAGGCTGGCAAACTTAGCAGATGTCTCTCAGGGCAATTCAGTAATTCTTATTCTGCAACTGGCTTTTAGATTATTGGTCAAAATGCGGTTGGCAGATTTACAATTGCACGGGCTTTAAGGGATAACCAGAGGAGGAACATCATAGCCAGGGATCAGTACAGAACTGGACAGCTTATTTCTCTGTATACTGTACCAGGAGCACAAAGATATAATAATAACAATAATCATGTCAACAAGCTTTAACTGACTACAGAACTGCTTTTGCAGATTGTACATACAAGCTAGTAAGAAGCTGCTACCACGTAAGGGAAAACAGGGCTTGGGCTTTCACTAGAGGAAAAGTGGATACTCCTCCATGTCTCAAGACAGAATAAAAAAAAAAACCACCACAGGCTTTCAGGCCTCCTAGATGCTAATGGGCCCAACCATTCCCATTATATTTAGGTATTTCCATGTAATTCCCAGGAAGTAATCCCAGGGCTATTTTACAAGGGACATATAAGAAGGATTTAAATGCAAGATGTTGGACACACTGATGAGAGCAGTCACACAACTAAATTTGTCAAAGCACGGGTGGCATTTGGTGCCTATCATCACTGACGACTATCGTCATGCCCAGGAAACACTCCCTCATAATGAGGAACTAGCAAATAAACTGTCCACATTCATGCTGGTAGATAGCTGAATTTCTGTCTGCCCATCCACAGATACTTCAGATGCCTGCATTTGTCACTAGAAAAAGTTCATTAGGTACCCTGAAACCTCTCCAGATCCTGTGCAGGTTACACTTGAAGCACAACAGAAAGGGGAACATGGGCATCTGTTGTTCCCTCACCACCAACATGGCCAGTAATAGCTTTTGGGGGCTGTCTTCCTTGACTGTTAGGAAACAGAAGACATGCTGTCATCAGCAACTTATCTATAATAAGGTATATGTCTCTAAAAAGACTTGATGGCTTCTTTCTAGTGGGTAGGTATGAGCTGGGTAGAAGGAAAGGGTGAGATTCACAGGCACTGAAACGAAGCAGAGGCAGGCAGCAGGCAGTACTCGGGCCCCACTTTAGGCTGGTATCTTCCTCCCAAGCCAAAGCCATGGCCAGTTAAAGCATGGTAACATCACATGGGAGAAGCAGGACTGGGAGGACTAGTGCTTGTAGAATCTACCCTGGTTAACACAGTAGCACGTCCTCAGCTAAGGGACAGTTTGACTCCAAAGCTGCTTTAAATAGATGGAGCTGATGACTTCCTTACTGTGTCCAGTGCTCAGAAGGGCCCTACGGCTAGTGGCTGAAGAGTCAGGCAAGCAGTTGCTAGAAGGCACCAGTAAGTCTGCCAAATGGGGCAGATCCAGCTTCAGCCTAAACGGAGCCAGGAAGGGCTGGCAGCTGTGCTGTCGCATGACTGCATCAGATGGCAGAGAGGCAAGTGCTCCAGCACGCCTACCCAAGATATTCCAGGCAAGAACACGGGACATACTGAACTTACGGCTTCCACTGATGGGCCATACGGTAGCTCCAAACACTCTTCTAGACATCATATGAATCCTAAACAATGTTGCGGCACCTGTAGTGCTGAGGCTAAAGTCTTCTCATTCGTCCTAACAAGCTTGCCCAAGTACATGTCCAGAGTCAGAACAAGAGCATGTGGGGTAAGTGGAATAGATGGGAACTGGGTTCTTGGAGTATGCTAAGTCTAATGTACAATTTAGTGATCTATTTTCTTTTTTAAAAATACTTTGGAATGTCAGGATTGCTCTTGCACGCTACCATAGTAATGAATTTACAAACATTTTGAAGGGAGATCTACAGAAAACTGTTTCTGGCTTAATCCTCACTTATTCTCTGAGTGCACAGCAGTTGCAGCACTCATTGACCACGTCAGAAGTGAATTGTCTTTTTCAAAAAGAAAACTGAATAAAAGTGCTTGCTGCAGGTTGCAGTGTCAAGTTTGTCCTCAGTCATTAACAGTCTTTACATATTGCAGAATTTGAAGGCAGAGGGACAAGCTATATAATTTTTTCATTTGGTCACCGAGGCCATGCTATATTGACGCAAGGACGGAAATAAATCTGATGCACTCACTTCTACCTTCTGAAGCCACGAAATTATTTTAATAGTCCAAACTTGTTTGCCTTGAACAACATTGTGAAAAAAGATCAATACTGGGTTTCTACTCCTGCTGATTTTTCTCCTTCAACTATTTATAGCAAGAAATGTCGAACAAACTGTTGGGCACCCACCCGTCACGGGCACTGCAGGACCATTAGTCTCTATGACAACCTGATCAGAATAAACTTGTGAAGAAGTTAACTTCACAATAAAAATTAAATCCCTCAAATTATGGCATCTGCAAGAAACTGGCAGGGAAAGGAAAAGGGAAAGAAGAATAAGGAAAGCTCCTTCTGCCAGGAGGGAGTAACAAAAAAACCCAAAAAACTCCAACAACAAAAAACCTCACCCTGAAAAATCTTCCTGCCAAGAGGGCAGAGTTTGCACTTTCAAGGTTTCTAAAAACCAAGGTCTAATCTACTTTTTAAACCTGCCAGGAATTTATAGAAATGTCTTCCTAGAACAGGTTTTACACGAGGACTAAACTGCACTTGAATAGACTGTGGATCGTGCTTGGATCCTGCTCACGCTTCTTGACTACAGAATAAAAGCAATAGAGAAAGAAGGGCTTGTTCCAGCTTTTCCTGCTGCCACACACTCCTTTAAACTATCAAAGCATAAGGTATTTCAGACTTCAACTCCAACACAACCTTCTTATGTGCAATACCCAAAGAACGTCTGTTTCCTGTTATATCGTAGGTGAGTGGTGGGCACAGATAATCCATGCACAGTATACAACAGCAGATATAGACTTTTACCTTTATAGAAGAGTACCACTATCTTCTGAAAGGCTTTCATGAAGTGGATGTTATCATAACAGTACTCCTGCACCTTCTGGAGAAGAATCAACTCTGACTGGCCTTGAGTGCTGAACACAGCAAGCAAAGGGGCATATTGCTGAAAGGAAGAGAGGGTAAAAAACAAAACGCATGTCAGTATCCTCCTGAAAACAAAAATGAACAGAGAAACATTTTTAATGTATGCATCATGAATTTCATCCTTAAAAATCAGTTTCACTGGAACCTTAGATTTACTTGCCAATTGCATTTACTTAAACATATACAATGCATATTCATAAATATCCATGAGCTTTTGTAGGACATGCTGCATGCTGTGAGCCAAAATTCAGTACCACTTTGAGATACTGAGTTTTGTAAAATCAATTTATAAAGCCCACATCTTGGAATACTGCTGTTTGTACATTTCACAAGGCAGCATGCTGCTGATTCAGGAGTGATGCTTTATTGATGTTCATAATGGAAGACATCCAAGGATGAAGTGCGTGAAAATACAAATCTCTAGCATCACAGGAGTTTCAAAAGTCCCAGGAAATTGAATTAAATGAAATTATTCCAGGTTAACTGTGATCAAGTGTCATTATTTTGTCTCATTCTCACCATCAGAGTATCATGACAAACTTTGCTTTGGTAAACAGCAATGTTTTCAAAGTACAGCATTAACTGCTAATGTTATTCTGACAAGACAGTAGCAGTATATGTCACTGCCTTTTCCTGAAGTTTATTAAGATAATAAAAGATAAAGCAAAAACTTTTTTTAAAATGCAATTTCCTTTCCTCTTATTTCAGATTTTAAAATTAAAAATTACATTAAAGGACCATATCCTGTTCACTCTTGCCTTAAAACCTACAATGTTTATACCTATATCTCTCCACTTTCCTCTTAGCCTGTAACAAGTCCAGCTAAGACTGCAATCTTTAAAGGTAATATTAAAAAGCATTTTTCAGAGCTGAAGGGAAGACAAATTACCCTTGATCTTCAGAGTCCCCAGCCGAATATACGTTAAGCTTACTATTTAAATTGTTCTTGCACTGCTCGGTTCAGCCTTTCTTCATCATTTTCAGAAATACTGTCAGTTTGGCATTTTTCGGCTGGGTTTGCAATGGCCTGATACAGCAGAGTTCTGGTCTGTGCGACCAGGGCTGCCGATGGAGGCAGTCAGGTACTAAACCATCATCACCAGCAGCACTGATGGGCACGTTTAAAAGTACGTACACTTCATGACTTCTTTACACGGGGCTAAATACCGAGAGTTTTACTCAACATGATTCCATGGAAACAACTGTTAAAACGCACAAAAATTGACTAAAATTTGAAGAGTCCAGAATGTCTTTCGCAAAATAATTATCAGCTATCAATTTAAAGACAGAGAGAGCAAGAAATCACACAGCAACTGTAACAAGAGCAGCCAGGCAGGCAGACAGTATGATTACTTGGAAGAAACTCCCTTACAAAGTAACGAAGACAAACGACTAGATAACAGCTAACTACATGGCAGCCAACACCAGAGGTTGAGTTTTTCCACTTCTGGCAGGGATAGCCACATCTTTAGAAACGATGTTACCGTTTTGCTAAAAGCACTGCAAAACTTGCGCAGGCCTTGGGCAGCAAGACTCCCTCTTTTTCCCCTTTCAGCCCTTGAAGCATCCAGCTGGTATCTAGGCAAGTCGCAGGGAGGCAGGGCAATATGCATTGCTGTTTATTTAACAGCATCAGCAGAACCCACTCCCATCCACAGGTTTGTGAAGTGCTGCTGTCTTTAAGCACTAAGGAATTAACAATAAAAATCCTATCTTTTCAGTTTAAAAGTAAGATACCTTCTGACCTCATTCCCTTTGCTTTGCTCTTACTCCTCAACTGGTACAGACTTAAAATGAAAGTTCCTCAAGTGTCTAACTGACTAAGGAACCGTAAAATTAGCTTCCTCGCAATGGTGGCTGATCTAAGTGGCATTATTTTCCATTTGCCTCAGGTTGGGTAGCAGCAGGTCAGCAGCTGCAGTGTCATGACGCTCACACCACAGCCTTGCCTGCAGCACAAATTGTCTGGAGGGTTCTCCCCACCCATGGGGAACTTCTCTTCCCTGCACTGGAGGTGGCCTAGAAGCTAAGCCCCAGGTTCACGGTGAGGTTACTGGGACGATGAGGAACTTATCCTGTAAGATTCAGGGTTTAACAGCTTGCCCCATCTCCTGAGTTCAGCTCCTGCCAAGTGGATGGTACATGTGGCATTTACTGGTTCATGGCTGCCCATCACCTCCATTAGGAAGCCATCTATCCAGTACAGCTTGTTAAGAACTGTAAACCAAGTTAATATTCTGTGCCTTGATACATCTTTTCAGGGGTCCCTCGTATACAGCTTACTAAAAGAAATCTAATAAATCCAAGAGATTGGTACCCAGATGTCAAAGCTTTGAGAACTGTGCTTTGTGAAAGTTATCAGTCAGGTACAGCCATACAAGAATAAATCCCGCCACCTGGCATGTCCCATGTCAAGTACGTATTTATATGCATGCTGACTCACGCCACCAGGGTGAAACAACTCCAGGATTGTTTCAGGGCATGTCGACCCACAGGAGGGCACAAGAACGAGACTCTGTGTCATGCTAACAGCGTTAATCTGATTTCTGGAGTTGTCTCACACGTTAGGGCAGATGAGAGCCCAAAGACTGGAATCCAAGATCTGTCCCTACCTATCCATAGAGGAAGGATGTGAAACAAATGCTGTTTATTTTTGAACGCTGAAATGTAAAGAGGCAGCTAGCTAAGTCTAAATTTCTATTTCTACTGCTTCTGTTAAAATCTGTAAAATAGTAAACACCCCACACAAATTTGCCCCCTGTTTTTAGCTAGAAAGACGCCATCTTACACAGGCAAGATGCCTTGCCTGATTTAGTGGGGTTACATACATAGCTGACAGCTTAGGTCAGTGAAACACATAGGACTCAGCATCCAGTCAACAATATTTGTACAAAACCAGCTATGTTTCTCTTTTCCCAACATTCAAATACTCTAAAAAGTGTTTGTTAATTTGCCCTGCAGTACTAGACAATAAATCTCAATGGATACTCTGTTACAACTCAAAGAGATATGATCAATTTTTACATCAAAAGAACAAGAATACAATATCTCTCCTCCTTCTGGAAACTGTCTCGTCTTTCTACTGCTTTTTGGGTCACTTGAGAAGACTTCAAGGCACACAATTTTACCATCAAAGACTACACAAGATCCCAAGCAACTGCGTTTCTAGGATCACTGATGTCGCTCTTGGGAAAACAAATTCAGATGAAAGGACAGCAGCAGCAAGAGCTAAACCAACGTGGGAACTCCAAGTATGGAGAGGCATCCAATATGAAGAAGAAAGGAATTCAGATCAAGTTGAAGATCCATTTTACCATAAAAAATAAATTACGGATTGCTTCTGTCCCAGGGCAAATCTTTGTCGCCCTGGCTATGAAGGAGCAGACTCTTGCTCATGGTTTACCAGCTTAAAAGGACTAATTCTGCTGAAAAGCCTCTCTGTCTCCATTCTCAGTTCAAGTGTCTTGCACTGCACAATTCCTTCAGACTTAGATGAGGAATAGCAACCATTGGAATGACTCTGATGCCTGTGCATTGTTCTCAGGTTTTGGGTTTTTTTTCCCACTCCAAAGTCATAAGAGCTTTTGTACCAACGTGCGACTGTGATACTGCAATCTGTCATCACTTAGCAAACCACAGCCTGTCTTTCCACACATCCAGTTCTCTTATCCACAAGGACAGTACCTGGGTCAGAGAGTAACCGCACTCTACAGTGCACATGCTCTCAAGCCAGCTCCTGGCTTATTAGTTGACAAGTCACTGAGTATTCAGCTCCCACAGTCAACAGCAGCAACAACCATTTCACAGATTCTGAGCTCAGCAGTCCTGCCTGGAGCCAACCAGCTCCACGCAAGGCCAGCACAGGTGCTGCCTCACCATGCTTCCAAGACTTCTTTGCTTCTGGCAAAGACATTGCAAAGGCAGTTCCTGGAGGATTAGCAGTCAGGTCTGAGCAGATCTGCATCTCAGCATTTACTTAGCAGTGTCCCCAAGGCAAGGAGCCTCTCAGGATCTGCCCTGGGAAAGCACAACGCAGAGGTGCTCAAGCTGTGACCACCTCAGTTTTCCCTGGTTCTCTGCACTGTATGCCTCAGGGAATTCATTAATCTGAACTACCTCAATTTTGCATTGATTTGACTAAAGGAAAAGGGACTACACACAAGACACTCCAAGGCTTGGTGTGTTCCATCTCAGCCCTCAAGACTCTAAATCTCCTGGATTTAACCAGGTAAAAACTCGACAGCTGTACAATGTATTCTGTTAATTCACCACAGCCCTTCCCCTCTTCACCCACACACGCACCTTTAGATGTTTGAGGGCTTGCTCTGCAACCAGCTCTTCCTTCTTGTTCCATTCCACAGCATTCATGACACAGGTCCACAGGAGACCGATCACTGCTGGCTCTGGCAGCTCATTTCTCTTCATTTCCTCTTTTACATAAAGCACTACCTGGAGCAGGAAATAAACCCCTGTCTTAAGCAACATTTCCAATCAACTAGAAACAATGCTGACTTACAAATACTTGCAGTTATTTACAAATAACATCACAGTATAGAAGTAATAAGAAAGAAAATTAGAAGATGACAAATAAAATGCAAGTATTTAGCATATTTTTATTTAGCAACATTACTATTACTTGACTACAAGTTTTGTCCCTCCCCTCAAACCTAGCAGTTAATGTGGTTAAATGAAATCGATTCTCATCAAGCATAACTGAACAAAACAACAAAAAAACCCCACAGTTAGCTCCACTTGTAAATCCAGAGGATGTTTTGTTGCTTTATTCTTAAGCAAAGTGAACTGATGAATAAATTAAAATAATTTAAAGAAAAACAGACAAAGTCTATGAGGTGCTTATATCTGTTCCTCTGTGCCTACTGTTGATATAAGTCTTTTACTATGATTATATAAACAGAAGTTGTAAAAAAACACTCTTTACCTCTTTAATTGGGCATTCCTGAGAGAGACGTTCTTGCAGCTCCTTTTGAAGTTCTTTACGAGTCCCTAGCGACTGCTGAACTCTGAGGAAATCTGAGAGCTCCTTTAGACCTGCTTCAGTAAAATACTTGGCAAAATGGTCCACATTCTGCCGGTTGGCTGGAAATAGTTCCTAAAAAAGACAGGAACGCTCTCCATTAAATAAATAACCAACTATGACTCTTGACAGAATGGAAGGAACATTTTTTAAGAATGAACAGTAAGAATCACCTGGTACTCCACTTAAAAAGAGTCAATGCTTGTATTAACACTGGAAAAGTCAACACTTCATTCATAATGTGGTGTTTCATTATAGTGGAGGAAAAAACAATGGTCAGTTATGCAAAAAAACTTAACACCCTCTCCACTTGAAGGGCATGTACTTATGAATAGCTGTGAGCTCAAAACAGTCCTCTGAGAAATGATACCTTTTCCAGGTTCCAAGAGTCTTGTAGGTGAAAGGACAAAGGAACAGACCGTAAAGCCATTGTATGCAAAGCACATTTACCATGCCCTCCTAGTGTGTCTACACATTTACCTCTTAAGAAAAATACACTTAGCAATACATACATGGCCCAGGCATCCTGGCCTAATGTCGCTGCTCTGCTGAGCAATGATGACTCTAATGCACCATTTAACAAAACTCACAAAATCCACCATGTACTGTTAACATTAACTCCTGTAGGCATTTCTAATTCAAAGACACTGTCAATCTATGATTTAGGAAAGTTCAGCTACTTAGAAAAGTTAAAATGGTTCTTAAAAATTGCTACACCAAATGCTCCATCTTGGCAAGGGTTCAATGGCATTTTCTTACCATCCAGTTCTTTGTGTCTAACAGTGATTTGTGGGATGGATAGCACTTTTTTTTAAAAAAAAAAAAGCAGCTAGAGACCCTCAATCTGTTTACTTACTGAAAATGAGATTAAGAAGAAACCTTCATGAAGGCATCTATGCTAGGCAATATCATCTGATACTTTATAGTTGTTTAACATAGCAGCATAATGAGAGACAACAGCTGAAAGTTTCAGTCAAGTTTGAAACAGAAATAAAATGCAGTTTGCTTTTTTCCCTTCTCTAATAAACAGTATAATTAGTCCCTTTTTCAGCTTTGTGGCAAATTATTTATGACTTGGACTCTTAAAATCAAATACAAGTTGAAGAGATGAAGGGGTGTGGGAGATTGCTTCACTTTTTAAAAATTCTTGCCTAATCATAAATTATTGAGGTAGAAACAGGAAATATTGCTGAAATTCTCCAGGCAGTGCTACACAGGGTGTAGTGCATTTGATTGGATTATTGCAGCAGCAATCTTTTTGAGGATTTAAAAAGAACAACTATTGATCTTCAGAAAGACACTGGGAGAGAAAGGCACAAGACATTGATGCATATTCATACATACTCTAAATACCTCAGGTCATTGCTACAAACCCAGAACACAGGTTTTGGGCCCGAGGGCTGAAAGCCTTCCTGCATCGCTCCTACCAGGTCTGCTGTCATCACTGCAGTATCACTTATGCTACTGAGATGGCTATTGCTGTGGAAAATCAGCTTACTGTGCTTTCGCTATACTATTTAAACACTGTCACTTTGGAAACATATTTTAATCATAACCCTTTATCCTTTATTATTTACAAAAATAAAACATGTTTCAAAAAAAATAAAAGTCCTGACACAGTTGCTGGTGGTGTGTGTTTTGTTAGCAATGGTTAGAAAAAAACCATTTAATTAATTCCCAGGCCCCATATATATAGTCTTTCAGAAGGCATTTAACTCCAGGAAAAATAGAGACAGAATGTAAAACGTGATATTTAATATTCCTGAACCTGTATCAGTGCTACAACCATAACAATATTGCTGTGTTCAAAATATTTTAAAAATGCTAAGGGAGTGTGAGGGAGAGTTAACATGCTTACAGCAAACTACCATCTGCATTTGATTTCCTTCTCTTTCCCAAGAAGAGATAAGGATTATTGAAAATATATTGTACTTACTAGCAATCTCTTATCGAGGTTGGCTTTTCTTAAAGCAGAGGTAACAGAATTGGCATCTTTCTCTGCCATCCAGGCTTTAAAAAGCTTTACAGCGAAAGAGGCTGCAATCCCTGTTCAAGAAAAAATACAAAACATGCTTTAGCAATTTTCAGCATGAATCACAGATGGTTATAAGAATTACAAGGGTACAAAATGGTTACAAGAATATGGAATGAAAATAAATTTATGACAACGGGACCAAACGCGTAGAGCTGAAATGCTCTTTTTTTTTCCTTTAATGCAGTGTTAATTTTCTGAAGTATGCTAGACTGTTTGAAAATATTTTCATTCTGTATTGCCTATCTCCATTCAGTTGTTCAAAGATTTTCTTTGCAATTATTTTTCCTGCCTCCCCAATTTACAGACCAAGTCCAATGCAAAAGGAAAAATTATGCGTTAAATCAGTTAGGGAATGAAGGCACAAAATAATAAAGGATAGTCAGGAATAAGAACTGAAAAAACATATCTTCAAAGGGCTTTTTATCAAGTCCTGGAATAGGGTTAAATAACTTTGCAACTTCAAGGTAAATGATTATACCCTGTCCTCCTAGGAGGTATTTAGTAGTTGATAGGACCAGACACAAATACAATTTTAAATGGAAAATTTCTTTCCTCAAGGCACAACTTAGTATTTTCTGCATTAAATCAAAAGAACTCTGCCTCTGCTAGCTGTAGCTTTCCCAGGGGAGCTAAGAAGCCATTAGCCTCACACCTCCTATTTCTCTCTGGCACGTGTTCCTAGAGCGGCATCACCATGGCTCTGCTTCGGCCTCTCAGCTGCAAGTGGCGAGCACAGGGAGCTGAAGGAAGGTGCCAGGTCTCAGAGATGGAGACCAAATTAATCCTTAAGGAAGGTCCTCTGTAGGCCAGTTACGCTCCTCCGTACTACACTTGTACCAACATTTACAGAGCCACTGCGGGTGGTGATAATGGTAACGGTACACCATGTCACAGCCGATCGTTACAATTTTCTGTTTCCCTTTGAAAGAGTCCTGAAACCCTGTGAGCCAGGTGGGACCTACTGCTAGGAAGTAGCTTCCTCACTCTTAGCCACTTCATAGATGGATATCCATTCTTTTTATTTCTAGGATACATCGACTAAATGAGTCATCAAACAAGAACAGAAAAGATTATTCCCAGAGCAGCGTAAACTTCATTAACATTCGTTACAGATCTTGACGTTTGGCAAACTTATTTCAGGAGCTTAGTCGTAAGGCACAGTCCTTAGAGAAGTACTGTATGGAACCACGGATGCACAACGCCACGCGAGACAGGCCTATGAATACAACTTCGAGCTTATTTTACATGTTGTACAGCCGGTTCCAAGTGAAACCAGCATGATGCAGCGATGGAAGTACTGCAGGATGACTAGTCAAGACTGACAAAGCCTGGTCAACCAACGGGGGACCGAGGCGTGACATCCGCCTGTTGTCTCTGAACCTGCAAACACAGTTCAGTGCATCCGATGTGCCTATGAGTTCAATACCAACATTGCATGGAACCCTCTGGTCTCTGTCACCAAGCACTGTCCCCAGTAACAATGTCTTATACTCTTTTTCAAGTTTTAGCTTAAAACAAAACCAGTTTTATGCCAGTACAAATATTAGAAGGAAGTTGTTATAGGGATTCACTACGCACGCATATTTTCAAACTTACTTCTGATTTACAGCCCAAATTTATCACTGGCCAGTTCCGACACTCTATTCATGTGCTGTCACTGTCTCTTCCTTTAAATAGCTCTTCTTTTTGTAGTTGTTGCTGTTGGTTTTTTGTGTGTGTTTTTTGTTGGTTTTTTTTTTCTCTATAGCAGAAAGCAACTTCAGCCATTCATTTTATTGATTAACTCCATTAACTGCTCTTTGCATTTGCACTGTTTTTTCAGCATGGGTGACAACAGGGTGCACTTAACCCTGATACTCACCACTGCCTAGACCTTTCTCTGTCTCTTGTAGAAATATGTCAGCCATCCCCAAAAGACATTTACCCCACCTATACATGACAGTAAAAGTTATGACAACACTGAAAAAGGGCAATCCTAAAATGAATTAGGCATTTGTCCTCAAACTTGATACATCACCTATTAGCACAACCTATCCTTTCTCCCCTTGAGCCAATTCTTTGCCAATGTTAACAATTGCCATGCTGACCAACAACCCCCTCAGATGTTTTTTCCTCATGTATTTTAACCTCATTTGCCTGCAGTATTGTTTTTGTAAATCAAAGAAAGTATCAAGTTATTTTTGTATGATCTACCTGTTCTAAGCCTTGATCTTTTTCCTGTTTTCATTTATCTTCACATCTTTAATTATTCTTCCATAAAAGATCTATTCCAGAACACTGATTTAACAATCTTTTCCTCAAATTTTGACACAGGTACATTTTTGGTATATATAAATCAAGAAACAAAAGTATATGTAAGCTTCTGACAAAAGTTTAGGGCTCCTAGAAACATAAGTTTATAATCCAAATGGAGTTTGTTCCAGGATTTCCACATAACAATTGTATTCTTAAAATGTTAAATTCAAAATATAACAAATTACTTGAGTTTTAAAAATTTGAGTTTTCAGATGCCTCTTGTCTTCCCATAACTAGGAACAGATTTTGATTTAAGAACATTGCAGGCCATCACCGTAAGACATGCATTAGTGCTTTTGTTTGAATTTTCTCCTAGTTTAATTCTGATTCTGAAAGCTGTGGGTGATGACAGAGCAAAACTGCAGCTGTGGCTTTTCTTTTTGCAGCATTTAGAAAACAAATGTAATGGTTAGCATGCTGCAAATGAGAACATGAAGTTAGACTACTTTTCTTTTTTAAATGAAAGTTAGAATACATTTTAGCTAATACATAACTCTCTAACAAAACCAAAAAGATTTCATGAATATTGTTCAACACTGACAGTGCATTTGCAATTGTTCCAGGTAGTCAGTAACTGGTGGAGAAAGACAGCGTTTGGAAAATCAGGACTCCAAGGTAGATAGCTATAAATAAATAACTAAATAAAAACACTCAAAAAAAAAAAAAGGCAAAAAAGTAATCTCAAAAAGGCATTATTCTCTAAGATTGAAAGAACAGGTATCATCATATGCTAAATACAACTCCACAGGAAAGTATCAAACACTGATTGCTAATGGTATGAAGGCAAAGTGAGGATTTGAATTTTTTTTTTTTCTTTCTGCAATATCCAGTTGGTCTGCACATGCTCTCTGTCCCACTTCACACTCACATGCACAAGATATTGGCAACACCTGAAAAAATGCTGGTAGGCAATCTCAGGAATAGAAGTTTACTTACACTTTTAGAGCATCGCAATAATATATATTCTACAATTTTGCACATGCACGTTGAACTTCTGAAAAACATAAATCCTTTAGGGTTTATTTTTGGTTTTGTTGCTTTTTTCCTATGTTTGACTGTCCTCTTATTAGATTTCACAAAGTATGTTGGCTGTTGCTGACTGTATACATTTCTGCTTTAAAATACTGATTCCTGTTGTACAGTAACATATAAAATACATCTCTGATGAAAGCCAATGTAAGAAAAAAGGTCATATAGAAAATTACCTTCTTTGACTATATTGTCAGTGAAGAGGCTTGTTAAAATTGTAGCAGGAAGAGTCCCATTGGCTAACAGGATGCCAGAAAGCATTGCCAGCTTTGTCTGTTCCGTCTCAGTAAAGGCTTTAAGAAACAGCAGAAGCTGTGGGTCAGACAAGGGGAGGGGGGAAAAAAAAAAATAAATCTATTTGAGTCATAGGCAGGTAACGGGTAGAGATGAATATTAGCAGACAGTTTAATTTCTTATTTCTCAAGAAGTCCCACTATAACTAATAGCAATCATATCAAAACCTGTCCTGAAGCATGGCAGTGCCATTTCACTGATTGCTTTTCATTTCACTTTCCGTAAGGATGCAAGCATGTGGAATACGGCCTTACTCAGGGAGACAAGGCCAAATTCTCCAAATATACATCTATATGTGTAAAACTAAAAACGCTTGTTAAAGGCTTGAGACCCACAGAAATTACAGGATCACAGGCTTGCTGATTTCAAAATGCTGTCATTCCCATCTTCGGACTTTGGACTAATCCCCACACAGTTGCAGTTCCTTTTCTAAGATACAAAAACTATTACTCATGTGAACAATAAAAGGATGAGAATGTTTCCTGTTTTCCTTCTGGGGAAGGGAACACAGCACAATTACAACGGATTTTCTATTGGCTAAAATAAGGAATATGTTTCAAGTTCAGACATTCTTGATAAAATAGACAAAGGACAGACAGGAACAAAAGTTGCTTTAAGACCTCACCATTCCCACTACTAATTACAAGAGGAAACAACCAGGTCGAGAAAAAATTACAAATTTCACCATCTTCAGCCCTAGAAAATCGGAACTACACATTTGTCTCTTAAAGTCTAAAAAGAGCAATTAAGTTTATTTAAATATCTTCATTTCATGTTAAAATAAAATTAATTACTTGAAAGTGTATTAATGAAGTCCTTCCTTTACATCAGGAAAAAAGTTATGTAAAATGAGATTTTGTCAGTAACATTATCATTAACAATAATGTTTTCTTAACATGTTAGCAATCACGATATGAGTGATGGGAAAAAGGAGGCTAGACAGCAAAGGGCAGCTTCAATCATTGCAAAAAGCTGCTGACTCCATCAGAAGCTAGCTTACAAATTTAGCATCACCACCAAAAATAAAAGGAAAAAAAAAAAAGGAAAAAAAAAGGAAAAAAAAAGGAAAAAAAAGGAAAAAAAAGAAAAAAAAGGAAAAAAAAAGGAAAAAAAAAGGAAAAAAAAAGGAAAAAAAAAGGAAAAAAAAAAGAAAAAAAAGGAAAAAAAAAAGGAAAAAAAAAAAGGAAAAAAAAGGAAAAAAAAAGGAAAAAAAAGGAAAAAAAAAGGAAAAAAAAGGAAAAAAAAAGGAAAAAAAAAAGGAAAAAAAAGGAAAAAAGGAAAAAAAGGAAAAAAAAAAAGAAAAAAGGAAAAAAAAAAAAGGAAAAAAAAGGAAAAAAAAAGGAAAAAAAAGAAAAAAAGAAAAAAAAAGGAAAAAAAAGGAAAAAAAGGAAAAAAAAAGGGGAAAAAAAGGAAAAAAAAAAGGAAAAAAAAAAAGACACACATAAAAAAAAACCAAACCTGCAAACATCTATTTCTGGAGTTAAAAAGGAATTCTTGTTTCCTTCTTCAGCTACCAGCACTTTACTCGGATACCTTCTGCTGTCATGACACTCTTCTCCAAATGAGCAACAGATGCAATCAAAGCAGAACAGCTCTTTCTGATGGAAAATTCCCACTCGGTTTCCAAATTAATGGTATTTCTTAATTACCAAAACCTACTCATACAAAGGGATAGAATATCAGACACGTGCCTGTGCTTGTCTGTTACCATGGACAGTGACAGCTCTTCTCCAAGATAACTAAGCAGCTTATCATTAACTGTAAAGCTTTCCGAATGCAGTGATATTTTAAAAATCTGGATAACTAATGAAGTTATTAAAACTCATGCAGTGTTTTATGAATAGCTCTGCTCTGTATCAGCGAACAGAACTGAAAAAAAAGCTCAACCTCATTCATATGGTAGTACTTACATAATAACATCAGCTTTAAATTAGAGCTTACAGAGGCTTGAATGATTCAACCACAGATAAATCATTTGGTTTTTTTAGTGGGCTTCAGCCAAAGGATTGCAACATGCAGTTTTAGGTTGAAAGAAAAATTATGAAACTGTAAAATCTCAAGGTGTCGTTTTATTTCAACAAACTGTGACTCACAACCAAAAAACGTATGAAAATTTGGGATGCAGATGAAGGGAATTATTATTTCTAAATATATGGATGAGAAACAAGTGGTGTGCTGTACTTCCAAATGCAGTAATTAACTGGTATATATAATGGCGCAGGTAAAGGAACACCAGGGCCACATGAAATGGGAAGACTGAGAACATTTTTACAGAATTTCAATATAAGCCTAGTGTAAAATGGAGGCCTGGGGATTTAAAGCTTTCTTTACATGCTTTATCAACAATACTGTACTGAAATGAGATCTGCACGAGAAAAAAAAAAAGGAATTAGACTTTTTGCTCTTTACTGAGTACTGAGACCATTAACAAAGAGGAAACAGCTTCAGATTTCTGTATTAGCCTGCTTAACTCCTTTTCCTTCTGCTCCCATATAAGCAACAGATGAGGATTTTGACTATTTTAACATGACAGGCCAGGTTTTGACATAGTTCTGAACTGTAACCTGCATTGGGTTTTGTCAGTAATGAGTAGATCATGAACAGTTATACCCATTCATGTCAGATTTGAGTCATGAAAGCTTCAACAGCACTAAATCCAGCTGCAAAGCCAGAGCGGAGAAGGATTCTAAGAGAACTTCCAAACATTTATCAACTCTAGTTTTGAGAAATCTGTATTTGTTGAAATGTTTTGGAAGGTTTGAAATGACTTATCTATGAAGCTCAGTCTCATCCTCTTCTCTTTCCTTTGAAACATGCTTCTGCAAGTCTCTTGGAACGAATCTGAATTATGGTGTTCTTGAACAGTACCCCACTGCAGTATGTTTTGAACAGGAATCTGGTCTTCTACATATCTCTCACTGCTCAAAGTACTGCTGGTGCTACTAGCAAAATTTTTGTTTTACTAATAGTTTTGAAAAGCAGCTCCAATAAACTTATATATGTCATTTTCTGCTGTTCAAGGATATTATTATTTACTTTCAAACAATTGTGAAACATAGCCTAATTTAGGGGGAGACTGGGTGATCGGAAGAATCAAAACCTTTGATAAACCCACTTATAAAACATCAAAACGAACAAAATGTTCAGTTCCAAGCTGTCATTTCAGATTTTTATTGCCAATTGCTTTAAGAGCTCTTCTTTTACCATCACAATTACAAACCTCAGCAGGGAAGTCACAAAACGTCCAAGTCACTTCAGAATAGGACCAAACCACCCACAGAAAGTTCTCCAAGCTGATGCTTCCCTGCTGTTAGCTGAGCACTGGCATTACTGCTTTTGTTACAGATACAGACTGATTCCAGGCATAAAATGCACAGTTCTGGCTCATAATTTTGTATTTCTATCATAGCTATAAGAACTCCCACCTATTTAAGTGGGAGTTCAGAATGCCTAATAAGCATAAGACCAGACCTAATGTGCTGTTCCACGCTATTTTTATCTTTAAAGTCTTTTAGGTATAAATTCTGGGCATAAAAGATACGCACAAGTAAAGACGCGCACACAACATTAAAAAGCATGCAAGAAAAACAAGTGCTTTGCTCTCCTCTTCTGATCGGGAAACCTTAATAGTGAAAATTAAGGAATTTTATCCACACAGGGAGTGTGGTGTCCTTTTAGATCTTCATTATCTGAAGTGGTCTGTTGCTTTAGCATATGACAGTTTGTCACATCTGTAGACAGCACTGAATTGTCAGCAATGGAGAAGGCAGCTAACATAACACATACCTGCTGACTGATTCTCGCTTTTCATTTAGCTGACTTCAAGCATCTCTGTTTACTCCCCATTTGATCTCAGAATGTTAGTTTCCTCATATTTCATAATTCCCAGCTTGATTTAGGGTTCTTTCATTAGGAAAACAGGAACACGAACAAAAGTCTTCATAACATCCCCCAGTACTTCACATGCCCTCATATGACTCAGTAATATTTACCAGTGTTAAGACTAAAAATGTACTTATCTGTACTTTATCCCAATTTTTATTTAAAAAAAAACTTATACAGAACACTACTTAAATTTGCAAACATACTACATAAACAGATAATATTGCATGTTTCATCCACTGACCTGAACAGAAACAGATATGTAAGAAAGGTGAAAGCAAATTTGAAACTGAGAATTTTACTTAAATTATTGCAAAACGTTGTCACAGGTCTATGCCAGTACACTGGGCAGTGCTCTTATGAACTTAAACTGCCTATATTAAAAACTAGCAGGTGAGCCATGCACTTAAAAATCCTTGTCTTGTGTTGAAATTGCTTGTACAAAATAATTCAGATGTAAAATGTAACAGTTTGGTTATGTCACTAGAAGAAGGAATAACTGGCAATTTTGGGGGAGAGAGTTAAGAAATAAAATATTTGAAAGCAAAAAGCAGACAAATAAGGGAAAGGTGTTGGGAATTAATAATGTCCTAATGACAAAATTGTGAACGAGAAGCCATAAAGCAAATACTTGTACAAATACGGCCATTTAAGACAATCTGTCTTGAAAGAGAAGTCCCACTGACACCATCTGCTTTTTCAGAGTGAAACTGCTGATACTGCCTTGTTTTTTTAGCATGACGTTTTCTGTGAGAAGAGCTAATTTTCCCCCAAGTGCTCTAACTGCCTAATGAATCTGCCAGAAAAATCACTTTCATTGCTGGGACAGTGACCCATGAAACAACATCAAGGAGTCACTCTCTTGCTTTTCTAACAACTAACTGCAGTAGTCTTTGAACTACTAAATCTTGCAGAAACACCTTCTAGAAATATTAATTATCCATCTTGTGACTCTATGAGCAGCTACTCTCATATACGTTACTGCACATAGTAATTGAAGCATTACATAGTTAAAAACCCAACAAACCTCATCAGTGAGAAGACAGCCACTTGAAGGTGGCTTCACAAAAGCTGGGGTAGGGACAAGGTAAGCAAAAGGCATCTATGAATAGCAGTCCTCAAGGATTTTGAGGCAATGACAGTGAAGGTGCAATACACAGGCCAAAACTTTCATAATCACCTCCCTCGTTTCTAATTCTCAGATAAACTGCATTAACTGAGAAAGGGGGCACACCCGGCACCCATGGCGAAAGGCCAGGTCCCCAGGAGCCACATCAAGATTCACACCAGAGCGCAGAGCGATGGAAAGGCAGATGGAAAAGTTACCCCTCAGCTAAGGACCACTATGCAAACCTAATCTCGGGATCTGTTATACATGACATAATCTGACACTGAAAACTATACAAAAAGCATAAAATAACATAAAATTGAGATTTGCAGTCTGCAAGGTGAGCAAGCCCAGACCCCGTGCTGCCATGGCTAGGATGCTTCCAACAGCTTTAAATGAGTATCATGACTCCAGTCGCACTGCACCTCAAATTATTGCCTTCTCTCAAGCTACCATATGGCTAATCTTCAGATCAGAGCCACTTACTCCTCAACCGGAGGGCCGAATTATTTATTAATTAACCATAGTTTCATCTGGTTACTAAGTGTGCAAAGTGAATGCTTAGAAACTTAAATGATTCAAACTCAAGCAAGTTACAGAAGAGAGAGGAGGCGGCTTGAATTGACATGGCATTTGCTTAATATGCTGAATGCTCTCTGAAACTTGAATGCTGTGAGTCAGCGCTTCTCATGTCAATGATTATAGTAATTAACAGCAAGAACACTAGATTTGTGTGGGGATAGAGGTAAATTTAGGTCTTTAGAATGATGTATTGAGCAATCAGCATCAGTTAATAGGAATGCTGGCCACAAGCACAAAAATAATTTCCTACATGAGCAAGAGCGCATAAATCAGAGCCAAATTTATTCAGCCACAAGAGGTGGTGGTAAGGCATCATGCTTCAGACTTACCCTCATGTGACCCTTGCAGAAATCTTTCTAATGTTTAAATAATATGGAAAGACACTTTCTTTTAACAAACATGGTATTTTAGTCACAGGACAGGTTTTGCCATTATCAGCATGCCTGTTAACTTACACCACAGCAATGTTTAGTACTTATTCAGGCCATTAGAAAAAGATATTTACATCTGTTTCCAGGAACTCAAAATAGACAAAATAAATCTGTATTTTGTTTTCAACAATTTTCACCCAGGTTTCTCCTGTCTCTGTAGAATTTAGTATCACAAAACAGAACAGTATCCACAAATATTCACTGCAGTCTAACAAGCAAATCTTGAGCATTCTGACTTTTTCTTGCACATATCTATGGCCTCGAATACAAAAAGTTGCCGTTAGGACACATTCCACAATGCAGGAGCAGTTTAATATTAATACATCAAGTGACGTTCTGCAGAGCAGATGTGCATTTATTCTATGGAAAAAAACACAGAGAGCTATTCTATATCAGGATAGTAACATCTCCTCTCATTAAGAGCTATAGCCCCCCTTCAAAGCACATTGAAGCTCTGCACAGAAAAGCCTGGGATAAGAAGGTGAGTTTGGTCAAAGCAAACAAATGAAGCATTAATTCAAGAATTAGTCTAGATCAAGTGCTGCCAGCAGTATTCCCACAGAGCTAAATTTGCAGACTACAGCTGTCACCTGTAGATTCCATCCTCTTTTCCAGCAGAGCTAAATAAAACACATAATAGCACAGCATTTGTACCTATACAACTATATTAGACATAGGGTAAGAAACATTAACGCATAAGAGGAGACTGCCATCAACATTACCTTTTTGATTTCATCTTCAAATGCTTTCTCCAGATACTTGTATCTCCTGATAAGTTTATTGAAGACCTAAAGATAAACACAGATTAACAAAAAAGGCAACAGGAAACATGATTACCACTACTGAATCTATAAAGAATATCTTTGACTAATCCACAAGGCAATTTTTTCTTTTCATTATCTCCACAGCAGGAAAGAAAAAGAAGGAAGCACTGCTGTCGTCTCACATTCTAATACTTCACTGCACAGTTTTTCCCTTAGACATGGTTTCCAGGAAACAAGCAGCCAGCAGAATGATAGTTCTGCAATCACCGGTTGCATTGCCTGTCTCATTGCAGACCACAAAACATCCTTCTCTATTTGTTCACAAGTGGAAAAATACAAGTTTCACAGTTCTTGCTTTATACAGCCATGTTTGAATCAGAGAATTTACTGCAGATGTAGAGTTTTCTTTTTTGTACCTCTCAAAATTTTATTCCTACTCTACTTTTCACTCTACCCATAGAGCAAAAGCAGGGGAAAGGAGGAGGAGGAGGTGGTTCACTGTGCACCCTCCCCCTGCTAATCCATCTCTCTGGGGAAGCTGTCAGGTGTAAGCTGATGGAGTGAGGCACTCAGGCAGCACTGCTGGGCATCTTCAGTAGATGCAGGATGCTTGTCAAATTCACTATCATGAATGCTTACAACAAAACACGCTATTGCCAGGGAAAAGAGGAAGAAGGTTTGACAAAGCTTTTACGATTATGTTCTTGGAAACACTCGTTCTCCAGTTTTCACCATTTGTTTCCCATCATGCAACCGCAAGATTACGAAAGCAGAAGTAGCACAGGTGCAGGGTGCATTCAGATGGAAGACGGGAGAGATAAGAAATTAAATAAATCACTGCTCTCACTACTGTACAAAGGGCACAAAATGTATGACATTATTGTCAGGCTGGATGGTGGTGGGGGAGAAATTAAGTTTAGAAAGTTTCGATTCACTTTTCAGAGAACGTAAAATACATCTAAACATCCTAAATGGTAGTACTTTGGCTCAGAACAAGTGAAAATCAAGTTGTGGCCATGCTGAGAGGCAGACACACAGAGAATTCTAATAAAATAAAGCATAACATAAGGTGCGATACAAAAATGTAAGCTAGCATCTTGTTCATATTTCCATACAAAATTTTGTATATTTTTGCAAGTCTCTGTAAATTACATAAGTACACTTCATAAGCAAATAATCTGCTAAAATATCAATGCTAGCTTTAGTCTTTTTTCTTGAAGACTTCTCACTCTGGATTGTTTCCATGACTAAAACCACAAAAATATCCACACTACTAGTTCACTTGGGGGTCAGAGTAAGAAATTACTGAGAAGATAAGGAAGCTCTAAACACTACTTTAGGCTAGCTCCACTTTTTCATAATACAGTAAGAGCTCTATTTCCCATTATTCATGAAAAAAATTGGTGAGGTCTATAAAAGGATACATCTCTTCAGGCATTAACTTCAGAATGTTGACTTACTTTGGTGGCTTTTGATATGAAATGCAGAGAATACATTGAAAATTCCACTGCTTCAAATACTGAAGCCTTCCTTTACATTTTCCAACTTGCAACCTTTTACTTTAAAGTTAAATTTCTCCTTGGAGGACTCATACTGCCAATGTTTATCATCAAATCATTAAAATATTAAAATTCAAGAACACAGAATCAATGCTTTTACCAATAACAGATTTTCCTGAAGTAGAATACTCTGTTTTTAAGAAACAATAAAGCTGATACACAAGATATACTTATTTCTGGAAAGGGAGTCAATATATTTCACTTCTTCAGACTATCAAAGATGTGTTTTTAAAGGACTTCTCTGCTATTTAGCAAACACTTGTTACCAATGCAGACTCTCATCTCAGCACCCTTTAAATCAACCATGTACCTTTTCAGCAATTTATCACCCTCAACACCTTAGCAGGGACAGCAGGTTATATGCTTTCGCTGTTTCCAGCATCCCAATAATAACTAGTTACTTAAAAAGATAAATATGTTACTTGATTAACAATAGACTTTTGACATATGGTGTTTGCACATTTATGCAATCCTGCTTGTATCTAGAATTGCATAGTGGCTTTGAACTTTCAATAGGATTCTTACGGCATTTTCTCATATAATTATTATCTTCCAGTAAGGAGTTACACAACCTTAGCTGCTCTTCCATGTTTTAGGCTTCATTGCTTATTTATGTTAATTTCACATAGGCCTACTTGTGCAAGCCTTATTCCTGCAAAAAGAAATTATATATCACATACGTAGGAGAAATGAAAGCTCTTGCAATATATGCTCAATTCCTAACTAGTTATACAACTAAAGCTTGGAGGTGTGAGGTTTATATTTTTTGTCGTACTTCATGTGTTTCTCAATATATGTTCATACAAATCTTTCGGGCTGCATACAGAAAAGGTCAACAAAAATAATGATGATGTCCAAAATATACTGAACCAACAGCAGACTGAAATAAGTAAGTCTGCTTTCTGTAAAAGAAAGCGTTGCCAGCTGTAATCAGATTATCTTAGACATTCTATTTTCTTACCTAAAATTTACAGGTTAGGGCAGATTACTGGTTAACTGGATTTTCAGTTGCCCTGTAACTAGCTTATTACAGTCTAGACAGTCTGCAGATGTTCCACTTCAATCTCTTTCGATGCATAAACGGAAAAGAGTATTCAACCACACCTTCACTGACCTGAGCATAATTTCGGATGGCATCATGATCTTCATCTGCAAAAAATACACAGTGGTTGGTCATCTTGGTCTTGTCATTGTCATCTATGCGTGTGCCTCCAGGAGCTAAAAGAAAGAAGAAAAAAAAAAAAGAAAGAAAGCGCAAGAAACAATCTCTCACTTTAGAGAATATTCTATAATTACAAGTTTTAATAAGTCTACTAAGTCTTATCTTAGTATCACTGAGGCAAAAGGCAAGAGTAAGAGCTAGGAGGGGAGAAGGGGAGAACAGAGAGAGAATGAGCTTTGCAAGGCTGTGGTGGCACCTGACAGAAGGGACAGCTGGCCAATATGCCGCAGCTTAGATCACTCAGACCACACAGAACTGAGAGATCAGGTCAGGTCACATTAAGGAACCTTAGCTGGTTTTGAGAGCACTGTGTGTAATCAAGTAAGTATGGGTTGGAGTATAATCTTGCACATATTTTAACTACTACTTTAAACACCACAATAATGTAAATCCTTTCCAAAGAGAAAAGTATTAGCACTATGTTACTAATTTGAGGACTTGGAACATCCTCCTAACCCCTCGAATGCTTATCAGGCCCACTTTCAAAACACTGCTGCAAAATTTTCTCCTGGCTTAGTTTGTTGACAGCTTTTTTCCTAGATATTTCCGCTGGCTTTTATTTCCTGCATTACCTCAAGTCTTACAAAAACATCTCTTCTTCTTGTACGCCAAAGAGCAGGAAGCAGGAATCAAACTAATATGATCAGTAAAAAGAGTGAACTTATTCAAAATACAGAGGAAGGTGAAAGGCATGGTTTTGCCCACACTGCCAGTGATACCTGGGTGAAAATGCTCCACAAAAATCCACAAAGCACTCCTCATTATTCTTCACTTCTCCTCTTAAGTTAGCCTTTGTTGCAACATCTATAAAGCAAGCTTTGCAACAGTTCATAACCTGGAGCGCTGCATTACACCTTTCCATGCTAATAAATTCCTGTTTCCCCTAGTTAGCATTTCTCTCACTTTCTTTGCTGTTGCATTTATATGCTGTTTCAGCTCAGACTGAAGGCTTCTCAGAGCAGTATCCATTTTTTGTTATATTTGCAAAATGCCTCACACAATCAAGTCCCTAGGTGTTACTGCCCTACAAACAATAAATAATGCTATGATACAAGATGTAAGAAGTATCTAGATATGTGAAATTGTAATATAGTTTATAATTTCCACTTTATAAAGGAAGACAGCATCTTAAAAGAAGCAAGGCTGATCCTCAAAATTCTGTATCAGGTACACTGCAAGTTACCTAGCATGCTGCCAGCTACCAAAATATCAAAGAGTGTGTCGGCATAGCGTCGATAATCAAGCCGTGAGCCCGTTGCATCCAGAAACTTGGCTATAGCCTCCAGGTCACTCCCAGCTTCATTGAGGCCTTGGACGATTGTATCCCTGAAGACTGTGGGTTCAAATTTCTCCTTTTCATCTGGAGCAGAAATAAAGGAGAAGGAAAAGGAAAGAGAATCAGGTTTTAAATTTTCTGTTAAAATCTCGTACCAGCTAGCAATTGAAATGACCATGGCACCTAAACATATTCTTCCCATTCTGTTCACCACACCAAAAGTTTGGTTGTTTGGCTTTTATTGCCTCTAGAAATTTGCAGTGTTTACCCTTGCTTACCTCTCCTCATCCCCCCAATGCCAAAACACACACAAACATACAGGAATAAATAAATAAAGCAGAGGAAAAGTAATTATTGAAATTGCTTTCAAATGTCATACTCTTACTTCTCTTGTTGAAGATATTATCGAATGTGCGTATCATTATGCATTGCTAAATCTGACAGAAGAATAATAGGAATGACAGCTATGTGTACATAATCTCACTGTATGAACACTCTGTTTTTCATTTCTTGCTATTTTTCTTTAAATAACTACGGTCACGTATCTAAAATGTTTTCAAAAAGATAAGTCTTCAGGAAGAGGAGATCAAGGCATTCATAAAAACAGGTTTTGTGTAAACATTTAGGACCCAGCAACACAGTGTAACCAAGAATTTATCTTTCATATTCACAGACCTAAGCAGCACCAGGAACACGGAAATGCAGTGCTCCCATTATGTTTTCCACAGCTGTCCCTGGTTGAACTTGATTCAGGTACAGTGTGACCCCCAGACTACATCCCTATGTCAAGGCCATTGGCCTCAACAGGTGTAACTGCAACCCCAGACAAAGCTCGGGACATTCACCCATACCTCCGGCTGCTGCTTCTTGCAGGCTGTTAACAGCTTACCGCACACACCTGAAGCTTCTTAGCAAAACAAGTCCCGGCTTTATATAACGGCACACATGAAATGCTTTTACCATCAAAATAACTCTGAACTTCAGAAATAGAACCACGAGCTGTTCTGTGACACTCAAAAACCAAAACTAATTTCTTATCACCTGCCAATGCAAAAGTTGATACCAGTTCTTAAAAACCCTGCATGTATTATATCCAAAAGACAAATTCAGAGACTTCTAGTTACTAAGACGAATGAGGATTGGTAAAATTCCTGTCTAAACATGTGCTAATGCGGTCTGAAATGTGGCAGCTGCAACTCTCGCAGGCTTTTTGGGAGAAGTTGTGGATGTTACACATCCTCTGGCTGCAGGTTTCCTTTCCGTGTGACTCATAGCACAGCTTTCAATCCCAAATACTAACCAAAAGCAACCTCCAAAAGACCTTGGTTTCTGATAGCCTTTCTTCCTCTAATCTCTTTCCTCCTGCTACAATAGCCTTAAGGCAATTAAATAACTATTTTACACGTAACGTCTACTTTTATCAGCTTTATTATTTGTAATATAGAAACATACCTCTCTCCTTGTTCCCCTGCATGTACCTGGAGCATGCTCATTCTACCATCTTCAGTACAACACTTGCCCATTTTCCCCCTCTCCCAGAGCATCCCCTTCCCCCATAATATCTGGAAAGCACAAGCAGTCTCTCCCACTCAGTGTTGCAGGCCACTGGGAAGCTCAGTGGACTAGTGAACTGGTGCTTCCAAGGAGTCTGGCAGCATGCAGCCAACAGCAGCTCCAGGGCTGTCTGTCAAGCACTCAGAAACACTGGAAAAATGAGGTACCACCTCGTCTTCCAGAAATGCCTTGCTACTCCTAGCTTTTAGTGGCTTGTTAACACTGTTACCTATCTCCCAGTGTCTTGCTGCCCCATGACCTGAAGCTGACCTCCTCAGACCAAAGCTGAGGATTACTAAACAACATGGATACCCACATATACACCCAGGAAACCACCTTGACTTTCAGCTGTGATGAAGATCTGGAGTCTGCCACTGGAGTAAACATCTCTCATATCTGCAGGGCATGCCCATGGTGAACAAACCTGAGAGGGTCGAGTGGGGAAACTGAAGAACCATGCTTTTGCTCTGGGAAATGCCTACAGAGAAGCATACTGCTGGAATCTCATCTGGGGTATCAGATCCATTATCAAATACTCAGTTGCAGCTCTCTTGCAACTTGAAATACTAAACTCCAAAAAAGCAACAACCCACAAACAAACAAGTCTTTTACTGAAGTAAGTGTAAACCCTTCAGTATGTGTAATTCAGGCAGTTTTATTTGCACACCAGAAACACAGCTCCACCCATAAACAAGTATCTGAGTATAATTATTCTCTTTTCGGTTACCAAATAAGTATCTATTATTTGCAGGATTAAAAAAAATGCTTGATCGCTCATTAACCAGTAAGAAGGTGGAGTTCTGTCTCAAGAGATGAGTTAAAAAAAAATTCCTATTTTACTTTTTCAACTATATTTTGTCTAAAAAATTAAGATGTTCACATCTAAACTACAAAGTGTTACATGCTTGGTATCACGGGCACGCAGTGCTCAGTACAAACACCATGATTGATATTTCTTAGCTATTTTAAACAGATTCTTCTCCTGCCCCAGAAGACCTTCTCTCATTTGGAGCACCCTACTATTTTCTTGTCTATCACAACGTAAAAATTTACACAGGAAGAGGAGGTAAACTCATTGCATGAAAAATTATTTATAATTTTATTGAAACATTTTCCTAACAAGCTAATGTACTGAAGAAGATATGCTGATATAGTACAACAGGGTGAGTAAGAAGCCATCATCAAGAAGTGGTGACAGTGTGTTGAGCTGTCAAGTACATAATTACTAAACAAGCACAGTTTCAATCACGGGCTAGCGAAGGCAGGTGTAGCTTGCAGATGTGATGCATACAACACCCAATGCAGCAGTGCCATACACAGCTTTTCATTTTCATCATGTTCCCGGATCCTGTGTCCTTTCTTTTGCTTCTAAGGAAATCACAAAGTACATTTAGACATCCCTCCTTAAGAATTAACTGTAACTCTTCAACAGAAGGCCCACAACTGTATTTCTGCAGAAGAAAAATGAGATGCCCTGGTTTGGCCCCTCTTCAGACTTCATGCTAATGTAAAGGTGTTAATACTGACTTTTTACTAGATAATATTCTTCCTGAAAGAAAGCAATATGCATCATTTTGCTTAGCTTATTTTTATGCTGCCATTTACCTTTTTGTGCCAGTTTTTTTCAGATATTAACTCTATGTTATTCATGCCATGGGAACAAACTCAGGTCTCAGGTATTGCCTGTCAGCTTACTTTAAACAACATGCACTGTTTGTCCCTGTTAATGCTTCAGGAAACTTTTTGTCTTGTAAGTATTTGTCAACTGTCTGGTTACAGAAATTTTCCTTACTACTACCGGCATTTTTGCTACTCCTATTTGTTCCTTTTCCATTTCAGAACACACAAAGACATAAATTTGCATGCATGCAGTCAATACAATCCACATCCCATGTATCTGCACCATAAGAACAAATCCTGGGCAGATGCCAGCTACTGCTGACCCTCACCAAAAATGCAGTATTCAACAGGTATAGGGATTATACTGCAAACTAAATGAACTATTTTCTTTGCCTAGATTGCTAGAAACTTGATACGGAATTGTGAGATGCCTCCTTCCCTCAGAAGGCTTTTCCCTTTGCAACGTAATTCTTTTTCCTTCAAATCTTTTTAAAGTGATTTTAACGCCTACCACTAGATATGCTGGAGGCTAGGTTTATATTTTCTATTAGGTCAACTAATAGAACTGGAAGGAGTGGGATTTACAAGCTCCACCTTCATAGTTCTCTCAAAAACATTATAGACACTAAGCACACTTGCAAACTCTAAAGAAAAAAAAAAGTCTTCTTCCTTTTTTGCTTTCCAACAGCTCAAAAATTGTTTGCATTCAGAGATTAGAGGCAGTGATAGAGTTCATATGGACAATGATTTTTATGAAATCCCTGACTGCTGTGTTACACCTCACTGTCTTCTCAGACGGCAGTGCTCCTGGGAGCTGCAGAAAGGGAAAGAGAGCATTGTGAGACACAAATCAACTGGTAAGTACCAGCAGTCATCTCTTAATTGGCTCACTCCTCCCAGCATTTACACATTTCAGACCTCCCTACCTGCCTGTTACACACAACAGAATCATCTCCAATGTCTGAAATGCCATGTTCAACCACAGCCATTGTCCTCTGTCCTACCTGGGTGAAATTTCATGACTCCCTGATATACTGAAAGTCAGTAGACAAAAACTGAATAGTATTTTCTAGTCTAAGTCCAAGACATAACAGTCTGTGCCACTTCTATGATACAAAAAGTATATACGCAAACTATATATATATATACACAAACAGAAGGGAATAAACGTGCTCTTCCTCAAGCCCTGTGCTTCCAGAAAGAAAACAAGTATCTATAATTTTCTAAGCAGGATCCTCAAATACTAAGGCAACCAGGATCCCATCATATTTGAAGAAGAGATTTTATCCTTTAAGTATATAAAGAAGTCTTTGCATGCTAAGTTTTCTATATGGCTATAAAGCCATCTAATATCCCCAATCCCCTTTAAGTAATCTCTCAAAAAAACTCCAAACAACCCTCTCTCCATCTTCCAGACTCCCCCTAAGTCTTTTCCTTCTTCCATGCAGTCAACGAGAGTCCTGAGAGAGCTGGCGGATGTCATTGCCAAACCCCTGTCCATTATCTTTGGGCAGTCTTGGCTCACTGGGGAAGTTCCGCTGGACTGGAGGCTGGCGGATGTTACCCCCATTTACAAAAAAGGGTGGAAGGAGGATCCGGGGAACTACAGGCCTGTCAGTCTGACCTCGGTGACGGGCAAAGTCATGGAACAGGTTATCTTGAGTGCTATTAATGAGCACATACAGGTTAACCGGGTGATCAGGCCCAGTCAACATGGGTTTATGAAAGGCAGGTCTTGCCAATCAAACCTGATCACCTTCTATGACAGGGTGACCCGCCTGGTTGACGAGGGAAGGGCTGTGGATGTAGTTTTCCTGGACCTCAGTAAAGCCTTTGATACAGTTTCTCATACTGTTCTGGTGGAGAAACTGGTAACTGCTGGCCTGGATAGGCACACCCTCCTTTGGGTTAAAAACTGGCTGGATGGCCGGGCCCAAAGAGTGGTGGTAAATGGGGCTAAATCCGGCTGGAGGCCGGTCACCAGTGGGGTTCCCCAGGGCTCAGTGCTGGGTCCAGTTCTGTTTAACATCTTTATCAATGACCTGGATGAGGGGATTGAATGTACCCTCAGTAAATTTGCGGACGACACCAAGCTGGGAGGCTGTGTCGATCTGCTCGAGGGTAGGGAGGCCCTTCAGAGGGATTTGAACAGACTGGATCGTTGGGCTGAGGCCAATGGCATGAGCTTTAATAAGGCCAAGTGCAGAGTCCTTCACTTGGGGTATAAAAACCCCAAGCATCGCTATAGGCTCGGGGAGGAGTGGCTGGAGAGCTGCCTGGCGGAGAAGGACCTGGGGGTGTTGGCTGACGACCGGCTTGATATGAGCCAGCAGTGTGCCCAGGTGGCCAAAAAGGCCAATGGGATACTGGCGTGTATCAAGAATAGTGTGACCAGCAGGAGCAGGGAAGTGATCCTGCCCCTGTGCTCGGCACTGGTGAGGCCGCACCTGGAATATTGTGTCCAGTTTTGGGCCCCTCACTTTAAGAGAGATATTGAGCTCCTGGAGCGAGTCCAAAGAAGGGCGACTAAACTGGTCAAGGGGCTGGAAAATAAAACTTATGAGGAGCGGCTGAGGGAGTTGGGGCTGTTTAGCCTGGAGAAGAGGAGGCTGAGGGGAGACCTGATTACGGCCTATAAATACTTGAGAAAAGATGGTGGGGAGTTAGGGGAGGGGCTCTTTACATTAGTGATGGGTGATAGAACAAGAGGAAATGGGCATAAGCTTAGTCAGGGGAGATTCAGGTTGGATGTTAGGAAGTATTTCTTCTCTGAAAGGGTTGTCAGCCACTGGAATAGGCTGCCCAGGGAGGTGGTTGAGTCCCCATCCCTGGATGTGTTTAAGAATAGGGTGGATGAGCTACTTGAGGATATGGTTTAATGGGGATTAGGGATGGTTGGACTCGATGATCTCTAAGGTCTTTTCCAACCTAGAAATCTATGAAATCTATGAAATCTATGAAACGAGCATCTATTGCCACTTCCGCTCACTGCAACAGAAATTCAAAAGATAGGCATAGAATTACGGATAAAAGCTCTTTATTCATTCTAATTATTACTTGTATTAAATAGAAATCAAAGATCAAATCCATCTTAGGATCCATTATGTCAAATACATTGCAAAAAAAGGACTGAAAAGAAAGTCTTTATGAGAGAGAGGTCTTCTAAAACAATTTTAGCAAATAAAATACGTACTGTAATTGACTGACCTAGACTGACTAATACCTTGGATCAATCCAGCAGTATGCATATTTGATTGCTTTTACTGGTTGACAGTTATTTCTACAGGGATTGTTAATTCCACTCCTCTAGCTACATCTACGCTGTTGTTTGTTAACGCAGTGTACAGTTACTGCCTAACGTTCTGGAACATGCTGATAGAAAGTCAATCCCGCTAATTACTGGAGCATCGTGACACTTATTTACAAACAATATAGGTTTCTTTTTTTAATTAGTTATGTCTACAAACATTGTATGTGCATCACAGAAAGGGCATTTGCCATTTAAGAGACCACACCAGTAAAACTAACTGAGGAAATGATATGTGCAAGGGAGGAAAAATGAGAGAAAGCTGGCACTGCTTTTTAGCAGACTGAAAACAAAACTATTTTGCAATTCTCATACAAGCTTCATGATCTTAGCACATTCACTCAGCAATTCAGATGTGTGGCAGAATTTGTAATTTTCTGAGAAAGCTTACAAACTCTTTTTGTTTCTCTCATCCACACTGAGAAAATGCTCTTATTTTCATTATCTGTCACAAGAGGTTAAGACCAGGTGTTAGCTTTTGATTTGAAACAGAAAAGTCAAGATGGAAAAAGTCTGTTACATGACGGACGGGAACCTCACCTGTATGGGCTATAATAATATGCTACTGCAACAGGAAAAAAAAATCTAAGTCTTCTTTTCATAAACCAGACTTTTTTTAATTTTTCTGAAAAAAATAAATTATTTATTACATATGGTTTTGCTCTCTGCCTCAAAGTGTTGGGCATTTATCTCAGATATCTAAACCACGACAAATGAACTCTGAGTATAGTAGAAGCAAGCATGTTAGGATGACACTCACTGTACAGAATACCTGGAAAATCAGCATAATTAGCACCACTTAGCTTTCTTTAAAAATTGATGCAATAAGAGTCCTGGTTATGCTTCTAGAAAAATCAGTATCCCAATGAGTAAAACAGGACTTACACAATGGCAATAGTTTTATTTTAACAATAAAAAAACACAAACTACGCTAGCACAGCAGAAAAATATTTGTGAAAAAGGAGCTTTCTGACCTCTATCGTTACCAAAAGCAGGGCCAATGAGATGATCTGACCAATGAGATGGAAGGTGAGAGATTTCCTTTTTAGATGAGAAAAGTTCATTTATAGAGATGGCATTGATTTGAATCAGAGAAAAAAAAATCAAAACCAAAAAAGCCAGACTATTTTCTTTACGCAACCTTTAAAGAAAAGCTCATATTTCACCTTACTGGTTGAAAGGGATACTTTATGAAACACCAGAAACAAACATCTAATAAGTTTTCTTCCTCGTACATAAATATACTATAAACTCAGTTAGAATCTATTTTTTTAACTGAGGCTTCTACAAGCCTTAATAGCTAATAAACCCAAATTTTACAGAAAGTCCTAAGATATATAGAGAAAATAATAAAATTCATAGAGCTTAGTTAAAATAACATCTGCATTCTTAATATGGCTGAAGAGAAGGGGAGAAAAACCTTAATCCTATTGAACTTTCAGTTATTCCACCTGCCCTGTTTCTACTTGTTCCAACAAAGAGGAAAATACAGTAAAAAATGTAATGTAACCTACCCCTCTTCCTAGTTTTGAACCGTTGGCCTGTTAGCACCGGCTTCTGATTCTTATTCATAAAATTTCTGGAGGAAAAAAAAAAAGAGAAAAATGTATTTTTACTATGGCATTCACAGATAACAGTTTAACCTAAATTCAAAATAAACATTCAGTGTAGTAAAATCCCGACATGTGAAAGGGAAAGAAAGTTCTTGATGTATACGCAAGGAATAACTCACATTATCTTAAAGATGAAAAGCACTACAATCCAAGAATAACTTTGATGAGATGTGCTGCTCTCAAAACCCAGCTCTCAGCATCCCTATAAAAAAACCCTGAAGGTTCAAACTCAAGCAGGAAGGTGATGGAGCCTCCGCCCTTACTGCCGGGGCAGAGGTACAGCAGTGATGCCCACGCAGCTCATGGGGGTGCCCGGGGGCACAGAAGCCACTAGAACACAGACTGGGAACCATCCTGGTGGGGCTCAGCATGACACAGGTCTCGCCCTCTGGCACGTTCACCAGACAGACGGACTCCCAGAGCTACACGTGGTCCTGCTGAAAACATGAGTGCAGTCTAACCACAAAGACAATGTTTTAACCATCAAACCCTGCTCAAATGTTTCTGCCAAGTATCACTCTATCTTTAAAACTTTTAGTTCCTAGAAACATGTAGGTGTTGTAAAAATAAAAGATAACCAAGTCCCTCCCCCATCAATTTTGTGTATAAATACACAGTTAAGGACCTACATGGCACATCATATAATAACAACAACAGTAAAAAATATTTGGCTTATATTACTTCAGACTTTAAAGGCGAATCTCCACATGAAACATTAAAAAATTTGAGAAGTGCTCATATATTGATGCCATTTTTTCTAAAGAGAACAAAACTATTTTTCAGCTTTGGATATAATTAGTTTAATCACATGAGATGCAGCTTGCGCAACGAGCAGCGAAATGACAGCTGCATGCAACCAGCAGTGAACACGAGGAAGCTTTGCTGCGTGTGGCAGTCATCACAAGTCATCGCCCTGCCCTGCCAACAGCAAGTGCCAGCAATGGGACTTACGGGCCACCTATTTCACACCCAGCAGGTCATCAGGTCACTGTTACATATAATTTGCTCATCCAGAATTAAGCCTTACCATGCAAGCAGCTTTGTCTTTTGGGCATGTTCTTCTAATAAGTTTAGTTTTACAAAAATTTGTATTTGTATTTCTTCATTGCGGACTCTGCAGGTTGAGGTTAAAAGTATATACATTTGCCAACACTTCTTCCTACCATGGGCGAAGAGAAACCTCATGGCTAGAAAGATGCCATTAATTACACATTACTATCCAAGTAATGCTCTCTCTACCCCTGAAAGCTCACTTAACAACTCTGTTAACAAAGCTCCAACTATACGATCTGTTCCCTTTCCCCAGACTACCTCTTCTGGTTGCAGCATCACTAGCTGGCCACTTCTGCAGTGTTTCAAATGTTTAACTTGGCAAACCACTGCTTTCTAGTTTAGGTCTACAATTTATCTGCAGTCAAAATGCCTGTATGCACTGGAAATAGCCAGTAAAGTTCAGAGTCAAGACTGGTTTTGCTTCCTCCGAGTCACAAAAAATACAAAGATGCAATAAGCAGTTAAATTGAGAGGTTCACATTCATCATTGAGACTTAAAGCTACAGTTTTAACAGACCAAGGAGCACTTTGAAACAACTGCAACACTAAATAGCCTTCTGGAGAAATGATCGGCCCTTCTGCAAAGAGTTAAAAATGGCAAACCAGGATATCATGGGACGTTTTAAAGCCCTGTAGGATCCAAGCCTCCCTTCACAGCAGAGATCAAAAGTCTCTTTCCCTGACTTAGCTGTCTCGGTGGCAGAGGAACAGGAGGTGCTTTACAAGTTAATCAGACAGATAACCTAGCAGTCAACAGGGATAAGCAACAGCCCAGCCTCTAGCCAGTGACCAGCTAGATTTGACAAATTTATCTGGTTTATCTTTCTGACCTGCAGTTATTTCTAAGAGACTGATCTGGAATATACAACACTTGCCCAGGTATTTTTGATTGTTTTTATGCTTGGTCCCGATACCTTACACCTTGTTCTGGGTCTAAAAACGTTCATTTCAATAGATTGCAGGAGGAGTCCATGAGGTTTGCAAAGAAAGTGTCAAGCAAGAAGGTAAGAATTAATCCTCTTGTCACAGCTCTTGTGGTTGTCACAGCGCTCTCTGTGCTCACTGAGCAAAAACATGTCGTCGGGCTGGGATGGACACTGCCTGCTTCCTTAACGAATTCCTTAGGGGCAATGAAATCAATGACACCTGACCTTCAACCCAGCCATACTGGTACGGTTTCCCAGTCGTTATAAAAGGCATAAATGCATATGCTGAATTTCTAGTACTAGATTTCTCCTTTCCTTTGATGCAGTGTCTTTTTAAACTGTGAGAAGAGTTGCATGCACCTGAAGCTTGACTATTAGATTCTAAAACTGTTCCCCGTAATAACAAAATATGCCCTTTAAGACTGATGGGAACAAGATTAAAAAAAAACAGTTAAAGTAAGACTCACCACTTGCGGCAGATTTAACGACTAGAGGTTCAGTGCAACAGAAGAGACTCTTGAATAGTTAATTATTAGGAACACAGGATCTGCCTTCTTCTATATTTAGCTTTAAATGCACTGCGCACTAATCTGCTCGAGTGAGGGTCAGGCTTTATAAGGCACTCCCTCAAGCCCTGGCCCAGGGAGGGCACAGGCACTTTCATCCAGAAACTGCAGCATAAGCTTAAGCAAAACCAACCCAGTGATCTATATGACAGCCCAGGTTTTATCTATACTACAAATGACACCAGACACTGCAAATGAGATTTTAATGTGCTGTTGTCACTGCAACAGGTGCCTGGATGATAGTTTTAAATTTACAAAAGTGAATGCATTGCAAAAACTTTTTTTTTTAAGCAACACACTAACAACAGCACACAAGTGATGGCTGAAGGTTGTAAACTCAGATGGCAGCATATAAACTTGCACAGTTCGGTTGATTGCATCAGCGTGCAGTCTGTCTCTCAGGTGTCATGTAGCTATAAAACCTTAAAATCATAAAAGACCTTGAACTATCACATACATTCTCCTTTTTGAAAGGTACAAGATCTGGGTAGGTCAAAGCAAAAGGCAGACTTTGAAATGCTGGCCAGAGAAGTCATAATAGTTTCAGAAGAGTAAAGATCTTAAGGATGGGTATGGATAGGAAGGAAAAGAAAACCCAAAAAGAAAACCCAAACCACCAGTCAAACTTGTATCTTGGAGCCAACATTCTTCAGGATTCATACGAATTGCCAGCAGGAAAGAGCAAGATATGTGGAAATGATAGCTCCTTAGCACACTCCTTTCACAGACTCCACTCTTCTACAGAAGATAGGAGAGGCTCACCAATAAATGCTTTACTCTTGATTCTCCCTTTAGGATCCAGAAAACCTCTTGTAGAAAACTTACATGTTCAAATTCCATACTCAAATACTTTTTATTTTATAAGGGGGTATAAGCCCAGAAGCTGGGCTGGGCTGAGTGAAGCAGGAGATGTCAGACAGCACTACAGAACCAGGCATCACATTCCAGAACAGGCTCATTTTCCATATGAAACTCAAAACATCCAAGCCTGCCAATAACTAACTTGCAGCTACAAAACTAATCAGAAAAACAGTAAAAAAAAAAAAGGCATGACAAAACAGTTTCCTAAATTCCACTCCCAAACTTGTTAACAGGCTTCTACAAAACAGATTCATACTTGAAAAATACTTAAGTTGTTGAGTTGGTACAAACTCCTGAAACTGCTTGAAGTTCACAAGTTCAGCTTTCTCTACAGTTCCTTCTCATTTACATGCTAAAGATCCTAAACAGTTAAAATAAAGCTGACAGACATCTACAGTCGTAGATATCTAGCCATATACGACATAGCAGCTTCTATAATCAACTAGTTCTTCTCACACGATTACTAAAGATTGTAACAGAATTAATTAATAAAACCAGCATTAATTAATAAAATTAAATTATGAAACCAGTAACAGATGAATTACAAGTTACTTCAGAGCTTCAGCAAGCTTGAACTTGTTGAACAAGTTAGACAAATGCAGTCTTTTATCCATACCACAGGGAAATTCTTACGATGATTAACTCCTAAATTATTGAAAGCCTTGATGAGGCTGAAGTTTCTACCAAGCTAAAATACTGGAAACGTTTGTTCTTGGAAACATATTGCTCGAATTGAAAAATAAATACTAAAAACTTTTATCCAAACCAATACTATTTTTCTAAGCATCATTTTACACTTCTTTTAACCAAAGTCTCAGAATCATCAGAGATTCTCCAAACATTAACACGCTCATGATGAATTCAAGAACAGTTGCTGCGAAACTTCACTGCCCTAGTTACGGAGAGAGAGAAATCAATGCCAGACGACATAAAAAAAAAGAACCATTTAATAAAACTCCCTACCAAGATTTTATGGCTCTGTGTACGCAGGGCACTGCAACAGGAGCAAGGGAGCCCAGGGGAGCTGGTGGTGACCCTTTGGTCAGCTGGCCAGCAGGCTCCAGCAGCACTGCTCCACGGGATGCTGCTGCTGTGGGGACTTGTGCGGTTGGCGTTTGATTGACATGGTGCTGGAGAGAGCTGCCAGAGCACCACCAACACAGCACCACCAGCTTTCACAGGAACAGATGCTTGGCAGGAATTATTTTCATCCCCTTCCCTTGCTCAGACATCATGCAAGACAGAAGCACTCATCACAAAGTAAAATAAAATAAAAGTATAAATAGGGAGAGTTTCTATGAAGGAAAAATACCAACCCACATATCAAGGTCATTTTTTTTCTTCCCCCAAGAAGTGTAATATCCAAGACTCTAAAAGGCTTTATTGTGTCTTTTTCATCCAGCAATGTTACTAGGCATTTTCATCCTCCCACCACTGCAGTTTCAGGCTTGGGATGAAAACCTAAAGAAGGGTTTCCTCTTCTTTCAACAACAAGCCGAGCGCTTATGTTAAAAGCAAATCACCAAACTCGGGTGGCAGGGAGGAAGAGCTGCCCTTGTGCTTCTGCAGGAGAGGAATCACGTCAGCACACAGCTCCCCAGGAAGGCAGCAGGCAGCTAGACTATGAGCTGACAAAATCTGTAGGTGGAAAACTCATAAATCATTTCCAGTACAGAGAAACAGAGTAATGTTAGGGGATGACAGGACAGAGAGGATGTGATGCAGCCCCCTGCTCTCGCCGAATCTGCGTCAGGCTTCCCACTTTCCACCCGGACACAGAGCCCCTGCAAGGATTCTCACAGCTCCTTCTTTTCCATGAGCACTTCCCAACACCTGGGTGCAGCAAGAGGCGAGTGACTGCAATGCACCTTGCTCACACACTGTTCACTCCCTCGCAGCCGCTGCAACAGCTGTGAAGCATTTTCTGCTTTAACACAGTTTTCATAAGGCTAAGAAATCTACCTCGGCTGCTGACGTTTCCCAGGTTAGGTTGGTGTGAAGGAAAGGCGCTGTATTTGCACGTCTGAGCCAGTACGACAGCTAGTGCACAACGTGAAGAGCAGTGGCGACGCTCCCTAACATCTGCTAAAGCACCTGACCAAGCTCATTTTGATAGTATTGAAAAATAAGGAAATAAGCAGATCTATTTGCTGCTTCCCAGGGTCCCAAGTGCTGAGGATGGAACCAGAACAGTGCTTAAAAAGCCACCTCTCCTCTCGCCCCCGTTACACATCTGGGGAGCCAGCAAGACCAAGCCCCTACGCTTAGTGAGATGCGCAGGGTTTTCTTTACGCAGGTTGACTTGTGCCACTTCATCATCATTTTCCAACTCTTGCCCTCCGTTCCTAAAACATTTTTTTTTAAGAAGTGGCTAATAACCTGGAGGTCTCCATCTTCAACTGTGGTACAAATCAGCAGGAAGGGCAGCACTGCCAGCCGGAAGGTTTACCTTGCTATTTTGCCCACAGAGGCCACCAGTAGAGTTACAATGTTTATGAAACCTTTATCCCAAAGGTCTCACTCAGTACAAACAGTAAAGGCAGAGCCAGGCTTGCACTGTGTTAAAATCCCCTCACTGATTTTATTGTACAAACGACCTCAATGGCAACATGCAGGGACGAAGCAATCACATAATGATGTGCAGGGTAAATACAATCAACCTCATGTTTTAATATTTACATGAAAAAAGGATACTAATAATCCACATGTTTATTGCTGAAAAATACATCTTCTGTTATCATAGAATCATAGAATGGTTTGGGTTGGAAGGGACCTTAAAGATCATCTAGTTCCAACGCGCAAACTAACCCAAATCCAAAGTTATGGATTAACTTTGCTTATGACATTACAGTACATAAAGCAACTAGATACCGACCTTTGATTTCATACTTGGAAGCATGCCCTAGTCACCAGTGGCTATCATATGTAGTGTCTTAAGATAGTGTTGTAGCAGGTTTTCAACATACTCTGAATGCCCTGTCTTTCCCAACAGAGTCTTCCAGAAGCTCTTAAGACACTTAATTTTTTATTTTTTTTAATCACAAGACAGTGTTTTTCCACAGCAAAGAGTGTCCACTCCAATAAAAGTACTTGTCCTTTATTAGTATGTCTAGTGGCAGAGAGAAAACGAAGAGATGAAACAAGTGGAATTGCTTTCATTCTGCAGCAAGAACAAATACCGAAAGAGAATGAAACTTACCACACATTAAATAAAAAATAAAAAATTGTGCTCATGCAAGATTCTCCAGCCAAGAATTGTGTAACCTGTGAGTAGTTACCCAGCTGAGAAATAAGTAAACCCAGACAAAAATGAGAACACAAATTCACTGAAATCTGTACCATAAATCTCATCACCTAACTGCTAAACTGGTATGTGACGGAAGATGTTTCTTGAAAAACAGTCAAAAAACCCCACTGCCACCAATTAATGTACAATCACACACTGCATTAGAGACCCAGCCCACTGCACGTATTTCAGGAGAGCAGGTATTTCTTAAGTCACTAACCAAGAATTTCTACAGAAGCGGCTCAGCTGAATAACAAGGTAAAAACAAGACAGAAATCTCCCACGACCGAAGCACTCCACAAAGTCAAGAGAACTGTAAACTGAACCACTGAGGCAATGGGCTTCTGTGTCTCGTAATCAGCAACCATATGAAATATGCATGAGTCATGGCACAGTCAGGGAGGAAAAAAAAGAGAAAAAAATTCTTAATCATTGACAGGTGAGAACATAAATCAAGAAAATGAAATCATACACTTGAGTTGACACACAAAAAGTTATCTTTCGGTGACAAGGTTTCTTTCAGCAACTAAGAGGAGGAATTAGGTATAATTTTTCAAGGGCAAGGTATTAGTAGGAGCTTTTCTCAGACTGCCAAGAGCTCTCTTAGGCTGCTGTGTTCCTAACTGGAGTATCCTGAGATAATGGAGATGGTATATTGCTACAGATCAGTTCATACTCAATTAACATTGATGTTAAGGTGATGGCTAGTCATCCAACTCCAAGCTTGCATGCCTTGCCAGCAGGAAAACCTCTTAGAAAAAGAAGGGGATAAAAAGGATCAGCAGAGATCAGGGTCAGGTTAACTTGGATAACAAGCAGAAGACAGTACTCTTCCAAGGCTAACAAGGTGGAGTATTTTCCCTTATGCAGGACATGACTTTCAATGGACCGTGTAGATGTTAGAACAGGATTCTTGAATTCAGAGGGACATTGGATGTGCTGTTTATCCTGAAAAAATATAACTATCTCAGCAATCATTGCAAGAGATGACGTTGCTAAAGGAAAAACAGTGCAGCTGAAATGCTGCAAAAACATTATTGTAAAGGTACTGCCGCAACTTAGCTCAATCCTTCATTAATGTTTGGCAGAGAGAGTAGTACCGGACACTGTTCCAAGTACACTGGGAAGAAATCATTAATGGAGTTACTTCATAGAGTCTCCCTGAGACAGGTCTCCAACAAATCAAAAAAAATACAAGTATTCGGAAGAAAACATCTTAAAAAAATAACTGGCAATGAAGTCTCTCAGACACAAGACAACACAAGAACAGCTCAGGAACGATGGCCAGAGACAAGAAGAGCAGTGTTCTCATGTACAGTACCACTCATCTGCTCAAGTGCACTCTGCTTCTCTTTTTTTTAATTTATCAGCTCACTGGAAGCTATATTTTTATAATGTCGACCCTACTCATACAATTCAAATATCACAACAATAAAATCAGAGATAAGCCACTTCCATTTTTCTTGCTAACTCAAAGCTCAGAGCAGCAGCAAAAGCACAGGAGATCACCAGTGTCTCCAGGATACAGCACTGCCGCATTTGAAAACCCATGAATTGTCTTCAAAATTACAAGGACCAAGCTTAAAAAAAAAAATAAATACAAAGCTTGCATTCTCCAGAAAGCAATGCCTCCCAGATGCTAACAGCTTATTATTTCATGAACTAAATACAGTAATCTGAGGAGGGATGTATTAATAGCCAGCACCTCTTACACACTTGCAAGCACTGAACGCCTTGGCTTTAATAAAAGGACAACTGCTGTAAGCAGGAAAGCAAGCTTTAACTTAGAACTCCCTAATTATTTCTTCAAAGTATGTACAAGAGAAACGAGTTCACCAAGTTAACACATGGCTTTTTACCTGCAGGATAGTGAATCAATTTCCAGCTACTTCAATCCTGATATTTCTGGCTAAAAGGAGATGGCCAGCAGTGGAAAGCCACAACCCTTTGCACCATGTCAGCTATTCCAAACATACCAACTAATGCTGATTATGCTGTTGGCAACATTCACTTGGATGGAAAAGGAGCCCCTAACTGACGTGTATCACTCTGCACCCCAAAAGTAGTCCTATGTTCCCTGTGGCTGCTTTCTCCTCAGAGCAGGCTGAACATTTTGAGACAACACACTAGTTTTGGTGAACAGATTCCTGGAGCGAAGGATAAAAGTAGTCAACACTTGGATTGCTTCAATCTGCAAAAAGTTATTTTCTAGGCAGTGATGGATACAATTCTTCTCAGACCAAGCCAAGACAATTCTAAGGCACTAGATATTGATTCACATCCACAAGTTGGCTGCTAAAAAAAAACCACACCAAAACCAAAACTCACCCCACAGTGTATGGCACGAGGTGCCTACATGATCAACTATTATCCTGAGTGAGTCAGAAAAATAGCTATTACAGACTGAACACAGAGAGGGGGCACACACTTGCTATCCTACCCACTGCTTGGCAGCTCACATACTGACGCTCTCAGCCTGACTTCAGAAAGTCATTTCTTCATCTTTGTGCACAAGTCAGAGAGCTCTTGGATGGATTCATGGAAGTGTCTATCAAGGCCTATTAAACATAGGGATCATACAACCTTCTATGCTGAAAACTGCTGTAAGTATGACAAGAGCATGAGAAGAAAATAAATGTAGCACTTCTATCTATCTATATTTTTACACGACCACATCCTTTCCCTTCCCGTCGCCTTTTCTTTTTCTTTCTCCACCCCCCCCCCCCCCCCCCCTTTCTTCTTAAACATCTACCCAACTCTACAGACCACTTTCAGAGCCCAAACTCTGGACTAAAGGCCAATTTCTCCCAGTAATCAAGCTTTGGTCTGAGGTCAGGTAACTTATAGGCATCAAGTATCCCATGTAGCTCCTTCCCACTCTGTATGTAAAGAAAGGCTGTCTCTTAAATCCATGAACACACGAGACTAGCAGTACTCACCCATGACAGCATACTCCACTTGGGAGTACTATGACCATAACACTGAGAGCTGAAAGGCAATTCAGTAAGGCCAGGTGAGAAGTGAGAAGACCCATTTACCTGGGTCAGCATGTTGTATTGCTAATTTTGTAGGAGGACTTGAGGTTGCGTCTTTTGAGATGAGGGAAAACATTCAAACTAGTCGTCTTCAGTGACGAAAACAAAAAGCTTTGAGCCAGCCTGTACAGAATATTGTGATTGAACTCACATATTTCTTCCCAGTGATTAGGGATGCTCAAGTGTCTTGAGAGTAAGCATATTGGAGAGACTGGTAATAGGAATCACATCGTTATTGCAACTGAACTATGTATTGCAATTGCTTTATTTTGTTATGTGCAACATACATTTGTATTGTGTTTTCAGTACATTTTGTAACATTCTGCTAAATCGGAAATCCCATATATCATCAACTATCTTCAGATAAGTAAATTAGATATTAAACATTACAACCTCCAAGCATGAAATATCTAAAAGAAGCTGGTCAGAGAGTATTGGACTCTGACACTGTTCACACATTAGAACAAACCGAGAGATCAGTCTTGGTTTGGTAACCAAAAAGTTCAAATGTTAAGCAACCACATGTGGCAAAGTTTCCTCTCTTTTGATATACCATACACACACATAGTGCTTAAAACATCACGTCTTCTCTCAATTTCAGCAGTTCAGCTTCCCTTTTCTTGATGAAGTTGTGGATGCCCCATCCCTGGCAGTGTTCAAGGCCAGGTTGGATGAGGCTTTGGGCAACGTGGTGTAGTGGAGGGTTTCCCTGCCCATGGCAGGGGGATTGGAACTAGATGATCTTTAAGATCCCTTCCAACCCTAACCATTCTATGATTCTGTGATCTTCTTCCATGCTGTATAAGGACATAAACGGGCATTAAATGCAACACTTTTCTGGAAATACAAGTGCATAAAACCAAGAATATGTCTTTGCGGTAATCCAGATTCGGGAGACTTTGAAGTCCATCAGACTAACCAAAAGAATTCAGAGTCTATCTATAAACACTGCACTGCAAGCAATTGCTATTATGAATGCTATGAATGCGTCTTGATAGTTTTGCTCCTCAAAAAGATGTATTTATAAGCAATTTTGATTATAATGGCAATCAGATGAAAACTCTTGTTCTCAAAAATATAGTTATATACTCAGGTAGTCAGAATCTCAGAATTAAGAAACATTGACACGAAAGGAAGTCAAATGAAGTAGCAACACAAATCACCTGAGCAAGAAAAAAATAAAAGTAATTAGCCTGTTGCTTCACTAATTTGTATCTATTTTCCATTATTAGCGTCATGCACTAACAACATAATCACATTACGAAAAGCTAGTAGAAGTTACTGAGTGAGAGACATCTGCTTCACCGAGATGCAGACCAGAGCAGGTATGTAATATTTTGCCCCACTCCATCACAGAGGCAGCAGATCCCACCCGCGGGCAGCACCGCCTACACTGCACCAGCTCCTGAAGCGCTTTGTGCACACGCACTGGCAATGGAAACATGGACAGCTGTCATCAGCTCAGTTCAGTGCAAAAAACGACAATTTAATTGATGCTATTGGTCATGAGGACCACTACCTGTTTTAAGAGGCAATCAGCTAAGCCAAAACCCACATTCACTTTTCCTTACTGAACATCCGACTGTCAGAACCCAAAAAATGGGGTGCATTTGGCCTAACTTTAAAAATGAATGACGACGGACATCTAAGTCTGACCCTGCGACCCTTGCCTCTTTTCACAATTGATGGAGAAAAGTAAACATTTCCAGAAAACAGCTTATCTAAAACATTCCGCTTGTTCATCTCAGAGTGATATCTGAAGGGAGTCTCTTACGCACAGCTTCACAGCTTCAGCTTTAGGCACTTTTTAGATATGTGAACTAGATCAAACTTCCTCCATTAGTTTCTACAGTGCTACAACTGAAATCCACACCTGAAGACTGGCAATCTGTGTGAAAGCCTATAGCTCAGCGACACCTAAAAACATCTCAGGCAGAGTCAAGAGTTTAATTACGCAGCCAAAATTAACAACAGGACAATTACAAATGGTATATTATTCAGTTCTACAGTTAATTCAGTAGACCTCCTTGTTTATCTTTCTGAAATGATTCACAGAATTTCCATTGTTGGCTGAGAAGCTTCAAAATCCAGCATACCACAAATATGCTGAGAGAACAGGTTCAGCGTCAGACCACAACAACCCACCCGCACCCAACCCAGTTTCTGAAGCCGAGCGTTACTGCAGGGAATTACGGATTTCTAACCGGAATAGGTTTAATAACTTTTTTTAATGGGCATAAAACATCACTACGCAAGCCAGTCTGGCTTCCTTCAGCAGAAAAAGCATTCATCCACTTTGCAGTTGTTTGGGCTGTATCAGTGTCAGCTCAGCACAACGATATTTGACGCTATTAATAGGGAAATCTATTTTCTTGTTTACAGCATTGTTGTTCATGCACTGGAAAGGCCAATATCAGCAACCTACTTTTGCAGACAACCTAACAAATGTTCCACGGGATGTATGTCTCTAGGTGTATGCGTACATACGTACACGTAAGAGTAAGAATGCCAATAAATGCTATGTTAGATTTCTACAACTCGCGTCCTACAAGGATGCAAGATACGAAGAATTTTGAAAGGCTTATTAATGAGACACCCAAAGGATTATTTTCTTCTTTTTTTTTTTTTTTCTGGACTAAGAGAACACAACAAAAGGCTTGGCTGGTTTCTCTGGGGACTTCAGAAAGACATGCCAGTTAACCTAGGGCTCTTGAATGTGGATCTAGAAAAGGATTCTACAAAACACATAAATTTTCAGTGAAAAAGAGGCATATATCTTTCACTGCTACACCTCCTGTCCTTTTGAAAGAAACTGATGCTTTCAAAAGCCTAAAAAGCTGTTAACAGCTACTGCATCTATTGTACAATGAGGAAAACAACAACAAAAAATATTTCTAATTTTAAGAAGTAAACTGATGCTAAATCCTAAAACGTAGATCCGTTCAGTCATGGATACAGCCAAACTCTCAAAGGGAATGAACTGACTGTTAAAGCCCATGCAGTCCAACGCATATGCATCCCACCTCAAATGTTGCTCTACCTAGTCTGATGCACTCTGCAGAGCTGGAAAACTAGAAAACCTGGCATATGTTCTTTGCTACTGGAAGATAAAATGCAAAGGCAGCAGAAGTGTCAATCTGAATTTTTTAAAAAAAAATAAAAGAAAAGAAAGCAGATATTTAACATGGCTCTCAATAAGGGGCTTTGCGATAGGTGGCAATTTTCCTCTATTCTTGACAATGCTGCAAAAACAGAGTTGATATTTGAAATTAAGAATATGCTGATACAAACCTTTATCAACCAATTGTTCAGAACACTACTTAAGGTAGCTGTTCAGTAACCTAATAACCTAGTTATTAACAGGAATCGAGCAATTTATTCTGCGATTACAAAAAAAAAAATCAAACGAAAAAAGTAACAAATATGTTGAAAAGGATAAATGAGGAACATCTTGGTCGGCAACAGGAAGAAAGACAGTGCCCTTTTCCCCATCACTGACATCTTGCTCTCCCTCAGCTTCAAAAGATTAATTTTTTTTGTGTGTGCAGCCTCTGCAGACCATAATACTGCTTTTGCAGCACTGATACCTACCAGGTGAGACTGAAAAGGTCAACAACTGTTTAAACTGACAAGACAAGGCCGAGGGAAATGGGGAAAGAATCAGGTCTTCCTATTCCCAGGAAACAAAAGCAACTCAGGGGAGGCACTAAGCCACTACACTAATCCTAGCATCAAACAGGCCACCCATGAAATGCTTTGGCTTGACACATTTGGCTTCAGGGAGGTGTGGACCACTGCTTACAGATGAAAGTTCAAGAATTGCACAACTTCATCACAGGAGAGTCCTGATAGTCTGGTGTCTTGATGATTTAGCAGTGCAGGTCACTAAACAACCAGTCCACTATCCTAACAAAGGCTCTTGAAGGCACAACAGCAACGCAAAAAAATTGACATACTGGTGGCAGAGCACACTGGGAAGAAGGTACTATGACTTTTCGGCATACGCCAATAAACATTTTAACAGGAATCAAAGAATCAAAAATATGAAGTCCTTCCCTTTGGCTCCTTTGGAAAAGTAAATTATGAGTTATGTTTTCCTTTCTCTAATCCAAGGAAAAGCCTTCTAAATAAAGTTCCACAAAATAAGACAGGCAAACTCAAAAACTGGCAAAAGATCTCACCCAAGTACTTGAGTGTAGAAGCAGGTCTTTCCCTGTGCTGAGAAGGAAGCTGAGACTGATGCAGAGGATGAATCTCAAGGGCAGAGCCAAGGATTCAGGCAGCCCTGAAGACATGCTGACTGGGTCTCTTTTTGCCACAAAATGTAGAAAAAACACATCTTGGACAGAATATGGGTTTCAACAACACAACAGGCTTCCAAAGCAGTGGCTGATGGGTTGGGGATCCTCCAGTCTTGCCACAGGAAACCATGCATTAAGATGATACAGTCAAAGCAGAACTAAGACACAAGTGAGACTACCAGCACAGGCTTCAGAAGCAACCTCAGAGAGGTGCAGAGACACGGGACAAAACCAGCAGTGAGACTCTAACCAAACTCATCATATCAATCCTGGCTCATACAGAGATGGTTGCAGATTGAGAAGAAACTTGCCATCCCCTCTTTTTAAAGGGCTGACATCTTGAGCATTTAAAACAAATAACATACTTTGTTTTTCTAATTTTCTATCACTTGAGGCATGAAACGGAAGTGAAAATAAATGACTAGCCCTGTGTCTGCTAATGCTCAGCAACATGTTCCTAAGATTTCACCTCCTGTGTCTTATCAGAAGAAAAATGACTAATGTATAACTTGAATGCACTGAATGAGTACTTCCTCTTAAAAAACATTTCTAGAGAAGTAGGAAATTTTACTTATAGAAAAAAAATCTAAAATACAAGGATCATTTAAGCTTGCAAATTGCAAACTGTTGAACTGCTTAGACTTCTTTTTCTGCATGAAAAGACATTTAAGGAAAACACATGAAATAGTGGTTTTCATAATGAAGTAGAACGCCAAAGCCATATTTAATTGTACTGTCTGCAGTAATTGAAGGAGTTGTAGAAGGGTGTAACTTGTTGGGATTCAAGGCATCACAGAGGATGCTTCCTGTGTCCCTGACCGACCTCTCTGTCCCAGACTGCGTCTAGTATTTTCCTTGCCTGACCTGTCTGATCTCAATTCTAATTCTCACCAGAGGTAATCCATCCTTCTTACAGGCTGACTAGAAGCAATAACCTTTGTCCACTACTATGAGTCTGCAATAACTGCAAGCAGTCTCTATACAAAACTTCTCCATCTGACCTAAGAATAACTCAGATTTTGCAGAGCAAACCCTTACACAGGACTCCAAAACATGCCTATGTATGAAGTACTCAATGAATTTTAAAATTTCTATGGAAAACTCTATGTGAATACTGCAGCACAAACACATTTCTAATTTCAAAAGCTCTTAGACATGTAGCAACAAACAGCGCTTATAGACAAAGTCCCTATTATGGTAGGAATTATTACTGATTTACTTCCTGGAAATATTTTCCTGACTTCTGGGAATTTAAAAAACAAGCTACATAACTCAACAAAAGATTATTTGTTTTATATGGCACATGTGAGGAAGTGTTTTTACTATATTAAAACATACTTGATGACAAAAGCATATCTAAAGATGGACTGGGAACAAGACTGAACAACAGGGGGGGGGAAAAAAAAGTTCTTACCACATGTATGAGCCATTACCCAGGTTTCAGCTTCTGTACCGACTCATGACCAGCTTACCTCTTAACTACCTTCCCTTTGCCTAGGAAGCATGCATCAAGCACTCCTAGGCTTGCAACGTGACCTATGCGAGCTGCCACTTGCACCTATCCAAGCCCATCGCAAAACTGTGATCCAAGTCGGAAGCTTAACCAGCAACGTTACAAATACATGATTTCCCTTTATTGCGCTTGTACTACGCAGCCACACTCTACAGAAGACCAAAGCTGTTAAACCCTGGAACTCAAGTGTTTCATTCTGCTCTCAGCTTTACAGCACGTAAGAACCTTGAGGAGCACTACGCTGCCATAGATACGGCCACCACACCACTGTACCCATCCATTTGGTCACTGGACTCTCTCTATTTTGCTTTTTTTATTTTGGATTAGCTTTTATTTTGACTTTTGTAGTCTCTTACAAGATCTACAGCTAGATTTAAAAAGTATGGTATGGCAAGTCGAAAAGGGTTGTCAGGCTTGCCAGAGCATTACTGTACTCCACAGACTTCTCTCTCTAGGGAGAAGCAACAGATTTTTTCTATTTGTCAATTTTCCTCTCACACACCAGCATCACCTCTGAGTGATCCCCAAGTATTCTAGTTATCTTTGAACAGATAATTACTATTTTAAATTAACAAGTAAGTACTGCTGCAGTTGAGACAAGTACTCATATTTAATCAACTACCGATCACACAGAAATCAAATCCACAGTTTAACAGGCAATCACGGAAGTTCACTGGTGAAATCTCTTGCACCTGATGTATCAGAATGGAATTACTTTACCTGTAGGCTCAGGCAGTGAGACAGAAACAGGTGACAGCCTATTGCGTTACGTGCCACATGGACATAAGAATTCTTGAATTTGAACAGGAGGAATGAGGACAGAAAGTAAGCTGAGGAGTAAAAAATTACGTCTCTCAAAGCAATCTGAACTTAATAGCATGTGATCTATTCAACACATAATCTTATTCCTCTGTCCTAAACAATCACATTAAGCCTGCAAACAGGCACATACATCTATAGATGACTGTATTACTTAAGAAGAGTTTCAATAAACTTATCTTACATTAAAAAATTACTCACAGATTAGACCTAATTAGATATGTTTAACTCAACTGCCTCCACCAGTCTTCACCAGATAAAAGGCTTGATTGTCACTAACTGCTGCTGACACATAACGCTCCCTGGGACTTTATTTTTCCCAGTATCACTCACAATTCCCAAAAGGTGGGTTGGGTCTGTAAAGCTTTTCAGCATCCTTCTTCAAAGAGGTATATTTCCTTTACAGCTTTATGTAACTTTATTTACTTTACATCTCTAAAGCTTTGAATTTGTTTTAGCAACACCTGTCTGAAAAGCCATTGCAAAGCAACTCTTACAGAAACTGTGCTAATGCATGACTGAGTTATTGCCACCACTCGCAAAGCTTAAGTGGGAAAGAACTTAAGCCTTGCAAAGGCGCTCAGCTGGCCCTCTCATCCATATTGCTCTGCAGTCACTAAACATGCCTCAGTCTTTTATCAGCTAAAAGCTGCTTGTTCTAGTATACTCACCAAAAAATTGAAGCACCCATTACCTACATGGAATTCATATGCATGAAACAATTTGTTGAAAGCTTGGATTTTTATTAATCAAAAAGAATCATAATGACTTAAAGTCTCACATGAAAAACAAAAAAGATGTAGTATCAGCAAGTTGTTCAGGTCAGGACTATCTAGAACAAACAATTAAGAGAATATGAAGTCAACCTGCAAAGGAGCAATTTTTTTTTTTTCCTAAATTACAATCCAATGTTGAGTATATAAATGGAGCAAGGGGTACACATATTTGGTTTTGTTACTAAAGTAATGCCGATATTTTTTTAAAAAGAAGCTTTTAATCAGGAAGTAAAAATGCATGCTTAACTAAGGCACTCACATGGCCCTAATCATACAATAACTAAGCACCTCAAAATTCCTTATTTGCACTGTTAACTCTCCCTATCTGTGGGAAGATTAACTTCTACTTTTGCAAGGGCAACCCACATAAAAACATACACAAAAATAAAAGCACAAACTCAAAAATACACTTTGCAGCCAATACAAATAAACTCTTGAGCAGTTTAAAGAAACCTCTACAGGTGGTGGCTGCTATGCTGGCTATGTTCTGGGTGCAAAACCACCAAAGCTGGTTCTGCTCAGTCAGATCAGGTCTTGGAGCAAACCACCAACACTCATGCTAAATCAGACTAATAAATCCTGTCAGGAGGACTACATAGTTATATGAACCTTCAAGTCCCAAACTGGTACTTTCAGATTCCTCTGTCCTGTATTTCCCACTGGACAACACTGTTTATCTCAACACTCTGGACCAGACAATCCCTTGGAGGATACTCTGGTGTCTCTCTGTCCCATATGCTTGAGAATTCTTCAAGTAAGGGTTCAAGAGAAGATGACGCAAGCCCAGGTCTCATCTTGCTAGACTTTGGATACAGCTAGAGTCAAGTGCTGGAATTTGCTCCTAAATTTCAAAGTGTAGGCAAAGCCTAACTTTGTGCAAGGTCAGGAGCAGATAGAGATCTCTACCCATGTTTCAGATGAGCATCCTGGCTACAGGAATACCCTGTCATTCAAAGAGATACCTATTATGTTCAGACACGTATTGTGCATGCCCGTCCCCAGCTGCTTTCAGTTATTCTTTTGTGGTCTTTTTATAATCTACCTTCTGGTACAAAACAAGACTTGGCAACGTTGCAGATCATATCATAGATCCAGTGGCTGTTCTGAGATCCAAATACAGATGAAACCTTAAAAACTCCACTTATAATAAAATAAAAATTACTTAGTCAAAGAGTTACACAATGCCAATCAACTGGGGGAAAAACAGTAACCTATCCTCAGATTAGTATCTGCGAGATCTGAGAGGAAAAAACAGAGGCTGTTTCTAGCAATCAAAAACCCTTGAACTTGCATGAACTTGAATTGATCTAAATGAATAATTATATTAGATACTCCTCACTTTGGCCAGGATATAACTATCAGGATTGGAGTAGGCAGGACCAAAACCCAGTGGAGGTCTGTTGGAAAGGCTCAGCTGCAGGCAAAGGAGATTTCCCATAGCCCAGGCCATGCAGAAGACAGAAACATTTTACAAAAACGCACTTCAGAACCATATGAAATGGCTTTTATATAGAAATGACTAAACAGACCCAAGATTTCAGCCTGGCAAAAAGACAGTCGTGGGCGATAACACAGGTCTGTCAAGGCATGACTGCACATCAAGATTGTATACGGAACAATTCTTTGTCATCTCCCAAAACAGGAACTGGGAGTGTGGGGGTGGGGAATCAAATGAAACTGTGAAGTAGCAAGTTCAAAAACAAATAAAAAGAGGTCCTTTCTCAAGCATCTGCAAAAGTTATAATCACAGGACTCTGCAGACACAAAATTTACCTAAATTTAAAAAGCCCACCATAGGCTATCAACTACAAAGGTAAACACAAGGGTCCTTAGCTGAGAACTAGTGGGATGGGAGCTAGGAGAATAAGTCATAGGAATATCAGTACTTGTTTGACCCATTCTTTTGTTTTTCCCTAAATAAAAAATGTAGTGGATCGGACCAAGCTTCTGATCATGCCAAGTCCAGACACAGAAAGAGGCTACAGGATCTTTGACTCTTGCTACCAGTAGCAGAGCAGCAGAGAACATGTCCATAATTGAAGCAAGCCTCCAAGATACAAGCAAAGGTTAGTCATTTGAGAGAAAACATCTTGAAACCAGTGAAACCAGTTCAGCATCTCCTTTTCTCCTCTTCTATGCCCAAAGAATGACAGTTTCACTGTGCACTCTCCAAGGCATAAGGCATTCTCTTCTTCCCTAGATTGAATCAGGAAAAAGCTTGTTTTGTATATTCACCAAAAGTGAACGCTACTCAATTAAAGAAATCCTTCTTATTTTCTTGCGTGAATCTTGCTCTCAACAACTGCAGAAAACATCAGGAGTTAGGAACACCCATACATCGATTACAATAGCCATCATAAATTCCCATAAGCAGACCTGCTGTCATGGTTTGATGGGGGGGGAGGTTCTGGTGGCAGGAGCTGCCCATCAGATCAGCCTAAAACCATGACACCCGCACATACTAGAACCAGTGAACCGCAGGGGAAAATTGTCAATAGTGATACCTGCTTCACAAACCAAAAATACAAGATGTATCACCTGACAAGGAAATAGGGAATGTTTTATATGTAATTCTTATAATTTGAAATCTAAACAATACATTGAGTTGCAGTGAGATCAACATTTCCTTCTCCCTCTCTAATATTCAAAACTTAAGTTACTAATTACCAAACAGTTAACGCTCACAACTTAAATATGTGAAACAGATACAGTAGATAAAAGAAAATGCATTAAGGGGCAAGACACAAAGGTACAGAACCTACATCTTCACGTTCCAGTTCCCTGCCCTGACACAGACTCCCTATGTTGCCTTGGAAAAATCACTTGCTGCCTTCTTTGTGCTTCAAATTCTATACATAAAATGAAGGCAACACCACTTCATTACCTCATCGCAATGTCGCAAGGATGAGCAGAAGATTGTGAAATGTCCACAAAACTACTGGACTGAAGGTCATACAGAAGCCTTCCATAGGTAAGAGGAGGAAACATTTTTAACTAAAGTATTTTATTAATCTTACAGATGAAGCACTCCTGCAGCCTTAGTCACCAAGTGAGATCCAGTGAGGCTGCCAAGAAAAAGTTGTGTTTGCCTGTTCACTCTGTGAACTAGGTTGCAATGACAGTACTGACATTCTCACATTAAAAAAAAGGTATGTAATATGCATACTTTTGGACATCGAATGCCTGACAGGGTTTTTCTGGAATATGAAAGGAAGCTTGTAGGTTCTTGTTATTTAATAGTGCCACAGAAATTATTGGTGTACTACAATATCACAAAATTTCTTCACAGCGGGTAAAATTCACACCCAGCAGTAAACCAACAAAAGACCACGTAAAACCTAATTTCAGCTTTCACAGTTGAGCCAGTAACAGACTTCTGTTAGCACGACATGGGGATATCTTTCTGGACCAGAATATAAAAGGTCTTTTGTCTTGAGGGCATTTCCTTCAAGGCATTTTTTGTTTCCCACCAAAAAAGTCAAGAGAATCTTTTATAATCTGAAGTCCAGAGCAATCTCTCTCATTTACATCTGTTGATTCAAATAAAACTAGATAGTGGTACATCCCTGTATATCCGTGATTTTTAAAATCAGGAAAACATACAGAATTTGACTGTTTTGTTAAAATAAAGTTGTATCACATTTTGGTTTTGTACCTAAATAGTTATGAAGACACAGTAGATCCAGAGAGCATGCACTTCTCTGAGCCAGGAAGAAAACAACAGGATTTCATCTCTTCTGAAAGTCACTCAAGTAATTAATAAATGTAAAGACAGAGAACAAGTTAAATACTTAAGAGAGAGATTCCAATAAATAAGTAGCCACAAGATGACCTGCAAATACTAAGAAAAGAAAAAAAAAAAAATCAGCCTGCTGATAAGGCTACACCTTCAAAACTTAGTTACAGGAAAAAAATAGGTTCCTTAACAGAAAGGATACAAAAACTACACATTGTAAAGTAAGACGAAGGAGGGTAAAAAGTACCACCAAGTACCAAGGTTTGCTTTTCTCTCTCGTACAAACACCAGCAGAAATCAAGGATGTTAAACCTCAGTCTCCGACCCTTCCTGGGGATCTGCAGGATCATCCCTGTGCCTACCGAGCCTCAACTGGAGGAGTGGAAAGTTGGATCCGTAACAAAGATCGTTTTTCCACCGACGGTTTAATTTTAGAAAGGCGCTAACAAAAGGCACCGCTCTAAATACCCCAAACGCCTTACTTCCCTTCCCAATCCATCAAAGTCTGCTTCCTTTCGGAGACGCGATGCCAGGGCTTTATCCGACCGCTTTAGCCGAATAAACAGCTTTTCCTGCCTCGGAAAAAAACATCCCTCGAACCGATGCCATGAAAAGGCAAGAAAGCAGCCCCTGAGGGAAGACCCCCGGGGCACGGGGCCGGCCAGCCGCAGGTGCCAGCCCGCCCCGCCGCCCGCCCTCCCGCCAGCAGCAGCCCCAGCGCCGCCCGCTCCGGGGGCTCGGGGCTTCCAGCCGGCCCCCCGCGCCCGCCCAGACGCTTCGCCCCTGGCAGCGGCCGGGGAGCAGAGGGCGGCCGGGCGGGCGAACCCCGCGCACGGCGGCGCTCCATCGCGCGGGCTTCCTCCGCGGGAGCCCGGGCACCGCGCCGCGGCGCCGCCCGGACCCGCGATGGCCGCCGCGCACAGGCCCCGCGCCTCGCCTGCCCGCCGCTGCCCCGCCGCCGCCCGCGGACGCCGCCCGCCGGGGCAGCCCCGCCGCGGGGCTGAGGCGCCGCTCTCGGCCGGCGGCGGCCGCGCTCTCCGCGGGGCGGGGCGGCCCGGCCCGGCCGTAAGGGATGTCCGCCCGCCCGCCCGCCGCACCTGTCGGGTGGTTGCGCGGTCCGGGGAGCGGAGGGCAGGCGCGGCGGCGGCGGTGGCGGCAAACAATGGAGGAGTGAAGGACAGACACATTGACACACGGGCGCCTCTGCGGCCGCCCCCTCCGCCCGGCCGCCCCACCCCCGGCACCGCCCCGGGGGGGCACGGAGGAGGAGCCGGAGGGAAACCAGGAAGAAGGGCGCAAAAAAAAGGAAAACCCGTTTCCCAACTTCAAAATGAGGACAAGAGAGAAACGGTCCCCTTCTCTCCAGCAGCGCCGAGTTGGGATGGCGGCGGAGGGGGACAACCGGCACCCAGTCCCCCCTTACGCGCAGCAGGAATGGTTTACTCCGCGGCCGGCCCTGGCGAGGCGGAGCTGTGGGAGGAAGTCGCCATGAGGTGCGGGGCGGGGGCCGGCGCTGCTGGGTTCGCCGCAGGGAGGGGGTGCTCGGGGGGCGCTGCGGCGCCCGGGCTGTCGCCGCGGCCGGGCTGAGTTCGCCTCGCCGCACCGTCCCGAGACCGCCTTACCGTCTGCGAGAGGCAGGGGGGCGCGATGGCTCCGCCCAGGAGAGGCGACCTGAGCCCTGAGGAGAAGGACTTGCTGGGAGTGATCGCCGCAGGTGAGCCCGGCCCGGCCCTCGCCCCGCCGCGGCGGTGGGCGGTAGTGCTGCCCCGGCGGGCCCGGCCCGGTGCCTTCACCTCGTCGTCGCGGGCTGGCGAGGCCGCAGCCGGCGCCTCTCCTGGCGGGGGCTGCGCAGCGCTCTGCCCTCCCGTGCGGCCGCGGGCCGGGCCGTGTCGCAGCTTCCGCGGGCCTCGTGGAGCCCGGGCGGGTCCCGCTCCCCGCCGCGCCGGGCCCCGCTGTTGCTCCCGAGGAGGGCTGGCTTCCGCGCCCGTTAGCGGCGGCGGGCGAAGGGCGGGGGCGCTGGAGCCGTTACTGGCCGCGCTGCCTCCTCGCGCGGGCCGCGGGCCGCCGGCACGGCAGGGCTCGGCGGGGCCCGGGCCGCGGGCCTGTCCGCCCGCCAGCCCCGCCTTTGGGCCCCGTCCCTCTTCTCCCAGGCAAGGAAAGTGGCCGTTCCCCTGGAAGCGGGAGTCCGCGTCTCTCGCGCCGGCCGTACGCGGCGCCGGCCGGTATCGCTTGGGTGCAGCTGTGGAGCTCAGGCTGGGGAAACCCAACCGCGAGGGTCTGACTCTGCCAAGGAAAGCTTACGTCTTTCTCCTGTGTGTTTGTGTTCGTAGCGTACACTGACGTTTATCTAATGACTTGTGTCGACGTGCTCTGCAAAAAATGTTTTTTTGAGGCTGAGAGAGTTGTTCAGCCTGGAGAAGAGAAGACTCCGGGGCGATCTCATAGCAGCCTTCCAGTACCTAAAGGGGGCCTACAGGAAAGCCGGAGAGGGACTTTTTACAAGGGCGTGTAGTGATAGGACAAGGGGCAATGGATTTAAACTGAAAGAGGGCAGATTTAGATTGGATATAAGGAAGAAATTTTTCACTCAGAGGATGGTGAGGCACTGGAACAGATTGTCCAGAGAAGCTGTAGATGCCCCATCCCTGGAAGTGTTAAAGGCCAGGTTGGGTGAGGCTTTGGGCAACCTGGTGTAGTGGAGGGTTTCACTGCCCATCGCAGGGGGGTTGGAACTAGATGATCTTTGGGGTCCCTTCCAACCCAAACCATTCTATGATTCTATAATCCAGTTGTTTAGCCTGTTACAGGTTTCCCGGTGTGCTGTTGCCAGACCAGGATGTCCTTGCAGACAGGATGTTCTTAAATTAGCAGAACTTGAGCTTGTCCAGGGTATTGTGCGCCTCTTATCCCTTAGACTGTTTTATTTTACATTTCATGTAAGTGTTGCACTTTCACCATGTTATGTGGTGCATATATGCTTATTGCTGGGGGCTTGCTGTCACACTTGCTGTAATAGTTTGGTTTCATGGTCCAGCAACATGAATTTCCCAGCCCTGTCTAAATAGTTACATTCCAAACGATATTTTGAAAATTATGAGCGGTGTTTGTCGGATGTAAACTCAAAACACCTGATGTGCTCCATGCATTTTTAGATGTAGTTTTGAGGCAGTTTGAACCCATAAGAAATTTTATTTATAGTTTCAGAGCTTCAGTGTCAATTATATTAAAATATTCCTCTGTGTCAGAGACACAAGCATAGGACAGTCAGCAATGAATTTATTATGGATCAGAATCAGTTTGATTGACTCACTTTAATTGGAGTTTCAGGCCTTTGTCTTGCAGACACTTCTGTCTAACTTGCCTGATGCGTATGATTAGGGTTTTGGGATAATTCAGGTTGGAAGGGACCTGAGGAGGTCTCTAGGCCAGCCTCCTGGTCAAAATAGGTCAGCTGTGAGGTCAAATAAGATTGCACAGGGCTTTCTCCTATCAGGCCTTGAAAACCTCCAAGGATGGAGACTGCACAGTGCCTCTGGGCAACCTCTTCTGCTGTCTTACTGGTCTCATACTGAAAATGGTTTTCCTTATATCGAGTCTGAAGCTTCTTTTTCATTCAGCTTCCACCTGTTGCCTCTTGGCCTCCTACCATGCACTGCTATGAACAGCCTGGCTCCAACTTTAAGCTCTAACCAATTCTAGAAGTCTGACTTCCGTCAGTTTAGTGTCTTGATTGGAAATCCTTGAATGCTGTGTCATACAGAACCTGAGCTTGTAAATGCGACTTTGCTTTGCTTTACTTGCTTTAAAACTTACTTTGAAGATCACCTCTTGAAGACTTGCTGGTTTTGATATTTGTTCTTTTGCTGGAATGTTCTTCTGAAAACTGCTCCAGGTCCTAAGAAGCTTCTCACATGTTTAAAAAATTATATATATTTGAAGGAGTAGGCTGGTTGACAGTGCCCTGACTGGCAGTCAGTGTATTTTACTGGGTCTTTACAAGTGTGTGAGATGACTCAGGTGACTGGCTTTTTTCCCTAATAGAATGAATTTAAAAAAAATGAGTAAAGAAACCTGTTTAGAATAGTTAAACCACAACGAAAACTTTATGAAAATAAATTATTTCTAGTATTTGTAATGTTTTTTGAAAGATGAGTCAAAACTGAAGTTTAAAGAGCTAGTTTGCTGAAACTTTGCTGGAAGAGCACCTCCTTGTGATATAGTGAAGATAAACATGAAGGCTATCAGTAAAACGAGGGACGTAATGCTTATTTTTATTAAGCACATTACTGCCAAAAGAGCTTAGCTTGTGATTGAATTAGCGATCAGAAGTTTCTGTTAATTTGCAATAAATTTAATTGCCCCAACTTAGACTCTTTGAGTGTTCTTTTATTTCTGTTTGTTTAAATGTCTGTTGAAGTTGCATTGACGTTTCTGAATAGGCCTTCGAAGGGCTTTAAATTGGGTTCTTAGATCTGTGGCTTAACTGAAAGGGTTCTTATAGCAAATGGAAAATTACAAAGTTATGCCCTGTTTTTCCTTGCACCTTTTTTTTTCAGACTTCAGTCTGCTTAAGCGTTTGGTAATTTTTACAAATGTCAGTGATCAAGCTACCTCAGTCCTTGTCCTTTCCACCTCTATTCTCTGTTACCAAAAGCAAATTCCTCCAGTTTTGGGGACCTGGGAGGTGGAATGTTACAAATTTCAAATTTAAACAGGAAGGGAGTAAATTATAAAGCATGTTTCATTTAGACCAGAAAAGTCTCTGAAATGGGATAATTGCTTTGGTGAGAATTTAGATAGCTCATTTGGATATAAGATGCTCCAAAAGAGGTCGAAGTACAGAATGTGTTAAAATGCTCAGTATCTTTTTACTTATCCAGAATGGTTCTGATGCAGTTTATGAAGAGACATTAGTGTCCTGTTTAGTGTGTGTGTAGATCAGTTACTTCAAAAAACCAAAAAGGATATTTGCTTCTAGTGCATGTTCTCAGACTGCTCCTTGATATTGTGAATTTTTGGCTTTTAGCTTCTAGAACAGAACACTGTTCATTCCTAAGCCTCTTCACTAAATATGATTGATTTATTGGTGGTTAATCTACAAAGATTTGGGATTCTAATCAGGAATGGAACTAGTCTTTTTCCTCTTGATTTTCAATTTATTCCCTTTCTCACCCCACCTCTCTCTCTTTGTGTCTCTTTTTTTTTTTTTTTTTTATTAAAGGAAACACTGAGGAGGCTGGAAGGCTACTGGGCAGCAAGAATGTCCGTGTCAATTGCTTGGATGAGGTACAGCAAAACTGTACAAGGATTATGCTGGGTTTAGCAAGGAAAATACTAGGTCTGAAGACTGCCTTGTTGTTAAATAACATTGCTATACAGATTCCTGGTAATCAGTTATTCTGAAGATATTTTTAGCCTGCAGCAGAATAATGAACCTTTGAAGAGCTCTTAACATTGTTTGTTTTTTTTTTAAAGAAAATTTAAAGATTAATGTTACATAAAGTACTACACTGTTTGTATTTTCTCTCAAGTTCTAGCATGAGATTTGGTGTCTGTAAGGTAAGATGCACACTGCAGCAATACGCACGGGAATGCTCCCTTACTTCTTGTCACCTCCACCAAACTGTAGTCCCTCTGCTTAGGTAGCAGCAGACAGCGTGGATGAAGAAAACCTGTCCCCATCTCACACCCGCATCTCATCGCCCAAAGCCTTATCTTTGCAGAACCGTAAACACGCTCAGTGAGCAGCTAGGTCAGAAGTGGAAAACACTGTCTTTTGCAGAGGCAGATGTTATAGACATGTAGAAGGTAAAATCCTTAAGTGCTACCTGAAGACGGGAGGATGTTCGTGGAGAAAGGAACCTTGTGTGATGTCCATATCTGTTTCCTCTTTTTACAGTGGTTTTCTAAAGCATGCAACATTAATGTGAAGTGTAACATGGAAGCAAAACTGTAACTGTAATTGGCCAGCCTGCAATTTTCATCACTGTGTAATTTATCAATTTAAATGTCAATTGTGTTTCTTCTTAACTTCACCATTTCTTAGGACCCCTGGGAAATTTAGGCTAGAAGAGACCTTCTGAGGTCTCTAGTGCAGCCTCCCACTCAAAGCAGCTTCAGCTCTGAGGTCAGATGAGGTTGCTCTGAGCTTTATCCTGTCTGGCCTTGTAAATCTCCAGGGATGGAGACTGCACAGTATTTCTGGGCAACTTGTTCCACTGCCTTACTGTGCTTAGGGTGAAAATGTTTCTTCCTTATATGTGAACCTCTATTTCAGCTTAACCTCGTTGTGTCGTGCCCTCCTGCCACCATAGCTCTATGTTCTCAATGAATTTGGCTCTATCTTCTCAGTGATCTTCCTGTGGGCACCAGCAGGCTGCTCTTGGGTCCCACCAAGGCCATCTCTTCTCTAGGCTGAAAAAGCCGAGTTCCTGCAGCCTCTCTTCACTGCACAAGTACTAAGGTTCCCACCATGTCTTGGTGGTACTTCACTGAACTCACTGCAGTTTATCCATGTCTTTATTGTACTGGAAGGCCCAGAATCGGACAGGATATTGTAGATGTGGTCTCATGACTGCCGAATAGAGGAAAATTATAACTTCATGTACCGGCTATCTTCCTGGAATATTGTTAGCCTTTTTTGTGCTGCCAACAGATCCATTTTCTGATTATTCTTAAATGTAGGTAAATATTTAAACAATAATTTCTAATGTATGAGTTTCAACAAGCTTCTGACAAACTTCAACAGCTTTGCAGTAAACTTTAGGAAGACAAGATACAATATAAGTGTGTTTGCAACTGTGCTTTGTTATATGGACTTTAAAAGCTTTTATTTTAGTGTAATTGCTGAGCTGGTGCTGAATGACCGCACCCTCGATGCAGTGTTAGAGCAACGTGCAGGATTACTGTTTAGAAGATACGGTTTATTAGTAGAAACCAGAACTGAGTTGTGCCTCAGGCTATTGTTAAAGAAGAAATAGTATTAACAACACTTGCCTAATGCTCGCATCTGACTAAATACACCCAAGGCACATAAGGCTTAGACAGGTCATGTGATGGGCTCCTCACGGTCTCCCCTTTGTCCCCCAGAGCGATGTGTAATGATACATACCAAACAGGAAAGGGCTCAGATCTGTTTAGGATTCTTAATCCTTTAGTCATCTCGCGTCAACTTCAGAATTTTTCTATTATAAACTGTTTTCCCTCTGATGTGTTATTCTAATATCTGTACATAAATAGAGTATGTGAAACCCCAGTTAAACATTAGCTTCATTTGTTGTTCAGTGTCACCACAACGGGAGACTACTTTGAATGCATCAGGTCCTGTTTTCTTCTGCTGCTGTCTTTTCATATTTATATAAATTTATATTACCACTATTTATGTTACTACTGTTGTTTTATTAATGTTAAGAAATGAGGAAACAGCCCTGAAAATTGAATACTTAGATACTGAAATGGGAGCACAATTCAGTTGGGAAATAAGAACTCATTTCCTTCCTTACAGTCCTTTTTACATGAGAGAATCCACAGAACGAGCACAGGTTTAATGTAATTCTCTCTTCTATTTGTGGTACAGCAAATAGACAGTCACAACTTAATAATTTCCACAGGGTGGAGAATCCACAGCATCCAGGAGCAGGCAGTTATATCTTGCACTTCATGATTTAAGAAAATAGGCATGAGATGGCCCTTTAAATTTTTAGTTTGACCCTATATTCTAACTGCTTAGATCTGCTTTCTTTTAGATTAAAAACTACTGATAATCAGCCGTCTTTTCTCTGGGTACCTTTAGATGAGGACCAAGTCACCTTTTAACATCTTCCAAGTGCTTTTTTTTTTTTTTTTTTTTTTTTTAGAATCTTGCCTAAAGTTCTGTTTCTTCAGTAATTGAGCTATAATCAATCATGGCTCTTTTCCCAATCCTTTCGAGTTGTTTCAGCTTCTTCCTTCAAAAATGCAGGCATGAGCTGGACACAGTATTTCAGCATTGCTTCTGCTGTTGTTACATGTATTCACAAACTAATAACTAGCTCCTTGAAGTCTGTTTGCTTTTCCTGCCCATGTGCCAGGACTTGATCACCCTTCACCTCCTGCTGTCTGCAGTGCTCTCCTGGGAGCAGTAGGTCACTTGAAAGCAGAGTAAGACCCCTTTATTCAAATTAGTTTCACAGATGCCCATCATCCAGAAGGTTGTGGATATCCAGCAGATAACAGTCCTGTTTTTTCCTAGCATCTTTTCTGACCAAATCAATTTTTTTGTTGTTTCTTTGTGAATTTAGGTAGCTGAAGAAAGGGAAGGTATTTAGGCTTAATCACTGTTTTTATGAAAACGAAGAAATAATGTAGCTTTTCCACAAAACTTGTCTTTAACAGTTTTGTCAGCTTTAAAACTTCAGGGGCATTTAAGCTCAGGTGTCCCAAAATATTAGGACAAATAGATGGGCAATGGAAGTGGATGGAAAATAAACAAATTCATTTCATTTAAATGCACACTGCTTAGTCATTTTTGGCCTACTGGTTGCTAATTTGGAAACGAAGTATGGAAGAAAGTGTTCAGGAATTTTCTTTCCCCTGGGAGTACGGAGCTTGTAAATAGTCCTGTGACTTCATGTTGGCAGTTTACTGACTTTAACTCCTTCCATTTGCAGAGTGTGGCTAAGATCTTTCAGATTGCTATGGAAAGGCAGTCTAGAGGATTTCTGGCCATGGAGGCTGCCTCCAGTCATGTTGGTAGTTAAGGCTGCGAAGGAGCACTGTAGTACTATAGTCCCATATTTTCTGCAGATAAAGCAGAGAGACTTGACCTGAAAAGGCTTCACAGTTTTTCTGTATTTCAAATAATTTTAAGGTTGTTCATAATCTTCTTATATACAGAACTGTCATTTGGCATTAGCAGCATTACTTTTTTCCTCTAGTTTGGTAATTCAGTTGTTCACTTCCGCAATAAAAAACATCTTTTAGAAATGGTCTACTTTTCTATGCTAATTACAGCACTGAATACTTTCTGGGAATTACAGCAGCAGCCAGCTTGTTAGTATATGAGATATGCATAGCTTTACTCATACTGATTATGTTCAGTGGAGGGTTCTTCAGTTTATCTTGCTGTTCCAGTATGAACTTCCTATGCTAGCAGAAAATGCCCAGATCCTTGGCCTTTATTGAGGAGAGTTCTGTCTTTTGATGTTTTCAATGTAGTGCTTCAAAATACACAAACAAAAGAAAATTCAACAACTATTAAGAATGATCTGGTTTCAGTTCAGGTCGCTGACTGATGCAGATTTTAACTTTTCATCGCTGCAGATAAGCAGATCATCAGAGAAACCTAATGTGTTACATATGTGAAACAAACAGCTTAGCAGGATGACTATAAAGGAGGAGAACTATAGTTATGATTGACATATCTACACTCACTGAACAGTATTTCATATTCTAATTAGTTCATACTTGGCTATAGCTAAAATTATTCGTGCACGTGTCCGTTGACTGCCTTCCAAATCCCACTTGCAGAGAGTTTAAGGTAGGTAAGGGCAATCTTATTCAAAAGCTTTAAGGGTGAAATTTCTGAAGGCTTTTATCCAATGAAAATTCAAGTCGTGTATTTCTAGGCTGGCAGCATTCAGTACCATTTCTGTTAAAAGTCACGAGGCATTTTTACAATCCAATTCCAAATACCTACCTGTTAACGAGTTGGTCTGATTTCAGTAGTGCTGTTCATTTAGGAGAGTTGAAGACATTCCTCAACTAGTATTTTTGTGTTCCTTGTGACACCTTTTTGCATCGTTTGTTTTCTTTTTAGTAACTTCCCATATATTGTCTCAAATAAAAGCCAAACCTCCAGTCTATGTGTTCAGTTTGTAATTTTCTGAATGAATACAACTAGTGTAGTTGCCTGAATCTAAAGAATAAAATAAGGCACGCTTTTTCCATGTTAATGTGGGGCTGGGTTCCTCATTGCAAAGTGAGCTGGGACAGGGAGAGGTGGATGCTGGGACAGTGTCAGCATACAAGTGTCTACAACAGTTCTTCAGCTAGGGTTTTCACAGCTGTTTGTTCTTTGTGTGTTTGGGTTTTTTTTCCCCTTTTCTTCCCTTGTTCTATTTACCCAAATCACCTCTGAATTAACGTCTAGTTAGGTAGCTGGTTTTCACACCTGCAGTGTTGTAGCGTACCCCAATAGCTGCTCCAGTGTGATCCAGACCTTGTGTGACACATCTTGGTTGTGTTTCCATGATTGAGAAGGGTCAAGTGAGCAGGAGAAGTGTAAAACACTGGGAATGTTGGGACCACTTGGGTTACTCTTTTTCTCTTGAGTAACACAAGTCTATGTGGCTATTCCAGTAGTGAATCATCAGTGAATCAACAGTTTTTGAAAAACGTATCATGTCTGTTCTTACACAGTCAGCATAAGTATTTAAATGCTCGCAACATAGTTTTTCTGCCAAATATGCACAGGTCACTGGGATGTAAGATGGTCTGTGTATTTTTTTTGTTGGTCCTGACTCTTGTTCCTTGGCCACCTCCTATCCCCTAATTCTTCTGGTCGATGAAGGCTGAGAAACAGTGTTGTTGAAAACTTCCTCTGTAGTTCCTAGAAGGTAGAAGGTTACTTTTCCAGTTTATTATCTTATTCATCCTGTGGAAGCACACCTCTTCCAGGTCCTGAAGAGAGACTGACTGACCTGCTTTCTTCTTCCCCCGCTTCTGGTGGTGGAGTCCAGCCCCTCTCTGGTTCTGGTACTCATGTGACCCTCCTGCCTCCCCACACATCCTTTTCTTCGCTTTCTAGCTGATGCAGCCCACTGGCCCTGTAGTATGTTTTTTTCTTCAGTTGGCTCCCCCACTATGGCAGCATTAGATCAACTTAGCTCCTAGAATCCCATCCCTCAGTCTACTTCTGGTACATTTTCAGTATCAGGAACTAAGGGTGGTGTGTAATGGCTGGGCTGGCTGTGCCATCAGGTGTTACCCCATTGTGCCAGGGAGTCCTTTGTTGGCTGATGAGCTGAAGAACCTGGTCAAAGGAGATGCCAAGCGATTTCTAGAGGCACTGCAAACTCTATTCCCCTTGTACAGTCAGGCATAATAATTTTCTCAGTGAATATAACCGGTATAGTTGCCTGAATCTAAAGAATAAAGTAAGGCACGCTTTTTCCATGTTAATATGCAGCTGGGTTGTACTTGTAGCGCTGCAGAAGACGGGAGGTGTTAATTTTGCTACCTGTAAATGATGTAACATCCCTGCAAAGTAGACAATAAACTGGGAAAGATTCAATTTTGTCCAAAGGAATGAGGTTAAAAGGCTGGATTTTTGATCAGAAGAATGTTACATAGTAGCTGCTAGAAAATGGATTCTTCATCCTATGTTCCATACTGGAACAATAAATAATTTGTTTCATCTGTAAGCTTAATAAGCTGTCTGCTAGTTTAGTCTTTTAAGTATGTTGTGCTGACAATCCAAATGTCATCTGTCAGAAAACAGACTGTTGCTGAACCTGCCTTTGATACTCAGCCCGAGAAAGGTCTTTGCAGTCACTTCCGTTTCTGCGTAGGGACATAATACAGGATACCAGGCGTTTCCAGAGAAGCTTGTGTCTAGCCTGTCCCTTTTTTGTTTGCTGTGAATGTGAGAGGCTGATATTAGTGTGACTTTAAATCTAGTTTTTCTAGCAGCTGTCCATGTGTTTTCTGCTTGATACGTTTTTTTTTTGATCCACACCACAGCTTGACATGTTCAAAATTTAATCAAAGGTTTTTAAAAAAGTTTCCCAGGAGGAAGGGATCACAAAAAAAAAGGCGCACACCTTTCCTGTGTCCTATAATCTTCAGACAGATTTTTTAATAGAAACAACTGGCATTCAAGATATAAGCAATCTTAAAGTCATTGGTTTCTTAAAATTCCTTTTCTAGTCAAAAACCTTACTACATTCATATCCGCTTACAGCAGTACTTTCCTGCACTGCTGAAAGGGGGCGTATCTGTACTGTGACTCCAAATTGGGATTGGCCCGTAAAAATTGCTGTCAATATAATGCAACGTAAAAGAACAGAATTTTACTTTTCCTTATAAGACCACAAATTAAACATAACAAAAACAGTCACAAATTTGTTTCATGTTTGTGAAGTGATCTCCTCGGGTCTTTTGTTTCTTTAATGGTAGTTTATATTGCATTTTACCAAAATATTTGGGGTTACTACAATACAATGCATCAAGTAATCATTTTTATTGTTTCCAGTTAGGATGGGGGATAATGAAAATATAATACTTAAAAATTATCATTCTAATTTTAACTTTCCCAATTTCCCTCACCTTTAGGAATTTTTTGAAAATTATCCTGATAAATTTAACTGAGTTTTAATTTAATTGGATTTTATTCTATCGTAAATTGAAACAAGAAATGTATTAAGGCTCCAACTGACAATTACATTATTTCAGAGTATCGCATTACCATGTGTTTAGAGAGTGTGGCAGTAGTGCTGTACATGAGTATATTCATGCACACAGCCTTGAATTGCAAAAAACAGGGGAAAATGCCATTTTTATTTCCTTCAGGGAGAAACTGAAGCACACTCCCTTGTATTCAGTGTTGGAGGATGTTCTTGGGCAATTAATGTGTCTCAGCTGATAACATGAATCCTGACTTGATGTTAAGTGAAAATTAACAGCATATTCGAAAAAGCGTATCAAATTCTAAAAATGAAACATCATGCAATTTTCTCAAACGGAAATATGCTTCTCCCTGCCCTTTGAGAGGGAGAGAGCCTGCACTAACAGTTCACTCTTGTTCTGAGCGCTTCCCCCAGTGTTTGCCCAGGTTTGCGTTTATAATTACACCAGTACAACTCTGTCATAAAAACTCGGTGCCTTCCTTGCTGAAGTTAATCGTTTTTGTACAGGTGCAGTTCATCAAAGGCAAGGATTGAGACTGTGTGGTTGGTAAAGTCTCCTTAGAGCTGGGTATCTTCACAAGGGCTTTCAGAGCTCTGGCTGGTGTAAGATCACAGACACAATACCAAAAGGATGGATAAGTGGGAGAGAGGAGAACAGCACAATTACCAGTAATCATGACTGAAAACGAGCAAGATGGGTTCCAGAAACTGCAAATCTTTGCAATGGCAAAACCTGTTCCTAATTTTCTTGTTACTTACCGTGTAATGCAGGGAGGGAATAAATGACTTAGGAACCTAACAAATTTTCTAAAACAGGCTTCTCCTGCTGGCAGAAGCATTAGTTGTCTTTAATGTCTTATACAAAAGGCCAATGACAAATTGGCAGTAAATGGTTTTTGTTTATTCAGCACTGGTCTGGATTTAAATATATAGCACCGCATAATCAGAAAAGTGACATGGGAACTGGAAAATCTGCTGCATGTTTGTAACCATAGTTTTTCATGAGGATTTTGTGAGCTTTTTTGTTCTTACTAACTGAAAATTCCTTGAGGTTTTGTTAGTTGTACTGAATATGTATGTACAAGTAAAAATTATCAATGGTGTGAAGATCAAGAGATATAACTAATTCTTTTTTGCTTCCTTCTTCCTTCCTCTTCCTTTTTTCAGCATGGCATGACGCCTCTAATGCATGCAGCGTACAAAGGGAAAGTAGACATGTGCAGGTTGCTCTTGCGACATGGGGCTGATGTCAACTGCAATGAACATGAGCACGGATATACTGCCTTGATGTTTGCTGGACTTTCAGGTAACTTCTTACTACACTTAGCTTACTGGGGCTTTTTGACATTGATATGTACAGCTTGCCAAAAATGAATAATTTAAAGGAAAATGTTGACACCTTTCTATTATTCAGGTCTAGTGTTACTTACGTGAACTATGCAAATATGCCAAGACCAGTAGAATCATCAGGACAGTGAAATAGGATAGCTACTGTTTGGGCTTGGGATCTTTTTTGTATAAAAATTGACTTCGTTCAGTATTTCGAGGCATATGGTCTATCTGTACTTTGTCCTGTTTGTCTCAGATCTCAAAATTCAGTCTCCTGTGATGGTTTTCTTGTGCAGTGGGATACACTCTGTTTAATTGCACTGTGTACACTGAAAAAGATGTTGCACCATACTGCCTTTTTTAGGACTACAAATCAGTAGCTTTTAGTAATATTTGAAGGTTTTCAGATTAATCCAGTATTTTTCAAATTTTGCCTTTATCCTACGTTATTTTTGCAACTATCATGTGGGCTTTTAAAAATTTATTTAGTAAGTTTTAAAAACGTTTTCTCACATTAATTCTTCCTCTCCTCTTCCTTTATTTTTTCATTAGAATATAGCTGTATACATCTTCTCCTGTCTCATGTGGTGGTTTGCAGCTTTCCACTTGCTATTCTTTTTCCCTAATGAAAAGAACAATTATTTCCTTGAGTGAGGAAAAGACATTACACAAAAAAACGTTGTTCCTTCTGGGGAAAAGATTAGATTTGGGAATATTAGGTTATTTTAAGTATCTTCTTTACTAGGCCACTTACATCTTCCCAAAAAGGAGATTCTAGGAAAGTAAGATTTCTTAGCAGGTAGAGTTTAAACTCTGCCTTCTTTCATCATAAGTATAAAAAAAAAGAGAGGCATATGCACATACATGAACCTGAGCTGGATCATCAGATTGCTTTTCTGCTGAAACTTTGGTGAAAAGATTTGGGAAATTTCAGCATTCTGTGGCATTAGGCATTATCAGAGTTGCAGAAGATAGATGGGAACAAACTCTTAGAGGCTGTTAAGTGATTGCAGCTTTGTGGAAATTGCTGGATTTTTACTCTTTTCTCACAGCTGAGATTTTAACCTGTCATCTTGGGTTTGAATGCTTCTGAATGTTGACTTTAAGGTCCTTACCTGTGAGCGCAAAAGGTACATGACCACCCACTACTGACACAATGCCTTTGTTTTTAAATCAGAAACGTTCGTTTCCATCCACCACTCTGTCCTTTTTTTGTATTCGCTTTTCTTTACCTAGCATGTACACAAAAACTGATAAAGTGAGAACACCTTTGAAAGCAGAAGCAGCACGAGTGGTGACAAGTGTCCTTATTAGTCTCTGAAGGGCACCAATTAAGTCATCTAATCTTCCCATCAAACTGTAGCTTAATTTTACTTGGTATTTAGCCCAGTCTGAACACCCAGTTCCCGCTGTGGAAAAAGGAACAATCTGTTCTCTTCTCTATGCTCCTGCTACATAATAGTACTGAATTTCGTGTTTTTCTTAGAATAGCAAATGCGATAGTTGAACTGTCAAACTAGATTAGTAGAGTTTGCTTCTATAAGACTATCCAGAGGGACCAAGCTCTGGTGTAGTTAGATGTGTGTGACTCCCATAAGCTCCACGGGGAGCTGAATGTGTGTTATAGAGAGCAGGGTTACACCCTGCCTGAATTTAGTTTTCACTTTGATTTGACCCTCTGGAACCATTAATAAGGAGGCAGCACCATGCCCTTCTCTTAAACTAGTCTTAAAATAATGACATTTAAGAACATTCACATTTCCCCCAGTGTTATTCCTGGTCTTTAAGAAATTCGCTCCTTGTTTTTCTACAGCATAAAGAATTACAAGTTCTAGTTTGTTCTCTCTCATTCCCTATGTCTTCCCTCCAAATGCAGGAAACAAAGAAATCACCTGGATGATGTTAGAGGCTGGAGCAGAGACTGATGTTGTCAACTCGGTGGGAAGGACAGCAGCTCAGATGGCTGCTTTTGTGGGTAAGGTGAAAGTCTATTATCATTTCCTAAATTCCTAAAGAAGTAAAACGTTAGATTCTGATGCTTTTTGTTGGAGAAACATTATTTAATGACCTGTTCTGAACTGACACAGTTGTTCAGCTTTTTTTCCACATCTCATTCTGTAGCAGAGTCAATTTGTGAAAACGCTTTATTTCATAAAAGCACAAATGATCTTATCTGTGAGAATAGACGCTGCTGTTCTCCAAGCATGCGAGTTTTTGCAATGTCTTCGCTTTTCAAATGGTAAGAGGAAGCTGGTCACACCTGAGGTGTCTGATGTGCAGGTGTGTGCTTCTGCAGGAGAAAGTGCATAATTAGAGCTTCCTCTGTAGGAAGGACCAAACGTAGCGCTAGGAGTCAGGAACTCGCACCTGAGCTTCGCCAGGAGCATGCTGCATGCCACAGTGAGTCACCTCCTGCCCTTCTCCCTCTGCAGTTGGGAAAGGGAGAAGTCTCAGAACCTGTTCTGAGGTAGTCAGTACTTAGTGACCTAAACTTGACTGGAACAAGATAAAAGATTTGAAGATTGTCATTCCAGTGTGCTGTGTGATCCTGGGAAAAACATGCAACCAAACTTTTTTCTGTTGTTATATTTCTTTTTCTTTTTTTTTTTTTAAACTCTTTTTACTTCTGTACCCACGTTGACAGTGCTGGGAGATTCCTGGATTAACATTCCCAAATATACCACTTTTTCTCTATTTCTGCAAGGATGTGTGATAGAATATTACCAGAAAAAGTGGAGTCATTTTAATAACTTGGCTATTGCTGTCCAGATGACCTTCTCAACAACCAAAAATGAGGACCTGTGTTTTCACTTCAACGCAGCCTTCTTGTATTGTTTAAATGTCTGAGAACTCCCTTGCCAGTCCATTAGGTGTTCTGGATTCAAGAGCCTACCGTGCCATTTAGATTTACTGCCTTGAATAGTGAGTTAGTGCAGTTTCAATTTCAATCGTATGTCATTCTGGTCTTTTAAAGAGAAAAAGATTGACATTGCTCACTTGAGGTTCAAGCAGCAAAACCTTATGTCAGAGAAGTCCACTCCTATTAATTATACTTTGGATTTGGAGAGTCTTCTCTAATGTGATGCTGAATTGAGTTATTAGTGAACGGGGAATGTTATCTCCAACATAATTTTGGAGATTTCTTGTTTAAAATCTCATCACATCACCAAGATAGAATAAATAATTTCAGGCATACTGAGATACGCGACTCTGTGAAAGTCTGAACATTGGAATCCATTCCTGTTCTTTTTTATTCTCTGTCCAATCAACATTAACTCATCTGTCAGTGTGTAGGAAGTGAGGATACTTCTTCCCCTGTCGTTTGTCTTACACTGTGCTCTATTAGCTTAGAACAGTCTCTTCCGAAACTGGAAAGTTTTAAATGCTGGAATTTGGTTGGCTGTGTTGTCTTCTGCCGATTAATAGGGTTAGTGCCAAGATAAATCAGTTTAAAGAATGTGGTCCTGAACTAGAGAAGCTAAATTTTACTCTCTCTTTAGGCAAGTAATCCATCATATTGTCAGATGTAGAAAAGAAGAAGGGAGTGTAACTACTCTCATCTTGTTACTTTCATCAGGGTCGGGGTTTTTTTTTGGTAAATTTTAAGCATGTTCTGTTCTTATAATTTCTCCCACTTTAGGTTAACACATCACTATCTGCTTCAGGTCTGAAAACTTACAAGTCCCAATGCAAATGTCATTAATTTTTGAAACTACAAAGGGGAGAGAACTTCTCCTGAAAAATTTTAACATCAGTATGACACTACTAGTATAGTATAACTTTGGGGAGAAATACCTATTATCTTAGTTTTGGCTTACCAGGGAGAGAGGGTGCAGGAGGGGGACACAGTTCTCAGAATGAAATTCCATGGAGTCCTTTGCTGCTGGGAGTCAGTAAGTTGCACTTACTGAACATAAAAGTGGCCCTTACTGAATGTAAAAGAATGGCCAGAGTTGCCTGTTACCAGTGCAAAGCATACCACGCTAAGCTCCTTTGTGGGTAATTCTCACCTGTATTGCTTATAGATTTGGAGTTGGGTCTTTTATATTTTGGTTATTACTTCATTTCATTGGTGATTTTTTTTTTTCTTGTGTGCCTTTAGGTCAACATGACTGTGTCACCGTCATCAACAACTTCTTTCCACGTGAAAGGCTGGACTACTATACTAAACCACAAGGCTTGGATAAAGAACCAAAACTGCCAGTAAAATTAGCTGGGCCTCTACATAAAATTATTACTACTACTAACATGCATCCTGTAAAGGTAGAGTGTGTGTTGGCATGGGAACTGTTTCTTTATGTCAGAAAGCATTCAGCTCTTCCGAGAGTCCACTGAGATCAAAAGCGTTATCCACTAATTCAGATTCTTCTGGAAATGAGAAAGAATTGGGCTCAACGTTCAGACATGATTTAAAAAATGAAGCTATTTCAGTGTTTATATACACCAGAATCTTGAGGTAACACCTTTAAGTGGAGAGATTCTTCGTTTTTACATCAGTGACCATAAATAGCTTGCTTCTTTGGCTTTCTTTTTTTCCTAACACCCCTCAAAGTGGAAACATAGAACAATTTCCTATCTTAACAAAATCTCATTGTTCTCTCAGTGCTTGTCTCAGCATCTATCATCCTACCTTCATCACCGGTTCACCATAGTAACATCTGCAGCTGTTTCTGAAAGTATGGGCAAGAGATGTTTATTTTTACTTCTCAGTATATTTGCTGCAAATAATGTCTTTTATGGTTTGCTCCTCCCATACAGTTCAGAGAAATTACTACATGTAAATTCAAAGACAAGTTCTTTGGATTTGCCATTCAAAGTCAGGAATTTGTCAACAGTTGCCAACCAGGTATCTGCAACACATAGAAATAGTAATGTACCAGTGGCAGCTAATTTAGTGACTAGAGTATACAGTTTCCTCTTAAAATGTTTAGTTCAGTGCTTTACTAGTCTACCTGAAGTATTCCAAGATTATGTGAGATTGATGTATTCTGTAAAACTGCTTAAATCATCCAAGTCCAGTTTACTTTAGATGTTCAAAAGGAAAGACATTTCAGGACAGTGCATGGTAGTTTCTGTAACTTTCTTTTGAAATGGTTTTGATTCTTCAGGTCCTTATTCTGGAAAAATCCTTATTATTTTTAATACCAGACTTAATTTTGAATGTTTCTTGTATGGGAACTGTGAATTACAGTATACTAAATAGTAATGCTAAATAATGACTGAAAAAAGAAGAGGAAGACTGCATAAGTGGAAATAGAGGAATATTAGAAACTCCACTGAACTTTAGCTACAATGAGCTATATAACCTTTAATGCTAATGCACAAGTTTGAAAATATTAGTTCCTAATTGGATTACATTTTCTTTAATCTTTCTCATAGATCGTGTTGCTGGTAAAAGAGAACCCTCTATTGGCCGAAGTAGAAGCACTGCAGAAATGTTACAGGGTTCTGGATCTAATTTGTGAGAAATGTATGAAGCAGAAAGATATGAATGAAGTACTTGCTATGAAAATGCACTACATGAGTTGCATCTTCCAGAAGTGTATTACATTTTTAAAAGAGCGAGAGGATAAACTAGATGGATTTATCAAAAGGTAGGTATTTCTACAGAGGGGTCTGAGGGTGTATGTATGAACCAGCTTTATAGATACCAGAAAAAGACAACTGTAGTAATAGATGGGAATGTCGTGGATAAAGGCTATGCTGAGCCAATTTTGAAATAATCTCAGTTGCAGTCACTTCAGGGTGGCACTGTGACTCCCTTTTTTCTGTCTGAAGTGGCATTGTCCTTTCCTGGGGTACAAAGGAAACATTTCCTAGAGTTTCAGCTCCCTGCTGGAACTGGTTAGAGCTTGGCAATCACACGTACACTATGAAGCCGCAGAGCACAACATGTGGTGGAGAAAAAGGGGAGTGATAGGTTTGAAAAATAATTTCTCAATGTCCAATATGGATCATATGGGAAATTCTGTCATGTCATTTTACTCTCTAGCAGTCATACAGGGTGAGATTTTTTTCCAAAATCACTTAAGCAACCAAGAACTGCAAATCCCACTGGCTCGGGATGAGACTTAGACTCTTAAATCACTTAGACAGATCTTCAGAACCTACTCAGAGTTACAAAACCCGCTGCCTGATCTTAAGCATCAAAGTAAATGGCCTGGCTTTTAGAAGGATCACATTCCCCGTAGACCTTTGTGGATTTGTACATGATACTGAAAATAAATGATGAAATCAGCTTTTACATACTAAAAACAAATAGTTCATCAGTGATCCGTATAAAAAAGTAGGAGCCAACCAGATAAATATAGAAGCATCAGGACTGTAACGTTATTAAATGTAAGTAAAACATAATTTGTGTTTTGAAGTGTTGTGTATTCTTCAGTGTTTCTTTTTACAATACTCATTTTAAAGTGCAACAAAGCATGTTGCTGCTTCAGTCTGATGCAGATACTAGTCTGCCTGTAGATGATTATTTTTCTCTGTGTGGCTGAATTAGTAAGTAGTGGCATCAGAGCATACATTTGGTTATTTTCTATTTCATTATGCATTAGAATAAAACCAATTTTGTTTGCGTTTTAAACACTGTTGCATTTGAAGTTACCAAATTGTTTTGACTTGTATTTCTTCTCTGTAATTTGAAAGAGGACAGAGTCAGGAGGACAGGGCACAGCAAGCCGTGTATTTGTTCTGAACATTTACTGTGTGATTTCTTGTTTGACTTCGGTTTTAAAAAATTTAGTCTCTTGAAGGGGAGAGAGAAAGATGGTTTCCCTGTATATCAAGAGAAGCTCATTCGAGAAAGTATCCGAAAGTTTCCTTACTGTGAAGCTACGTTGCTCCAGCAGCTCGTGAGAAGTATCGCTCCTGTTGAAATAGTAAGTTCTTCCTATCAAGAAAATACTTTCTAAGCAACTTGCGTAGTAAATTCAGTTTGAACTAAGCCATCTTTCTGCTTCTCAGCTTCTGCAATGTATTATATTAAGCAACTGTTTTTTGACTGTCCCTGAACTCTCTGGCAAACTGGAATTTTATTTTACGTATTGCAGGAAAATGCTCTAAAATACTTCAACTAGCAGGCTTTTTCCTGTACCCATAATGAATGCTTAAATACCTCAGCTTTTAAAGAAAATTGGAACAGTTTGTTTATGCGTCAGAGCTTTCTTTTCCTATTCTAGGATGTCTATTCTGTTTTTCTTTGCCAATTCGCTTTTACAATTTACAGATTCAGACACAGATGAAACCCATTTTGTGCTATTTTTTCACAATGACTAAATTCAATTTAAGATCAAATAATTTCCTAGATTTAATGCATTTCTAGCGTACACAAAAAGTTGGAAATACATAATGGTATGAAAAGGGAAAACATTCTGTGAAGCTCCTTTTATCACAGAGAGAGGCAAAGTGATGCAATACAGAGTAAAATGTATATCTAAATTAGGAAATCAAGATCACAAGTAAAAAAATCTAACTTCAGTTTTCCTCATGCATCTTTGCCTACATGCTCTTCATTATAGTACTGTTAATTAGTTCATAATAAATCTTAGACAAGAGTTATTAATTCTTTTTTAAGAATGTTCTCTCTGGTCTCTGAGAACTAGATGTTACATGTACTAACACTGGGGAAGTGGAACAATTTTGTGATGTGTTTGGAATATGCTGAGTGAATTAAAAATAGCCTCCATCTTAAGTGGCTCCAGTCTACTAAAATGTCCTGAGGCTTAATGCAATTCCTACTGTTTGTCTAAGCCAGAAAAATAAACACAGTGGGAAAACATAAGCCATCATGATGCATTAAGACTTGCTTTAGAACAAACGTTTTCCTTCCTGTCCCTTTTTTCTTTAGAAGAGCTTGCAGTCTTTTCTGCTTTCTCCCTTTAAAGAAACACAGTTTGTTGCATTGGATTTCTGTCCATTCTGCAGAACTGCGAAGGAGGAGATGCTATAAATTTTCGCTTGTCTGGAAGGCCTTGACCGTTGGCATGCACAGTTACTTGGATTCAAATCTGGGCATCTCAGCATTGTCATAGTCGTTATGATCGTGCCTATTCCATGGTAGTCTCACAGTTTAAGGATTTACTTAGAACTGGAACAACTTGGCATTTTTTTCCTCTAATATTTACATCATTGCCCAAAAGACTAGTCGTAATTTAGGGTTACTAGGAAAATATACTAAATCTTACTGCTTGTATTGCATGGGAAAGATACTGCAAATAATATCTAAATAATAACATGGAAATAATTGTTTTGAAGATTCCGAGTTCTCACCATTTGGTCTGCAGTATCTGAGTACACTGAGCACGATAATACGTCAGTGACACGCAAAATATCTTTCTGTGTGCCAGCACAGAGGCTAATGTGCGAAAACCTCCTGCATATACTCTACAAGTGGATGACAGTGTGCAAAGAACACTGAGTTCATTAGTAGTAGTATTAATAATTTACAGAGTAAAAAAATTATAATTTTTATCCTTCCCTCTACAGAAGCTAAAGACTAAATTAACTTTATATACAAAAATTTATCTAACTATATAAATGTTAGGTCACGTATGTTAGTTCAAGTTCCATGATTCAATTTCATGTTCTTGCTGCTATGGCATCCTCAGTGAGACTGCAGCTGGCCACCTGGAAGCTTGCATTGCTTTGTTTTCCTCTTGTCTGTCCCTCTTTACGATAGTGTTGGTTTTTAATCTCATTACTGCCTCTTGTCTTACCTTTCAGGGCTCTGATCCTACAGCTTTTTCTGTACTTACACAAGCTATTACTGGCCAAGTGGGTTTTGTGGATGCTGAATTCTGTACAACTTGTGGGGGAAAGGGAGCAGGCAAAAGATGCTCAGTATGTAAAATGGTAAGAATCCATAAAGAGTTATAATAAATCACAAAAAATAGTACCACAGAGGTGCTGAGGATTTTGAATATTTGGGTGTTTACTGTGTAGACTTAGGAGCAATGGCATGTTTGCTTACACTGAAAATGTGCGAGCGATCTTCTTCTGGGAGAGGTGCCTGAAATTCCTAAATAGGAGTACTTGGATTCCCAAGTGTGTATGTTTAAGAATTAAGGAAGAGTAAAATTTATGTTTAGAGTTAACAAAACAAACTGTAGAGTTTTATATAGGTTAGAATCACTCCACATGACCTTCCAAATTGCTTAAAATACCATTAAGTAATATACATGGAGAGATTTAACTTGGTACACTAAGAAATGCAAGAACATTGTATATTTTTTTTAGTACATAAAGATATTGTGTATTTTTTTTAGTACATAAAGATGAATTGATAACTCTGGTAACTTTCAGGTGATGTACTGTGACCAGAACTGCCAGAAGATACACTGGTTTACCCATAAAAAAGTTTGCAAGACCCTGAAGGAAATTCATGAGAAACAAGAACTAGAAGCTGCCAAAGAAAAAAGGAAACAAGAAAAAAGGCAAAAAAAAGGTTAGGATCTATAGTTTACTTGCTGAAACTAATGCTGCTTTAACTGCACAAGGAACAATAGTAAAAAGTCTTAAAATCTCTAACAGCTGAGGTTGAAAGAAAAATCTTTGTTGTAACATAGCAGCATACCTGCATTTGTTGGAATTCTAGTCTTTCAATTTATAAATGCTAAGTACTTCTGAAATCTGGTTTCTAATTCCAGAGTTAACATAGGTTTCTACAACTAAAGCATTCTGAATCACACTGCAGTGTTTCAAAATCCGAGTCTTTAATCAAAATCGTACAGAGGTTTCATGCTACACCACCTTTTGTTGGAGGCATTAGGACAAGTTGGATAAGAAGAAAGCAGCCCGTTCCTTCCAGTTGGAAAGGTTAATGAAGATGTTAATTCTCCTGTAGTATTTTCTTCTTCATAATCACAGTACCAGGTTGTGTTGTGTACTTTGAATGTGAAGAAAGCATTACTCTTTAAATTGTTATGGTGTTTTCCTCTCTTCAGTAAGCAAATTAATACATAATGACAGAAAAAAAACACTGTATCACACACACACCCTCCCTTAACTTACTGTGATACAGTGTTTCTCTAAGTGAAATAGTAGGAAAATTGGGGTGAAATCACTTTTTCTTTTTTACAACTTATTAGATTCCGCTTCCCTTGTTTTAAAGATTGTAGAAGTGCACTGGACAAATCACACTTCCTAAAATGGCAGTATTCTTCACTTCAGCTGGACTGGAAAAACTATAGCAGGATATAAATTAGTAATAAATTAGTAATTATGGAAGTTTTCAACAGCTCCAGTTACAAGAGTTGCTGTTGCATGGGATCAAGATGACTATGGAAGTTGGAGGCAAGGATACTAGAAATCCCTGAACATATTGCCTACTAATACAGCAAAACATAACGAGCCGTGAGCAGTGTGATACCTCACACTGGTGACAAATACGCTTGCAGATACATGTTAACTGGACAAATCAGTGGCCAGGTGCTGCCCTCTTCAGAGGTGGAGACAGGATCTTGGTGGACAGCTGTTCTCCGTCCCTTCCTAAAAAGCGAAGCTAACATTTTTTGACATGTAGATGGTGCAGTAGTAAACGTTAATCTTCACTAACTTCTTCAGCTACATGGCCAACACTCTATAGACCTTATCAGATCGTGCATTGTTAGCAAGACAGTGAATTCATCGTAGCTTAGAGTCACCTTGCGAATGGTGTTGTATCAAAGCTCTTCTTATCAACAGCAGTTTATTTCAAAAAGCTAATAATAGCCTCTGCCAATCCTATACATCGTGGGGGGGTGGGGGGAGTCTCACAGCTGCAACTACAAGGAAAACCAAGAGTTCAAGGGTTTCCATTGTACGAGGGTGAGTGCTAAGGAAGTCTGTGCTTCAGCCTGTGATTAAGGCAGTTAGCACCATAGCCAAATAAGACCTTGGCAGGGCTTTGGCAGTGTTGTGGCCAGCTGTGACAGTGTTTTCAGCTGCCTGTCAATCATAACAGAATAAGAAACCAGATTAACTCCTTCTGAAGGTGCTGGAGCCCCTCCGCTTTCCCCTCTTTCTTTTCAGAATTGCGATCGCACAGCCCCTACTTAGCAGAACTACAGCAAACAGTTTTTTCTCTGAAAACATTGCTTGAAAAGTAAAGGTGCAATAGCCAATTCTGTTCCATGCAGCCAGGTTATAAATTTCAGGATGACTCACTTCAGCTGGTTCATTGTGGTCAACAGTTCATTAGCAAATAATTTCTTCAGTCTGTTATATGCAAAAATGCTTCCTATGTAATCAACTACATGCTGCTTTTTAAAAAAAAAAAAAAAGAAAAACAAAACTCTCCTGTAAGAGTAGTGTCAATAAAGCACATTTGAGTCGAAAGTTAAAATAACTGCAGTGTCCTACTCTGATCCTCTACATATGACAAAGGAGGATGGCAAAATTGAAGATGAATTAATGAGAGCTTTGTGTAGAGTTAGTTTCAGAGTAATCTTACACCGACTTAAGCAGAACTGTAGTGTCTTAGGTCTTTTTTGACAAAGCTTGGTTAAATTAATCACTTCTAATTGATTCAAAGTTTCCTAGTGTTTATTACTCTTCAAAAATAAAAATGTTTGCTTGCATATGAGTTTAGTGTTCCTAAACTCATGAGCAATTTCTCTTTTGTTTAGATGAAGTGCAACTCGTAGAGGGTAGTTCTACAAGCGAAGAACAGTCAGATCCTGGTCCAGATGCTACCAAAGAAGTGGATCCAAATGATGGTACTGACCGAACAGAAGACCCTGAATTTACCAAAGAGACAGAGGCACTAGCCCTGCACCCCGAAAGTCCACTGGAAAGTGAGACTGGCTTATCTGACATTGCTCTTCAAAAAATTCAAGATTCAGAAGAATAAGAAGAAAGTAGGAAGGGACAAAGTGTTCTGGCTACGTCCCTGTACCTCAAGAGTCATGAAGAATTTTTTGTGCTGACCATGTCTGAGTTCTTACAGCATGGCTTATGCACGACTCCCTTTGAAAGACAGCATGTCTCTGTTCATCACAAGATGAAATACTGGCTAATTTTTCTAGAAATACTTCAGAAAGTTCTGTTGTAGATTGTCAAAATAGGTATTTGTTATCTGATAAAAACTAGAGTGGCATAGATCCATCTGTATGTATACCAACAGTAAGCATAGTAAAAATCTATGAGTATCTGTGGTTAATCAGCCACTTAGTGAAAAACAAATTGGGATTATTCATGTTTTCAGAACATAAAATCTATTTTAATTGTAATATTAGTATTTTTTTTCTGCAAGTACACAGAACTGTAGTTAAAAGCATTGGGAAGCCAACTGCTAAATTTGTTTTTTACACCACTTTATGAAGCTTTATCTGAGGGAATTCAGGAGCAGTTAAGTTTCTGAAAATACTCGTCTGAATTCTGAACTTTTCATGACATGACTGTAAATATTTTTGACTAGTGAGTGCACAACAATAGTGTCTGTTTTGTGGCAATTTCATTAAATGGTACTGCCATTTCAGATATCTCAAGCTGACTGTGAAATGTGCATTTCAACAGAACTGTTTCACTATTGGTTTGGTCAAAAATATTCCAAGTTTGTCAAAGTCTAATGAAGGGAAGACCAGAATGATTTAAAATATTTTGACTGACAATAATAATGGCTTCTAAATCTCAGTTTTCAGGTGAAGATGTCTTGTAGCACAATGGGATGTTGCTTATGAATTATTTCATAAACATAAAATTGCTCATGCTGAACCTGGTCACAGTGAATTAAATGGGAAAATTCATGTGTGCATTGATACAACTGGGACTTCACTTGGGCTTTCAAATAAATACCAAATCTAGAAAATAGCTTCCCTTAACTGTGCTGTTTTCACAGGGAATGCCACAACCAACACTATTGCTTGCTGCATAAGGATGGCAAAATTCGAGATTCTCTAACTGTTGGATGAATAGCTGGTGTTTTGAACATGGCAATATCCTTAAACTTAGAGGAATAAGGACCATCCTCAAAATAGAGGGAAAATGCTAGTAATTTTTTACTATTTAATATATTGAGAGTTTTTGTTTAATAGTCTGAAAACTGTAAGAGTGAAGATACATAAATGCTTCTGTGCAGGGAATGTACCTGTGTTTTAATTTCAAAGATCAGAAGAATAAATTATGAAGAATAAAGGGAAGTTTTTTAAAAGAAGGGAGCTGAGTGTCAATTCTTGTTTACTGCATCTCTTAACACCTGTTGGGACATACAGTGACATTCTCATTTGACATGCATCGACTTCCTGTAGCTCGGGTGCACAAGTTTAATTTCATGACAAGTGGCAAGCAATAGGTAAATGCCTGGGACTTAGATATGGAGTCATGATGTAGTCACTGTCCACTCTTGGATCTAGGAATGCAGAAGTGGTTTGCTATTCTATATGTAGCATTTGGGGCTCACTAGGATGTGTTGCTCTTTAAGGTTTGTCTAAAATGCAAGCCCTTCAGGACAAATGATTCATGATTTCAGAAGTGTGGTAAAACCCACAGCACAAATGCTGCTTTCATTCTGCCAGCCAGCCAACGCATTTTCTTGATAAGGACCAAAATCCCAAGCAATGGGAGAAAGTGTGAACATTGGAAATAGGTGTGTGAAGTGTGGCATCGTTGACACAGGTCATGCAGTTGTGTTCTCATTATAACCTGAAAAGGCTTCAAAGTCACTATGAGCAGGGGCTTCCACACTTCCCTCTCTGCCCAGAGCCTCAGAGGAGAGCAATTGCAATCCGTGTTAAGGTCCTGCTGCGTACCGATGCTCCAGAGCTACTTCTGCCTTCCTCAGCTTGAGCTGGTGTCAGCTCTTCTGTTGCAAGATCATAGCTGATAGGTCCTGCATAAACTTGGAGTAGACTACCTCCTGCATGATCCTGAATTGGAGGAAACATCCCATGTGACGTGTTACTTGTAAGGAGCTTAAAGTAGAATGAAAACTCACAAGCAATTGGCTGATTCCTTAAGGTTTTAAGTGACAAGACCGCTGTGGAGCGCAAAGCCAACAGACACGCTCTTGCACCTTCAAGGGTGTGTGATTTTCCCTTCCGCTAGGAAAAGTGGAGTTCTTGCTTCTTCAGCTGTTTTGCTAGATACAAGTACGTAGCAGCTGCCGATCTATCTAGCCTGCTTCATCCCAGTTCTTGCTCCCTAGTTTGCTTTTAGGCTAAGTGTTCTGTCCTGTCTCCTCTCTCTGACTATTTTCTTCACCTTGGGAAATCAGGTTGAATTAATATATAAAAGCTTCTAAAACCGTCTGAGCCTATCTTCTAGTGAACTAAATGGTGCATGTTCACATCACTTCCAATTTTTGATGCAGGTATTTCAAGGTTTTTCTTCATCTAACTAAAGGGAATTCTCAGCAAAATTTGAAAATTTGTGATTTGAATATTTGTATATAAAGAGTTAACATTACTCCTTTTTCACGAATGGCTCTAAAACAAACTCAAACCTTTTGACAAAGCTCAAATGGATGAGTATATGGAAAGCAGTGCCTGGACATGTTGGCAGTCAGTGGTTCTACTGACTTGTGGCTTGTTGGACAGCATCTAACATTTACAAACTGCAAATGTGAACAGGTAGCAAACATTACAGTGAAGAGCTTCTGGATGCCATGATAGGGTTTTTTGTTTAATCTATGTATTCCTGGGACACTCGCGTGCAACAGTGGGAGGGAAAAAAAAAATCTAAGAGGTTTTGATGGACTTTTCGCCATCAAAGATTATATATGTATAAATTAACTCATTGTTGTCTTCTCTGAGCCCACCTGTATGCTCAAAAAGATTACAAGAAGTCACGTTAAAATTCTTTAACAGTTACTCCTGTAAATGTGTATTCTTTTCAAAATCTATATTCTTTGGAGAGAATGTTAAATTAGTTGTTGAAAAAGATTCTGTAATAAAAATCCTTACATTGAAACACTGCATTGCAGCATTTTCTAAGCAGAAAACTGAAACGATTCTTCATTTCACTTTAATTTTTCTTTAATGAAGATAATGATAGAAAAATATTCCAGGTCAGAAAATACTGTACTTCTAATTTAATCCAAAATTTTGAAATCAATGAAATTTACTCTAAAATGACATTGCTTACTACCTTTGTCTAGCTCCAAGTGGGATACAGAGTGCTTTCAGAGAAACTCTCTTAAATTCAGCCTTTTCCATGTCTGTTATGACATGTGAAATCCACAGGTTCTGGGATTGTGAGATTGCCGCTATGAAATGACTGCATCATAGATGACCTCCATGAGCACAGTCAGCTGTCAGAGTTCAAGAGGCTCAAGACAAACTAGGTGTTACACTGACTAAATCTTAATGGACGGTTACTTAGGGAGAACCTCTTTAAGAAAATATGTTAGCCGAAGCTCAGTTTGGTCTAGCTTCTCTGCAGACTGATTCAATTTGAGAAATTAAACATTCTTGGAACCTGATGAAAGCCAAGGTGTTGATCTACCTTTTAAAATGACAAAGATGTGGCTAATTTAAGGGCATTTACAAAATGTGCGGGTCTTTAAGCAAGAAAAATGGGGAAGATGAAATCAAAAAGGAAGGAATCTAGCATCTAAAATGTGAAAGGAATTACGAGATTTAACAAAGATAAAGTCCTGTGTCTGAGATGGAGTAATCCCAAGCACCAGTACAGACTGGGATCTGTCTGGGTCTGCTGAAAAGGAGCTGTGGGGTCCTGGTGGGCAGCAAGCTCCCCTGGAGCCAACAGTATGCCCTGGCAGCACCAAAGGTAAATGGTGCCCTGCATCAGTGAAGACAAAAGTACAGTACAGACAGCAGATCAAAGGTGTAATGACTCCACTTGACCTGGCAGTTGCTCGGCCACATCCGCAATACTGTGTCCTATTTTGGTCAACTCAGTTCAAGAGAGACATTAAAACACGAGAGGTCCAGCAAGGGTGCCACCATGATGATCAGAGGGTAGGAGGAATTTGGTTTGTTCAGCCCAGGGAAAAGAAGACTCAGGGAGATCTAATCACAGTCTTGCAATACCTAGAGGTAGTTACAGAGACGATGAGGGATGCACAGTGACAGGACAATAACCAACAGGCCCAAGTTGTTGCAGGTGAAATTCCATCTGAGTATAAGAAAAATGCTTTGGAGTGCAATTCAACACTGAACGAGATTGCCAAGAAGTGGTGGTACCTCCTTCACTGGAAATACTTGACTCACCTGGACAGGGCACTGAATAACCTAATCTCAGACCTGCTTTCAACAGGAAGGTTGGACTAGGTAAATTCCAGAGATCTCTGCCAACCTAGACTGTCATGTGACTCTGTGCTAACTTAGGAGAGAAAGAAGGAACTTGGACAACAAGCCACAGGCTGAAGAAGGGCTTTGACACATTGGCTAGCATTTGAGTTTAAGCCTTTGGCAGAATGGAGGGAGAAAGATGAGAGGAAATGTTTTATTTTCCATCTATATGCACATCTCCCACGAGCCTCCTTAGTGGTAACAGGCTTTAGGAGCTGAAAATGTCAGGTGTACGGCTACAGCATCGTATGAACCACCTGGTTATAAAAGGCAGTGTTAAAACCAGTCCTTGGGGCAGCGCATTGTGTATGGCAAGTCCTGTCTCTCCAAAAGGACCAGTAAGCAGAGCACTGCATCCCGGGAGAAGATGAGCAGCCACAGACAAGAGCTAGATACCAGCACGCTTAAGAGCTCATGGTTTCACTCTATTGAAACCAAATGAGTATCTTCATAAAACTAAGTTTTCTGTGCAGTCATGCAGCACTCAAATTAGCAAACTGAAACTTTAATCACTTTCAGAAATGAGAAAAGTTTAATGTTTGCTTTCTCATATCTTCATTTTGAGGGAGGAAGACAAATTACTGCTAGTGAACACAGTAAGTCTAATTCTGCAGTAGAAACTATAAGGAATTAAATTATTTATTCTTAGTTTCCTAAAAATTAACTTACTTGTTAGCTTTAATAATTTCCGATAACAAAAGCATGGTAAGAATTGCATTCCAAGCAACTTTTATTGTAAGATTGCCACTAGTTATCATTTGCTTTCTTAATTTCTTCACTCTCCATACTACATATCTGATGATAAAAGGAATGTTACACTAATACTTTTTTTTTGCTGGAAGTTCATTTAATTAGATGCATGTTTTAGCATACTTGTTTTATAGAGGTATTAACTTACTTAAGAGGCTTATCTTCACACTAGAGAGGAATAATTTTTTTCTTAAGGAAGAAAGCACTCATCTAAATTGGATTGTCAGCTTCTCATGGGGTTCTTCCGCTTTGTTTTCAAGCCGTCTTTCTTGACAGGTGACTACTTTGTTCCAGTCAACAGAGGAAAATTCCATTAGAGATCTTGTCATTGCCCGTAGTAAAATGGCATCTTCGGGGTTCTCAAATGGTACTCTGCAAAAAGAACAAGGCAAGTGCCCATTATCTCAATGTTTCCAAACTACTTCGGAGCTAATTTACTAGACCCACTCTGTGTAGAAAGCGAAGTTAGAAGTCACAATGACACTAAAAGCAAGGATTTGAAAATTTTAAAAATTTGGAAGGCGTCCTTCTGTTAACAAATTTAAGAAAGCAAAACAAAATGAGAAAAGGGCAGAATCACAGGATTCTAATGAAAAAAATCATGCCATAAATTATTTAAAATACATTTACAGTAAACTTCAAAATGTTATTTTGTTTTCACTACTTTTTTTCCTACAAAAATTATATTTGTTGTATACTTTTAATGTTCTAATTCAGTGGAAATCTTAAAAAAAACTTTATGATTTCATAGTAATGCAATATCCATTAATGCAAATGCACATTTATTTCAACATGGATCTTTTAACTAGCCAGCATGCAAACATGCTTTATCCAAGCTCTGAATCTAGAATGCTGTTAGCTTGTGGTATTCATGTATCCTGCCACAGCTGCAGTCTGGGAGAGAAAAGTGGCAGACTCACAACATCGGTGCAGAATTGACAAGGACTTCATGTTAGACCAAACCTTTGAACTCTTGATCCAATATTAAAATCTGATCTTATGAGAACTTATTTCATAAAGATGTACTTGTAGCAACACACACCTAATATAAACCATGTGACTGTTTCCACCGAGTATAACACACTTCGTTACGAAAAGGTACCTTGCAAAGCCTAAGCATCTACATAAGATGGGGAGGAAGCTGTACATCCATTCTATCCATAAGGACATTGAAAGCAGGTAAGAATTAATTTCTAAACATAAATTAGCTTGATTGTAAAGAGCTGTACTCAAAGTGAGTAGCTATATAAAAACAAATTGTTACAGGATATCATCATATGTAGGCTTTTATTATTTCCTTTAATAAATTTTTCAAATATTCTTACATGTAAAGCTAGAAAGCAAAAACAAGCCTGATGTCTGAAGTTTGTAAATTTACTCTTCTAAAGATAGCATCTAAAAATGTCATCACATTAAAATGCAATCTTTATACTGCATCATTCCAGCCTAGAGATAAGTTTTACATTTATTTCTATGATTTTGAAACCAAATAGAACAAAAGTAACATCAAGTACAGACTAAAAAAGTTTCATTCTACAAGTCATAATATCTTCCAGAGAGTGTGTATTTTCAAACGGCCAGTCAGGAGAATGTTTTCTGGGCCATAATATAGAACAGCAATTCTGAAGCTCTAACACTGAAAGCATGTTTTTTCTAGTGACCAGTATTTGATCTTATAATAAATAGCATTTTTATATACTCATTTCCAAATGTGGAATCCTTTCAATATTAAATTTCAGATAGCAGCGAGTAGGTTGTCTCATTAGTACAGAGTCGCGACCATGCAAAGCTAAATGCAAAGACCAGAAGTTTTTTCAAAGGGTCATTTTACTGGATGTTTTCTCTGGTTCAGGTATTTTCTAGGCACAAGGGGGAATTAAGTAAATGCTTCAGAGATGCAAAAGAAAAGAAATCCAAAAAATTACTTACTTATTTGTGTGATTTCCAAATTCACAACCTACAACAAAACGTTCAAATCAAGACATTAATGGCTATACAGGATTTTGATTAGCTGAGGATCACCATCCTCATCCTAAATTACTTGTTCAAATGAACTGAAAACTAGTAGATGATTTGAAATGTTCAAGATTGTCTTTTATTAGATTACTGTGGAAACGAGCATCTGTTGTTTTTTTTTTAAGTTTACATAGTTCTTATATTTTATTTCCCATAGACATAAATTTCCATGCATTTTTCTTTCTTTCACAGAAAAATGATGCCACTGTCTGTATATGTGAATGATTGTATGGTAGAGATAAAGATAATTGTACTCCTACTATGATAATTATCAGAAAAAAAAAATAATTATTAAATATCATTAAACTATCATTTTTTTCTCAACCTTTTAAAAAAATAATTGCTAAATACACTGCTTTCAGGTTTACTATTGTGATATATATATATTAAAAAAAAGAATTGCAAGTATTTTATTACTGTTCCAAACTCCATCTACCGTTTAAAATGCTACTATTTCAATCATCTATGCACAATATTGTTTTTCTTATCTTTAAAACACAAAAAAAGCAGATGAGATTGTGTGGGATTTCAAGGTTTGTTCTAAATTGTCATATAGTACGTCACAAGGTTCCAGGTGGTATTCACCCGCTTTCTTGTGCCAGGATCTGAATGTTCTAAGAACTCTTAAAATTACTTTATATGGTATTATAAGACATCACTAAAATATTCTCAGTTTGAAAAGCATAAGAAGGAATCTTCTTACAAAACTAGTCAAGATATGTAAAGTTTAACACACTCTTTAGAATACGTTCCTCAACGGATTACTTTATAAAAGCACTAGAGGGCATCAAAACTCTATGATGCTGATCACTGAGAGCCTTGAAGCACTGAACTGTTTTTAATTAAAAAAAAGTAAAACTTAACACTCAGAAGACACATATTGAAAAAATGAAATCTTGTTTGTTCAGCTATCTTTAAAGACAATTCTGTATCTACAGGGAGTGACTAGAACCTATGCGCCACAACACTCTTAGTAGAAGGATTCATTTGTTGCCTGTTGCTGCTACTACTACTTACTTTACAAAGCAATTCAGTTAAGTTCCTGATGCATTTATACTTTATTACTAAAACCAATAACTTTTTATCAGGTTAATGAAAAGAACTTTTTCTAATTCAAATTACCTAGAAATGTACGCTTTTCCTTACATTATTATAAATACCTGAGGGCATCATCAGTCGTCTGGCTGGTTGAGTGCACCCGCTAGATCCCACTGTAGACCCCAGCGGTGTATTTACTCTCTTTCCAAAAGCTATTGACTGCATGACACAGGACCTCTCGCAGTTATAAAGATGAAGGGCTGACTCCCTTTCTCTTTGTGTAACTGCTGTTAAAAGGGATTAAAAAAAAATTTTTTTACCAACTTAAAAGGTTGGCATTATCTAGCTGCATGAGGAAGGTGATTCACTTTGTTTGTTCAGAGTTTTGTAACAATAGCAGTGTAAATCTGCATAATTTCACAACAATCACTATAGGAACATGGAGTGATACTTCCTAAGGCTTTCCGGTGAAGCCCTGTCCAATAAAATAGTTTTTTTCTCTTGAGTGCAGTAGGATCAGAATTTTTAAGCCAAGAAACCAGAAAAAAGACTTTTCATACCACTTAAATGAGATCTACTGCAGAACTCCGTAAAGATTTGGACGCTTCTTTATGAACAGCAAAACCAAGTCCTGATTCAAGGCCCGTTCAATTCCCATTGCTCCACTACAGAGAAAACTGTAGGAGCGTAATCAAAAGAAAAGCTTCAAATTTTCCTGTTTTGCACTTTAATTCAAAAATAACTTCACATTTTGAACAAAGAGTTTGAGACTGTTAAGTCAAATAGGGGATTTTAACTTCAATGATATGAACTGCATACTAATTTAGCACTTCAGCTACGGAACAGAAGTGAGCTACAGGTTTAGAACAAGTAACTGACTCTGGCAGACGCATTTTGAATTCAGGGAAGTTTTTAAGTCATGGTGTCTAGGGGACCAATTAGGAAGGAACTGCAGTAATCGTGCCTGGAGGTAACAGAAGCATGAGCCCATGTCTTGTGTAAAGGAGACAGCCAGGACTGTGCTGTGGTAATGTTCCACAGATGGTGAAGAAGCTTTGTGATGTTAGAGAAATAGGTCACTAAATAGGAAGTCCAGGGTACAGCTTGATACAAATTCATGCCTCAAGCCTTAATCCCAGACTGATTACAGTAAAACTGTATTTAAGAGATTAAGTCCAGGAAGTTTTACGGAAGTGTTTCTAGACCTGTAAACGCAACACATATTTTCCAGCACATCAAGCTTCAGTCATCACTCCCTAGTCAAAAATTATCATTAATAAAACAGCCTGACAGACAGGCTGAGCACAGCTGTATCACAAGACCAAATATTCAAATGACTGGAGGTATCAGTGCAAAATGAACGTGTAAGCAAATGGCCACATGGCCAGATCCAGCAGCTCCTCATCAACCCCTGACACATGGTGTGGCCCATCCACCAGCTTTCCTTCATGACAGAGCTACACAGTCTGCCAGCACCTGCAGATGTTCTGTGGCTGCCTTGCTCAAATCCTGCATCCTGCTGCTAGAGAGAGCAGGTTTTTCAAGGTTACAGTGTTTCTCCTTGAGGTAGAGCTGGCGTAGGAATCAACACCTTTCTTAGTGCTCTCCAGTAACTTTCAGTCCTCCTGACAATCACATAGCTCTTTGAACAACAGAGACAAAAATCGTCAAAGTTGATTTTCTGGGTCCGCTGTGGCATGTTTATGGACTGACTGATTCATCATCTGGCTGTTCAGAAGCTTTTTTTTTTTTTTCCTGTAGAATTTACAGTAGACAAGCTGTGAAAGATCTCTTGATGATTTGTGAAGATTTATATCTGAAAGCTTGGTCAGCACGTACCTCATCAAGAAATGTGCATACGTAGATAGCTGAGGATATTATCCATATCTAAGTAAACAAGCTCACCTATGGGAATATACCAGTTTAAAAGTACAAATGTAGGTACGTGTTTCTAAGCACAGGCTATCATCTGTCTTACCCAAAAATATATAAACCAAGATACAAGATAAACTACACAATTTAAAAATAAAAAGACAGAAAGCAAAAGCATTTGGCAAAGTAAACTGTTTGTGCCATGCAAACTCTATTTGCTTGACAAATCTTGCAAAAAATGGGTATCTGTTCATTAGATCTTTTGCTCTATCAACAAATGCGTGTAAAAGAACAGGCAAGATTAATTCAGCTATTTTTCCAAACTGATTAAAATCAAAAGCAACTGTCAATGTTTTGTGAGAAGAGGAAAGCAATCCTTACACTTCCTGTCAAGGAGCTGTACTGAAGGAAGGAAGTATATCACATACAGCCGGTAGCCTGGGTCTTGTGCCAGAGGGTTACGGAACAGGTCTGCAAAATGTAGACAGAAAAAAACAAACATCATCACAAAAAAAACAAACCCAGCAAAAGCAAACCAACTAACATAGCAAGGCAGGAAAATTAAAGATCGCTAGTAGCCAAAGATTTTGTACAAAATATTATCAAATTTAAATTGTTCTTGTGCTGGGTAAACAAAGCACTGTCTCTTTACACATGCAAAATTACTCAACTAAACATGGACTGCAAGAGTTGGCTTATTGCGGAGTATGCAAAACACCACAGGCAAGAACTGAGTAGAGGTGCCATCATGCACTCCGAACCTTTGAAGTTTTTTTCTGTTTTTTGTGATATACAGACAAAAACACTAAGTGTTTGCCTTTGATTTTCTTATGTATTGGTAGGTGATGCCTATTTTAAATAATAGCAGTCTTCTAGGCGTGACAACTTAAAGGTAAGACACAAAATTTGTAGGGGGCGAGAGTTATTAAAACCTGATAAGCTTTAGGACACCTGAGGCTTTATCATAGCTAATAAGAAGTTTTTATTCCACAGATACAATATAAAATGTAAACACCCAGTCTTCTGATGTTTTGACAAACGATGAGTTTGAAAACTCAAGAAACTTAAAGAGTAAAATGTTTAAAAGGGCCTAAGTTCCTGAGAACCTGGGACCCACTAACTTCCATTGAGACTTGAGGTACTAAGCTCCAAAAGCCCATGAGCAACTTACTGAACCACTGACATTCAGGTTCGCATTACCCGAATAACCAACCTTCGCAACACAGAGACAGGCATCAGTGGTGTGTTGCTGCTTTGCTAGGTGTGGAATGTTTGCCTGGCTGACATGCCAGATCAATTTGTTTCAGGAGAGTGGTGTCTGAGGTTGATTAAAGCAGAAACTGGCTCATTCTCAGATCAGCCAACAACAAACAAACAAAGTGTTGTTGGGTGTTGGGTTTTTTTCTTTCTAAATTAAAAACATATTTATGTTAAACATATTAATGCTATTTTTCTCCTTATACAAATGCTGTTTTTCTGAGACAGTAAAAATGATCAGGACGCTGCTACGTTAAGATCAGAGCAGAGAAAAAAAACCCACATTAATTATTCTGACAACTTCTACCAAGGTCTACACTGGTCTGTTTTTCTCTTTTTGAGTAGAGGCTGTGGGTAAGATTCACTTTAGTGTAAAAAATCCTGTTATATGTGCTTTTAGCAGTTAGAAATGGAAAAATAGTATTACAGAAGGAAATAAGAGATAACAGAAGAATAAAAAAATCTGGAAATATTCCACACAGATTTGTAAACTGCAAGATGCCACTTCATGTTCTTCAGTAAGTATGACTGCCAAAGAGGGCTCAGTGCTGGATGCAATTTAGCAGTTATTTTGAGGGTGCAGTAAGGCTGGAATAGGCATTTGGTATTTCCTACACAGAAAACTTCTGTGTATGTATTCAGAGGAGAACTTAAAATATTTTTATTCTTCAACAAATTTTTTTAAAATCACTGTACTTAGAAGAATTAAGAGACCCACAAGGTGGCAGCAAAAGAAAGTTCCATTTTTAGTGAACAAAGTAGTATACAGATATTTTTTCTAGAAAGTGTTAATCAGAAAGAATATTAGGAATACATCCGATAAGTCTGTTCTTGAGACAATAATATATGTGATAGCATTCTGGAGAGAAAAATGTTTTAGAAAGATCTCTAAAAGCAGGTATGTTTGGTAGTGGAATGAAGATTCAGAAGATTTTTCCAAGGTACAAACTGGGGTTAATACTAAATACTTCTGAATCTGGATGCTACTTAGAGCACGTCTCTCCTTATCAACACTGACTTGTAGGTTTCTTTTAGAGTATATGAATTTTCCTATGGCTCGTTCTTACAGTAAATCCAACCATTGTATGGATCAAGATGGTCTTATTTTACAAAACATCTGGATTCAATTCTTGGCTCTGCTATCTACTTTCTTGTCGAGGTCATGCAATTTTACTTCTACAAATTAGGGATAATGCTTTCTTCCTCCACAGTTTTGTCTGTTTTCTCTATTTGGAGTGTAGGAAAACACTGTGCCTAACCCACATGGGGTAGAAAGGAACTACTGTGCTAGAAACATATAGAAGAACAAAAGGAGTTTTCTGAGGTCTAGCAGCAAGATGTTATCAGCTGAGGATAATAAATCAGTTGAGGCAATTTACGGAGTACGTAACGAAAATCTTGAATTCCAAACAGGAGATTTGAGCACAAAGTGAGCCCATAAAGAAACCCTCCGTATCTCCCAAAAGGCTGCAGTTGTGAGCAATCCACTCGGTAAATCTTTAGAAGCTGAGCGTCTTCCCTAAACGCCTGATGAAGAATGGTGTTATGCTACAAATCCAGCACAGGGCAGTGGCTAAAAATCACAAGAGAGCCTTAAGGAAGGGAAAAGCAACATTTTGGCAGCTGGATCCTACTTCTAAGTGAACAATAACAGTGTATTAGACTGCTCTATTTTAATAGTTCTGAAGTCCCCAAGAGCTACAAAATAATAAAATGTTACTATGCATCCAGAAGTTCTGTTGAAGGCTAGCAAGTGGGATTTTTTAAACTGGATTGTCCGGCAATGAAAAATATCTATCTCACAACAGTAAGAACTCTCCCATTCCCAAAACAGTTTTTATTTTATAAAAGTGAATTATGAGCACAGGCCTTTTCAAAGCTACACAGGGCAAATTCTGCACCCATTTCACATTTCTGAATATTGCAAGTAGGCAAATAAATGACGTAGTAATATGATATGATATATAGGATATGACTTTGAAAATTTATTTTGTTCATTTACTGCTGTCATTTACTTCAAATATGACAGTGCATTTTATTAAACCAATAGAGTCCTGTTCATTTGAGAACCAAAATCTCTTTGAAACAAACACATTGACAATTTTTTCATTACTGTAAAAGTCAAAAAGGAACGACTGTAAAGTTAAGGTTATTAAGGTTATTAAGTTTCTTCCCCTGATTAGCATTTACTCGTGTATCTTTGAACTAAAGAACACTTTTTTTATCAGAGTAGATTGGTATATTCTATATATTGTTTGATAGTTCTCTTGACCACTTGCTTTTCCATGGTGGTGGCTAGTCCAATACACACCCCATTTTCACTGTGTCCTTGTGACTGCCATTCGTAATGACTCGGCAGCACTTTAACTATCTGCTGTTCATCTTTATTTCCCACAGATGGTTGCAACAAGTACAACAAACCCCCTGTGCTTGTTGAAGCTCTTTATTAATTGGTAGGGCTATAACATTAAATTCAAGTGACTGCACCATTCATACATAGGATATCTGTCAAGACTTTGCATAATCATTTCCAACAAATGCATTCTTAAAATGGACTATTTTTTCCATCTTGCACGTAATGAAAGAAGTTACAATAATTTGGCTGGCGTGTTGCGTTCCTAAACCCCTGATTTGTTTTTTCATTCTGGCCCAGTGTAAAGTTCAATTAAAAGTGTACTTTTCAAGCCCTATTTTCCTTTTCCGCAATCAGACATTCAATTTTTCGAATGCATAAGGAGCTATGGCTTGATGGCATTCACCTCCACAGACTGTGTCACTGACGTGAAATTTGTTTCCTGTTTTCTCAAAGTACTGAGCATTTGGCATGACCTATGATGACATTCTTTTTGGAAACAAGGAAAAATCTGCTTACACTTTCACTTTCAATAGGTTAATAGCATATAATTCCACTTTCCCTGGAGGCTAATTCTTATATTGTAACTTAGTGGCGCCAACACCGTCTTGTATAACTTAATTTGAAATTTCAGAGCGTATGCTACTTTCATTTCCAGCCAGTATATCAAAAACTATGCTACTTAACAGATAGTGTTATACTTAGTATCTAAAGTATATTTATGCTTAGGCTGTAGAAATCCAGAGTCTGCCAAAAAGACACAGAAAATTCTGCGAGTGATAGAATTAATGAGGCAAGAATTTCCGTTCTATACCCTATCACTCACGCTCTGAACAGCAGTAACACCCGTTTCTCAACTCCCTTCGCCCCTGTGACAACTTCCCTGTATGCCTGTGCTCCCTTACAGAAAGGCAGCAGTCAAATGCTTTGACTGCCTCCAAGCTGCTCATCCAGAAGACTGGCTAGCCAACAGCAGAAAGAGTTAACTTCTGAACTCCTTTGGCAGTTTTTTCTTAGTTAAGGTACTCTCTGTGGAATTTTCATGTTGTAGAGATCTCTTTTTTCCACCAAATTTGGTTCAAATTGATAATTAACTTCAAAAGCTGTTGGCAAATGACATAGAAACAGAAAAGAAACATCCTGATAAGAAACACTAAAAAACCACTGCTCACTGTTCTGCAAAATGAAAATGAGGTATTACTTAGGGTCTGCAAGCTTATCATTCCTTTCAATTCCTTCACTGTTTTGCCAAGATTTTCTAACTGGTTGTTGTGAAGCAACAGAATCTGTAATGCACATAAGTGTTTCAGAGCACCTGAAATAAAATGAAAAATAATTAATTATTCTCACCATACTTGACTGCCTTTATTAGATAATTATTTTGTTACACTGCACACTGAATTTGATATTCTAGTTATCCATCTATGCCTGCCTTTTGGCAACACCTTGCATGAGATTAGTTAAAAAAAAAATTATCAGAGATTTCAATATCCCTTTCATCTTTCTAGTCACATCCTTTGAACATATCTAACTCTTTCCGTCGCAGTTCCTTCCATTTGTCCCCATCACACTTGCCTTAAGAAATCAACATCAACTGTATCCTTTCTTCTCTTCCTCCCTTCCTTCCTCTTATATCCCAGTCATCTTTGACTAATTCATCTTCACTTCCTTTTGCCCTTACCTAATATTACCTTTGCCTCACAAACAATCCTATACCCCAATACTACCTTTGCCTCACAAGCAATAATTAGTGAATTCCTTGGAAAATAGTTCAATTTCAAGTAACTATTAATGTATTATAAAGTTATTACAAAATATTGTTGTGGCTGACCCAGACTATGTGTTCAGATCCTCACATCACAGTATTTTTTATCCACATTTCTCTACCATTGACACTCGCCCTTCTGTTTGCCTGTATTTGTTATCTTCTGTATCGTCTCTTGTGCCCATGCTTCCTACTTTCAAACATTCATTTTTCTCAAAATCTTACAGAAATTAATCAACATCTTTCTCATCTCAACATTTTATAGAGACAGAGAAAAGTAAAATATTAACATTTAAGATGTTTAAAATATACACAAATTTATTACGCTTTGGCCTCTTCGTTCACAAATTCACTAGTCTGGTACAGCCACTTTAACCTACAAGAGCAAGTGAAACTAAACACAAGTGTAAGAAAGACATGCAATTTTACAATAAAACATTTTTGCAGTAACTTTGCAAAATACTTCTGATTATAACTATATAAAACTATCTGCATATAGTTTCATGAAGAAACTGCAGAACCTTGGCGACTACCTTACAAGTGGGACAACTTATTAATTTGTTACCCTTTTATTTTCAAGTCTGTCAGCACTGCTATCAGTTTTTCATGATATAAACATAAATGGCTCTCAAAAGGCACTTCTATCAGCTTATGTAGTACCTGGTCAGCAAGAGGACTACAAATCATCCTGTAAAAAGAGCTTTGCATGTTCATTTTGAATATGAAGTATGATTATGTAACATCAAAAATATTTTACAATTGCTCGACATTAAAGTGAATGACATTTCATCTCTTAGACCAGGATAAACATATCACGTTATTGCCACTCGAGTACACTGGAACAATTAGATCCCTAAGGAAATAATTAACACGTATTGCTATGCATACATAGGAGCTTTCAACCGTTAAGTCACTTGCTGCCGTACACTTCTATAAATTTGAATGCCAACACACAGAAAAGAAAGCATAGGCCTCTGTTCAACAACCTAGAAAGGGAAGACTGGTACCTGATATATCTGTGAGTTCATTATTGTTGAGATAGAGCTCAGTCAAGCAACAGTTTTTGTTCAAGAAAGTCAAATCTTGGATCTGAAATTAGAGTTAGGAAAACTGCTATATGCCAGTCTAAATTTAACTTTGGAGAAGTATAAACACGGCCTCTTGAAAACTGTTTAACTGTAGGTAGCTTCTTACATTTCTGTTTAAGACTCTTGGTTTAAGGATTCACTTGACAGTTGAACCTTCATTAGAAATACTAATTACACATCAAATACACATAGCACAGCCTTAGCTAATTTTTTGAACTACAAATTTGGTATTTGTGTTTGGAAACAAATTTCATTGAATTACTGGTCTTCACATTTTCTTTTACTTCTATTCACATTTGAAATACTTTTTATTGTGAGAACACCCTTGTAGTATGTAATAATTCTACATTGACTTAAGAATACTCCAGAAATATATCCTTGGAGTAAGTCCAGCATCTAGTTTTAAAATTATTTCTTCATCAACTGTCCAAAGTGCATATATTTGTTCTATCTTTCCAAAACTGTCATTTAATCAGAATTACAGAATCAATTACAGTTACAGAAAAAATATGTATGCATGGATATATTCCCAACAAAGAGTTATCTTCAGTCCCTATGAAATCTCATACCCTTGCCTGGAGAAGCTCAGTTCTAATACTGTCTTGACTTCAATGCAAGGTAACATACACGCAGCGGGATACCAAGCTGACCATTATAACAGTTGAGAACCAGAAGTACTAACAGTGCCTAAGTATTTATCCTACATTTTAAATGCAAGAACAACAAACATAATTTTATTCCTGACACTTCTTTAATTTCTCTGATGCAAAGTCATTTGTTAGTGGGGGAATGACTTCAGTCCTTGAATTGTGCCACTGATTTTAAAACAAATGTGCTTCCCTCAGTGTATTAACAGTATCTGAAAGTTGGAAGGAGGAGAATAAGACGGAGGTTTTTCCATTCCTGAAGTTCTCTGAAACCCTCTTTAAAGTTCAGAATAATACCATTCTCTGAGTCTTGCTTCATGTCAGAAACACCTGGTTCAGTGAAAATGGCAATATTCTACAAATAAAAAAAATCCCATTCTTCACAATAACTATTGTATCCTGTAGAGTGTAAAACCCACACATACCTATCGGTGTTCCTCTATCTTTGACAAATTTGTTTTTTTTAGGATCATCTAAAATTTACTCTTTTTTCGTGATAAAATTATTGTGATGCATTTTTTAGGAAAGAAAAAAATATCTCAGATCTTCTGAGTTCAGAAAAATATGCTCCCCCTATTAGAGCATTTAGCTGAGACTTCTCCTAAGAAAAGATACTGAGTGGCTTCTCCACACAAGTTCTACAGAAAATGACATTTCCACACAAGTTATACAGAACAACAGAAGAATGCTCCTTGTTACTGCTTAGGCAGCAAAGTGAGATCTGTGCAAAAATCAGATTTATTTATCTTTTATGGTCAGCAAGGTCAGTTCTGCTTAGTCATCAGGCCATTTCTTGTTAATCTTTAGTGGAAAAAAGGAAAAAGTAAGGAAAAGCATTATTATACTTGGGGTTTTAGTTTAACCTTTTAATGTATCCATATTTCTGCTTTTTTTTTGAAAGTAGTTGGATAACCACAGGTCTTTCAACAAAGTCGACATAACATGCTATATAATTGATGTTAGCCTGGGGCAGCAGATATACATACACTCCTAAATGACATGGAATGTAAATTTTTTTTTTTTGCTGCTGCTCACAGAGCTACTTATTTACCTGAGCAAGCACTTCTGGTGTTTTAAGAACTTGAGCCCAGTGTGAAAGTCATGTAAACCACTGTACGCTAAGATATCTAAAAGCAGGTTATAAATTCATGGGGTTTATCACTTTTCAGCCCAAATTTTCTTGCTTTAAATTCCAGTGGCTAATGGTGAAGATTTGGATTCAACCATTTAATAATGCTTGGCTACGTATTTGGACATTTCTAAATCAGATAATTCTACTGTTGAGTAGATGATTTTGCTTAAGATACAATGTGCTTAGACTTGGCTGGAAACCATAGTGTCCAGAGATTTTGACAGCACATTGCCTTAAAACCCCTACAGGATATAATAAATGCTATAATCTAGATTTGCACAGATGGGGAAAGTAAGGTTTGTGTAACTGATTTAGGACCATACAGCGCATTGGAAACACAGATGGCTCAATGCTGTACTCTAATCGCTCACCTGGGAATCTCTCATAAATCAAACAAGTTTAGGTGATGCAACAGCCTCCGTAAAGACAGAAGATACCCCATCAACCCCATCAACCCCATCAACCCCAGCACTGCAGTGCTACTTCCTGTGCACAGGGAGAAGCACATTTGAAAGTGTCATATATCACCCTTGTGTGCATGAGAGCAAAAAGGAGTCACCTCAAACACCAGCCTGCCAGGGAACAAACTATGCATGTCTGCAAGGGCATAAAAAAAGAGCTATGCATTTCCTGCAGTCCACTCCTTTCCCGAAACACTAGGAAGCCCAGAAGTTGTTATAAGAATGCCTCACAGTCTTATCACCCCTTGGTCTGTTCGAAAAGCTGCCCACTCTGGCGGGCAGGGTATGCTTGCTATGAGCTACACTGGAAACTGCTATCCCAGACCTCAGGTATCGGTATGCTATCAGGCAATTTTGCCAAAAACTTAGTTTTAAATATACTCAATCTTTCCTCTTATTGCTAAGATATTAGCACAGAACCTCAGCTTCTTAAATACACAAAATTTATAAATGTGATGTGAACACCAAGAAAAATATATCAGCTTATACTCTGTAATGTAAACCAAAATACTGTTTCTCCAAAACTGTCATATTTACATCAGTTAAATTTGCCTGGAAATTAAAATAATTTATTAGCTTGACAATTATATAATACCTCACGTTAGAAAAATTAGGAAATAATAATCAGGGAGTATAGATGTATTGTTCTGGTCTTTAAAGGAATATCTTATTACCTTATTGTTGTTAATCCACAAATACCTTAACCTATGAAACCTTGATAGACTTGGGATACTTCTTAGTCCTCTGGTGGAAGAAAAAAAAAAAAGAGTAACAAATTTCTTAACATTAATGGTTCTCAATTGCTTTATAAACGGTTGGATTTTTTATAAATAATGTTAAATAAGCACTAAAAAGCCACACTTCTGTAGAAATCATAGCAGAGAAAGATGCAAAGAACAAGACTGCAGAGACAGCATAAGCATTCTAAACACCTGAAAGCATAACAAGGCCGTGGGTAGTAAAGCAATGGGAAAAAAATAAGTGATACATTTTTTTTTCCCATAACAGCATTTATTTTTCCAGGAACTATGAGTCCCATGTACTTTGCAGTTTGTAGAAAAGCTGCTGAGAACACAGGAGAAGCTTGGCATCCTGGAGACACAAACCTTAAAGGAAAATTGCTTTGGAGGTGCAGTGTGGATTGTCCAGCCAGAGTGCCAGAGAAGCCAACAGAAGACAGACACCAAGCACATCAACATGCGTTTCTTATTATTTTTCATATTAGTGCATATTGTGAAATCTTTTGCCCTTTTTTCACCTCTTTTCTCTCCTGTCCTCATATAAACTTAGTATTTACTCATATCCATTAAAAGTCTTGTTTTAAATCAAACTGTACATCCACTGAGGCTGGAACTATCTCCTATATGCTGGTAGGGTTTTTTGTTTAATCGTGTATCAAGCACTTTGAGCTTGCTAGTATACCATAAATAACAAATTACCTACTAACCAGAGAATATTATTGAGCTGCTGAGTAATTTTCACTAATTGCTCCTCCTTATTTCTCACTGCTTTTAAATAAATGTTCTTGATTTCCACTAGAATAATTATAGATGACATTTACATGACAAATTTTAATTAGCATAATAAAACTTTCCTCATGGATGTTAAGATGTTGCAAGACTAGGGACAGTGTTTCAGAAAGAACTAACAGAATTGATAAAAATTAACCTCACATCATCAGCCTAAGAAGATCTGCTTGTTTTCCAAATGTGAAGTCTAGTCCCTACTTTCCCATGGTTGGGTTTTTTTTTTCAACAAACCCTCCAGATACAGACAAAGGGGGAGTGGACATCTTTTCTGATATTGCATTTGAAAAAAAAAAAAAACCTGCCAAAAGCAAACCCTACGAAGTCGAGGTGCTGTACTTTTATTCTCCTGTATTTCTGAAAATCATATTACCCCACGCTGCTACTTTGTTAAACTGTTTATTTGGCTTCCTCCAATAATCCATGAAAACGAACCCTGCAAATATGTATTTACGTGCCTATTGTCACAAGTAACCAGAAAATACACTCACGCAAGTAGTAAACACAAGCAGGTGAGTGCTGATAGGACGTGCAGAGAGCTCTTACAGAGCTACTATCTAATTTTTCTGTATAGTTCTACCTGTACACCCCTGAACTATTTTTCAGGTAGCAAAGCCAAAATTTCTCCATATTCTTTGTCATTGCCATTCTCTTCCTAGTTTACAAGTTTACATTTTACTTGGCTTTACTCCCTCTCTAGCAACAGCCTCATCTTGACTATCTCCAAGCCTTGATCTGTTTGGGTTTTTTTCTGGTATTAAGGCATTTAATTTGCCTCAGGTAGAGCTTAATTCCTCCAACATTTTAAAAGAGCCTGTCCCTTTCTGTATGCCTTCCAGACTTTGCATGTCTCTTACAAACTGATCCTTTTTGGCCCGCAGCACTCTATTCCTACCTATTGCTAAGTTAATCAGTTTTCCTGGGATGACAGCTTTCAGTGTCCAAAAGTATATTTTTTCATGTCCTTTTAATAGTAGTGGTTTAAAAATATAAACTCATTCCCTCTTATTTGATTGACTTTAATTACTGTTTTTTCATTTTCTTATTTCAGCCAGCAGAAAATTACATCAAACCAACAGTTAAAGAGGCATGATCTGATACTGGGATTGGCTGAGAGTCAAGGTTTGTATAAATTGGTACAGAATAAAAGGAATTCACTTCTCTGCAATCATCAAAGAAGCCAGCTTGCATCACCTTTCTCTAAATGGTTTATGGGAAGACAGATCACTTCTATATCTGCCATCTGAACATTTTGTTTTATTCCATACCAAAAACTATTTCAAAGCCAGTGAGGGCACACATTTAAGTATTTAAAATCAGAAAATGTGCCTATTAAGACTGTATATACAGTCTTAATTCTTTTACACTTATGCATTATAATAATTTTCTTGTGTTGTTTAGAAAATATATATATGCATCTTGTAATTTTCTCATTATTTAAACTTCTCCCTTAGACTTTATGTATGTTTTCTTCTCTCTAAAATACGTATTTTAATATTGACAGTAACTAAATGTTTCACATTTTCTTTTCGCAAAGTATCAAATACTTTCTTGGTGTAAATCGGGAGATTGGCTAAGGAATTTAAAGATACTAGTGAGTGCATTTAGATTTCCAAGACCACCTGACTTCCACTAAAAACAGTCTAGACAATACTGAAATCCCACTTTTTTTTTTGCATTCATAAGACCTAGAGACTTAAAAAACGTGTCTCTCAATTATTAAACTACATTATTTCTTTACAGATGATATTAACTGTAAAAACACTAGATGCAGTTGTGAGGCTGCAGACAGGTATGCAACACTTGGAATTATGCCCTGGCCAGAAATTCAAAGCATGCTTTTCAGAAACTTTGAAGTATGCGCTGTCACGTATCCATCTTTCTATGGTAGCCTCTCAATATCCCAAAACATACACCTCTATCAACCTAGATCACCCACAGGTTCATGAAAGCTTTGCATGGTTTCTTTTCCTCAATCTGCCCTACATCTTGGGCTGTTTCATAAAGCTCTCAGAGGAGATCAGTCCTCTGATCAGTACTGCCAGCCCCAAACAAGTGTTCTTGTACTCCCTTCATGTTGCTCTGCCCTCCCTTCAATTCTTAACAGTAGAGACGCAGGTAATTTCAATGGTGCTACCAACGAGTTTTAGTGTTGCAATAACAGATTTCTTCAGGGAGGCCAGAAATTTGGCAGTTCTTAGACTGGGCTGGTCCTGTGTTTTTTCATTTGCCTTCTTGATACTCTTTCCACCCAGCCTTACAAGGAGCTAGTTAGAACAGGCAGAGATCAGCCCATTAAGCCTCACTCCCCTGCTCCCTGTGGTAGAAGCTCATGCAAAAACTCTCTGAACTTACAGACCCTCGAGCACTTCTGAGTTGCTGGAGAAGGATTGTGTACCTCAGGCTGAGGCAGTTAACTACTTCACTGTGAGTACAGCTCTACTGTGTATGTTCGTGTATCTTCACCGCTTCTTCCTACACAACGTGTATGGACCAGGTATAAATATGACTTACATTTCACACATAAATGATGGTCAGAGTATTTAATACAGAAAGCACTGTGAAAGGTCACCATTTACTGTGTGCTCTACTTTTAGTAAAAGCCAAACAAACATATTTTACTTACTGTCCAGCCAGATACAATACTAAGACATCCACATTCCTCTTAAAGCCACAGATCTTCAGCTGTTTTTCCACTGCCTGACAGCACACAGTACATTTGTCAGTATAATATACCGCATAAGTACAGATTCATTATAACACGTGCATATTCAGAGTCTAAATTAATATGTACATCGAAATTAATATATGCATCACAACATCTTGCAAACTACAACATAGTCTAGGAGAGATAAAGAGATATTATATTAGCAGCCTTTATTTTAAATTGATAAAAATACTCCAATGATTATGTTACACTTATGGTAATTTTCTTTTCCTGTGGAGTATCACAGTTCATAGGCATACAGTAAAAAAGTGGTCTGTTGACTGAAGAATGGGCTTCTCACTCCAGTCAGCCAAACAGTACAGGTAATCAACAAGAAAACTGCTTACCTTGCCATACAGTTGCAACTTTATTTTATGCAACTTTACTTTTTGCACACGACGTTTTAAAATTATGCATCCAGAAAAATCTGACTGTACATTTAATGTTGAAAAATATAGACACAATTTTGATTTTCAGAGTATACTACTGATGGGCTATAATTTGTAAAAGCAATGGATCCCAGTAACATCAGGATTATGGACCTCAGTTACTAGAGGCTGATAAAAAGTAAAATGGCTATGAGAAAAAAATGGTTTTACTACATGAGTTATTACGCCCAACATCATCAAGACCACTATTGTTTAAAACTGAAAACTGATGTAACTTTAGAAATGCAAAATAGCTTGGAAGCACCGATGGGCATGTCTAGAGCGGCCTGTATTGGCGGCACAATCATTCCAGTGTGTCCCGGGCGTACTGAACGCACACAAAATAACTGTGGGTGTTCTTCCAAACGTGGCGGACGAGCGGAGCTTGTGGGACTCGGCGCACACCAGAGCAGCCACTACCCCACGCAGCTGACGTGGGGACAGCGGCCTCTGCCCAGGAACTCGATGTGGTCACCAGCCTGACTGGAGCTGTCAGGCAGGGGGAAAAACTGGGACCAACGGCCACGTTTTTCTTTCTACACAGACAAAATCTGCAGACGGAATGAGACGCCCTGTCTGGACAAAAGCAGCTGTGTGACCACCTCGGGCACGTTCGCATCTGTCCCCGGGACTGCAGAAGGCGTTTGGCTACCAGACACACCAACGGGGCACAGAAATCCCCGACACTGCGTTCGACCGTCACCCTGAAGAAGGCAGTGCCCCAAGACCCGTATTTCTCAAACTCCATTATTTGACATGGCCTCATTCCCTCCCTGCCCCGGGAGCCCCTTTCCCAGTCCCGCTCGGCTCCGCCACACCGCCCCGCAGCAGCTCCCGCGGCTTCTCCCGGCAGAATCCCTTCCAGGAAGGGCAGGCTGCCGCTCCGGTGCCGAGACCGGCTGCCGCCCCGGGGCAGGCGGGGGTGCCGGGGCCGGCCCGCGCTGCCGGGGCGAGCGGCGGAAGCTGCCTTCTTCCGCCGCCGCGGGAGCGCCTCGGCACGCCCACACTCGGTGCGCCGCAGCCGCGCTCCCCGCTCCTGCGCGCCCCCGGCGCGGCACAGCGGGGGGCGAGGCCGGCACCGCCCGCCTGTGGGGCCGGGCCGGGGGCTGCGAGGGGCAGCGCTGCTCAGAGCGGCGGCCGCGGGCGGGAGGCGGGGAAGGCGCGCGTGCGCTGGCGGCGCGCCGGGGCGGGTCGACGGGAGAGGCCGACGCGCCACTCACCTGCCCGCCGGCCGTGGCGGCCGCCGCCATTTTAGAGCCCGGTTGCCAGTGGCTGGAGGGGGGCGGGAGCGCGAGCTGCCGGCGGCGGGAGGACGGGCGGTCCTGGCGGGGCCGGCACCGTTCCAGCCCCAGTGCTGCCGCAGAAACAGCGGCGCCTCCTTCACACGGCGGCGGGAGCCGGCGCCTCCGCTGGGCGGCCCGGGCCGGGCCGTTCATCGGACGGGAGGGAGCTCGATGGCCGGAGGGCGCCTCCGCAGAGAGCGCGGGCAGCCGGCGCTCGGGGGAGCCCCGGGGGGAATTCGGGAGAGACCTGCATTACCTGTGGGAAGTCTCCTGGGTCGTATTAGCTCACAATCCTGGAAAAGGATTTTTTTTGTTGTTGTTTTAAACTACATTCCTGTGTGGGTTTAGGGTTTGCTTTTTTTCCCAAAGCACAGAGCCTATATGCATGTATGTGTATGTGTCACTTACAAAGAGAACACTTGTGACTTTAATTTATAACTAATCTGCACCGTGTGTGTTTCTCACGTGCCACTCGTGAATCACCTCTGTGCCAGAGAAAAGGTCTTCCATGGCAGCTGCTGGAACGGGCCCACTGCTGCTGTGACAGTGCATTCCACGGAGTTTGGTTCTAAAGAAACACAAAACGTTTATGATATCCACATGTGCAAGCAACTGTTGCCATGTTGTTATTTTTATAACCATTTTACTGAAAAGCATAAGCTGAAAACCAGAAAAAGCCGTTTCCAGTGTGTGTGTGCACTTGCATGCATATAGGACAATGGGAAATGTTTGATCAAGCTACAACTATAATATGTCTGAAAACTTTGAGCTTTATTTAGAATTTAATTTACACAGAGTACTCAAGTTAGCAGAAATAGTCATTGTAAATTATGTGCAACTGATACACAAAGAGCAGGAGTTGTGTGTGCAAATACATGAATAAGCTGTCCCTCATGGAATTAATTATGTGCATGCCTTTGCTTGTTCAGACCACTGAAACTAGATGTAGTGTGTATGATGGAGGAATGGAACTACAGTACAAGTATTATATTGCAAATATCTAATTTTCATAGAAAAATTGTGTGGGTGGCTTCCATTTCAGCTAGGTAGCTTTAAACAAATAGAAACCTCAAATAAGAAAGACCAAATGTCTTAAAAGTATAAAACTGGCAACAGAAATGTCTTTAATTGCTTATTTTAGCTTCTAAAAATATCTCTAGAGTATAAGAAAAAACATAAGAAAAAGTAGTGGAGAAGAAGAAACTGGTACAGAGATCTGTATTTTTGTCATTTTACATGCAATTTGTGTGTTTTCAATCAGCAAGATAAAGTCACCACTTTAGAATTGTGAAAGGTGAGATGGTTATTAAAGAAAAAGTCAACTTTAATAATAAAATTGTCTTATCAACTAGTCCAATTAACATGATATGAGAAGCAAATTCAGTAGTCTAAAGTATGGAGAGAGAGGGAACCTCTAGAAGGTATTTTGTTGCATTCCAACACAAAGGTGTGACATACATGGATTGAGGTTTGTTTTGATATGTTTCAGTTTTTTGGGGTGCATGTCTCTAGTAATGACTGGTAGTTACAGACTTTGGATGCCTAAGTAGAGACTGTTTAAAATTCAATAAAGTTAAATCTCTTTTTCTTTCTGCATCTGTAAGTTGACGCTTAAAATCACCACTAAGTTTAAAGGAACTTGTGCAGAAAATGAATATTTTTGTATTCAGACTGAACTATCATTTTACACTGACTAGATGTTGTCCTTTTCCAAAATATGTAACCTATCACCTGTTTAATCCTATTCCTGGATTGCTGTGTGTAATTGTGTGTCCTTTGCGATATTCAGAAAGGTGACTTACTTGCTATACATATTTTTCCAAAAAGTTGTCATTATACTCCTGTGCTAAAAATACTTAATTTGCTTATATATGGATACGCAGTTGCAACAAGACAATGTGATCTTACAGCATGTGATAACAGAACATAAAAATAGGGGAAAACGGAGATCTGTTTTTACCGGCAAAGGTGGTAGGACAGAACAGGTGGTTATTCATTTTGTAAAGCACCAGGACTGCAGGTGCCTAGGGCAGTTCATTTGACCCACAGAGTAACACTTTTTATTTCCTAAGGGACTTCAGAGGCCTCCTAGTGCATTTGAGGATGTCCATGCTTCAGCCCTGTACTATGGGTAGAGGGGATTGCCATTGTCTCCCTTGAGAGACCACATAATAGAAACATAGATTTGCTTTGGATAATAAAGTTCAGATTAAACCCCGTTTAAAATGTGACCTCTATGTCCGCATTGCTGAGCCCCTGTATAGGGGCTAAGATGCTTTCTAGTCCAGTCTCCCACATTTTCCATCCTCTCTGGGGAAAATATGGTGGGAAGAGTTTCATCACAGTCTAGCGAGTGACACTTGGACAATAATTAGGTGATGGACCAAATCATTCTACTTTTTTTTTTTTGACTTCCCACTGATTTCAGTAGGGCTTTACCGAAAAATTGATAGCACAATGACTCTTTGTAACTTAACCTGTTGTTCAATAGCTGTGCAAGATGCAACATGCTAAACCCCATGTCTAATATGTGATATTTTAATCACCAAAGTTTATAATCTTCAAAACTCTGTTGTTCTTTGCCTATGATATTAGAACTATGTTATTTATTTTTCAGGGTTTATATTTGACTTTTGTTTTTCAAGTCCTGTATGACTTCTAAAGATTACAGTTTTGAAGGTCTCCGTTTCTCTATATATTATACTAGTAAGATTTTTGTTTCATGCGATGTCCTAAATATTTTAAGTAAAATCTATTTTCATTTTCATGCAGATAATTTAAACTACTTGCGTATTAGTCTCACTTTTGTAGTCTTACTGACCCATCATTTAATGTTGACCCATCATTTAGTGTTTCAGTGCATCTTCCTGACAAGGTCTGCAATTTTACAGCATATTTATTTAGTGTAAAAAGGAAAATATTTAACAATGAAAACCAAAACATGGTAAGATTGCACTCACCACTTCTTTGAATAAATTGATACAGTATACACCATTACAGTATGGTGCTTGCACAGTTCTTTCCTGTACTGTCTTCTGTAATTGAATACTTCTCATCAAAAGTACTGTGCTGTATGGCTTTTTCATGAAAGGTATTTTTAAAAACTGCATCTTCATTTTATAGAATCAACTAATTTATGTTGGAAGGGATCTCTGGAGGTCATTGAGTTCAACCCCCTTAAGAACACAGATCCTACTACAGAATTATTTTCCATCTCACATGTTAGTACAGTTCTGCATACTTACAGAACATCCATCAAAAAACAAGAGAATTATCTGGGATAAATTTCAAATTGCCTGTGTTATACTAATGCTACGGAGAAACTAGTACAACTAACTTGCTTTTGAGGTTTTAAGTAAATTTCACTTGGAAACGCGTGAAGTAAATGCAAAATATTGTACATAAATGCATATTTCCCTTTTTCGTCTTGTTACCGGAAATATTTTATCAGTGTTTATCAGGTGAAACGCAGAGGCCTCAGGAAAGATCAGTAGGATATCCCACCTGCATTCCAGCTATTGCTCCAGGAGAGTGCAGGTCTCCCGTAGGTCCAGTAGCTGCAAGCCCTGTGCAGATGTTTCAAATACTTAATGCTGTCTAAAGCATTCAGGCATTTGAATCACTTCTCTCACTAATACTACTAATCTTGTTGATGGCACTGATGACATCCCAGTGACTCTAACAAGTTCAGGAGCAGAATTTTGGGAGAATGTATTTTTTCCAGTAAACAATAGAAGCTTGACCCTATACTTAAACAGTTCAGAGTATTTTCATTTTGAAGCTAGTGATTAACTTGAATGGTTAGACTATTGCCTGGGAAACAAGAGATTTGAATTCTTTAGTTTTTCTAGTATTATGTGTTGTTGCTCACCAGCCTGGGCTGCGGCACCAAGGACGCTGTTGCATCCTCCACAGCCAGGAGGAAATGGCCTGCCTCTTGTAGGCAGGATAGGTACCTTGAGTTGAGTAGTTAATTAGTAGTTCATTATCTCAACTCAGTCCAGCTGGGTAAGAATGATTGGTGCCATAATTCCCCCTTTTTGTTTTACCATTTTTTGTTTTCACAAAGGCTTTATGGGTGAGCAGAGACCCAGCCCATTCATCCAACTCCAGCACACTTCCCTCCCGCAAATACCACGTCGGGGCTTGTGGCTTTACCTTCTTCTCCGAAGGACTCTCACTCGAGCTCCCAGCTCCAGCTCTTTTGGCTCAGGCTCCTTTGGCTCGGGCTCTCAGCTCGGCGAGGGAGTTGGGGCTTCCCAGGGTCTCATGGATGTATCACGTCGGGGTCACCAGTTGTCGCTCACCAGCCTGGGCTGCAGTACCAAGGACACTGTTGCATCCTCCACAGCCAGGAGGAAACGGCCTGCCTCTTGTAGGCAGTATAGGTACCTTGAGTTGAGTAGTTAATTAGTAGTTCATTATCTCAACTCAGTCCAGCTGGGTAAGAATGATTGGTGCCATAATGTGTAATATAAATTAACGTATGTTACCCAATGGTAAGTGTAAGGGAAGAAGACAAAATAGTCCACGTGCAGCTTATGGCAAAATTGCCCCAGCAGACTGCATCATATGGATGAACTAGCTCCTTCAAATCCAGCTTCAGTCTTGACTAGACATCTGAATACTACCCTGGAGAATAAGGACCACCACCACAAATGTGACAAGCCTGATGCCGAAGATACGTAAATGCTCAGTCTTATTTTTCTATCAGCACAATTTGGATGTATCCTTCATTTCAAAATAACCAACTCTTAACTTTGTTCTCTGGCCGTTCTACACGCAGGAGCATTCCTGCAGTCCATCTTCCAAGTCTGATTGACAGTCAGAAAAGAAATTTGTGTCTGCTGCAGCTCTTTTATGGGTATGTAAACAACATAATGTCAGATGACGCTATTACTCTAGTCTCAGAAATTTACATCCTAATGTTTCAAAATGTTTGTGCTGTATGTGGTGGGGTTTCAGTAGCAGGGAGGGGCTGCAGAGACAGCCCCTGTAAGGTTATGCCAGAAGCTTCCTGGGCTCCAAAACCGGTGGGACCCACCTCTGGCCAGGGCCGAGCCAACCAGCGACTACGCAAATGCCGTATTTAAGAAGGGGACAAAGGAACCTGAACGAGGCAAGACCTGCTGTGAAGACGGGGGGAGGCAGAGGCGGGCTGGCCTGCCCCTGCCCCGGCCTCCTGCGCGGTGTGATTATAAAATCACATATGGGTAGAGCTGACTTCCGCTCCTACAGAAATATCTGTGTTTTTAAAAAAGCGATGGATGTGTTCTGTAAGGTGTACCAGCAGACGTTAAAAGGAATTGCCATCTTAGAGAGCTGTTCTACCTTTATATAATTCAGTGTATAAACACTGCTTTAATCCATAATACAGCTTTCTGCTCTCCTAAATATATTTGATAATTGCTCCAACACCACAGTAAGCTCACTTTTGGCAAATTGTAGGTGGTTTTTTTTTAATTAGCAAAGAGTAGCATTTCATGGTTGTACAATCTCTAAGCACCAGCTGCAGTATTTTCAATCCATTTACTGTATCTGTATTTCCCCAGTCTCCCACTAGTTTGATTCCTTCTTAGACAATTGTTTCAAGTAGCTGCAGGTGTCAGAGCTACCTGATTGTTTGCCTTGAGGAAACAGAAGATTTGCTGTTAGTTAAAGGTTATTGATACAAGGAAGCTCCCTGTTTTGTTTGTCTGCTTATTGATGAATAGGAATAACTTTCCATTAAAAGGTGTATGTCTGATGCGATAAAAAAATTTACACTCACATACATACCTAGCATTGGTTTTGTCATTTTTAGCTCATTCAAGGTGATAAGAAGATTTTCACCTAAAAAATATTAGTCAAATATACCGTTTTGTTAAAGCCAAACATTTTTAGGAAGTTCTAGTGATCCAGGAAACTTATGTAACTTCAGGATGGAAAGGAGAATTGTAAGAGCTGAACTTTTGGATTTAAAAAGTACTACTTTGAAACAAAGGCTTTCACAAAAATGTTTAAAATATTTTGTTCAACAAGGACATAGTTCAGAGTTTTGAAATACTTTTGCAAAATGGAGTGGATGCCTTCTAGTTATTTCTTTGTTGCCTTACTATCTTTTAGTAGTGACATAAATTGGATCTTGCTATTGTAGTTCTGTTTTCCAGGACCATCACTGTTTTGCCAGACAGTTCAGAATACAGCTGGGGTTTATTTGCCTTCAAATTATTCTATCTCAAAATTCGTAATCCTGGTTACAACAAAAAATCATAGATTAAATTTAAGGTGGAATGCTGTAATAATTATTATTGATTCAGTTTAACTGTGCAAGACATAGAAAAACCACCCTAGTTAAACTAGTCCACATAATAAAGAAGAAATTAGTGTATCTATAAAGATAATCCTAATCCTCGATTTCTCCAATTTTTAAAATCTAACAACATACATTCCACGAAATTCACGCCAAACTATCTGTCATTATATTTACACAGTTTTGGTTCCCAATTTGATGCATTTTAATTTTTCAGAGTTTCAGAAAGTAACAAATAGCCATCCTCTGAAAATCCTCTAGTCCTTGTTACTTTCTAATTCATTCTTTATGTCCAGGAATTTAGTTTTTACAACCTGTTTCAGAATCCTCTATCAAGGATGTATGGGGATATATTGTGAATATGCTCAAGTAGGAGGAAAAAAGAGTCAGATTTCTAAGCTGAAAGTGTGAACTCAGCTTCAACAGATTGTATTAATTCTTCAACCTTAGTAATCGACATACCCAAAGCAAAAATACAGTAGTTTGGGATAAAATTAGAGATCTCAAAAAAAATTCTTAGTATTGCAGTTTCCCTTTGGTGCTCTGGGACAAAGTGCAGTTCTAGTAAGTTTTTAAAAATTAAAGCTTAGCAATCTGATTGACTTAGAAAAATGATCTATGCTAGGCGTTTTGGAAGGTGATATTAGACCCTTCCTTGTAACTCTAGATGTGTGAATAGCTTTTAAATCTAGTCCTTGGTTTCAGCTTGAAAGACAACAAAAAATGTACACATTTTCTGAAACTAGACTTTATATATGTAAATGCCTTGATTAAAATATTCTGTAGGGCCAGGAATAAAATATTGCCTAGTGTGCACTGCAATAGTTTTCTACAAGACTTCCACTGCCTGCCAGTGCATTGTTGGGAATCAACTGGAGCTGGATATATATCTACAAGCTTTTTATACAGCACCATCTTAACTCTCAGAACGGTCTAAAACACGTACTATTAGAACATTAATAACTGCCAGTAAATTTGATGTTTTTTAATGCTAATGCCAGGTCACTAGTAAGCAGTGCTGAATATTTAACCCCAGGGTAGATGGGATTGTAGTTAAATACTGTTTTTTTCCCAAATAATCACTAGCAAAAAAAAACTTTTTACTACAAATAGTAACAAGCTGAAGTGCCATTCACTGCAACTGGCTTTCTGTGGTGGGTTTTTTTTTTTTTTGGTTTATTTCCCCCCCCCCCCGCCTTATTCCTGTGCTAACCACATACATAAACAGCTGTGGCATACAGTGTGTGTACAACAGTACATCCTGAACAATTTTCTCTGATCTTCTCCCATACTGCCGAAAAGAACCAAAGAAGTGCCAATTCATGTTTTAGAAATATTTTTAGAAATAGCTTCAACAAAGATAGAAAGCAGTTCTGCAGAATTCTCACAGAACTTCAAAAATGACACAAATGAATATTTGGAACTGGTAACTGAGACACCTTACACTAAACTTCCAAACTTCGAAGCATCCTCAGTCACCTCTGCAGGGCACTCAGAGCGCACAATAGAGTGCACCACCTCTATCCTCCATGCTCCGATTGCCTTCAGGACTTCACTGTTGGTCTTTAAAGTTCTTAATTGTGCAGCTCGGTATTATACTCTGACTCAGCAGATGCATTTACACTGATGATCCAGTATCACTTATGTTGTATGGCCCATGTCATTTTGTGTCACGAGGATAGAGGAGAATGGTAGACAGGAAGAAAGAAAAAAATTAAGACCTTTATCCAAATTTAAAAGGCAGACATATGAATTACAAAACTTCGTATTGCTGTGCCTGACTCCTGGAAACCTCTCACTTACAGGAATTAAGAATTTTGAGGGAACTTGCCATGTTCAATGCCCTGGAAAAATTAGATGTCTAGAAGGGGATTGATTGGAATCGGTTTGCAGGGCAGATTGTAAACTTAGCTAGCCAAAAAAATATGCAATTTGCAGCTGTGAATTCTGTGGGAGTTAGGTGCCCAAACTAGCCCAATGCCCTTTTCCTCTGCCTGTAAAGAATGAAGAGAACATTCAGAGGCAATTTTCAGGCAGGGGCACTGTACTCAAAGGGACTCCCGTTATCCCTGAGACTGTCCAGCATCAGCACAACGTGCCAGTTGCATTAATCTCTCTGTTTGCACTTTCTTCTAAGAGTCTTCTATGCCCCAAATCCAATGAGTACAGAGAGCTCCAGATCACTGCTCTGCCAGACTTGCAGCAGGAATTTCAATCTAAGCCTTCCATGAGCAAAATGTAATTGCTGGTCCACTGGCAATGGTGAAACTATTCCACTTAACTTTTTTTTTGCTAAAGTTTTATTGACAACAAAAACTGCTCTTAAAAAAAAGACAGGGATAGACTGCCTTCCATGCAGGTGAAAGCTTGTTTAATTGTTCCCTTAAAGAAAGATCAATAATATTACGGCTCAAAATTTTCTAGGATATCTATATACCTTACAGCTTTTTTGTAAGCCCAGCAATCAAAATTAATCTCATTAGTTTGTGTGAAGGGATAATTTAATCAATAAATCCTGAAGCTTTATACCAAGGAAGTTATTTTTATCCATGTTTTACTCATGGAGACCTCAAAGCACAGAATTCTAAAAGCACAGAACGACAGTGATGGAAATAAAATGAAGATCTGCTGACCTGAACTCTATGCCCAAATATCAGGCCTCCCTGCAATTGGAAAGAAAAAAGAAAACCAACTAGAAAGTAGATTTAAAGATATTTTAATAAAATAGTTTTAAAAACTTTTAAATACTTAAATGCATGCAGTGAAGCTTGAGTCTGAGAAGAATTTTTTGAAGTGCCTGGCAACTGGTACTCCTACATTCTTGTGTGACTGGGACACTCACAGAATATAGTGATTGTTTCCACATTCCATCAGAAATTTTGAAATAATTTTTTATTCCAATTTTTGGCTGAAAAGTGGGATGTTTTTCAGAGAGAGAACATACTCTCCCTCAGCCTGTGCTTTGTCAAAGTGAATTTGGTCACTCTTCTAGAAAGATGTCTCCGTATTTAATACTAACTTTTGAGACAAACAACTTTTAAATGGGAACATTGTTTTATTCTCTCAGCCTCACAAACTAAGAACTTCCTTTATATCTCATTTTGCGAGGGTAGATAGCTTACTATAAGAACATACAAGAAAAACTGGAAGTTGAATGGAATCCAAGTCCGTACTGTGAGAATGTATTTTCATATTTAAAGGACAAAGACACAACTTATACAAATAAGCAATTTTAATTGAAAAATGCTGACAAAATCCTAAGTATTTGGACTGTACAATCTGTTTTTGATTTCAGACATAAAAGAGTCTTAATTTTATAGAAAAGACATGATGACACTATGTATTATTCAAAGTTCTCAATTGTCAGTATAAATATTATGATCTTGTTCAACAGTGAGGGGATTGTATTCGTTTTGGCAATATTCAAAATGCAATCAAGCATAGATTATGAATGCCTTTAGACACTGTGCAATGGTGCATAAAACCAATCAATTATCCTTTTTGTCTAGGCTTATCTGGCATTGAGACTAGAAACCTGTTCTATTGTGAATTGTATGCACCTCAAAAATACATACAAACTATTTTCATGTTTCTGTTTGCTTAATTAGTATACATGACATTCCTAGTTGTACTGGGCATGGGAATCTTTACCATCCAATTTTCACGTGTCCTACTTCTATGAAATTTATCTAGGAATTAAATAAATCCAGTTTATCACTCTTTAGAACCTTGTTGTATGTGTCTTCTTGTCTCAGTCGCATGTGGTACCTCACCACGTTGTTAATCAACATGTGCAGCATTGAACTCACAATTGTGGGGCACACCATGAGATTTTTGCAGCGTTTTGAACTCCACATGAAAGTAAAGGACTAAATGTGTTTGCAGCACGGTTCCCTGAATAATTGCTTGAATTATTCCGCCAGTATAGGTCAGTTTGGATCTTTGCCACTCCTGCTATTCGTAATCCTGATCAGAAATAGGCAATTGTGCCAAACTGTGCATCCTGTCAAGCTGCTCATATGAAACGCAGCAGCATCAAGGAATTTCCTTGAATGCTATACAGTGGCCTCCCACAGAGGAATCACAGAATCACAGAATGTTAGGGATGGGATGGGACCTCAAAGGATCATCTAGTCCAGTCCCTCTGCCTGAGCAGGACCACCTAGATCAGATCACACAAGAACACGTCCAGGCGGGTTTTGAACACCTCCAGAGAAGGAGACTCCACAACCTCTCTGGGCAGCCTGTTCCAGTGTTCTGTTACCCTTACTGGGAAGAAGTTCTTCCTCATGTTTAAGTGGAACCTCCTATGTTCCAGCTTATATCCATTTCCCCTTGTCCTATCATTGGATGCCAGTGAGAAGAGCCTGGCTCCGTCCTCATGACAGTCACTCTTTACATATTTATAAATATTAATGAGATCCGCCCTCAGTCTCCTCTTCTCCAAGCTAAAGAGACCCAGCTCCCCAGAGCCAGAGAAAGATACTATATTCTCTGAGCTTCCTCCACATCATTTTGCTTTATTCAAAATGTTAAAACCCTTCTCTTCTTGGCTAAATAAGCTATTTGTTTAAGACTTGATTCCAATCAGTAATCCAGTTCACCATTACATTAAAAACGGCACATCTCATTTTAGCACAACTAAAGGCATGTAAGGCATGGAAGATTTTTCCACATTCCTTAGTATATGTTGCATTTAGAGGATGCTCTCTTCAATCATACTATTACTATCTTGACAGTTTCATCATTGTTATTCATGAGGACTTCTTGATTTTATCTGCAAGTTGTTCAAACTTGTCAAGATGATCACATAGCGATGACCTTGAAATGAGAATGAATGAGGCCTTTGTATTCTATAAATCAGTAACAGCATAACGCTTGTGTTTTTAACCCGGGAGAAAACAAGATAGCTTCCTGTGGCCATAAGCTTCTGGACTCGTACATAATACTTGTTACAAATGCAAAATTAAACCTCTAACATATGAGGTGGAAAAACCACCCCTCAAATGAAAGCAGAAAGGAAAGTTTTCAAAACCAGTGTTCAACCTAAGTTGCTAGAGCAGGAGAAATAGTGAGTGTCAGAGAAAGCAATGAATATATATGATTCAGAGTCTTTGAGGAAAACTTTAAAGGCATTCCAGAGCCTAACATAATTAAAAGAGCTGTAGACAGATAAATGCATTAAAGGAATAACCAAATAACACATTAGAGGAAAGTGTAAGTATTACTGAAGCACAGCTAAATATATTAGCCTGCTATAGCAAAAATAAAGTACTCCTCAAAATTTTAAATTTGAAGTTAATGAATAGCATTAGGTATAAAATAGCAGGTTTAAATTAGTAAGGGAGGAAAATCAAACTGTATTCTCCAGAATTAATTTTTGTTAACACTTAGGAATAAGCAATAAGGAAAAGTAACCTGTCTTACTAGAAGAGCAACTATCAGAATGATTAAATGGCAACCTTCAGTTTCATTTTCACCAGTATGGCAATTGGATCCCACAATTTGCTGAGAAGCTCTCAAACAAACTTAAAAATTCTGTTTAAGAACATGTAGCTATAAGGACAACTTAAATGAATAAGGGATTGAGCAGCTACCTTATGAGGAGAGACTAAAAAGGTTGAGAGTCTTCTGCAACGAAAGGAGAAGGCTAAGAAGAAAAGGGATGAAGGGTTACAAAGTCATGAAAGTAGTGGATAAGGTGAAGGCAGAACTTTTGTTCACTCTATCCTGTAATACAAGAACTTAATAAAAATAATAGAACATCAGCTTAAAACATAAAAACCAAAGCATTTCTTTAAACATAAGGTAGCAGACTTCCGGCATTTGCTATCACATGAGATTGTGGAGGCAAACTTTGTCAACAGGTTCAAAAGGGATTAGACAAATGACAGACAAGATTGCCATAGGGATCACCACAGGGCAGGGATGTACCTCTGGCATCCCTAATACGACAACAGCGTATCGTGGGACGTGAAAGAGGAACAGACCTCTGAAAACAGCGGGGCTTGTTGTTCTCTGTGGATAGCCTCTCCAATTGCCACTGCTGGAGACAGAAAAGTGGGCTGGATAGACCATTGGTCTGACCCAGTAAAGCCTTCCTTACATTCTTAAAATAAAATTAGGAGCTCCACTTAAAGGCAAGCAGCAATCTGATAGGCATTACTAATCCTAGAAGTGAATGTGAAGCTTGAATAGTTACATTTGTTGTTAAAATAACTTAAGAAATAAAGTCAAAATTGGATGTGCCTAGTAAAAATAGTTTTTGTAAATGATGTTCTTTCTTTACAGGAATAATTCTGCTTTCTGAATTGTAAGAACTTGTGGTTACTTTGTTTTAAACATGTAGCTTGTGTATTTTAAGATTCTATATTGTATCATATAAGGTGAAAGTACTATATGATTGAATGTGCTTACAAATTTACAGCTGGGCTTAACCTAGAAACCAGCATACAGCAACATATAGCTTGTTAGAAATATAGTGGTGCCAATAATATTTCCCACCACACTGCTTTATTTTTACATTTATGATGTAGAAAAATCCAGGCTATAAAACTCATTTTGTTGGCATAGAAAGAGGATGATTGTGTGAGGTTTTGTTGAGAATGAGCTCACAAAAGATCTGTAAATTTTCTGCACATCAGCTATAATTATACACAGATGCAATTTTCTGCCTCCATTTTTTTTTTTTTTTAATTTAAAAAAAGACACTCTATCTCTCTATTTGGTGCTTCACAAGAAATATAAAAGTAGCAGACAAAATGCATTTTTCAAGCTTCTCTGCTTCTAAGGAAATCTCTCAAAATGCTCATCCTTTCACAGCAATAAAAAGAAAAAAAAAAGCCACCAAAAAAACCCCAACCATGTTCTGAAAATTGATTGTTCTGGGCTCTGTTTGACTAAGGAGAAAAGTTTTGATCTAGGACTTTTTATTTAGTTACTAAACTACATACCTTAGATTCATATAACAAATCTTCAAGCATACAGGACCCTGCCCCATCTGCGTTTCCATTTTGAAGTTCAGTTTGCTGGATGGACTGAAGCTTCCAGTCAGATTAACAAAGCCCATCTAGGTAGTGTCTGGTCTGCAGGTAGGTTCAGGTGAGCCACATGACCGATGTCTACATTACTAAGTAGAGCAGACTAATAAGAAAGGATTTGTGGCATGAAAGAGTTACTGCTGAGAGCTTAACATCCCCACCACACATGTCACGAAGGTTTACTTAGGGGTGTTCTAGTCTGGTCCTGTGGCTGGAGAGCATTAGGTGGGCTTTTTGAAGGATATATGGAGGTACTTAATGACTTTTGCTTCAGTCTTCACTGGCAAGAGCTCTAGCCACACTGCCCAAGTCACAAAAGGCAAAGGCAGGGACTGGGAGAATGAAGAACTGCCCGCTGTAGGAGAAGATCCGGTTTGAGACCATCTAAGGAACCTGAAGCTGCACAAGTCTGTGGGACCTGATGAGATGCATCCGCAGGTCCTGAGGGAGCTGGCAGATGAAGTTGCTAAGCCACTTATCCATCACATTTGAGAAGTCATGGCAGTCCGGTGAAGTTCCCACTGACTGGAAAAGGGGAAACATAGCCCCCATCTTTAAAAAGGGAAAAAAGGAAGACCTGGGGAACTACAGGCCAGTCAGTCTCACCTCTGTGCCCAGCAAGATCATGGAGCAGATCCTCTTGGCGACTATGCTAAGGCATATGGAAAAAAAGGAGGTAACTGGTGACAGACAACATGGCTTCACTAAGGGCAAAATTGCCCCTGACAGATTCGGTGGCCTTCTACGATGGGATTACAGCGTTGGTGGATAAGGGAAGAGCAACTGACATCATCTACCTGGACTTGTCCAAAGCATTTGACATTGTCCTGCAAGACATCTTTGTCTGTAAATTGGAAAGACATGGATTTGATGGATGGACCACTCGGTGGATAAAGAATTGTCTGGATGATTGCACTCCAAGAGTTGTGGTCAACAGCTCAGTGTCCAAGTGGAGGCCTGTGACGAGTGGTGTTCCTCAGGGGTCAGTACTGGGGCCGGTGCTGTTTAACATCTTTGTTGGCAACATGGACAGTGGGATTGAGTGCACCCTCAGCAAGTTTGCAGATGACACCAAGCTGTGTGGTGTTGTGGACACGCTGGAGGGAAGGGATGCCATCCAGAGGGACCTTGACAGGCTCAAGAAGTGGGCCTCTGTGAACATTGTGAAGTTCAACGAGTCAAGTGCAAGGTCCTGCACATGGGTCAGGGCAATCCCAAGCACAAGTACAGGCTGGGCGAAGAATGGATTGAGAGCAGCATTGAGGAGAAGGACTTGGGGTTGTTGCTTGATGAGAAGCTCAACATGAGCCGGAAATGTGCACTGGCAACCCAAAAAGCCAACCATATCCTGGGCTGCATCCAAAGAATCGTGGCCAGCAGGTTGAGGGAGGTGATTCTGCCCCTCTACTCTGCTCTTGTGAGAACCCACCTGGAGTACTGCCTTCAGCTCTGGGGCCCCCAACATAAGAAGGACATAGAGCTGTTGGAGCGGGTCCAGAGGAAGTCCACGAAGACTATTTGAGGGCTGGAGCACCTCTCCTATGAAGACAGGCTGAGAGAGTTGGGGTTGTTCAGCCTGGAGAAGAGAAGACTCCAGAGAGACCTTCTAGCAGCCTTCCAGTACCTAAAGGGAGCCTACAAGAAAGCTGGAGAGGGATTTTTTGCAAGGGCTTGCAGTGACAGGACAAGGGTCCAAGGTAATGGTTTTAAATTGAAAGAGGGTAGATTTAGGTTAGACCTAAGGAAGAAATTCTTCACTATGAGAGTGGTGCAGCACTGGAATAGGTTGCTCAAAGTGTGGATGCCCCATCTCTGGAAGTGTTCAAGGCCAGGTTGGATGAGGCTTTGAGCAACCTGATCTAAGGGAAGGCATCCCTGCCCATGGCAGGGGGCATTGGAACTAGATGATCTTTAAAGTCCCTTCCAATCCAAACCACTCTATGATTCTATGATCTTCTAGTTTGATCCTATCCAAAAGGAACCTAGTTCCTATGCTTTGAAATTGCTTCGTGACATGAATAAATGCATGGTAGATACTCCAGAAGGACACACTAAAATGCTAATGGTGAAATGCAGCCATGCATTTCATTCAAAATTAGCTACATTTCAGTACTTTAAGCACAAACTTCTTTCACAGTAAGGGTTACTTAGAGACCATGCTTGTGGAGGATTTGGATGAGAATAGTACTTCTAAACTTCCTTTAGTATGAGACTAGATAAGGCTAGGGAAACTGTAAGATATCGGAGCAGATATGAACTTTATAGAACAAAAAAAAAAAGAACTTGTTTGCAAATATAAATTTTTGCCTTAACTACATTTATCCACCAGATGGTGTCCCATAACATATCCTTTAGGAGCTGTCTGAAAGAATGAGGAATGGTTCTACATCTATTTCACAGATGCTAACACTGGATTTTTGAAACTCACAAGTATTTTTCAATACTTGAAAGCTCAAGAAAAGATTTAAATTTTACCAAAATGCCATATCTGGAAAAAATAATGGTAAACAGTGCTCCTTATTGCTGTATTACATTCTGCCCATTTTCATCTTTCAATGAGCCATGGAGGCAGGAAGCTCTCAAGTGTTTGTAGTTTATCAAAAGTGTAGAAAAACTGCATGGTTTAGAGAATATTGACACTAAACTAATGAATTCAAGTTGGTTTAGGAAAAGGTTGGGCTTATATAAATAGAAAATATTCAACAGTCTACTCAAAGACAAAATTTTGAAAAGGGAGGCCACTAAAAAGTGGAAAAATAGATTCTTTTGATTAATGACTCAGTAGTGGAAGAATGTTACCCATACCCATCTGTGTCCCAGACAAAGTGAAGGAGATGGTTTATCTCCTGCCAGGACAAAAGCCAGCACAAAAGGAAGATCTTACAATGGAGAATTCTGGTGAATCTTCACTTATGGTACCCCATGGAGTCTGTAGTAACAATGGGGAAAGGAAACATGACAGACTATAAAAAATCTCACAGAAAGCCAGAAGAAGATGAGAATTTAAGTTTTTTACTGAATAGGGCCACAGGTGTGTATTTGAATGGAATTTCGTTCTGTGTTTAAGAAAGTATACAAAATAACTTAAAATTCTCTACTAGCAGAACAGTAAGACAGGAAAAAACAAACAGACAATAAAAAAAGAATATATGGTTCCTGTGTTCCTGTAGTGTGTCATTCATTATGCATCTGTTGACTAAACTGAAAGAGCTCATGACAGTACCATCTGTACAAAGCACTTCATAAATTTTCGATATTTAAGCCAACACTTCCAATACTATTTTCAAAATGAGGAGTCTAAAGCTGGTTCTTAAATCCATGGTCCAATTCTCAGTTGTATCAACTGCCCAACCATATCTACCGAGTCAGTAAGAACTACAGTGCTCGACATTTTAATATAACTTACACAGGTTTCCAAACTTTTCCCGTCTCCTTTGCCACTGCTTTTATGCACTCTGCTGGTATGTGGGGCATCAGTATAATTGCTAAGGCCTTCTGCGGATTCAAGAGTTTGCCCTCATGAAATACAGAAGAAATATACCTCCAGGGGATGGAAATATTGGTTTGAAACCACAGTACTTGCCTGAACACGTAACCTTGCCCCTAGTTCACATCAAATGACACCAACCTTTATCCCACAGTTCTAGGAACACATTAGTTTCATGTCTATGAAAGCACCAACCTCCTGATTTGTGTCTAGCTTTAGAACCAAAGGCAATGTCTGTATTACTTATTCATAAACCAGTACATTTCAGTGAAATTGGTCTAGTGATTCTGGAATTTCTACTGTAAGATGTTTCTAGACAGAATGCATAATTGGACTGTGCAAGGGTACCAAAGGCCAGCATCCAAGAAAAAGTCCCCAACCAGACTGAAACAGGCACACTTCTAATTATATAATTTTTATATGTCAAAAAACAGGGATGAGGCGGGTCCACCTCAACTAATTAATTTTCCAGCAGTATCTACTTGCATGATGGAGCAAAGCTTGTAAAAGGTGGGGACACATATAACTGGTTTATTAAAGAATTCTTCCCTTTGAAACTGCTGAGAATTTGACAGCATTGTTCTTAAATTAGATTTTTGTGACGAATGCCTTGATGTTTTGTACTCTGTGTATAGTAGGCCTCATACCATATTCTTAGAGACAAAAATAACTCCTTTGTGTTCATCTGAGTAGCTTGGTAGCTGTCTGGGAGACTGAACGGTGATAAATGAGAGAAATAAAAGAAGACTTAGAGATTACTGAAACCTAGTGTGCCTGTACCTTTACAAGGGAAAGTACCGGGTAGTACTATAGACGAGAAATCTTTTTGTAGCCAAAAAAAAATGAAAGTTCAAACCTTCAGACTAGAGATAAGACATACATTTTTAATGGCAAGGGTGAATGTCCGGATTAGCAGAAGAGATAGATTCTGCATCTGCTGAAGTCTTCCTTCACATTTCAGTGCTTTTCTGAAACATAGATTCATAGATTTCTAGGTTGGAAAAGACTTTAGAGATCATGGAGTCCAACCATCCCTAATCCCCATTAAACCATATCGCTAAGTAGATCATCCACCCTATTCTTAAACACATCCAGGGATGGGGACTCAACCACCTCCCTGGGCAGCCTATTCCAGTGGCTGACAACCCTTTCAGAGAAGAAATACTTCCTAACATCCAACCTGAATCTCCCCTGACTAAGCTTATACCCATTTCCTCTTGTTCTGTCACCCAACACTAATGTAAAGAGCCCTTCCCCTACCTCCCCACCATCTTTTCTCAAGTATTTGTAGGCTGTAATCAGGTCTCCCCTCAGCCTCCTCTTCTCCAGGCTAAACAGCCCCAACTCCCTCAGCCGCTTCCCGTAAGTTTTATTTTCCAGCCCCTTGACCAGTTTAGTCGCCCTTCTCTGGACTCGCTCCAGGAGCTCAATATCTCTCTTAAAGTGAGGGGACCAAAACTGGACACAATATTCCAGGTGCGGCCTCACCAGTGCCGAGTACAGGGGCAGGATCACTTCCCTATTCCTGCTGGTTACACTATTCTTGATACACGCCAGTATCCCATTGGCCTTTTGGCCACCTGGGCACACTGCTGGCTCATATCAAGCCGGTAGTCAACCAACACCCCCAGGTCCTTCTCCGCCAGGCAGCTCTCCAGCCACTCTTCCCCGAGCCTATAGCGATGCTTGGGGGTTTTATACCCCAAGTGAAGGACTCTGCACTTGGCCTTATTAAAGCTCATGCCATTGGCCTCAGCCCAACGATCCAGTCTGTTCAAATCCCTCTGAAGGGCCTCCCTACCCTCGAGCAGATCGACACAGCCTCCCAGCTTGGTGTCGTCTGCAAATTTACTGAGGGTACATATTCTTTAGTCGAATACAGGTTATGAAGTTCAGTACAAAAGTACCAGGGTATATTGTATATAATCATCTAGCACTCTCCTCATGCTTTCTAATATGAAAAAAGCTTCGGGAAATGCAATAAAATTGGGGTCCATGCTCTGTTACTCTTCCATTTACAGAAGAGTAACAAATAACATTTAAATACTTTTCATTTGTGCATCAAATACTTTGCCATATCTGTAGCCTTTAGAATGAATAATTTGCATAATTTTTGGTGGCTTCAATAGTCTCAGATTCTTGGGCTCTAATGAAAAATAGCACCTTGCTTTAGTGGCTGTCGTTTTCAGACAAATGCAACACTGATAGAAACTAAACCGTCCTTGTGAACCAACTAAAGTGGACAGCTAATTTTCTTTGGCTCTTTTAAAGACTTCAGCCAAAATGGTAATATAGCCAATTTTTTTGTTTCTCCTGCAAATCCAATCTCAGAAACAAGAAAAATTTGCATTCTATACACTTACAAAAGAAATAGAGTATTTTCTTTCTGTTTTTCCAAACAGTTATCCTTGAAATAAAGAAACACTGTATAAAAGACTTTACAGCCTGTGGTACAGAACAACACGCAACTTGGCCAGTAGACTGTGTGTGGAAAAGAAAAAAAGAATTTTAATGAACAATAGGTCCCAAGAAATAACATCAATTGTTACCATTATTTTCTTTTAAAATTAAAATGGTCTAATTTTAAGAGAATTCTTCCAAAAACTCATACAAAAAAAAAAAAAAAAGTATGTAAATTATAGTTTACAATGAGAAAGAGAAAAAGAAAATGTACATTTAAAAATGTTTTATATACATATTTATTATCTGTACCATATAAGTTGTGCTTTGCCCATAAGTGTTCTATTGATAATTTACTTAAAATGCTTGGATAAGAACTAGCCCTTTGGCAGGAGTGAGGTAGAATGGAATACATAAAAGAAGAATCAGTGTAATCTGTTTCTTCTGGTGAAATACATTTTTATTTGGTTGAGACTTTTGTCTCAAGGTACAAAAATGCAGTTCCAATTTGATTTAATATTTCTAATGCCACGTACTATGTCCATTATTTTTCCAGTCTTAACTAATGGCATTTCAGTGAATGGTGCAGCTACTCTTCAGCAAGCTAGATCCTGCCTCACTTATGCGCAATTTCAGTTGAACTCCGTGAGAGTTCTTTCTTCTAAAGAAGTAGACCTTTGAGTTCTAACTTGTATCAAGCATTTTTGGATCTTTCAACATGCTTGATGCCAAAATACAATGCTATGTGACAGTTTTGTAAGCTAACAAAATGAGCGCTCATTATATTCTCCATTTTATTTCCACTGTAACAAAGCAGCTCATGATGTTAACATTTACATTCACCTAATACTATTACTTGCATTAGTTGCTTGCAGGCGACACTTCTTTTCTTTCTGAATTACTGCTACGTTTAGTTTTTGCCATTTTTAGTAGAGCATACCAGTCTGGCAAACAATGGCTAGTAACATTGAGTTTGTCACCCTCTTGTAGGAGAGTGCTTTTGCTTGTCTGCAGCCTTGTTAAGGCTTCGTACCTGACCATGTCTCATCTGCACGCAAAACATAGAGAGCTGGAACTAATATCCAGTTATACCTGGCAGGGAAAGCCTAACACTCCAAGCATTAGTTTAAAGACATCCTGGCTATTGCTATTCCAGTCCTAACCAAATCATTTCACTGTTTCTACCTCAAGTACTTAGTGGACTGGTAAAGTTTACAATCAAGTAAGTATTTCACAAAATCCAGGGTCCTGGTCATTTCATGTAGATAAAAAAGTATTATTCTTTCAATAGTAGTAGAATTTTAGTCTAGTGGTTTTGGCCAAAACTTCCGTGGTCCAAGGTATGTGTTGTGCCTCCATGTCTGGTTGTTGCTCTCCATGCAGTTTAGTCATATTTAGGTGATTTTGAATGAATGCAGTTTGCAAAGTCTGTTGGGAATTTTCAGGATGAAAAGCACTTTATAAATGTAAAATATCATATTATTACAGCTGCCTCCAAGAAAGAAGTTGTGTTTAGCAGAACATTCAGAAAGAAAATTTACAGAAATTTATTAGAAGCTTAATTTTGTTTCCAAACCACAGTCACTAGAAATTCAACTATTTATCTTGAATTATACCTGCCAAATTTTGATGAGATGAAATTTCCCCCCCTCCCCATTTAAAAGAGCGGGATTGGCCACAGTTATACTGCAGGACTTTAAAGTAACCTGCATTATTAGGTTTTCTGCACATTCCAACCCATCTGCCTTAGGGTATTAAACCCTACTTTCATCTCTGTGAGGTTCAGTATTTCCAAATTCAAGCCATAGTCCATGTCTAGACTACAAACTGAAAAGTGGGTTTGACTGCACACATGCGCACACTAAGCCACATGTCCCACACATTCTCCATCATGTAGCCCACTCACAGCTTGGTTTTAAATAATCTACACCGTTATAAAGAAAAACAACCTCCCAGTACCAGCTGATGAACCATTACTAGATGGATTTTGCCTGGGTGTGGGCCAGGCAGGCTGCCTGAACAAAGCTTGGCCCCCTCAAAGCCACTGAGTATAATCTCAGCGTTTCTGAGTGTAGCGAGAGTTTTTCCATCTCCTGGCACTCGTGCTAAAATAACGCCTTGGTATTAGTTTAAGGGTTTGTGGTGTGAATTGTGGGAGAGCTAGGTCTTGAGAATATTCTGAGATCCACACATGCTTGACAGTATAGATGCAAATGCTAGACATTAAAAACATTGTAATGCCACTAAAATCATGAGATTAGATTAATGAGATATTTTCAAGTACACCGCCAACTTTTGATGCTGGAGCCCAAACCAATTAGGGTTCGGGATACAGCCTGAACTTTTACCATGCAAAGATTATGTGCGCCACAAAGCTGAAGGCTAGATTGGAGAGCAAACTCAGTGCTCCTGCTCCTCAGATGTTTTGCTGAAGGTAATAAGGCAAACAATGAGGAACTTCAATCCTCTGCAACATCCCTAGCCAAAAAGGACCTTAATAACCAAGAGTAATCCTGAAGTATGATTACATTAAGCAGCCTCTCTATTCCTGGGACTGTCTTCCTTTAATCTTTGTGTGTGGGATAATGAAGATATTTTGAAGTTCTTTCAGGTATTGTAGTTTCCCAAAGTGGTATTAAGTCACTGCTACATTACCTATTGTATCAAATAAGAACAGTCAGTGACACAAAGATGGAATGGAGGATATTCCAGGCCTCCCTTTCAAGGACAATCTCAGATTTCTTACAGTGGCATTACTGTATGTGGCGTGAGGTTGAAATTGGAGTCTCAGTGCCAAATGTCCATAGGAAGTAATGCATATAGGAGGGGAAGGGGGCTTGATGCATTCACTAATGACTTCTAAGTAGACTGAACTTATTCAGGAAGGATGAGAAAAAGTCCTTCAGATGTTTGGAACGAGGACTTGGGAAGGACTGCCATCACATTATAAGCACAAACTGCGCTGACATTAGTAATAAACATTAAGTAACGGAAAAAATGAAAAAATGTAAACTATTTTTAACAAGCTTGATAATTAAGTATTTTATAACCATGCTATTCATAAATATGATTAGTTCTTTTTAACATGGAAATGTGAATCTCATAATGCTAATTAAATGAAAGCTCATAAAAAAAGGACCACATTTATTACTGAATACAGACAGCTATAGTTCATAATGGCCCTCTAGACCAAATTGGTGAACTGTCATTTTCCAGTGTTGGTGGTGACATGCCATTGCTTTATTTACATTTTAGACTACGAGATCTCATATGCCACCTACTGGACAGATGTTCTAAGTTAATTTAATGTGCACGCTATGAACATAGATTATCCGAACACTGTCAACTAGGCTCTTGGTGACTGTTTTACTCTAGGAGGCTCTAAATTACATTCCTTTTCAGACAACTGAAAGATTTCTATTGACATCAACAAGGTTTGAATTGGACTCTTAAAGAAAGTCAATGCTGCAGCAAAAGCATGCATAATTCTTCCTTCTGACAATTATAGGACAAATGATCTATCTTAAATAGTTTATTCTTGATAGTAAGTGTTTCTAGAATTTAAAATAAAATGAAGTATTTCATGGCCATCTATACGTCTGCCCTTAGTAACAATTATATCCATTCACTTTTCTTTATACTTGTTGACTAAATGAATAGTAATAAAATAACCACTTTCCTCACTTCACTTAAGAACAGAGTAAATCGTTACAGTCCTATTGAGTAAATTAGTTCCAGTAGTTCAGTTTTAGTGCTTTTTTAACAGACCTTATAATGATACTGAGTGCTGACAAGAATTATGTATGGGTTGCCCAGAACAAAATGTTTTATTCTGATTAAGATATCCTTCTTTTATGTTCTCCATGTTATTTTCAGAAGGAGCACAAAATATCTATTCTATGCGCAATTTATAACATGCACATATGTAAATGTGGACAGTTTCACGTAAGAAGCAGATGTAAAACTGGATATAGGCTAGAGTAGGCACAACCTAAAAGTTCATGTAGGCATTTGAGATGTAACGGCATTTTCTGACATTCTCTACAACTATAAAACAGAAATAATGCTATAACTTCTTGTACACATAGAAGTAATTTTTAAGTAATTTTCCTTTAAGTAACGTCCTTAAAGGAAAAAAAAATCCTCACAGTTCTTTATTTTTTAAGGAGCCCTACAGCAACAGGTACTTTCATCTGTTATAGAAACTACTAAAACTCTTTTCCACTCATTTTTACATAAATGGGTGCAAAAACGCATTGCCATCTAGTAGTCAACAGAATCTCCTTAGAATACCTACCTTATAAATTTGTCTCCAAATTGCCTCTTGGACCTGCTGATCTACTAGCTCTTTATGATGCTGTGCAAGCATGCAGCCTTAATAAGTATCTCACATAACTACTTTTCCTCTCTTGAAGCTTCAGCTGTGCAAAAAAATCTCTGGAGAGGTACCCTCCCAATCCACTGTCTCTGTTGGCTGCTAAAGTTGCTTCCTGCACAGAGGAACCAGATGGACAGACATGGAAATGCCAGGCAGCCATTATCACACCTCTTATGCTTCAACAGCTTGCCAGAGTTTGCAATGGAAAAAGTAAAGGAGGGAGTCAGTATGGGATGCTAATTCCATTTGGCTACACAACAGGTGAATGGAAAGAGTGTCTGTGATGCAAAAACTCTGAAGGGAAGCTGGAAGGTAAGATTTCATATGTTACTGTCCCAAGAGGTAGCAAAGGTAACTAGAAAAATAAAAATTATGCAAGTCAGAGGCAAATACCAAAACACCATCTCTTACTGGCTGTTTATACAAAGGTGGCTTGCTACATCCAACCTAAAAGGGAAACATGCATCTCCTGGACTTACAGGAAGCCAGTCTGATTACCATCAGCGAAGAATCATGCCAAGGATTTTCACCTTCAGAATTTTCCATTTACAGTAAAAATTGTTATGTTGTTCTAATCAGGCAGGCATGAATGTGTGAGAAGAGAGCTACATTTTAGAGGAAAACTACCAGAAGGAAGGACACTATTCCATTTTTCCTCAGAGTGAAAACTTATTGGAAATATTCCTCCTGAAAAACAAATTCATATGCTGACAGTTAGGAAAGCTTATTTGTATAATGTTTCCATGTTAGGATACATTTCAGAAAAGCAACCCTCTGAAAAGCTTTGAAGAATTGCAGAAAGGCCAAGTGAACAAACAGAACGTTCTGACATTTCCTTTCTTGAACATTGTTTATATGTCATCTAAACCAGCCTGTAATTCCAAATAGACTTAAGACTGAAGTCTCAAAATAAATCTCTCTCACAACCATGTTTTGCATTGGAAAAAGAATGTCTTCATTGCCTGAAGATTACAGTCATAAACAGTGGCAAGGTTTTGAATGTGTGGTAGGTAACACGCTCCGTATGGAGCCTATTCAGTTTCTGGACACTGATGTCAAGTGCAACAGTGACAAAAACTACAGTTACGGTCAGTTATGAGCAGTATGGACAAAGTTTGATCTTTGGAGAAGTAGTGATTTTAAATTCACCATCGCTGATTATCTTTGCTGAAAGTGGCCTCGTTGTTTTGTAACCATATTACTTTAACTACATTTTAATTCTAAATGCTCATCTGTTGTGATCATATATAAATATTAGCTGAAGACTAAAATCCCACTCCACTTCAGGCTAGATGATAGTTTTGCTTAAACTCTGTGATTAAGCAAGTACAGCTAATAGTTGTTTATTACCATAAGGTATTCTGAGAGACTTCTAAGCTTAGATAAGATAAATAATCCTTTAAAACCTAATGTCATGATTAAGGCAGGGATTATCCTGCTACTGTTGAACCACCGTTATTAAAAGTCAAGATTAATCAAAGAAAAAAGCATAACTGAGCAGTAACATCTGGTTAGATTTTTTTTCTCTGAATTTCTTCTATCGGGAGTCTTAAAAGGTGATTTTTTTCTGACTTGGATTGAAGAAAAGATTTTGAAATCTTGACACCTACTGCTGCAAAGAATTTCCATTCTTTGTTCTTCTCTGAAGTGTTTTGATACTAAATTTTACATACAACCTGGAGAATGGGTGGAATGTACTGCATATTCATTCCCACCTCTCAAGTTTATGGCAATAGTACTTTTCACACTCTTAGCCAAACTGAGTGTGCATGCATTGCTATATGTATATTTGTGTACGTGAGTGAACAGCAACAACAAAAATGTTCTCACTGTAAAAACACCTAAAAAACTGTTAAGCACTTAGCCCTAGGATTTTGGAAAACTTGACTCTCGGTGTGCATTTTGCCACTTTATTAGTTAGGGCTGTACTGTAGTCATAGTAAGTTTACCAAACCTTAGTTTAGTAAAAAATGTCATTTTATTGTTTAAAAAGAGATCCTAGAGCATTCCCGTGAAGAGATCTTCAATTGGCAGGGATCTATCAGATCTTCTGTTATATTTGCTTTTACATGTGAATTCCAAGGTAATTAAAATTGCTGGAAAGGAAGTCTGGAATTGGGCTGTAGTGGTCTGCGTTAAGCAAGTGATACTTGGTTCTGTGTCTTAATTTCATTCAGCCTGACTCATTCACTGATTGCATGAAACAGTTTGGGACCAGACAAGAACTAGTGACTGAGAATAACTTCAGGTAGGAAGGAAATACCAGTAGCCAGGAGTAAAAACCAACACATGAAATGATATTCATATAGATCCTTTGAGAAACAGACAGATCTCCATTTTAATTAAGGTTCCAGGGTTTAAAAACCGTGTTTGGGGTGATAATGTGGAAATATTTGCTGGATTATAGCAGATCCACATGTGCAAATAAGAGATTTTCAGTACTATGCAAATGCACCATATATTGGGATGGATTCATTTTCATAAAATAAGCTGCCTGCACTTGTTCAGGTATATTCTGGTTCATGGGTTATACGTGAACCCTGATACGGAGTGCATGGTAAGTCCTGTGAATTCGTTGTGCAGGATGGGCCATTTCTGTCTCTTGGCAGGGAAAGGATTACACAGTATTACAATTATTAAAATTCTAATTTGGGGGCCAGGTTTTTCCCTCAGGTATTCCTTAATTTCAGCAGGAGTTGTGCATGTTATCTGATTGAAGAACTTGGACACTAACATTCTTGGTGAAGGTAACTTCTTTCTTAACAGAATATACAAAATCTGAACGTAGCAGTGATAGGTTTCTTACCAGAAGACAATGTCCATAACTGTTCTGTTTGAATAGGTAAGTGATTTCCGTGGCAGGGAGCGGGAGATGAACAGAAGGAAGGAAAGAGGGATCTTCTTCCAGATACCTTGTAGGCTTGTTTTTAAATATGACTTTGGATCTAACAACAGGTTTGGCAAGTGGTTGCGTAGGAAATCCTGAAACTATGCCAGATTTTCTTAGCTGGTTGTTGTAGAGTGTGCATTTTTTAAACACACTGTAATCATTTCAGACCACGTAATTAGAACACAAAGCAGTTTACTGAAGCATAGTGATATATTAAGAGTTCAGTTAATTACATGTAAAGAAACAAGACAGACTTTAAAACCTTTACTCAGTTTCTATTTATTTGCAACTGGGGCATGTCGATGGGACTGTTGCCTGCCTAACATTGAGTAGGAGTTGCCGAATTTTAACCTCAGGGTAAAATTTTCAAAAGCATTTAATCAACTGGCTTACTGAAAATCAATAGGACTTTCACATCCTTAGGGCAACCATTTTCAAAGTATGTAGATATCGAAGTCCAGTTGACTTCAGTGTCTATGTATATTAAAAAATCCTGCTTTGTTGTCCTAAATCTCTTCATTTTAAAAAAAAGTTATGTATTAATGTCACCTAAGAGTTTTCTGACAATGTTACCCAAATAAACAAGCTGTTATTCTCATATTTTTTTCAATTGTAAAACCCTGTTTTGTTTTTCTTTCTTGTTTCAATGTAATGCAGAAAATCATAGCACATATGTTGGATGATTATAAGCCACAGTGTCTTCAATCTGGTCTTAAAATCCTACTGCAATGCTCAAGAAGAGGTGGTAATTATAATTAGCGGCAGTTATTCACTCTACTTTAAATTTTCCTAAAATTTCAAAATATTTCCCCCTTTTCAGTCTTGTATTTAACATCCACTTTGATAAAGTGATAAACTGCCTCCTTTGAAGCCACAGCCTGACCTAAATTATACATTATGTATAAAAGCAAGTAGAAGAAATAAAATTGGTCATACAAAATCTTAGGGAGATGAAGGACCTAAATCAGAACTAATTTGTCATTGTCATTAATGAGAATATATGTTATGTTTTCCATTGAATCTCTCAAATGTAAGTTGCTGAGAAAATTAAAAAAGTACCACTTAGCATAGAAAAACCTCAGTATTCAAAAAACTTTGGTTTGAGAATTTGCAGGGGAGTATCTTGGTTCTCTAGCATGTTTTCTGTATGAGCTTTAAAACTATGCTAACTTGTTGCACAACAGCTTACAAGTTCTCAACAGTTGCATTTATTACAATTTTACCTCACTTTCAGACAAGTTCTCTTATCATGCTCCAAATCACATTTTATGGCTGCTTTGAGTACATTACTAATATGCTTATTGCTTAACAGAAAATAGTCCTGACAGTAATTTCTGTTCTAAGGTGCAAAGTAATTAAATGTCAGTTTCTTTTTGCAGTCATTTATCTAAGCTTGTACTTATTCTCCAAGTATCTGCCTTTGGAAACAAGTCAGAAGTGCAATGCCCTAATGGTCTTTTCTTTGGGACTAACAATAAAAATATAAAATTAATTTTGAACCTTTATTTCCATGCAGCCTTTATTCTGATTCTGTCCTATTCCTGTCATTATTAAAACTGGGCAGACCCAAGTTTTACGAAAAAATTGGGGATTCCTTCTTATTTTGTGCATGTTCAGTGATCATGTGGGTTGCAAAGACAAGGTTCTCTGGCAGTCATTTGTACTTGTCAGTGCATACCCTTCTATGCCCTGTGGCTGTTTTGTGCTGCTAGACAGGTGCGTGCACTTCACACAAAACTTTGCCCTTGGACATCATTATAGTGTCTAAGAAACATGGAGGATGGATCCTGACAAACTTATAAATGACCATGAAGAAGGGAATTCTCTTTGGAATCTTTACAGAACATATGCCTTGTATTATTCTGCATCCATTGAGAGATGTGTGGTTTTTTCCATTACAGAAAATGGAGAAAGCAAGATTTAAGATGTGGATAACTGGGGATACCATTCCCTCTGAAGAGTGATGGATGGTTTTATCACTGTGTTTAGGTTTCATCCAGAAGCAAGGCTGTTAAGATACAGAAGCAGTTAAGTTGGAAAAAGCACGTAGTTAAATGTAGCACTTTATCCTGGTACATGCACAAACATTTAAATTAATCTGGTTAATGGGTTTCTTCCCTGCACCTTCCCCACAGTCACCTTTCAAGCATCTGATTAAATAATGGCCTTTACATCATGCCAAGAATCAGAACGGAGCTCTTGTGGATGCTTTGGAGCCGTGAAATCCCGTCTCTTGGGCCCTTCATGCTGAGCATTCAACCCCTCCAGACACTCAGGTACAGTCAGTACGCCCTGGCTCATCTCAAGCGCTGTAATGGAAGATAAAGGAGAGAGAATTTATTGCCTAAGACTCAAAGCGTATAGGGTTTTATAGATCAATAAGAACATCCTGAGTTATGCCCAGAGGCAAAAAGGAAGCCAGTACAGACTTCAAAGACCTTGTGTAATATATTCCTTATGGCAAATATTACAGATTAAGCACAGAGCAATGTTCTACATAAGCCATTGAATCTGACTAGAGTAAGGACAAACTATACATTGTATAAGTCTATTTTGAAGGCTACATAGGTAACTTACAGCCTTCACCTTTGAGAACATATCATCTAACTAACAATAGCAAAAAATACTTTATGCCTAGGAACTTGTTCTGAGCTAGCGTTACGAAATGCCTTCTGTTGTGAGGTGCGCTCAGGAAGAATACCAATTCTGACTGACCAGCATCCCTTCCCTCATGCGACTTCTAATCTCTCTCAGAAAGACTCAGAAAAGTTAGACTACAGCCTCTAGGTTTGACAATAGACGTCAAATTAACTGACAAACTCCTCGGGTGCCTGCTTACCTTTCAAACCAGGAGGCTGACAGTACTGACCAAGGAACTGAAATAACGATTTTCATACAATATTTGTAACAAGTGGAAAATATAAATGAAATTAAAATAATATTTACTCTGTCTTGTGCACAGAAAAAATAGGTCTATCTTAGCTATGACCAATTCAGGGCCAAGCTTTTCCTTTACAAAGGCTGTAAGAGGCTTGTCTTGAGGTCTTCCTTCTCTAAGTGACAAGACCAAGAGAAGTATGTGACTAACTTAATTGTTTAATATAGCCCAAATTTGAAAGGATGATTTTTAGCTTCATTGAAAGCTGAAAAGGTTGAGTCTTGCAGACCCCGTCCTACAGCCACTCCAAGGTCCCATTAATTTTTCTTATAAGAAGATTATATGCCATTTTTCAAAGAAAACATCTCTCAAGGAACTTCTGACTTTCCCCATTCTCATCTAATGTGGGAAAATCTTTCTGCTAGGAAGAGGTCCCCTGACTGGTACCCACAGGTGCTGTGGATAACTGGAAATGAGTTCCAAGGTTTTAATTATGTTAGCTCAGTTTAGCACAGAGGCTATCCTGCAGGGAAGTGAGATGTGTGAAGATGTGTATTACCTGTAAATATAAGAAAAAAAGAAGTAGGACTTGAACGTAGGCAAAGTAGACCTTTGGTTAGCCACGGGTGAAGAAAAATAATGCTCAAATATTAATGGTCCTGTAACATACATATCTTCTTTGATAATTTGCTTAAGGAAACTTTCACTGTCAATGCTACTTTAAACGGAAGTTAAAACGTACATCTTTGCTTTAGTGGCTAAATAAGATGTTCCATGAGAGTGGACTTGGAGCTTTGTCAGGGGTTAGCAGTGATCCCACTCCTCCATAGGTTACTCTGCTGAAAGATCTCACTCTGCCTTGCAACATTCTTGTTATTCCAGAACTGGGTTGGGGCTAGTCATAATAGATGCAGACAATCAGCTCAACTTCCCCACACACAGCTCTGCCAGTAAAACTCACTTCACCTTGCAGCACTTCTGTTTTTCCTGTGTCTTTTAAGTAAAGGCTATCAATCTGGCACTTACTGTGGATCTGTCCTTACTCTGCTGAAATCCTGGGTAACTTCTTAGTGATGCACGAACGAAAAGTGTTGCTGATACAGACAAATGCCTGCTTATGACTAGGAGGAAACAAAGTCTTTTCTGAATGATTAAGGTTTTGACTCTGACAGTAGAGGTAACTGACCTGTGATACAGTTCCGCTTTCATTACAGCAAATAAAATCCAGGATGACTCTACATATACCAACTCCGTTACAAAGACTGTAAGTGAGATTAGAGTCTAACCTTTACATAAGGTGGTCTCCTTCATGGTTGTGCTTTTTCCCCAAAAAAAGGTTTCCTTTTAATTAGAATGTTATAGCTTTCAGTGTGATCACTATTGTTTTATTTATAATGGACACTCTATAGAGCATTCACCATTATGCAGACAAGCATTGGCCTACTGACAGCACCTCAGTTTACACTAGCATTTGGATTTGGGCCATGTAATTTTATGTAAAATCAAATAAGTGTGTGATACAGTAAAGCAGTATGCCAAAATAAGGATTATTCTTTCCTCTTCGTTTTCTTTGTCACATGAAACAATACATTAAAATATAAGATGCTCTAGGCAATGTACAAAAACTAAAAAAGACTAGTTTGGTGAATGAGCATAGTGAGAGGCTATGAATATGGATATGCTTGTCCTAAGGAGCCTAGAGGAGATGCTTTCTATGCATGGTGATACAGAAATACATACTTGTAACTGCACACCAGGGAGAGAATATTCCCCGAAAAACAAGTAGTTTCTCCTCGCAGTGCTCCTTGTTGATCAAAGCTGCATAATTTAAAGCATCTAGAGGCAGCTTTAAATTATTCACAATATATTTTTTAAGTTATCTTGGTAGATAGCAGACCGTATTTGTGTAACTAGCAGTCGTCTGTAAGTTCTATAAACTTTTGCATTCTTACAGAGCTGGCAAGTTTTCCGAAAGTCACATTTGAGAAGAAGGGACATAACTTTGCATAACAGGAGCAAGAGAGACTCATTCTGGCACGTGTTAGGTCACATCACACAAAAATTCCAGGCATGCAGGACCATACGGAATGGCAGGGAAGAGCCGGCAGCGTTTAGGTCTCAGCCGGAATGCTGCTCTGTGGTGCCTGAGTTTTCTGATACCCTCCAAAGCCTCAAACAGGAATCCTGCAATTAGCGCATCTAACTCCTCCTTACTGCAGTCTTCTCTCCTATTGGTAAAAGGTCTTCGCAGCTGATGCACGGATCCCACCCCTTTTGTGGGTTTTCATTCTGAAGCTATCCACAACTTTACACCTGAATGAATGCCAAGCCTCTGCTGAATATATAAAGGAAACCTTCAAGAGCAATTTCAGAGTTACCCAGAAGCAGCAGAAGAAAAAGATTTCACCCAGCTCTGTCAGACAGAGACTGAACCAACCATGCTTCTCCCTGCCATTCACTTCTATGGCTTTCTCCTGGCTTGCATCTTCACGAAAAGCTACTCGGCTTTCAAGAACGATGCCACAGAGATACTTTATTCGCACGTTGTTAAACCTGCTGCAGCGAGCCCGAGCAGCAATAGCACATTGAATCAAGCCAGGAACGGAGGCAGGCACTACACCAGCACTGGATCTGACCGTAACATGAGTATCCTACCGGCGGCACTTCCATCGCGTCCCGCAGCCCTCGGGCGGCGGCAGTGGCAGCTTCTCCCGGCCCCGGGAGCGGGAGCGGAGCCCCCCGGCCGCAGCCGCGGCGCGCTTTGCCCCCCGCGTGCGGTGCTAATGGGAACCAGCGCCTCGGGGAAGCCGGGACAAGGGAAGATGCTGCTGGTTCCTGGCTGGGATCTGCCTCGCCGGGCGGCCCCCAAGCAAGCCGCCCTCCCCCGTGCCAGTCCTGTAGGACCGGCTCTCTCGGGTAGGTTACTTCCTCAGGGAGCTTCATCCAGGAACGCCGGGTTTTGTGGGTTATCCGGCAGGGAAGCAAGATAAAGGAAAAGGAGAGGCATTCGCCAAGCGCTTGCTTTCTTAACTCACCCTCCCACTGTGGGCAGGGGAGGTGTCTGGGCTACTTTTCAAATGCAATAAAAAACTCTGAATTTTGTTCCCGCTGTTTAGTTTTACTTCCTGCTGTAGCACTTACCTGCTTAACACCTCCAGCAAGAGTAAACAAATCAGCTCGTAATTTACCTATGATCTCTGCTCTAACTTGCCTTTTTATATCTAGTCTTTTCCTGCTGAGTTTTATGTATTTATGTCAGATACGTGGGGATCTGGAAACCTTTTGCTGACTTGATCTGTTCCCTCCCCTGCCCGCCTCCTTAAAATGAAAAAAATCCACGTAAAACACACGCATACACACACCAACCCACCCACAACGATTCGATAAAAATAGCGTCATCCCTGGAAAGTGAAGGCAAAAAGTGACACTGATACCTTTCAGCTAAGCCAGGTGTGTCGACTTCTATGAATGCGAAGGGTTTAAGTGCACAGGAAACATCTCATCATTAGGAGATGACTGGAGCAGCCAGTAGGCATTCATTGTCAATGAGCTGTCACTGCAGAAAAGCTGAGCCGGGAAAGGCATAAAAACAGAGGGAGAGACAAACTTAAATCTGTGACCAGCTGCTTCCAGGTACATTCCTAAGTGCAGCTGCAGGAAGGCAAGCTTGAGTCTTTTCTGCAAGGCAGGCAGGAGCACAGCCCTGTAAACAGTCCCTCCGGTCAGCCTGCAGATTTACAGTCCCTCTGACTGCCCATTCTGAGACACAGGGGACAGGGCGAAGTCATCTTAACTCTCTCTCTGTTCAGAACTTGCTTCAAAAACCCAAGAAGAAACAGAGGCAGCCTGTAGCTGTGATATGTAGATGTATCTTCAAAGCCTTTTATGATTCACTCTAAAATGTTTCTAGTAATTACTTCTATTTTAAAGGCGTTAGTTAATTGCATTGTGTGTAGAATCTGCGCCGTAATTGTCCTTCAGAAAGAGGGAGAGCATAGCCAGTAAAGATTGCATATTAAAATTAAGCACGCTGTGGGCGTTTATTTCAAAGCGTAATTACTGAAATAAACAGTTGTGTTTATTGCAGGGTGCAGAGCTGCACATACAGACGGTACAAACACGCCTGTATGAGCAGCTCTGCATGTCAGTTGCCTGAGAGAATTTGCAGGATCCTCTATGTTACATATAGTATAAAGACCACTGCAGATAGGAAGGTGGTGTTACCCTGAAGGCAAAAGGACCGCGCTGAAATCGTCACTGCTAATGATTCAAACTTTGCATACAGAACACCATTCCCTGCTAACTTCAGCTGTTGCCACTTCTGCAGTATCTATCTGCGTTCAGAGCAGCAGCACTCACGGGAGACTCAGTCCACCATACCCGTGCAATGAGAAGAAACAGGCTATTTGAAATTAATTTAAAAGCATATAAAGAGTTTCCAAAGCACTATTTCCCCCCTTGCTAATGATCCAAGATAATTGTTGTAAACATCACAGAGCAGATTCCCTAGACTGAGAACAAGCAGGAAACATTTCTTCCCTTGGGGTATTTTTTCTCTTCTAAAAGGTATGTCCTGAGAAGAAGGATAGAGAATAAAATTGCCTCTTCTACCACAACTGCTGCAGTGCATATCATTATGATTTCTGTATGCTGTGGTAATACTCAGAGATACCATCAGCGCTTGAGGCCCTTGTGTTGGGGGACACAACAGTAAAGAGATGTCCTGTAAAGATTACAGCCTACTTCAACTTCTGGAAAACATAGCTTGTTAGTGGCAAAATGACTGGTTAAGGAAATCTCTCCATTCTGAATCTCAGTGTTTATTATTTTGTGCATTCTGCAGATCGTGTTCAAGTCGGCTGTCGGGAACTGCGATCCACCAAGTACATTTCAGATGGCCAGTGCACCAGCATCAATCCACTGAAGGAGCTGGTGTGTGCTGGTGAATGCCTCCCTTTGCCACTGCTCCCCAACTGGATTGGAGGAGGTTATGGAACCAAGTACTGGAGCAGGCGAAGCTCGCAAGAGTGGAGATGTGTCAATGACAAAACTCGTACCCAGAGGATTCAGCTTCAGTGCCAGGATGGAAGTATAAGAACCTACAAAATAACTGTGGTCACAGCCTGCAAGTGCAAGCGATACACCAGGCAGCACAATGAGTCCAGCCACAACTTTGAGGGAACCTCTCAAGCAAACCTATCCAGCACCACAAAGAGAGGAAAAGAGCCAGTAAATCCAGCAAACATAGTACGAGTTAGAAGTCAGACATTCCCTCCTCTCTCATCTCCCTCTCCTCCTGCCAAAACTGAACTCACCTGTAACCATTTGCTTTACCGTTCTGGCTGCTTAAAGACAAGTCTGCCATTGTGTGTTCTCAGATGACACTACGTGCTTATTGCTTTGACCAAAACCAAAAGAGGCATCCTCAGCATATGGACCTTTTGGGTGATTTTCCAAACGCTCAAGATGGGGACTAACGCAAGCCTTCCAAACCCACACTATAAACTTTGACATTTTGTCCAGCCATGGAGGCAAGAAAATTTGCCATGAATATTCACTGAAGTCTATTTTGTAAAAAGATGCTTTGTTGTGTGTTTTCATGAGAACCGTTACTACATCTATTGCCTTCTATATCATGTTTTATGAACTTCTGGCAACGGCTTAAAAATACAACACCTAGTATCTGCTTTTGGATTAATTAAAAAAAAAAATGCCTTGCATGCTGACCTTTCTCTTATCTCAGTATACCAAAAATTAAAATATGCATGGCAGCAATCAAAAAGTAAAGCTGAACAAACTATTTATTTGTTGTTGTAATTATTTAATGAGCTTTTATGTGTGTTATTTCCCTCCAAAATGTTATGTTTATAGCTTTCTCATGTATCAAAGTATTTTCCTAGGATTTGCGGCTGGATGAGAACATACATTTTGTAGATAATGTAAAATAGACATTTTAGCATTCTTGGTATATATATTTTCATTTGAACATTCATAGACTTAGGTGTTATTTTGAAGTAGCAACATAAAAATAGTTTTTTTTTATTCTCCACTTTGTATTATTTTTGTTTAACAATGTGCAATCAAAAGGCAGATAAGACGACTCCCTTTAAATTAATTGGTTCCTTTTTTTTTTTTCAAAAATAAACATTGCTAAAAAACTGTATTTTTTGGCTCTATGTATGAAAATGCAGATATTTTAATCAGTCACAACATTTAATCTTAAAATGTGGAGAGCATTATTTGGTTAAAAAAAACTCTATCCATGATATTAACATTAAAACAATCTTTCTATGGATTCTTTTTGGATGTAAAAATCTTACATGCCCATTTAACAGATGGTGCTTATTAATGTTCCAATTCAGGTTCTCATTTAACAATTCTCAAGTTGTACATTGTAGAAGTTTTACAAGTTAGTAAGACATCACTTTTTTAAGCGATGATCAAGTCAAAGACTAATGGTAAAACTAACATGCAGTTTCATCTTTCCCACAGAGCCAATAGAGTCCTGCGAATTATTCACAAATTCTTATAGAATGTATCAGGAAATATATAGTAAGTAATCTGCCTTTCAACACACAGCCCATGAATCATCTGTTCTTAATCTTTCAAACTATACTGAAATACTACGGGCAATATTTCATCATGGGATTCCACTGTTCTTAAATCATTAACTTCTACAACCTGTTTGCACCCAAAGAAAAGATTACACAAGAAGAGAGTAATGAAAAGTCTTGCCTGGTAAGGTCTCACACAAGCTCCCTTTCACCTTTATCTCATTCCATTTTGCATTTTAATTCCAAAAGATTCATCACGAAGTTCTTGGCAGAGATGTTTCTTGGTCGTTAACGTAGAACTGTTTGAAAATCGCTGCTACTGCTTGACTTACTGAATCCTAAATCTACAAAATTTAATGATTTTTCCTCAAAGCTACTTTCAAGAATTCTCTTTAAAATCTGCTATTTGTAAGAATGATTTACACTTTTTTTTTAAAAAAAAAAGTGATCTAAATGGTGGTCCAGTTAAAAACCACTGCATTAATGATCTAGTTGTTTCAAGTTTAGTTCTATGATCATGAAAATATCAGAACGATGAGATCAGAGACCATTTATACTTAAATTCTCTGATCTTAAAGGTGCTTCTTCTAAGCCTAAGAGGACAGATGATGAATAAAGGAGTTAGCAGGGACAGAGATAACACATTGCTCCTAGGCATATCAGTCCAGTGGACCTACAGATATCCTATTTTTTTATTTTAACAGACATTACAGTCTCATTCAATCCATTTTATGAGGGAAAGATTACTCCCAAATGCCAAATATCTATCTATGTTTAAATTCTTCTCCAGCTACTTCTTCAAGATGATAAAGCACAAAAGATTGAGATAATGGAGCAAAATTTAACCAAAATTATTTTCAAAGTCCATAGTCCTACACATCAGTAAAGTTGCCCTGCCTGTTCTGTGTTTGGCTCCCAGAAATAAGAATGGTGAAAAAAACCCCACACATCTTGCTCATGACTCTTCTACAGTCAGTGAATTTTGACCGCAGGAACAATACGCACATTTAATAAGAGCTCACATTTAGCAATAAAGGTAACAACTCCTAGTTTGTCTTTTCACATGAACTACCTGAAGAGGAATAATTTCACACAATTCCATTAAGACAACTTCATGAAATTTTGCTGGACATGCTATAGAAAGATGATGAAGCCCATCTCTAGGTCTGGCACATTTGAAGGAACATGAGGGAAGCCAATGGGAGCTTCGTCCGCCAGCAGTGACACAACTTTGAAGTGCCACCTGAGTTACCTATGGTCTCTTCTTTGGCCATGACATTGGCCTTTTGTGGAGGAGATCTGCAGGAAAGCAGTGCTAGAAATATGTTAATCTTGAATTTCTTGAGGAATGATGTTTGTCTTTTGTGTCATCTCCTAGCTCTGAATGCTTCAATCTGGCCTATACAATTTGCCTTCTGTTTCATCCTGTCATATGTGAACTCACAGGGGTTTATCCAAGGATCCAGACAAAAGGCATTATACAAGTAAATCCAACCAGATGAGAGTTTCCAACATGTAAAGTTGCAATGGGTAGGATATGGGCCTTTGCTCTTGTGTCTACAGTGGAGAATCTTGCCGAAGTTTCTCAAGGATTCAATGAAAAAAATAGTACTGCTTAAACTGAACTAATTTTAAATATGATACATCTTCTTATGTTTGTTTCAGAGTTAAAAAGGAAAGACAAACATGCTAGAATTTTCTTAGTTTCCACCCGAAATATTAAGCCAAATAGATACAAGAAGCACATAAATGTTTTGAAAAAGTGCAATGCAGAGGCAGATCAGATAAGTTTTTACACAAATTACATCACTAAATAGTCTAGATTGATTACACTAAGGATATACAGAGGTTGACTTTCTCAATAACATCCTATCGTATGAGCAGATCACTAAGTCCAGGGGCTTCTTAAAAGTGTTTCAAACATCTTAAAAGGAACTTAATAATTTTAAGTTCTCATACTTGCTTATTTAGAAAAACAATAGTGAATAAACTAGAAATAATCTTTTAATCTGCCATCATTATTTCATTACTTTCAAGTTGACGAAAACTGTCCCCAGCTAAGGGGTAAATTGTTTTATAATGAATGGAAATCAATTTTCTGTAGACATCACTAGAAACAAACTTAGCGAGATGCTGATCATTTTGATAGCATGGTAGCACTTAGAAGCACACTTTGTAAAGGCAGTGGTAGACAGTATGTGTCATTAAGACATTATCAACTGCAGAAGTCAGAAGGGCCTAGCACTTTAGTTCAGACTAGAAAGGCCCTTGAGAAGTTTATTTATTCAGTTTTTTAGTAATAGTAACAAATCTGTTGCTCTCTCCTTTCCAGCAGCCTTGGAATCAAAACCACCCAATCCAAGTTCAGTCATTTGTTTGGAAATAAAGCAGACATTTGAATAACACCCTTCAAAATACCTAACAGATTTCTGCTAGTAAATCACTGTAGTCCTCCTAACCTTGACCTTTATCTCCTTCCTGAAGAAGTACGGCATTAATCATAAAAGGACTATTCAACACATTCCACTGTGATAGTCTTGTTGGTACAGTATTAACCTGGAGGTGTTCGGTGGAAAATTATAAGGAATCTTTAGTGTTGGAAGGTATCCTGTTCTCATGATGCATTTCCTTTCCCGTAGGCCAGGCAAGGGGCTTTGATTTTAAGTTCATTGACATACACATAAATATCGCTCCAGGCTAAACCTGAAAATTCTCTGGAGATTTACGAGTTAAGCAGACATTCTGTCACTGGATTTGTTATTTTGCCTGAACGTCGCCCCCACAACAAAAAGCCTGCCCATGCATCTTTCTGAAAGAAATCCAAGCTTTCAGATCACTCATCGTATGAGTTATGTGGACTGACACACTAGAAGCGTGATTTACAAGTGATATTGCCTACCACCGAGTTAATATTCAAACGTCTGCCTTCCTCAGTGCTTCCACAACTAGAAAATCCTCTTCGTTCTTAATTAATGTTCATTGAACTACATGCCATGAAAATAACCTATCTCTACTAATTGTTGAGAAAAATCTCTACCAACACTAGACTGTAACCTCGTTTTAGGATTTTGTTTTTTCTTAACTCACTTTGGTTTGACAACATATAGTGAATGAGGTAGTGTTACATATCTAGCTGGAGTTCAGGACATCTTAAGGCCTCTATACAATCACAAAGAAACACAGAGGACATCTTAATACAAACGAAAATCAGGAACACTGACCTTAATAAGGCTGTTTGTAGAATATGGTACTTCATGAACGTAAAGGAAAATAAAAAAATTCCACTCCCTGGAAAAGAGGCCTAAATCAGAATACAATGCAATAATAATATAGTTCTGTTTACCAAACCCCATGTCAAAAAGTGACCTTTGCTACCATCACCTAAAAATGTTTTGTTGAACACTTTATCTATTTTTTGTCCCCTATCCTATTAAATTAGTAGTTGTACAATAATGTATTATTGTCTCATTGTTTAAACCCTTAGCTGTTCTGAACTATACTTACTGCAGCACACTTGCTTTTTGATACAAAAATATTCTAAATCTCTTTTTAGAATGACTGCATGCATCATTTTTTAATTTTGACTACTGAGAGGAAAACTCATGCTCTGACTTGACCTAGGAGTTCAACATTTGATTTGTTTTGTTAGCCCCAGTGAGAAGTGACTTAATGAGGAAATTGCAAAGAAACTTAGTAAAAGCATAAAGCAGCCTGTTAAGTCCAAAGTTTTGGTGGGCTAAAGAAGAGCTAACCAGGCACATTGCTAAAGTTCTTTATATGAAACAGTGGAGAGCTGAGGGAGAAGGCCTAAGGAGAAAAGTATTTGTCTAGCCCTACCACAAGAACAGCTACTGAGAAATGGAGGGACTATGCAGAGCTTTAAAACAGACTGTAACACACAGACTTTGTTTTAATTGCAGGTGAAGCAAGTTTAAACATCTGTTGCTTGTTAGATTATTATTTTATTTATTTACTTATTTATTTATTCATTTATTTTTGGGATAGGTTGAAGAAAGTTCTTTTAGATTCCCTATGGCCATTAAGCTGGGATGGAGAACAGAGGTTTGTGTTTCTAAATGTAAAGCGGCAAAAATTTTGGTTTTAGCAAAGATTTTTTTTCCCCCACTGAAAAAGCCTGCTGAAACTGTTGCTTTTTGTACATCTTTATTGCAATTTTTAGGACAGTAGCCAGAACAGCTTATAGCAGTGGGGAACAGGTTGTATTGCTGCACTGCATCTTTCATTTTCACGTATTGAAATGTCTGAATCTGGGTATGTTTAGAAAAGGAGAAAGAAGAGAAAACGGATAAAAAAAAATGTAACAAAACGACATGGGGAGGACAGCACGTGCTGCACGTCCTTGATTTTCTTCTGATCACCACCACTTTTCATGAGACTTCAAAAGACTTGTTCTGTCTGCAGACTGCCAAGCCAAACGTTAGCCAATGCACATGACACCCTTGGGATTTAATAGGCTCCTCAGTCTAAATGCACATGGTAGATTAACAATTTCTGACTGTCTCTGTGTCTTCTCTTCCCGCGCAAAGGGAAGAATGCACAGCACTGTGTCTGTACCATCCACACGTTCCATATAGAACCAGGACAAGTCAGGGAGCCTTCGGAATCTGACATCTTTACAGAAACTTATGTTTCACTGCATTGGTCATATCTTCTAGTGGGCAACCTCAGCCTTCTCTTCTGAGGAGAAAGAATACTGCCTAAGCTGAAAAGGTTCACATACAGGTTTCTTAGAAAGCTATCAGCCTACCACACACCTGGACTTCCTTGTTGAAGAATTTGGCTCAAAATCCTGCTTACAACCTACATAAAATCTATCTGTAGATTCCCTCAGTGTTACACTTATAAAGTCACCATAATCTGATTTTGTGAACAAGACCATTAAGAACACAGGTAGTGAGTTACCCACAAAACCTCTTTCAGGTGCTCTGCAAATATTGTCCCTATATTTTCTTTTTGAACTTTTCGTAATCAGTTATGAATCTTGATAATTCTGCCAGAAGAAAATGTTTGCAACATCCTTTGCCAAGAATAAAGTGGATTTCCATTTTTAGTTCCTCAATGAAATACTTTTTTGCATGCTTCTTTCATAAAGGCTCATTAGACAGACCATTTAAGCCACTGTCTGAATCTTAACTTAAGAATGCAGTACTTTGTGGTACTCTTTATCTACTCAGATACTGCAGCCTCTTGCAAATCTGCTTGCTTCTGGCCTCCGCTTTAATTACCTCCACTTTATCTATTTTCTCAAGTGTTCAGTACTGAAGAAAACAATGTATGTGGAAACATAAGTGTACTGGCACAGCTAAGTGTCAGGAAGAATTTTTAAAAATTAGTTGGACTGCATTACTCAGAAAAACAGTAACAGGATACAGAGCATTTTTCATTAAGTAGTTGGTTTGCATCCAGCTAGATTAGTATGTTGGAAAATGGTTAACCTTTGATGGTTGCTCAGTGGTATATGTTAAACAGGCTGAGTCTCTATGTAATTGCTGGATGACAAGGAGCCACATTGCTGCAGGTGGGAAAAATCTGTAACCTTGATCTTTCTAAAAACTGAACAGCATCAAAGACCGACCTTTTCCAATCAGACATTTTCACACTAGAACTGGACAAGCCAGCAAAGGATGAGGCAACAGATTAGGACAGGACTACTGTTTTTAGAGACTATCATCCTGCAAGTTTTGCTCGCTATAAAGCAACTGTTTAGAAAGAGAAAAAAGATTCACAAACCTTTCCACACGGCAGGTTGCATTTTAAGGCACTTCCCTTACAAACTGCCAAAATGGCTAGAAGGTAACACTAAAATTCTGCAGAAGAGGAGAAAAATGAACTAGCTCCACATGATTGTTTTGTTTAATGTGCACCACACAAATCCACAATGAAGGCAAAATCCAGTTTTTGTGTTGGATAGTATCTTCTCTTACCTGCTGCAATTTCAGTCCCTGATGGTATAGCTAGGACTAGTCTTTGTTAAGTAAAAACTTACACGGATGGAATCCCTCCTATATGAACTCTGGCAAACTGAGTTCATCTATGTTCCTCAGACATGGGACTAATGAATAACATTCTTGGCTTTCCAAGGATAAGGATGATTATTAACATGACAAGAGACACAGAAGCAATGCTTTCAGTATAGTAATAAATAGTAAAGCTTGTACTCCTATTCACACCAAATCTGCAAGTTTACATTGATGTTATTTGATTCTCTCCTTCACTTCAAGTTTGAATTGTTTCACATTCCTTCACAAACATTCCATGGAGATAACACAGAACATGGTAAAGCAATAAACCATGGAATAATAATAAGAACACACCAAAATTAAAACAGAAAAAGATTTAGAGCAGTGAAAAATCCCAACTCTGTTCTAAATCTAACTTCAGCTCTTAAGTATTCTTTAATGTTTCACTACATCATTCTGTATCACTGGCATCTGTGGCTTAATACCACATATTTAACCAGTTCATAGACTATTTCTGCTTTGAATCATTTTGGGAAAAGGAAACTACGATTAGTCTTTCCTCAGAGGTAACTGTTTCTCCAGTCACAATCAGACGCCTGTCAAAAAGAATAAATTAAACATTTCTTTTTTTTTTTACTGAGATGATAAGGTACTACCCTAATGGCTGGTGTCTGCTGTTAAGTCACAGTGACAGTGGAAAACAGCCTCTGTGATTTCTGTCCCTCAATCCATGCCTTAATCTTTGTTAGGGTCACCATACGATGCACTGTGACAGTCACTTACCCTATAAACCAGCACAATAAATGGTGATGTTAAAGCTAAGCAGACAGACCTACCTGGCCTTGGCAGTACTTAACATCTGACCAACGTACCCAGAACTTACGAAGACCCTTCCAGAGCCAAGTGTTTAAGCCTAGTCAACCATTTTTAATGGAAAATTACATGAGGCCTTCACCTCATCACCTACTTGCCAAAGCACTCTCCAAAGCAGTAGAAGACTTTCTTCAAGCCTTTAACCTTTCTGAACTTCACAAAAACTCCTGCAGTCAGGGACTTTCATGAATTATTGGATTAGATACTATGGGGTAATACTCTTATCTATAATTCTTTTACTTTGTGTACACAAAATACTCATTAGCTCTTGAACTAACCTTCCATATCCCAGATAAATAGTCTAAAGGATTATCGAGTACAGAACAGATAAACGCTCCAGGGAGAATATAACATTTTAGGGTGAAGCTTTAAAATCTGTGTCAAACGTTAAATGAAATCTCTGTCAATTTTTCCTCTAGCACTTGCACAGAACATAAGCAAGATGCTTCCTCTATGTATCACGTATTCATAGACTGCAGAAGAAATTTATGTACCAGAACCGCATAAAACAATGCCAAAGGTGTGACATAAAACGCACGATACGACAGGGGAAACTCAACACACGTTTTTCAATGTTTACGTACAATGACTTGCAAGTATGAAAATAGTCCGTTGTGTTCAGAGACCACATCTCCTTTATATTTGTAGCATTCATATTCTCTATTTATGCTTCAACTATTAAACTAAAAATCATGGAAGTTTTCTACCTCATTAACTAAAATTTACAGCTCGTTACACTACTTTGTCAAAAATCAACCCATACATCAGAAATATTTTGCAGAGCTGTGTATGAAGGCAATAGCACCTAGAATTCCCCTTAGGGATCTGATCTATAGATGATTCTATGCACGCTGTATATTAGGCATGTAAAGACTCTTTGATATTTGATAGTCAGCTATTTACATTACTCAAGTTATGCATGTGCATAACTCCCTTGCTGAATACATGCTGTTTTGATCTCGGTTCCACATAGCGATAGGAGAAAATCAATAGCACAACACTTTATGCAAGTATTCCACACATCTATAGCATTTTTCATCAAAGAATCTCAGAGCAAGAAATTACCCTTTGCAATCATATTTGTAAAAATATAAACATAAAAATACACTAATATTAAATAAGATTTCCCCAAAGGTGTTAATTATGATTTGGAGGGAAAATAGTTTTGCCTTTTTCAACATTCCACTATCTATTATACTGCTTCAAGCTATGTTCCCTGTGATATGATATTGACTTGGGAACCACTTCACAACAGAGCAAATACTCTGAGGCAGCTGCTGTGCCACAAAGACTGAAAGAGTAAAGATGTAAGTCTGTGCAAAGAACTACATGGAGGGTCAATCAGGTCTCAGTTGCAGGCAACAAGTAAAAGATTGTGAAGAGCATGAAAGAAAACTGTGTCACAATTATTTTTTCTAGTGATCAATCAGAACTGAAATAAAATATGTGGAAACAAAATGCCTACCCAGACTATGCTTTCTCAATTTTTTTTTTCATATATAGTTGTAGAAATGATGATGAAGCCTAAGACTTTGAGATCTCACATAAACGGCTACAAATAGCAATAGACAAGATGAGGCTTTGAGCAACCTGGTGTAGTGGAAGATGTCCCTTTGAGGTCCCTTCCAATCCAAACCATTCTATGATTGTATGATTCTGTGAAATAGACAAGATAAAACCTGAAATACTGTCTTTTTGAGGACTTTCTAATCTCTTCAGATATGCAAAGAACCTGTATCTGTCTCTGTAAACAGTGACTTCAACAATTAGAGACAGTTACTGGTGACTCAAAGAAAGCCAAGACTGCTATCCTGCTTGAACAGAAAAACCCTCTAAAGAGAACCGACATTCCACTTGCTTACTTACAACTCTGCATGTTCATTTTATGGCTTGCCACCACTGAAGTAATAACCTACATATCCGGGTGAAATTAGTGAAACACAATCCTGCAAACACAAGGTTCTGGCTAAATGCCTGCATCACGGCTCAGAATGCTGCAAATACCGCGTTAGCTGCAAGAATGGCTCTCGGATTTTAAATATTTTTAGCTTTATGTTGTCTTTTCAGATCTTGCACTTCTGAGTAGGAAGTATTGTATTTTTTGTAATTTTGCTTTTACAATTCACCATAATTTGCAAAATGTTCCTTGATTGCATGCATTTCTCTTTGAAACACACAACAACGAACATTGCTGCTGGTCAATAAAGGTGATCTTGTTTTCCCTGCTTTAAAACCAAAAAGCTTCAAGAGCTTATAAATTACTTTGAAAAAGGGACAGACAATTTCTCAGTTAACTTATACCACATCTACAGAAGACTCAAATGCAATTTTTAATTAAATTTAACTCTTTTGCTCATTTTTCACAAAAAAAACCTTTCTGTATGATTTCTACCACTCCAATAACTTAATGTTCTCTGGAAACACTATTATGAGTTTCAGTCATAAACAGATGGATTTTTTTTTTTTTTTCCAGCAGTTAAATATTCAGGTGAATTTCACTTCTGTAATTTGAGTCCGATTTGTATAAGTCTTCTTTCTTCCATAAAAAAGAAAAAATCTTACTTTTCTTTTCAAACACAATTGGCATATTTACTGCATAATTGCAAACTACTACTGTGGTTTCAGATGTTATACCCCTGCATAGAAATGATGGATTAGCCTGCTCTTTACTTGCTTTGAGGCAAAAAAGTTGCCTCTGTCCCTCTTTATCCAATTAAAAACTGCAAAACTGTTCTCCCAATACGTGTGAATTAACTTTTTACTCCACTTCAAATGTTTATATACGAACATGCACATATATGCACATTAACGAAATTATCAGATTGATTTGATAAAAAATGCAAAAGGGAATGGGACTGAAGCTAATCATGTATTCACAAAACGCCACTGCGTTTCATTGCATGTTACTATCAAGTGATTATTAAAAGCTGTAAACTCAAAAATCCCAACTTTCTTAACTCATGCTAAGACACAGCGTAAATTGCTAATGATGTTAAATATGCTCTTCCTTCCGCGTTACTGCCCAAGAAAACAGAAAACAAAAGGAGAAATAGCAGTAACAGGCTGAGTGTAACCAAGACCCAAGGAATCTACACTGGAGGGCTTCTTGAAGAACTGACAGGTGCTACCAACACAAGACAAGAATCTTTTGATTCCATAGGGACTGTGGAAAGCATGAAAACTTCTGAAGCATCTGACATTCAGATGCAGCCATAAGTGGCTTCAAAGTGCTGTTTGGCTGGATCATCAAATTTCACCATAAACATTCAACATATTTGGTGACACTGAAGTCTGCATCCTTCAAAGTTATTATCAAATATAATTTATTCTGGACAATTTATTCTTGTCCACCTAGCATAATAAGGAAAATCGACTTCAGAACAAGAATAGAACCTATTTCAGCATGGGATCCTCTTTCCTCAATATCTCTTGCCTTTTTATCTTCCACAGAATAAATTAATATGCATGAAAGAAATGAAGTGGGGAAACACTGGCTGGGCAAGAGAGAAGGTACTAGGCACAACAGACTGCTGGAGTACGGAAAGAAGTGCAAAGCCATAATTTCAAGAAGGAAGGGGAAAACAATTCTGAAGGTCTTGTTTGTGTTTGGGAATGTCCTACTTACCTACCCCTCAGAACCAATGTACAGTAGGAGGAGCCATGGGAACTGAAAAGACCTTATTTTGCTCCTTATAATAATGCAAACAAGAAAAAAGGTCTGGAACATCAGCTACAGTTGACTAGATTAATGTCTGTGTTCTTTATGAATTGAAGTCTGAAAACCTAAGTCAGGAATTCAGAATGTCTATTCCACTGAAACAAAGGAAAAAGTGGGAATGTTGCAGAACAATCTGCCATGAATGTGTTTGGATAGAACTGCTGCAAGAAAAAGTCAGAATAATGTACCCTATGTGATCCAAGATGATTATGGATGCTGGAGGTGCCTACCTTAAGACGAAAATTTCATTTTGGGCATCTGATAACAAAGAAGTGATGCTGAATGTACGGCAATCTGCGCAGAGGAGAAGAGTGAAGGGCAAACCTGGAAGTCCTGAAAAGAGACAACAGACAAACCTATGTCATCAGTCAGGAATTGGGTATAGAGAAATACTTGGAAGGAAGAGAAAATATATGACCCACTGAAAAGGAAAAGAAACAATTAAACACAGTTCCTGAGCCAAGAGATTTTCTAAAATGAATCCCACAATTAACACTCTTGAAGACAATGAGACCGCCACTTGTCAGGAGGAAGGCAGTTCAACTTCTAGTTAATGCTTTCATGAGTGAAAGGGTTCTCCATTCCAGAAGTTCTTCAGCAATCTGTATAACTCATATTCTTTCCCCTTTTCTACATGCCCATTTCCTTCAATGCCCACAATAGTACATTTGTTCCTCACAGAAGCTTCCAGAGACATCGTTAGCCAGAGGGCAGATCTGTATGTTTTTATTTAACATGTTTTCCTCTTTTTGCCACCAGTCCCTCTTATGTTCCATTGCATGGTACTAGCTGATGTAATTTCTATTCATTGTCTTAACTGTCAAGACACCTTGGCATGTAAAGTGCCTCTGTTCCCCACTGTACTGCTCAATTTTCCAGGGCCTTCCTGCTGTTGCAGGTATCAAGGATACCTATGAACTCTGCCTTTGCTGGCAGAGATCACTTCACTTCTCTTGTATGACTCCTACCTATGATGCCTCTGTGATCCCATATGATCATTTTACCCCAGACCACAGTTGGCACCAGCAAAGCACCACAGCTGAGGCGTACCGAACTTCCTTCCATGCTTTTTTGGCCAGACATAATTCTCAGAAAAGTCTCCATATGCATTCTACTTAGGTTCCTCTTAGCACAACTAAGAGAAACTCAAAAAGCTGTAAGTTAGCTTCTCAAAGATATAAAGATCAAAACATGCTGCAGACTCTAAAGTCTCTGGTCATTTTAGGACTGCCTGCATATAAAACGCTAATTTTTTCCTAAAACTAATGTCAAAGAGGACAGTGTTAGGGACATGGGGGCACCCACCTCCAAGGAGTTTAGTTGGCTGAGTTAAGGAGTTTAGCTTGCTACGCCCAAAGTCAGCTCTTCCACTAAGAGCTGTTGTGAAGAAAGCTAGAAGCAAAGGCTTGACCTTCCTTTCCTCCTTTTCCCTTGGGAGCTACTTTTAAGCAGAGTCTTTACTGCTGTCCCCTTATGTCTCACCTGGGCTCGTGCCTCCCTGACCTACGCTCACTGGCTCTGCTTCCTGGTTTGCCCTAGGATTTGCTGCCTCATTGAGACCTTGCTTGGTGATCACCAGACTGTGCCTGATGCCAAGGGCCTGATCCTGATCCCGACTCATGCTTAGCATCCCGGATCCTTGTTGGTGGGGCTACTTTCTCCCCTGCCTTGACACGGTGCTCTGCTCCTGGCTCCCCTTCCCTTTTGGAGCTCTCGCTGCTCCCTGCTAAGCAGCAACAAGCTCGCAACAGTTCTTTCAGATTTGCAGGGCTATCTGCAGCAAGATGTCTAAAACTTTCAGGTAAGGACTGAGCGCAGCATCAGTATCTAAATACACTCAAGTTACAGCCTGGGTTGTACAGTGCGGCCAGACATACCAACCCGAGACCTGTTTTGCCGATTACAAAGATGTGACCCGACATCACGCTTAGCAAGCCTCTTCCCCGGACCGTGCCCAGTGTCACCTGATGGGTATCAGCCCCGGGCATTTTATGATCAATCTGTCTCGGATACCGCCTGCAGTAACACCACAAGACGACCTGAAACATCCCTGCTTCTCCCTGTGAACTGACTGCTGCTATTCCAACTTCTCCCTCCTAGGGTTAAGGGCAACGTACACCAGATTTCGGCAGGCGTCCCCTGCCAGCCTCGTGGAGAAGCACTCCTCTCACGGCCGGGGATCGCATGAAGACGCAGGGCCGCTGTCCCGCCCGCCTTCCCCTCGGCTCCAAACACGAGGTATTCATCTCCTCACTGAGACAGGGCGTCCCGCCCGGCCAGCGGAACCCGAGACAGGCCGCTGCTGCCCCGCCGTTCCCAGCCGGGGGGACAAGGTGGGGCCGGGCGTCCCGCTGAGGGGCGGCGGGAGGCCCGGGACCTCCCGCCGCCCCTCAGCGGGGCGCCCGGCCCTGCGGGCGCGGCGCCGAGCGGCACCCCAGCAGCGCGCGCTTCCCGCGGCCGGCACCGCCCACCCGGCTCGCCGCAGGTGGGAGCAGCCCGGCCCGGCCGCGCATGCGCTGTGGGGAATCGCCCGCGCGCCGGGCATTTAAAGGGCCACGGGCAGCTGCGTGCCCCTTGCCTCCCTGCCGGGGTGGCCCGCGCGGGGTGGGCGCCCCCGCGGGGGGAACCGAGGCGCCGGCTGCGGGCCCTTGCGTAGCCTCGCATAGCGCGGCGAGGGCTGCGGCCCGGTCCCGGTTGCCGTCCCCGCTGGGGGCAGGCGAGCGGGCGGGCGCTGGATTCTTTGGATTGCGGACGTCGCGGGCAAATAAAACACGCGGGTGGGCGGTTGCGCCGTCCCGGCCGCGTCCCTGCTGCTGGGGGGCGGGGAGGGCGAGGAGCGGAGCGGATGGAACCCAGCAGCGGGAGCCACGGCGCCGCGCCCGCCGGTGCGCCGGTGGCGGCGGCTGTGCTGCCGGCGGGCGGGAGCGGGGAGCGCCTGGGTGGCGCCACCCCCAAGCAGTTCTGCGCCGTGCAAGGGAGGCCGCTCGTCAGCTACACGGTGCGGGCCATGGAGAGGTAACGAGGCAGACGCCGCTCTCCCCTCTTCCGCGCCCCGCGGGCCTTCCCCTCAGCCCCCGGCCTCCTGCAGCTCGGGGCCCGGCCGCCGGCTCTAGCCTGCCCTCGCTGTGGCCCCAGGAAGCCGCTGGCAGCCGGCCGCTGCCCTCGCCTCAGGCCTTGGGCACCCTCGGCGCCGCCGCCTCTCGCAGGGTTTGCTTCGGCAAAGAGCCGGGGTGACCGGGAAGGCGTAGGCCTGGTGCAGGCCGGGGGCGCGGTGAGCTGTGGCTGGACGGGCGCACCTGGGGAGAGGTAGCGGGCAAGAGCTGGGCGCTTTCTCCCGTCCTGGTCTGGGTCTGTCACTGCCATCCCGGCTGGCTCCTTTCTCCCCAGCGCTGCCGATGCCTTGAAGCTGTGTCGCTTTTGTTTGCCGCTGGAGCAGATCTGTTCAGGGCCCTCGGCCTTGAAGCTAGAGGGTCTCTGTAGCTGCAGTGGCTGCTTTGGTGAGCTACAAACCTACCATAGCTGTTGGAGGCAGTCGTAATGCGCTCCAGAGGCCTTGAAAAAAGATCTGTTCTGCCATAGCCATTGGAGATGGTCTTAGTAATGTCCAGAGGCCTCGAAAAAAAGACCCACTCTTCATAGTGGGATGAACTCAGTTATCTACAGCACTGCGTGATGCTTCAGCATTATAGTATACAGTGGAATGCTCTGCCTCAGTAGGAAGCTTAAATACCCTTTGACTTTGTTTTAGGGTATATTTACTGGGCTAGAAGCTGGTAGTTCACATAGTGTGAGGCTGCATGTGTAACTTTATTTACATTGGAGCAAAGAATTTAAGTAATGGGGTATTGTAGCAGTCAGGTTTTTCCTTTTCATAAGACTGAGCTCTAGGCATGTGACTGACAGTTAATGTATTATTGTCAAATGTTAACATAATGTAAGTCTTGTATCTAGTGTCACTTGAAGCACTGCAGGTAGGGTTGTAGTGTCAGATGTATTCTGGATGGTTTGCAGTAACTTGAAAAACAAACCTTGAGATTTTTAGAGAGAATATATGGGGAGGAGTGGAGGGTGGTGAAAAGAAATGGAATTGCCAACGTCTCCCAGAGTTCTTGACTCATGGAAACTTGTACGACATAAAAATTGAGACTCTTTTTCCATTCCCACCCAGAGAGGCTTCCCTCAGGTCACATGTTACTTTATGCAAGAAATATTGCTTGTTTTCTTTATTTAATTCTCAACAGCAGCCAGTCACAAAGCTGAACACATCAGTAAGCAAAACCTCCAATCCAAAGCTTGTTACAGCTGTAATTTCTGCAAAAATGTCATGGGAATGTACGAAGAAGAATAATATCCTCGCTCAGTGTATTGGAGACCTGGAAAAGAGAACAGAGTGAGGTTTGGGAAGGAAATGATCTTTGTAGGAAAATAAAACATTATTCATTTCAAAAAAAAAAGGAAAATCTCATTTTTGCTGCCAGTAAACTCTGGGAAAAGAACAGTTCTTTGAGCAACAGTATTATATTTATGTCCTAAAGCTGCAAAAAATTAGAAGGTTGAATTCTCATTGTACAGTCCAACCAGGCGTGTGATCCCGAGTTGATTGTGAGAGTGACAACTTAGTGTTTTCGCTTAGCTTTAGGAGGGCGATAACTGGTGCCAGTGCTCTGACAGGCAGAGCTTTCTGTCATCTCTGTACTGAATTGGAGTTTTGGCTGGTATGCGTGTGGGGAGTTGGGAACAGATGGGCTCTAAAGCTTGAAATGTCTTTCATTTTCATCTTAACACTCTTGCTTCTGCCTCCGAAACTGCAAAGGAGGTCCCTTGTTCTTTGCGCGAATGTATGTGCAAGAATGTAGTATGGAGGAACTGCAGTTTGTCACATAATCCAGCACCCAGAAGTGGCAGATTTTGTGTGTTTAGCTTGATACTGTCTTCTGATGTCTGTTGTTTACCTGCTGTAATGCAATGAATCGTTGACTCATTAGCCCGAAATAGCTTCTATTTAACTGATTATCTCAGTTACTGCAGCTATTTTTGAGCCTTTTTTTATATGGAAAAAGCGTAGCAACATACAGACAGAAATACATGAGCAAATCAAGACTTTGCAGCTGCTTTGCGTGTGCTTTTTTAAAATCGGGAGAAAAAGATTTTTACACTGTTCAGCTGAAAGAAAGGAGTGAGAATCTTAAATATTGATGTGGAAAAACTGGTGGACAGGACAAGAACAGACATGAATGAGTAAGCAGTGCATCCTGTTGCATAGGATGACAGCATGTAGAACGTTGGCCTGCCAGTAATAATCAAAGATGATGCCCTTAGGAAGAGGAGGTGAGGAAAAAATGGGTGAGGAGAAATGATTGATTTTTATTGCCAGTACAGTGGTGCTGATAGGAAGGTCAGGTCCTACCTTGGGGTTAAAATTAAAGTGTGTTAGAGAACTTAAGTCTGGTTTTCCCATTGGATTGGTTTCTGCTTTTGTTGAACTATGCAAGGCTTTTTCATCAAGTTCAGCAGAACTAGAACGGCATTCCTTCTTTTTGCTTCTTGACAAACTAGTAGGATTCTTCCTTAATTTTATTTTTTTGTGTATGTTTGTTTAGAAGAGAAATTTTCCAATTCCTTTTTAGAGACAGGGAGGAATCTCAGCTCTGTGTGCACATGTGCACACATATTTTACTAAAGCTATAGAGAGGAAAACAGGCTAAGGTCAAGGTTGATTTTTTTTTTAAATCATTGTGGGACAAATAAGCTGCTGCTGTTCTTGCTGTGGTCATATTTCAACAGTTGTTGAAAGTACAGTCAGAAGTTATGAAAGAGGAAAGCAGAGTTAAAGTGTTTACTGGCAGAATAAAAAATTTTCCATGAAGGTTTCAGCCAGCTTTGTTTACTTTGTTTACTGCAATGTAGTGTTTTAAAACAGGTGGCCTGATATCAAAAAAATCACCTGGGGGAAGCTTCCAAAGAATTGCCTCTTCGGAAGTGTCTTGTGCAGTTTATTTGCCAAGTATTTTTGCCCGTTGGCTGATACATGTTCAGTGGCTCTACAGGTCAAACAATTACAGTTGGTAAATGTATCTATTGTGATAGTTCTTTTTGTCCAGTTACCATTAGCTTATTCTTGAAATTGCTTATGAGCTAAAAATAATAAGAGCAAACAATCCATTTGTTTGAACTTTACGAAAGTATCTTTGTTACCTTGTCTGACTAATAAAGAACATTTTCTTTCAGGAAAAAATGGATAACTTCTGTATGTGAGATGCTCAAAACTTCCTTAATGTACCTGCGAAACTTCAGGCTCCCTGCTTCCATTTTTGTACTGTAAAGGGTACATATGTATTAATGTATTTTTTCATATATCAATAAAGTAATGACAAAGTTGTTATGGAGGAAAAAAGTTATGCTTGCATTCTGCAAACACATTTTTGTTGTTGACAGTTTTTTTCTCATTTGGTTCTTGAATAATAAAATCAGCAAAAGTAATATAATGATTTATCTTGTACCACTGAAGAGTTTCTGTGGCAGTGAAAGGTCATGTGTTGCACTGCTAAACCCATCTCAGTAGTGACTGCCTGCTTCTGGCCTCGTTTTGCTGATGCAACTGCCAGTTTAAGTAGGTTATGTGTTAAATAGGTTGTTACTGGCCTGAGTAGGAGTTGCAAGAAACCCAGTGTGAGTATTTAAGCCTTATTCAGATTTCGGGCTCAGCAGTGGTTTGTATGTGAGTGAACTGATAGATGTTAAACCTCAGTCACGTTTGTGCCTGAGCGAGGTGTTCAGGTGATAGTCTTAGAGCAAAACTCACCTGTTATTTCATTTCCTCTCTGGTGTGTGTTGGGAAGCTGTGTGATAGCTTAATCTGTTGCTGAGTTAATGAGCTCCTTTACTTTGCGTTCTAGCTCAGCTAATATAAATGTGTGTACTTTTGTTGGAAATTTAATGATATGATGCTATTTTCTGCTAGGCAGCTGGTCTGTCTGTCTGTAGGTGATGATGAGAAGGACAGTCACAGGAAACAAACATGTAGTCCTTTTCTGCCTCATTTTTTTCCTTCTACTAATATTGAGGTCCCCCCAAGGCAGTTGTAAAGTAGTCATAACTGGGGTTGTACTTCTGTTTTGTTTCATCAGACCTGATTCTCTACTTTAAAACTGCAGCCTATGTTGTATGGAAGCACTAGAGTTCTGTATTTAGTGCTTGTTAAAGCACGCTGGGGTACAATATTCTGGTCTTTTTCATGGTTTATGCTGACTGTTTATGAAGTTTGCATTATCTTGATCTAATATTGCAGTTACAAAATGGAAAGGGTGTTTACTATTTTTAAACTAGTTTTGAGCAGGTCCTGAGCATCTCATTATTTTAGTATGAAATCTTTCTGAAGAAACAAACGTGACAAATTGAGGGAGGAAAAAGATCCATTTACTGCCAGATTGAGCAAATACCGATATCTTTCTATTTAATTAAAACACTTTGCAACATTTCCATAAGCAGGTCTTTAAAAGAGTGAGCACCTATGTGCACCTATGTGGGGCACACTTCTCATTTGTGAGATTTTGTAGCATACTTTACTAAATTAGTACTTTTAATTTGTTTTGGTGGAACATGTTAGGCTTCAAAGCCTAAGCTGTTCTTCTACCTAATCAGTCTAGAGGATACCTTTATATTCTTGTATGACTAGGTTGCATCTCTAAATCCCAGCTCTAATTATAGAACATTAGTCCAGAATGAGTTCAAGGAGGACATAACCAAGTTTTTACATGTGTTTATCCAGACACAGGGTGGAGCTGTGACCGCATCCTGTCACTTTTCTGTGTATTGTGCCACTGGAGGCCTTAAGCTATTTCACCCGCCCTGTGTGGAGTTTTATCATGGGCTGACCAGTACTCCTGTTTCCTTCCCTTCTCCTCAGAAGATGCTGTGTACTACCCAGTTGCCTCATAGTCTGTTCCATTTGACTCCAGAATGGGAAATGTCAGTGCTCGTGTTAGAGTCACTAGCGAAGGTGCAGACCGCCCACTGTTTTGGGAACTGTGTAACGCTATAGTCTCTCTGTGAATAGAAATGCAGAGCTCTTATTTACTGTGATATAGCTCTTCTTGAATTTTGCTGTATTTAAGTGCCTGACTCTCAATATTCAAAAGAACCACTGAGATGAATCTGATTAGTGTGCCCTAGTTCTCAGCTGAAGTCATGCAGAGGTGCTAAGTTCTGTGGCTAAATGTAAGACTATGCCAGGACTCACTTGAGAGATTTGAAAACCTTTTGATGAACCTGTGGTGAGTGACAAGTTGAAATGAAACTTGAAACCATATGACTTCAGATTTTACATTTGAACAACTTCAGTACTTAAAAAATGCTGAGAATATGTTGGTTTGGCTGTATTTCTTGCCTTTGTTAAGAATAAAATGAACATGAGGACAAATATTCTTCTTTTGAAGAAAGCTGATAGCACTTCCATTTATTTTATTTTTAGTAGTTATTTTAAAATTCATTGAAATAATTCTCCATGGAGTTGTACTAATTACAAAAGACACATACAGAAGGTGGAAGATGCTCTGTTGTTTCACATAGGTCTAGGGGAATGGTTTGTATCACAGGCGACTGCTTTTGAAGTAAGGATAGTTCCTAGGCAATGCATTCTCATGTGTTATTGCAGAAACTAATACCTTGAGCCTGTGTATTTCTGAACTGTAAATTTCTTACTCTTATTTTTCTAGCTGGAAATACTTAGTACCGTAGTCCATCTTGTGTCTGCGAAATTAGTTTCAATAGCTTTACTAGTTTTAGTTGAGAGAATATACCTTACTTGTCTGCCTTCCTATTTGGATATGTAGGCTACACATGAGTAATTTTGCTATAGTAAATTGTTTTTGTAATCATTGCTCATCTGATGAGTTTCTTGTCTCTCATGATAAAACCCCTCCTGTCATCTGTGGAGACACAGAAAGGAAGTAAAACGGTTTTAAATCCTTTTTTATACTCTCTACATTGCATTTAGGAAATAAGACTCAAATAGCTGGATTTGAGTTATGATGTTTCTGTTATTTTGAAGTACAGTATGCCACATGTGACTAATTTGTATTCCGAGGTGCTTTGACACAATTATGACTTCAGCCTAACTTCAGTTATGACTGGTTTTAATCTTGTGGGTTGTGGGTCATTCTCCCCCCACACCACCCCTCAATTGTAGAGCTAGGCTGATACCAACAGTAGAAGCTTGAAGTTCTCTGAAAATGTGCTTCTCATATTATGGTAACTTTACCTAGCATAACTATGGTTTTGAATTTTGCTAGCTTCCTAGAGCAGAAACCTTCGTGTGTGTATATATACATTTTTTTTTGCAAAATACCAGTATAATGTTTCCTGTCAACATTCAAGTGTCACAGTTTTGATTTGTTAGCAATCTTTCAATTACTGCTTATGCCTGTCTTCATAGTGATCTTTACTTCAGAGTTTCTTGATCCTCTTGTTCACTTGTACAGAGAACATGGAATATTCCATGTCCCAGGATTTATCAATCTTTTGGAGACTGGATTTAGATAAATCTAAAAAAAACAAACAGTCGCTGATTGACTTGGTAGTTATGTTTGAACATAGGAAAGAAATGTGTGGGTCTTCCACCCCCCACCTCACCTGCAAACTGGTGGCTGGAAGCAAATCCCTTCCCAGAATTCCTGTTACTATGGTGCAGTGCTAATACACACACAAAAACATGGACTTGATTATTTTGAGAGATGCTTTATTTAGACATATTGAATTTCTTTTGATATGAATTTCTTTGTTTCATGGAGATATCTGTACTTTTATTTAGTCTTTCAAGTCTACTTTCTGTTTTTGTACTGTTTCTTCTAGGATAAGTTGGATATCCAACATTATTGTGGTGGTTTCTCCTGAAAACATTGAAACAATGAAGTCTATAATTGAAAAATACGGCCACAGAAGAGTTACAATAGTAAAAGGTGGAATAACTCGTCACCGGTCAATTTTCAATGGACTGAAAGTATTTGCAGAGAATGAATTTTCCAACCATCTGCTCCAGAAACCGGAAGTAGTGATTATCCATGATGCTGTGAGGCCGTTTGTTGAAGAAGATATTCTTTCAAAAGTGGTTATGGCTGCAAAGGAGCATGGGGTATGTACTATACAGCAGTGCAACTCTGCAGTGTTCTTTATACTGTACAGTGTAAAATCATGATTGATAAATAAGGATTTTTCTAGCAATTGTATTAATATGTTATGTTGATTTTTAAGTAGAAACAGATTTCCGAATTCTATTATACAAGGTCAGATGGAGGAGGGAGACATTTTTAAATTGTGCAGGTCTTATTTGCTACGGGCAACGATTATTGCCATAGAGACTATCAGTAAGAGACTGAATTAACCAGTAATTTGTTAGTTGAAAGGTAGATTACATAATGATATTTTCCCTTCTTTTCCTTGCAGAATTCTCACTTAATGCTAGAGTGGTTCAGTTAGTGATTACTAATAATAGCTAAAGAGAGTATTGCATTTATTGACTTGCAAGCTTTATGTATTTTCATCTCAAACTTTTACGCAAATCCTGAATAAGTGACAAGAGAGCTATCTCTGTATTAATGCGAAATTTTTCTGGAATCTGTAAGCATTGCAAACGGCTGGGGGAAAAGGGGGAAGTGGGAAGCCTCCAACCATAGAATGGAGATCCTCCTGGTCATCACTGCATCTGAGGACTGGGAATAGTCACAGGAACTGGAAAGATTTGAGTGAGTGAAGGGAAAGAGTTGGTAGAAGTTGTGTTATGCAAGTAGAATGGTAGAGTTACTAAAGCATGTACTAGCAACAAGAGGAACTGATGGATAAAACTGGCTGAGACAGAGATGTAAGAAGTCACAGCTTAGCAGACTGCACAAACAAGCCTATGGCTGTCTTCACCTTGTGCTCCAGTTCTCCAGTGATAAGGTAGTAGAATGCTTCCTTATTTCAAGGAAATTATTTGAGGTAGGAGTCATTAGCGACAGCGGATTGTTTGGGTATTAGAAAGCTAGGAAAATCTACCACTGCTTGTCTTTTTCAGGAAATGAGGTACAAGATAAGCTAATTGACAGATGATTTGAGACTTTGAGAGTGGAATAAAGAGTCCAAAGAATGAATTGTGATGTTTCCTTAGCACTCTTTCACCTTTTTTTGAAAGCTTATAGTGTAGAACGGCAATGTATGACTTGTTAAAATATTTATTATGAAAATTAGATTACGTAAGGTCTCTCAGAACATTATTTTAGAATCTAAATATATTGAGCTTCTTATGAGTAGGCCTGTACTTTTGCTTAATGAGAAATGGCAATGAAATAGAAACTCTGCTCTATAGTTTTCAGTGGTACAGAACATAAGTTTCCAGTCATTAAAACTTAAGTTCTGTTAGAATTTTAACAAGGTTTTGACCTCTCCCATATAGCACAAAATAGCATTCTGGAGTTGATTCTCTGCCAAAGACATTAAAATAGATCCCCTTCGTAAATCTGTTATAAATGTGATTCTTTGAGAGTAGAAGAAGAATGGGGTTAATTGTCCTGAGTTGAAATAACTATATTTTGAATGTGTTTAGGTGTCTTTGTATATTATGGTGTATCATATCTCATTTGTCTTCGTGTTAAATTTAAATTTAGTCACTTTTTCTTGAAACTTGTGTGATTTTAATGTAATTTTTTTTCCTGGTTTTCTTTTTAATTGGTTGTAAGACATCTTCAGTAAAACAGTAGGGAACCAAAACAATATCCTTTGACCTTCTCAAGGCAGTGTACTGTAGTTCATCTGAACTTCTGACTGATAAATATTTCCTTACCTAGATCACTGACAAATGTATATGATCACCTTTTTGAGATGAAATGATACTCCAGTCTTTTCCATTGTATAATGTCTGTCTGAAATGTGCGTGGTATTTATTTGCTCTCTGGTGACTTCCTATGTTGGCTTACAACCACTGAATTCAGTGAGACTAGGCTGTTGGAGAACTGGACTCCAAAAGCTCTGAACTATTGATGTTACCTGATAAAGTAATTGAAGTAAGGAACGTAAGAACTTCATTTTATGTAATAAATTGGAAGAAGCTTCCTGCCAGAAGGAGGTGGCTATCTTCACTTGAAAACTACAGAATTATGAAGAACTAAATGACACTTTCTCAAAACTGACATGCATGGTTTTGAATATAAAAAAAAATATTTGATGGAGAGAAGCTATCATCTTTAGTTCTTCCTATAGTCAAATTTTTTGCGTATCTAAAAGGGAGTCAATACTTCAATCTTTCAGTACAAAAAGTAATTACTTCCTTTTGCATTATGTAGAAAGGTACAAAACCTGGCACAAACGCCATCTTAAATCAATAGTGTAGTAGAGGTAATGCTATATTGTTTTTCATATGCATACCATATAGGTAGCATAATTATGAGAAGTTTTAATGTTCTTTAAAATGGCAATTGATGAAGTAAGTTACTACACTTCTAGCTGCCAATTGTCAGACAAATAAACTGCTTTATTACACTTAACTAATCAGTTTGTTATTTGCCTGTAGGAATCAAAATGTGCACCTTATCCAGAACTAATAAATTATGCCTTAAATCCTCTAAAGAATCCCTTGATTATGTGAAAATATTGCTTTGTAACCAATTAAATTCCATTTATGTTTTTGGGGTAATTTTGTAATTAAAATTACAAGTTTCTAGAAACAAATTCTTTATTGCTAGTAAAAGTTGGGAGAAGTGGAAGTTTCAGAAGGCATCAGTCCAAAGCCTCTAGCAATATCTCATTGCCAATGTTACATTTTAAACAACATAACTAAAAAGGAAAATGCTTACAAGAAAAAAATCAGGAAGCGGGGAAAACTTGTCAGTTCTGCTATTGAGAGCTAAAAAAAGGCACATACAAAGACTCTTTCTATAGTTAGCATAAACTGGATTTGAAAGTATAGTTTATTTCTTTGAATGTGCTGAATCAAAATGACGTTCTTAAAAGCTGATTTCTGGAAGCTGTCTAACATCATTACTTTATTCCTAGCTTTAGCAAGGATCTGAACAAAGCATACATGCCACTACAGAGGTATAGTGCTACTCAATTTCGTGAACTTACTCGCATACACAGGCAGTCAAAATAATACCCCAGACAGAAAAAACTACGTATTACACTCAGTCTGATCCTGTCTCTGAGTTTACTCAGACTCGGTGCTGTGGTTATCAAGTCTTACTGTATCAGAAGGCTGGAGCAGAAAGCATGCACCCATACAAATGTTGTTCTTTTATCCAGTTAGATAGCAAAATAAAAAGCTTTATGTATGATTGAGTTGCATTAGCAAAACATGGGTAGCAAACCAAAAACCACCTCTCTTTTTCCGGTGCAGGAGGACTTGGATGGACTTGGGCTGATCTGATGCGGTGTGCTCAGATGGGGATGGCAATGCTAGAATAGTTCTGCTCATTCTGTCCTTTCTTTTGTTCTTTTTGTCTTAGAAGCAATTATCTTTTTATGTTTTCTTGTTATGTCCTCTGTTTTCACCGTATATGGAATATTTTACATGGGATCTTTGTCCTCTTGGTTATACTGAAAGTCTGATTTTAGCCAACTGTAAAGGCTGCACTAGTAACAGACCATTTTTGATATATCTATACACTGTGTCATTTGAACTTGTCCTGTGTCTGTGTTCAGAGGTTCTGCTTTTGTTGTATGCTTGATACTTCAAAGGGGCTCCTACTGTCCTGTCAGATGTTTGTGGAAAAGCAGAATCAAGGGCTGATGACATATTACCATCTTGCCATGATTTTTATTCCACTAATGGAATGAGTTCTGTAATTTAGGAGACTGACTTATGTCAATGTAAAAATACATGCTAATGAGTCGTAAGGATCTTATATAGCAATTTTAGAAGAAAACAGTATTGGAAGAGCTACATTATTGTGAAGATCAGAATCTGTTTAGTAGCCATGAAGCTATTCTGAATGTGTGAAGAAATAGTGTGGTTTTGCTGCTGTATGGAAAACAGTTATACAGTGCATTATTCCTTTTTCAACTCTGTAGTAATGGATGACTATCAGAAACACAGTGGTGTTTCCATAGCTTACAGCATTATTGGTCCTGTAGAAAGTTACAACATTCTCAGACAAGTCATTGATTGTTTTCTGTGTTGAATGGAGAACTAATGTATTGTTTGCAAACACTTGAAGTCTTTGTCCTAATAAGATACAGTGTTTGGTGGGAAACCACTGGTAAGGGGAGAAACAACTCTGTCATTTCCCAGTCTCAATTTAAGTGACGTAAGCAATTCATTGCATTCATTAGGAAGGATGCAGCTCAGACAACTGAAATACAAAAATCATAGACAGAAACTTAAATTATAATTTCCCTTTCGTCTTTGCAGTATTTCTGTGTTGCACTAATGCAGCTAGCTGTGCCTAATGCAACTAGTATTTAATCCTTTTTTAAAAGGTGACTTAATCTCACATTTTTTAGCTTCTGGAAGTCTACACATACGGTAATTTTTACCTTAGTTTTTTTAGGTAGGATTATATTACCCTGGAAATAAATTTTGAGCATAGTTTTCTGTGCTTCAGTGGTTGCTGAGGTCATTTTTATGTAATGCCTATAAAATGTACCTCCTTCAAATTTAGAGAAACTGTGTAGGTGACACTACTGTTGATCTGAGGCTAATTGAAATCTGTGTGCTTCATCTGAGAAAAAAACAGTATGACTTTGAAAAATGAAGCAGCCTTTAGCAAAGATGTGTCTAGTCACTCAGATTTCTCCTTCCTGCAACAGATCGAAGGAGTAAAGAATATTTCCTTAAGATAAGGGAAATCTCAGCTTGTCCAGCATGTGTGAGGAGCTGAATAGAGGCCTTAGGTCATTGTAGCCACTTCTACATGGCAATATCTGGAAGAGATTCTTAGCCATATCTCTCTGGCTAAGGATTAGACATGGACACCTCCAAGTTTTTCCCTCTTTAAAATATTGCAATGAAAAAAAAATCTGAGTTTTCATCCAGAAATGCCCCCACCTCCATTTTGGTTGAGTTTGTGATCTGAGTGGTTGTGGCAAGGACAACACCAGCCCTGCAGGTTAGGTGAAGTTTCTGAAGCCAACTTGGCCTGTTTCATATGCTGTAATAGTTTGTTGGACTGGTTCTGTGCTTATCCTCCTGTTTCCAAGGACGTAAGTGGGTTGTGGTACAAGTAGAACTAAAAGTGCCTTGAGGAGCATTGGAGTATGTAGGAGAGAATCCATGAGATATCAAATTCCTACATACATTTCTTAGAGTTGCTGTTTGAGCCAAACTCGCATGGTAAGGTATAATGATCCATTTTACAAGGCCCTGGGTAGCAGAAGGTCTTAGATGAAGCTCGTATAAAGAAGCAACTGGAAATTTTGAATCTAATGGGCTGTAACCAAAGGAAGCTTGGGTGCAAGGCTTCCTGCAAGAAGAGGACACGAGCAGTTCTGAGAGAAGCAGCTGAGTGAATTCAGAAGGCAAAGATATTTGATAAGCAGGTGCAGAGTTGCTTAGGGAACTGCGTGGCTACAAACTATAGTGCCTGTGGTTTTGGTTGCTCAGGATGGTGTGTGTGGGAAAGAGTTATTAATTAAACATTGCAGTTTTGCATTTGGTTGATTAAATTGTGCAAGAGTCCTCCTACAACCTCTCAAGATTTTGTCTTCTTTCTTCATAATTTGATGCAAATTCAGTGTATAATGATACACAGTGGATCAGTAGTATTTACATCATGATATTGTTGATTTTGTAATGATACAGACTTTCTGGAGGTAAAACATAACTTCTTAACTGTAATTGTAACCCTTGTGGCAATAGCTTCAAGTTTTCTACTCCACTGAATACAAATGTTCACTCCTCTTTATATTGACTTACTCTAACATGCAAAATCTTTGTGGTACAGTGCAGTCCCACTGATAGGTTTTTGCAACGTAAATCAGTAATTAGGATATAAAAGATGACTTGCTGACTGTAAGATGTGTTTTGTTACTTGTTAATGCAAGATAATACTATACAGTCAAAGTAAAATAAATTGCCTTGTTAATTTTAGAGGCAAAAATGATAGTTTTCATGATTCATTAATTTTTATAGCAAATATTCTGTTTAATTTTTGCCATGTAGATTTGCAGTGTAGCACTAGTTAGAACAAGAAAGTGCTGGTAGCTCATCTTACTGTCTTATGTTAAATGAATGCCAAAATTTAAAGCTGTAAGTATATTAAAAGATTTCTAAAAATATTGAAAACTATTGTTAGCATACTGGCCACATTATTTGCTTTGGAATGCTTAAATTGCTTAGACTGAATTTCACATGTTATGGAATCCCTCATAATTGTGATTTAGGCAGGGCGTGCTATGTGTGGTCTGGATCATATACTTAGTATGGATCTTCGGTAGCACTATGCAGACTTCATACAAATTTTGAAGTACTTTAAAAAAATCTATCAAGAAGAAGACCAAAACTTAATAAATGAGAACATGTTGTTAAACATTACCAGTTATTGCACTGTGACGAAAACTGGCTGAATATGTTAACTAAAGTAATAAGACCTTATTTGACTAATAATATGATAAAATGTATTTTATTGAGTATACAATACTGTTATATTTATGGAAAACATGAACTTCCTTGATCATTCTTAAATTTCTCACAAAGAATGCACCGATAAGGAATGCACTAGAAGAAATGCTGTATAATTTGTATGACATGATTACAAATGTATATATTGGTTTAATACTGCTAACTTTTCTTACTTTATTGTATTAAAAATAGTTAATCTGATTTAGGGCAGTAATTCATGATGCAAGAGCAACATAAATGACAATCTTAAGACTTGTTTTCAATCTGCTTTTTAAAAAAACCCACAATTTTAATCTGAAATCAAATGTTCACATAAGTTAATTTTATCATTGTTTGCAGTATTGCTCTGTGCTTTTTTTAGGGCATCTGTACACTCTTGGTTTCGCTTCTTTTCCACTTCAGTATGTTCTTGAGCTTGTTTCCAGTGCTGTGTGTTGAAAAATTTCAGCCTGTGATATGCCTAGTTCTGCTTTCTTCCTTCACCTCATATGTTTTCAGTTGCGTATTCCTATTGTCCTGTCTTTTTGAGGGGGAATCTCTTTGATTTTCTTTGAGAAACTGTACTTTTTCCCACAGAATAACATTTGTAATTTAGCATGTTGTCAGTTAGATAAAAATCATATCTAAATGTATTTAAAACATTCACCTATGTATTTAAAACAAAAGAACAGAAATTATGTGGAGTAAAAAAAACTTGTGCAGTCTTAATTTTTGAGCAAGTTTCTGTTATCAGTAATCTTCTTTAGTGTGCTATAGCTAATTGGGGCTCTGACATGTCTCGATGTTCATGTACTATCTGCAAAACTCAGATAGTATGTTCTGATAAAGGTGACCTCATTAGACGACATGTTTTCTTTTCCTTAAACAGTGTCATAAATATACATTACATTTGTTTAAGGCATCCTGTGTCTTTGAAGTCAGTTCAGTGTACAACAGTGTCAGCTCATTAACGTTGGATCAAAGTGTATATTAAACTTCTGATTAAACATCCCCTCTTTTGCAGCTAGAAATAAACACAATTATAACTTCTTCCTTCCTGGTGTTGGTTTAAGATTAACATTGCCCAATTTTAGTGAGTTCAACTGTTGCTCCTAGCCAGCTGGGTAAACAGACTTTAAGGAAATTAGGTGAAGTTTAGCATACAAGCCTTTTTTCATAGTGTTTAAAACTCCTTACATCTGTTCTAATTAACCTTTTTTTTGGCTGGCTGATGATTAGGTTTAATGTCTGTGTTACACCAGGCTTGTTTAACATTTCAACCAGTGCTGTCCTTGGGCAATTAAAAGCTGACAGTGTAAATACGTCAAGATAGCTGGAATTGAACTGCTTGGTGAGTACCTACGTACAAGAAATTTTAGTGGATATTTGTCTACCTTTAGTCTGTATCCAGGGCTAAACAGTAGCTGACTGTTCCATTGCCCAGTGACTCCTCCCTGCTTGAAAAGAGGAATCTGGAAAAGGAAAGAAGACCCATGGGTTGAGATAAGAACTATTTAATGATTGAAATAAAATAAAAATGAAAATAATAATAGCAATAATAATGTGTACAGACAGGTGATGTATGGTGCAGATGTTCACCACCCCTTGACCAATGTCCAGCCTGTTCCCAGCCAGTGATTCCAGAGCAAGAAAGTCCCAGAAACTGCCATCTTGGGGGAAGGAGAGAGAGAGTAGGCCTTGGGAGCAGAATGATGAGCAAGACCCTCCAGGGACAATGGCCATGGAGGAAGAGAGAGTGAGAGAGACAAAATGGGGCCTGTCCCCCACAAACTTTCCAATTTATAGTGAGCATGATGTTACATGGTATGGAATACTTATTTGCTAATTTCAGTGTCAGTCTCCCTGGCCACGCTTCCCCCAGGTTCTTGGACGTCTGGGTCATTAGCAAAAAATAAGTTCAGAAGTCTTGAGCACACTAGGTACTGCATACCACGGCTAGCTGCAAACTAAAAGTGTCTTATCAACTCTGTTGTCACCGACTCAGGTGCTGCAGTCTTTTTAGAAATGCAGCTTACTTTAGATATGTAACTTCTCTGAACAGACAATTGATTCTATAATTCTGTTCCAGTGAAACAAGGACAGAATATCACTAATGAGCATCAAAGATGGCGTGTCCATAATGACTATGAATTTTGATATTCCCCCTCACCCCCAAAATTCAAAATAAGATAATTTAAGAATTATTTTTATTGTTTAAAAAAAGGAAGATACCTGCCAGAAAGAAGGTAACCTTTTTTCTTCAGCCTTAATCTCTAATGGATATACAGCCCACGTTGTGAATTGTACTTGTTTGTCGATAGAAGAAATGGGTAGAAGGATTCCTGTCCCCACCACAGCACTGCCACGCAAATTATGTATATGCTACATGGTAGAGTGTGGGTGAAAGCGTGATATGCCTTGGACTCAAGCTTGTGTTTCTGCATGATGATGAGAGTACTTCTACCTTTATTGTGGTCTGCTACTTTTCACTGAGTCATCCTGGTTGTCCTGTAGTCCTGACTGCATGCCATATCTGGTCTTTCAAGTGAAGTGTGCGGCTGAGGTGCTGGTTTGAGGGGGCTTTTGGATGTGACATTAACAAAAGGAGTTATGGGGACAGATGGTGACAGTTTTGAGTTGAACCCAAGCAGCCAGACTGCTGCCTTGCATTGCTGTACAGCAGGTAGGTGAGTTCTTGGTGCAGAATGAGGTTATGAACTCTGTGGACTAGGTGCAGGCTTGAATCATTTCAGTCTGGAAATTTGGCTAGTTTGGGCTTGAACATGTGTTCACATGGAAGTTTAGAAAACTTTGCAGGTATGGCCAAATTGTAGCCATCAACTGTACTTCTGTGTAGGAGTGGTAGCTTATAGTTAGTCATTACTTTGTGTATCTGTCACGTTTTGAGGTCAAAACGACCAGTCTATCAGCTCCCAAGTCAGGTGAGACCCTTGGGTCCGACTGCCCCTGCCCTCTTTATGGCAGCTCAGCAGGTCGGAGGGTGATTTGTCTGACTTATTGTGGGATCCGTCACTAATAGACAAACAGGAGGTAATTTGGCCAGTATACCAGCTCCCAAGTTAGGCGAGACCCTTGGGCCCGACTCCCCCTGCCCTCTCTTGGCAGCTCAGTAGGTCGGAGGGTGATTCGCCCACTTATTAAGGGACCGTCACTAGTAGTACTATGGGCCAACTCCTTATAATAATTCAAAAGTTTCCGGAAACATGCATATATATATATTTGTGACAGAATACAGGTTCGAGGATAGCCGGTGATAGTGACTGACTACAAAAACAACTTTAATTGAAATACTGCAGTGATGATATAAAACGATTACTGATCAGTGATAATATTAAATAGCTAGCAAGATGTTAGTAAGTAATTAAGTAAGTGCACATAACACAGAGTTCTTACCCAATAGGCGTCCCTATGGGGGGGAGAAGAGAGGTTCAGCCCGTCGACTGATCCCAGACGTTCCGATGGGGGGGCTTCTCCCTAACATCCCCTTTGTTTGCTGCCATTTTATACCTTTTTCGTATCTTTTAGGTGGAGCTCGAGTGACTCTAGTCATACATAACTTTTATTAGGATTGGTGTAAATTTCTCTCGTGAGGGGTGTTCACTAATTGGGATTGGTGTAAATTGCTCGTTTGAGGGGTGGTCGCAGCTCGGAGGCGGGTGGAGGTGTGACTTAGTAGCTGAAGGACACAATTTCGCCATCACTGCTGATGCAGCGGTTGTGATTCACTTTCCTTGATGGCATTTTTATGGTTATCTTTACCAGGCGCCTCTCATCCCTGATAACAGGGATGAGCCGTGATACCTCCGTACCACTCTACTCCCCATTTCAAGGGTACTGCGTGGGCCTTGTTCGTTGTTTCTTGTCCCCGATAACAGGGATGAGCCATGATACTTTCGTATCACTCTCCTCCCCATTTCAAGGATATTGAGGCCTTGTTTGTTCCTGAGAGCAGCAGCTGTGTTTCATGTCAGAGCTGCTCTAATATTAGCTGAATTCTGGGGAACAATATTCTCCCATTCCCCTCCAATTTCAGTCATTTTCCCACAGTATCAATCTTTTGCATCCAAATAGATGCCAATTTGCCAGAATTTCTGTAGATTGAAGGAGAAAATAGTCTAAGTCTTCCATCTCTGCAGCAGAATTATAAAACTTTTCAATGAGATTACAGCTTTTGGTTACAGAGAATATAAAATGTAGCCCTAGACAACAGCTGGCTACAAAATGTGGAAAAGGAAAAGAAAAAGAAACATAAGAAAAAAGGATGTGATATTTCAATACAATACTTTGAATGTGCATTGGAAGAAATTCTCCAATTGCTTTATTTTACAAAGACAATTATACGACTTTGTTTTATTAGATATTCTCTCCTTCAGATTTACAATATAAAAGATTTGAAAAGAACATCCTTTTAAATATGTGAAATATTTTAATCTTTTAATTGAGTTTTTAAATTTTGCTTTGAAGATTCCGTTTGTTTGATAGATTTGAAACAAGAAATCTTTCAGTAGAGACAATTCTTCTAACTTAAATGCTAATTACTGAGTGTGGCTGAAGCATGTTGATTACTATAGATACAATTAGGTTGAATGCAGATGTCTGTATAGAAATGCATGTTTCTACCTGTTTCATGCATCACAGATACTGTGTTTATTTCTGTATTTTTTTGTACTGTAGATGGCTGTGAATGCCCTTCATGGCAAGTAGTTTGATCTGTGTAAAAGAATACTTTCCCTGTAGTAACATGTGGAAACAGTTTGATGGAATAAAATGAGAAGAAATTAATCATAGTTATTCTGAGCTTCTTTTGCTGGTTCATAGCCAGACCTAATTTAGACTGAAATCCTTAGGAGATGGTAGTGTTTGGTAACATATAAATAATCTTCCACCTAATAAAAAACATTCCAGGACATATTTGTAAACTGTTAGATACCTAACTTGTCTAAACTAACATTGATTGTTATTGTTATGTAGTTAAACAGTATCCTAATGCAATCCTTGTCTTCATGTAAAAGCAAGATAAAATTGTTTGTACATTTACCAAATTTACCTCTACAAAATTGACTTTAATGGAGTTCCAACATGGATATATTTGTCCTACCAAGTGTGACTAGCCCCACAATCTCCAGTGTACAGTTTCAGAGAAGTTAGCTGGTTTGAAGTGATGAAAATATTTCTTGTATGCTTCTATATGTAGTGTATATGTGCAAGACAAGTTTATTTTTTCTAAGGCAGGGTAGCTAAATTATTTGGGAGTCTCGATTCAGTACTATTTTGCTTATCTGAGTTGAAAATAATTCTGATTAAAGAATTAAGATTAATAAATATGAATATTGAGAAAACGTGAGAATAGGGACATTCTTTTAAAGATAGCACTCATAAACTATGCTTCTATGTGTTTGACATCAGGGCTATTCCTAAGTAAATTTAAAACTTTGAATCTAATGGTTAGGATGATTGAAAGATAAAATGTCCATTTACTTAATGCTGCTAGACCTCTGAGAAGATAGAAAGTATAGGGAAAATGAATTTCAGGGGAGACAGAGGCTATGAATGGACAAGAAAAGTATTGGTGGTGTAATTAAAATGTAGAAGGCATTTATGCTAGAAGGATGAAGAGTCTGATCATTTAGGACAAGACTTTGTAAAGTTTTAGGCTGTGATTCCTACTTGCTTCAAGTTCAGGGTTGCAAACTGGCTGTATAAGTGAACTTTGTGGGTCTGCACTAGTACTTGGGGCCTACTGGGGACAGGGGATGTAACATACCTTTTTGTTGTTGTAATGACACCCTGCACAATCTGTGGTTGTCTGAGCTTGTTACCAGACTGTTGTAAAACAAAAGGAATTGTAGTTGTGGCATTTTTTTGTAAGGATTTTATGCCACTGCAATTTTTTGCTCTTTCTGGTCCGTATCATTCAACTTGTTGAGCTCTGCAGCTATTTAACATTGTTCTGTTTCAACTCTGGCCACAACAAATGACCAGATCAGTGACACGGGGGTGTTGGGTTTTGTGCTCTTTTGGAGCTTCTAACTTTTTGATAACTTGTTCTTGGTAGGTTGTATTCTTGATATGGAGTGTTAGTCTTGGCTGAATAATGCCCTGTGATTTGAGAGTATTTGTAACCTGGGTCATTTCTTGCCTGTGATATAAACTCCATCTCCCTCGCTAATCCTTTCTGAAACTTTAATGGGTTCTTTTTTTTAAAAGAAAATGAGAATTTTCAGGTTTTATGACTATTCAGTTAAAATACGCTATACTGCATTGTGTTAGCCAGGTTGCTATGTTGTGTGTAGGCTTCTATGGCCTAAATATTCCTGCTTCATTTTGTAATAAAAGTTTCTATCAATACTGCTTGGATTTTGCTGTCCTCAAACTGTGTTGTCTGATCTTAAAACATACTCTGGTTATGTATTCACTGAATACACTCATCTCAACAATTTCTTGTCAGAATAAAAGTATGATAAAATGAGAACAACACAGGGTTACTGTTTAGTGGAATTGTGGATTAGTACACCTTGAATCTATTGAAAATGCTTATGATACCCTATTATACTGACCTGTATGATGCACTTCATTCTCTACCTTTTTTCCAGTCACCATCGAATCTTTACGTCTTGAATGTACAACTGAACACAAAACTGAGAACCTCTTTGTAAACCTTTTTGATTTGTGCTGCTTAAAATGGGTTATAAAAGACACCAGTTGTTTTTAAAAGCATCTCGAGGCTGACTTGGTTTTCAGCAGATGGATGGATGAGGTTGCTTCTGAGAGATACCAGTCTGTCACTGCTACTGAAGTTGAATAGAATTCTGCCTTCTCAGGACACTTTAGGATTGTTTTAAGGAAATGATATGATTAACAATGCTTTTTTGTTCTGGTATTTTGTGTGCAAAAGAAAACTAGTCAGCAGTATTTGTTTCAATGTCTGTTATGCTATGAAAGAATATTTTAAGAGCTTGCCCACAGATATTTTGGTACTTTAACTAATTGATTTAACAAAATATGCAAAACCAGAGGAAAGATGTTGTCACGTTTTGAGGTCAAAAGACCAGTCTATCAGCTCCCAAGTCAGGCGAGACCCTTGGGTCCGACTCCCCCTGCCTTCTCTTGGCAGCTCAGTAGGTCGGAGGGTGATTCGTCTGACTTATTGTGGGATCCGTCACTAATAGACAAACAGGAGGTAATTTGGCCAGTATACCAGCTCCCAAGTTAGGTGAGACCCTTGGGTCCGACTCCCCCTGCCTTCTCTTGGCAGCTCAGTAGGTCGGAGGGTGATTCGCCCACTTAATAAGGGATCGTCACTAGTAGTACTATGGGCCAACTCCTTATAATAATTCAAAAGTTTCCGGAAACATGCATATATATTTTATTTGTGACAGAATACAGGTTCGAGGATAGCCGGTGATAGTGACTGACTACAAAAACAACTTTAATTGAAATACTGCAGTGATAATATAAAACGATTACTGATCAGTGATAATATTAAATAGCTAGCAAGATGTTAGTAAGTAATTAAGTAAGTGCACATAACAGAGTTCTTACCCAATAGGTGTCCCTATGGGGGGGAGAAGAGAGGTTCAGCCCATCGACTGATCCCAGACGTTCCGATGGGGGGGCTTCTCCCTAACATCCCCTTTGTTTGCTGCTATTTTAGACTTTTTTCATATCTTTTAGGTGGAGCTCGAGTGACTCTAGTCATACATAACTTTTATTAGGATTGGTGTAAATTTCTCTCGTGAGAGGTGTTCACAAATTAGGATTGGTGTAAATTGCTTGTTTGAGGGGTGGTCGCAGCTCGGAGGCGGGTGGAGGTGTGACTTAGTAGCTGAAGGACACAATTTCGCCATCACTGCTGAGACAGCGGTTGTGATTCACTTCCCTCAATGGCATTTTTATGGTTATCTTTACCAGGCGCCTCTCATCCCTGATACAGGGATGAGCCGTGGTACCTCCGTACCACTCTGCTCCCCATGTCAAGGGTATTGCGTGGGCCTTGTTCGTTGTTTCTTGTCCCCGATAACAGGGCTGAGCCATGATACCTTCGTATCACTCTCCTCCCCATTTCAAGGATATTGAGGCCCTGTTTGTTCCTGAGAGCAGCAGCTGTGCTTCATGTCAGAGCTGCTCTAATATTAGCTGAATTCTGGGGAACAATATTCTCCCATTCCCCTCCAATTTCAGTCGTTTTCCCACAGATGTGTGTGCGTTTCCTGGACATGTCAGGTTCACTAAAACTAGTGCTTGACTGTCTTTGGAGTGGATTGGCTTGAAGGCTGTAAAGTGGAATTAGTATAGTAAATGGAATGAAGTGTGAATGTAAAAATTTAAAGAAATTCAGTTTAACTATGCATTAACTATCCACTTCACGTTCAAGAAGTGTGTGTAATGTATTTTGTGTATGATTTTGAAAGAAAATCTACTTGAGATCTGGGTAAAAATGATTAGAATTTGAAAGATGAGTAGTCTGAGTAGGGAATTACTAGTATATGAGCCAGGCACTTGCTTTAGACTCGCAGGTTTTGTGGTAGACTAATTCAAAGTGTAAAAAAGATCTGTAAAACCATAGTGACATTAAGAAGTTCTTATTTTAAATGAGGACAGATTTTCTTCGTTTTATTCTTTTTTTTTAAATTCGTGTCTGAACCTCTTGCCTGAGAGCCAGGCCAAATACCTGTATGTTCCTGACATAAATAGCAAGTCAAAGCTTCTCAAATTAGAACAAATAAAATTCACATACCTGAGACTCATTATATGCTCTTTACTAATACGGAAATAGTTCTTTGTTACTGATTTATAACCAGACAAATAGTATGAAAATTCCTTGCAAAGAATAAAATATTTGGTGTTGTAACTGAGTAGATGGAGACTAGCTGGATGATTGTGTTCTTCACTTATACCCCACAGTCATCAGGGGCAAAAGCCTCTTTAGATACAGTAGTACCTTGTTGTATTTTTGGCCCTACTGTGCTTTAATGTTTAAGTTTCTGAACTAAAAAAAAATATAGTCTGTAGCCCTGTGTTAAGTACCTAAATTCCCTGTGCAAGACTCATAAGAGTGGGATTCAGAAAGGGCGTTATGCTGAGTAGGGTGGACACTTGTGCTTACCAGAAGGAAACACTGCTGTGTGTAAGCCACCTTGGGTTTGGCAGCTGTGTTGTCATATGCCAACTAGAGAATGTCACCAGAAATACTGCAGATGCAGTTTCCTGTGTTAGGGGCTCAACTCTCCTATCCCATATGAAAACAATGCAGGGCATACAAAGGCCAATATTTTCTTTATTTGATCCCAGTTTCACCCAGTCTGAAAGTGGCCTTAGGAAATGATGTAGTTCTTCCATCACAGAGGTGGTAGACTCAGTCCTGTGTTGGGTCACCTCACTTGGTTGAGGGAGCTCATGTCTGTGTGCTGAGACAGTGAAAGATTCTGCAGAAAGGTGAGCCAGTACTGAGCGAAACAACTAACCAGTCTGTATCTTGTCTGAGGATTTCAAGGCTTCAGCTCAGTGCTGCTCCTTAGCAAATATGCTCTGGCTCATGGATTCATGGCTGTTGGACCCCAGCTGCTCATACCAGGAAAGTTTTCTGTGCAGTAGAAACTTCCTGCCTTTAGTAAGTGCTAGAGCTCTGCATTCTGCTTTTAGAGCATAGAGCAGTCATGGACTGAGTTGTCTTTTTTTTGGAATAAAAGCTTTGTTGTTGTTTTTTTAAAAAAAAAATCAAAAGACTCCCAGTTATCCTATTACTGTGTTCATAGAATTTCCCTCCCTCGCATGATCAGAAGTCTGCCATAAGTCTTATTCTTTGTATTGAACTCCATGTTTTCAGTCAGTACCAGGTATAGTTTGAGTGGACTTGCTGGAGAAGACATCTTACTGTGCCCAACTTGAGATTTTTCACTGAAACGGAGGGAAGGTAAGGGAGAAACTCTCAGCCTGCCACACTGGAATCAGTTTCTGGGGTCATATAAAGCAAAACTGTAGTTGTTTGAAAAATGCCGTTTGTTACATTTTAGGTGCCATAAAGCTTTCAGTTACTTGAGAAGTTAATTGAGTTTTTTAGAAATGATGTGTTTGGATTTATTAGAAATTAGATCTTGAAGATCATCTTCTGGTAGAGCTAGGCCTCAGCAGAGCAGGAGATGTGGTTCAGTATTGTCACAAAGATACAAATACAGACATTCATGTTTTTTTATTATGCAATAAACCAGATGTCAAGAAAACAATGTGTTTCAGAGCTCTTTTAAGAACATAATTGAGAATTTCATTTTATTCAGAGTTGTAGTTTGTTTTTTTGTTCCTCCAAATGTGTGTTTCACTTGTGAGATTTGGTTATGCAAGTCACATTGTATTCTTTTGGCCTGTTTTATGCTTAAAATGTAACATGACATGATTGTTAAAAACTGATAAAATACTGGATCAGGCTAAGAAATCCTCTTTTGCTGACTGGTTTGCTGGAATGGTAACTGTTTCAAAAAAAAAATTCAAATAGACTTAACTAATTACAGAAAAGCTGTGGCTAGCATGCTGCTCTGTCTTTTTTCCCATTACCTTCTAATTTTACAATTTTTTTGTGTGTGTATGACCAATTAAAATATGACAGGAGAGCAAAATAACAGTCCAAATGCCCAGCAGCTGAGATATAGAGGTAATAATCCATATCCTGGAATCATAGGAAATAGAGAGGGGGCAAATTGCAGAAAATTTAGTCTCTTCTTCTGCTTGTGCACAGCTCTTCCTCAAAGTGCATCTGTTAAATTTACTCCTTATTTAATACATTGATATATTATTAAGATTATAGTGGAGTTTAGTCTTCTCAGTTTTTTTCTATTACAGAAGTAAAATTGATTGGAGTGCACCCTCAGCAAGTTCGCCGATGACACCAAGCTGTGTGGTGCCGTTGACATGCTGGAAGGGAGGGATGCCATCCAGAGGGACCTTGACAGGCTGGAGAGGTGGGCCCGTACCAACCTCATGAAGTTTAACCAGGCCAAGTGCAAGGTCCTACATCTGGGTCATGGCAATCCCAGGCACAAATACAGACTGGGCGGAGAATGGATCGTGAGCAGCCCTGAGGAGAAGGACTTGGGAGTACTGGTGGACGAGAAGCTCAATATGAGCCGGCAATGTGCTCTTGCGGCCCAGAAGGCCAACCGCGTCCTGGGCTGCATCAAGAGGAGCGTGGCCAGCAGGTCGAGGGAGGTGATTCTCCCCCTCTACTCTGCCCTCGTGAGACCTCACTTGGAGTATTGCGTCCAGTTCTGGAGTCCCCAACATAAGAAGGACATGGACCAGTTGGAGAGGGTCCAGAGGAGGGCCACGAAGATGATAAGAGGGCTGGAGCACCTTTCCTATGAGGACAGGCTGAAAGAGTTGGGGCTGTTCAGCCTGGAGAAGAGGAGGCTCCGGGGTGACCTTATAGCGGTCTTCCAGTACCTCAAGGAGGCCTACAAGAAAGATGGGGAGAGGCTGTTCAGGAGGGCCAGTTGTGATAGGACAAGGGGTAATGGTTTTAAAATAGAGGGAGGTAGATTCAGGTTGGATATTAGGAAAAAATTTTTTACCATGAGAGTTGTAGAACACTGGAACAGGTTGCCCAGAGAGGTGGTGGATGCTCCATCCCTGGAGACGTTCAAGGCCCGGTTGGATGAGGCCCTGAGCAACCTGATCTAGTTGGAGATATCCCTGTTCCTTGCAGGGGGGTTGGACTAGATGACCTTTGAAGGTCCCTTCCAGTCCTAACGATTCTATGATTCTATGATCCTGCCTAGGACAGAAGGATGGACTAGATGATGTCTCAAGGTCTTTTACAGACAGTTGAGCCAGCAATGTGCGCTTGCAGCCCAGAAAACCAACCGTATCCTAGGCTGCATCCAAAGAAGCATGGCCAGCAGGTCGAGAGAGGTGATTCTGCCCCTCTACTCTGTGCTCGTGAGACCCCACCTGGAATACTGCATTCGACTCTGGGGCCCCTAACATAAGAAGGACATGGAGCTGTTGGAGCGGGTCCAGAGGAGGGCCACAAATTTGATCTGAGGGCTGGAGCACCTCTCCTATGGAGACAGGCTGAGAGAGTTGGGGTTGTTCAGCCTGGGGAAGAAGAGGCTCCGGGGACATCTTTTAGCAGTTTTCCAGTACCTAAAGGGGTCCTACAAGAAAGCTGGAGAGGGACTTTTGACAAGGGCATGGAGTGCTAGGACAAGGGACAATGACTTTAAACTGAAAGAGGGCAGATTGAGATTAGCTATAGGGAAGAAATTTTTCACTGTAAGGGTGGTGAGGCATTGGAACAGGTTTCCCAGAGAAGTTGTGGCTGCCCCATCTGTGGAAGTGTTGAAGGCCACGTTGGATGAGGCTTTGAGTAACCTGATTTAGTGGAAGGTGTCCCTGCCCATGGCAGGGGGATTGGAAGTAGATGATCTTTAAGGTCCCTTCCAAACCAAATCATTCTATCATTCTGTGATTTCATAGTTCTCACTGATCTTTCTGTACCATGGTGTTCAAGGCCAGGTTGGATGAGGCTTTGGGCAACCTGGTGTAGTGGAAGGTGTCCCTGCCCATGGCAGGGGGTTGGAACTAGATGATCTTTGAGGTCCCTTCCAACCTAAACCATTCTATGATTCTATGTTTTGCCTTTGGATGATAGTGTTTTGCTCCATGTAGTGTTTTATATAGCTATCTCTTCCCATGTATTAGAAAGAAAAAGTGCTTTTCTGATATTGGGAAAGTGATTCAGATATTTGTGAATCTTTTGAATCTTTTCTCTCCCTTCTCCCTGCCCTGATAGATCGTGCATCTCAGAACTCTTGGACATGAGAAATTGGTTCACATCTCTGTCCTCATTCTGTACAAGAATGAACTAGAAGCTATATTTTAGAGCTCATAAAGTGCTCAACACTTGGACTGCGTTCCTCTTTGTTTTACTGTTCAGTAGTGTGAAAGGGGGAGGGAAGACAACTAGCTCTTCCAAGAGGGGAAAAAAAAACACTTTGGACTCAATTGTGGTGTCTTGTTCTGCCACTGTGTGCCTATCCAAGGTCAGAGATCTTGTTAAGAATGAACAAGACTCTATGTATGCGGGCAGGATTTGGCAACAGAAGATAAATGAAATCAACAGTAACAATGTTTTTATTTTATGTGATGAGACCTATTTTTTTCTGCATCTGAGCTTATCAGACCTCAGAAGATACTCTGTGACTGCAGTGAATAATGTCAGAATTCACCATTGGGAGTGGTTTTCTAGGTGTACTGGTTTAAGATGTTGGATAATTCCAAATATTTTGGAATAGCATCAGTTATTCTTTTTTATTATTCTTAAACATGGATAATAAACAGTATAGTGTAAGGAAGCCATTCTCAGTGGTTGGCAGTGTTAGGGACCATGCTTTTTGCCCTGTGATTTGATAAGCAATGTTCTGCCATTGCATCCTTTTCTTCATTATTGTATGGACAAGTCTTGTCCCAGTTACCTT